>NC_133455.1:59106792-60468458 GCF_048565385.1 Saimiri boliviensis
TCAAAAAATTATTTCTTCCAAAGAAAAGTAATAGATTGACATGATTATCAGTATATCTTTTACATATAAAAATATGAAAATGTAATATAATAGTAATTTTAATAATCAGCATTCTTTATATATCCCTAGAGCTATACAGGATACAAATACAACCCTATAGGAGAGGGCACATGATAAAAAACACGTCTAATCTCCTGATAAGCAGTAACACTAGAAAAAAGTCTCAGTTCTAACAAAAGTTACAATAAAGGTAGTATTAGAATATGCTTTAGCCAGGCAATTAATGATAGTGAGGTTGTAAAACAATACAGACTCCTATTCAGCAACCAGCACAAGGTGAGCACAGAAGTTGGGATATATGGATACAGGGCAAGAACACAGGAAAGGAAGGACTCTTAAATTGTATACTTCAGCTTGATCACACTCTCCATCGTAAGTCCCAGTTCCTTAGTGAACTTAGTTTTACTACAGAACTATTTTAGGTCTACTTCACTTCCAGAGCTTAAGCATGGGAGAGTAAAGGGATGTGACTTCAAGAGTGTGATGCCCAATACCACCTTGCCATGCATACTTAAGAGGCAACTCCAAAGTTGTTATCAAAGATTATTTCAAGAAATATTATAAAGACATGTTTGTTTTGTGCCAAAAAGGGTGGGAGTTTTGAAGCCTTTGACCAACGTTTCTTTTACTTTTCAGGCTTCAAACATAAGTTACAAATATTCTGATTCGTATTATAATGCATGTAGCTCAGTAAAACCAGAAAACTTTAACTTAAAATAATTTAACTTATAAAAATGCATTGCTGAACTTAAAATTCAGCCCAAGAATTTGGCAGGCTTCAGGCACCATTTATCAGGACTCTGGTCTGCTATTCTGCTTTTTACAGCACTCATTGTTCCGCTGTGTCACATATTGACTTATCCTCATTCTGAAAGCAAACACCTGTAAGACTTTAAAAGTTTTATTCAGACTCCTAAGCAAAAAAATCTTTCTAGTTTTAGAACTTCTTGAGAGTTGAGAATCTGAGTTTCTAATTTCCCAAATTCCCAAAAATCAATTTCTAGCAACAAGAGTGGATTATATTAGTTATTTCCAATAAAGTAGTTGTTAAAGTGTTGACTTCAACCAGACATACAATAATTTGGCCTTAATTCTAAAAGAAAATTTATGTTTTAAAAATACATCAACATTGTAAGATATACAACGTAATTGGTTGGTTTGAATTCAGTTAATCAAAAGATTAAACTCTACATATCAGATTTGTTGGTTGGTACGCAAAAGGCATTGCATAATCCTTTTCTGAAACAACTTTTATCTATGAGCATGCTGTTCCACCAGCTTAGAATACTCTTCCACCCATTTTTATGATGCTCAATTGTTATACTCTGGGTATAGGTTGAAACTGTATACTCCTCAGAGAACACCTACACTTATAGGTTACGTGCTTACCTCAATATTCTACCAAAGTATTTTTTAAGTTGTACTGTTAGTACTTACCATATCTTTAAATCATTTATTTATTTGATTTTTTTTTTGTTTTTTTTTTTTTTGTTTTTAGGTATTTATGTTTCCAGCTAGGCTCAGGTTTTCACTGGAGCAGGAACTATGTCTATTTTTTAACCACTATGTCATAGTGAATGCTACAGGGAAGAAAAATAATCTATAACAAAAATGTCTACACTAGGAATTTAATATATTATGAGAAAGCTACAGATAATCAGGTAAGAATCAATTTTAGGGGTTTTAAGGTAATTAGCTATATATTCAGGGGAAAATACTTATATAAAAAACAATAACATATTTCATGTGAATTCAAAATTAAATTTACCTTTAAAAATTAGCTATATAAGATAAATACTAGAATAAAATAAAGGTCAATCTTACTCATCTATACGAGGATTAAAAGAATTCTTCTAAGCAGGCCATAAAATCCACAAGTGATGAAAAGCCAGACTGATACATTTGATTACATATATATAACCTACATCTCATATAGAATAAAACCCATAAAAATTTGTAATGATTTTTATATAAAATAATAAGATAATAATGCATAGTATCTATTATCCTAGATTATCTCAGATCTTATTGTCAAGAACTGTGAAGGATCTGAAATCTTACCCTACCTCCAAGAAACAAGTTCCCCTACAGGATTCATAAATCGTAGGCAAAAGACGTGGATAGACATTTTTCAGGAGAAGACATACAAATGGCCAACAAACATATGAAAAAAATGCTCAATATCAATAATCATTAGAGAAATGAAAATTAAAACTACAATGAGATGTCTTACACCAGTCAGAATGGGTATTAAAAAGTTAAAAAATAACAGATGTTGGTGAGAATGTGAAGAAAAGGCTAATGCTTGTGTACTATTGGTGGGAATGTAAATTAGTACAATTGTGAAAAACAGTATGGAGAGTTCTCAAAGAACTAAAAATAGAACTACCATTCTATACCACTACTGAATATCTACTCAAAGAAAAAGCTATTATTGTATGAACAGACACTTGCATTTATATGATCATCGCAGGACTATTCCTTCACAATTGCAAAGATATGGAATCAACTTAAGCATCCATTAGTGAAAGCCTAGATAGAGAAAATGTAGTATATATACATAATGGGATACTTTTCAACTATAAAAAATAATAAAATTGTGTCTTTTACAGCAATATGGATGGGACTGGAGGCTATTATCTTAAATGAAACAACTCAGAAACAGAAAAATCAAACACCACATGTTCTGACTTATAAGTGGGAGCTAAATAATGTGTATATGTGGACATGTGTATGGCATTGGATATTTGGAGGGATAGAGGGTGAATCCTGAGAAAAGACTTAATGTACATTGTTTGGGTGATGGATACACTAAAAGCCTTTCTAAAGACCAGAATTTCACCACTATGCACTATATTCATTTAACAAAATTTCACTTGTACCCCTTAAATTTATCCACAAGAAACTTTAGAAGACACATAATTCCTGGATTTGAAATGTAAAACAGTTTATTATCCACAGTAACAACAATAGTCAGAGTATCCTAATTTTTACTCTGCTATCCAAGCCCCAATTCTTTCAGGCAACATGAAAGGAGCATATGAAAACTAAACATGTGGTGGGTTACATATGTTACAGGAGGACAAATCTGTGCTTATGTATCTCTCTGTAATTTCTCACAGAGGGCAGTAAATATACCTGCCATTTGCTTCAGAAGAAGACCTATCTCTGTCTTTCAGGAATGTAAGCAAACCTGTCCTTTGCAACAAAGAATGTCTCTCTTTTCCATGACTGTTGATTACATAAACATTTTAGAAACACTGCAGAACACAGGGCAATTAGTGCTTCACTCACAAAACATACAGAAATGCAAAATACCCTTGAAGAATGTTATCTTGATTTTTATCTATTCTAAACTATTCCCTCCCTTAAACAGGGGTCTAAGTCCTTCTCAGTTACTGTGGGACATTTTTCTTCTCTCTCTTACATCAGTAATTTTTCCCTATCAACTGAATCCCTTGGATACATAATTATATTGTTTAATTCTCATTCCAGCTTTCATCCCATTACTTTGCAAAACTTTGCAGCAAAAGGCTTTTTGCATCTTCACTGTCTCCTACTCTTTCTTCCTTTGTTCTTACATGCATTCCAACCGGCATTTTACTCACAGAATTCCACTGAAACTATTTCTCTAATGATTATCAAAGGCTTAGGATGACCACATAATTTATCATTTGTACTATGATATTTAAGAACAAAAAGTTACATTATTATTAATTAAACCAAGACAACAAACTGAAAGTGTCAAAGGTGCATTAGGATGAATGCTATCCCTTCCAAAATTTTATATGTGGCCAAATCCAATAGTCAATTCAATGTTTTATTTTACTTGATAAATTAACAGTATAGGTATGCATTGCCTAGCAACAGGAATACACTCTAAGAAGTGCATTAGGCAATCTCATTGTGCAAATATCATAGAGTGTACTTACACAAACCTGGATAGTAGAGCCTACTATACACATAGGATATATGATATTGCTTATAGCTCTGTGGTTACACACTTGTACAGCATCTTATTCCACTGAATTCTGTAGGAAACTGTAACACAATGAGTATTTGCATGGCTAAGTGTATCTAAATATAAAAAAGTTAGCACAAAAATACAGTATAAAATATTTTAAAAGTCACACCTATGTAGAGCACTTACCATGAATTTAGCTTGCAGAACTAGAAGTTGCTCTGGATGAGTCAGTGAGGGAGTGATGTGAGTGTGAAGATGTAGGACACTGGTATATACTACTGTAGACTTTATAAACACTGCACTCTTAGTCTACACTAAATTTATAATCATATATTTATTTTTCAATAATAAATTAATCTTAGTTTACTGTAACTTTTTACTTTAGATGCTTTTAATTTTTTGTAAAATAGTTTAAAATACATTGTACAGCTATATAAAAATATTTTCTTTCTTTATATCTTTGTTATTCTTTCTTTTCATTTTTAAAGTTTCTTGTAATTTAAAAATTTTTGTTAAAATCTAAGATGCAATCACACACATTAGCCTAGGTTTACAAAGGACTAAGCTATTACTGCCTTCTACTTCTGAATCTTGTCCCGTTGGACCGTATTCAGGGTGAAAAACAAGCATAGAGCCCTATGAAAGCAATGCCTTATTCTGAAATACCTCCTGACGAACCTGCCAGAAGTTGTTTTACGTTGCTTATTTTTTTTTTTAAGTAGGGGGAGTACACTCCAAACATAAAACGTATAGTATAGTAAATACATAAACCAGTAACATAATAATTTATTATTATATCAAGTATTATGTATTACACAAAATTATGTGTGCTATATTTTTATATGACTGGCAGCACACTGTTTGTTTACACCAGCACATTACACCACAAACATGTGAGCAATGTGTTGTGCTATGACATTATGATAGCTACAATGTAACTAGGCAGTAGAAATTTTTTTATGATCTTATAGCAGTCTGTTGTTGACCCAAACATCCTTATGTGGCACATGACTTTATTTGAAACCACAGGTTACATAGTCCCATCACTTGTTTTTTCCTGGATATTACAGTCATTGATTGTTCCTTTTCTTAACATTAGTCTTCTCAACAATATTGTTGTGAAAGCCCAGGCTTCAATCTCCAATTCTATTTCCTTTAATATCTACTCTTTCTTCCTCTGCAATCTCATCAAGTCACTTGGCATAAAATATTACCTATATGCCATTTATAAATAAGTTTATACCAGATCTCCCTTCTGAATTCCATACTACTATATCCAACTACCTATTCAATATCACCTCTTGAATTCTAATAAACTTATCAAACCATGAATAATTTGAATATAATTCAACCAATGTTGAAAATATTGACACAGAAAATCAAATATGTCAGGACAGTTGCAGTCTCAGATTGTAGTATATTAACTGTCATTCAAGCTTTGGGAAACAGCATATCTGATGTCTGACTCTTTGATCTCTTTATTTAAATCGCTAAGAGAAATATTAGGCTACATAAGACTATTAACAAGTGAATGCACATAAAATGGGATTTAAAGTTACAAGGAGATCTTTAAATTCTACCTGCTCTTCCTACTCCCTAGCTGTGGCATATTACCTCATAGCTCATATATTGTGTGATAAGTAATGATTCCATTACACTAGGAGTAGCAGAAAGCTTGACACAAAAATGACTTGTATAGATAGGATTACATTTTTCATTTAATGAAAATGATCAAGGTAGAGAGCTCAAGGCTGCTTGAACTATACAAAAATATCAGCCAAAATTTAAGTTTGGATTATCTTTCTACTCTGAATTGTTGAGAAGACTAATGTTAAGAAGGAACAATGAATGACTGTAATATTCAGAAAAAAACAAGTCACGGAACCATATAATCTGTGGTTTCAAAAATAGTCATGTGCCACATAAGGACGTTTGGGTCAACAACAGACTACTATATGATCATAGTCCCATAAGATAATAATGGAGCTGAAAAATTCCTATCGCCTTTGTATTTTGTGGTCTGATCAAAGATGGCTGCTTTTCTGCCTTTTCATTATCATACTATTGTCCCAGTTGTGAAGAAGGGGTAAGAGAACAATTAAGGACAAAAGACAAAACCTTACTTTCACAGGGGTTTGCCTTTTTTATTTCTGAGGACATATTTCTGAAACGAAGCCTTCTCTCAGAGACTTGTATCTCCATGTTATTAGGCAGAACTGTGTCATACTAACATAACAAGATGCAACAGAGCCTGAAATTTTACCTAGAAACAGTGAAACCTTGAAAAAAACTGGAAACATCTTACTAACAAATAAGATAAATTGGTTAGTCAAATAACATGCATCCCCAAAAAAGATTAATTGAGATAATGTAAGCAAAAGCACCTAGCAAAGAACTTGACAGTAGGGGCCTCAGTATATACAGGTCTTGTTGAGCAACATTAGTTGAATACAATTTAAATCTGTTCAATACTACCCTTAGCTAATCATAATTTTACTATTTTATTAGCAAGAATCCCATAGGAGATTTGAGTCCAAAGCTTTGCTCAGACATAGGTTTTGAGAGGTGGTGAGAATTGCCTGACACAAAAGACAGAGGATAGTAATGAATATATCAAGATGAATGATGGTGCATCAGCCTAGAGCAAAGGGAGGCTCCAAAAGGTAACAATCATTTACACAAGGTGTGACAGTAAATGAGCCAGTAATTTTAGTCCATTATTGTGTCTCTTAACTTTGTGCTACCTCTACATGCTTCTGTTTTCCACATGCTCACCAGGGGTGGGGAGGGCTAACCAGATTTAATAAGACCCATTAATATTCTAAGCCCCTTGCAGTTCAACAATGTTAGAAAATGTAAGACATTTTAAATGTGGAAAGCACTCTTTCTTCCACTCTCCACTGAGAGTTTGACAAAGTTTTCCGCAGCTTAAACTTGTAGTTTTTTGTGCTTGTTATCTTTTCCAGCACAGCTTGGTCAATCACAAAGTCTCCTACTCCCTGCACAAAATTATACAACCATGGCAACTACCCTTTGAAAAAGAAATATTGCCATAGGGGGAGGCAGCCAACTCACTCAGGCTCAACTAGTCTAGAAGTGTTAAGCAGCTGCAAAGAACATTGAAGGGGAGATGGCTGGGGCTTAGGGCATTTTGAGAAATTAATTTGAGAGACTTTCACTTTCTTCATGGACCCCTCCAGTTGAATAGCAGTTATCATTGCATGGAGCTCCTGCCTGTGGAATTCACTATGGCAGGGGGTCAGCACATAGAGTATATGACTGGATTTCAAAAAAAGCTGACTATAATGCTAAGAACAAAAAATAGCACTGCTACCTATTTGCCAGGATAGGAGAAATGCATCATGAGCTATGGGGTTAAAACATACTCAGCAGGTACTTTTTTCTCAACATGTGGTGTCTTACAGTCACTGCTAGAATTTCCTCCTGAAATACTAGGTTTGGATTATTTTAATATGTGGATGTTGAGTATAATACATCACTATTTGTTCACTCAAATAGAAAACATTCAAGCAAAAATAATTGTCATTTTTATTTCTTATAGAGTTTCTGTCAAATCTTTTTTAAGTTAAAGTTTAATGTATAGGACTTAGTTTCTATCTCTTTACTATTATTACTATAAATGAAACTCATTTTGTTAATTATAAGATGTGAGAAACATTATTAGTGTTTAATTCATTTTGTGTAAGACTTGACCTTAGAAATTGTGTAAAAATATTTGTAAACAAAATTAATTTTAAAAAAATAATATGTTGAGCTTTCTCATAAAGCAAATGTTTACTCCCTAATTTATGTTTGTTTTTATATTCATATTTTGATGTGTATGTGTTCATATATATCTGTGCAAACATGTTTCTATAGGTCTATTTTATATATTTATATTTTAATATATGAATAAACTAATGCTCATTTATATAAATTAGTTTACATACATATTCCATAAATTTTTTAGTATATACATATTAAATATGAAGTGTAATGCAACTTGGTGAAATTGTTAGCTAAATGGGCTTTTGATCTGTTTTAAAATGTTTTCATTTCTTTGTATCTTTAAATTAGTTTTGGAAGACATTTACAAAATTTTTTGAAAATTAGCTCATATCAGAGATTTATTACTAAAATATTTAAACATGTCTACGATATATACATACTTATCTAAATATATTCTAACTTCTTTGTTCATATAACTGTATCCATTACTACAGAGTGATAATCATGATCCTGAGACCTTGTAGGAACTTCAAGAATAATCACTAATGTAGGCATAGTTATGCTTATTTTTATTGCCAAGTGGAATGTTTGATTTTTAACTATTTTGTTCCAGACAGTAAGTTAAATCGTTTTATATACATTAACAAATGTATTAGCATTTTAACTTGATTTAATTCCTGCAATGCTGTGGCTCATAGGCATCTATTCATTCTAAAGATAAGAAAAGCAACACCTAAAAAAAATCAGCCTACCAAAATCAACCTCTAAAAAGTAGAAGCAATACTAATGCTTAGTTTTATGATCTCAGGTTTCATTTTTTAAGGTTAAAATATATTAGCATTGCTCAGAAGTATTATTCAATCAACACTGTATTTATAAAAATAGAATATTAGATCATCTATGAACACTATTATCAAAAGCTTTACTCTTAATGATTAATTTTGAAAAGTAAGATTTAAGAAAATTTATCAAATTCAAGAGTATTAACAATAGTAAGGGATGTGTAAAAGAGGTCAAATAATACCCTGAAATATTAATCTGCTTTTCTTTTTCACACTTTCTACTACCTGGTAATTTGTTTTTCAAATAGTTAGAGTCATCCACACTTCCTTGACATAAATTGACACATAGTAAAATTACAAAGAAGAAAGAAAAGTCAAAGCTTAGTTGTTGACCTCTAAATGTGGATTGTTAAGCCCTTGACAGAAGCAATGTTTTTGAAAGCTAAGGCTTTATTTTATAACATTATGTTTCAGATGTCAAAAGATATACAGAATAAAGGATTTACAAACTAAATGCTTATAAATATAATTGCTGTATCCTTTGTATCTCCAATTCTCTTTTTTCTCCACCATCTTGAGTTTAGTCACTAATCATTACCATGCATTTTTGAGTAGTAATATAGTCACATGGTTTATAATTAAACATATAAATAATATAGAAAGTTTATTCCTACTCTTGCCTT
Source organism: Saimiri boliviensis (assembly GCF_048565385.1). Lineage (NCBI taxonomy): Eukaryota > Metazoa > Chordata > Mammalia > Primates > Cebidae > Saimiri > Saimiri boliviensis. The sequence continues at coordinate 59,116,011 of NC_133455.1, forward strand.
CATTTATCATGTCTCCCTTAGTCTCTCCCTCCCTCCCTTTGGTGATTAATTTTTAGTTTTGTTGTTGATTTTGGTTTTGATTTTTTGAGACAGAGTCTTGCTCTGTCGTCCAGGCTGGAGTACAATGGCATGATCTTGGCTCACCGCAACCTCTGCCTGCTGGATTCAAGCAATTCTCTTGCCTCAGCCTCCTGAATTTTTTATGTGATTATAAGAATTTCATTATCTTGCACTTTTTAAGTATATTTTTTACATATGCACGTCTACCTTAACAAAATACAGGACCTTTCTGCTTATTTTTATACATTTTATATGCTTTTATAATTTGCTTTATACATTCAAGATTATATTTGTGAAATTTATTTATATTTGTATTATTTAATCTAATTCATTAACTGTTATGGCTGAATAGTACACCAGTATACAAATATAACACAATTTAAAATCCATTCTATCATGGACATTAGACTGGCCTTGAATTTTGTTGTTGTTGTTTGTTTTTTCAGTCATGAACAACGCTGCTAGGATAGTTTACATATTTCTCCGTATACATATTTGAGCATATCTTTATGGTATATATCTAAATGAGAAATTGCTGGGCCACAGAGTCATTTTTTAACTTCACTAGATATTGCCAAATCATTTTCTAAAGTGGCTCTGCCAATTTGCACTCCCCACCACTTTAGTTTCGTTTTATCATTTTCTACTTTCCAGTACCCTGTGAGTTTTCCTTACTTTTGTCATCTCAGTTATTCATTTAAAAATATTTATAATATGAAAACAACCATTTTTGGTGTATTTGCTAACAATGTATGTGATGTCGATGAAACTCAAGAAAGCCAGAGATCAGGAACTGAACCTGAGAAGATCACACAGAAAAATGCAAAGTCAACATTAAGAAATAGCCCAAGCTATGTGGAAGATTCCAAGAATGCAGGATGCTTTCTTTTCACCCACAGTATAATTAAGGATGATCTCTAAAAGAGAGCTTCAAGGGTTTGTACATGAGTACAATTAGAGAGTGGTGACATGCACCCCTGTTACACATGTTGTTACAGTAGGTAGCTAATTAAGCTAGTCAAGTATGAGCAGGGCAGAAGAGGGCTTCCCCTACACACCAGGAGTGTTGGGTGACTATCAGGTGATGGTCAGGCAGTTGTTAACTCTTTCTTTAAAGTAATAATTGGACCGGGCATGGTGGCTCATGCCTGTAATCCCAACACTTTGGGAGGCCAAGGCAGGTGGCTCACCTGAGATCAGAAGTTCTAGACCAGCCTGACCAACATGGTGAAACTCCATCTCTACTAAAAATACAAAAATTAGCCTGGCATGGTGGCATGCCTGGTTATCTCAGCTATTTGGGAGGCTGAAGCAGGAGAATCACTTGAACCTGGGAGGCAGATGTTGCAGTGAGCTGAGATTGGGCCATTGCACTCCAGCCTGGGCAACAAACGTGAAACTCCATCTAAAAATAAAAAATAAAAATAAAATAACAATGGGTCATTGCCAGCGCCAGGGAAAGGCAGTCTCCTAGTAAATAGAAAACACCTGAAACTGGTAAGTAGGTTACTGGTAAGATCTTAGGCATGGGATAAAGTAATACAAGATCCTGGAAGTATGCCAATGTAGAAAACCCCATGGGAATGAAGAGGTCAAGCTGTGTATTTAGTTTCTTAAGTTGCCTGCTTGCCCTTCTTCCAAGCTGTACTTTCTTTCTTTCCTTTTCTTACAGTTCTAAAGCCTTTTTAGATAAACTTCCACTCCTGCTCTAAAACTTAGCTCAGTATCTCCTGTCTTATGCCCCTCAGTCAACTTTTTTCTTCTGAGAAGCCACGGACTGAATTTGCTGCAGACCCACACTGATACGCAGGCAGTAACTTAGAGTAACTTAGATTCATTCTACTAGTAACCATGTCCTCAAAGGAACTAAGAGCAAATGATAGAAAGTCTAAGAATGATGGAAGAAAATGTAAATTTGTCTTCAACATTTGAATTCTGTAATTTATTCCATTTTTTAAAATTTTATATTAATCTACCAGGAAGGCATATTTATTTAAAATAACATGGAGACCCAAAGATTTACAAAAGCAATGAAAATAGGACTTTTGAAGGTGTAGTAAATTCTCCCAAACCAGAGAGATTCAAGTAGTGACTGTAATGATATCTGCATTTGGTTTCAGTCTTGTTTAAGCCCTAGCACAGCACTTTCCAAATATTAGGCACTCAGTAAATATTCATCAGTTAGCTAAGAAATGTAATTATTGACCCTTAAGTTCCTTCTGATACATAAAAGTCTTTTAAATATATCTAGAGTATTAGTTTTGTATTCACAACCATATTGCAAGTGCCTTAAAGAAATATAGAGTATTTTAGGCTTTTATATAAGACTGTAAAAAGTTTCTACAGCTGCTCTAGAATAATAGACACTAATCTCGCCCACATTTCATAGGGAGGTGTTTGACTAGCTACGTAGGGACAGCTGAGGAGATAGCTGTATACTGTTTTTGCAAATTTTAGAAAATTGAAGCAGCCAGGAGTTGGAGACTGGAGAGAGATACAGGGAGAGAGGGACACTTCTACTTTCCCTCCATGCCAATGTAAGTTACTTTAAACAGACTCCTAGAGCTTAAGAAACCCTGAGGTGGGCCGTAAGTATCAGGTCTGTGAGAGAAAGAGACTTGAAGTTATTTTAGATTCTGTTCAAGAAGATCATCTGGAGGAAGAAGCACACCTTGGCAGAAGGAGGCTTGAGGGAGGTTAAGGGATCAGCGGAGGCGTATTCAGTGGGAAAAAAGAGAACTGCAGATGAGAGCACCTCCCACACCTTTCAGCAGAAAGAATCTGCCTCTTTTTAGCGGAAGAGATACTAGGGACAGTGAAAAGGACCTGGTAACATTAAAAGGAAAGAAGTGTCTCCCCACCTAACCACTATCCTTTTTCCAGACGCACTTTTCCCACTGTTAGCAAGCCTGAACTTAAGTTGAGGCAACTATTTCACCTTGATATTCAGAGATTTTATTATTACACTGTAATATTACATTATAATAATATAACATTATGAGGATATGTTAATTACTGAACTGAGACTATTTGAAAGACTAAAGTGAAACATGAATTTTTAAATGTTGTTATTAACTTAGAGTGAACAGATAATCCACTCAGGCTACCTCATCAAATTTATTATATAAGAGAAAAATAACAGCTCTCGGGTTTTGTAGATGCAACTCTGAGGTGAAAATATCTCTATGATTACAGTCTTGGTCATGATTATTCAGTATGACAGTTACATGAACATGGAAGTACTCAGAATTTGGGGTCTGGTAGGATGGTATTCTAATTCCTTATTTCAGAATTACTAACAGTATTAACTTGGGTTCCTCACTTAATTCCTCTGGGTCTCAAGATTCTTATTTGCAAAATTATGACCTGTAAAGATTATATGAAGTTATGTATTTATGTGAAAAACATATCAGATTGCTTGCCACATAAAAAAATGCTCGATATACATGACTTTATTTCCTATAGGAAATATCAGCATTCCAAGCACATTAATATGCTCTGTTAATGCATGCAAATTAAACTTGATTCAACTAAACTCTTTTCCTTCATCACCTTCTTCATCACAATCAATATGGCATTGAGTAAACAGAGAAGACAGCAAATTACGGGTCTTGGGCCAATTCTAACCCACTACCTAATTTTATAAATAAAGTTTTACTGGAAAACAACAATATTCATTCTCTACGTATACTCTATAATTGCTTTTAGGTAATAAATTGGCATTTTATGCATCGTAAAGGCAAAGATGAGTAGTTGCAGCAAAGAACATAGAGCATGCAAAGCTCAAACTATTTACCATATGTCCCTTTACAGAAAAAGTTTCCCAAACACTAAATTAAAATTAATTAAAGAAAGAGTGAAGGAGAATTGCACACTGCCTTTTACATCTTTTTCTTTTTTAAAATTTATTATACTTTAAGTTCTGGGGTACATGTGCAGATTGTGCAGGTTGGTTACATAGGTATATACATGCCATGGTGGTGGTTTGTTACATAGGTATATATGTGCCACGCTGCATCCATCACCCGGTCATTTACATTAGGTAATTATCCTAATGCTATCACTCCCCAATCCCCCCATCCACTGCTATTCCTCCCCTAGCCCCCAAACCCCAGGCCTTGGTGTGTGATATTCCCCTCCCTGTGTCCATGTGTTCTCATTGTTCAACACTCACTTACGAGTGAGAACATGTGGTATTTGGTTTTCTGTTCTTTTGTCAGTTTGCTGAGAATTATGGTTTCCAGTTTCATCCATGTACCTGCAAAGACCATGAACTCATCTTTTTTTATGGCTGCATAGTATTCAGCAGTGTATATGTGCCACATTTGTTTCTCCAGTCTATCACTGATGGGCATTTGGGTTGGTTCCAAGTCTTTGATATTTTGAACAGTGCCGCAATAAACATACCTGTGCATGAATGATTTATAATCCTTTGGGTATATGCCCAGTAAAGAGATTGCTGGGTCAAATGGTATTTCTATTTCTAGGTCCTTGAGGAAGTGCCCACACTGTCTTCCACAATGGTTAAACTAATTTACACTTCCACCAACAGTGCAAAAGCTTTCCCATTTCTCCACATCTTCTCCAGCATCTGTTGTCTCCTGATTTTTTAATGATCACCATTCTAACGCGTGAGGTGGTATCGTATCTCAGTGTGGTTTTGATTTGCATTCTCTAATGACTAGTGATGGTGAGCTTTTATTCATGTGTGTTGGCTGCATAAATGTCTTCTTTTGAAAAGTGTCTGTTCATATCCCTTGCCCACTTTTTGATGAAGTTACATTTTTCTGTATGGAAATGACACACATCACCTCCACTCCTAGTCCTTTATCCAGAGCTATACATACAGCCTCACCCAGCTGCAAGGGGTTGAGGCAGGAGCATACGGATATTTGGTGATAAATATATGCCTTTGCCACAATCATGAAATAGATTATACCTTATAACTATTTTAAAGATAAGGATACAGAGGATGAGGGAGGTAAAGAAACTTGCCTAAGGCTACACAGCTAGTAAATGGCATAGTCAGATTTGAAACCTAAGTCTTTTAATCTCCACAGATCATGACATCCTTTTGCAATATTCCTCTTTTCTCTAAATGTTTTTTATTATTCTTTATACCCTCAATTAAGCTTGCTATTCCTATTGTTTTTTAACATAATATATGTATAATATGATGGAAATTCTAATCTAGTGAGAGATGACCTCACCATAGGATCTCTTCATTCTTTGTCTTTTGGGTATCTAGTTGACTTTGGTAATTTAGGAAGCATTTATATATATTTTGGTATTTATTTACTCAGCAAGTATTTATTGACTTAGGGTCTAGTAAATATTTAGGGTCCAGTAAATAATTGAATAATATATTTATTTTGGGGTTATTTTATAACATTTTCTGAGGACATTTTCATTTCTTCTTCTTCTTCTTCTTCTTCTTCTTCCTCCTCCTCCTCCTCCTCCTCCCCTCCTCCACCTCCTCCTCCTCCTCCTTCTTCTCTTCTTCTTCCTCTTCTTCTTCTTCTTTCTTCTTCTTCTTCTTCTTTTCCTTTCTTTTCTTTTCTTTTTTTTTTTTTCTTTTCTTTTTTTTCTTTTCTTTTCTTTTCTTTTTTTTTTTTTTGAGACAGAGTTTTGCTTTGCCGCTCAGGCTGGTATGCAGTGGCACGATTTCCTCTCATGGCAAACTCTGCCTCCGAGGTTCAAGCGATTCTTGTGCCTCAGCCTTCCAAATAGTTGAGATTACAAGCATGCACCACTACCCAGCTAGTTTTTGTATATTTGGTAGAGAAGGTGTTTCGGCACATTGGCCAGGCTGGTCTCCAACTCCTGACGTCAAGTGATCTGCCTACCTTAGCTTCCCAAAATGCTGGGATTATAGACATGAATCATTGAGCCCAGTCGTGGGAAAAAAATTTCAAAATAATACATTTCATTACAGGATTCCATATGAGAAAATATTTTTAACATAAATAGTTATAGTCATACCTAAGAGTTTATTTATTTCCTCAGATTTCATTTCACTTTTCTCTTTCTTTTCCTGGATTATCGCAACATAAGGAGAAGCTTAGGATTTTCTTCATACTCTTAAATGAATGTGACTAATATTCCAAACAAGTTTGCATTATGTTTTTGTTGTTGTCATATTTGATTTATATCTAGCACAAACTAACTAACTGAAAGCCATTTGTTTTAACCTGAAATTTTTTGCATACGAGTCAGAATATCATTTTAAAAATGGTTTTAGAGAAAAGATTTTGAGAAAGAAGGATTTAACACATCTTTCAGGTGGATATTTTTTGTCTTGTAATTAAATATCCATAACAATATAATAGTTTAAATGACATAAATGTTCAAAGTCTAAGTGAGAAATAAGCATCTGATTTTTAATATTAATGTTCTAATTAAGAAAATACAGAAAAGCATGAATCATAAAAATATTTTGTCTTACATTTCAGTGTTTAATAATATACAATATAAACTTCTAGGGTAAACTGATAGAAACCAGAGAAAAGCAATAGTAATATATTAGGGTTTAAGTCCTCTGTTTTGAAACTTGTTCAAAAAAGCTTAGAGAATATATCAAAGAGATAGTGAACAGATTCTGCTGAAAAGTTCCTCAGGCATATTATTCAAAATTAGATATGCTTTTTCTTCTATATCATTACTCTTGTCCAGAACTTAAAATAGGCAGCTTTCAGGCCTGCCACATTTTTTTTTTCCAAATTGTAACAAATAAATGGCATACTTATTCGTGAGACTATTTCTAACTTACAAGCCCCACATTTTCATGCACCTTTATCAAGCAAACCTCAGAGGAAAGTAATTAAATTTAATGGTCTCTATGAGTTCTAAACAAAGGCATATAACAGATATACTGATGACAATCAAATTCAGGTATTCATTAAAACCGGTTCTTCCTGAAATCCAAGTGTAATCTCATATTTATGTGTTGTATTCTGGAACTGTATGAATTATTTAATTGCCATTAGAAGGGTACCTTTTCTCTATTTTTTGAATTTTAATATGTAATTATATATTTGCTATGGAATTATCTTTTTATCAGACCCTGGAATAAGATACTGCTGTGGTGAACACATATTTTCTATAAGTCATCTTTCCAAACTCAAAACTGATTTCATTCTTTGCTTCAATAAGCAGCAAAAGGGTACTTAACCAACTATGGAAGATATGTGAATAATGGAAACGTGGACCTAGTGGGAATAGATGCTTGTAAATAATTCACCAATTTTGCAGAAGCACAAATCTGTTTTTAAGGTTTCAATATTTACAATCAGTATAGGATGTGAACATACAGCTTCCAGAAGAGAAAATGCTATGGCATTTAAGCATAAATGAACATAATAGACTCTAAATCACACTAAACACCTAAATGCAAATTGAAGCTTCAAAGATGTTTTATATTTTTATTTGTCACATTGGTTAAGATCAAAACTTGTAAAACACTATATTTTAACCCATATTTTTTGAAATAGGCTCTCTCACATATTGCTTGTGAAAATATAAATTGGTAAAGCCTCTCTGGATGGTAATTTGTAGTCATTTGTTAAATTATTAATTCATGTGTCTTCTGACCAGAAGTTAGTCTTCTAGAAATCATTTTATGCATGTCTTTATTTAAAGATATATGTACAATTACATTTTCAGCATTATTTATAATGGTTTAAAAAAGGAAACAAGTTTAAACATTTATCCATTAAAACTGATTAAATCAATTATGGAATCTTATGCTGCTGCTAAAAGTTTTATGTACTAATACAGAAAGATTAATAAGATGCAGTGTTAAGTAATAAAAGAAAGAAGCAGGCGGCCGGGTGCAGTGGCTCACACCTATAATCCCAGCACTTTGGGAGGCCAAGGTGGGTGGATCACGAGGTCAAGAGATCAAGACCATCCTGGTCAACATGGTGAAACCCCGTCTCTACTAAAAATACAAAAATTAGCTGGGCATGGTGGCGCGCGCCTGTAGTCCCAGCTACTGGGGAGGCTGAGGCAGAAGAATTGCTTGAACCCAGGAGGCGGAGGTTGCGGTGAGCCGAGATCGTGCCACTGCACTCCAGCCTGGGTAACAAGAGCGAAACTCAGTCTCAAAAATAAAAAATAAAAAAAGAAAAAAAAAAGAAAGAAGCAAAATGATGTGTCTGCAAAGCCTACCATGTGTCAAATATTTAAGCAAAAATATATAAAGCTATGTGGGGTATCTCAGAAACTGAAGAAAGCAAAAACAAAAAAATAGTTGCTCTAGGGGAAGAGGTTGGCCTAGGAAGAAAAGTGCAAGAAAAAAATCTTAAATTTTAATATATAAGTTTTTATAATTTGCAAGTACTGCCTATTCAAAAATGATTAAGAAGACAATAAATTGGGAAGCTATTTTTTGAACTGTGAATTATAGACAAGATTATTCAATTATTACTTTCTATAAAAAACAAATATATTTCATGAAACTTTGAAATTTATATTTAATACAAATGGACTTTTTATTTATTCAAGGGAAATTATGCTACTAATGAGGCTAAATAACTTTAAAATGTGGTTCTGTCTATTCTCCATTCTTACTCCTATCTTTTATAAGGGTTCTAATATTTAATTTTAGATAATGATGCCTCTCTTAAAATTAATCTTGTGCCTTTAATTATTCAAGTATCCAGCCTTGCCAAAGTCATTCTAATTATTCCCACTGCTCAACAGTATTAGTAAAAATTACATTTGAGTTCAACATAATTTAGAGACCTTAATATTCCCACAAGCATTTAGCTATTTTTATACTTTCACCTCTTGAGATTAAAAAATAAATAATATCAAATACAATTATTTATTGTTTTAATTTAAATGATTTTGTACTTTTAACCCTAATGCAACGCCATAGAAGGTGGATTACAAATAGCTTTCTATTTTTTGATTTGTAAATCCCACCTCTTGTATTACCTTCTCATTTACACTTTTAAAATTTTTATGATGCTCATATTCTTTTATTATCTGTTAGGTTAATCAGCAGACAAAATTTTATGTACATTTTGTAGTGCATTGCCCTTGAGAAATGAAGCTTATTATTCGTCTTGAATAAATAAATACCATGTAAGATTGTAATGGTAGATTTCAAACAACATGAACTGCCACCCAACATTATCTGGTCTGCTAGATTATGCCATCTATTTTCTAAAAGAGTCTATGCCTACATATGCAAAATAATAGTATGCGTTATTGAAACAAATCATGTGGCAGTTGGAAAACTAAAAAAAAAATTATAATGTCTATTAAATTATTTAACAAATAATTTTCAGACTGTGATCCTTGTATTTAACATTAATTTGAGAGGGAGACAAGAACACAAGTGAGCCTGAAATATAAAAAGTAGAAATTGGAGCAATACATACATTTATTTCATGAGTGAGTCTTAAAATTTTGATTTAGGTTAGATAAATTAAATTACTTTGGCCTGTGCTGCCTCTCCCCCACCACAGCAATATTATTCCCAAGAGTCTATTTTCTACCGCTGTATATATGATTTGCAATGATGACATTCAAAGACTTTGTATAGCGTTTCTCCCTTCTAAGCCATATACAACAGAGGCACAAGGCACAGTAAGAAAAAAAATGAAATGTCCAGTTTAAATATGAATCTTCATTGAAATTTCTGTTTGCGACTGTTCTAAAATTCTATACCATAAATATTCTGAGATAAGCAAGCCTAAAACATCTTTATTAAAGTTTATCTTAACAAGAAAATTACTTCTTTTCTGTGACCTTTGGAAAGTAATGCGAATGCTTTATTTTTCATGATAGTAATGCAAAGCAACAATGAAATGCAAAGCCTGGTCTTTAATCACTCCATAGATTAGAGATAGCATATTTACACTGTGCCCCCAAAGGAGCTCTTTGATGGCTGGAACATTGTGCCCATAATACAATGACCCCACAACTTTTGTTACGAAATGTCAATTCTGAGCCAGCACTACAGGAAATTTTAATGAAAGATTGAGTAGTACCATAAACTTGGACGCTGGAAGTCATTTTCAAGTGAATGGGAACCCAATAACCACTCTCAAAGCACATACACATTCTCCACCTATGTTTTATTTGAATGTAAGAGGATTATCATTTAAAGCAAACTTTTCCTTTCAAGTAGACTAAAACATTGTCTTGCATTAAACACTTCAGAAAGTCCAAACATCAAAACTGAAGATTGAATAAGTCCATGTTTTTCCCTTTTGTCCTTTCAGGACTGGGGAAAACTCAGCCACTTCTTGCTCTTCTTTGTTCAGGTTTATCTTTTGATTATTTCCTTGCTAATGATTCTGAAAGCTAGCATGCTTTGACCCTGTAGATGGATGTACTCATGACTAGTAAGAGTTATTGATGAACATCTAGTTCCTTTTCAATTACATGGGCCTTTAAATCAAATTGAAAAATATGTTTTTAAAATTTTGAAAGCAATTCTTCTAATCACATTGCTGTAGTGCTTATTTCTTAAATCCGGTAAGTAAAATCTTTGATATGTTGCTATCTAGTGGGATATTTTAATAAAAATGACACAGCTTACTGTCTTCCTGGGTGATGGTGATCAGTGTTAATTCAAGAAATTTTATACAGAGAACAGTTAGGAAAGTGGAAGAGGAGATAGTGGGTGCAGTTTGAAGCTATCTTAAGTAGCAAATAAAAGAAACTTATTTTGATTGTATTCTCAGACAATAAGCAAAGCTAATAAAAAATGTCAGGAGGACTCTAAATCTCCAACCACTCTGCTTCCAATTTGCACTGACTCCAACTACAGACAGTGAACTAAAATGCTTTACAAAATTTACCCAACCAGAGTACAGGTCTGTAGGCACTGTAATTTCTAGTGGCAGATAGAGACCACACAATACACTAAGCATCGGCAGAAAATCTCTTAACCTCTTTCTTCCTAAAAGTACTTGCAAACAGAAAAGTTTTTGCAAGCCATTGTCAGATTTTACACAAAGTGTAATCGCAAATTTTCTAATGGGGATCAGAATTTAAATGAGTTACTAAGTTGATAAAAGACAACCCAGACACCACATTTTATCAAACTTATAAACAAATAATTAGCATCTTAACATATACTTAAAATACTAATTCCCTATTTTTAAGTAGAATGTCTTAGTAGCTCAAAATGTTCAATTTAATTCAAATTATGTGTGAAGAAGAAAGTAATCTTCTGAAAAATCTCTCAGATTATCTTGAGGATCCAGAAGCAATTTTTGCTTCTCATAACTAATTTGAGGTAAATTTATCCTTATTTTCAATCTTAGGTCTGCTTCTATAAAAAATAAACTCTGAACTGAATATTTACACAGAGGTAGTTTCCTGGGGAGTGTCTTAGTCTGTTTTCATACTGCTAAAAAATAAAAATAAAAAATAAAAAATAAAAAAATACCAGAGACTGGGTAATTTATAAAGAAAAGAGGTTTATTTGACTCAGAGTTCCATAAGGCTTGGGAAGCCTCAGGGAACTTACAATCATGGCGGAAGGGGAAAAGTTATGTCTTATATGACAGCAGGAAAGAGAGAAGCACAAGCAAGAGCAGGGAAAACTGCCTTGTAAAACCATCAGATCTTGTGAGAATTCACTCACTGTCACAAGGACAGGATGGAGGAAACCATTCCCATAATCTAATCACCTCTCTTCCTCGACACATGAGTGTTACAGATCTCTCCCTTAATATGTGGGGGTTACAATTCAAGATGAGATTTGAGTGGAGACAGAGCAAAACCGTATCAGAGTGTTCTTTATAACAATGCCTAGATGGATTAAGGAAAGGATTTGTCAGAAGAGAAATTGTGATACAATTGCATTAAGGCCTTGGCCAATACAACAGAGAGTTGAGGAGAAGATGGCCCTTCAGGGTCCTAAGTTGAAGCAAGAATGTCTCGAGCTCTAAACTGTTACACAGATAAGTCATTGGATATGGTCCAATAGGGAAGAAACAGGACCTTAAACAAGGTACCTCACTTTGGTCTAGAGAAGTTCTGGAGAAGAACTGACTTGTAAGTCCTTTGTTGGCAACATTTCCAGCAAATGAACAAATGACTGCCTCATTCTGAAGTGGGGGCTCTGCATGATACACTACAGGACCTACAAGCCTTTTTTTTTTTCAATATAAATTTGAAGTCATTCAATTTTTGATAATGAGAACTCATCAATTGTCATTTATATCTGCCATGCATTAATATGTATATAGAGTTCAATATATGCAATATATTATTGACTTTAACACAAACGCATCTTGACTATTTGTGAATGTTTATTTGTGTTTTTTATTGACAGGAGGAACTGTTTAGCATCATTGATTTCTCATTAGCAATCTTTAAGACATAGATTTTTGACAAAACACAGAGTTGCAAATACACAAAATTTGTCAATACAGCTGTCACAGATGAAAAGAAAGATCTGACTTTCCTTTTGTAGTTCTGCTTTTCAGTCAATATCTGTTTAGGGCTTGGATGAAAGAGGTTCTATGAACAGGTCACGAGCTTTTGTGATGACATAAATTCTGTGTCTTTACAACTATGTGTTATGTCAAGTCTACACCATCTCTCAGCTGGATTCTTACAGTCTTACAAGTCTTACAACCTGCCAGTGGTTCCTCTGTGTTCCATCTTCATCTCTTGAAATATATTCTGTACAAAGGAGCCAGTGAAACTGTGTTAAAATGTGAACTGGAAGACCTAATTCCCCTGCTTAAAATATGTCCAGGGCTCCCATTGCACTCTGAATATATTTCAAAGATTTTGTCATGTCCTACAAAGTCCTTCATCATCTGGCTTCCATCTGCTTCTTTCAAATGCCCTCATAATATCAGCTGAGTTCCTAAGATCAAGCAACACTGGCCTCCATTCTATTTGTGTAAAATAATCAACATTTCTGACTCAGAGCCTTTGCACTCTGTATTATCTATACCTGAATTATCGTCTCCATGAGTCTTGGCAATAAACATCCTTTCCTTCTTTAATTAAGCTATCCGAAGATACTTACATATTACCCGTCCTTCCCTTATGGGCTTCTATTCCTTCTCCAGGTACCTGCTTACACTTTACTCAAACAAACCAATTTCTCTCCATAACATCTTCATTACAACTATCTATAGTAACCGTGTTTATGAATTTGATAACATGCTTATTTTCTATCACTTTCATGAGAATGTATACTGCATGTTTTCTTCCTCCAATATTTATAATATGTAACGTCTATCCCAAATAATATTTAATAGACATAGAAAGCACAAAGGAGAGATTATGTGAAAGTACGATGCTTGAATATTAGCCTAGGACTAAACCAAGAAAAGTGTTTTGGACAATACTCAACTTCTGGAGCAATAAAAACCATTGTTGGAATATTAGGGGTATAGCCTTGATGTAAGAAGACAATATGAATATTTCTTTTTTCAGATGGAATATTCTGTTTGCAACATATACATTTTATTTTGTTAATACATTTATTAAATGGCTATGAATAAATTGCATTCTTATTGCAGATTAATATTAAGATTACCTATGTTTTTGAAACATTCATATTGGGCCAATCCTTACAAAAATGTTCTATGTATTTGGAATATATTTGTAAAGTACTCATTAAAAAGTGTATTTTGATTCTGAGAAGAATAATTATATGACCAAACTGTTTAAAATAGTGCCTATCTCAGGCTCTCCCTAAATGCTTATCACCATTAATTTTCTTCACTTGTCCTGATCACATCTATGTGTTTGTTTATCTATTAAGTGCACGACTACCCAGGGCACCACTATCTTGTATTCTCCTTTATCTCTGTCCCTTGAATAGGAATTCACAAATAGGAAGTGCTCCACAAATATTTGTCAAATTAATGAATGAATGCATCTCTTGACCTAGGAAATTCAAATACGTGAAAGCTACTATTTCCCAATGAAGCCGAGTAAAGGAGATCTCTTAGTTGCTACAGTCCTTTCACTCTGAAAAGGTCATATCATTTATCTTTCCTTTAATTTCTTATATTTAGGTACACAAAATGACTGTCTAATCAAGGCGTCCCCAAACTACGGCCCGCGGGCTGCATGCGACCCCTTGAGGCCACTTATCCAGCCCCCCACCACACTTCAGGAAGGGGCACCTGTTTCATTGGTGGTCAGTGAGAGGAGCACGGTATGTGGTGGCCCTCCAATGGTCTGAGGGACAGTGAACTAGCCCTCTGTGTAAAAAGTATGGGGATGCCTGGTCTAATCTAAGGAGTTCATGTCTTATTAGCAAGTAATTAAACTTCTTTACTATCTCTTCTATGGTCATTTAAATAATGAACATCTAATTGTTACTCAGTGATACTTGCATTGATATTTATCGTTTCCTACATATCTTCTTGGTAGACATGTAGTTATCACACTTAAGTGAAGTTTACATTTCAATAGGATTATATGTGCTCTTTCAAATAAAACACACAGTTGTAGGGAACAAGAGAGAGAAATTTTTGTCTTTTTGAATAATTGTTCTATTCATGATGACTGTGAGTAGTTCTCACAGGCATCATTTAATAAATATTTGTTGAATTAATAAGTTACCATAATTTACACTTAGTCAAAGTAAAGGAAAGCTCTTTACTGGGAGAGAGGTCCACATATGTACCTATTTTTCAGGTCGATTTTGTTTTTACCATGGATTTCTACCTAGCATATTATGGAGGCAGGAGCACTAGATTAGAAGCCAAGATCACACTTCTCCTTCAGACCCTTCCTTATGTGACTGTATGTAAGTCCTTTAAAGTTGTATCTGAAATACAGCTTTCTGATTATCAAAAGAATAAAGTTACTTTATTTTATAAGGCTCCTTTTGAAATCAAAACTATAAAGTTTCCTTTAACTCTTACCATGAAAGTTCATTTTCATATATATCTGTTCTCAGAGACAATGTGTTGATCAACATAAATTTTTGTCCCTTTTCCAGTATTTTAATGAAAAAGTCAATGATTTTAAGCCTTTTAAATTCAATTCCCCTTTGTTGTTTGTCTCCAGTCTGAACTATATGACATCTATCTAATTGCATAATTTGGGATAATAATTGTGTTAATGTTGTTATTAATCTAAGTATTAATAACTGTGTGAGAAGGATAGATGAGGTGACTTACAACAGAGGAATTTTATGCATTTGGGTGCTGTTGAATAAAGCAAGAATATGGTAAAACTATCCAAGCCAGTGTTCTATATTGAACAGCTCACTCAAACAACTGCTTGCAAAGCCAGCATGATATGGATATTGTGTTGGGTAACATAGCATCTATCTGATTTTTGCAGGGATTTTTTGAGGCAGTTAATGCTCTCTATTAGCCAGTTTGATCATTTACATTACTTAGCAATCTTTTATTCAGTATAGAATTACCAATGTCTTTGAAAGTGAGATGGAGTGCTTTATACATTATAGTATTTAAGCTATTAAAGATTCCATTGAAGAAGACTTATCAATAGAAAATTATATTCTTTATTATAGTTTAAGAAAAAGATCTCGTGAAATAACCAGTACATAAAATAAGAATGGTTTTCTTCTACATTTCTAGTAAAAATAATTAAGGTTTTAATTTTTTTTTTAAATCTCTGTGATGTAAGCTACAAGATTGGGCTAAGAGGCATCTTAACTACATTCTCTAGTACAGATGGCATGGTAAAATCAGTCATGAGGTTTCTTCTGTGAGGCTGTCTGGGATATGCCAACATTTTTAGCATGAGAAATCTCTTCCTCTAACTCAAATGTATGTCTGTTTGCTACCCTAAAACAAATTCTACCTCCTTTTTCTACCTCCCCAAATCTGGTTGTTAGAATCACGTTAGACCATTCTTAGTTATTTACCTACAGAACCATGATTATGTTTTGGGACCTGTCATTCACCCACATAATGGGGAATTAAAATCATCTACAGCTCTAGAATACATTCTAATCTAAGATAGTCATGGCAATGTGATTCCCTCTACCAATACATTCACTTATGAATAGGCATGGGAAGCACATCTGACCCGTTTTATTCATTCATCTTTTCAACAATTATTTTTGATTGACCCCTATATGCCAGGCACTCTTCAGGGAATTGGAGATACAGGAGGAAATCCAAGTCACTATGCTTCCTAAAGCTCATATTTTAGAAGAAAGAAACAAATGCAGCAAACATAAATAAGTCAATAAATAATACCTCAGGCCATGAGAAGTGTCATGAAGAAAAATAAAGCCAAGCAAAGTGATAAAAAGACATGTGGAAAAAGGACCCTATGTCAATATATGTGATCAGCAAAGGCCTGCATATTAAGTAGACATAGAAATTGTGATAAAAAGCTGGAGGGGGGTGGGACTAGAACACAATTGGGTATTATTTTAATAACTATAATTTCTGTATGATCCTAAGAGACAAGAATATATGAAAAGAATGTAGGATACTTTTATGTCCAGTTATCTTCATATTTACATAGCAAAGTTATGTGTATATATCATGTAGTAGAGAAAAGGAAAACTCAAATAATCTAACCATTGTGATGGAGGTTTTAAGTGATATTTTAATCTCACTTAAAAATTAACATTGAAATTCCTCAAAAAAAAGCCATGGCATATATGCCCACATTTTCCTCTGCCTCATGAATTGTGGGATGTGAACAGATTTTATTAAATTTCGGTTACTTCAAGCTTCCAAGCTGAGAACGCAACCTCAAAAACTACTTGGAAAGGTATACTTGGAGATTGTGTAATATTATATAATTGTTTCCTTATTGCATAACCATCTCTAACTCTCAACAAATTTATAATTAATTTTAGAAATATTTGGAACAAGAAAATAAAGCCCATTATGTTTATATTTTATATTTAAAAATCTAGGCATATTTGGTAATACAAGTAATGTTAAAGAGAACAGTATATTAGACAGATCTACTCTCTGACTTATTTAACATGTAAACCTCAATATATATCAGAATTCTCACTTTACTTTGAGAACGTTTGTCATTTGAGATAAACAAATATAGTACCTGGGAGCAAATTAAATATATTAAATTTGTAAATATACCTTAAATATTTAATGGAACATAACTAAGATTATAGATGGGAGCAAATATTAAAGTTTCCTTAAAGGCAATTTTTATAATTACTAGCTTTATAAATAAACTCATCATAAAATATATGTCAAACTTATTAAGAATGTGATTTTTAAAGAGCAGTAACTTTAGTAAATTGAATATTTATTTTAAAATTGACTGAATGTCTGAATAATCTTTGGTGTGCCAAAAAGTACCCATGTGGGCAAAAAAGCCATTACATTTGTCAGTGGAGTAGGTTTCAGACAGAGATCTGACTATAGTGGAGAAATTAATCACAAGGGAAGCCTATCTCCGGCAGAAGGAACAGTAGTTACAAAAGCCCTGAGGCAAGAACATGCCTGCCTGATGTTTGTGGCTAAGTGTGATTCCTGGAATTCGTGTGGCCATCCTGCTCCCAGACAGAAAGTGAAGCCTAAAATAGAGAAGGTTAGTCCGCAGGATCCATGTGTATCAGAAGCAGAGTCCTGGCATACTCTGCCCATCTTAATTATTGCTATAAAGAATAACAAATATCCCCCTTTTCCAAAAAAAAAAAAAAAAAAAAAAAGTTTGATTTTGCAGTTATCTGTTGCTTGCAGGTAAAACAGCCCAATTCATGTTACTATTTATATTATTTTAATATTCTTCAACTTATCAAACAATGAACAGTCAATCTTATCAGGTAGGTAGACTAGGGTATGTGATTTTCAAGTAAATTTTCACTTTCAGGTTAAGATGTTTTGTCTAGATTGTCACATAATGACTTACATAACCTTGCCATGTCAGTTTTACACAATTCTTTTTCTCTCTGAGTTTCGTTGAAAGTCTCATCATGAGGTTCTTATCCTCAGTTTATGGAGAAGTAAACTGAGACTGAGAGGTTAAATCACTCAGACTTGAAAGCAAAGGTGCCAGGGTCAAATCCATTGCTATTTTATTACTCTCAGCTGTTAAAAACTGGTCTTTGGCAAAGCGCAGACCAGTTGAAATTTTAAAGGAAATTTTTGCCCAGCTAATGAAAAAAATGATTTGATGGAGCAACCTTACATAGAGCTAAAAAAAAAAAAAAAAAAAAAAAAAAAAAAAAAAAGAACGGAAGAAGAAGAAAAAAATCCTATTAGTAGCGTCATCTATTAACCTTGTGTTGGAAGAGCTGCAAGCTTGTGTGGCTTTGAGAGAATGTCTATCATTTGGTGACTGAGTATTGAGATTCGGTTTTCTGATTACTAAATTTCTGATTACAAAAGCCTGGATACACGGGACGTCGACCACAACGTGTCTCCTGGCTACAATTTCAGGTTTGCCAAGTACTACAAAGACCTGGCTGGCAACGAGCAGCGCACACTCATCAAGGCCTATGGCATCCGCTTCGACATCATCGTGTTTGGGAAGGCAGGGAAATTTGATGTCATCCCTACCATGATCAACATTGGCTCTGGCCTGGCGCTGCTGGGCATGGCGACCGTGCTGTGTGACATCATAGTCCTCTACTGCATGAAGAAAAGATTGTACTATCGGGAGAAGAAATATAAGTATGTGGAAGATTACGAGCAGGGCCTTGCTAGTGAGTTGGACCAGTGATGCCTACCCCATCAAAGAACAGAGAGGAGGAGGGAGAAATGGCTGTCACATCACCCCAGAGAAAGTTCTGGAATCTGATCGAGTCTGCGCTCCACAAGTACTCAGGGTTGCCCACAGCTCCTGTGTGTCATATGCAGGATCTGTTTGCCCACACAGCCCAGTAGCTCCCGGGTCTGTTCTTGGCTGGGTCAACTCTGTGGTTCTTGCAGCCTGGGGTTATGGGTGAGCGCTGGCCCGAGGCAGTGGCACTGCTATGGCTTTCCGGGCAGGAGCTGGCTTTGCCTCTAGCTCCCTACAGAACAGGCCCAGTCCTCCGAGGCACCGCGGCTCTGTTCAAGCACTTTATGTGGCAGAGGAGGCCACCTGGTTGCTGACACTAGACCTGCAGCAGGCCTGGGCTACAAGGCTGCCCCTGACATTCCCTGCAGTCAGGAGGCAGAGCGGGCATTACTCCTCAGACAGCGCTGTGCGGACGTGATGGAGGACCAGACAGTAAAACATGATTTTCTTAAAAAAAAAAAAAAAAAAAAAAAGAGTAATGTACACATATAGCTCCTAGCATAGCACCTGGCACATAGTAGCAGCTCAGTACATGAGAATCACTCTTGAATAAAATAACAGTAAAAGTAAGTTGCCCTTTAAACATTTCATAAGGAATCACTAGGGGAACTACAGTTTTAAAACCTTCAACAACTGATTCTATGCTTTGAAATTGCATAGAAAAAAAAAAATCTTAACAACTTTTCTTACTAATATATTTAAAACCTCCCTCTTTCCTTAATTCTGCTATTATCTTATTTGTCTAACCTTTAGCTTCATGACTCAGTCTCTGGTTGATTCTGACCAGCATCTATTAATAACAGTGAAACAATAAAAATAAGTGAAGGATTTCATGAAATGTTTGAACATGATATCAGAGATGAAGATCCAGCAGTTAGGTAAGTTAAAAGTTAAAAAGAGAAAAACATGAAGTCAATGGGGATAATAACACAAAGCATTCCAAATGGAAAGTATTAAGACATTAAAAGATTAAGACAAGACTTTGAAAAAATCAACTAAACTCACAAATGCTTTTATAAAAATGAATCTCTGTGGTCACATTGACAAAATCCAAATAAAGTAAACAATTCTATTATGTCATATCATTATCACATATTTTTATAGAAAATATAATTTAATTTTTCTTTGAAAAGAGAGAACATAGTGACAATTATGAGATACTTTGTTAAATATGAGATGAAATAAATTCATTGTCAATTTCAGGATGCAAAAATCCCATATTTTAAATAATTTCATACAAAAATGTTCTTTCTCTTTTAAGTAATTTTACTGTGTTGTTTTGCCTTCATTGTTAATTTCTCCTGATAGAACTTCCTGTGAAACCATACTGTTAAAGGCTAATTCTCAAATTACAAGAGAAGACTGAAAGTGAAAGAAAAAAATGCATTAATTTGGGGGTAAATTAGTCAGTAATGGAAGGGTCATAGCCTGAGGAGGGTTACAGCAGCAATGTCAGTAATACTGGCCCTTTGTACTGTTCACAGAGGGAGTGAATAATGTTTAATGTCCTGGATGGTTTCCTCGCTCAAGCCATCCCTTTAGGCACTAGTTTCATTCAATCACTCAATAAATAATTATTGAGCTTTCACAGAGTCAGGTAGGGTCTATTGGAGATACAGTAGTGTGCAAAATGAATAAAGATCTTCATGAAGTATACTTTCTAGTAGGAGATACACCCAATAAAATAATGTGTAAGTGAATTATATACCATTTTTGCTGCTAATAAGAAAAGAATAAAGTACATTTGGGGTATATAAAATGTTAGATGGGGTTATATTGGAAATCTTAAATATGTGCTAGGAAAATCTCCATGAGTGATTATGAAGTCAACACTGGAAAGAAAAGGAGATAACTATGAGGGCCTTCAGGAGAAGGGCATTCCGAGCAGAGAGAATAGTGAGTGAAAGGGCTTAGAATTGAGGGGATGCTGGCCTATTTGAACTGGTAGAAGCACACAGTGGTTGGAGATCAGTAAACAGGCAGGCTGGGCATGAGAAATATGACTTGAGTTGTGGCAAACAACCAGTCTTCCTAAACCTTTCTTCCTTTTCTGCCAAATAAGTATAATAAAGATGTTCTCTGCCTAGGATAGCTGTAAATATTCCATAAGATAATTCTTCCAAAGCACTACTCTCTTAATTCTGACTCCAAGACTACTAGGAAATCATGGGATTGTAATTTCATTTCCTGTATGGTTTTACCTAGAGGGAGAATAAGCCAGTATTACTAATGTGGGTATTCCAAATTAGATGACAGTTAAGAGTTCCATTTCTAAGCTGAAAATCTTTAACTTTGCCACTGAGACTAAGTAATATGAATTTGCCAAGACAAACAAATTTATTTTCATCCTTTTACTTGAAAAATCTGGTGTCTAATTCAGATCACAAGGCTGTACTAGAGAAAATTCCTTGAAGTTATTCAATTCAGTGCAGCAGCCTGGGGGAAAGCAGGACTGTCCAGGTACCATGATCTTATCCCTTTTTGTTTTTAAATATTGCAAACACCTAACCACCACTTGCCATTACTCAATACTGTCACAGCACCATCATATCTTATCATTCTCTACATTTTTGTAAGTATGCAAAACAACTGCTACCATCCTTATTTATAAATGCAGAACAAAGACATAGAGATACGAAAAACAGACCTGGACCCTGAACCTAGGTATTCAGACTTCTCATCATGGAAATAAGAAAACTTGAGACCTAGTCCTAGAATCTCCATTATCAGTGATGTCATTTTGAAATATCCTTCCTCTTTGGGTCTTTATTTCTCCAGGGAGTTGGACTATCATATTTTAAATATAAAGACTCTAGAACTAAGATAATAATAAAATGAGCAAATTAATAGAATATTTGTTAAATAAATTAAACTATACCAGGAAATAACAAAAGAATATGTATGTTACAAATGAAAAGAAACACCTCCCCATGTATAATTTATGTATAAGAAGTTGAGGAAGTGGGAGAAACAGATAGACTGGCCTTGAACATGTGTATGAGGCAAAGGGATCCCAGGCACATTGACAGCTACTACTTATTTTTCTATTTTTCCATTGGAGGATTTTCATGGAAAAAAAAAAATTAACTAAACTTACATTTCCCAAAGAGAAAGTCAACAAAAGCCTTCCAGAACACTCCAAATATATCCAATTCTTAAAAGTTTTCAGTGTTTTTTTAATTGCATTTGTTCTGAGGTACACGATCAGGCAAATTCTTAGTCACTACAATATTTCTGTCCTTTTAAGATCCCACCATGAAATCCACAATGGTCTGTCTGTGCTGGAGACTCCTGTGTATTATCTCTTGGTCCACTGATCTGTGTGTTTATTGGACATGCTGAAGAGGTCTTGAGGGCTTTGGCAGTCCAAGTCCCGTAGCTATTTTCTACCCTGTCATCTTAAAAGGGAACCGTGCTGCATCATATGAAATCACCCTCAGTAGTGCCGTGAAGTGGCAGGGAAAAGGAGGGCCATCAACTCACCTCAAAAGACACAGAATATGTTCTGGAAAATTGCCTGTCTGGTTTCCTTAATTTTCCTAATCAATCCAAACCAGCTATCTGAACACAACAGAGATTTCAAGAAGCTACAATTTTCCTGCTTCACACCACTCGGATACTTCAGTTAAATGCATGCATTTAGGGCATGATAATTGAAATGATCACAAATTAAATGCACCTATTTCGATCTAATGTAGAAAAACTCTTTAAGATCGTATGCATTAAAATGTCATTTCTCACAAGTATATCAGTGCATATAACCTCAGATATCTTACCTCTCTTATTGGGGTAGGAAAAATGGGAAAGAGAATCACTTATTCCTAAGAGAATATATATTTCTATATCTGTAAATGAAACAGCCTTGCATTTCAACAGCAGGCTTTTTGTTATATCCCCAGGAGAGTGTGACTTAAATTCATTATTTACTGATAGAATGCTGACAGCATAAAAGAATGTGATTCACTCCTCTATAAACAATTATAACATTCATGTTTGTTTGTGCTGGCTTTTGAAAATTTCCTCTCTTCTCTTCGCAGGATACAAGATTCATTAAAGCATCGTCTAAGGTTTTTAAACTTCCAACAACAAACACAGATTTTAAATATTCATATAATAAATGGGCATATGGAAGCCACAGAAACTAGTCACATCACTGGATCCACTGATCCATCTAACTCTGTGGTTTATTGAGAATGTAAGCTTAAATTTTGCCACAACTTGAATTCCTATATATTAATGTTTTTCTTACAACTGAATATCCATAAATGCTATTATACCTGAAATTCTTCATTGCTCCATTAATTGTTCAAATAAGTGAATGCTATTTTACATTTATTTTCCTTTGAAATAAGTTACTAATAAGTTTAAGATGAATAGGAACAAAAATAGGTACAACAATATAAAATAAAGAAAACAAGTTTGAATAACTTAGTAATTTCATTTACTTTTTATAAAATAAATAAGGGAATAGCAAGTGTCTCATGTAAACAGAAAACATTAAAAGAAAAAGGAAACAGTGTTTACAAAAGTTTGTATGTGGCCCTAGAAGATGTAAGTGATTGAAATGTAGGTGATGTAATCGAATTTCACTTGCCTGTGTCCAGCACACAAAAAAAAAGTTGCATGCAAACTGGATGGAAAAGAGACTGAATATGTATTGGTGATGTGATGATAATCCACAAACCTGCATTTAAATCTTATTTTCAATAGATTTAGAACTTCAGAAAGGATAGATTCCATTGTATGATACAGTCCCTATCACAGAAGCAACTCAAGTGAAATGAACATTTGGTCACCACCCCCTCTCCTCATCTACAGTAAAAACATGATGTGTTCACTAGAAATGCTACTAGGAAAAAAAGTGATGGAATCATAGATTCAGAGAATTTATAGCATTCATAAATTTAGAGTTGATGATGTTTATGCAGAGTACTTTCATAAAAGTGACCTATGTAATTATTTGGTTAAGGGAAAAAAGACACAAGTGAATATGTTTCTTTTGGATTTTAACATTTAACCCAATCTCTTTGGTATAGAAGAAGAGCAATTACATTTTATATCAGTGCTTTCTAAATGTTTTTAAATTGAGCTCTATGATTGCTCTTTAGATCATCTCTTTCTCTGAGAATAGCCATATATAAAGCCTATTAAAAATAGTCAGTAAATTAAACATATTTTTTTGAATATTTGCAGTTTTTTAGGCATCTTGGGAATCACAAAACAAAGATTAGGATTCACTGTTGCATTGCTTTGAGACATTTAAAAATATGTACACCAAGGATAAAAAGCTAATTCTATTCTACTGGATTATCACTCCAAGAGTCATTGCAAATATATTTGTAAGCCACTAGGTATTTACTTCTAGACTGCAGGCTTTCCTAGGGAGATGGTTTTTGAAAGACTGAAATAAAATGATCCTTTTTTTTTTTTTTTTTTTTTTTGGTCATTAAAAGCCTCTGTTCACAAACTACAAGCCTTAAGGGAGTGAAAACAACCAAAGAAAAATATGTGCTACAAAGGCAGCTGTAGCTCATGTTCTGGTCATTTAGACAAGATTTAATGTTACCATTGATTTACACCATGTATTGTAGTTAAGACAGTAATTGCTACATCACAGTTTATGGTATCTCTAGTACCTCTGAAAGATGTTCTTTTTAAAACACTACTGTACACTAATCAGGCATTGGGCCATTACTGGCTTTGTTGTTTTTTACTTCTCACACAGTATTTTTTGAAAGGAAATGCAAGCACTTTTCCCCTAGAGTTTTAGTGATCCAAATCCTTCTACAGAATCATTCCATAGGCTCACTAAAATTTTACATTCTCAATATGGGTTTGAACCTGATAACGTATCAAGTGCTATACCTGTTGCTGGAGGGTAAGGAATGAAAAACACTGATTCTGCCCTTAAAGATATTTTAGAGAAATGCCAGATATAGTTGACAGGGGGATGGAGGCAGCAAACCACATC
Organism: Saimiri boliviensis; assembly: GCF_048565385.1. Classification (NCBI taxonomy): domain Eukaryota; kingdom Metazoa; phylum Chordata; class Mammalia; order Primates; family Cebidae; genus Saimiri; species Saimiri boliviensis. Next base: position 59,140,732 of record NC_133455.1, read on the forward strand.
GCCACATAGGTACCTATGCAACAATCCTGCATGTTTTGCACATGTACCCCGGAACCTAAAGTGCAATAAAATGTATTGAAATCTTCAAGAAAACTTTACAGAAGTGAACAACAGAGTGTTCAAAATAAACCACTGAACAGATCATGTCCCTGGGGCTGCTGTCTTAGTTTTACAAGATAGAGCCAGAGAATTTTTTTTATTAAAAATAAAAAATAAATAATTTTAAAAATATATTTTAAAAAAGATATTTTAGTTTTTGTGACTATAAGTAACAATGTGGTTACATTATAATGTGATAATAACGTAAGTGCAGTGTGTTATGAAAGAATTAATGAGAATACCAGAAAGAGTTATGAATGTCTCAGAGGTTTCTGAGAGGGTTTGTTGATGGGGGTAGCTAAGAAAGAGGGAGAGAGAAAAGTATGTCTGAAAGATTAAAGCGACATTCAAAAGCACAGAGGGAAAAAAAGAACATAGTCATTTAAGGAATCAAAAGTAGTTCCATGTTGCTAGAGCCTATAACATGATGTAAAGGTGTCATTCGATGAGAATAGACAGTAAAGAGGAATTCAGATTGTAAACTACCTGGAATTTACACTGAGGGGCATGGATGACTACTAAAGGGTTTTAGATCAGTCATTTATTTCTTCTGTACCACTGCAGATATACCTGGGCTGACTTATCTCTGGGAGCCCCCAGCCATTTTTTTCTCTCCAACCAACCTACCGCTACAGAGATCAATTCTGCGTGGGTTCAGAACAATTTAGTCAGGGACACACAAACTACGTTCATGGTTGAAACAAACCATGGTGTTTCAAGCCTCCCCTGAGTGCTTTTTGCCTCACATTCCATAGCTTCCCTTTCGCAATTGAAGCATGATATGTCACAGGAAATGATTGGTGCCTCTAAAATGCAACCAAGAATGTGGGGAAGGTTAGACCCATCCTTGGAGGACAAGAGTGCAAATGGCTATGTCATTCCACACATTTAAAGCTGCTAAGTATTAAGAAATGAAAATGAACCTGACAAGCTCTTAAATATGTTCCATCATCCTACTTAATAACAATGTAAAGGCCAATTTGAAATAAAAATATTCAGACTCTTTGTAGTTTTGTACTTGTATCAGTTATCTATTGCTTTGTAACAAATTAGTCCAAAATTTAGCAATTAAAAGCAGTAAGCATTTATTACCTCAAAGTTTCTATGAATGAGAAATTAGGAACAGATTTGCTGGGGGGTTGCACATTAGGGTCTCTCTTGGTGTTGTAGTCAAGGTGTCAGTCAGAGCTGCAGTATTCTAGAATCTGAAGAATTCACTTCCAAGCTGGCTCCTCTATGGCTATTCCCAAAATGCATTAATTCCTTGCTGATTTTTGGCAAGAGGACTCAGTTTCTTGCCATAAAGATGTCTCTATAGTGCTGCTTGAGTATCCTTGTAATGTAATGTCTGGCAAGCAAATGATCCAAGAAATAGCCATAGAGAAAGCTACAATGCATTTATGTAATAATCTTAGAAATCACCTACCATCACTTCTACCACATTCTATTGATTAGAAATGAGTCACTAAATGTAGGCCACATTGAGGTTCTAAGGGAAATCTGTCAAAGAATTTGTAGATTTCTGAATTTTAAACCACGAAAGCATAAAAACCTATTAGACTGTCCAGGGTTTATGAGCCCACTTGCATTCTCTGTCTACCACTGATTGGCTCAACAGCTTTGCCCTGTGAGTGGTCTCACATGTACCTGTATGAACATTCAAACTATACATTCAAACTGGGTCCATGCACCCCACCAACAGCTGTTTCTTGGCTAATTCTCAGGCTTGGAGTTACAGACACCAATTTTGTTGTCTCTCATGGGAAGGTAGACTAGGGAAAGAGACATGTGCCAGCTGAAGAAGAATTGTTGGAAGTTTTTGGGCAGAGAATTCCAGGTACCCAGAGTGTGTGTGGTCAGAAAAGGAGAGCATGCATTCTAACTGGGCATGTGTTCTGCGTAGACAAGTCCCCCAGGTAAGTGGACTCCTCAATTTGTGGACGAAGGCCCAGCCACAGAAGTTAGCAAATGGTGTGGAATCCTGTACACTGTAGGAGCCAAACAACAGTCCCTTATGCTTATATCTAAGAACAGTGCTGGAACAAACCGTGACCAGTGAAATACAGAAAGTGGAAGATATTCTCCTCTCTTACATCCCCCAGGAAGAATGGCTATGCAACCCCATAATGAATACAGCTTCTGAAATCCATGAACATAAGCAGAAAACTGCTCAAGTTAGATACCAACTGGTAGCCAGCTTTTACCTTTATATTGGCTCTCCTTTCTTCCCTCATTTCACTTTTTATTTTTTTCCTCATTTAAGCTTCCGATAATTGCATTCCTTAATAAGACTATAGCAGATTATTTTTTGTGTCAGATTCTGCTTTCTGAGACCCCAAGTTAAACCAGGTTTTAAGCAGAGGAACTACCTAATCAGATTTTTTTCCTTATAGATACATGCATTCATTTATCTATTTAACAGATATTTCCTGAGTACCGTTTAGAATAAAAGCAATGTGCAAAGTGGTGAGGATAAATAAATAAGACAGATATGGCCCTACCTTCATGAAGAACATAAACTAGTGGGGAGGGAGTGCAGGGCAGCAGGGAGGTTAACTGGCATTTCCTGTAGAATGCAGTGTGGGATGCAGTGGGAAAAGGCAAGACTCTGTTGGAAACCATAAAAGGGATACCTAACCCATTCTTCTAAGCTGATGACAAGTTTCCCAGAGGAATAAAAAGACTGGATTGCAAAAGCCTGGTAATTACTGACTGTGTTCTTCCATCACCCACATTCATTCCCCTCTTCCTTCTTTTTCATCTGCATTTACCTTTTGTTACATCTTCCAATATGCCAAGCTCTCTCTCACCTATATTGTTTCTTTTATCTGAAACATTTTGCATCACTCCCCTCACCTACTGGTTAATTCCAATTCTTTTATTCTCTAGAATGCTGATAGAAAGTTCTAGAAAAATGAGCAAAACCCCTGCCACAGACGAATTTATCTGCCACTTTAAGGTCTTTGGACTTCATTCAAAAGAGCAAATAAAATTGTAGTATTAGATTAGTTATTTGGAAACAGTTTTCTGGTTACAGTATAGTGAAATTGAATGAAGTAAGCCCAGAAGCAGAGAAAGCAGATGAGACAGGTGAGAAATTTTAACAGGTGAGTTGAGGGTTTTAGCAGTGAGAAAGCAAGAAGTAGAGGCATTTGAGAGCCATTTTAATAGTAAGAATAGGAAAGATAAAGGAAAGAAAGCAAAGAGCAAAGAAAAGTTTCAGTCATACCCAGTTTGTACCTTAGGAACCTAAATAGGTGGTGGGCAATGTAATGGGGTTTGTATTGCCACTTAAAATCAGGCAACCCCAACTGAGTTAGGGAACACAGAGAAAGGATATGTTTCTGAGAATTATGAAAAAGAGTTAGAAACATTTCCACCACCATCCAAACATGTAAGGATCACTTAGGAACTGACTTCAGGTTAGAAAATTTTGAAAAAATTAAGATCATTAATCGCTTAATCCTCTAACTTTGAGCAAACTGAGGATAAAAAGAAGCCAAAAGAAGATTTAAGCATGACTTATGATTAAGTTATGAATAGTATAATATAGTACAGAGTAACTCCAAAAGAATAAGGCTCCCCAGAAAAAGCAATGAAATTTAGAAGTAAAAGAAAAGACTAAATAAAAAGGGCTTTTTATTCCACTTCTCCCTCTCTGGCCATTCTTCCTAGGTGCTGCAAGTGTAGACCTTAAAACCCAGGATTAAACACAGGATTAGATCTACACAGAAGATACACAGCTGTCAAGTATCAGGGAGAATGGCTCCTATTTCTGGGATGACCAACAAAGAGAAACAAAGACAGAAACACAGACACAGGCTCTATCTGTAACCTGAGCTTTAAATAAAAAGATCATTACAGTTGTTACACAGATAATAGTTTAAGGAGAAAAAAATTCTGGAAACAGATTTTTGTGGTGGATAAGATAGTGTTGAAACTGAAATTAACAGTGGAAAAAGAAAGTATTAGAATTGACTGGGATTGTCAGGACTTAAGAAGTGGGTTTTAGAACAGAGAAATGTTAATTGTAGTGTCAAGCCCGAGTTAGTGGTACAAGAGAGAGCCAAATGACAACATGTGATTGTGAACATGTTGTGTTGCTGTGTGTATGAATGCATGGATAAACTGGAGGTGTAGTGGGTGTGTGTGTTTGTATATATATATATATATATATATATATATATATATATATATATAGAAGTGTATAATACACACACACACATACACACGTATATATATTTTGTCTGGAGGTCAAAGTAGTGGTCAAAAGAAATATCTGGGAAGATAGCAAACATTGTAGAATAGTTGACTCAAATAGCATATTGAATCCTATTTCATCATGATCTTCTACTATAGAAACTGTTAAAAATAAAACTTGATTTCTTACCCTCCAGTAAAGGTATGAATGAGTGCCACAGTTATGGCCACTAAGGCATAAGAAAAATTCTAATGTGCCTCCTCTTTCTTTTCCTCCTTTTATAAAGTTCAGAACTTAGACCTAAAGCCTGAACTCTAAAATGTAAACCAGAAGACAAAATACTACATGCTGTGGATGGCGGATCAGAAAGACAGAAAGGGAAACATTGAGCTGGTGGCATAAGCGCTGCTCCGTCTCCCTTCAAGACCTTATATTATATAATGATAATGAGTATGACAATAACAACAACATATCTCCTTACGTAAGCCACCGTAGCAAAAGTGTGTGTTGGTTAGTTTGTTTGTAACTGAATATATTCTTGACTACTATCGGTGTTGGTTGGTTAGTTTGTTTATGACTGAATGTATTCTTGACTAATACAGAGAATCATTAGAAACAATGATGGAAGCACTAGTAGATGAAATTATACAGGGAGAGTTACAGAGTAAGATAAGATGACCTAGGCAGAATCAATCATGTAGGAGCTAATATTCAGGAAGGAAGTGTCTAAATAAAAATAGTATTAAGAAATAAACAGAGAAGTAGAAACAAGTTGGTAGGCTGTGACACCACCGAATCTCAGGAAAGGAAGCATGATTTAAAGCAGCGAGGGTTGTATAGAGTTAAATGACGCAGACAGCGAAAGAAAGAAAACGTAAATCAGTCATTTACACTTAGTAACTAGTATCCCACTGGTGACCTTGGAAAGGGCAGTTTCAGTGAAATTTAGGCAGTGGAAGCCATTTCACAGCACGTAAAAAAGTGGAGCAAAAGATGAAGAAATGGAGATAAAAAGTGTACACATCTCTTGCAAAGGCTTTTCTGTAAAGGGGAGAAAGAAATCAATAGCGGTTGAGCAACGTAGCATTGTTGAGGATTTTAAAAAGTGTTTTTATTGTTGGTGGTGGGACTGCTTACTGATTATTTGAAGGTGTCTCAGTGTTAATAGGAATAATATCAAACTGGGTGCATTTACTCATGCTAGTAATCCTAAGACTTTGGGAGGCCAAGGCGGAAGGACCACTTGAGCCTAAGAGTTTGAGGCTGCAGTGAGCTAGGATGGCACCACTGCATTCCAGCCTGAGTAACAGAACAAGATGCTGTTCTCTAACAACAAAAGGAAATGTGAAATGATATCCAGTGGACAAAGGTCTCAAAAAGGCTGCAGCTTGCCAATTACAAGGAGATGAGGTACTTGTTCCATTAAAAAAGAAGGGATGGATACAGATGTTGCTTTAATATAGTGTAAGTTGGAAATCTCCCTTTCTCTAATATTTAAGAGGTGAGGACATCTGAGATGACTAATGGAAAAGTTGAAGGGATAAGAAATATAAGAAAACTGGAGGCTTGAATGAGAGTCTTGGAGAAAAAGCTGCTAAGCAAGGGAGGTGAATTTCTGTGTGCAGTGGAGAGACTGACCCAAATTAAAGAATATGCAATTAGAAAAGCAACTATCTGTGTGATAGCAAACTTTTCTCTACCAGCAAATTCTCACTAACCCAAATACAGAGAAGAGATAATTGGGCTCATCTGGGCTGTGATTCTGCAGTGAAAGCTGCATGGAAGGACAGTGTTTTAAAAAACATAACCGAGTGTTACAATAACAACTTACAAGAAAGGCAGTGGAATTTCCATATACTACTATGGTTCATATTTAAGATCATAGCTGTTCACTGATTTTTGACTCTACATGATCTTTAAAAGAGCATTTTGTAGCATCAGAGGACTGGATCAAATTAATGACCAACCTATCCATTTATGGGTAAGGGTTTTTTTCTTCATCAACATTCACTATAGTATATGTACTTGAACTAGCAGGCTGTTTATGGTGCTTCCCTTTAATTCTTGTAAGAAAATAACTCTTTTTCTTTTGTAGAGGTTGCTATTCTTTAAAGTTCTCATTTGGTGGCAATCTGAAAATAAAAGTACTAAGAACTGAAAATCTGTATCAACCTAAATTGGGGACACAGTGTCCCCTTCTTCATAATCTTTTTATTTGAGTCATTTTGCAAAGCAAATAAAGACCAAACTCATTCTCTATGTGCCTTTTTGGTCTCATGGGGGGATACCAAAGAGCTCTCAATCAATAGCCTCCTCAATTCCTCAATTACTTTATTCTCAAGGGTCTGTAAAAGAGGTGAAAGGGCTTTAGATCTCTAACCCATGAGTATGATGGGCATTTATAATTCATCTCTTGAAATTTTGGCTGAGCTTGCTCTTTGTTTATCAAGTATCCATTTAAAGATACAAAAAGACAATAATGCAAAGAAAATAATGCAAGTGAATTAGCCGTTTTGCTACACTTTTAAACTTCTCCTTAGGAAAATGCACATTAGTGAAATAACCTACATAGACTGTTTGTTTGTAACCTTACATCATTATAGTACTGTATGTAAGCAATGAATATGAATTAAACCTGTCACCATAGTGCATTAAGAGACGCTTTTAAATTGCATATTATGTCAATGTTTTGATGCATCTCTAAAGGAAGCACATACCACATGAAAATATGCTCACTTCTCAGAGAATAGAAATGGCATATTCCCAATTTTGTCATTTGGCAGAAAAATAAAACAATTTACTTCTCTTTTTAAATACGGAGAAAAACCTAAATAACATTTTTCTCAGATCAAAACAGGTAAAGACTTTGTAAATCTTGGTTCTGCTATAAGAACTTGTAAGAATCAGATATAAGATATTTTGAGGGATTCTATATTAATATGACATCTGTATGATCTTTACAATTTTCCTTAGTTATTTAAACACATTAATAAACCAACATACTTTGTTATTGTTGTTTTTGGAAGGAGATGATGCTGCTGCTCCATAATGTGTTTTATATAAAAGCATGTCATCTGCAATGTCCTATAATCCTGCTATCAGAGTAACTAAATGAGGCACATAGTTCAATCTATTTTGAAGTTTTATTGATTACTATTTATAAATTACTATTTATACTATTTATTCATATCAGTGAGGTTTTTATATATTATTACATAAAATCTTTTATTTCAAGAAAGCATATAGAAATGTTTTTACGTAATAGACTCATAAGCCACTAGCTGTCTTCTTTTAAAATTATGCAATGTTTTCCCTAAGAGAGCTTGTCCCGTCTTTGCTCTATGAATAAAAGAGCAGATAGTGTTTCTCTCTAACAATCTCCACATTCCATTGTCATATAATAGAAACCTGAGTGACTCAATGAGTTACTTCCTTACCAAAAGCAACTGATTACATCACCAAAGTCCCCATGGAAACATCAGGAAAGAGTCTTAAAAAGATAGAGCTACTAAATATTTAATTCTGACTAATAGCTACACTAACGGAAGACAATTAGCAAATTTTATTAGTCAGGGTTCAATCTACATGACTATTTGTAAAGATAAATCTTTACGAAATTCTAACTTACATGTTCATTACAGAATCAGGGCACAGAAGTAACAGCTAAACATCTTCTGTGAAATGCAAGGCTGTGAAATTCTTAAACTCCAGCATAGGCCAACCACAATTTTTGTTTTAGAGCTAGCAGTGACCTCAATCAAATACAGACATTTTAATAAATAAAATGGTTTAAGTCAATAACAAAAGCACGAATTGTATCATTATTTGTGAACATCTTTATTATTTTTTCCTAATTTAGACACTTACTGATGATTTGGCCTTTGTAGGTAATGTTGTATTATTCTAACATGACATATTATCATTTAATAAACTGAATGAAAGGGTTATTTTCATGTCTGCTAATCTTTATAATTAACATTTTTGGGTAAACATAGTATTCCAACACACTGATAAATATAAAGACAGAAATATATAGAAATAATATCATTAGTAGAGCAAATAAAAAGAAATTAATCCTTCTCACTGCATCTTTTTCACAAAAATGAAATTGTTAAGACTATCTACTGTGCTGACAGCACTGTTTCATTAGAAAATTTATCTTCTAGGCTTTGTAGGTACGGGTCATGGCAAGTATATGTAGAGAGACAACATGTGAATGAATACTAATAGAGAGGTTATCTAAACTATAATTCATCATTTTTTTCATGGTTTGTCATAGGATTCCAATTATTATAACTGCATGGAAACTTGAAGATGATGGACTATAAACAAGTTTATTAATCTAATAGAAAATTTGCTCAAGTTGTCTTATAACATCATAGAGATAAGGAATTTCCTTTCTAAAATAATTTCTTTGGTGACCATTACTACTTGGAATCAGAAGATTTTCCTTCTGGGTGTGGTGGCTCACGCCTGTAATCCCAACACTTTGGGAGCCCGAAGGGGATGGATCACCTGAAGTCAAGAGTTCGAGACCAGCCTTGTCAACATGATGAAACCCAGTCTCTACTAAAAATACAAAATTAGCTGTGTGTGGTGGTGCATTCCTGTAATCCCAGCTACTCTAGAGGCTGAGACAGAAGAATTGCTTGAACCCAGGAGGTGGAGGTTGCCGTGAGCCCAGATTGTGCCATTGCACTCCAGCCTGAGCAATCAGAGTGAATCTCTGAACAAAAGATTTTCCTAGTGACTGCTAAAGAGGATGACGTGAGTTGAATCTAAAACTAAGGAAAAATATGAGGGAAGGATAGCAAGTATGAAAAACGTTTCTGCAGTATAAGGAGCTCTTGCTCCTAGGAAAAGACATTGCCCTGAATAACAGATGACTTATGCCCAAAACTTTATCTAAGTGAGGGCACAAGCTCATGGAGTCAGAATCAGACACTGTTAAAGTTGGGCTTTTCAAAATACAGAGCCATATTTTAAAAGATGATTTATCTTGTGAAAAATAAACGTTAAATTATAAGATTTTTATTTCTCAAAAAGAAAAAAAAATGAAGCTTTTTGGAAGAAGCATTCTTATGAGCCCCTTGACCAATAAATAAAGTTTTATTTTGCTGAGAAACTTAAAAAACTTAAGGTTCTTCTTCACTGTATAATTTAAATTGCAAGGCCAAAAATAAAATGATTCATTTTCACATGTTTGACACAGATAGCTGAAAGCTCTACTAAACATAAGAAAATATAATATATTTGACTTATATTCACTGTCAACGGAGTGTTGTCTGGAAGTTTCATATGTTAAATATGAGTTTAATTTGAGCATTTCCATTTTTCCAATTTAGGTTGAGATAAGTGTTCTTATGACAACTTATGTTAATAAAGCTAAACCCCAAAGAGTTTATTCAGTGAACCAAGGAGCCGTGAATATCTCCATGAGGAAGATGATGTCATAAGTGACATTGATTACTATTGCTTTCTCTTGTGTCTAGAATTTTACTGGTTACTTTTCTAAGTGCATAATAATTTTTAGCATTCCTGAATTATTTATTATATGAGTGTTGACTTCTACAGGTACCTAATATGAGATATTGCATAGAATTTTGCAGCAGTACTTTGAAATCACATTGAAAATTGATACCTATATGCTGATTTACATGGCTTCTAATACATTATCTCTTGTTGCCTCTGAACATTCCATTTCTATAAGCAATATAATACACTCAGAAGCCATAAAAGAAGCGGCAGCTGCACAGTGGAGAATCAGCCCATTTAAAGACTAATCTTACAATTAAGGCTGTGTATCTTCAAAAGCAACCACAGAGATTTTAGATCACAAAACTGCAGTTCTCCTGATGCCGAGTGCATTTGAGCAACTCGACAGTAAATGTAAGCAACATGATTTTGCCAAGCAATAATATAATTTAAAAACAAAACATCCAGTTGCTTTAAAGTAGAAGAGACTTTAATATTTTTACGAATGATTCTAGACATAAAAAAGGGATATTCGAAATTTTAGACAAGTAGGTGACATGCAGAGAGAGGGCATTTGAATCTATCAATGTGCATGTCCTTAAACTTTACTTTGCATCTATATTTGCTCTCCATCCAACCCTAGAAGTATTTTATTTTTCTTTTACAGGTCTAATAAGCCTATCTTTCATCAGAAAAGAGACCCACACTTTCCATTAAGAGAAAAAAAAATGAGTCAAAGACAGAAAAATAATTTTCAACAAGTTTTCTCCTTTTCTGCTTTAGCTTCTAAAAAATAGCTTTTCTTTTTTACATGCTTTTTCCTCCGTGGACTAGTAATCTTGAGCCACTTACACATTTGGAGGTTAGGGTAAAACCAATGTTTTTTACCAAGAACAAAGCCAGCAGCTGATTTTCCTTGAAGCTTGATGACAGTGATTTAGACTTCCTATCTTAGACGAGCAAGATAGAATATAACAGCTTCTAGTGTCCCGTTGGAATTCCCTGAGCTTTCATCCCTGCCTTGGTTTCTCCAAGATCCACTCTTATTTACTATTCCTGCCTGTACTGACAAACTGTGTTTAGGGAGTTGGGTCTTCCCGCTTATTCAAGCAGAACTAACAAAAAGAAGACCATTTTGTGGGTTTTGACAATTTTTTAGACATCTAGTTGTGGATATTTGAGTTGAAACACTAAATATGTGTGCTTGCTTTGCACAGTGTAAATAAAAACTGCTTTTCCAAATTGTCATTAAAACACCAGTTTTTTCTAGTCTGCTGTATTCTTCCTAAAATATGGACAGTTTATCTTTTGAGAGTTGATGGCTGCTTTTATTTAGTAAAAATCATTTCCTTTGTTCCATTTCCTTCTGTCACATTATTCAAGGTAATAAATACTCTATGGCAGAAACTGCTTCTAGGGAAAGTCTGTTTAAATCCAATTGGGGAAATGCTGAACTTTATATATTCAAAAGCTCTCTATCATCCAACATTGTACTGTCTCAGCTTATTCCTGTGAATTACATATTTCTTTGTACCTAAAAAAACACCAGGCAGAAATCTACTTTAGATCATGTCACATGTCATGTATTGGCAAATTTGAGCATTTTGTCAAACTTGGATATATTTTTAAATAACCGACTTATGAAAATGTACAATTTCACAGTTTCTAAATTTCCTTAGTTTGCAGGCTTTCTGGTCATTAACCATTTCTTGGTGACCTTTATGTTTTTACCTTGAGTGGAAATGGACAGTGAACTGAAAAATCTATGATTTCCATGAGGGAAATAGATTAATTAACTGCACACATAGGAATGAAGGACTCCTGGATTATTAAAAGGGTTCTTTTCCTCTACACCCTATTGGAATCAGTACTTTTGATTACAGTGTGGTGAATAACACATTCTACCAATTAAAGGAAGTATAAAACCTAATACTTGGCTGTGATATTCAGAATACCAGTTAACAAAAAATATAAACATTTTTTAGAGTTTCACAAAGATTAAAAGTAAAAGCAAATAAATGTCATTGAAAGGGACCCTTTACTCTATGAATTAGTTGCTTTCTATCTCCCTCATCCTTGTTTCCACAAAATTTTCAAAATTATAAGAATGAAATTAAGCAGGCCGGGTACAGTGGCTCACACCTGTAATCCCAGCACTTTGGGAGGCCGAGGCGGGTGGATCACGAGGTCAAGAGACAGACACCATCCTGCCCAACATAGTGAAACCCTGTCTCTACTAACATAAAAAATTAGCTGGGTGTGGTGGTGGGTGCCTGTAGTCCCAGCTACTCAGAAGGCTGAGGCAGGAGAATTGCTTGAACCTGGGAGGCAGAGGTTGCAGTGAGTCGAGATTGTGCCACCGCACTCCAGCCTGGCGCCTGGTGATAGAGCAAGACTCTGTCTCAAAAAAAATAAATAAATAAAAATTAAAAAATTAAAAAATAAAAAGAATAAATGAATGAATGAATGAAATCAAGTATAATAGAGCAGCTGCCTCTGGAAACAAAGCCCAGGATTGGGGATCTATTTAAACATTTGCAGTTGAGGAATGATCTTATTCCAATCTTGCAATGTTAATGTGAAGCTGCTATTTATGGCAGGGAAATTCACTGTATATCAATTTAGAATTTTAAAGTTAGAAAAAAACCTTAAAGGTCATCTAGTTCAACTCTGCATTAAATCTTCAGTTTTATGCAACCATATCAAAATAGGCAGAATCTTATACTTTCTGAAATAGCAGAATATGTTACATTATTCTTAGATTCATTACTTATTAAAAATTATTTTAAATTTCAACATAATAGCTCTAATACTTCATTCAAGTAAAAACATTTTTGACATCATGAAAACCAAAAATTGTTTCATCAAAAATGAGATATCATATTCACTTGAAGTAATGAACAAGTATGACTCCTAATGAAAATAACTAAAAATTAAGTAATGAGAGTAATGTCTTTTTATCTTAAAACATATAATAAAAACTAGTTTTGTGATATGATACTTACATATTTGTAGACTGATGAATGATTAATGGAATGATAAAAAAAGCAGAAATAGATTTTATAGAATATAATATACCATAAAGGAGCAGTTAAAGCATTAAAATTCATTAAGAGAAAATATTTTCAATAATTGGGGTCAGTGATATATGAAATAAAAAGGTAACTACCTCATGCATAAAATTACTACCTCATACATAAAGTTAAATTACAAGTGGATTAGTGAATTTAAAGTTAAACTATTGTTCCTGTTATACTTCCTATATAACAAATCACTCCTCAGTTTAGAGACATAAAACTCCTCAATATTTAGGACCTCATCGGAAGGCTGAACAGCTGGCGGTGTTTGGGGGCTAGAATCATCTGGAGGTCTCCATTGATTAGTCTAACTTTTGACTTGGAATTGAGTTGGTGCTTCTTATCAGGGCCCCTATGTGTGGCCTCTCCACAGGGCCTAGGTTTCCTCACAGCCTCGCAGCTTCAGGGTAGTTGGACTTTTTACATGGAATCTCAGGACTAAACATCAAGTGATTAGGAAGATAAGGCAGAACTTCTGTTCACTTCTAAGACATAGTCTCAGAAGTCATATAGTTTTATTTATTCACTTTCTATTTTGAAGTAGTTTCTCTGCCCAAATTTACCGGAAAGGGCTATAAATCCCTCAATTTGATGGAAAGTTGACAATGTCATATTGTAACAAGCATGTGGGATGAGAAATATTGTTATGGACATCTTTGGAAAAATACATTCTGATATAATATCAAACAGTAAGTAAAAGAGAAAGAGGAAATGGAAAGAAAGATTTGTTCAACTTTTATACTGTTAAAAACAGTAGAAAAACTAAAGCCGAGCATAGGCATATTCTAGGATTCAGCAATTTTCCTGCTAAGATGTACTCAGGAGAAACACATTTACCCAAAAATATGCAAGAGAATGTTCCTAGAAACTCTATTGATAATAGTCCCGTTAGAAAATACTTCAATACTCATCAACAGTTGAATGGATACCTAAATTGGATAGTCGTACTTTGGAATATCATACAGTAATGAGAATAAATAATATACAGCTATAATCAATAGTATAAATGAATGGGACAAATATCTTGAGCAAGGGAAATCAGACATAAAAGTGTATATTGTTTGATATTATTTACCTAAATGAAAAGGATAAATTAATCCATTCTGTTATAAATCAAGGTAACGGTTACCCCATACAAAGATGAGGATTTATGACTGAAAGAAAGCAAGAAGATCTCTGGGAGAACTTCATGTTTTATTTCTTGAGCTAAGTGCTGATTATATTTTCAGTTTGTAAACATTCAATGACTTACACATTTATAACATATGTACCTTTCTATATGTGTATTTGATCAAATTTACATGCAAATGTAGAAGACACAGTAAAAATTTCAATAGATATAACTATTAAATGTTTCAGCTTCTCTATATAAAAATTAATCAAAATGAGTCAAAATAAAATTGGAATGAATATTTATAATATATATTAAAATGTTTACTCTGTAGTATAAAGAATATATACAATTATATAAGAAAATCATTAAGATATCAATAGATGAATAACTGACAAGTTTAAATTATTCAAAAAGCATACAAACACTTGGAAAAAGAATAAATAAACATTTGGGAAAATTTCTAAATAAACTATAATCAAATAAATAGAAAATAAAGGAAAAAATAACCTAAGTGCCCAAGAATAGTGTATTGAGCATTGACTAATAATCTATTCAATGGATATGTTGGGTTGTGAAGAGAGAACAGCTTATGCCCGCGCCCATGTATTTGCCTCAGCCAATAAATATCTTTCCACTGTTCCCTCCACCCCCATTCTCCTTGAAGGAATTAATCTTTCCAGACTCTCTATCCCTCCCCCTTGCCTGGCTCTTCCCTGTTCTCAAGTCCTCCTCAACTTCCACCTTCGTGGATCTGCAAACGAAAGCACGTTCTTACCCACCTACACAGAAAGAGGTAGCCTCCTTTTCTCTTTAACTTTCTCTATATACATGCTACATGCTTTCATTTTTTTCTTGCTTTCAATTAATTAAGTCGCTGGGGCAGAATTGACCTTCTACCTCCCTCTCCATCCAACTAGCAATTTGGTTTGGCATTTATAAGTTATAAATGCAACTATGCACTAAGTGAGCCCAAGCAAACAGATTCAATTATCTTGCTGTCTCTCAGCAGTCATGCATAAACATGCAGTTTCCGTGTGTTTCTTCATTAGATTTGGGGTTATGAGCCTATTTATCATTTTGGCCTCAGATCTTTTCCCACCATCGCTACAAATTGTGTTTCTCAGACTTCCATAGTCCTTGATTCCCATGTTGGTTTGGTCAATAGGAAGCATTGAAAGGAAAACTGAAAAAAAAATAAATAAATAAAGAGGGAAGAAGCATGGAATTACTTTCTTTATCTACATTCCTTGCCTATTTCATTTGGCATCTCTGACATATTTTCCATAGATACAGCTCCCGCTTGGTGTCCCTATTACTAGGTCTTAGATCAGGTCTTAGAGAATCTTCCTTTTACCCTTTTGCTTTAGGGGTGAAAGAGGCTTCTGCTGCTGTTAGTCTTTGGGCTACTTACCATGTTGCTTGGCTTTTTTGCTTTTACAATATCATATTAAATTTTTCTTCATTACAAATTTCATCTGTTGAACCAGGTAGGATGGGCTTTGATATTTTTGCATGTATATAACAGAAATAGTACCTGATAACTACTAGCACTGGGGCTCAAAAAAATAGATCTTCAAGATGTTATCCTGGAACTTTTTGGCTCTCATATATGAGTTCAAATACAGTGGTAATCTCCTAGTTAGGGGAGAAATAATATGTACTTGTAATTCAATAATGTATGACATTACATTTATCTAAATTTTCATCTGTGATCTTTGTGCATGAAGTGTTAATTGAAGTGATGGCTTTGGGTGATAAAGATTTCACCTGGGGCTGGGCACGGTGGCTCATGCCTGTAATCTCAGCACTTTGGGAGACCAAGGCAGGCAAACCACAAAGTCAAGAGTTTGAGATCAGCCTGGCCAACATGCTGAAACCCCGTCTCTATTAAAAATACAAAAATTAGCCGGGCATGGTGGCACATGCCTGTAGTGCTAGCTACTCAGGAGGCTGTGGCAGGAGAATCACTTGAACCCAGGAGGCGGAGGTTGCAGTTGCTCCAGACTGGGTGACAGAGGAAGATTCTGTCTCAAAGAAAAAAAACAAAAAACAACAAAAAAAAAAAACTGCACTTGGCTGCTGTGCTTACGATGATGACTACTAGGACTATTGGACTTAGGTTGAAAAGCTAACAAAAAGGTTAAATTCAAAAACTTTAACTCTTATGCCAAAGCACTAGTAGACGTCCATAAAGTGGCATTGGTGATCACAAAATATCTCTTATTTTGTAGTAGGAGTATGGCAGACATGATTGAAGACAGATCCAAAAGGTAATTTTATGGATTAGAAAATTAAAACCCTATTTGAGTGTATTAATGTGATCTGAGAATGCTGAGTTCCAAAATACCCCTGCACTTTTTTTTGAGAGAATAAGCATCTTCTTCTCCCCTGTGAAATTACTTGCCATCCTTTGCTTAAATACCCTTAATGATATCAAGTGAGGCAACTGCCTTGCAAGGTTATACCTACTTATTTTCCTCAAGACATGCCTCATCCATCCCTCAGTACTCCCAGAAACATAACTAGTAGGAGAATGTCAAGGTCTACTCTGAGCAATGGCAGTGTATATTACAAACCATGGCAAGAAATTAATTTATATTGCCTGGAAATTGAGATACATGTGGGAATAGATTCTCAGGGTGTCAGAACAAGGAAGATGGGATATATTATTGAATAAGGCAGAATTTATAAATATAGTTTCATTTATCTATGTATGTTGCATTTAATGTTACAGCATCTAACAATGGATATGAACATTTTCTTAGTTGACTGACTGAAAATTGGACTGTGCAGTGGCCTATATTCAATCATGTGGGGATGTAAGAACTTCCACAGAATTATATGGAAATGGAATCTCAAAAACTTAGAGAGAAAAGCATTATCAGCAGCAACCATTCATCCTCCCCAGTTATGTCCCTTTTGGGGGCCTGTAAGAAAATTCCTGATAATAAACATTAAGAACTTCATTGCATAGAGGAATATCTGCATTCTTGAAAAGTTCTGTGTTATCCATCCCCTGTAGGTCAGGAATGAAGGTGGGAGAAACCACTTTTGAAATGGAGTTCCTGGTTTCAAGAAGGAAATCAGGAGAAGGAATTTGAAAATTGGTAAGTTTGGGTTACAGGACTTAGCTATCAGAGGAAATGTAGAGCAAAAATCATAATGGGGAAAATAAATGAAATAGCTATCAGAGTATTTTGGCCTATGGGGATATGTGAAGGTTGCTGATTATGTGTAATACCAAAAATTTCTGGAATTGTTGAGCAGAAACCCAATTTCAGTCACAAAGTCAGGAATTCTTTGTATCTGGACACGGGTCCTAGACATAAGCGAGTTCAAGAACCCACAGCCCCTTAATTGAAGGAAAAGTAAGGAATACTAGAGTAAAACCCTCAACACCACCAGCAGTATATATTGTAATTCTACATTTAATTCTTTCCCAAATGGTCACCCTGTCATTTAATATGTGGGCTGTGTAAATGGGAAAGGGGACACCCAGCACTTAAGAATGGTTAGACTATATGAATCCATGCTAGTATCTGGTGACCCTAGTAATCAGAGTGGCAATATATGGAGTCAGGAGATAAACAGCATAATGCTCCAATTTCATTTCATATCAAATCCAGTGGATTCATGGGTCCAACCTACAACTACTAATGCAGTATCTGAATTCATAGTTGGAATATACCTGGCAACTGACAGAATCCCTCATTGGCTCTTTAATATGTATCATGAGTGGCTATATAATCAAGAAGGCAAACAGAAGTCCCTGGAACTCAGTAAATGGTCAAACAAAAGCAGTACCATATCTCTGAGGGAATTAGAAAAATTGCTTCCACCATGACTGTCTTATAAAAATGCAGTAGTGATTATTTCTCTCTCACTTGCAGTGAATTCAGTGGTTTGAGCTGAGTAAAAGCCAATGGATCTTGGAAACGACCCTAGGTTATTGTACTTAGTCGGATGGTGACTCCAATTACAGCTGTAAGTTCAGACACGGTGGCTTTACTAGAGCCATTTGTGGTACATAGTTTGCAAAACTGCCACCATAATTTCCCTCCCTGTCTATGTATTTTATTCACATTTGACTATGAAGCTCCTCCAATTAAGAGTCATATCTATTTCTCTATTCCTTGAATATGGTCTTGACCATGTAACTTATTTTGGCCAACGGAATGTAACCATGTATGATGCAAGCATAAGCTTAAAAAGCACCTATTCATTAGAGCTTACTTGCTCTTGCTGTTGGGAAACTTGAGGCCATCATATGAACCAACCTCAAGCTTACCTGCTATATAAGCCACCTGGCTGACAGTTGTCTGGCTGATAGTTAATTTATAAGACTTGTCATTAAAACCACCCTATATCATCCAGCTATGAGTAAGCCACAAGTTGCCTGTAGCCTCATGAAGGAGTCCAAGAAAAATAAGAGCTGCCCAGCTTAGACCATCCCAAATTACTAATATACAGAATTGTAATTTAATAAAAAATCATTGTCTTAAGCCATTTTTGAAAGTTGATGATCATTACATAGCAAAGGCTAACTGATTTACAAATCAAAATGGACACCAAAACGTGATATATAATAGCTATTGATATTTTTACATTATACAGACCAGGGAGTGGAAGGTATGAAACAGAAGTTCACTTTTGCCAGGCAGTGATAGCAAAGCACTTCTCAATCTGACTTCAGAGATAAGTTAACCTTCTCTGTTATAATATAGCCTTCAGGGAATCGATCAACTTGCTCTCCCATAAAATATCCCTAGTAGATAGTATTGATTATTACTAGTGATTATTTTTTGGACCTGATGATCAGGAATTGATTAGCATGCTAATTGCTGTAGTGAGATCTTTGGATGCCAAATCATGAAAATCTAACCACCAAATAGTTTAGAATCTCATCACATTGGTAGACCTGTAGTGATTCAGTGGTCTGGAGTTTTTAAAATGACACTTTATATAACACTAAGAGAAAAGCTCAATGCTTGCCAGCTACTTTGACTTTTAGAGACAAATGTTTTCCACAGTTACATCTGCTCCCACTCAGTTATGGAAGGTGGGGTTCAGAGAAAAAGAGAGTTTTGCCACAAGTCTAGGGGCTTCAGGGCTTACTATTCAGCAGGCGAATATTGGGGTTTTGTTGTTGTTTTGTTTTGTTGTTTGAGATGGGGTCTCATTCTGTTTCCCAGATTGTAGTGCAGTGGTGCTATCTGGGCTCATGGCAACTTCTCCTCCCAAGCTCAAGTGATTCTCCAACCTCAGCCTCCCAAGTGGCTGGGATTACAGGCGTGTGCCACTACTGCCCAGTTAATTTTCGTATTTTTAGTAGATACAGGGTTTCACCTTGTTGGCGAGCTGGTCATGAACTCCTGACTGACTCAAATGATTCACCTGCCTTGGCCTCCCAAGGTGCTGGGATTACAGACATGAGTGATTGTGCCTGGCCTACAATTGTTTTAAAACAAAATTATACCCTCATCTGATGGTATTTATTTTATTTTTGAAAAATGGCTGTTGGTACTGGACCCCTGTAGGTTGAACACTGCTCCCCAGAACACCAGGTGACATGAAAAATATGCTGCTCACATTGAACTGGAAGCTGTGTGATTCACTGATCCATAAGTCTGGCTACACCTAGTCACAATCCAACAAAAGGGAAATATTATATATGGAATGAATGCTGTGCCAGTCTGAAAGGCACAAGTAATCAGCATGAGCAGGTGGCTCAGATTCTGTGAGCTCTCAACCCACATCAATTGCCTCATGAGAGCTCTCTATAACAAAGAAATTACAAAAATGATTTTGTTTACAAATGTCTTCACGACATAAGGTGGCATCATCTTAAAGTGATATGCTGCTGGCATATTATACATCTCAACTCAGTGATGATCCAGAAAGACAATAGTGAAGGAAAAACCCCTGGTAAGCAGTTGAGGAGCAGTAAATCTGGATGTCATTTTTGGTTGGGAAGAAAATAATAAAAATTGAGTTATACCTATTCAAGGACATAGGATCACCACACAACATCCACTGCTGAGGAGACTCTCAATAAGCAGGCATCTTATGAATACTAGTCAGCTTCATTCCCCAGTCACCTGGTGGTTGCTCAATGAGCCATATAAGAAATAGCATTGTAGCAGAAAAGATATTATGAAAGTACTTGCAACAGCATGTACTCCTCACCCAAGTTGATGTATCTTCTACTGCTGTTGCATGTGCAGCCAGCTAAAGTAGAAGTCAACACCTCCCAACCCCACAAGGGCATTATTTCCCAAAGGACCATCCAATTACTGATGGCAGCTTGCTAACTTTGGAAGTGTGTTTCATATGGGAACAGTGTTATGTCCTCCCTAAAAAGACACCCATTCCAGGTATGGATTTGTCTTCAATGCCATCTGTGTTTCTGCCAGCATCACCACTTGTGGATATATGGAATGCCTCATTCACCATTATAGTATACTGTATAAATGTTGCCTCTGCTCAGGAGATGTAGCAAAGGACTTGCATCTATGGAATTTATTGACCTTAACACATACCTAATTGCCTGGAGACAGCTGACCTGATAGAATAATAAAATATATTTCTGAAAACTCAGTTACAGTGTCAGCTAAGAGAAAATATTCTGCAAATTTGGAGTGCCATCCTCCTAGATGCAATATGTGCTTTGATCCATCAATAAGTAAATGGTTCAGTTTCTCCCACAGGCAAAGCACGTAGGTCTGGGAATCAAGGATTGGAAGTAGGAGCAACTCCTTTCACAACTAAAGATATTAATATACTGGAAGCTTGAAGATTTTTGGATTCTCACCCCAGTAACCTTAAGCTCTGCTGATTGATAAATCTTAATTCTCAAGGGAAGAAATTTTTTACTGGGGATGACAACAATATTTCCAGTGGATTGGAAATTGACATTGTCATTTTAAATTCCCCTTGCCTCATAAACAGCAAGCTAAAAAAATAATAATTAATCCTGTGAGTAATTCAATTATCAAGGAAAAATAAGGCTGCTGCAATACAATGGGACAAGAAAGAAGATGTCTGCAATCCATTGTACTCATCAGAGTGTATTTATTACTTCCAGTCCACAAGGAAAATCTAATGTAAGACTATAAAGGCTCAATAAAGATGGAACCACTATGGACTCAGACTTTAGACTCTTACTTCCAAGTAAAGAACTCTGCCTTTCCTATCAAAATTGGCCTCTGAATGCATTCAAAATGGAAAGTTTAGGGAAAGACTGAATGGTGTGAAGAAAGGAGTAGCCACAATATATCTTCTGGACCTCTCTCTGTATCTGATGGTTCTCTCAAAGTTTTTTGTTTTTGTTTTTGTTTTTAATCCCCCATGTGCTCAAGCTTCCACTAAATACTTTTTGCTCCTGAATTCTTGTGATATTCTCTTTCTCTACCCCTGAGGATGATGGTGATCTTCTGCTATTGCTAGTCTCTGCATTGCTGTGCTATTCACTGTTTGGCTTTTAAGTTCTCCTAACATTTTTGAACTAATTCCTCATATTAAATTGTACCTTTTCAAATATCTGGCATAGGCTCTGTTTTAATTTCAGAAACTAGATTGATAAAAAATTTGAGGTAGGAAAGATGCCATGCTTCTTAAGCAAAAAGAAACTTATTTTTCAACTTTATCCAGTTGGTATTATTAATTGTCTGGCTCTTAGTACTTTGTTTTGTGTTTTCCAAATGATCCTTTTGTGTTTGCCAGCTAGGTAGGGAATCCTAGAGGGGCAGCAAAATGAGTGGTAGGAATCAAAACCTGACCTCGAACTTTTCACATTAGCAGCCTTTTGAAATGACGTTTATGAAGACTCTGCAGTGACACAGGAAACTTACAATATTATGTTCAGTAGAATAAAACATAAACCAAAATGTTAAACATACAGTATAATTCCAAGTTAAGAATTGGAATTACTTAAATGATACTTTGTATACAGAATAAACCTGATTGTAAATATACTAACATGCCACAGTGGTAGAATTATAAATATCATTTGGTAATTTCATTACTTTTCAAATTTTTATTTGTGATCATACTACATTTATAAAATATTAACTTGAAAATACAATGATAGATGCATTCAGCTTTTCAATAATACTTTAAAATATACAATATATTTGCATTTATTTTCAAGATTTTTTTTCTACTTCTAATTTTTTTTAAAAATATTATAACTTACAGGCACATTTAAGCCTCATTCACTAAAAATATGCACCTATTTCATTTTCACACAATTTGAATAAATTTCCCAAAATTTTAAAATATCACTACACTTGTTTTATCAATAACAAATTTTTAGGATTTTATTAATATAATAATAACTACCAATTGCCTTTTGAAATAAACTTGAATTTGCAGAATTTTTAGCTATAGAAACAATGACAGAAAAAAACCTGCCATTACCATTATGTTTTTAAAAGAGTCAAATTCATAGCTAAGAATTTGGGGTAAGTTCTATAGATAGAATATTCTCTATTAGAGAAAATATAAAAAGATCTGAAGCTTTGGGAATGACTTATTTCCCTGAATTATCATTTGTAGAATCTTAGAGTTTCATAATATAAAAATACAGAATATAATTTCCTTTGACTCAAAGAAATTCAATATAAATGTCCTAAATCAGATTGGGTAATGCAGTGTTAATTAGAGCATTATAAAGAGGTTATTGAAATACTTTAACAGTTGTTATCTAAATGTGCATTCATTGTAAAGTAAGCAAAATGATTTCTGTTTTTGTTAGCATTTGTCCAGATACATCAAACAAATAAAAAGAGATATGATATAGTTTAGATATGTGTCATCACCAAATCTCATGTCAAATTGTAGTTGTCTGTGTTGGAGGTGAGGCCTGGTGGGAGGTGATTGGATCATGGGGGTGTCACTACCCCATTGGTGCTGTTTTGTGATAATAAGTGAGTTCTCATGAGATCTGGTTGTTTAAAAGTGTGTAGCACCTCCTCCTCTCTCTTGCTCCTGCTCTCACCATGTGAGATGCTTCACTGTCCCTTTGCCTTCTGCCATAATTGTAAGATTCCTAAGGCTTACCCAGAAGCCAAGTAGATGTCAGAATCGTGCTCCTGTACAACCTGCAAAACTATGAGACAATTAAACCTCTTTTCTTTATATATTTCCCAGTCCCAGATTTTTTTTTAGCAATGTAAGAATAATACAACACAGAAAATTGGAAATAAGGAATGGGTCATTGCTATAAAGACACATGAAAATGTGGAAGTGACTTTGTATCTGGGTAATGAGCAGAGTTTGGAAGAGTGTGGAGGGTTCAACAGAAGACAAGAAGATGAGGGAAAGTTTGGAACTTCTTAGAGACTAATTGGTTATGTTCAAAATGCTGGTAGCATGCACAATGAAGTCGAGGCTGATGATGACTCAGATGAAAATGAGGAACTTACTGGGAAGTGAAGGAAATGTCATTTTGTTATTCCTTAGAAAAGAGCTTTGGCTGCATTGTGCCCCCATTGTAGGGATCCGTGGAACTTTGAACATGGAGAATAATAATACAGGGTATCTGACAGAAGAAATTTCTAAGAAGGAAAGCAGTTAAGATGTCATCTGGCTGCTTCCAATAATCTATGCTCACATGCATGAGCAAAGAAATGACCCGAAGTTGGAAGTTATATTTAAGAAGGGAAGCAGAACATAAAAGATTACAAGATTTGCAGCCTGGCCATGTGGTAGAAAAGAAAAGATCATTTTCAAGAAAAGAATTCAAGTAGGTTGCAAAAGTTACCTAAGAACAAAGGAGCCAAATGCTGATAACCAAGACGATGGGGAAAAGGACTGAAAAGCATTTCAGAGACCTTCACAATAATCCCTCCCATGACCAGCCTGGAGGCCAAGGAGGACTGAATGGTTTTTTGGGATTAGGCCCAGGGCCCCCATTGCTCTGCATAGTATGGGGAAACTGCTCCTGATCTTGGCCACTCTGGTACCAGCCATGGCTCAAGGGGACCCAGGTACAGCTCAAGTTGCTGCTACAGAGAATGCAAGCCATAAGCCTTGGCTGCTTCCACATGGTGTTAAGCCTCTGGGTGTAAAAAGTACAAGACTTGAGGCTTGAGAGCTTCTGTATAGATTTCATAGGATGTATGGAAAATGCTGAACATACACACAGAAGCCTGCTGCAGTGGCTGAGCCCTCATGGAGAACCTCTAGTAGGGCAATACAGATGAGAAATGTGGGGATCCCCCACATAGAGTCCCCCATGGGACACTGCCTAATTGAGCTGTAAGAAGAGAACCACCATCCTCTATATTCCAGAATGGTGGATTCACTAACAGTTTGCATTCTGCACCCAAACCTGAAAAAACCACAAGCATTCAATGCTAGACCTTCAGGGTAGGCACCGTGGCTGAACCTCGTGAAGTCACAGGGACAGAGCTGCCCAAGACCTTGCAAGCTTATTCCTGGATGTGGGATATGGAGTCAAATGAGATTTCTTTGAAGCTTTAAAATGTACTGACTCCCCTACTGGATTTCCAACTTGCATGGGGACTGTAATTGCTTTCTTTTGGCAGATTTCTCCCTTTTTGGAATGAGAAACTTTACCCAATGCTTGTATGCCCATTGGAAGTAACTAATTTGATTTTTATTTCACAGGCTCACATGCAGAAAGGACTAGCCTTGTCTCAAGTGAGATTTTGGACTTTGGACTTCTGAGTTAATTTTGGAAGGAGTTAAGACTTTTGTGATTGTTGAGAAGGCATGATTATATTTTGCAATGTAAGAAGGACATGAGAATTGGGGGCCAAAGGCAGAATGATATGGTTTGGATCTGTGTCCCCATCGAATCTTATGTCAAATTTCAGTCCACAACGTTGAAGGTGGGGCCTAGTGGGAGGTGATTGGATCATGGGGTGGATTTCTCATGAATGGCTTAGCACCAACCCTTCTGTGCTATTCTCATAACAGTTAATAATTTATCATGATATTTGGTTGTTTAAAAGTATGTGGCACCTTCCCAGTCTCTCTTGTGCTCCTGCTCCCACCATGTGAGAGGCCTTGCTCCCACTTTGCCTTCTGCCATGATTGCAAATTTCCTGAGGCCTCCCCAGAAGCCAAGTAGATGCGAGAATCATGCTTCCTGTACAGTCTGCAGAATCATCATCCAATTAAACACTTCTTTATAACTTTCCTAGTCTCCAGTGTTTCTTTACAGCATTGTGAGAATGGATAAATGCAAGATGCTTTTTAAAAAGTTAAATATCTAACAAAAACTAATATTTCTCTGCCACTGAATAAAATGGTCAATCAATAAAAATACATCACCTTCTAGAGATGGCATTCAGCAAGATTAGAACACAAAGCCTAGCTTAATGTTCAAATAAATATTAAAATAAGTATTAAATTATAAATGATAGACATAAGACATGTCTATATTGTTTGCTGGCATTTGTTAAGTTACAGAAAAAATAATCTAAAACTTTTACTTAGAATTTTCTTTTTCTTCCTTCCCCCTAATCAAGAATCCTATATCTGGCAAAACTATTTTTCAAAAGCAAGCAGAAAATTAAGGCATTTCTAGACAAACAAAAGCTGAGACAGTTTGTTATCACTAGACTTGCCTTTCAAGAAATGTTCAAGAGAGGCCAGGCATAGTGGCTCATACCTGTAATCCCAGCACTTTAGGAGGCCAAGGCAGGTGAATTACTTGAGGTCAGGATTTTGAGACCAGGCTGGCCAAGATGGTGAAACCCAATCTCTGCTAAAAATACAAGGAGCTACTCAGGAGGCTAAGGAAGAAGAATCACTTGTTACTTGAACCCAGGAGGCAGAGGTTGCCATGAGTTGTGACGCACCCCCTAACCTGGAGGACAGAGCGAGACTCCATCTCAAAAAATAAAAAGAAAAAGAAATGTTATTATCTCAGTCAAGATAAATACATGAGCAATTATAAAGTTAATATCATTGTTATGACAGCTTATAATTCCACTTTTTAAAAATAATATTCTATGTATTGAACAAACCTGAATATAAATATACCAAAAAAGATAAGAGACTAAAAATTAATAAAACAATTATCAGTCTAAAAGTTAGTATGATTTTAACTTTGTAACTTGGTTTATATTATTCCACATCCATTTTCTACAAAATTAGAGAGACTAATGCATCTAAAAAATTATTTCTTTATGTTTTGGGACACATAGTATATAAAATTGTAATTATGTGACATCATCAACAACTAAAAGTTGTTGGAAAAGAGCTGCTAAAGGAGAAGGGTTTTTATATGCTGTTGAAGTGAATCTGATATATATTCAAATTAGAGTGGTATAACCTTAGGATATTGAGTAGTCACAAAGCAAATAGCTATAGAATGTATATAAAAGGAAATAAAAAAGGATTTAAATATTTTATTACAAAGAACAACATAAAAGAAGATATTGACACAAGAAATAAAAATCTATAAAAAAACAATTAGCAAAATGTTAGATGTCCCTTTTTATCATTGATTAAAATTGTGCCTCAATATCCATAAGGAATTGGTATCAGAATGTCCCATTGATACAACATTCCACTGACACCAATATCTCTTATGTACAATGGTATAGAAATGGTCTTATGTAACATAATAATTTAAAAAGTCTATACATGTTGAGTACAGAAGCAAACATTCCTTTTTTTTAAATATGATAAAGTCATGTTTTGGTTCACAAATCTGTTCAGTGTTGCTCACATACCATTGGACAATTCAAGTCACCCAGGAAAATCCACCTTTAATGTGAAAGGAATATATGATCCTCCCACTGGAAGCACTGCAAATCACAAGATAATGGGTAGGAATGCACAGTCATTTTGGAAGGTTGGAAGGAGCGGCAGTAGTCGATTCTATCTCATGCTACTGTTGCAAAACTTTCTCCTTAGTTCGGACAAAACCAGTCTCTTGTCATACAATCAGGAAAGCTTAGGCTCAGGGACACAAAGAAGACTGAGGAAAATGGAATTTACTGGGTGAAAAGGATAAAGGAAAAATAACTCTTAGCAAAGCAAGAGAAACTACCGCTAGCAGGTTTCGTGCCTCACAGATTGAATCCCAGGTCACCGCTCAGGAGCTGAAGAGGCCAGGCTCCTCCCCGCTAAGAATGGTGCAAACCGCCCGCAGCTCCACCCTGTCCTCCCAGTGCGCAGGTGAGCACTGTTCAGAGACTCAGTCGGGAAAGGGAGGGCTTTATCCAGGACCAGCAGTCCAGTGTTTCAGCCTTCAGGCTGCTTTAGGCTTGAAGGCAGGGTTTCGCTGGAAACCCTTGACTGTCCCCTGTCTCTGTCACTACTCTTTGTAGTGATCTTTTTCAATCTCCAGATAGTTCTTAAGACTCTGTAGCTTTGGGAATCTACTGTTCTAGGCCTGAACTCTAAACAAACTAAAAAAAAATAAAAATAAATAAATAAATAAATAATTACAAATTATATTTTACAAAACATTTCTCTTGCGCTATCTCAATTTGCCCCTTAAATGATATTCATAGATTTATTAGTATGCCTTTTCCAACAAAAACAATAATGTACAAATTGTAAATCTTTCAGAATGGAAAACAATGACTGATGACGATTCCTTCACTCACTTCCCCGATCAAAGTGACAATTACCCAGCAGCTGTCTCAAAGCACTACAGATTTTCAGAAGAATAACTTCTGTATATGTGTATGTGTTTAAGCAAATATTTATTTGTCACCCTTTACCTTAATTGCAGCTACTTATTTCCACATGTTTATTTCAAGGGAAAGGCAGAAGGGATGTAGCAATGAAGTATGTCAGACTCTCTGAAAGTGTGAGTAACAATGGAAATGGAAAGTATCGTTAGCATTGAACAATGATAATCTAATGAAAGATACAAATGATGATGCTGTCCCCAATATAGTTAGGTTATTATTAACAAATGACATCATCTTTCCCTTCTCTCTGTAGCAGTCTCCTGAAGCAAACTACATGTAAATTCTTTTGACAGAAGGCAATTCCTTTCTCTATTTTCTCCTTAACTCCATAATGAAATCCTAATTAATACCAAAGGTTTCTGTGAGTGATACAATAGTCATCTATTGTATTACTGATTGAAAAGAATTTGCTGCATATTCAAAGAGATATAAAGGAGCTGATTTTCAAACAAATAGTTTTGATAGGCAGATTCAGGACAAATCTAAATTGTATTTAATTATGCTACTGTGCAGTGCTCTTATAACTGTTTTTCACATGTCAAGTTATTATCTTTAATATCTTTAAGATCTATTGTAATATGTAGAGCCTATTTCCTGATTAGCTATATCCAGTTTAATACTATTTCTACTCATCAGTACTATGGGAATAATGACATAACGGTAGTCAGGAAGCCAAAATATTGTCCTAAATAAAACATTTAGGGATAAAGTCTTGGAACATGTATGCCTGAAAGGAGGGGTGTCTTCTAGCACTATTTTGATGGTCTTTCTAAAAGTTAAAATATTTTTGTTTTCATGCAGTCTCAATTGCCTACAGGTCTAAACTCAGTTTTGTAAAGGAATATATATATATATATATATATATATATATATATATATATATATATGATGAAAAATGTGCTGTTTCAAGTGTGTTTATCATAGCATCCCAACCTAATGAATGACTTGCTGTAGCCAAAAGCTTGAGGCTTCAAAACTGAACACTTCTACATATAACTCATCCTGTGTGCTCACTGTACCTTTACAATGTTAACAGAGAAAAATATGAATACATCCAAAAAGTTTTAACTCAGAGGGAAAAGCAAATGTGATTTTTTTAAAGTTAGACTTCAAAATGAATTCAATGGGAAATTATTGCTACTTGGAAGAAATTAGCTTCATTATAGTCTATGTCTTTACAGTCAAGAGCCTAAAAATATAATTTTCTTGAATTTTCACCTTTTGGTGTTATTTCCATTTGTATTAGTTTTACTTTAATCCATCTTTTATGTTTTCCTAAGTATATTTTTGATTCCTCTTTATTTAGGCATGGAAAAACAAAACAGGATAAGTGACCCAATAGATCTTTGAATTAGACTACTGGGCATTTCATATTTATCAATTTCTTTAACTTACACAATGAATGACCAATTGTATCCAAGTTTGGCTACCAAAATGAAGTGCAAGATACTATATATCTTGATTTTGTTATTAATCTATCATCTTGAAACCACATTTCATTCACTTGAAGTTTTCAAATATTGTTGCCTTCTGTGATTATGCTAATTTGATTCCACAATTGGCAAATTCTTAAGTCAAATGATAGAACCCACGTAGAAACAAAGTGATATAAATTTTTATAACTTTTTCTAATAATTGCTTTAAGAAATACTGTGAGGTGCTCTTTAATTGTGGAAATAATTATGCCTTATATAGTTATTAAGAACCAACCCCAAATCAACCATCTCAGCTTGGTCCTGTATTTCAAAGGAATAAAACTCACTGTACAAACATATGAATGATAAGATACCCACAAAATAAGATGTTAATCATGAGTAAAATATAATTTTTAAATATGTGACTGAAAACTACAGAAACACTGAGTACAATCAAGGTGATGAGGGTATAATCTCTATAGCAAGTACTAGAATGTGATTGTAATTAAGAAAAGTGGAACCCAATCAGCAATATTAAAAACTGTCAAGAGAAAGCATTTAGAGTAAAGCACATGAAAAGACAATTCAGATACATAAAAAACAAATAGCTAATGAATAAGATTGTATCTTCATTAGTAACTTAATTAAAATAATTGTAATGTCAGTTTTGCCTATCAATTTGTCAAAGTTTATCAATAGAATAATACCAAATGCTTGAACATGTTTAACAAAGAAAGCAACCTCATACTTGGAATACAAATTTTTGCCTATACCAAAATGCAATTAATAAAGATGTATTAATAACTTCTGAGTATATTTATAATATTTTTATTAAACCTACTTTTAAGAAGTTATTCTATGGGCATTGTGTCCCAAATATGTAGAAAATTATATACCAAGTTGTTATTGCATTCGTTAATAAGAAAAGGTTATAAATAACCTAAATACCAAGAATGAGAAACTAATTAAATATATACATAATCTGATATGATGAATTATTAGCAGTTTTCAATTATATATTTGGAGAATTTAATAGCATTTTAAGGTATAAAAATTTGTACATTTTAATTCATTTCACTATTCAATTATGTTACCTTTGTGTATAGAAATATGCTAGTTAAGAACATTAAAATGTTAAATATTATCTTTATATCCTGAAATCATGGTTTATTTTTACTTAATTACTAACATACATAATATGTAAATGCTTAGGCATTATCTTTATTTTGGCAATGAGTATTTATATTTTCTCTTAATAGGTTCTCATACTTCAGGTAGACCTCTGCTACTTGCTTTTTAAAAAATTAACAGTATGTTACTATAACTTAATTAGGTTGTATGTAACTGTAGTTCATTTCCCTTTACTCTCAAAATGTGGTGACTTAAAAGAGCAGTCAAGGATAAACTCACAATTCTGTGGGTCAACAACTTAGGTTAGGTTTAAATGAACAGTACTTATTATGCTGGTTTCCCTGTGCACACATGTACAGCTAGAATCACCTCATAGATTTATGTGGAAGTTGGTCACACAAGGATGGGATTCCTTACATGTTTGGTGATATGTTCTGGCTATCAGTAGGTGATAGCTGTCAGCTCAGTTCATAAAGTTAACTAGAAAAACATGTTTTCAGCCAGTTGGCATTGGCTTGTACACATAGTGGCAGTTGCAGAGTTTTCTTGAGCAACAAGCTCCAATGAACAAGCATTTTTTAAGTTTCTTCTTGAAACACATTTGCTGTTGTCCCATTGGCCAAAGCATATGGTGAGACCCAGAATCAGTAAGGGAAGGTAGTATCTAAACACATGGATTAAGAAAGGGATAAATAAAATTGCAATTGTTACTGCTATAATCTACTATACTCTTGTATTTTATTCTATACACAGTCAGCCCTTTGTATCAGTGGGTTCCTCATCTATGGATTCAACCAAACACAGATGGAAAATACTTTGTAAAAAACTGTGTCTGTACTGAACCTGACAGACATTTTTCTTGTTACTATTCTCTAAACAATACAGTATATCAGCTATTTACATGGCATTTATGTTGCCTGAGAAGTTATAAGTAATCTAGAGATAAGGTAACGTATATAGGAAGATGTGCATAGATTATATGCAAATACTACACCATTTGGTAGCAAAGACTTGAGCAACTGCAAATTTTAGTATTCAAGGAAGGCCTGGAACCAATCTCTCACCAACACCTGGGGATGACTATATTACCACAGTTTATTTATCCATGTTTCTATCAACATTTAGATGGTTCCTGGAATTTGATTTTAGGAACAGTTTTCTTATGAATGCTTTTGTATGTCTTCTGTTCATAGGTATGATAAGTTTTCTTAGATACTTCACTAGGAATAGAATTGCTGGGAAAATATGTGAGTAGTCAATTGTATAGAATGATGTCATTTTTTCCCATCAAGATTGTTTCAAATATACTCCCACTGATAATGTGGAGCACAGACAATTGAAACAAATCATGATTAACAGCTACATAGTTTTCCTTAAAAACATATCATTTAACTTTTTTTTTCCTTTTGAAATGGAATCTCACTGTTTCACCCAGGCTGGTGTGCAGCGACAAGAACTCAGCTCACTGCAACATCTGCCTCCAGAGTTCAAGCAAATTTCTCCTGCCTCAGACTCCTGAGTAGCTGGGATTAAGGTGCCCACCACCATGCCTTGCTATCTTCTGTATTTTCAGTAAAGACAGGGTTTTGGCATGCTGATCAGGCTAGTTTTGATCTCCTGACCTCAAGTGATCTGCCCACCTCAGCCTCCCAAAGGGCTGGGATTACAGGTGTTAGTCGCCCAGCCCAGCCCATTTTATCTTTATTATTGAAAAATAACAGTTTAATTACAAAGTAACAAAGGTAATTTGAGTTCGATAAGGAATTGGCTACATTGAACATATAATAGGAATACCAGAATGTGTAACTGTTTGCTCAGTATTTTAATTATTTATTCAAAAACATTTATTAGATACCTTACAGAACACTGTGTTAAGGGCTAAATATAATTTTTAAGACATGGTCTTTGTCTTCTAAGGCTTATGATTTATTCAAGAGTTTGAAAAAAATAAATCATTAACAGAAACAGCTAACACATCAAGCTTTCTATGTAAGAGATGTTGTTCCAAGTACTTGGCACATATTAACTCACCTAATCCTCATAATAGATCTATGAGAGGGATACTGTTTTTATCCCCATTTTACAGATTAGGAAACTGCAGCAGAGGTTAAGTATTCTGTACAAAGTCAATCAGCTAGTAAGTGGTAGAGCAAGGACTCAAACCCAGGCAGTCTGTTCTCAGAAGCTTCATCTATTTACCCCTTAATCCCCACCTACCCCTTAGCTCTTCTAAACATTCAAGAAATAGTGAAGCAATTATGAATGGCAATATGCTCATGCATATTAACATATAATAGAAATCTGCTTATTTGAATTTGGACCTGATCTATTTAATAAAATCTCCAAGGTCTTTTATACCATAACTACCTAAGCACACAGCAAATGAAAATAAATACAATCATGCCATGTGATGTCTTTCTTTGGTTTTTAGTCAAGTATGATTAGACTGAAAACAAGTGTTTTAATATGTTAAGTTAACTCTGGCTAACTTAAATAAGAGTTATTGCTCTTTTCCATTATGTAAATCAAATATGGTAGACATATATGCTGATTGAGTATCCTTTATCCAAAATGCTTGGGACCAGAAGTATTTTGGATTTCAGATTTTTTCAGACTTTGGAATATTTGCATGACTTACTGATTGAGCATCCCAAATCCAAAAATCTGAAATCTGAAATGCTTCTATGAGGATTATTTCGAGCATTATGTTCGTGTTCAATAAAAATTTCAGATTTTGAACAATTTTAGATTTTAGATTTGGGATGCTCAACCTGTATATGTATACATGTTGACATATGCATATATATATATATGCACGTCACATGTTATATATTACATATTGCTTGCTATGTACAATATATTATCTATAACATTTTACGTTACATATATGTATGTAGAAAACAGTGAACATTTATCATTTTGCAGTCTTCATTATCCATATTCCCTAATAACAGCTTTATTTGTTTTGAATAGTTACCTATTTCAAGTACAGAGTGGTCTTGGTGGAACAGGAAATTTGGATGCTGATATGGTTTGGCTCTGTGTCCCTACCCAAATCTCATCACAAATTGTAATCTTCATGTGTGGACAGAGGGATTTGTAATCCCAACGTGTAGAAAGAAGAAAGTGGTTCGATTTGGGAGAGGTTTCTTCCATGCTATCCTCATGAGATTGAGTCTCAAGAGATCTGATTGTTTTAAAAGTGGCAGTTTTTTTCTGTGCTCACATTCATGCTCTTTCCTGCTGCCTTGTGGAGGAGCCTCCTTCCCCTTCTGTCATGATTTTAAGTTTTCTGAAGTCTCCCTAACCATGCTTCAGTTAAGCCTACAGGACTGTGAGTCAATTAAATCTTTTTCCTTTATAATTACCCAGTTTCAGGTAGTATTCTTTACAGCAGGGTGAAAACCAGCTAATACAGATGCCCAGCTTCCCACTAATGGGAGTCAAAGGAATATCTCTGGGAGGACTCCTTTAACAACAAAGAAACAGTCGAAACAGAGTTACGTGAAAGACATCCCAAGTATTATGAGACTTTGCTGTCTCAATGAGTCATTTTCAATCCGAAGGAATTATATTCTCTCAATATACTGCTCACTAAAGCAAAGTATTCTTTATTATAGTAACATGATCTTTTAATGAATAGTCCTACAATTATTCTAAGAATTTCACTCACTGGATGTGTCCAGTATTTGATACTCATAGATTGCAAAGAGTAAATAATATAAAAAATTCAGTACACTATTTTATATGCTAACTAGGAAACGACTTAAGTATTTCTAAATCCCCTACTCTTTTCCTCCTGAAGAACAAGCTATAGTTTATTTCCCAATGTCGCATGCATTTAGGTATGGTTATCTAAATAATTCTTGGTCAATGGAATGAAGAAAAAGCGAGGTACTTCATACCCAAGACAAATTCGTAAAACTTTCCATGAAGGTTCCCTCTCCCCTCTTCCATCTGTCACATATTATTGATTCCCAGAGCAACCTTCAAGGTCAGACGGGAAATTGGCAAATCCTACATCAACCTCTAGAGTCTCTGGTGACAATGTTGCCATTTATACTTGCTATTTGCTCTTGTCTGAAAGTTTCTATACTGATATCTCCTAAGTCTGCCACTACCTCTGTCAGACTTCTGCTTAAATACTACTTATGGACAAGGCCTTCCCAATATATCTTATGTAAAGTAGCAACATTCTTGAGGACACTTTGTGCCTTATTTCTCTGATTCAGTTTTCTCCTATAACATTACTTTCTTGCACACTTCTTTCTTTTTGTCTATTACCTGGCTCTGTCTACTAGAATATATGCTTCATGAGGGATGGGATTTTTTTTTTTTTTAATGCTATGTACCTCAGAACAAAACAGAAGGCTACAACGAATATTTGTTGAATGCATGAATGGAATGAATAAATGGCTATTGGACATTGTGCTTTAATTTCAAGATATTATATATGTTAAATGTAATCATGAAAAGAGGAATCTTATATATTAATATTTTTAGAGTTAATTGATATATTTTTAAAACAACATAAACATAATGAGAGATAAAGAAAAAACTCCCTTAGAGATAGCATTAGTATATAAATTTTTTTAAGAAGGAGAAATGACAGAGAATAATTACAAGGAAAGTTCAAAGGCAGATTGTTTAAACATTACTTGTAAATTGTCTCTATTTTGATTCACTGGTGATTCTTGTTCTGTCACATGGATTATAGAGCAGGAAGAAAGGTGAAGAAAAAGAAATACCAGACATTTAAATTATAACCCAGCAAAAAGGTCAAAGAAATGCTGCTTAACACTTTTCTTCTTAGGGTAGATGAAATATTAAAAGAACTAACAGCTTAAGAATAGAAGAGTATTTGCCACATTCATGCCAAACTCAAATTGGTTTCCAGAGAAATAATAAAATGACATTTTTTAGCAAACAAAAAAAGTACAGAAATAAAAATGCAATATTCCAAATAGAAAAACAGCCATCCCTCTGACTAAGTGTCCCTTTCGTGGGCCTGCTTCAGCAGTTGTGTTTCCCGGTCAGTTACTGTTACATATCACTCAACAGATTAGAATTCACTGGAACAGTCTAGCTGACTTGACATGATCATGGAGAAAAAGAGGACTTATTTATCTGCAAGGTTTGCATTTTTGAATTACTATTACTTTACAAAGATGAGAAAGCATTTTTTAAAGAACATAAATATAGCTTTTAACCAGTTTCTAAATTATCTTGTTACTCTTATTATACATTCACAGAGAGATGACAAAAAGCTAGATTATAAGAGGCTGGAACCAGAAAACAATGGGAAATGAATATCTGTGTCACAACCAATGTATATGACTTTTTCCATGTAATGCTACTGTCAGTCAGAGTAAACCAGGTTGAACTGAAATAATAAACACTCCGCAATTTCAATGGCTTAAAGCAATACAAGCCTATTTGCATGTTGCATGTCCACCAAGGGTTTGCTTAGGGCTGTGCTCTGGTGATTCTCAGGATAATACATTTACTAGAACATTACCAATAATCACAGCTGACAAAAAGAGAAGGTAGCAAAACACACAAGTGACATATTATATATTTTGCCTACATATTAATGACCAAAGCATATATATTGCTTCACCTAACTCCAAATGGACTCAGTCATGCAATCCAATCAGGTGCACAGGAAGAAAATAGAAATATCTGCTGGATAGAATAGCAAATACTGCAATGCTAATAAAAATCTACTTGAGTGGTGAAACTAAGCCTCAGGGAAGTTAAATAACTTACTCAATGACACTTGTAAGTGGCATAGCCAGTTCTGAAATCCAGGCTTTTCTGACTGTAGAAAGGAAGGCAATAAGAATTAGCAGATGGTGAGTATGAGACCTTGATTAATTCAGTGTTACTAATCCCTTGCTACTGAAGTGCTGTTTGTGGAACAGCAACATAGCATCACCTGGGAATTTATTAGAAATGAACAACCTCAGCCCCACCCCAGACACTATATCAGAATCTGCCTTTAAAAAGGTCTCTGGTGATTCATATGTACATTAAAGTTTCAGAAGTACTGTCCTAAACTTTATCTCTAAGTGTATATTAAGTTACACTGGAAATAATCTATTACTGCTCCATGCTCCAAGTCTGCACTTATCCATTAATGAGGCTTTCTCCCAGATTTACCACCACCACCATCTCTCAGTTGTCTCTGGGACTCTTGTGTAGGAATACAATAAGTATACTTATCTATCTGCAAAGAACTTTAACACACCACTCTTTACTTTCCCTGTAGTCTATGATCTCCAGGCACAGTGATTTCTCCTACTTTCCTCTGTTAGTCCTTGAGACAACAAAAACATCTTATTGTCTGTGTTGGGGTTGAAGAAGTGAATGAAGAATGAATATCTAGAACTCATGTCACAATTAACCACCTGGGTCTCTTAGCAGCACTGCTTTGTGCTAGGGTCAAACACATTAGTCCATATACCTAGCTCATTTACCTTTTCATTTAGCAACATTTTTCAAATGACTCAAGATTAGTTTATGGACCAAGTGTGGGCAATCTCCCCATCTATATCATCTTCATCACTCTCTCTTCTCATCCCAAGAACATCAACCCCAAAAGAACTATGCACAACACACCCCCTTTAGTCAAAAATAAATAAACCCTCTGTTGCATGCTAAATCAAGTAAAAAACATTTCAGGTAACGGAGACTTTAGCCCAGCAGAAATTATCTCCTGTAATTACTATGTCTAGTCTAGCAAATGGAAAATGATCGTTTTGAATAAATCTAAACACTCTTACTTGGACATATGATATGGCTTCATACTACTTTCAATTCAAATAATTACCAAAGAGAATATTGTCCTTGAGTGTCTTGGCATCTTTCTGCTATATATACTAATAAATTAAAATTTCATAAGAAAATCTATAATTTAAAAAAGATAAAGAATGAAAAGAAAAAGGCAGATAATAAATATACATCAATAGGACACAATGCAATGCATTAAAAAAAAAAAAAAAAAAAAAAAAGCAGACATGGTCTGATAAGGTAGCTCATGGCTATAATACCAGCTTCTTGGAAGGCTGAGGCAGGAGTATTGCTTGAAGGCAAGAGTTTGACAAAAGGCTGGGCAAGAAAGTTAGACCCCACCTCTTACAGAAATACAAAAGTAAAAAAAAAAATCTTAAGAAATATAAGCAGATATGAGTTTTCTGACGCAAGACTGTCCTTTTAGAAACAAATTCCTCTTACTTCCAATTTTGATTGCAACGCCCACCTAGACATAACATTTTCTAACCCATATGACCAAGTTGTAGCCAATGGATATGAGCAATTTTCAGGTCACATTCTTAAAAGAAGAAGGTTACTTGCCTTCTATATTTTCTCTTTCCCCCCCTAAGCTGAGAAATAGCAACAAGCAGAACAATCACCTTGAATCCAAGGATGAAATTTATGCTGATGATGAATAAGCAACGTTTTCAAATCTGATTATATGCCAGCTTAGACTTTTATGCAAAGGAGAAATAAATCTGTCATGTTTAATTCACTGCTAATTGATCTCTCAAAGCATTTATATTCATATTCTAATATTGGACTTAATATAAAAAAATTCTCAACAAAATCTAACCAAATAAAGAAAACACAGATACTGAAGGTCTTGCTTGCCTGCTGAGTGAGAACTAAAAACAGCAGAATTATTAAGTAAGAACAAAATGAAAAGACAACTGTATTTCACTTAAAAAATTTTTTTTAGTTAAAAAAATAATTTTGGAAAGGGGTTTACATTTTTCATAGATACAAAACAAAATTTATTTGCAAAATATTTTTATATCTAGTGAGTGAGGATATTTTAAGTCTACACAATTTGTGTTTTTTTTCATGTAACAAAGTGCACCATGTAGTCCTTTAAATCTCTTCTCTTTCTAGATTTTATTTCTTAGAATGAAACCATCATGTTCCCCAGGTCCAATCCATCCCGCCAATTTTTATTCCTTCTTTTTTCTACCATCTTATTAGTCTCTTCTTTGTAGTGCCTGTTATATGAATTTCTTCTCTTTCACTTCTCTGTTCTATTCAAATCCTTACCTACTTCTTCCAGAGTTCTTGAAATAATAAGTCTATTTGGCATTACTCCAGCTCCAGCCTCCAGTCGCCTCTAACCTCTTGCTCTTTCTCTTCTTCCAGTTCTGAACTTACTGAGACTTACTTAAAAAAAAAAAAAAAAAAAAAAAAAAGTTGTTTTTTTTTTGTTTTTTTTTTTTTTAAGTAAGTCCCAGTAAGTTCAGAACTGGAAGAAGGTTCAGTAAGTTCAGTAAGTCCCAGTAAGTTCAGAACTGGAAGAAGGTGTAAACCACCTCCTTTCTCAAATACCTTTGAAAATTACAGCAGAAATTTCAAACTTTTACGATTACGACCTAATTTTATGTTTCTTAAGTTTCTCAGTAGTCTACCATAGAGTCTCTGTGCTTTCTCTAAAGACAACTGCTCTTTAATTACTAATTACAACCCATGTATTTACACCTCCTCCATTTACCTGTTCTACATAACTGCTTGAAAAGCATTCTGGATGCAAAACTTCCCTAAAGCCCATTCTTCCTGCAAAGCTCACATGGCCCCCACTCTCTCCATTAGACGTTCTTCAGCTATCCTAAAACCCATCTCTCTGCTTCTGATTTCCCAGGGTTCTGACTGTCTCTTCAATTCACTTGGATTTTCTACTGTTTGTCATCCTTCAAGGGTCACCAGCAGACTCCAATCAATTATTAAATATGTTTAGCCTGCTGTGCAGAAAAGACTTGGACTTATGGTGGGAATTCAAAGAACCAAAGATACAGTCATTTGAAGGACCTGCAATTTGGAAAGACCTATCATGAAAATTTTAAAGAACAAATTATAGTACAATGTTATTTAGAGCTCTTGGGATTTATAATAGGGCATACTAAAAGCTGTAGCTCTCACCCCAGCACCCTGAGGATTTTATCATTTTGTCTTCCTTCTTACCAACATTAGTTGGTTAAAACTATTCTCAATAATTTATAGCAAAAGTTTTTGGAATTAATACTATTTAGCAGACAAAGTTTTTGCCCCTGTCAAATCAAAGCAAAATAGAAGTGAAATAAGACATGAAGCATCTTATTTACTATCGTAGGGGAGCATCACACTCTGGTCCAGGCATCCCCAAACTAAGGCCTGCGGGCCACATGCGGCCCCCTGAGGCCATTTATCCGGCCCCCCGCCGCGCTTCAGGAAGGGACACCTCTTTCACTGGTGGTCAGTGAGAGGAGCACAGTATGTGGCGGCCCTCCAACGGTCTGAGGGACAGTGAACTGGCCCCCTGTGTAAAAAGTTTGGGGATGCCCACTCTGGTCTGTTTGGTTTAATGCTTACTTTCTCACTCCTTGCTATTTGTGTGGACTTTTTGGAAATCTCACTATTACTTCCTCTCTTACCTGAAGTTTCCTTGACTGACACAAATATGCTCTACTTTGGTGTTTTCTTATTTCCTCTTCAGGTTCTAGAAATCGGTGTTCTGCTTCTGTTCTGATTAGATTGGTGTTCTGCTTCTGATTCCTCTGCTGAGTTAAGGAATGCTCCTAGAGGTGTGAACTGGACTTGGCAGAGGAGGGTTCCTCTAGGATTGTACCAGAACAGGACATATGCCCCAAACTGGTTTTCTTTGCCCATGTTCTACATCTGGTCAATGAGAAAAAAACACCCATTCTTTATTCAGGCAAATGACCAATGTAAGGCTAATCCCACCATAAGCAGGTGACTAGCCCATCTCTTACTGTTTAGATTTCCAAGGCATGTGAGACACTAGTCAATTGTGTTGCCATAACTCAGAGTCTATATATCACACCCTCCTGGGTAGGGTTGTCAGATTTAGCATAAAGCACGGGACTTTCAGCTAAATTTGTACTTTAGATATATAATTTTTGTTTTAAGTTCTAAATTTTGTTTTTGTTTTATAAATACTAATTACACAAAAATTAAAAATAAATATATAAGAATCAATAATACATGCTGATTTTAATGAAACTGTAGTAATACAGAAGTATATAAAGGGAAAAAAAGAAGTCACTCTCTCAAAGGGCAGTCACTATAGTCAGTATTCTTCTAGACCCATTTTCTATTCAAGTATATCTCTTCATGTCAGTATATCAAGATTACACTCATTGTCCTTAACTGCTGTGTAGTATTCTATAGTATGAATGCATCACAATTTATCTATTTGCTTATTGATAGGCATTTAGAGAGTCTCCATGTTTAAACTATTTTAAATATGCTTATACCTATGCATTATTTGTTATTTTTTGCTCCTAAATTGTATTTTCTAATTGGTACATAGTGTTTGTACATATTAATGATGTACATGTGATATTTTCACACATGCATGCAATGTATAAATATGCAATGATCCAATCAGGATATTTGGGATATCCATCCCCTTGAACATTCATTTCTTCGAATAGGGAACATTTCAAATTATTCTTTCTAGATATTTTGTAATATACAAAATATTATTGTTAATTAGAGCCCCCTCAACATGGATGCAACTTGATGTGATCACATTAAGTGAAATTAGCCAGGCATAGAAAGACAAATATCATATGTTCTCATTCATATGAGGGAGCTACAAATTTGATCTCATGGATGTAGAGAAGTTGGGAAAGGTATGGAGTAGAGGAAGGGATAAAAAGGGTTTTTCTTTTTTAATGGATACAGAAATATGATTTGATATAAGGAATAAGTTACAGTGTCAGATATCATTTTTGATATAAGAATGTGCTCCGAAACATTTTGGATATACTCTTACTAAAAGACCATTCATTATTCAGCAATTCTAATTCAGCTTGGGTATCCCATATTTTATCTTTAAACATCTTAGTAAGGTTTTCTTAGAAACTACTGTCCTACTCCTATTACTTCTGTTGTCATTACTGCCTTGACTTTAGGTGGAGAGAGGACTTCCTTTGCACTCTCCTTGAGTGATGGTACACATGGGTCTAGCTTTATACCAAAAAAGAAAAATCCATTTCATGAATCTTCTACCAATCTCCATGCTTTAAAATATTTTAAGGCCGGGTACAGTAGCTCATGCCTGTAATCCCAGCACTTTAGGAGGCCAAGGTAGGTGGATCGCCTGAGGTCAGGAGTTCGAGACCAGCTGGACCAACATGGTTAAACGCTATCTCTACTAAAAATACAAAATTAGCCAGATGTGATGGTGTGTTCCTATGATCCCAGCTACTTAGGAGGCTGAGGCAGTAGAATTGCTTGAACCCGGGAGGCAGAGGTTGCAGTGAGCCAAGATCACGCCATTGCACTTTAGCCTGGGCAACAAGAGTGAAACTCCATCTCAAAATAAATAAATAGATAGATTGATGATAGATAGATAGATAGATAGACAGACAGACAGATAGATAGATAGATAGATAGATAGATAGATAGATAGATAGATTTATATAATCAACTGTATGGGTAATTACTTTTCTCAATATTTTTTTGAAAATTTTTATTTTGGCTTAGTACAGATCCAAGGGTAAAAGCACTCTCACGAATTGCTGGTAAAAATGTTAATTGTTACAACCATGTTTGCATACAACTGTCTATTGTATTAAAATAAAAATTACATAGACACTTTGGAAATCACTTTTCTGAAAACATTTTATCCACCATATGATATACACACACAGAGAGACACACATATAAATATGTAACATGACACTAGTGTAAAGATTTTGTAAAAAGGTTAGTCTAGCTGTATTGATTACAGATGCAAAAATGAGAACACTTTACTAAAAATGTAAATTAGCACCAGTATAGGAATGGCTGAATAATTTGTGGTACAAATCTCAATCTAAAATATTAAAAAGACTAAATTAGAACTTTACCAGTGGACTTGGAAAGATTTCCATAAGGTATAGTTTACTGTAAAAGAAGAAAATCTAAATTCACAAAAAAAAGTACATACTATGACCCATTCCTGAAAAATAATAATTTATTTTAAAAACCCACTAGAAATATTAGTATATACAATTTTCTTATAACTTTGGAAAATAAACAAAATTAGGAAGAATACATATGCTTATGTTTATGACATGGTCATTGGGGTAAGTAAGGTAGATTTAGGAAAATCAAGTGGGAGGACCTATTTTAGAAAAATGTTACGTTAAAAAAGGGTTAGCAAATGTATGTATGATTTTTAAATATTTAAATATGTGTGCATTTATACAAGTATGTAGGTATAAAAAATAAAATATTGGCCAGTATGGTGGCATATGCCTGTAATCCCAGCACTTTGGGAGGCCAAGGCTGAATCACTTGAGGTCAGGAGTTCAAGACCAGCCTGACCAATATGGAGAAACCCTGTCTCTACTAAAATACAAAATTAGCCAGGCATGGTAGTGCCAGGTACAGGATTACATGCCTATAATCCCAGCTACTTGGGAGGCTGAGGCAGGAGAATCGCTTGAACCCGGGAGTCGGGTTGTGGTGTGCCAAGATGGTGCCATTGTACCCCAGCCCGAGCAACAAGAGCAAAACTCTGTCTCAAAATAAAATCAAACAAAATATAAAAAACCTACTATTTAATACATTAAGAAAATAATGGATATTATTTTTTGCTAAAAGCAAACTTCTCTTTTTTGGTGTACAAATTCCACTTTCAAAAGCTCTTTTACAACATATTGATCCTTTCCATTAAACCACTTAGATCTAGCCTTTATTATTGATTTTAGTATATAACCTTTACCCTAAGGCTTCAGGCTAACTTTGTATAAGTAAACTGTTCAATCATTAAAATAGGTTAAATACCACAGACAGTAGTTTCAGTTGCTTATAGGTATATATGGTACCAAAAGACAAATAAATAAAGAATAAACTTATTCTAAATCCTAAAAGGCAGACAAGCTGGTTTTCAGGGAGAAAACATGAACAGAGAAAATTGAAATCCAACAGAAACTTTCTTAAGTTGCTCCCACAAAACAAAACTTACAACCCTATTCATGCCAACACATGACATATTTTTCCCTCTTGTTGCACTAGAAGAGATGGCTTCTCCCCTCTAAGCACAGTCCTTTCATCTGTTTTGAGACCTCTTCACTTTTTCATTCTGAGGATACTTATGCTATTAATTATTGCCTTTAACTCCTATTTGTGTGCTAGTTTCTATTGCCTGTATTCCTCTCTGTAACATAAAATTACACAAGTCATCCTTCAACTCCAAAGTTGCCTCCCACTTAACTCCATACCCTTCTTTATGTCTAACTTTTAGACATGCTTGTTCATAGTTGCTATCTCCATTTCTTCAGCTCCAGTCACTCCTCAATCAACTCAAAAATGGCCTTCACTTCTGTCTACAGTGAAAATTTCCACTGATGTCATCACACCATTGACCTTCATGCCAAAAACTTTATGAATATCTTTCTCTTCTTATCTTATTAATGTTTCTGCAGCATCTGACAATATTGACCAGTCCATAATGTCAGGTATCCCTGATATTTTCCTTCTCTTTTCTGGATTTCTAAGATGTAAGCTCCTCTTTGTTACCCAACTATATCTTTGTTCTCTTTTCAATCTCTTGTTTGTGTCCATTCTTCTAGAACTGGTTTTTGTTTTTTTTTGTTTTTGTTTTTTTTGTTTGTTTGTTTGTTTGTTTGTTTGTTTTTGAGACGGAGTTTTGCTCTTGTTACCCAGGCTGGAGTGCAATGGCACAATCTCGGCTTATCACAACCTCCACCTCCTGGGTTCAAGCAATTCTCCTGCCTTAGCCTCCCGAGTAGCTGGGACTACAGGCACGCACCACCATGCCCAGCTAATTTTTGTATTTTTAGTAGAGATGGGGTTTCACCATGTTGATCAGGATGGTCTCAATCTCTTGACCTTATGATCCACCCACCTCGGCCTCCCAAAGTGCTGGGATTACAGAACTGGTTATTTAATGTCCCAATTTTTCATGGCTAGGTGTCTTCTCTTCTGTCTGACTCTCTCTCTAAGCAAACAGACCCATGCCCTTCAATACCATCTAAATGCTGGTGACTTCCATCTTTGTGGCTCCAGCTGAGTCTCTGCTCTGGGCCATACATCTAAATGCCTGCTCAACATCTTTACCTGGATGCCAAAAGCATTTCAAACTCTTCATGTCCAAGGCTCAGCACATTATCTTCCTTCCAGACTTTGATAGTCTTTCACTCTTTAGGTACCATACATCCTGCAGATGCATGAACCAGAAAGCTAGAAGTCATTCTTACTACCTCTCATTCTTTCATAATTATTTGATCATTAAGTTGTTAATCACTCAAATATATTTTAAACTTCTATTCTTACCATCATCTCCCCTGCAACCAGTCCTTATCCAAGCTACTCTCATCTACTTCCTGGGCAATATTTATAAG
The DNA here is from genome assembly GCF_048565385.1 of Saimiri boliviensis. Taxonomy (NCBI): domain Eukaryota; kingdom Metazoa; phylum Chordata; class Mammalia; order Primates; family Cebidae; genus Saimiri; species Saimiri boliviensis. The sequence goes on from NC_133455.1 coordinate 59,185,307, forward strand.
TATTAAAAATATAAATTTATATTATAATAATTATTAGTTACCCTACTAACTGCTTTGCCTTCATCCATATTAGACAGCTCCCACTATTCTTCAAACTAGGCAATGGTTTTTCCAGCAATAAATCTGATCAGGTCACTTTCTGCTTAAAATTCTTAAATAACTTTAGATGTCCTTAGGAAAAATCCCAAGATCCTTATTTTTGCCTACAAGGTCCTATATTATCTGACCCTTGTCATCTTCTTTAGTCTTACCTTTTCTCAGAGAAGTATTTTTTAATCTCACAGTCCTTTTAGATCTTCCTTTTGTCAGGGAAATATTTTTCAACTTCACAATCCTAGTAAACTTGGTTTATTTTATCTTCTCAGGGAATCATATTTTCTTCCTTCTGGGTACCCATCTCAGTTTTTAATTAAATATCTATTAATGCCTACACCTTTCATTTGCAGTCTCCATTAGCACAGGGAGAGTTTATATTTTCTCACCATTGCATTTGTAGCTCAAAGCCCTGGACATGGCACTTAATCAGCACAAAAAATTGTTTCTTAAATGCATGAAGAAAAACAAAAATCTAATGATGTAATCATTAAGGGAACAAAGTCTCTAAAATTAGATACACTGCAGTTCAAATTCCAGCCCTATGATTACTAGTTATATGGGTAGTCTCTCCTAGTCTCCTCATCTCTACTAAGGAAATAATAATCCTCACTTCATATAGTTGCTAAAAATATCAATAGCTAGTTTTAAGTAAGTAGCCTGGGTTTGGTACTGAACTAATTATTTTCGCATTAATTATCTTACTTAAAATTAATACCATGACTGGACTCAGTGGCTCATGCCTGTAATCCCAGCACTTTGGGAGGCCAAGGTGTGCAGATCACTTGAGGCCAGGAGTTTGAGACCAGCCTGGCCAATATGGTGAGACCCCATAACTAGTAAAAATACAAAAACTAGCCAGGCATGGTAGTGTGCACCTGTGGTCCCAGTTACCAGGGAAACTGAGGCAGGAGAATTGCTCAAACCCAGGAGGTGGAGGCTGATGTGAGCCAAGATCACACCACTGCACTCCAGCCTGGGGGACAGAGTGAGACTCCATCTTAAAAAAAGAAATGAAATTAGTACCATGAAATAGGTATTCAAAGCATTCCAATTTTGGAAGTGAAGAAACAAAAATTGAGAGTGTTGGGTAACTTTACTAAGGTCACCCAGGCAGTAAACAGAAGAATTATGAGTAAAACAGATCTGTTTGACTCCAGAGTTTATATTTTAGCCTTATTGCTTTAGTCGTTATGCTTCATTCCATATTTAAATAATGGGTGGCTCAATTCAGATCACATATACACTACCCATTGTGGTGTCTGGCACATAGTGAATCCTCCAACAGTAGTGTTTATTGTTTTTCTTGCTGTTATTAATTTTGTTAAGTAATAATATTTATTGACTAATATTATCATGATTAGCACAGCTAGGAACTATGAAGTTAAAATACTAGATTTCCATTTCCCTGGAGGATAAATTTATAAACTCAGTAAGTCCCTGTCAATGCCATCTGCTACAGAGCTGCTGGCTTACATCTAAGATAGTGAAGTTTTCTTTGCAGTTTTCGAAATCCCTTCAAATTCTGTTATATCCAAGAGTCCTGCCCAATATCTCCAATAAGAGAAACTTACCTTCCTCAGTACTGAATACAACTTGAACTTCCTCTAAAGACAGGGTAATTAATCATAGGCCATGAAGCACTATTTCTTTTCACTATTATTTTTCTATTATTTTTCTTCTAAGGTTAGAGGCACCTTGGCATTCCAACTGAATGATAATTCTGCTAAACTCCATCCAGCATCTTGCTACTTTGCAGTCCCCAAGCAGTCAACCAAATGCTTTGCACACCATTAGCAAAGGAACAAATGTTTGTTAACTTATTGAAAAGAGACAAAAATAATCATAATAAAAAATTTTACTACCTCTTCAGGGACCAAAATATTAATGTTTAGATGTCAGCAGATTATGGGAGGGATACTTTAAGTTCAAAGAAAGTTCATTCGGAGGAATCCTTTTTTCAGAAGCTTCTCAACAGATAGGTTAATTTCTCACTATGACTGCTGATTTCCACAGAGACACTATCATAGCTTACAGGGACATTTCTGTATTTTGAAATCTATAAAACTGTAATAGAATGTTTCTTAGTAGAGATTTAAGTAACTGGTTTTCCAAGGGCTATTGACATTATCCATATCTCTTGCAATTATAATTATAGCCTGTACACTAATATAAACAAAAAAGTGAATGTACGACTGCTATGAAAATAAAAATATCCCTTGTAAAAATATATTTCCATATGTATTGAAGTGAGTTTTTGAAACACTTCAAATATTAATAGGTAAGTGTAAGGTGTTCCTAATTAATATTAGCTAATAAGTAAACATATGTACACAAGTATTTTAGTAAGTTTATTAGTTGTGCTTTTTAACCTACCTATACTTAATTCTTTTGCAGTTCCTGTTTGATCCCATTGGCCCTTTTCACTGTGAAAAAATGGTATCTTAGTGGATACTGTCAAGTTCATATGTATCAGTTTATTCTATGAACTGATACGGTTATTTGCCATTAAATTAAAATGTTATAATCTTTGACATGGAATTAAAATCTTGCAATCAGTACTAGGATACCAGATTTTCTTATAATAGTGGTTTAGAGGTAGAATTTGGTTGGAAAGGCAAAAATGTAAGATAGGATAAGCTTGGAGATGTTTTGAAACTGTACTTTCATGGAAAGTGTACTGATGTGTTTAGATGTAATATTTTCTTGGATTGCCTTTTGAGTTATCTATTGGAGAATATGTTTGGGGAGGCTAAAACTGCCATCCACTTCCCTAGAATGCACACTTAATTTTTATAGTGGTGAACCATGAACATACTGGCCAAATAACTGACAAAGGACATTCTAGATGTTTCCATGTTGCTCAAATCAGTAATTTTAAAGAACAGTAATGTTAACTTTCTGTTTAAGCAGCTTCTAGCTAGTCAAAGCTTTTCCTAGATTTATTTGTGCCTAAAGAGTAACTGAAAATATGTTTATTTTAAACTATATGAATGTGTAGAAACTTTGAAGTCCAAATTTTAGGTAAAGAGCTTTCTTGCTGACATTTTTCCCTAATATAACAGTATATGATTCAGTCATTTTGAAAATAATATGCTTGACTAAGGAGAGCACACAAATACATCTTTTCTGCAAGCATGTCTTTCAGAAAGGCTAGCAAAATAGACAGTTCACAAATTTAAATGTTGGTAGTTTTTTCTTGTTCCCATGTAAACAATATTTCTCCAGAAATACTTTCAAACACATTGTTTAATCAAGAGAATTATAAAATTAAGAAATCTGTAGAGTGTTATAAAAACAAATATTAATGACTAACAGCATTAAAACTCACATGATATTTCAAGCATATAAAATGTTATAAACTAGATGTCTATAGTAGAGCTGAATCATGATAAAGTCACAAGATACTGTGAATACTTTTGAACACTGACAACAGTCACTGCCATTTGTTAAGTCATATTGGTGAGTATCTTGCTCAACTTCATCAGTTTTCATGAGAGAACAACAGCACAGAGAGGCCAGGTTTCACTTGTCCGAGATAAAATCAACAGATATTAAAATACTCATCACTAAAATCCAAATGTCTTTTTTATAGCTCTTAAATTTATGTGTCTTTATTGATACAATTTTGAGATAGTTACTAACTGTACGTGTCTTTCTTGATAGATTAAAAAACAAAAGCTGAGTGTCCAATAAGTATAATGTAATAATGAATGTAAATAATAGTTCAAGAAATCTGCAACAACTGTCAATCTGACATATCCATAATTGTATTTTTTTAATTTTAATTTTTTTTTCAGGGGTATATGTGCAAATTTGTTAGGTAAACTGTGTGTCATGGAGGTTTGTGGTATGGATTATTGTGTCACCAAGGTAATAAGCATAGTACTCAATATGTCTCTTTTTATCCTCTTCTCCCTCCCGCCATCCACCCTCAAGTGGGCCTCTTGTCTGTTGTTTCCCTCTTTGTGTTCATGTGTCACTTACAGGAGTGAACATGTGGTATTAAATTTTCTGCTCCTGTATTAGTTTGCATAGGATAATGGCCTCCAGCTCTACCAAAGTTGCTGCAAACAACATGATCTCATTCTTTTTTATGGTTGCATAATATTTCATGATGTATATGTACCATATTTTCTTTCTCTATCCTACTATTGATAGGCATTTAGATTGAGTCCAAGTCTTTGATACTGTGAACTGTGTTGCAATTATGCAAACTAGAAATCATTCTACCAAAGGTGAAGGGGAGGAAAGCAGAAAATCACACTGCCATGTGTGTACCTATGCAACAATCTTGCATGTTCTTCACAGGTACCCCAAAACCTAAAATGCAATAAAAAAAGAAATTATTCTGCCAAAAGGTCATGCACACATATTCTGAATATTGTTTAATATTGTTCAATCAATATTCTGTATATGTGTGTATGTAACTTTATGGTAGAATGATTTCAATTTCTTTGTGTATTTACCCAATGACAAGATTGCTGGATTGATTGGTAATTCTGTTCTAAGTTATTTGAGAAATTGCCACACTGCTTTCCACAATGGCTGAACTAATTTACATTCCCGCCAGCAGTGTACAAGTATTCCCTTTTCTCCACAACCTTGGTAGCATGTTATTTTTTACTTTTTACTGATAGCCATTCTGGTGTGAGATGTTATGTCATTGTTTTAATTTGCATTTCTCTAATGATTAGTAATGTTGAGCATTTTTTTCATATGAAAAAAATTTCTTTTGAAAAGTATCTATTCATGTTCTTTGCTCACTTTTTAATGGAGTAGTTTGCTTTTTGCTTATTAATTTCAGTTCCTTTTACATTCTGGATAGTAGACCTTTGTCAGATGCATAGTTTGCCTATATTTTCTTCCATTCTGCATGTTGTCTGTTTATCCAATAGTTTCTTTTGCTACACAGAAGCTCTTTAACTTAATTAGGTCCCATTTGTCAATTTTTGTTACAATTGCTTTTGGTGTTTTGTCATGAAATCTTTGTCAGATCCTATGTCCAGAATGGTATTTCCTAGGGTATATTCTGGGGATTTTATAGTTTCAGGTTCTACATTTAAGTCTTTAATCCATCTTATGTTAATTTTTGTATATTGTATCAGGAAGGGATCCATTTTCAACCGTCTGCATATGTCTAGCCAGTTATTGCAGCAGCACTGATTGAATAGAGAGTCCTTTCTCCATTGCAAGTTTTTGTCAACTTTATCAAAGATCATATGGTTATAGGTGTGCAGTATTATGTCTGGGCTCTCTATTCTGTTCCACTGGTCTGTGTGTCTGCTATTGTGCCAACACCATCCTTTTTAGTTACTGCAGCAAGGTAGTATAGTTTGAAGTCAAGTAACATGATGCCTCAAGCTTTGTTCTTTTTTCTTAGGATTATTTTGGCTATTTGGGCTCTTTCTCTGTTCCATGTGAATTTTAAAGGAGGTTTCTCTAATTCTGTGAAGAAAGTCATTGGTACTTTGGTAGGAAAAGCATTGAATCTATGAATTCCTTTGGGCAGTATGGCCATTTTAACAATATTGATTCCTTTTATTCATGAGGATGCAATGGTCTTCCATTTGTTTGTATCATCTCTGATTTCTTTTAAAAGTGTTTTTCAACTTCCTTTGTACAGATCTTTCACTTCATTTGTTACCTGTATTCCTAGGCATTTTCTTCTTTCTGTGGCTATTTTGAATGAGACTCTGTTCCTGAATTGGTGCTTAGCTGGGATGTTGTTGGTGAATAGGCATACTACTGAATTTTGTACATTGATTTTGTTTCCCAAAACTGTGCTAAAGTTGTTTGTCAGATAACAGAGTTTCTGGGCAGAGACTGCAGGGTTTTCTATTACAGACTCATATCATCTGTAAGCAAGAATAGATTCACTTCCTCTCTTCATATTTAAATTCCTTCATTTTTTTCTCTTGTCTGAGTGCCCTGGCCAGGACTTCTAGTACTATGTTGAGTAGGAGTGGAAAGAGTAGACATCCCTGTCTTGTTCCAGTTTACAAGGATAATGCTTCTAGATTTTGCTCATTCACTATGATGTTAGCGATCGGCTTAACATAGGTAGTTTATATTATTTTGAATTATGTTCCTTCAGTGCCTAGTTTGTTCAAGGTTTTTAGCATGAAGGGATGTTAAGTTTTTTGAAAACTTTGTCTGCGTCTACTGAAATAATCATGCGGTTTTTGTTTTTAGCTCTGTTTATATGATGAATCACATTTACTGATTTGCATATGTTGAACCAACCTTGCATCCCAGGGATAAAGCTTACTTGATCTTGGTGAATTAGCTTTTTGATGTGTAGATGTATTTGGTTTGCTAGTATTTTGTTGAGGATTTTTACATCAATGTTCACAAGGATATTGGCCTGAAACTTTCTTTTCTGTTGTGTCTCTGTCAGAATAATGCTGGCATCAAAAAATGAGTTAGAAAAGAGTTCCTTCTTAATTTTTTAAAATAAAAAAAGTGTGCAATAAAAAGTTTCAGTAGCAATGGTACCAGCTCTTCTTCATACATCTGGCAGAATTCGGCTGTGAAACAGTCTGGTCCTGGACATTTTTGATTGGTAGGTATTTTAAATCTGGTTCAATTTGGAACTCACTGTTGGTCAATTCAGAATTCAGTTTCTTCCTGGTTCAGTCTAGAGAGGTAATATGTATCCATGAATTTATTCATTTCTTCTAGGTTTTCTAGTTTGTGTGCAGATACATGTCCATAGTAATCACTGATGATTTCTTTGTATTTCTGTGGGGTCAGTAGCAGTGTTCCCTTTGTCAGTTTTGATTGTGTTTATTTGAATCTTTTCTCTTTCTTTTGTATTATTCTAGTTAATCATCTATGTTATTAACTTTTTCAAAGAACCAACCCCTGTATTTGTTGATCTTTTGTATAGTTTTTCTCATCTTAATTTCCTTCAGTTTGGCTATGATTTGAGTTATTTCCTGTCTTCTGCTAGCTTTGACATTGGCTTGCACTTGTTTCTCTGGCTCCTGCAGGTGTAATGTAATATTAATTTGAGATCTTCGTGATTTTATCATGTGGGCCCAGTTTGGAGGAATATAAAATTCTTGATTGAAAATTCTTTTCTTAAAGAATGCTAAATATAGGTTCCCAATATCTTCTAGCTTGTAGAGTCTCCACTGAAAGGTTTGCTGTTAGCCTGACTGGGTTCCCTTTGAAGGTGATCTACCCCTTCTGTCTAGCTGCCTTTAACATTTTTCATTCATTTCAACCTTGAAAATCTGAGAAACAGATCTTGTATAGTGTCTCACAGGGGTTCTCTGCATTTTCTGAATTTGAATGTTGGCCTCTCTAGTGAGGTTTGAGAAGTTTTCTTTGATGATATCCTGAAATATGTTGTCCAATTTACTTGCTTTCTCCATTTCTCTTTCAGGGATGCCAGTGAGTTGTAAATTTTGTCTCTTTACAGAATCCCGTATTTCTTAAGAGTTTTTTCATCATTCTTCTTTATTATTTTTTCTTTCTTTTTTTTGACTGAGTCAGTTCAGAGAGCTCAGTTTCAGCTCTGTAATTCTTTCCTCAGCTTGGTCTATTCTGCTGTTAATGTTTGCAATTGTGCTATAAAAATTCTTGTAGTGTTTTTCAGCTGTATCAGATCATTTTTTTTCCTTATAATGGCCATTTTGTCTATCAACTCCTCTATCATTTCCTTGTAATCTCTTAGATTCTTTACATCAGGTTTCGGCTTTTGCCTGAATCTTGATGGTCTTTATTCTTACCATATTCTGAACCATATTTCTGTCATTTCAGTGTGGTTAAGAATGCTTGCTGGGGAACTAGTATAATCATTTGAAAGAAAAACCACAGACAGGCCTTTTGAGCTTCCAGGGTTCTTGCACTGGTTCTTTCTCATCTTTGTGGGCTCATGTTCCTTTAACTGCCTTGTTACTTGAATACAGTCAGTAGACTTCTTTTCTGGATGTTTTCAGAGGGCTAAGGATTTGTGCAGAGTCATTATTTGTAGTGAATCCTTGTCCTTGGTTTCACAGGAGGTATATTAGCCAAGTACTTTGGGGATTGAAGCTTGGGCTGTGATCCAGTAGATGGTGCATAAGTGCACTGCCCAGTAGATAGGCTCCTGCTCAGCCACTTGGTTCCTCTATATTTCTTATCATTGCAGCCATGCTCCCTTCTCAATGTGCTGAAAGTGTAGGCTCCTCTCCCACGGCACTGCTGGCTGCAGATCTTGGCTTGGCACTCCCAGACTACTCATTGCAGCTCTTGCATAGGCTTAGGCTTAGGCTTTATGTTCTTTCACCAGCTTGGAGGCAGAGGAAGAAGACTCCTTCGTGGTGGTTGTGATAGAGGGCCTTTCACTTGCCTCTTGCATCTCCACCCCAGCAAGATGCAGAGGTGTTATCAATCACTGTGATCAGCCTTGGAGGAAGCAGATGCTGTGGGCCCAAGCCAGGTAGCGAGAAGCCTGACTGGTGATGAGCAGGGGTTCAGGGATGCCATCTGGGAGACAGAGTAGCTCCTTCTCTTTAGGGCCACTACAGCTTGCTGGCAGTGTGGTTAAAGCACTCAAAAATCTCCGTTCCTTCCCCAGTCCAAGGGCAGCATGGGCAGTACCAGTGCAGTGGCCATGGCAGAAGTGTTTGTGGTTAACTCTGGAGCTCCATCGCAGAGAAACATGGAGCCATTGGTACCAGAAATGTTCCGCCATGGGTTGGGTGGCTGTGCCTCTGGCCACAGCTGGGGTTTCACTTGTTAAGGAGCAGAGGATTGAGAACCCACAGGGAGGAGAGACTGGACTCTTCTATATGGTGACTGTCAAGTCCTAGAAGTATGAATGAAGCCCTCGGGCTATTTGTTGTGTCCCCTGATGAATGGCAGCATGGCAGAACTGCTGCTGTGGCAGTGGCAGAGGGGCTGTTGGTCGCCTCTGGTAGCCTCTACCTAAGGAAACACAAAGCAACTACTAGTAGGTACGTTAAGCCATGAGTGTGGTGGCTGTTCTACAGTTCTGAGCCAGGGTCCCTGCCTGGTAGAGTGGGGAATAGGATCTCACAGGGAAAACAGACTGGGCTTCTCTCTGTATGGTGGCTGTGGTAGGCTAGAAGTGCCAGTGTAGCAACCAGACCCTTTGTTCCTTCCCCAGCCTGAGGGTGGTTAGGGTGGGACCATGAAGCTGCAATGATGAAGCGACTATATGGGATATCTCCAGAATTTCCTTCTCTGAGAAATGTAGAGTCATCTCTGACTGAAGTGTTCTTGCTGAGGGTAGTTGTGCTACAGTCCCAGGTCAGGAGGCCCCAGCTAGTGAGGAGAAGCAGAAATGGGGACCTGCATGGGAAATAGTCTGGCAGCTTTTCCTTGGGGCAGCTGTACTGTGCTGGGGATCCATGCCAGTCCCTAATCACCATTTACCCTCCAGAGCCTGAGGGCAACAGAAGCAAGGGCTGCAGGGCAGCAAAAGAGGCAGCCTGCCTCTCCCCAAGGGAGCTCTGTCCCAGGGAAGGGCAGAGCTGCTACCAGCTTGAGAGCCCAGGTGGGGCTGGTGTGGCCACACTGGGGTCTCAGTCCAGTGGTCCATATCCTGCAAGATACAGTGAGCATGAGGCTTGCAGTTCATTGCTGCTTAGTCCCATAGATTTGACTCCTTTCCTAGGGATGTGCCAGGGAGTCTGACCTCCCCTATTGCTGGATCTGTAGCTGCTAATGCCTTGATGCCCAGGGATGCAAGGCTCTCAGAATTTACAGCTGCAGGAGCTGTGCCTCTGCCCAGACTTCACATAGCTCTCTGTGTCAGTCTAGAAGCCCCAGCTGGAGGAATCACAGGGGATCTCTTGAGTCCAGTGTTGCAAAGGTGCACGGCAGAAGCGTGAATCCTTAAAAACTCTCACTCATTCACCATTTTCCCATAGTAGAGAGGCCTCCTCTATCTCCCTGCCACTCCCATGTAGAAAATCATACTGTCGCATTCCTCTGTTCTCCATGGGTCAAGTTGTTTTCTTGAACAATCCCAATTTATCCACCCAGATGATCCAGTTGAATAGCTAGTATTTATGCGCCACTCTTTCTTCTGTCCATGAGAGTGGCACACACTAGCGGCTTCTAGTCAGCCATCTTGGGCCTCCCAAAATTTCTTAATACATTTTTATTACCTTATTCCACAACTGTTTGCTCATCTCAGAATGTGTTATTCTTCAATAATGTTATGAAGACATATTAAATATTGAGGTTATGAAAAGGATCCCATGCCTTACCAAATTAAATTTTATTCAATGACTCAAAGAGAAATGAATCTCTTTCAGTAGATCCTCGACAACCTACCAGCAATTTCGGAAGTGCTTGTATACTTTATTAACATTTATTTAATTTTAAAACACATTTGGAGAAAAATATGGAAAATTCATTCTACATCAAGTGATAATGTAAAAATGGAACAGAGTCTTATAAAGCATGTTCTTCAAAACAGAGTAATTACTAGAATAATTTTCTAATACTGACAATAAGATAGACTATATCTTCCCCCAAAAAAATCCTTATTGCTATTAAATATCTAAAAATTTTGTTTATAATTAATAATTTTAATTTTATGTTTTTAATAGGCAAGCAATAATGTACACATTTATGGCATACATAGTGATGTTTTGATACATATAATGTATGGTGATCAGTTTAAGATAATTTACATATCCATTATCCCAAATATTTATCATTAATTTGTGTTGATAGTGTCCAATATTCTCCTTCTAGCCATTTAAAACTATATATTAAACTGTAGTCATCCTATCATGGCATAGAACACTAGAATTTATTCCTTCTATTAATATCTAGCTATAATTTTATATCCTTAATACCTGTAAAATATGCAATTAAACTAGTGAGAAGGTGAGAGAAATCTCCAGGAACCAAAAACCAAAGAGGAAGCAGAAAACTAGAATAACAAATAGATGTTATTGGCTGATAATCTTAGTAAGCTGTCCTGGTCAGAAGAAAAAGTCTTATGGTTAAGTGGAAATAAAAAATAAACAAAGAAGGAAATAATAACAGAAGATAAGGAAGGATGCGAAAAGAAGAGAAAACTAAATAAAAAAAGGATACCAATGATGGAAGGGTGTACAGAAATGTGCAGAGTGATATGACAGAGGATGACTAGATGGCTCCTTTAGATGCAGTAGTCAAATTTTCAGCATATTGACATTTGCTGAGATATGAATAACATAAAATGAGATAGTCACACAAAAACCAGAGCAAAGAATATTTCAGGCATGGGAAATAATAACATTATTATCCATGAAATTTCATGCAGCCATTAAAGACATCACAGAAGATTTATTGAAGAAAAATGTTCAAAATAAATTGTTAGGTTTAAATTTTCCTTTCAAAAGTCAATGTATATATAGTCTGGTGCATTTCTGTAGAGAAAGAGGGACATACAGAAGTAAAAAATAATTGTGAAACTAGACAACTAATGCTTTTAGTAGTTATATATGGGATAGATCTATGAATAATGCTTACGTTAATTTTATGTTAAATTTTTCAGATGAACTTGTATTATCTTGAAATAAGAGAAAAGTAAATACTAAAACAATCAACATCTTATCGAAATTCTTGTGACAACACCCCACTGTGATCAAGGCCCCTCCATTCATCCATGCTCCCCAATCAAAACAAGAGGTCCTTAATTTTGAAATGACAAACTACTCTTTGACAAACTACTCTTTTTTCATTTGAGGTAAGATGGACTAAATTAAAATTACACAACGAGGAAAATGAATATGCTCTAATCTCAGTAATTATACAACAGTTATCTGTTCCTCACTTCCAGAGTAAGATTTCCAGAAATTGATCTCACTGCAAAATTAGCACCAGTGACTCAGAATAAGATGAGATAGGAATTTCCCCACCAGCTGTTTCAAGGCCATATCTCCAAGTGTGATGTGCTATTTCCCGAAGCTTACAAATGACAGTTATTAAGAATTTACCTTAGATGTTCTGAGAAGTATCTTTGGTTTTCAGAATCAAAGCAAATGTATAATTACTTAGGAAGTATGGGCTCAGGTTTATTTACACTAGAATACTAGGTGAAGAAATCCAATCTTTGTCTACGTCCCTCGGGAGGACTGCAGCTGGTGTACATCTCTTCTTTCTCTCCAGGCTAAGAGACACATTGACCCAGTCTGTTACTTAATCCTACCTCTCTCAAACTCCCATAATGTACTGAGGATTTCTGTTTACAGAAGACTAACAAAATTGCGGAGTAGCATCTACAGCAACATAGAGAACATTATTTCTCTAAATAAAGGAAATTATTTGCTACTGGCAAGATTACTCACTCAGAACATAGCTCATTGCCGCTTTCTTGGGCTTCACCTATGCTTAGAACATGAACACATCTTAGAAATAGTAAATCTAACAATCTGCAGATTTTTCTTAGAGAAATGTTACTGTTCTTTTCAGCAACACAAATATTTTTGTCTTATTTCCCCCCTCCGGAGGCTTTCCTACATGAATCTGTATTTGGTTCTGTTTTCATGAATATTACAACAATTTTATCACCCTTATTAGAGGTTCCAGACCGACACCCTAACTTTCCTAGAGTGGTAGAAACAGATGACAGCCTTATGAATTTCGTTTCCTCATCACAGGTACACAAGAAGATTTCAATTCCCAATCTCCTTTGCAGTTAGGTTAAGGTTAAAATGCCGGTGAAGCATAAGCAGACATTGTATATCTTTTCCTAACCAGTCTCTAAAATCTTCGGGACAATTCAGCTCCCTTCCTTTTTGCAGGCTGTGTGACTGAAAGTGAATCCTGAAACTGCTAAAGCTCACTATTGTCAGAGGTGTTTGAACCAGGGCAACTCCATCTTGTAAAGGGGCTAGGTAAAATAAGTCTGTGACCCTCTGGGCTGCATTCCAGGAGGTTAGGCATTCTAAAGCACAGAAAGAGATATGAGTTTGGCACAAGGTCACAAAGACCTTGATGATAAAAGGATGTAGTAAAGAAGCCAGCAGCAAAAACCTACCAAAACCAAGATGGCAAAGAAAGTGACCTCTGTTCGTTCTCACTGCTCATTATAAGGTAATTATAATGCATTATGTGCTGAAAGACACTCCCACCAGTGCTGTGAATTTACAAATGCCATGGCAATGTCTGGAAGTTACCCTACATGGTCTAAAAACAGGAGGAAACCTCAGTTCCAGGAATTGCCCACCCCTCTCCCAGAAAACTCATGAATAATCCACCGCTTGTTTAGCATATAATCAAGAAATAATATAAATAGTGTAAAAACAGTCAACCAGCAGCCCTCCTGGCTGCTCTACCTATGGAGTAGCCATTCTTTTAGTCCTTTGCTTTCTTAATAAACTTGCTGTCACTTCACTGTACGGACTCTCCCTGAATTCTTTCTTGCATGAGGTCCAAACAACCCTCTCTTGGGATCTGGTCTGGGACTCTTTTTCAATAACACTATGACTGATATCTGCATCCCAGAGTCCCAGCTTGCAAGAAATCTGCCCAAGAGAGACTCTTGACCTACTTCTGACTTAAAGAGAATGAGAAATACTTTCTTATAATTGATGCGTTACGCTGCTGAGATTTGAGGGTACTAGGGTTGCCGTTGCATTAATTGCCCTAAATATACTGAATCTGAGTTTTCTGATCTGTAATGGGGGCACTACTCTGCACACTACAGGGATTTTGTGAATATTAAATGACCAGATGCATTCAAAATGCCTAGAGGAGTATATTATCTTCATTCATGCTGTCAAAGAGCCTTTTCTTTGGGGGTTTTATACTATCTGGCTTGGTTCCATTATAAGGATGGGCCCCATTTCTCCACCTCACATCCTCCTAGGTCTCTTCCAATCTCCATGGTTGTAGCCTTAACCAAGTCATCCATCACATCCCTTCTCCATTTTTTGCTCAAGGCATTTCACTTTTAGATAGCTAGTGCATTAGAAACCATTACTTACAAGGTACTAAAATTAGTTTAAAAGGTTACCTTACCAGGAGATATTTAGATATTTGCATCTTAAGAATGATTCTTAGTGACTGGATGGCCTTTGAGACAAAAAAAAAAAAAACACAAGATTGAATTTCTGATTATGTAATTAGAAAGAAGCGAGAAACTTTGGTATGTTGAAAATTATAACAATTTAATGTTGAGCACTAATTATTCACCAGGCTCTGAATGAAACAGTTTATACTGATTACATCATCTCTGCATTAGAGTACACCAGTGAGATAGGTACAGTGAAGTACAGAGAGTACAAATAAATAAAGCTTATTTTCTAAGTGAAGAAACTGAGGCTGTGTGTGGTTCAATGACAGGCCCATAGTCAGACACAGCAAGTAGAGAAACTAGAAAGAAAACCTTGTTCAGACTGGCTGGCTGATGTTCATGCCTTTCTTGTACTATGCTGCCTCCTAAGATTTGGAACTGGTTGCATAGTGAGTATATTTATAAGTTATTTTTCCTTATGTTTTCTTAATATTGTCTTTTGTATCTTATCTAGTACAAAAGACCATCAGCTGTGCTTTATGAGAAGGACGGCACTCATGCTTGACAAGTGAAATTTAGACCAACTGTTGCTAGGAAATCGGCAGCTCATCCACGCCTATACAAGACACAAAGCATTAGCTAGGAGTACCTAAAAAGATACCCATGATGTTTTTAAAAAGTAATTGCTCAGACTCATTACTGAAGAAATATACTTAAAACAAAGTATTCTAACCTAGAAAAGATTTCCACAAAGGTAGTAGAGAAAATAAAAAAAATTGCTACTGAAAGAACCATTAAGTCAGGAATGTGATGAGTATCACAGGCAATCCACTAAGAGACTACAAAGATAGAGAAAAAAAAAAAACCTTTCCTTTTTATCTAGCCAGGTAGATACAGCCCATTATATACATGTCTTCAATATAAACAATAACTAATCTTCAAATAAGAGGACTAGACAATGCCATGTTTTTAATATACATAATACATCATAAATTAACCTGGTAATTAGGATGTCATCTGTGCTAATTGACTGACTTTATACAAAGAAAAAAAAAAACTTCTCCTAACTTTATGACAGAAGGTAATTTTGAAGCTTAGAGCAAAGAGTTCCTGGAAGTTAGGCCCCTATCTTTCCACAGACATGAGGAGATGTTTGCACTATCTAACTTGATGTTTACATTTCAAAGAAATGGTCCCAAGTACTTAAGAAAGACATTTCTGAATGTTAAAAGAAGCAAGAGGTTTACTTAGCTATTAAAGGGATTTATTTATGTTTAAAGGAAAAGAAGAAAGAACTTAAAAGTCTTCTAAAGTAAATGCTTTAAGAAAATAGAATGGAGGGAAATGTCTGCATATTTTCAACAGAGAGAATTATCATATTGTTTTATTTGTATTTGTCAACTCATCATTTGCCAGTGTGAATGGATGAATTTGTTCTGGGTTGGAACAAGGAATCTAAATCCTTTGGAAAGCAGCATCTGAGATCAGACCTAGATAAATAGTTAGTCCATCTCTGTCCACAACAGTTCCCCAGAAATAAATGTGAACATGAACATTGTGACCACTCATTGATTAAAAGAGCACATGTTCTATAGTAGGAATTGGGGTAATGGAGTCACAGAACAATCTGACTCATTAAAATCAATTTAGTAACCACTGACACCAGGATACCAGGGTTGGAGAAATGTGGAGGAATCTCATATAGATGAGTCAAAACTTATTTGTCTTCCAGAAACAGAAATGCAACATAAACTAATAATTTGCAGAATCCAGGAAAGGCTTAAACAATTAAGATACGTCAAGGTTGGAGAGGCAGCAACCAGAATACTTCCAGACTTTCTTTCCTTGTCTCAATTTTATTCTCTTTTATTGCAGATAGATAACAGCCCCTTCCCCACCGCCAGTGGGCAGGATATATAACTTGCAAGCATACACAGGCAAATCAGGGCCAAGGCCAAAGCCTGACTGATTCGACAAGTAAAGTTACAGAAAGCCACTTTTAAATTCAGACACTTTATGGCTTACATTAACAGTGAAAGGAAAAGTAAGTCAAAGGTGCCAGCTCCCCAGGGTTTTTGTAGCGCTCACCAAAAAGCATGACACTGAAGCATGAGGCAGCCAGATGACGACAGTGTGAGTTGTGAGATACTCTGTTGATGAAGAGCCAATTCTAGACAGCAGTTAAGTGTTTTTACATCCTGCAGCTCTATTCCCAGGGGAGGAGAAAAGAGCAAGCCAGTGCCTCATCAGCATCAAAGTGTGCATGAGAAACTGTCTCATGACAGACTCCCAGTAAAGATGGGGAAGCAAGGGGGTGACGACTTTGTAGTAGCCTCCCCTCCTGTTCTGGGAGACTTTCAAGGCATTCAGCCAAGGCTCAGAATTGCTGGAGTTGCTGTTCTGAGTGTTGGCACAAGCATTTGCCTGTACGGCCCGTGCAGACATGTGCAAGGTCATCAGGGCACCATGGTGGGGTCACTGCATTGTAATAATAACTAACAACCTCTATTTTTAAAAAATCTTACTCATTTACTAGAGAGACACTGATTTAGAGGCACATTTTCTAAATCCATGTTCTTACAAAAATACCCGAAAAGAAACTCGTGGATCCAGCTTAAATTAGGTACTCACATTTGAACCAATCAAGAGTCTGAGACTATGGTAGTATTTTCCCACAGCTTTAAGGGAAACAGGGGACTATATATATTATAATGCACACACACACACACACACACACACACACATACACACACACACACACACACAGACACACACACACAGACACACACATACACACACACATACACACACATACACACACACACAGACACACACACACACAGACACACACACACATACACACACACACACACACATACACACACACACACACACACACACACACACACACACACACATTCAGAATCCCCTGAGTGCTCCTGGCTCAGAAGCTCCTGGCCATCAGCATACTAGAAAAGTCCCTGAAAAGAGATTCAAGGAAAGGGAGTTCATGCAGGATAATAAAGCTCAACAAGATAGTAAACGGCACATTTCCTATTGTCTTGGATATTTACAGAGTCCCCACATTTGAAAACAATTAGTAATCAATAACTTACTGATAATTACTATAGAGTTTAAGACATATCTCCACAGAAACTACACAGAGGTAACCTATAATTCCTAATCCTAACAAATTCTACTTTCAGTCTATACAAACGTTCCCAAAATATTGAGTAGGAATAAACTTCAAGTATCCTTTGGAGAGAATTAATAATTTAAAGTGAGCTGTCTCCTTTCTCTTTTTTCTCTTGCTTCCCTAGCTCATGAGCCAAAGTGGGAGTCCCATGACAACCTTCACAGTGATAGTATTTGACAATCAGCAAGAGAGACTGCAACTTCTGTCTCTGGTTAGACCATTAACGAGACTATGAACCACATAAGCCCACCTACTGCTGGAATACAGTGTGAGAGAATTCCTCTAACTTGAGTCTCATGGAGTTTGAAAGCCAGAGACTAGACCCAGACTTTCATCTACAGAAATCTGAAGGTGGAAATCTGAATGAAGAAGGTTGCAGTGAGGGCATCCTGAATTCCACTGCTGTCTGGGTAAGAGTGAGGGTGTCCCGTGAGTTCAGTTCAGCTGGAAAGGAACCTGTTAGAGAGCACTGCTGTCTGTTAGGATGAAGAGGCCAGGGATGTACCCATGGAAGGCAGTAGCAAGGAAATAGTAAGTGGTCAGTAAGAGATCACCTCATCCAGAGAACACAATGTGGTGTGCCTATGAGAGGTCTCTGAAGAGACCAAAGATGTCCCAGGAGAGACAAAGCCCTGTGTTCCAAAGACAGAAGGTATTAATATCCAGCACCAACAGTCACTAAATTATTGAAATCTTTTACATCATAACCTATGGCCGAAAATACGCTTTCAGAGCAATTCGGTACACACATTTGCTCTCTCACTCTCTCCTCTCTCTTCTTCTCTCTCTCTCTGAAATTTTTCTGAGGGACAGAATCAAGCTTTCACCAATTAATGGGTATCTTTTTTGTAAAAGATAAAATTTATCATAAAATGTTATGCAAATTTATGCTGATCAACTTAATTCACAATATGTTCATAATCAATTACATTCAGTATATAAACATGGAATGGATCTTGACCCATCAGCCTCCTACGGGGCCAGAAGGAGCAAAACTAGTGCGAAGAAGGGGAGTAGAAGGAGCAGCAAAGTAGAACTTTACCTGCTGCTGACCTGCAGGGTTTGGACTCAGGCTGTGAATTGTAAAACAGATTGAAGTTATGATTTTATACTTGATTACATTTCTTTCTATCTGTTTTCACATTCTCAACACACTTGGAAAACAGATGACATCTGCCTGACTCATTATACTGGGGTGAGCACCGGAGAATGACCTAACCTGTTAAAAGACAGTATTTGGAAAAATAAAATAGAGCTATTTTCTCTTTGTACTCTTATTAAGTTCAGCCATGCAATAAACTCAACTTATAATAATAGCCTTTATAAAGACCTTAACTATGTGTCAGCTGTTTCCAAAACCATTTCCTCATTTAATCTTAACAATAGATACTCATAAAGTACTTATTAAGAGGAGTTTGATGCTTTCACGTTGAGTGGTGCAATTTTCTGGTCTTCTAGCCCTTGAAGCACAATACTCAGCATCAATTGGTGGAGATATTTGTGACAGAAACTCAGAGTGAAAAGAAAGAGGACAAACAAATGCCTTAGGGTGAAGGGCTCAAGGAGGATCTCTTTTATGTAGGTGGACAGGGAAGGGTCACTGAGGAAACAGCTTGAGGCAGCTTCTGCATGTGAAGGCAAAAAACTACCAGGAAAACTTAAATTGTAAAAATATTGCTGGGGGGTTGTGTTTTCTCTCATAGAGCTCAAGAATGCAGTAATGGAACTGAGAGCTATTGATGTTACATTTGCATGAAGACACCTAAGAAGCTTCACCAGCTAAACTGAAGTAGAGCTAGGATTTGAATCCAGACTAACTCTCAAGTTCATGCTGCTGCACTTAGTTTGTAGATACTGTTGGGTATTATCTTCAGAGTTCTGTGTCCGACAGTTATTTATCAAATAATAAAGAATGAGACAGCATTGTCAGGATATGTAGAAAAGAGAATATTAGAGAAGATAAAGGACCATCTGAAAAAGAGCCATGCTCTGGATGGAACAAATGTATTATAGTAATTCCTAAGGGAAAACTACAAAAAAAAAAAAAAAAAAAAAAAGCTCGCTGTCTCTTTAACATCAAAAAACACAAAGTGATATAACCCAACATGAATAGATAGCCTGACAATACACAAATTGAAATAAGTATTCTAATTGCTAAAATGAATAGGAACTTGCATTATGTGATTGTGAAGCCCATAAACTTGGCTGTCCTTGTTACTTAAAACTGTTATTATAGAAGTCATTTAATATTCTTAAGAATTCTGGAGAGCTTTTTGTGTAACATTTGCTCTGCCACAGAAATTACCAATGAGTTCGATAGGATAAAATGTTGTAACAGGCAAACTGTTCTTCATAAGGATGTCATAATCTTTCCCTGTTCACATCTACTTAAGAAATTATTAGCAGCCAGGAGCCCTAAGGTTCTTTCTCAAGGGTACTTCATTTTCAGGTAATTTTTTTTAATTGTTCTTGTCACTATGATTCAGGAATAGCCTCTTAACAACACACAAATTCAATGCATTTTGTAATTGGCTTCACCTTTTCTCAGAAAAAAAAAAATTCAAATTGCTTCGATGTATGTAGCTCTCTGTACTATGACAATAGAATAAGGAAATGAGAAACAGCAGGTAATCTATTCAAAACACCTTTGGAATGCTGATAGAAAGAGAAAAATATGTGTGAATAACTGAAACTCATAGACTGAGTCAAAACTCACAGAACCACCCTGGAGTCCAGAAGTGTTCCTGTACAATTTTTGTCAAAATAAAATGATATGTAAAAGGTTAGGATGACACCTTTTCACAAGATAATATAACATTATCAAGATAGTATAACATTTCACAAGATAGTATAACATTATCTATGGCTAAGTTTAACTAAGTCACAAGACTAAGAACTTTAATACAGGCTGAGTTAATGTTGAAAACTTGTAATGGTATTCACAAAATATCAAAATTTAATTAATCTGACAAAGTTTCAACAACAAAGCAGTAGTTTTAAGTGAGTTTTGTTGTTGCTATAAAGGGATTTTTATATGTTACTGCCTCTTTACCAGGGCTCCTCCACATCCTTACACTTACAGAGAGAATATATAGAGATATTAACTTCAAAATTGTTTCCAACAAAGTAAACTAAGGCAACAAAACTTTTCCCTATCACAATAAGCAGCCTTCAGATATTCCATATCAAAAGATAAACAGCAAAAAATGCATTATTATTTTTCCATTACACATGCCAGCTTTACTTTAAATTACTTTATGCATTATACTTTCAATTTTTGAATAATTTGATTAAATTCTAGGAAAATAATTATTGCTTAAGATGTCTTAAGATTTTATCAGTGCTGTGTTTATTAACATTCATTGTTTTTCATCATTATATTTTCATAGGAATGCCTGGAAAATACAAGGTATGAAGAAAATACATCTTGTGAAAATAATAACAATAAGCCAAATTGAGAAATGAGAAATTCTAGAGGTAGAACAAACTTTAGAAATAGCTAGTACAATCACGTTATTTACAAACGAAAAAACTGAGGTTCAAAGAATGTGAAGAAACTAGTTTACCCCATTCATCTGAAAAGGTTATCAAACTACACATTGAGTTCAATTGTCTTTCTATTATCCAATATTGTCATTCTTTAGGTAGAGATTATTTTCTTAAGCAAGTTATTCCTTTACTCATTTAATTTATCTTGTGAAGAATAAGAGACTCTACTATACTTTATACATCAGTGTCTTGCTTGATTAAATTATAACAGATAACTATCTTTCCACATTGATGGAAGCTATCCAGCTATGGAATTAAAGACCAAACACTATTTTATTAATAGTTGCATGTCATATCTGACCTTCTAAAGTGAGAGGAGATTTTTGTTTTCCAAATAAATATTAAAAATTCATGAAAGTGTTTTTGTAAGGAGCTTATTACCTATAAAGGTATAGCCTTTTAAGACATACTTTAGTATAAAATATGTATAACTGCCTTATAGATTATTAATAGGTTCCCAGAATGTTTAGCACACTAAATGTGTTACAAAACAAACTGGAATTTTGATCCTGTTTTGTTTCAGATCTCTTTTTTTTTAACTGTGGGAGAATTTTCTCAGGTTATTTATTTCTAAATTTTAATTTGCACTTATACTCATGCTTTCCTCTGATAGCAAGGATTTCCTCTGATAGGAAGAAATTGGTTAGATTATCCAAAATGATGTCATATCAAAGAAAAACAAAATATATTTATAATCAAAATAACAATCTAATTTACTTCAGTGATTCAGGTAAGGATTAATTATGCCAGAGTATAATGCAAACATAATAAAACATTTCTGTACATGAATTCAGATTTATCTACTGGACATTTTTTCCATCAACTGAACAAGCATGTGAACTGTGGCATACAGGGACCTAGATAAAAAGATCAAGATGTTAGCCTGGTACCTTAGTGACTGGACAAGATATTAATGGATGGATAAAAAAAATGTAAAAATATAAGAGCCAATACCCATTTGAAAGCTTTTAGTCAGAATGAAAGAACTTGTTTAAAATTTTTCAAGATGGACGACAGAGGAAAGTTTCCATATAATGAATTTCTTCATTGCCATAACTTCATTTATTCAACAAATTTTTCTTAAACATATACTTTGTACCAGGTACTCTTCAGGATTCTGAGGATATACCAGTATACAAAATTATCCATCCTCACAGAGCTTATGTTCTGTTGTAAGGAAACAAATAAAATGCTATATATCAGGTGGTTATGAGTGCTGTGAATAGAAAAAAAAAAAAAAAAAGCAAAATAACACAGGGAGTTTGGGACTGGGCAAGGGTGCTGTTTTAGATATTCAGGTGAAAATCCCTCTCATTAGTTAGAATTCTGAAGGAGTGAAACATACAGGCATCTGGAGAAAAACCTTCTATGTAGCAGGAATAAGAAGTGCAAGGACCCTGGATGGGAATAAGCTTGGCCTATTGCCACAGCATCAGGAGGTCAGCGTAGTTGAAGCAGGGTGAGTAGAAAGAGAGTGACGTGGATGAGGACAGGAAGAAGACTTGGTTTTGGGGGGTCTGCTGGATCACTCTAAGAACGGTGGATTTTATTCTAAGTGAGTTGGGTAGCATTAGAAGGGTTTTGAAAGTGATACAAATATGAAGGTTATTTTAAGAGATTAACCAGGTTGCTATGTGGAAAATTGTCTGTGGTGATGTTATGAAAAAGTCAAATTCTGTAAAATATTTTAAGAGGTTTATTCTAAGTCAAGATGAGTGACCATGGCCCACAGTACAGTCTAAAGAGATCCTGAGAAAGTTTGCCTGAAGCTGTTGTGTTACAGTCTGGTTTTACACATTTTAGGGAGACAGAATGATAGACGTTATAGACAAGGCATAAACCAATACATGTAAGTATACATTACTCCAGCCTAGAAGGATGGCAAAGTTGGGGGCTTACAGGTCATGGATGGATTCAAAGATTTTCATTTTCTTTTTTTCTTCTTTGAGACAGGATCTTGCTCTGCCACCAAAGCTAAAGTGCAGTGGTGTAATCATGTCTCACTCTGGCCTCAGCTTCTTAGGCACAAGTGATTCTCCCACCTCAGCTTTCAGAGTAGTTGGGACTACAGATGCACACCAACCCACCTGACTAATTTTTGTTGTTGTTGTTGTTGTTGTTGTTGTTGCTGTTTTATTTTCTGTAGAGATAAGGCTTCCCTATGTTGCCCAAGCTTCCCAAAGTGCTGGGATTACATGTGTAAGCCACTGTGCCTGGGCAATTCAAAGATTTTCTGATTGGCAATTGGTTGAAAGAGTTAAACTAAAGACTTGAAATCACTAGAAGGAAATGCTTGAGTTAAGATAAGGGAGTTTGTGAAAGTCAAGCTTCTTGTTTATATAGATGAAGCTTCCAGGTAACAGGCTTCAGAGAGAATAGATGGTGTCTTTTTTTAGGGTCTTAGAAGGTGTCAGACTCTTCATCTCTCCTAGATGTGGGAAAGACCTAGCTACATTCATAGAGATTCTCTACAGATTCAAAATTTCCCCTACAGATGACAGCATTGTAGGGTCATTTCAGAAAATGTTAAGGAAATATATTTAGGAGTACAATATTTTAATTTCCTTCAAAGTCTGCTATCTGTCATGTCATGCCATACCAGAGCCATGTTGGCATTTGGTATCTTATTACTGCAAAGAGTCTGTTTTGTCAGTCTTATGATCTCAATTTTAATGTCAATACTGGTCATTTGTGCCTAAGCTCCAACGAGGAGGGGGTACAATGAGGCATGACTGATCCCCACTTCCTTTTAAAGTCCAGAATTTAGTTTTTTCAGAGAGGGTCCATTCAGTCGATTGGCAAGCTTAGATTTTATTTATGGCTCACAGAGGCAAAGGTAAAGCAGCAGGACCAGTGTAAACCAAAAATAAAATTCTAAGCTCCCCCCAACCACCTGAATTAACTTTCTCCTCAGCCAGGGATCTTAAAATTTAACCCGAGAGTCTGTTTCAGGCCCTGGTGGGAAATGGAGGTCAAACATGCCTCATTATACCTCTCCAGCATTAACATCAGCAAAGACTTTCAATCTGCTAAGAAACCTTTTACAAGGTATTATTTCTGAAGGCTGCTAGCTAAAAGCTTCATCTGCACAGTAAAACTTTGGTCTGCACAACCTCTTTAAAACCCTGACATTCCTACCTATTGATCCCAGGTCTTTAGACAAACTCAACCAATTGTCAATCAGAAAATGTTTAAATTTACCTTTAGCCTTAGAAATTCCTCCCCCTGCCTCCTACCCACCCCCCGCATTTCAAATTGTCCTATCTTTCTGGAACAAACCAATGTATTTCTGAAATGTATTTGATTGATGTCTCATGCCTCCCTAAAGTATATAAAACCACCACCTTGGGCACAAGTTATCAGGACCTGCTGAGGGCTGTGTCACAGGCTATGGTCACTCATATTTGACTCGGAATAAATATCTTCAAATATTTTACAGAGTTTGGCTTCTTTTGTTGACAGTAATTAGAAGAGTGATAATAATTCAGGCAAGAGATGATGATGTTGAACCACAGTGACAGCAGCAGTTGTGGTAGGAAAAGTGGCGGCAGAGTAATGCATGTGAAAAAAAGAGTAAAAGTTTTACTTTGGTATATGTTGTGTAGACAGCAAAATAAAGGCCTCTCAAATGTTTACACCTAACCCCGAGAATAGAATATGTGAATATGTTTGGTTATATAACAAAGTACCATTAAGGTTTCAGATAGAATTAAGGTTACCCATGAGCATACCTTAAAATAAAGAGACTATACTGGACAATTCTAGAGGGCTCAATATAATCGTAAAGGTCCTTAGAAGTGGAAGAGGCAGCCCGGGCGCTGTGGCTCATGCCTGTAATCCCAGTACTTTGGGAGGCTGAGGTGGGCAGATCACCTGCGGTCTGAAGTTTGAAACCAGCCTGACCAACATGGAGAAACTCCATCTCTACTAAAAACACAAAATTAGCTGGGCGTGGCAGCACATGCCTGTAATCCCAGTTACTCAGGAGGCTGAGGCAGGAGAATCGCTTGAATATGGGAGGCGGAGGTTATAGAGAGCCGAGGTTGTGCCTTTGCACACTCCATCCTAGGCAACAAGAGCAAAACTCCATCTCAAAAAAAAAAAAAAAAAAGTGGATGAGGCAGAAGAATGAGGCAGAGGAAGAAGTTTCTACGAAAGGAAGATGCAATGCTTCTGACTGAAGATGGAGAAAGGGCTGCATGTTCCAAGGAGAGTGAGCAAACTCTGGAAACCAAAGAGAGCAAGGAAATAGGTTGCCCCTTAGAGTGTCGCGTCTATACTTTTACGGATCTAGGTTGGGTGAGGCCCATGTCAGACTTGAAGCCTACAGAACAGAAGTATAAGAAATTTGTTGTTATTTAAGCAACTAACTTGGAGTTATTTGTTGCAACAGCAATAAAATACTAATGCAGTTTT
This sequence comes from Saimiri boliviensis, assembly GCF_048565385.1. Classification (NCBI taxonomy): domain Eukaryota; kingdom Metazoa; phylum Chordata; class Mammalia; order Primates; family Cebidae; genus Saimiri; species Saimiri boliviensis. The sequence continues at coordinate 59,210,536 of NC_133455.1, forward strand.
GATATGGTGCATAAGAGAAAGAGGAGATCCAAGACTCAAAGATCAACACAAGTTTATTTCTATTACTTGTTTGGCTTTTTAAAGTGTTGATTCTTTGTATAGCTAAATATGCCGTTTAAATATTTTCTTTTTAAAATATAAGTAAATGTATTTACAGATGAAGGCCATTAATTTACATGCAGGTGTTTATCTGTGACTGGATCACCTCTGACTAGTAATAATGATTACACCGACATAATATTTTATTTTCTGATTATGAACACAAACTTTTATTAAATTGGATCATCTAGCACAAGAATCTATGCAATGTGATTGGAAATCGTGGAAAATATTTTTAGTAGCCATTAATTAACATGGTAGTACTTAAAAATGAGAATTGTCCTTCCAGACTGCCAGCTTTCATAGCTAAATCCTAATAGCAATCTGGTGCCATGTCAAAATAGGTTTAAAATTCTTTGGCATTGCCTCTAGAATCTGTTCATAAATCCTACAAGCAAATCGTATTATGAATTTACAAAAACATCTTTTTTTTTTTTCCTGGAAACAAACTAGGAAAATGTATTGCTCAGTGTATTTTTTATTTGTATCTTCAATATCATACAAAAAAGCCAGCTGACAGAGAATCTATCACTTCTTCATCATTTGTAAGTGTAATAAGTCCATTGCCCAATGCACAGAGTAAGCTAATGCACCGAGACATCGGGTTGCAGCAGAGAACAAGGTTTAATCATAGGATCGCCAAATGAGGAGGCGGGAGGGAACCTCAAATGTAGACTCCCCAAGGAGTTTGTGTTCTAAGGTTAATGAAGCCGTGTGGAGATGATCGATCAAAGCGTGCCGGGTGAAGTCTTGAGACAGAGAGATGAAGAAATGATATTCTCATGGAAATCCATCCCTCTCTTGGGGTGTTCAAAATAGTTGGCCTCACCTATTTTGCTGCAATTCAGGATCTGAAAAAGAACTTGAGCATTTCTTAAACAAAAAAAGCCTTATGATTCTAATGTCAGAGACCCTATTTATCTTAAACAAAAACCCTGTGATTTTAATGTCAGAAATTCTATCTGTAGCAACAATGGAGATGCAAATGGTCAGTATCTAATGCTATGTGACTTTCAGTTACAAAGAAATGGTCAATGTACAGCCTGATTAATGCCTAATTATCACTATATTACTGTCCAGAATTCTTGTTAACCCCATGAGGACAGCTTCACATTCAACAAACATTTATATTTTTATGCTTGGTTCACTGGACCTATATGAAAATCTCTTGTCTGGGAAGATGTACTTCAGCTATTTTATTCCCTTAGCAACAAGCTCCAAGGTAACAAATCAACAAGGGAAGCCAGGGGTTAGCCCAATTCTTGGGACCTGAAAGGACAAAGACATGACAGTGTCATTCCTAGAAATCTGAACGTATGGAGAAGAAATTGGCTATACTGGAGAGATGAGGCACGATCAAGCTCCTGATTTGTAAAAACAAGATCAAAGCTAGAGCATAAGGCTGAAGTGAGATGTAATTTACACTGAAGCTTTGATCTTACAGGCAGGAATTGGTGAAATAGAATGAATCTTTAAAGTAAAAAAAAAGGCTCAGTCTTATGGTCTTATAACTGGAAGCATAGTAATACTAAACGCTGTAACCAGGTGAGTACCTTGGGCTTGTATCTAACACACATGACTCACTATTTTGTCTGCAGCTAGAGGAACACAGGACATGAGCTACACAGAAAACAGATGGCCCTGAAGATCTCAAGTCTAGGACAAGGACTTGATCTAAAGCCAATCAGGCAGAGGTAGAAGGGGTGAGGGAAAAGCTGAGATTTTATTTCTTGATGCTTCTGTGATTGACTCAAGGATTGGATGGGCCTATGTCTACATGGAGCTGCGTAGGAAAATGGAAGGGTATAAAAACATAACAGAGTCAAAACAGAAAAATAAATATTGGTTGGGTTAAAATGGAAGCGTTCAAAGAAGCTTACTTCTTAAAGATGAAAAGAGTAACAGAGTTCAAAGGGAAAAAGCATACATTCCCAAGGGCCTTTTACTTTCATCCTCCTATGCAAAACTGAAGCCCTTAGCATCTGCCTCATTTTAGTAGGAGCTTTTTTATTCCATACTTGTCCATCGTGTCTCTTCTGCATTGGTTATACATCTCTTTTACCATATTCAGAGCAGAAGTTAACTTTCTAAACTTGCTAAATGAATCTCAAAATACTCTTTCAAATAAATGTGTAATCTAGCAATAATTTAAAAGTTTCTTTTTTTCCAGATATGCATCCGGCCTTTGCCTTGGAGGGTGCTAACTTTCATTAAAACTACTCACATCAAAAGTGAGGCTTATCTCAAATAATTAGGGAAATATTCAGAATATCTTATGCAATTCCTCCAACTACAGGTACCAATGCTGCAGACTTTTTGCAATTTCTGCTTATCTCAGGACCCACATAGATAATGTTGCTGCTACTGAGGGCATGGAAGATGATGAAGAGGCTATGGCAATTGTCTTAGACACAAAATTCAAGAAGGTACCAGAAAACTCAGCAGCCAAGGTAAATAATATTAAATGCAATATTTTGAAAATCTAAATTAATATAAAATTAGTATTGAGAAAATAGAAAATTGATAAGTAAAATGTCAACATCTTAAATAAAGACAGGATCAGTAATCCTTTTTTGGTGCTCTGATGAAATAATAATTGGCCTAAGAAGTGAGAATGTACTCTAAATTATGCAAGCCCTAATATATTTCCTAGCATTAAAATATTGTATTTAGTGTATTGATTACATTTTATATAAATATGAGTGTTAATTGCTAAATTTTTCTTCCATTGAAATTATCAAATTAGTTGTTAATTAGTCACTGAATGTCTGATAATTTTTATTTCTCTCTCATTTGTACTTATCTTTCACTTATCACTGATCTATACAAAACAGATTTTAAACACTTTTATGAGATGTTTTTTGGCACTAAGTTTTCAGATATATTTCTCAAGATACCCTGGATACAGAACTACATGGATTTTTAAAAATGCTTTGGAGATAAAATCAAATTTGATCCATAATGAAAATGATATCTAACTTAGCTGTTAGACATTTACCACTTCTGTATAATCCACCTATAACTATCTGAACTCAAATTTGAACCCCAAACTAGCTCCAATTACAGCTTTCTGGAGAAAGCTACACACAAAGCCTGTAGTTCTAGTGAATATTTGCTGTAACGTGTGATGGGTCACTTTGCAGTGGGTAACACGTGATAATCAGGCGGCTTGCCCTGGATGCCCAGCATTTCCTCCCAGCTGCAGTCACTAGCCTGCATCTCCCCCTTGACCCTTGCTGCTACAGCAGGGGCTCTGCTCCTCTCCTCCTTCCCCTGCCTTCCTTCAAAGGCTGAGAAAACTATGTCACTTTTCTCAAAGGAATTTCTGTGTCTGCTGCTGAAAAGATAAATGTTTCAATGTACTGTTACATATTTCTTTTAAAAAAGAAAAAGAAAATGACTATAGTAGTCCTTCTAGAGAATGCCTCTCTTTTCTGGAAGATAACAATGGAGAGCATTTACGTGTCGTTCCTTGGTGTATCCCATTCTTCTCTTCTGACTTTCAGGGCATCTGTCACTGTGTTTCAAACTGTCTCTCGGGCTACCCAGTTACCTAAATACATGAAAGTTGTCCTTCTCCCTTCCTGGATACAACTCACAACCTAGTCAAAATATTCCCATTGCTGCTTCCTGCGTGTCAGCTTTTCTCTCTAGTGGTTCTTGCCTAGAAAGCCTCATTGGGAGCCAGGAAGGATGCCACTTCAGCAGCCTGAGTTCTTGGCCGTATTTCCTCTCCTCTCAGGGCAAGGGTCAATCCCTGTGGATATACACCATCCATTTCAGCAACCTACTCCAGCAATTCTATATCCTACAAAGGGAGGTTTTTTAATGATTGTTTTCTGTTATAGTACTAAAATTGTTCATTACTCCAACCCATTTCTCATTTTTCAACATTCACCTCTCAACTGTCAAAACATAGTTATCTTTACGGCTGCATGGCCCGTAGGATTTCCATTCTTGTTTCAACCCAGCTCTGTTCTACTTTACATAATCCTGGGAACTCCTTTGTATGTTTTCTCTTAACCTCCAAATTCATCTTGAGGTCCCCAGGTGCTAAGAGTTCAAAGCCTGGATGTATAAATACAACTTCCCTATTTAGGCTAACACTTAGCAAGCTGTGGTAACTGGAAGTCAGATGACTGAGATAGTCTCTGACCAGATCACCTGTTATCTTCTGGGTAACGTTCTGGCCAGAGGTCGATGATCTGGTCACTCCCACTTCCTGACACTCTACTTGTGTGTGATTAAATTCAGGGAGCATAATTATAATGGAATCCATGTCAGCTTCCTAAATCAGAATTATTGCCTTCAGTCCCAATACAACACAACTATCCCATCTTTGCTTATTTGAGAGTGATGTCTCTTTCATTTTCTTTTCAGTAATTTATTTTACTAGCAGTGAGAAGTGGAGGGACCTTCTAGCATTTCCTGGATCCTGAAGTTTTCCTTTTTCTAAGTAGCTCCTGCAGCAATATGCCTTAACTGGTGATGATTTTTCATACTGCACTCCACAGCAGTTCAAAAGTCCCTCAAGTTTTGACATACATGCTGAGGTACTTCCAGTGATGTGTGTTCACAAACCTGACACATAACTCTCAGCATCTTCTTACTTGTCTTATTGAGCAACTTTTTGACTGATGTCACTCTGCTGTACAAAGGAAGGCATTTGTGGTTTTTGAAAACATACATAATTCTTAGTGCCAGTCTCCACAAACTTTCTTTTAATCTCTGTTGCAATCTATACCGCAGAGGCTTTGCATCCCACTAACATTTCAATGATGTGATCTAAACACAATACAATATTTACCTCTCAAGTCCATGACACTGAATTTTTCCCTTTCCCATCCCTGACAAGTCTCTAGTTCCTGGGTAATACAACCTCTCAACCAAGAGCCCAAATATTGGCTCTGATAAGGTTTTCAATAGCAGACCTGTTACAGCTAATAGAGCCAATTGGGTCTCTTAATTAGCTTAAGTAAATATGCAATAAACCCTTTTTACACTTGACACATTTCAGTTTCCTAAGAATGATGTCAACTTTGGTTTAAACATAAATTTAAAGGTAATTCTTTCATGAAAGAGTTTCTTTGATCTATTATAATCAGCTCACAAAACCTTGGGTATATGTGACTCTCCAGGTAAAACATTCAATATCCAACCATGCATTTTTCCAAAGGCTTTTCCACTGCATCCTTCTGACTTTCAGTTTCTTTCAAAGACTAACTCTGCTCCTCAACTGATGCTTCCCACACCATTAGCCATGTTGAATAGGCACTAGAGCCTCTATGAAGACTGATGTTCTAATCAGATAGGTAACTATATGACCTCCTTAAAATATTCCAGAAAATTCTCCAAGGTCTAGATGTCAGATACAATCTAGGTTATCTACTTCTAGATACAATCTAGGTTATCTACTTCTGCCCAATACCAACAAAATACAGCTATTTCTTCAGTTTCCAGAGAATGTATAACCACACCAAGTATATTGAGATCTTTAAATTTTTTAGTTCTACTCCAGTTTTGTAGGAACATGTCATTTGTGTTAACTGTATTCCTTTGCTCAATTCACCAAGTCTCTTTCCTGACCTTGATCCTACTTACATGTAGATGCTGAGTAGGCAGTTCGCTACATAGGTCTAGAATCAGGGAGGTTGAACTGGATTTGAAAGTTAATAGAATAGAGAATATTTAGAAGCCTGCTGGCATTCCAAATTTTGGAGGTTTAGGAAATAAGAGAAGACTGACAAATGTAAAAAGGAAGAAGTGGTTGGTAAGAAGAAACCAGGATCATGTGAAGGCCAAGGAAATAAAATGTTGAAAAGATAAAGGAGTCACCAACTGTGCCAAATCATTCTGAAAGGCCAAATAAGAGGAAGAATGTGAATTAACCTTTCAATTTGACAGTAAGAACAGGCTGTCATAGTTGTACTGACAAGAACAATTTCAGTGGGGAGGAGCAAAGGTCTGATTGAACTTTCAAGAGAAAATGAGAAGAAAGAAGTTGGAAGCAATAAGTATAGACAATACTTTTGAGGAGTTTTGCTGCAGAGCAAATAAGAAAAGGGATATAAGTCAGCAGCATACACAGGATCAATCAGATTTTTTTCAATTAAGAAAAATAAAAAAGTTTGTATGCTTATGAGGAGGAAATAAAAAGACACAGAGTAAAGAAGAAACATTTGCTGGAATAATGATCTTGAGAAACGAGTACACCGGGGAAAGGTTGACCTTTACTAGGAGCATACAGGTCATCCATAGTAATCAGAAAAGAAGGTTCAGCATATGGACCCAATTATCCACATGAGTAGATTTGTTGGTGGGTTCAAGTAATATTTATTTTCTAATAGCTTCTTAATTCTCAGTAAAATAGAAAGCAAAATCATGAGCTAACAGCAAGTATGAGGATAGGAGGTTGAGGTTTTAGAAAAGTAAAGATATTAAACAATTATTAAGGAGAGTAAAAAGTTTAGCAGACTAGAAATATCTGTAATCTGATGACCAGGTAATATTAAAAGCACAGGTAAGATTAGTGATTATGAATTTAAGGTAAGATAATTGGCTACAGATTCATCCAGCTTTGATCAGTTGTGTGGATTCAGACATTTAGGGAGGGTATAATTTGGTTAGGATTAATTAGGATTGTGCTTGGTCAAAACAGGTATAAGAAAGTGAGAAAGAAACACAAAAGTTGCAGCTGTTATGTAAAGAGTGACCATAAGAATTGATAAGGGAATTTGAGCAGACTAAAAAGAAGAGCAAAGATATAAGGCAAATAAGAGAAAGTACATATGAGTAGAATCAATGGATTTGAGACCATTCCAGGTATTATGTTTTCTGGTTTTAGAATACAAAAGGGAATGAGATGGACCAAAAAATACGTATCGTTTTTGGTAAGAGAGAAAAGGTGATGTTTGAAATTAAGAACAGGGTGTGATTTTTTGATAATGATAAGGTCTGAACTATGACATTAGAAAAGATGACCAAGAAAAAAAATAGAACAAGATCACTGGAAAAAGTTTGAGGAACTAAGCAGCCACATTATTATAGGACCATATATGTAGACATTGAAATTATGATGAATTAGGGCAGGTGCCATGTAAGAGAGAGAATGAGTACCAAGAGCAAAATTCCTTTAAGGAATCAGAGGAAATGACTTAAACATTTGTTTTTTTTATTATTATTATTTTTGATATGCAGTCTTGCCCTGTCTCCCAACCTGCTATGCAATGGTGCCATCTCAGCTCACTGCAACCTCCACTTCCCAGGTCCAAGTGATTCTCCTGCCTCAGCCTCTCAAGTAGCTGGGATTACAGGCACCCAACACCACACCCAGCTAAATTTTTTTTTTATTATTTTTAGTAGAGATGGTGCTTCACCACATTGACCTGGCTGGTCTTGAACTCCTGACCTCAGGTGATCTGCCTATGTTGGCTTCCCAAAGTGGTAGGATTACAGGTGTGAGCCCCCACACCAGGCCAGATTAACTCTTTTTATGGGAGTTACTTCTTACTTAAATAAAGTAGAATATTCAATACTAAGGAAAATTATTAAATCTTGGAGTGCCTGAAGGAGACAGGGAGGATGAAAACAAGCTGGAAAACACACTTCAGGATATTATCCAGGAGAACTTCCCCAACCTAGAAAGACAGGCCAACATACAAATTTAGAAAATACAGACAACAGCAGTAATGTACACCATGGGAAGATCAACCCCACAACATATAATCATCAGATTCTCCAAGGTCGAAATGAAGGAAAAAAATGTTAAGCACAGACAGAGAGAAAAGGCAGATTACCTACAAAGGGAAGCCCATCAGACTAAAGTGGACCTTTCAGCAGAAACTCTACAAGCTCTTCTTGGGCCCCCAAGTAGAGATTTAGGTCCAATATTCAACATTCTTAAAGAAAAGAATTTTCAACCCATAATTTCATATCCAGCCAAACTAAGCTTCATAAGCGAAGGAGAAATAAAATCCTTTACAGACAAGCAAATGTTGAAGACTTTTGTTACCATCAGGCCTGCCTTGCAAGAGTTCCTGAAAGTAGCTCTAAATATGGAAAGGAAAAACTTGTACCAGCCACTGCAAAAACATACCAAAATATAAAAACCAATGACACTATGAAGAAACTACATCAACTAGTGCACAAAATAACAAAATGGGATCATGATAACAGGATCAAATTCACACATAACAATATTAACCTTAAATGTAAATGGACTAAACATTCCAATCAAAAATTACAGACTGGCAAGTTGGATAGTCAAGACACATCAGTGTGCTATATTCAGGAGACCCATCTCATATGCAAAGACAAATATAGGCTCAAAATAAAGGGATGAAGAAAAATTTACCAAAAAATGGAAAGAAAAAAAATTTAAAAAAAGCATAGGTTGTAATCCTACTCTCAGACAAAACAGACTTGAAACAAACAAAGAACAGAAAAGACAAAGAAGGTCATTACATAATGGTAAAGGGAACAATTTGACAAGAAGAGCTAACTATCTTAAATATATATGCACCCAATATAGGAGCACCCAGATTCGTAAAACAAGTCTTTAGAGACCTACAAAGAAATTTAGACTCACACACAATAGTGGGAGATTTTAACACCCCACTCTCAATATTAGGCGGAACAAGACAGAAAATTAATAAGCATATTCAAGACTTGAACTAAGCTCCGAATAAAGTGGACCTAATAGACATTTAAATAACTCTCTACCCCAAATCGGCAAAACATACATTCTTTTCAGTGTCACACATGCCACTTATTTTAAAATCGACCACATAATTGGAAGTAAAACACTCCTCAGCAAATGCAAAAGAACTGAAATAAAAGCAGTCCCTCAGAATACAATACAATCAAATTAGAATTTAGGATTAAGAAACTCACTCAAAACCACACAACTTCATGGAAATTGAACAGTCTGATCCCAAATAACTACTGGGTAAATAATGAAATTAAGGCAGAAATCAAGAAGGTCTTTGAAATCAGTGAGAACAAAGAGACAACATAACAGAATCTCTGAGACACAGTTAAAGCAGTGTTAAGAGACAAATTCATAGCACTAAATGCCCACATCTGAAAGCTAGAAAGATCTCAAATCGACATCCTAACATCACAATTAAAAGAGCTAGAGAGGTAAGAGGAAACTAATCCAAAAGCTAGTAGCAGACAAGAAATAACTAAGATCAGAGCAGAACTGAAGGAGATAGAGACTCAAAAAACCCTCCAATAAATCAGTGAACCCAGGAGCTGATTTTTGAAAAGATTAACAAAATAGGTAGACCACTAGCTAGACTAATAAAGAAGAAAAGAGAGAAGAATCAAATAGACACAATAAAAAATGATAAGGGGATATCACCACTGATCACACAGAAATAAAAACTACCATCAGAGAATACTATAAACACCTCTATGTAAATAAACTAGAAAATCTAGAAAAAATGATAAATTCCTAGACACATATATACTGCCCCCACCGCAAGACTAAAGCAGGAAGGAGTTGAATCCCTGAATAAACCAACAAGTTCTGAAATTGAGGTACCAATTAATAGGTTATCAATCAAAAAAAAAAAAAAAAAAAAGCCCAAGACCAGACAGATTCACAGCCAAATTCTACCAGAAGTATAAAGGAGGAGCTGGCACCATTCTTTATGAAACTATTCCAAATAATTAAGAGGGACTTCTCTCTAACTCATTTTATAAAGCCAGCATCATTCTGATACCAAAATTGAGAAGAGACACAACAAAAAGAAAACTTCAGATCAATATCCCTGATGAACATCAATGCAAAAATGTCAAAGAAATACTGACAAACTGAATCCGGCAGCATATCTAAAAGCTCGTCCACCACAATCAACTCAGCTTCATCCCTGGGATGCAAGGCTGGTTCAACAAACATAAATCAATACCTGTAATCCATCACATAAACAGAACCAATGACAAAAGCCACACTATTATCTCAATAGATGCAGAAAAGGCCTTTGATAAAATTCAACACCCCTTCATGCTAAAAACCCTCAATAAACTACATATTGATTGAATGTATCTCAAAATAATAAGAGCTATTTATGACAAACCCACAGCCAATATCATACTGAATGGGCAAAAGCTGGAAGCATTCCCTTTGAAAACTGGTAAAACTTATCTTAACAATCCTAAGCACAAAGAACAAACCTGGAGGCATCCTTATCAATGCCCTCTCTCACCACTGCTTTTCAACATAGTATTGGAAATTCTGCCCAGGGCAATCAGGCAAGAGAAAGAAATGAAGGGTATTCAAATAGGAAGAGAGGAGTGAAATTGTCTCTGTCTGCAGACAACATGATTTATGTTTAGAAAACCCCATCATCTCAGCCCAAATACTCCTTAAACTGATAAGCAACTTCAGCAAAGTTTTAGGATACAAAATCAATGTGAAAAATCACAAGCATTCCTTTACACCAACAAAGACAAGCAGAGAGCCAAATCATGAATGAACTCTCATTCACAAATTGCTACAAAGAGAATACCCAGGAATACATCTAAAAGGGATGTGAAGGACCTCTTCAAAGAGAACCACAAACCACTGCTTAAGAAAATAATAGAGGACAGAAACAAATGGAAGAACATTCCTTGCTCATGGATAGGAAGAATCAATATTATGAAAATGGCTACACTGCCCAAAGATATTTATAGATTTATAGATTCCCCCCAAACCCACCCCAGTCTCTTTTGCTTTCTTGTCACCTCTTTTACAGACTTTTTTTTTTATCCTTACATTCTGGATTTTCTTAAGATCAACTAAAATAAGCTAAACATCTTGTTAGCTAAAGCATCTTGTTTTGATTCCATGTGTATATGTTGTTTAGAATTAGAAAAAAAACTACTCTAAATTTCATATGGAATCAAAGAAAATCTTGTATAGCCAAGTCAATCCTAAGTTAAAAGAACAAAGCTGGAGGCATCATGCTACCTGACTTCAAACTATACTACAAGGCTACAGTAACCAAAACAGCATAGTACTGGTACCAAAAGAAATATATAGACCAATGGAACAGAACAGAGGCATCAGGAATAACACCACATATCTACAACCATCTGAACTTCAACAAACTTGACAAAAAATAAAAAAGGCAATGGAAAAAGGATCTCCTAGTCAATAAATGGTGCTGGGAAAACTGGCTAACCATATGTAGAAAACTGAAACTGCACTCATTCCTAAAATCTTATACAAAAATTAACTCAAGACAGACCATAAGACTTAAATGTAAAACCCAAAACCATAAAAACCCTGGAAGGAAATCTAGGCAATACCATTCAGAACTCAGGCATGGACAAAAACTTCATGATGAAAACACTAAAAACACTTGCAACAAAAGACCAAAATTGACAAATGAGATCTAATTAAACTAAAGAGCTTCAGTACATCAAAAGAAACTATAATCAGAGTAAACAGGCAACCTACAGAATGGGAAAAAATTTTTGCAATCTATCCATCTGACAAAGGTCTAATATCTAGAATTTACAATGAACTTAAACAAATTTAGAAAAATAAAACCAACAACCCCATCAAAAAGTGGGCAAAGAATATCAACAGACACTTCTCAAAAGAAGAAATTTATGGATCCAACAAGCATATGAAAAAAATCTCAATATCACTGATCATCAGAGAAATGCAAATCAAAACCACAGTGAGATACCATCTCACACCAGTCAGAATGGCAATTATTTACAAAGTCAGGAAACAACAGATGCTGGCGAGGATTGGAGAAACAGAAATGCTTTTACACTATTGGTGGAAATGCAAATTAGTTCAACCACTGTGGAAGACAGTATGGCAATTCCTCAAGGATCTAGCACCATAAACACCATTTGACCCAGCAATGCAATTACTGGGTATATACCCAAAGGAATATAAATTATTCTATTATAAAGACACATGTACATGTATGTTTATTGCAGCACTATTTATAATAGCAAAGACATGGAACCAACTGAAATGCCTATCAATGATAGACTGGATAAAGAAAATGTGGTACATATATACCATCGAATACTATGCAGTCATAAAAAGGAATGAGATCACATCCTTTGCAGGGACACGGATGAAACTGGAAACCATCATCCTCAGCAAACTAACACAGGAACAGAAATCCAAACACCACATGTTCTCACTCATTAAGTGGGCCTAGGGGACAAGGAGAAGGAACTTAGAGGTCAGGTCAGTAGGTGCAGCAAACCACCATGGCACATGTACCCCCATGTAACAAACCTGCAAGTTCTGTACATCTTTTCTTTTTTAGAAGAAATAAAGAAAAACAATAATTATAAAACAAATAAATACATACATACATAAAAAATGCTGCAAAGCTTATAACTTGCAGTGAACGCTAAGCATGAATTACTCAAACAGTTCCTGCTGAGCAGGGCTGGAGGGCAGCTCTTCTGAGAAAGACTGCCCCAGAACCTGTCGGCCAAGCATTTATTGAAAAGGGTTGTATTAACTACAAACATCCACTAGATGGCTTTTTGAGGTCAGTTACCAAGGTACTTGTGACCTTGTACAACACTCAAACCACATTCTCAGGAAGGGTGTTTTCAGTGTTCCTTATCACACACTTCACTCCCTGTCCTGTTATCAGGGCCAAGGAATTTCATCTCCATGCACAAATGACATAACACACAGTACCTCAGTAGTTTTCTATACCCCAACCTCAAATGCCATGTACATAAGCTTGAAAAAGTTGCCATGTATCCCCTACAAATGCATTCTAACAATATCTTTTAAAAAAAGAATTAGAGCCGGGCGCGGTGGCTCACGCCTGTATCCCAGCACTTTGGGAGGCCGAGGCGGGTGGATCACGAGGTCAAGAGATCGAGACCATCCTGGTCAACATGGTGAAACCCCGTCTCTACTAAAATTACAAAAAATTAGCTGGGCATGGTAGCGTGTCCCTGTAATCCCAGCTACTCAGGAGGCTGAGGCAGGAGAATTGCTTGAACCCAGGAGGTGGAGGTTGCGGTGAGCCGATATCGCGCCATTGCACTCCAGCCTGGGTAACAAGAGTGAAACTCCGTCTCAAAAAAAAAAAAAAAAAAAAAAAAAAAAAAAAAAAAAAAAGAATTAGAACCTAAACTGAATTTGTATATAAAATGCATACAATGTGAATATATTTTTCCTCAAGCATATAAATTAATTGTAAAAATTAGAAAAGTTAAAATTTTAATGTTTTCAGTTCATATTTCTTGTACAATATTCAAAATTATCTATTATAATTCAAAGGCAAAATGCAGGATAGGTAACTAATACAAAGCATTTAAATATAAATAAATATAGGAAGCCAATTGAAAATAGTTATTGGCCATTTAGCTGTCAAAGTATCAAGGAAAGCTGAAGACACAATGTAATAAAAATTTGACTATTTTGGCATTCCCTAATCAATCATTAAAATGAGGTAGCAAAACAGCCATGGTGAATAGAAAACTGAACAGCAACAACAGAGCCAGAGTACACATCCTCTACTGAGATATATACAAAGGACAAATAAATCTTGGGAAATAGAACAGGTTTTTTTATAATTAAGGAAGCATGTAAATTACTAGATTCATATTCTTGATTATTCTCTGCAAGTGCAGTGAGAAGATTAACCATTCCTACCTGTTGCTATGTGATTTGCAGTATTCTTCCCTACAGATGTCAAGTATTCCAGGAAAATATGAAGTTAAGTTTATTGTAAAAGCTTTAGATGTCATTGCTAGGCTTTTCATCTTTCCATTTTGCTCTTTCTCAAGGACAGTGTATCTATGTAAAGAGCTTATTAGTCAGTTTGGATTCTACAATGAAAACAAAACCTAAAATAAAGTTAAATATAACCCACAACAGACATACAAATTAGAAATAAGCCTCCTTTTATTTCCCTGTAAGCAGAAGAGGTTTGTGATTGTTATTGCAGCATAACCTAATAAAGACTGACTAACACAAAGCATTCAAACAACATATATGTATGGAATCTAAACAAGATGCTTTAGTTAACAAGATGTTTAGTTTGTTTTAGCTAATCTTAAGAAAATCCATGTAAGGGTCAAAAAAAAAAACCACGTATAAAAGAGCTAAAATTATATATGTGTGTGTTTTTGTGTGTGTATATGTATACATACATACATACACACACACACACACACACACACGCACACACACTATATATATATGTATATAAAGCCATAGACCATAGCACATTGAAGATAAAATTAGAATTTTGTTAATAATTGAAAATAACAATTTATTTCCTCTCCTTCTACCTGCTTTTCATCTACTTGATTTTCATACACAAATTCCTTTCAAGCATTTCCAGAAATACCTCTTGGATATTTCAAGGGAAATGCAAGATTAGTCTTCCTGGTTTTTCTGCAACAATTAAAAGTCTCCTCCTTTCTGGCTCAGTTTGCTGCACAGATGTCTTCTGTATCTGCCAACACGAGAAAGATTATTTCCATAGCTAGTGTACACCAGGGGCATCGTCAATGCTGTTGGTATCTCTTGGAGTGCTGTTCTGAGGTGTCTGATGCCAGATATCCAAGGAGCTGATGTCTGAAAGAACAGCATGGTCTATGTCCCTGCTAAAGTGGCAACTGCTAACTAAACTTCAATCACCAATTCTGTTTCGCACTTATGTTTCAGGTCCCCCAGAAATTTTAGTAATACTGTCCATTGATTCTCTCTCTCTCTCTCTCTCTGATATCTTTTCTTGACAAAGAAAACAAAGATGACTCTAGGGAACTGATCTAGATGATATTATAAATAACTATTCTATATTCAAAGTGGTTCCTTCTCTCCTTTGCTAGTCAGATGCCTTTGAAACAAGCATCTGTAACTTCGCTCCAGGGCAATTTTTTTCCCAGGTGGATTCACAGTCTCTTGTATACCTAGATCCCTGCACCACCAACCCCATATTGTCAAGAAATGTATTTAACAGTTAGGTACTGAAGGCACATTTAATGCTACGTATATGCCCAGAAATGTATTAAATAGTCACGTATTGAAGGCACACTCTGTATTAAGCATGATTTTAGATACATACTGGAGATGGAATGCTAAATGAAAACTCATTAGCAAACTCAGTCTTGGTCCTCTTTTTCCAGTCTATTAGCAAAACTGAAAAGTAAACAGAAGATTGTAGTAGGGCTAATTCCAATGTACTACCCAGTGAGTGGGAATAAACCATTTACCAATCAGGAAGAGCTCTCCGAGAAAAAAAGCATGTTTGATATAAAACTCAGGGCATTGGAGGAATTACACCATCAAATAACAGGAAGAATGGCTGGAGAGGCAGAGGAGCAGAATTTTTAAAGGCCTAGAACTGAGACAAAGTGTGATGGGTTTGGTGAATGGAAAGTCAGATCACACAGATGAATCCATGAAGAGCATACATGTAATGAGGGCAGGACAACGTCACTGAATTCACCAGGCCTGGTATTTACCTAACACATAGTAATTAGGAAGAAAGAAAGATGAATGATCCCACATTTGTGGGAATTCAAAAAACTTACAATATATATGGTGGGAACAAGATCATAAGAGTCCTTGTAAGGTACTTTATTTTGGATCTGAGAGCAATTAATTATTTAAAGGTTTTTGTTTTGTTTTGTTTTGTTTTGTTTCTTAGATGGAGTTTCAATTTTGTTGCCCAGGCTGGAGTGTAATGGCATGATCTCAGTTCACTGCAACCTCCACCTCCTGGTTCAAGTGATTCTCCTGCCTCAGCCACCCAAGTACCTGGGGTTACAGGTGCATGCTACCATGCCCAGCTAATATTTGTATTTTTAGTAGAGTTAGGATTTCGCCATGTTGACCAGGCTGGTCTTGATCTCCTGATCTCAGGTGATCCTCCCGCCTCAGCCTCCCAAAGTGCTGGGATTACAGGGTTGACTCACTGCTCCTGGCCCAATTTAAGGAAGGACATGATTACATTTGCAGTTCACTGCAGTGTTAAGATGTTTATATTGATGACTAAGAGTGAAAAAGAAATTCTACTTAGTAGGTTATTGCAATCATTAGCTAATATTAGTAATTACCGATACTTATGAACTTGACACTATTCTAAATATTTTGCTTGCATTATCTCATTTAATCTTGTTGAGAACTCAGTGAAGTAAATAACATTATTTTACACATTTTACAAAGGAGGAAGCTCAATCATAGTTTAAGTAACCTGTTCAAGCTCAAGATCACAAAGCTATCAAGTCGATAAGTAGTAGATCCAGGATTCAGAACTAGATAGTCTTACTCCAAATGCCACATTCTTTTTTTTTCTTTTTTCCTTAAGACACAGTCTTGCTTTGTTACTCAGGCTGGAGTGCAGTGGCACAATCTCAGCTCACTGCAACCTCACCTCCCAAGTTCAAGCGATTATCCTGCCTCAGCCTCCTGAGTAGCTGGGATTACAGGCACATGCCACCATGCCCAGCTAATTTTTGTATTTTTAGTAGAGATGGGCTCTCACCATGTTCACCAAGCTGGTCTCAAACTCCTGACCTCAAGTGATCTGCCTACTTCAGCCTCCCAAAGTGCTGGATTACAGGCGTGAGCCACTGTGCCTGGCCCCAAATCCCACATTCTTAAACCCTTTCATATATTCTACATCATTAGAAAGATGGTATTGATTTATTACAAAAATAAAATTTTTAAAGTATGGTATTGAAGGAGAAAATTGGTCCAGAAAGAGAAATTAAGGGAAAATTAACAACAACAGAGAACACAATTAGATGAGTGGGATGTGAGTAATAAAGACAGAATCAAGAACAAGATCAAAGTTTCTAGCTTGAACAAATGAGGAAACACAAAGAAGGAATATTGAGGATGGAAAGAAATTGCGATAAGAAGCTAAGTTATAAGTACTTGTGAAATATCAAATAGAGCTGTTGAATAGGTTGTTATAACTCTAGGAAGGAGATTAGATTTAAGTCATCAACTTCAGAGGATCATTGAAACCATGTTTGCTGTACTCATTCAAAAACTTTATATAGTGAAAGAAGAAGAATGAAATCCTGATATACATGAAAATTGAAGAGACATCAGAAGTTCTCATAAAAGAAGCAGATAAGAGTTAATCCAGGAGAGTGTGATTTCACAGAAGCCAGAGGATTTGAGTGTTTCAAGAAAGAAGATGTAGCCGACAGTGTCAAATACTGCAGACATGTCAACTAAAGTAGTCTGAATATATCCAATAGACTTTAAAAGAAAGAAGGTAATTTAGGACTGTGAAAACATAGGAGGAATCTTCCTGACAATGAGAAATGTTTAACACATAAGATGCTCCAAGAAAGGTTGATTATTTTCTTTAATGCAAAAGAAAAGAGTTCAGTTTAAGAACAGAAATTGAATGTATGTAACTTTTTGGTTTCAAGCACCAGAAATCAACTTCAGCTGAATTAAAAACATAGTGGATGGTGGATTTTTTTTTTTAAACAAGCCAAAAGTGTCTTGATATAATCCAGGACACAAATGCAACCAGACTTCTACAAGATAGTGGCATACAGCCTCCAATGACCTCAAATGATGCCTGCTTCCCAGGATTTGTGCCCTTTTAAATTCTCTTCCCTTGGGTGCAGGCTGACCTAGTGACTCAATTCTAATGAATAAAATATGACAAAGGTGAAAAAAAGTCACTCC
The DNA here is from genome assembly GCF_048565385.1 of Saimiri boliviensis. Taxonomy (NCBI): domain Eukaryota; kingdom Metazoa; phylum Chordata; class Mammalia; order Primates; family Cebidae; genus Saimiri; species Saimiri boliviensis. The sequence continues at coordinate 59,228,288 of NC_133455.1, forward strand.
CAATATTAGGTTACAAAAATACTGTGACATTTGTCTTGTTCCCTTTCTCCCCTAACGCCTCTCTTTCAGTTTTTGCTCTGGGGAAACCAGCTATGATGTTACAAGTAGCCGTAATTTTGGCATATGTATGAGTAGACAATTTTTCTGTTTAGTTTTGCCGATCTAAAGATTTACAGATGAGAGGAACTCTAAGGAGCTATACTTAAGAAATGGTATCTGAGAATCTTCATCTGCACCTGCACCTGATTTATACAAAGAGCTTCTGGGCTTTGAGCTGATGCTGTAATAGAATGAGACTTTTAAGGACCTTAGGAGAGGCTCTCTTTCGAATACGGTAAGAACATGAATCATTGGTGGCTAGAGGACAGGCTATAGTAGGCAGCCACTAAAATAGCACTTAATTATCTTTATCTCCTGGTATTTATATCCTTAGGCAATCCCTTTTTCATCAGTGTGGGCTGGCCCTAGTAACTCTTTTCTAATGCATAAAACACAGCAAAAGTGATGGATGTAAATTCCCAGATTAGGTGACAAAAAGTTCTGTGACTTTTTCTTTATTCACTCTCACTCTTCCTCTCTTCTTCCAAGCACTAGCTCTCGAAAAAGCAGCTCTGAAGAAAGCAAGTAGCCATGTAGAGAGGTCCATGTGGCACAGAAACGATACTTCAGATCAAGAACCAGAGAAGACATTAAGCCTAGCAACAGTAACACGTGAGTGACCCTACGAGTGGATATTTTGCCAATCAAGCCTTGAGATGACTGCAACTCCAGTCAATCCCTTGATTGCAGCTCTGAGAGACCCTGGGAAACATGCAGTTAAGTTCGGCATGGATTCTGGATCCACCGAACTATAAAATTCTAAGTCTTACTGTATTAAGCTGCTGTGTTCTAGAGTAATTTCTTACATTATAATAGACAACTAATACAAAAATAAGAACTAAGGAGTGTAACTGTCTTAGCATTCTACCTGTCCATTCCCTATTTCTCTGTACTTTGTTCTCTATCTGTGCACATCATGATAGAAAACACAGATGTCCTTAGGGCCTAAATTCCTGGGGAGCTAGTTGGCCACATTTGCATTCATTGTCTCTTCTAGAAATATCAAATAGGTCAACAGGGTAAGATTACACTGTACCTCCACCATAGCCACTGTTGATCATGGATGAGGAGTGGGCCAGGTAAATGAGGTCCTAAAATTCTAAGCACACGTAACTTGAGCATAGACACTAGAGAAGTTTCCATTTGGAGTCTTTTAAAAACTAGTTGTTACAATTTGTGTGAAAAGTATTCCCAAATATATATTATGTTAAAATATATGTATTTTCCCACCCTAAAAACTTCTGTTATGAATTTTAAGTCATGTTAGCTCATTCAACTATGTGGGTTTTTTAATTGCTTTTTACATGCCTGGGGAAACTCTTTTTGAAAGTCAGAAATTATTGTTACTTTCTAAAATATTTAATCCAAATGAATACCAATCACTCCTGATCTGAGTTTCAGAGCCAAACATTTCCTCAGTAGTTTACGCAGAAATAATAATAAAATTCAGGGAGAAATATGGCTTTCTCCATCCCAGAAGTAAGGGATTTGAAAGCATTCCTTTGAATACCTCAAGGTAATAATTGAGAAGCTAATGTTTCTATTAAACCATTTATTTATAATTATTTTAATAGCCCAAAGAATAATGAAAACTTGTCATATAATAAAATGTACATATATAGATATAGTTAGATTTAAAAAGATGAAAGATATCCAATAGGCTAATTTTAAACTTGGTCCTGTTAAAGCATTAAAGGGTTCAAGATGCTAAATTAAAACCAAAATAATTGGTAACATAAAAATATGGGAAGAGGCAGAAAAGGTTAACGTTTACTGTATTCGTCTTTTTTCATACTGTTAATAAAGACATATTCAAGACTGGGTCATTGATACAGAAAAAGGTTTAATGGACTTACATTTCCACATGGCTGGGGAAGCCTCACAATCATGGCAGAAGACAAGGAGAAGCATGTTACACCTTACACAGATGGCAGCAGGCAATAAAAGAGAGCTTGCACAGGGAAACTCCCCCTTATAAAACCATCGGATCTCATGGAACTTATTCACCCTCACAAGAACAGCACGAGAAAGAGCTGCCCCCATGATTCAATCATCTCACACTGAGTCCCTCCTACAACACATGGGAATTCAAGATGAGATTTGAGTGGAGACACAGCCAAATCATATCAATTTGATTCAGGTATAATCTTGCTTCTAAAAGAATTTAATATGTGGTAAAATAAAAACTCAAGTACAATAAAATTATATATATATATATATGTAATTATAGAAAAAGAAAATAAAGGAATAGAAAACCAATAGACAGAAAAGTCAAAATATTAAAAAACAATTTTTAACATTAAGCTGAATTGCTTTTATTCTTTTATGTAGTATACATTTATTTACTCCTTTATTCATCAGATATACATTAAATCCTCTTTTATGCCAGGCCTTCTGATAGATTCTGAATAAGACAGATGCTATTCCTGCTCTGTTGATGTATTCAGAAAAGTTTTTTCTTAAAACAAATATCTAGATTCTGAAAATATGCCAGCCTGAAGTGAAAAAAGAAAAATGAAATTCCAAGCAATATATTTTGTAAATGATGAAACATATCTGGGAGTAAAGAGTACTTTTCTCTTGCTATATCATTAACTACAAGGTTTCCAGAGCACAGTAGATTAGAGAATGTGAATACTATGACTATCGTCCTGTTTTTAGGAATTAAACATCCAGGAAATCATTCTGCTTATATTTAGACAGCTTAGGGATTTTCTACTGTTTGATAAACTAATTGAGCTGACTGAGTCCTGTTTAAAGAGAGCAGAGAAAGCATAATAAGCAGCCTCACATTCACAAACAAATTTTTAACCCAATCTTTACTTAAAAGATTTGGTATTTGTTTTTAATGTAGTCATGTGTTGACTGTAAAAAAAAAATTTAACTGAAGAACCATGCACACAAAGGAAATAAAATAGGATTTGGGTGGTTATATTTTTTCTTGGTGATAAGTTATGCTACTGTGCTTCCCTCCTACTGGGAAGTCCATATTTTAAGACTTGTGAAAAACAGTATGAACAGAGAAGGCCTATACTTTTTCTGTATGAGTTAAGCAAGCAAGTGAAAAGCAAAAATGTAAGGCATGAATAAGGCATCTCAGTTGCCAACACTACATCTTGGTGGAGGATATTAGTCTTAACTGCTTGCGCCATTCATGTGTTTATTTATGTATTTATTTATTCAACATGTAGTTATTGAGCACTTAGTAATATCAGGTACTGAAGGTATGGGAATATAGTGATGGCAAGCAAAGCCCCTATCCTCATAGAGTTTATAGTCTAGTGAAACAGACACGCACATGTCTGTGCACAGGTGCACACACGCGCGCAAGCGGACAGACACACAGAAACTAACTTATGTCCAATTAGTTACTCCAGTTATGTCTCCTTCCTTTAAAGTGCTTTGAAAAACAAGGTAAGGGGAGAGATGGTAATGGTGGTGGGCATTATAGAGATGGTTATAATAAACGTCCTTTCTGAGCAGATGGTCTTTGAAAATAATCTTCGTGAGGTGAAGCTGGGGGAAAGAATATTTATGAAAACAGTGGGAATAAGAGCAATTTTGGAAAAGGGCCTGCTACAGACTAAAAACAGGCCTGGCATAGTCATAAAATTTCAAGAAAGAGGTGTGTAGAAAAGGGAGAAAGATGATCAAAGAAGGAATATACAAGGCAATATACACAGACATGATGCAGTTAACCTAGATTTTCTAGGCCATTGAAAGGGCTTTATATTTCATTACTTGTGCAATGAAAAGCCATTGAGCATGATATGGTCATCTCCATTATTATCTACTGGCAAATTTTCCAATTCAGCTTACCAAAAATCAAACTCATTATGCATCCCATCCTTTCCCTAAAAAGTCTTTATGTCAGAATTCCTCTATGACATTTAAAAATCAAGATTCTATCCTTCATACACATATACGATATTATGGTCACGATCAATTCCTTCCTCTGCCTTGTCTCCGTCCATAATGTGTACAGAAAACTAAACTAGAAGTCTAAGCATCTGCATTCTAGCCTTTTCTCTGCTACCTACTTACTCAGTGACATTTAGCAGGTCACCCAAACTCTCTGAATATCTGTTTTCCCAGCTTTAAGATAAAAATAATAGATAGCCAGTGTCAGGATTATTGTTTATGGGATGCTTATTACATGCCAAGCTCCCCACAAACAACCAATTTACAGATAAGAAAACTGAGGGACCCATAGGCAAATTAATTTGCCTTAAATTAGGCATCTAGTAAAGGTATTGGGGATTCAAAGGCAGTTTTCTCACTGCAAAGGTGAGGCAGTTAGTTTATACTCTCCTTCCTTTAAAGTGCAGCTGTGTATGAGAGTGTGCTTTGAAATAAAAATCAGATTATCTTTTTCATCCATTATTTGACATAGTTTATAGTTCTTATTTCAGCACTTATTCTAATACTTACTCTGATTCATGCTCTGTCCAGAGGATAAAGATATAGGAGACTCCAATCTTGCCCTCAAGTAGTGTCACATTTTTGAAAAAGTCTCTTCAATATTTTTCAAGAGCCTCATTTCAGTAAGAGATGAAGCAGAAGAAAAAGGTTGTATATATATATGTGTGTGTGTGTGTGTGTATGTGTGTGTGTGTGTATATATATATATATATATATATATATATATATATAGAGAGAGAGAGAGAGAGAGAGAGAGAGAGAGAGAGGGGCATGTGTGTCTTGAAGGATAGCATTTAACACAAAAGTTCCCACTCGGTCTTACCATTTCCCTAACTATCACACTGGTTCAAGTCCTCATTGCCTCAAACATCAAAAATGGAAGAAAGTGCTATGAACTGAATGTTTGTGTCCCCCAAATTTCATCTGTTGAAACCTAATCTTCAATATGAAGGTATTTGGAAGGGGAGCTTTTAGAAGGCAATTAGGTCAAGAGGGTGGAGTTCTCATAAACAGAATTATTCCTCTTATAAAAAGAGAAAGAGGCACAGATTTCTTTTTTCTTTCCACACAAACACCAAGGAAGACCATGTGGGGATACACAAGACATAACTATGCAAAGGTCCCTCGTAAAGAACCCAACGATTTTGCCACCCTGGTCTCAGACCGCTAGCCTCTAGAATTGTGAGACATAGAAGTTTGTTGTTTAAGACATCCAACCTATGTTATTCTTTAGTAATAGCATAATAGAAGACACTTAGGAGTCAACACTCTAAGGGCAATCGGTGTCCACCTGTTGGTGACACACTGCACATCCCAATGTTTATGCTCATTTTATTTTTACCATTGTCATTTCCCCCTATTCTGGCTTATTCTTTAAACGTCTTTCTTACCGTTCTTCTTTTGTTGTTTGTAGCATTGATTTAGCAGTTTCCTGTGCCTATTTTTTAAAACATTTAATTTCATATGTTTTGCCCTCTTAGGTTTTGGTTTTTAATTCTCTTAACTCCTTTTTCACTTCATTTAGAATTTTATTTCTTGTTTCATATAATCCATTTGAGAGTGTAAACCATTTGCAATCTATCTTAACTGTCCCATGTAAAATTGTGCCTCTTACTCTCTTTCCACTCATTCTATTTTTGTTCTTAGCCAAACTTTTATAAGCCAAACTTATTCTATTCTTACATATTTTCAAACTTCCCTTTTTGTATTTATCTGTTTTAGATTTTTATTTTTAATTGCTATCATCCCAGTCACTGGTACCTGCTTATCACAAATGGGAAGCTCAGTATTTGTTGAATTGACTGAATCTCATTTTTAAAAATGTCTAGAAGTATATGTTTTCCTAATGTGAGCTCTATGCTTTTCTTTTGCAGGCTGGTATTGCTTTCCTTCTCTGTGTTGCAGTATTTTTTTAATAGATTCAATGTTGGGGTAAATTTGTCTCTACTTACATGTCTCTGGAGGTGAGCAAATTAATAAGCATCTGCTATTTACTTGAAAAAGAGTAGGTGTATTCCATTTATATCTAAACCTATACACGAGTGTAATTTTTCTGTTCTCTTTCAAACTTGAATTGGAGGGCTGGCTTTTAAGGTTTCATCTATCCAGTAACCTGAAGGAGTTAAAGAAGAAACTAAGACCACCAGCAGCCACAGTTATAGAATTTTATATCTGCATATTTTTGTCTCTATGCTAAAATTCTATCAAAAGTCATGTTTAACCTACTGAGTTGGGAGCATTTGCCACCTAATTAAGGTTTCTAATACATTTGATTTCACACCTTGGGACAAACTGGCCATCTGGATGAAAAGTTATTTTGAAAAGTGGGGATTATTTTAATTTTGTTTGTATATACATCTTTTCCTGACAATTTCCTTCTGTTGATGGTCTTTAGCTGTAAAAATGGCTTTGGGATATTCTTTTTCACTCTCCTGCCTTGTGCTTGTAGGGTCGGTTGGATGGTAGCATTCAACAGATATGTCCACAAACCTGGGAATGTGATCTTATTTGGAAAGTGGGGAAGGGCTTTTTAAAAGGTAATTCAGTTAAGGATCCTTAAATGAGTTAAGTTTGGATTATTTGGGTGGACCCTAAATTCAATGACAGATGTCATGGCAAGAACATAGAGAGGAGAGACATACAGAAAGAGATGGGCCCATGTGAAGAAGGAATCAAAGGTTGGAGTCAGGTAGCAGCCCAAGGAAACAAATACAGCTCTTCATGCTAGATGCTGTCCTTCCAGATAAGGTAGAAATTCTATTCTTTATTTGAATACACTCTGCAATTATTAGTGAAGGCAGAAAAAAATTAATGGAAAGCTCAGGTCACATACATTCTCTAGAAATTCTCTGATTAAAATGTCAGTATGACACTAATATACTCTGAGGACAGCAGTTTCCAAATGGTATGTAACTTTCTTTCCCTGTTGTCCATGCCCCACACCCAGTCATTTCTTGATTTTCTAAAGCAATGGAATACTCTTGAAAAACATGTTTCTGTGTTGTCTGTGTAGGCAGTGGTGTTTGTAGAAGTCCAAACTATTTCTTGGATTTTATCTTCATTTTGCTGCAAATTATAGTGTGTTTGGCAGGTAGTCCAAACAATATAAATGGAAGAAAAAAATCATTATCTAATTTTGAAGCTAATTTTTTTTGGCATTCAAAACTTTCAGTTGTGTTTCAGAAAGGGAACAATTTGTAAATCTGCACTTTGCATCCTACCTTTTTTGCAGTACTTTAGTTTGCTCTTGAAAACTAAGAAGACAGTTGGTATATTGGCTAAGTGCTCTCCTCATTGTCAATTCTGATCAACACTTATATGTGTGTAGCATATGCATTATTAAAAATAAGTATAAGTAGCATAAATATAAATTTCTAGTTGTATAATGTATCTACTCAGCTAACAGCAATTCTAACAGCATAAACATTAATGGTTCATTGCTTATTGGAAATGCTTATGATCAGTGTTTCTTCCTGCCTCCCACACCTTCACTGAGGATATCTCGTACCATTCTGCATTCCATAGAGTTGTGTTTGTAGACTGTTGAGGGTAATACCACTGACTGCAAGATCTATACCCATCATGTGCCAACTTCTTGATTTCCTCCTAAATACATATTCTACTCAACCACAGAGTACCATCTCTATCAAAGGAGAGGTATCTAAATTATGAAATGTAACTAAAAACATACGATCAAAGTATTCCTTTAACATTTCAAATATTAGATATCTGAAATACATTTATTTCCAAACAGTATAAATTCTCTAAACCAATGCAAACATATAAAAATGTTATGGGGAAGATTTTTCAAAAGAAGTCTTTTGGGACTTGAATAAAGCTTAGACTGTTCTGTTTTAACTTCCTCATTAATGATTTAGGGTGGAATCAACAGCACATTAATTAAGTTCACAGAGCTTTCTTCATTGAAAGGTATAGCACATACAGCAAAGGACAGAGACTCTAAGGTTTAAATTAGGAGCATAGAAAAACATATATAGAGAGAGAGACAAGGAGAAAAATCATCTAAAAGTCAAATTCCATGGGTTGAAAATACTTGAGATGGTGTTTATAGTTTAATGACTCTCAAGTCGAAAATGAAAGTACATAATGTTATACAATGATCAATTTTTAAATAGAAGTTTAACTTTTTCACTCTTTATATATAAACATACATTTTTATGTTTATATACATATATATAGTTTCAAATAGTATATATAAATGGAATTGGAACTTCTCTGAGTATTCCTTTACTATTATTATATTTTAAGTTCTGAGATATATGTGCAAAACGTTCAGGTTTGTTACATAGGTATACATGTGCCATGGTAGTGTGCTGCACTCATCATCAACCCGTCATTGATACTAGGTATTTCTCCTAAAGCAATCCCTCCCATATCCGCAGTTCCTGACAGACCTGGGTGTATGATGTTCCCCTCCCTGTGTCCATGTGTTCTCACTGTTCAACTCCCACTTACAGGTGAGAATATGCACTGTTTGGTGTTCTGTTCTTGCGCTAGTTGGCTGAGAATGATGGTTTCCAGCTTCATCCATGTCCCTGCAAAGGACATAAACACATCCTTTTTCTATGTCTGCATAGTATTCCATGGTTTTATATGCGCCACATTTTCTTTATCCAGTCTGTCACTGATGGGCATTTGGGTTGGTTCCAACTCTTTGATGTTGTGAATAGTGCCACAATGAACTTATGTGTGCCTGTGTCTTTAGAGTAGAATGATTTATAAGCCATTGGGTATATACGCAATAATGAGATTGCTGGGTCAAATGGTATTTATGGTTCTAGACAGTGTGACAGGAATTGCCACACTGTCTTCCCCAATGGTTGAACTAATTTATACTCCTACCAACAGAGTAAAAGCATTCCTATTTCTCCACATCCTCTCCAGCATCTGTTGTTTGCTGACTTTTTAATGATCGCCATTCTAACTGGTGTGGTTAGAACTATCGCATTGTGGTTTCGATTTGCATTTCTCTAATGACTAGTAATGATGAGCTTTTTCTCATATGTTTGTTGGATGCATAAATGTCTTCTTTTGAGAAGCAACTGTTCATATCCTTCACCCACTTTCTGATGAGATTTTTTTTTTCTTGTAAATTTAAGTTTCTTGTAGATTCTGGATATTGGCCCTTTGTCAGATGGATAGATTGCAAAAATCTTTTCTCATTTTGTTGGTTGCCTGTTCACTCTGATAAGAGTTTCTTCTGCTGTCCAGAAGCTCTTTAGTTTAATTAGATCCTATTTGTCTATTTTGGCATTTGTTCCCATTGTTTTTGGTGTTTTGGTCATGAAGTATTTGCCCATGCCTATGTCCTGAATGGTATTGGATAGGTTTTCTTTTAGGGTTTTTAAGGTTTTAGGTCTTACATTTAAGTCTTTAATTCATCTTGCATTAATTTATGTATAAGGTGTAAAGAAAGGGTACAGTTTCAGTTTTTTTGCATATGGCTTGTCAGTTTTCCCGACACCATTTGTTAAACAGGGAATCCTTTCCCCATTGCCTATTTTGTCAGGTTTCTGAAAGATCACTTGGTTGTAGATGTGTGGCATTATTTCTGAGGCCTCTGGTCTGTTTTATTGGTCTATATATCTGTTTTTGTGTCCGTACCATGCTGTTTTGGTTATTATAGCCTTGTAGTATAGTTTGATGTCAGGTAGCGTGATGCCTCCAGCTTTGCTCTTTCTGCTTAGGATTATGTTGGCTGTAGGGACCCTTTTTTGGTCCCATATGAAATTTAAAGTAGTTTTTTTCTAATTCAGTGAAGAAAGTCAATGGTAGCTTGATGGGGATAGCATTGGTTCTATAAATTACTTTGGTCACTATGGCCATTTTCACAATATTGATTTTTCCTATCCTTGAGCATGGAATGTTTTTCCACTTGTTTGTCTCTTCTCTTATTTCCTTGAGCCGTGGTTTGTAGTTCTCCTTGAAGAGGTCCTTCACATCCATTGTAAGTTGTATTCCTAGGTATTTTATTCTCTTCAGAGCAATTGTGAATGGGAGTTAACTTATGATTTGACTCTCATTTGTCTATTAATGATTTATAGGGATGCTTGTGATTTTTTCACATTGATTTTGTATCCTGAGACTTTGCTAAAGTTGTTTCTCAGCTTAAGGAGATTTTAGGCTGAGATGATGGTATTTTCTAAATATAAAACCACATAATCTGCAAACAGAGACAATTTGACTTCCTTTCGTTCAATCTATTTTTTTTTTTTTTTTTTTTTTTTGAGATGGAATCTCACTCTGTCATTCAGGCTGGAGTGCAGTGGCATGATCTTGGCTCACTGCAGCCTCTACCTCCTGGGTTCAAGCAATTCTCCTGCCTCTGCCTCCTGAGTAGCTGGTATTATAGGCATACACCACCATGCCTGGTTATTTTTTTTTTGTATTTTTAGTAGAGGCAGAGTTTCATCATGCTGACCAGGCTTGTCTCGATCCCTGACCTCTCCTACCTCAACCTCCCAACGTGCTAGGATTACATGCATGAGCCACCACTCCCAGTCCCATTATTTCTTTCTCTTGCCTGATTGCCCTGGCCAGAACTTCCAATAATATATTGAATAGGAATGTAAAGAGAGGGCATCTTTGTCCTCCACTGATTTTCAAAGGGAATGCTTCCAACTTTTGCCCATTCAGTATGATATTGACTGTGGGTTTGTTGTAAATAGCTCTTATCATTTTGAGATAAGTTCCATACCTAGTTTATTGAGAGTTTTTAGCATGAAGCATGTTGAATTTTATTGAAGGCCTTTCTGCATCTATTGAGATAATCATGTGGTCTTTGTCACTGGTTATGTTTATGTGATGGATTGCATTTATTTATTTGCATATGTGGAATCAGACTTGCATCCCAGGGATGAAGATGACTTGATCATGGCAGATAAGCTTTTTGATGTGCTACTGGATTTGGTTTGCCAGTATTTAATTGAGGATTTTCACATTGATGTTCATCAGGGATATTAACCTGAATTTTTTTTTTTATTGTGTCTCCATCGGGTTTTGGTACCAGGATGCTGCTGGCCTCATAAAATGAGTTAGGGAGGAGTCCCTCTTTTTCTACTGTTTGGAAAAGTTTCAGAAGGAATAGTACCAGCCCCTCTTTGTACCTCTGGTAGAATTTGGCTGTGAATCTGTCTGGTCCTGGGCTTTATTTTGGTTGGTAGCCTACTAATTACAGACTCAATTTCAGAATTCATTATTGGTCTATTCAGGGATTCTATTTCTTCCTGGTTTAGTCTTAGGTAGGAGGGTGTATATGTCCAGGAATGTATCAATTTTTCTAGATTTTCTAGTTTATTTGCTTAGAGATGTTTATACTATTCTTTGATGGTAGTTTGTATTTCTGTGGGATCAGTGGTGATATCCCCTTTATCATTTTTTTTTAATTGTGTCTATTTGATTCTTCTCTCTCTTCTTCTTTATTAGTTTGGCTAGTAGTCTGTTTACCTTGTTGATCCTTTCAAAAAAAAAAAAAACAGCTCCTAGATTCACTGATTTTTTTAAAGGGTTTTTCATATCTCTGTCTCCTTCAGTTCTGCTCTGATCTTAGTTATTTCTTGTCTTTTGCTAGCTTTTGAATTTGTTTGCTCTTGTGATGTTAAGGTGTCAATTTTAAATATTTCCAGCTTTCTCCTATGGGCATTTGGTACTATAAATTTTCTTCTAAACACTGCTTTAGCTGTGTCCCAGAGATTGTGGTACATTGTGTCTTTGTTCTCATTGGTTTTGAAGATCTTCTTTATTTCTGCCTTCATTTCATTATTTATCTAGTAGTCATTCAGGAGCAGGTTGTTCAGTTTCCATGTAGTTGTATGGTTTGAGTGAGTTTCTTTATCCTGAGTTCTAATTTGATTGCACTGTTGCCTGAGATACTGTGTTTGTTATTATTTCTGTTTTTTGAATTTGCTGAGGAGTGTTTTACTTCCAATTATGTGGTCAATTTTAGAATAAGTGTGATGTGGTGTTAAGAAGAATGTATATTCTGTGGATTTGGAGTGGAGAGTTCTGTAGATGTCTATTAGGTCTGCTTGGTCCAGATCTGACTTAAAGTCCTGGATATCCTTGTTAATTTTCTGTTTCATTGATTGGTCTAATATTAACAGCAGGTGTTAAAGTCTCCCTTTCTTATTTTAAAGGAGTCTGTGTCTGTAGGTCTCTAAGAACTTGCTTTATGAATTTGGCTGCTCCTCTATTGGGTGCATATATACTTAGGACAGTTAGCGCTTCTTGTTACATTGATCCCTTTACCATTATTTAATGCCCTTGTTTGTCTTTTTTGATCTTTGTTGGTTTAAAGTCTGTTTTATCAGAGACTAGGATTGCAACCCCTGCTGCTTTTTGCTCTCCATTTGCTTGTTAAATGTTTTTCCATCCCTTTATTTTGAGCCCATGTGTGTCTTTACACACGAAATGGGTATTCTAAATACAGCACACTGATGAGTCTTGACTATCCAATTTGCCAGTCTGTGTCTTTTAATTGGGGCATTTAACCCATTTATGTTTAAGGTTAATATTGTTATTTGTAAATTTGATTCTTCATTATGATGCTAGTCAGTTATTTTGCCCATTAGTTGATGCAGTTTCTTCATAGTGTCGATAGTCTTTACAATTTGGTATGTTTTTGCAGTGGCTGGTACCAGTTTTTGCTTTCCATATTTAGTGCTTTCTTCAGGAGCTATTGTAAGACAGGCCTGGTGGTGAAAAAGACTCTCAGTATTTGCTTGTCTATGATGTATTTTATTTCTCCTTCACTTATGTAGCTTAGTTTGGCCCGATATGAAATTCTAGGTTGAAAATTCTTCTTTTTTTAAGAATGTTAAATATGGTCCCCACTCTCTTCTGGCTTGTAGGACTTCTGCTGAAAGATCCGCTGTTAGTCCATGGGCTTCCCTTTGTGGGTAACCTGACCTTTCTCTCTTGCTGCTCTTAACATTTTTTCCTTCATTTCAATCTTGGTGGATGTTAACTCTCATCTTTTAAATTTGCAAATTAAGGCTAGTTATCCATGCTAACCACTTGACAAGACTGTGATGAGGATCAAATTGTTAAAATTGTATAGGAAGTGCCGTGAAAGAGAAAACCCTTTATAAATCAAGGTGTTTTTTTTTTGTTTTTTGTTTTTTGTTTTTTGTTTTCCAAATACTGACTTAATGATATGCTGTAGCTTCCCAGAGAAAGTCCATTAGATAGAGGCCATGTAACTGAAGTAACTTGTAGAGAATGGCCATTGAAGAAGGGAGCAGAGATTCAAGGGGAGGAAACTAAAGCAAATTTAAAGACCTATCTTCCATTAAAGTGAAAGTTTCCTGCCTGTAAGATAAGCTAGACAATAGTATGTTGATATTTAGTGCATCATTAAGAAAGCTAAAAATTTCTAAATTGACTGATTAAAAAATGCCCAAAGTCAGTTCAGACTTATTGTTCAGGATTTAGAAAGCTGTAGAGAATGTGCACAAACTTTATTATTGACATCAAAAAGTTGTTGTAAGGATTAGAAGAGCAGAAGTAAATTCTCTAGTACAGTGCTGAATCTACATCATCATCATTTTTATGCTTTCTAAATCAACTATGGAAAATTTTCTTTATTTTAGAAAACAGTCTTTCAGTTCACATGTAAGTCGACTTCTAGGGCATTTATTTGAAACCCCAAGATAGAAACTAAGCTGTCAATGTTAAAGAAAATAAAAACAAAGGCCATTGAATATTCCTAGTTATTAATGCCACCAAAAATACATAATCATACTTTGAAATTTTACCCTCACAAGATGATAATATTTTAGATAATTTCATCAGTCCTTTTTATTTCTAATTTATCTGGCTTGATTTTCTAAGTAGTAAGTTAGTTAAGGAACAATTCAAGTCTATGTTGAGGTAGCTAAAGAAAAGATTGTTCAACTAACCTTTTGCTGTGCTATTAGTTTCATTAAAACCAACTGATTGAATACAGTCAAGTCAGGTTTTGAGAACAATGAAAATTAGAAATAACATGTTAGATCTTTTAGGTAGTCTGAGCCATAAAATAATCACAGCCATGATTTTCCCAGAGCTAACCATTTATTTGCATCCTTGCACTTATGAATCATTATGTTATTGTGTTCCTTTTAATGTCTGCTATGCATCAATGGTCATAATGGATGGAGATTGATGGGGAATTGAGACTTAGCAGCAACTTAGCAATTAAAATGCTCAACTGGTCTTTGTTCTAGTGTTCCCTGGTGAATATGGCCCTGTTCATTAATCTGCATGTTGATTACAGCCACTGTGTGCTATTGATCTGTGTTTCCCAGCCCTGTGGTTGTAGGAGTATTAAGTTGCCACAGGCATCTATAAAAACTCATACCTCAGAATTTAACGCTGCTGACAGTTGTGCAATGAAAAAATTATATAATCACCTATTATTCTGACTTGAGGATAGCTATGAAAATTTTGAAAACCTACCTACCTTAAATTATATTAATAAAATAAAGACCTATTTTACTTTATACCATAGATGTTCTAAAATCTCCTGGTAATAAAATCATCTTTCCTCATTGGCCTACTTCATAAATTTCAAGTAAATATCATTTTTTATATTAAATTATTAGTGATTTCAGTACATTAGTTCTAAATTTCTCTCTTCTGTTCCCAACTTTTTCCTCTCTATCAAGCAGTTAATGATGTGTAAACCAACACTTAGGTGTGTTTAAAGATCATGTTTTTTTTTTTTTTCCAAAGAATGTAATCATGAATCTTTTATAAAACAGTTCTTTAAATTGTGAACAATCATCCTGATATGTATATGTCTATATTAATTTTCTTAGGGTGGAATATACTTCAAAATAATTATCATGTGAAGCTATTATAATTAGCACAAGATGAAGCCTTGTTTTAGATCACAGTGATTGAGAAGAATTATATGGTAAGACTTTATTTAGTAAACCATGTTTAATAGCACAGGTCTTAAACATGAATATTTGAAATGTTTTTAAACTCATCAACAGGATCTATAAGTACTTTCACTTAGATTCTTTGCTTTAATTACTGTTGCATTTTAACAATGTACTTAATTTCTTCCATTCTGTTTTAATACTAGTAGTAGCACCTACTTAGTCTAAGGCATCTAAATTTTCAGGGATATAACATGACCTTTATACATGTAACTCTGTCAGAAGAAAGAGAGTGTACTTAATTAGTTTTTCAAAGTAACAACAATTTTTTTTATAGTCAAAATTATGAAACCATATTAACATTAATCCTATGCCTACATAAATAAGTATATTATAAATTCTGTTCTTCATCAGAATTTAGATATTAATTATCCTATCACTACCTTGTCTATTTCTAGAAAAGTGAAAATAAACAATAAAATTAACACATTTTTAACATACTGAAAATCTGGAGATGAAAAGAAGAGAGTAAGTTACTATCCAACAAGCAGTGAGATTATCTGAATACTGTCTGAGAACTACTGTTCATGCAACAAAATATGGCTGGTGCTTTTAAGAAATTATTCTGCCAAAGTCCAGTCCCTAAATCAAACTGCTCTGCTAGGTCTAAGGCCACTTTATAAAGTTAAGGCAACATAAGTCATATTTCACATTATTTAATATTATGTTAAATTTGGAAAAGACCACTTAACTGGTCTAATTTATCTTGCTGAATCACTTCATATGCTTAAAAAATATTTTCAGTCAGGCGCAGTGGCTCACGTCTGTAATCCTAGCAATTTGGGAGACCTAGGCAGGCAGATCATGAGGTCAAGAGATCAAGACCATCCTGGCCAACATGGTGAAACTTCGTCTCTACAAAAAATACAAAAATTAGCTGGGCATGTTGGACCATGCCTGTAGTCCCAGCTACTCAGGAGACTGAAGCAGGAGAGTTGCTAGAACCTGGGAGGTGGAGGTTGCAGTGAGTTGAGACTGTGTCATTACACTCCAGCCTGGCAACAGAGTGAGACTCCGTCTTCAAAATATATATTTCATATATATATATATATTTTATCTTTCTAAGGCATCTCTTTAGTCTTTAATATGCCATGTAAAGTTTGTTTTTTAATAGATTTCAATAAGATTTTAGTGTACAGTTGGCCCTTGATCAACATAGATTTGAACTGCACAGGTCCACTTATTCCAGATTTTTTTTTAAATAAAAGTTACACCAAGAGTGACTATATTTCTTGTCTCCCTTTCTACCTCCTTCAATTCTTCCTCTGCCACCCATGAAACCAAAACCAACCCCTCCTCTTCTCCTCTTCAGCTGCCTCAGTGTGAAGATAATGAAGATGAAGATCTTCACAAGGATCTACTTCCACTTAATAAATTGTAAATAGACTTTCTCTTCCTTATGATTTTCATAATAACGTTTTCTTTATTCAGTTTACTTTATTGTAATAATACAGTATATAATACTTATAGCACACAAAAATATGTGTTCACTGATTATTTATGTTAGCAGTAAGGTTTCCAGTCAACAGTAGGCTATTAGTAGTTAAGTTTTGGGGGAGTCAAAGGTTATATGCAGATTTTCAACTGTTTGGAGGATTGGCACACTTAACTTCCTTGTTGTTCAAGGTTTAATGCTATTCTAAATTTTAAGTCATCATATGACCTTGCACTATCTGAATTCCAAAGGCTTCTGTTGTATATCTCTGAGATAAATTCATCCAAAAACAAAGAAGCAATGTTGATCTGACTTAAGTGCAGCAATTGTTCAATGAGATAGTTTCAGAGAAATCTCAAGGCCTCACATTTCAACAACAAAAATGTCACTTATTTGCATGACACTGACTAAAACTCTTCTTTCCCATCACCAAATTTGTCATTTCTTTAAGACCTTTTTTTTTTTTTTTTTAAAAAAAAAAAAAAAAAAAAAAAAAAGAAAAGAAAAGAAAAGAAAACTCTGGCTAATATTTAAAGGTAGTTCCTGAGCAGGGAAAAAGATTTACTCTCTCATATCCATTAGACTACCAAGAGTAAAAGGAATTGACATAGGTCAATAACCTGCTGTAGGTGGGAAAGTGCTGACAAGAGGTCTGAAAAAACTTCAAATACCAGAGGGTCCAAGTGTGGAAAGGAGGGAGAGAGGATGAAGAATGAAGACATGAAAGACTTGGAGGCCAACAGAAACAAGAAGTGAGAAACAGAATTTATCTCCTGCCTAAAGCATTTTTATTTTTTGTAATTTTTTAAGTCCTCCCAAAGTTGTGACACTCTGACATCCAATTTTTCACCAAATAGCCAAATTCAGAAGCCCTAATCAATATTTTATTATTATTATCTCTTTTTTCTTTGAAAAGGAGTTTTGTTCTTTTCTCCCAGGCTGAAGTGCAATGACGCGATCTCGGCTCACTGCAACCTCCACCTCCTAGGTTCAAGCAATCCTCCTGTCTCAGCCTTTCGAGTAACTGGTATTACAGGTATGCACCACCTTGCCCGGCTAACTTTTGCATTTTTTAGTAGAGATGGGGTTTCACCATATTGGCCAAGCTGGCCCTGAACTGACCTCAGGTGATCCACCTGCCTCAGCTTCCCAAAGTGCTGGGGTTACAGGAATGGGCCACTGCGCCCAGCCCACTCTAACTATTATTGGAGGATGAAGCATTTACTCCTAATTTTGTTTACTCAGTTTTAGATTATTGTGATGGCATCAGCTTCATCTTTTAAATGGGAGTAATAGTGCTACATCTCAGCTCATCTACTTCAGAGTTACTCTAATTTGAAGGCTTAAGCTGCTACATTATGATTTAAAGATGACAAAAGTCTTTTACAAATCAGTGCTGATCTCAGTAATATTTTCAACTTTGAAATAAAAATAAAATCTTCATTATTTCCTATCATTCTCTCTCTGCCTAGAATTTAAGTTCTTTTCATGACAATAAAATAATAAATATTGATTTTGATTTACATAAGCTCAATTTAAATTTATTATTTTTGTTTCATAATTTAAATTTACCCTGTTTAATGTATTGATTACTTTTCACACTTATGTACCAGCGAGAAGCAGGTAATTCAAAAATGTTTTTTAACTCAAATGCATTCTCAAAAGAAGTAAATTTTATCATAATTTACTCTACAAAAAGTAGGCTGTAAGAGCTGTTTTATCTGAGAATCATGAAGTCTATTCCAACAACCATCTGCTTCTTTTTACCCTGACTCCTAATGCAACCTCTAGAACACAAGTGAAAGCCAGTCTGCAAGGTCTTTGTTGATATCCCCATCAGCTAAAAGGAATTGGAGCCTCTGCCGGTCATTTTTCATCCACCATCACCATAATGCCTTCTATCATAATGCCCTAGTAATCTGAGATCCACACTCATAGACTTAATTTCTCCTGCGGAAAGATGACACAATAAAAATTATTCCTATGATTTTCTTAGCAACAGGAGCCACTGTAATTCTCTATAGAAACTTTGTTATTCTCTATTTTTCCATAAGTCTTGATAAATTTTGTAGCATCCAAACTGTCCTGTTAGGTACCTAACCTCATAGTACAACTATTACATGAAGAATAACTGATTGTATTCTTCTATTTTTCTAGGTATTATAGAGGCCATCACCCATGAGTTCTTAGTATTTTGGGCAAGTGCTAATAAATGTGAATTATACTGCATTTAATGTTACCTTCGGCAGGGGAAGATAGGAACAAAGTTTAATAGAGAATGACAACATGGAACATTATGTCCCATGACATATTGTCCCATGGCATAAATGACAACATGGAACATTTTTAAAAAAAATCTATTATATGTTGTATAGTCAATGCTACATGACTCTTTAATTTCTATGAACCTGACTCTGCATATACAAGTTGTAGCTGTGTAATGTAGGTTTTCTTTTTTAGTGATTGAGTGTGAGCCTTAAAGCAGTTATAAAATGGATGGGAAAATAGTATATGAGTTATGTAGCTGCAAGCTCTCAGATAATAAAATTCATACAAAAATCATAAGAGGAGTAATATAGTTAAAAGACAAAAAAATCAGATCCTGGCTATCCTGTATGGGATAAACATTTTCCTTGAAGATACATTTTTCAAAAGGCAGTAGAAGATAATCTGGTCTCTTTGCAGGCAGATTCAGAGAGAATGAAATAATATGTGTTGAGAATGTAGGGAAAGAAATCAGGAAGTGGGAAAGATAGAATAGACTTGTGATATTGTTTACCATGACATCTGCAAAATAAAATAAATAGAAATAAGATCTGTGAATACACAAGGTAAGAAATACAAGGCAAGAAATTGAGTACATTTTAAAACCCTATCAGACCATAAAGTGGCCAGAAGAGAAAGTCAATCATAGTCTTCATAACAGAAAAGAGAGTGACAAAAATCAAATAAATGACATATATTTATCACAAGGAAAGTTTATGCTAATGTTGAACGATAATTTATTTTTAACTAGGGGATAAGAAGTGAAACAATTGACAAGATTCTACTACACTCTGAATGAAAACAGAAGGTAATCTCACCACAAAAGTTGTGATTTGTAGTGATAAAAAATGACTTCAGAAGTAAAAAAATACTGGTCAATATTACTAGTATGTAAAAGTTAAATAAAAATTAAATAAATATTTACACCATATAACAAAACAATTTTCAACACAAATATGAATCTGATATGCTTCTTGTCTTCAAGAAACTTACAGTCTAATGAGATAGGCATATCTATTAATAATTTTTGTGTAACAAACCACTGCAAAAATTAGTGGTTTAAAACAAAAAGTGTTTGTATTGCTCATAGGTTTAAAACAAAAAGCATTTGTATTGCTCATAAGTTCATGGGTCAGCTAATTATTTCTATTGATCTGTAACAGAGTTACCTGATTAAATCTTTCAGACAACTACATGCAGCTGATAAACCAGTCAGCTGGTTCAGGAGAGCCTCAGCTGAGATTATTAGTCTCTGCTTCATGTAGTCTCTCATCCTCCAGCAGACTAGGCCAGGTTTATTCATAGGCAGAACTAAGGTTCAAGAGATGCAGCTGAAGCATGCAAGGCCTCTTAGGGCCTAAGTGTAGAACTTGCAGATTAATTACTTTGGTGACATTCTATTGACTAAAGCAAGACACAAGGCTGTGTCATTAGAGAAATGCAAATCAAAACCACACTGAGATATCATCTCACACCAGTTAGAATGGCGATCATTAAAAAATCTGGAGAGAACAGATGCTGGAGAGGATGTGGAGAAATAGGAACACTCTTGCACAGTTGGTGGGAGTGTAAATTAGTTCAACCATTGTGGAAGACAGTGTGGCAATTTCTCAAGGATCTAGAAATAGGAATTCCATTTGACCCAGCAATCCCACTACTGGGTATATACCCAAAGAACTATAAATCATTCTACTATAAAGACACATGCACACATATGTTTGTTGCACACCTGTGTACAATAGCAAAGACCTGGAACCAACCCAAATCCCCAACAATGATAGACTGAACAAAGAAAATGTGGTACATATACAACATGGAATACTATGCAGCCATAAAAAATGATGAGTTCGTGTTCTTTGTACAGACTTGGATGAATCTGGAAACCATCATTCTCAGGAAATTGACATAGGAATAGAAAGCCAAACACCATATGTTCTCACTTATAGGTGGGTGTTGAACAACAAAAACACATGGACCCAGGAAAAGAAGCATCACACAATGGGAGCAGTTGGTGGGGGTAGGGGATAGACAGTGGGGAGTGGGGAGGGAGGGGCGGGTAGGGAGGAATAACATGGGAAGAAATGCCAGATATAGTATGCACCTAAAGTAAAATAAATAAATTTAAAAAAAGAAAAAGTCAATTTAAGATTTAAATATTGCGTATACATTAGGGGTTTGACAACCTGAATATTACAATTAGAAAAAAGAAAAGACACAAGGCTGATAGATTTAGGTGGGAGAAAATGGATTCTACCTCTATATGCAAGTGGTTGCAAAATCACATCCGAAGGGAAAAGAATAGTGTTACATCATAGAGGCCTGAAGAAAGTATGACATTCAGAGACTGAAACTTCGTTTCAAATGGCTGAAAAGTAGGCTGAGTGGGGAAGAGATAACATGGGAAGATGGCTTGGTTATGTTCTACAGGAAAAGTAGAGTTTACAAGAAGATAATCAGGGACAAACTGAGGAGTGGAAATACAGAGATAATGAAAAGAGGCTATTAAAATAGTAAAGTAAGAGAAGACAAGAGAATAGAAATTAGATGTAAGAGTTATTCAGAAGTAAATGGTTGATGGATTGGATGTTTTCATGCAAGACGGAAAGCTAGAGAATGAGGAAGAGAAATTGAAGGTGATCCCAAGGCTTCAGCTTTAGACAACTGAGCTGATGTAACCCTATTTGCTGAAGAATATTGCAAAGCAAATGTTTCTTTTTGTGGGGCGAGGGGGAATATATTAGTATGTCCTCACACTGATAAAGACAAACCTGAGACTGGGTAATTTATCAAAAAAAAGGAGGTTTAATTGACTCCCAGTTTCTCATGTCTGGAGTGGCCTCAGGAAACTTACACTCAGGGAAGAAGGGGAAGAAAACACATCCTTCTTCACAAGACGGCAGGAGA
The DNA here is from genome assembly GCF_048565385.1 of Saimiri boliviensis. Classification (NCBI taxonomy): domain Eukaryota; kingdom Metazoa; phylum Chordata; class Mammalia; order Primates; family Cebidae; genus Saimiri; species Saimiri boliviensis. Next base: position 59,249,858 of record NC_133455.1, read on the forward strand.
GAGAATGAGAGCCAAATGAAGCAGGAATTCTCTTATAAAACCATCAGATCTTGTGAGAACTTACTATCACAATAACAGCATGGGGGAAACTACCCTCATGATTCAATTACTTCCCACCAGTTCCTTCCCACTACACGTGAGGATTATGGCCACTACAATTCAAGATGAGCTTTGGGTAGGGACACAGAGCCAAACTATGTCAGGAAATAATAAGGGCTGAGAATTAAGAAAGTTTGGGAAACACTGTTCTTTTTGTAATACCTCTGATGATGAATTTCAATGAGGTAAGAAAATTAGAAATCAAACTGTAAGTAGCTGAAAGAATTGGAAGTTAACCTAAGACATCTTATGCATGTAACTCTTTTATAATGCTTCTCTGAAAAGAGATGGAATTTGAAGGAAAAATGTGTTTACTTTTTTATTGTTCCTTTTTTTGTAGGATGAAAAAGGGGTCAGCATTTTTCTAAGTAGAGAGAAAGAGAGAAATTAAATATATAGGTATTGAGAGGGTTGGGATAGAGTTAACTTTGGGAAATTGAATAAATAACAATTTTTAAACAATGTGCATTAGATCCTTTTTTATGTGGCTAGATGGTTAGTTGAGAGTTAAATACCTGACAAGCTCCTTTATCTTTTCATATAATTTTGGTTAGCAGGGTAGAAGATTTAGGAAAATAAAAATGATACAGAATAACTTCCTTGGAAAATCTGGAGAAAGAGCAGACTGAAGACACATTAAAAAAAAACAAAAACTGTGAATAAAAGCTGAGGGCACTCTGAAAAGAAAAAAGTTTTATTTGCATTGCAAGAAACCAAGTTAGTTCTTTTCATAGGTGTGTCTACATTGGAATCTTTTATAAGCTTCTCCTAAGGCAGGATAAATGAAAGTTTCTAGAGCATGAATCATCAGATCATCCTAACACAGAGGGTGAAGGACCAGGAATTTGAGCCCCGGTCTATTTGTCTCCAGAGTCGATCTTTCCACATCATACTTCTCCCAAATTTCAATTTCCCTTAGCTTTTGATATGTACTTGCCCCAACTTGTAATTTCTCAGGCTTTTCCCTCAAAAGAAAGAACTTCTTTCTCTACCACAAATACAATCCAAGGACTGGTCCTTCCAGACCATTTATAAAATAGGAGGTTGGAGCACAAGCAGGGGGATTGCTATCTCATTCCCATGGTAGATGCCCACTCAGGCACCAAATTTGTTGTGCTGTTCTGATTATTTATTAGGAGAAAAAGGATTTATGAAAATGCAATATGGAACAGAGTTGAAGTGCACGTAGGTGGGTATATGCCATCTTTCTAGAACCTGACCAAGAAAATGGGCTCCTGTGTAAGAATAACCCAGCAACAGGAGACTGAGCAGGAGGTGATGATCATGTCAGGACAGGTTATTTCAAAGTAGCCCTCCCTATTCTGGTGTCTTTGCAGCAAAGAGACCTCATTCAGGGATTTCCTAGAAATTAACCTGCTCATGCACCCCATGAGACAATAGGCACTGTATAATGTCATAACAGAGAACAACTAAAGAATAATCATGACATGACTCAGAGATAGTGCAAAGAGAGAAAATCTTCAAAATGGATCTGAAATTGAAATTATAGCCTGGACTAAGCTGGACTGCACTTCTTAAAACCTAACAGAACAAAAGAGCTAAAAAAATTTTAGATGATGATCAGTGACAGAAACAGTAAAAAAAAAAAAAAAAAAAAAAAAAAAAAAAAAAAAAAAAAAAAAAAAACACAAATTATAATTAACAATAGTGATTAGAGAAAAAAATAAATAAAACCATTACTTCGTTACAACTCCAACTTTGAAATCATATTATTACACATGGAATGATACAAAGTCAAATTAATAAGATCCTAAAAACTTAATATTTAACATGGTTTGGTAAGAGCATGAGAGTGAAAGTCAAGAGTGCAGATTCAAAAACCTAGAAATGATGTATACGGCATGCAAAGTACAAACATTTACAAATGATGCTTTTATTTATTGTTTATTCATACAGTTTAATCTGTCTTCTTTGCCATAAAAATTATCTTCATCCTAACAAACGATTCTTCCGTTTTTACTTATGCTCTCAGTCTTACATCTCCATAGCCAAGTGCAACTCCAACTGCTATGTCATTAAAAAATAAATTTTCTCCATTTCATTTATGATTTCTAGGTTCCTTTAATTTAAAAAGTAAAACTAATTATTTATCCTCTATTTGAAATAAGCTCCTTCCTCTGACTTTTCTTTTCTGATCTTAAGTAGTTAGTCAAGTTTGAGAGAATTAGAAGAGCTGAGAGAGTCCTTCAGCAGACTTGAAAACACCCAGGAAGTGGCTCATAGGCACTGACTGACTGCCTCTGTTACTATATGATTCTGAGTTCTTCCCAATTGGACTACAGATGCTCCATAATTCATTTTCCTTTTACAATAAACAAAGAAATCCTAACTGATATGGCTTGGATATTTGTCCCCTCCACATTTCATGGTGAAATCTAATCCCCAATTTTGGAGGTGGGACTTGGCGGGAGGCATTTTTGGCATGGGGTGGATCCCTCATGAATGGCTTGGTGCCATCCTCCCAGTAATGAGTAAGTTTTCACTCTATAAGTCCGTGTGAGATCTGGTTGTTTAAAAGAGACTGGAATCTCCTTCTTGCTTCTCTTGCTTCCTCTCTCACCATGTAAGGTGTCTGCTTCCCCTTTGCCTTTTGTTATGATTGGAAACTTCCTGAGTCCCTCACCAGGAGCACATGCCAGCACCATGCTTCCTGTACAGCTTTCAGAACCATGAGCCAAAGTAAACCTCTTTCTTGATAAATTACCCAGCCTCAAGTATTTCTTTATCGCAACACAAATGGACTAACACACTAACTAATTGTCTGAACATTTTTAAAAGCCTAATACTTGGCACAAAGACGATGCTGAGTCCTTTTATTGTACCCAGTGATGTTTAAGGCTAGAGTTGAGAAGGATTTTTAAAATTCTTCAAAAAATACTGATGTTTCCAAAATGATGGCAAAATATTAATGCAGTACCATGGAAAACCAGCATGGACTTTGAGGGAAAATGGATTTGAATTCAAATCTATATACACCCCGGTGCTTTTATTTAATTCATTGTAACATGGAGACTCTAATTCTTACTTCAGAGAGATGATGTGGTAATGAATAAGATGACAGTACACAGTCACCTGGCAAGATAAAAAGATCCAGTGCAGTGAGAGATTCACCCAAACTGGGCAAACCAGGAGTGCACTGGGATCGTCATGAGCATCATCAAGAACACTGAGAACTTTCTCAACTTGTTCAATATGCCTTGCCTTGCAAGACTGACAATGCTAAATGAGAAATTGATAGCTCTTCAATGAAGACAAGGGTACTGTGAAGCACAGGTGACAAAATATAAGATGCTCACCTAGAACAATGCCACTCTACTACTGAGAAGTTGCTTTACAGAACAATAGCCACATGGGACAGGCCCCAGCAGCCTTTCTCATTCTTCTCCCCTTATAGAGAAATGCGGCTTATTCTCATTTTTCTTTTTTCAAAAGTGTGGTCTTTGGGCTCTGCCATGTCCACAGTGGGTGTGATATGGCATGAAGGGAGAATTCCAGAGGAGCTCTTGAAAGCAAAACAAGGCATTTTGCCATTTCAATAACATTTCATAGAACTACTTGTCAATATATTTGAGGCATTCAGAGCCAAAAGCCTGGAAATCTTTGGGTGGTTCCTTCCCAATGCTTTCTTTCTCCCTCGGACTTCTCCGTAAAGTTCTCATTGCCTCTGCACTAACACTATAAATAGTATCTCCTCCCCACTCTTGGTAGAAAGTGGGGAGTAGTCCTGGCCAAGATACTCATGCCCTGGCAGTGCAGTTGCCAGACAATGTTGCTGCTAACACACTAGTTTCTTGTTGTTTGGGGGAGGTCAAGGCCAGCCCCCAACTTGGCTTGAAAGAACATTTTCAGACTTTTCTGTCATGTGGGGTGTCTATGCCTCTCATATTTCCCTAATAAACACTCCAACTTTATTTGACTGCTATGATTATACTGGGGAGAGGAGCCAGAGATAGGCTTACTTATTCTATAGAAATGTCATGTGTGGGATTATTATTCTAACATACAATTTTCAGATGTGGCTCTTTGATTCAAAGCCTAGGTGGCTTACCTGTCCAAGCTCCCATGTTTGCACTTTCGGCTGATTAAGTCACCCTGGGAACCATTTGGTCGTTCAGAACATTTATATATGTACCAAGTACTTACTATATAGACATGTAATATGCCAATAAAAGATAAAGCATTGCATCAGGGGAAAAAATCAAATTTAGAGTACTTGACACTTTATGGCTGTTCACCCTTTTTTCATAGAATGTATAATGGTTAGATTTATACCTATACCATGTGATATGTGATTAACATACTTAGAAATCTGGAGAATATGGACACATTCACTTGCTAGTGAAATACCTTTGATCTATGTGTTTGACAAGGGCAAAGATGAGATAAGTCTTGGAAATCCCTCAAATTTATCTTCATTATTTAAATCTCCCTTGGATGTTTTTTCCCATCTGTATTTCACATCTACCTCCACTTTTGGATATTGAGATGCCTTCTATTTTCCAGTCTCTTCCATCTAAAGCAGGTCTGAGATAATATTATATACATTTATCAATAATGCCACATCCATCAGTCATTACTTCGATTCATTTGCATTTTCACTTTGTAAAAATTCATATTTCTAGCTTGGTGCAAAGATATAGATTGTATGGCTATATCCTGTGGAAAAAAGTTTAAGTCTGAAAATATAAATACTAAATGGGAGAAAAATATTACCTAAACTTTCTTAAATGTTTCCTGTGTGTCCAGTCTGTGCCAAAACTGTTACATAGATTGTTTCATTTATACTCAAAGCAAACCCACAGGTAAGTATAATTATTATCATCATTTTACATATAAAGAAACTAAAGCATATATAAATAAAGTTATCTAGTCACATAGCTATAATGTAGATTTGGGATTCCAATGCAGGTAGCCTGCTCCTTAACATACACTATTACTTTCTTTTTATTTTCTTTCTTCTTTCCCAAATGTCATCTCAAACTCTATAGGGGGGTCACTTCAAAAGAATCATTTATAAGGAATTAGATGTTCTATCAGGGACAAAAATATATACTAAGAAATAATAAACATAGAACAAAAAAAATGTCAGTTACATGAACTATATTAGGTGTCTACTGCTACTATAATAAGTTACCAAAAATGTAATGTCTCAATACTAATTTATCTTACAGTTAAGAAGATCATACATCTAAGATCAGTTTCACTGGGCTAAAATAAAGATTTTAACAGGCCTATATTTCTTCTGGAGGTTTTAGTGAACAATCCATTTCATTGTCTTTTTCAACTCCTAAAGTTCACCTATATTCCTTGACTGTGGTTCTTTCTTCTACATTCCAAGCCCACGGCTTAGCATCTCTCCTGTCTAGTAACTGCTTCTGCTGTTTTATATGGACTATTGCTAGAAATATAAGCCTTAAAGCTGTTGCTGGTGAGGGCTTAGAATAAAGTGAGGAGCATGGTAGAGAAAGCATATATCTTTTTAGAGAATAAATACATTGTCATAAAAAGAAAATTGGTACAAATATAAATGTTAACGGCTCTGCTGGTGAGTGCTCAGAAGGAAATTAGAAATACGTTATTGAACGCTGAAGGAAAGGTGATCCTTGTTACATGGAAGCAGAACACTTTGCTGAATTATGATCTTCACTTGTGTGAAAGCAGAACTTTAAAGCAGTGAACTTGAATATGTAGCCAAAGAGATTTCCAAGCAAACTGTTGAAGGTATGGTCTGTTTCGTACTTTCTTCCCCCCGCCCCACCCCCTTTGCTTTTTGTTGAAAAATGCTACAGGAAAGAAATAAATTGAAGAGAGAACTGTTAAGCAAAAAATAAACAAGACTTGATGATTTTGGAAACTCTGAGCCAACACAGATTGCAAAGGCACAAAAAATTAGGAAATTCATCATCATGAAAATGTTCTCTGGAATGAAAACCAAGGGTGTGGCTGGACAACCTTTTGCTAATGTCTTGGCAATATCCAAAGTTGAGAGTATTCAATCACAGAGAAGGCTCTTTAAAGTTTAGACATATGGCTTGACTCATGGATCCTTTTTATTCTTTCAGAAAAAGCTATTATTATCCAGATAAGACATGGGAGAACCGTCTTGTCTAATAGAATAAATTTCTATGTATATATTTGAGACTCACAGGATTCTGGGAATGTTACAACAGCAGAAACACTGACAGACTGGACTAAAAGTAATAGAGAATAGAATAAAGGAAGGCTGCTGGACTTCCAAAATTCCATAGTTAGGAAACGAGCTCATAAAACAACTCATCTGCAAATATGTACTACTCCATTTACAAAAAGAATGATGGCTTTAGAGGATGAGCTGTGAGCTCAGAGGAAATAGTTATACAACATAGAAGATTATCCCCAGCCCTTGAAACCTAATAAAGTTTGCCTGCTGAGATTTTAAAGTAGTTTGAGACTGATAACTTCCTTCTTCTTTTTCATTTTCTCCCTTTTTGAATAGGAATAACCATAACAATTATCCTTATGTTTCCTGTCATTATATTTTGGAAACAAATAACTTTATTTCTAGTTTCACAACTCTAAAGATGGAGAGAAATTTTGCCCCATGATGGATTAAATCCAGAGTTGCATGCATACCTGATTTACACTATGAGATTTGGGACTCTTGAGCTTATGAGACTTAAACAAGACTTTGGACTTGAGTTGATGCTGAATGGTTTGAGACTTTTGGAAACCTACAGATGGGGTAAATATATTTTCACGTGGAATGGATATGAATCTTTGGAGTCAAAAGGGTGTCCCCTTTTGCTTCATGTGTTTTGAAGTTATTAGGTACAGTCACTTTTAAAAATTTTTGTTTTCTTAATGAACTCAATTCATGTTTGAGAAAAAAGAAGCAGAAAAATTATGAGACAGAAATAGGACTTACTGGTAAGGTTTATTTTTAATATTACTTTATAACAAATAAGTAGTTCAATATTCTGTTAAGTCATCCAGACAGAAATTCATTTTATTTGTCAGGATGTAATTTGTCTTACAAATTAATGCTCACTAAGTTATGAATGTCACAACACAAAATGCTGAGGAAGGAGCAGTGAGGTTTATCAAGATATTTCTGGATAAAGTTCCTTCTTAGTCATGCTTCATTTAGATATTCTCTATGTATAAACTGGCTGTGTTGCATACAGTCCTACGTCAGGGATCGAGAGGATAGTGCATTTGCTTAGAAAAAAATTGTAGATAAATTACACCCTCAAATCAGAGACTCTAGAAAGCACTGAGGAAGGGAACTGATGAACAAATATTGTGGAACACATGAAGTCTTCTAACCTTTACAAATAATCTCTAATCTCATTTTTTATTACATATGGTTTTCTTTCTCCTTGCCATATAGCATTTTATTTACTGTTTGAAAAGTGTCAAAGGCAACGTGGCCAATTATATTCTCAGAAGCTTTATTCACAATCTACTCCAGCAACAAAACTTCATAACGCTTGGTAAATAACAGCTTCAGGCTATGTCTACACAGCACCAAATGAAAGAGATTCATAATATTATAAATATTTTTCACTACTGACTAAGAGAATTAAGCTTGGAATACTTTATGAATCACATTTTATTAATTGATAATAATCCCAGTAAGTAAATATTAACCAAACTTGAACTGTTAATGAAGCTATGTGACAAAAGAAAGGCCTTCTCTGAAATAAAATTTTTGCAGATGTAGTACTCTCATTGTACACTTATTCATCTAACACATATTAATTGAGAATTAATATATACCAAGTATAATTGTGTACACTGAAATAGTAAAAAGAAAAGTGAAATAAAGTTTCTTTTCTATATTTTAATGTAAGTACAGTCAACAAGCAAATGAACTTATAAGGTCTGTGAGAAATGCTAAGAAGTCAAAAATAATGGAGATACACTTTTGAAAGATGGTTAGAAAAAGTTTTCCTGAGGAGGTGACTTTTTAACAGAGATAGGAATAAAGTGAGGGAATGAGCAGGACACTTACGTGGTGAGAAATCATTCTAAGCAATGCAAACAGCTGATGCAAAAGCCATGAAGCGGGAGCAAGCAGAGAGGCCAGTGTGGCTTATGCGGGGAAAGTAAGGAAAGGGTGGCAGGAGAGAAACTCTAAGGTCACTGGGGGCATTTGGGACCTTAGATCATGTGCTGCCTTTTAAATTTTATTCCAAGTTTGATAGGAGATCATCGGAAAACTTGAGTAGATAAGTGATTTAATTGAAGCATGTTTTAAAGGGTTCTCTTGAACTGCTGAACAAAAAAGAAATCAGACTTTATGGGAATGGGTTCAAAAGAAGGACAGATACCAACTAGGAAAATGCTGCATAGGTCAAAGTGGGTAAGGTAATGGCAACGTAAAAGAGAAGTAGTAGTAGGATTTTGGACCTTTTTTCAAGAGCTCTTGATAACAGATTAGATGTGAGAGAAAGAAGACCTCAGGTCACCACAGGGTTAATGATTGGAGCAATTAGTGGAATTGAGAATACTAAGAGAAGAGGATTATGCTATTGGATAGGAAGAATAGGGAAAGAATCAAGGGTCTAATTTTGAGTATAGCAAACGTGAGATGTCTATTTTACATGTAAATTAGATGTTGATTGGGCAATTTGTAGAATTCCAAAATGTGTTTTACACATTTGGGAGCCATCAGCATATAGATAATATTTAAAGCCATGAGTTTGGGTAAGAAAGAGATCTGAGGTTGGAGCCTTGGATTATTCCATGTTGGTACCCTGGACTACTCCATCACAGAGATGAAGGAATGACTAATGAAACAGAATGAAAACAAGAACTTGCATGCTCTCCTGGAAGCCTATGAACAAAAATATTTCAGAAGAAAGAGAAAGTGACTAAATCTGTGCATTTGTCTCTCAATCAAAGTTAGTGTAACTAGGAAGAAATACACATTTTTATCTGTGGAAGAGCTAGGAAACAAAGCTGAAATATAAAATAGAAAATTTATGATAAAATAGGTTTTTATGTCATTTTCCTGACCATGAAACCTGGAATCCATACAAAATACACCATCATCTTACTTATAAAATCATTGGAACTAATAGAATAGCACCTCATATGAGAAGCAGATGTGAATATATATCTACTTCTGTTGCTATGTTTAATGGCAATGACAGAATCATTTTCTTTTTTTTCCCTTTCCAGATTCAGTGATGTGGGTAACCAATATATTTAGAAAAATACCCCTAGTGATGGTGGTAACCAATATATTTAGAAATGAATCATTCACCAAGAAACTAAAATAACTATATAGGATGTCACTCAAAATGATCTATTCCTAGTTGATTTTTTAAAAATCCTTCTAAACTTATATCTTCTACTTAAAATTGTGAATATTACTATGGTGCTAAAATTTCTCATGGCTTTTTTGCAACTTTAACTTTTCATTTTTTATTATTATGGATACATAACACTTACACATATTTATGGGATATATGTGCTGATTTGATACAAGCATAGAATGTGTAATGATCAAATCAGGATAACTGAGGTATCCTCATGGCTATAATCTCTCTGTTACCCCTGACTGTAAGTGTACAGTGTCCTCAGTCTAGAGAGAATATAGAAGACATTTTCCTTTTCTCTATTAAAAGAGCTAAAACGAGTATATTTCTCATGATAAACACACCATCTATCTGTGCCTACAGAAGCCAGTCTGTGCAAGTTAATTGCTTAGACCTGACAGTGCAGAGAACAGCATTAATAAATGGGGTGTACTGGGTTGTGGAAAGAACAGATGTGAGTTTTCTGCTCCACTGTACGATGAACTAATTCTCTATCTCTCCATTTATATACTGTGGTCACCATTCAGGACCTGCGTTTAAAGACCCTATGGTAAAGCACTCTTCATATAACCTCCACTATTTCAAAAGCCTCCAGTGGCACTTGAAATTTCTCCTTTAAGACATAGTACTTTTTCACAGTGTGGGGAAGGAGAAGGGAGAATTTTATTTGAAATGCCACTGAAATATAATTTTTGTTTCTGGTTGCTCTAAACAACTTGTGCGTACAGACCTGCTGCCTGGAGAAACTAGAATTGTACAATAACCTATAACTTTATCCCAGTGGACAAGGTAGTTCAAATATGTTTTGTAATAAATTTTGCCTTTTTATTTTTATCTAACTTAAGGATTCATGTCTTTAAGCTTTTAGGAATGTAGCATTAGTTAAGGATTCAGAAGTATGACCTTTAAGACAAATTGTACATATTTTAGTACCACACTGAAGTAAACGTGTGGTTTTTTTTTGTTTTTTTTGTTTTGTTTTGTTTTGTTTTGTTTTGTTTGTTTTTTTTTTTTGTCATGAATTTCAGTATTTGATGTCAAATGTCTTTGCAAACCTCATGGGTACTTATTGCTTCCCTGGGTACAGACCAAACACTTGTGGATAAACAAAACATTCTGAGAATATTACTAGACAGAAGTTGGAAATTAAGAAATATTTTTCTAGTTTCTATGATATTTTAAGCATTGTACTATACATATTTGCCACTCGAGCACGCTTAGTTATCACAACAGTCTCGTATAACGGTAAGAAACTCTGTAGAAAAGAACTTCCTTAAGACTCAATTTCTTATCCGTAAAAGACAGAGATCAATTCTGTATAACTCACGAAGATTCAGGGAGTACCTCCAAATTACTTAGATTAGTCCCTGCATAAAGAGCTCTCTTTGTTAACTACACACCACCTATGAGTTAAAGAGTTTGTAACAAATATAAAAACAAATTGTTTTCTATGTAACATGGCCCAAGTTCATAGACCATAAGATAAAAATCTAGAATTTATACCCAAGGTGATTTCCAAATATCTACAACCCCTACATTTATTGATTGCTTAATTTTACAATGTGCTAGAAATTTTCAAGAATTATTTTACTTCATTAAAAAATACTTGTGAATAAAATAATATTTTCATTTTATAGATTAGGAAACTTCAGATTAAAGATATTAAAAACTATCTAAAGCTGTGAAAGGGCATAGAAGGAGAATCAAAACCAGTTCAGCTGCACTGCAAACGCTACTTGGGGGATGGAAGTCAATATTTAGTTCGGTGACTAGTATATGGACAGTGTCTACTAAATGGTTTGTGGAATAAATCAACCTGATTCAAAATATATTTTAATGTATTATCAATTCATCATACTTCAAAAATGTCTTTATTAAAAGTCATGTTTCATGGAGTAGCACCATATGTAGTGCCTCAAGCCAGTAACTTAACTGCCAAGCCAATATGGGATTTTCAAGACTACCACCAGCAAGGCTTCAAGACAAATCCTACAATTTCAACTGTGTGTTATGAACTAGCTTCTTTGGAGAGAGAAAAGCCAATCTGGCAGAGTCAGAAAGACAGACTATGTGGACTTCCATCATGCCATGGAAAAACATGCCAGGACTAAGGCCTCTCCTGGACAGGACGTGAATTCTCACGCAGTGATACCCAAACTAGAGTTAAATTATCACCTATTTGTAAACATTGTTTATAAAAACTCACTGCAAATTACCTGAAGACTTTGGGGCTTTTGTTTATTAGGAAAAGAAGATGTCCAGAATGTAAAATGCTACTCTTGGTTATAGCTGAGTGTGGAGTTAATCATTTTAGAATCTCAGCTTAACTAATCATTAAAATTTGATTTCAATCCTGATAACCATAAAAGTTTCACAAAATATAGTTGGTGCCAATATATTTAATATATTGTATTTGATCATTATTTTGAGGTGTTCTTAATTGATAAGTAATATTTGTACATTTATGGGGTGTACCTGTAACATTTTGTTACATGCACAGAATATGTAACAATCAAGCTACCACCTCCAGTGTTTATTATTTCTATGTGTTGAAACCATTTCAAGTCCTCTCTTCCAGTTATTTTGAAATATTCAATACATTATTGGTAACTACAGCCATCCTATGCTTAGTATTTCATTTTGTATATATATCACATTTTCTTTACCCATTAATCTGTTGATGAACACTTAGGTTGATTCCATAGTTTTGCTATTGTGAATAGTGCTACAATTATCATATGGGTGTAGGCATAACTTGATATGGCGGTTTCTTTTTCTTTGGATAAATACCAAATAGTGGGATTGCTGGATTTTCTGGTAATTTTATTTTTAGTTATTTGAGAACTCTCCATACTGTTTGCCATAGTAGCTGTACTAATTTACATTCCCACTAACAATGTGTAAGAGTTCCCTTTTCTCCTCATCCTTGTTAACATATATTATTTTTTTTGTCTTTTTAATAGTAGCCATTCTAGGGCTGGGCATGGTGGCTCATGCCTGTAATCCCAGTGCTTTAGAAGTCCATGTCGGGCAGATCACCTGAGCTCAGGAGTTAAAGACCAACGTGGCCAACATGATGAAACCCCATCTCTACTGAAAATACAAAAAATTAGCTGGGCATGATGGCAGGTGCCTGCAATTCCAGCTACTTGGGAGACTGAGGCAGGAGAATTGCTTGAACCTGGGAGGCAGAGTTTGCAGTGTGCTGATACCTCACCATTGCACTCCAGTCTGGGTGACAGAGTGAGATTCAATCTCCCTCTCCCACCACACACACAAAAAAGCCATTTTAACTGCAGTAAAATGATATCTCATTATGGTTTGGATTTATATTTCCATGATGATTAGTGATGCTGAATATTATTCATATGCCTGTTTACCATTTGTATCTCTTCTTTTGATAAATGTCTATTCATGTTCTTTGCTTCCTTTTGAATTTTTTTTAATTGTTGCATTGTTTGAGTTTCTGATACGTTCTGTATATTAGTCCCTTGTCAGAAATCAGGGGAATGGTTTGCACATACTTTCTTTCATGCAACAGGCTGTTTTTTCACTCTATTAATTGTTTCCTTTGCCATGCAGAAGTCTATAGTTTAATGTAATCTCATTCGTCTATTTTTTTGATTATTATTACTCATGCTTCTGAGGTCTTAGTAATAAAATTTTTGCCTGTATCAGTGTTTTAAATTGTTTCCCCTGTTTTTCTCTGATAGTATAGTTTCAGATCTTGTGTTTAGGTCTTTAATCCAACTTAAATTTATTTTTGTATATGATGAGAGATGGGAGTCACTTTCATTTTTCTGCATACTTATGTACAGTTTTTTCAAAGCACTATTTATTGAAAAGGGCATCCTTTCACCAATGTATGCTTTTGGAACATATGTCAAAAATTAGTTGGCTGTAAATACATGAATTTATTTCTGGGTTTGCTATTTTGTTACATTGATCTATATTTCTGTTTTTATACAAATATCATGCTGTTTTGGTTACTGTATTTTGAAGTCAGGTAATTTAATGTCTACAGTTTTGTTCTTTTGGCTATTTTTGGTTCCATATGAATTTTAGACTTTTCTGTTTTTATGAAAAATGACATTGGTATGTTGCTATAGATGCAGTAAATACATAGATTGCTTTGGATAGAATAGCCATTTTTAAATTAATAATTATTCTGACCTATGAATATGAGATGTGTGTCATTTGTTTGTGTCCTCTTCAATTTCTCTCTTCAGAGTTTTGTAAGGTTTTTCTTCTTTTTTGTAGAAGTCTTTTAATTCCTTGGTTAAATTTGTTTCTAGGTAACTTATTTTGTTCTATATATATATGGTATTGTCTTCTTGATTTTTTAAACTGTTTCATTATTGGTGTACAGAAATAATCCTAATTTTTGTATGTGCATTTTGTATCTGCAACTTTGCTAAATTTATTTATCAAATATAAAAAGTTTATTTTTATTTTTTATTTTTTTGTCAAGGCTTTAGATTTTTCTAGATATAATATCAGGCCATATACAGAGGGAAAATTTAACTTTCTCTTTTCCAATTTAGAAGCTTTTGATTTATTTTTATTTTCTGATAGCTCTGTCTAGGTCTTCCAGTACTATGTCGAATAGGAGTAATGAAAGTCAGCATCTTTGTCTCGTTGCAGTTCTTAAAAGAAAGGCTTTCAGTTTTATTCATTCAGTATGATGAAAACTGTATTCTCTTGTATTTCACTGAGCTTCTTGGATACCATTATTTAAACCTTTTTTTCTGGCATTTTATAAATTTCCTATTCATTAAAGTTTATTGCTTGAGAATTATTGTGTTCCTTCAAAGGTATCATATTTGTTTACTTTTACATGTTTCTTGTGTTCTTATGTTGACATTGATATCTGATGTGATGAATACTTCTTCCAGTTTTTCAGATTTGCTTTCGTAGATAAGGATTTTTCCTAAAGATGTATATATAATGTTGATTGTGTAGAGGCACTATGGCTTTGATTCTGGGTGCATGGTGTGAATATACTTTCTTCAGCTGTAAGCAGCATCAGTGGTCTCTGTGGCTTAAGGTCTCAAAGGCTTAAGGTACAATTGTTAGTGAAAGCTGTGGTGAAGTTTTGCTAAGGGATGTCAGGTAGGCTAGTCCTCAGGCCCCAGTGATAGCGGCAGTTAACCAAGCATGACTGTCCTTGGGCTCCAGGGAGACATACACTGGCACCAGTGTTAGCATGTTCAGGTCAGTCCATTTATGGTCCTCTAAGTGGCTTACAGCAGTGGTGGTTGTGGGCTGTGCTGGGCAGGTCCTCAGGCCCCTTGGCAGGCAGTGCAGTGTGGGTGATGGCAGTAGCAGTAGCAGTGGTGGAATCACTCTGGCTCCCAAGAGATCCATGCTAGTGTTAGTGATGGCTGCAATGGGCTTGGAGAGCTAGACTCCAGGCTTCTTGTTGACACATTCAGTTGGATGAGGCTACTTCAGGATACATGCCAGTGTGCTATAGCCCTGCTACTGGGGAGGGTGAGGTTGTTTTCAATGGCAACAGCCATAGGCAGGTGGCTGGTGTGTTAGTCCGTTTTCATACTGCTATTAAGAAATACTTGAGACTGGGTAATTTATAAAGAAAAGGAGGTTTAATGGACTCACAGTTCCACATGGCTGGGAAGGCCTCTCAAACATAGCAGAAGGTGAAGGAAAGGCAAAGACATGTCTTACATGGTGGCAGGCAAGAGAGCACATGTAGAGGAACTGCTCTTTATACAACCATCAGATTTTAGGAAACTTACTCACTATCACAACCGCATGGGAAAACCCACCACAGTGTCTCAATTATCTCCCACTGGGTTTCTCTCAAACATGTGGAGATTATGGGAGCTACAATTCAAGATAAGATTTGGGTGGGGACACAGCCAAACCATTTCAGTGGGGAAGCATGTGTTTCAGCTCTAGGCAGCAGTTCTAGTGGGGAGAGTTTGTTCTCAGGGCACTTGTGAATGCATGGCAATCCTGCTGCTGTGGGTAGCAAGGCTGCTGCCAGTGGCTGGCACTGCAGCCTCAGTGGCAGCAGCTAGCAACAGTGACAACTGTTAGTAAGGAAGTCTCTTTTTAGGGCAAATGCAGATGCGCGGAACCCCCACTGCTAGAGGTGGTGGGGTCACTCCCCGTGGCTTCAGTCCCAGCAGCAGCAGTGGCTGCAGGTGGGGGATGTTGACATCATAGCATGTGCAGATGCACAAGGGTCCAGTTGCTGTGGGCAGTGAGGTCATTGCTAGTAACCTTCAGCCTTGGCCGCAGCAGTCAGCAGCAGTAGCAGCTCAGGCAGGGGATGTCAATGGGGTTCTGGTGATGTTGTAATGCAGATGGTTTTGGGCCCTAGGGCAGGAAGCAATCTGGTAGAGGCTGTGCTCTCAAAAATGGCACCATACTTCACTGCTTAGGTCTGGGGGGTGTGTGGGACCCAGCGTGTGCTCCCTCTCTGGAATAACAGTGTCACACAGACCCCAGACAGTTCACTATATTAGTTTCAGGGACCCTGAGGGTTGACAGGCTCTCCCATGGCTAAGATTACAGGAGTTTGCAATGGGAATATGAATCACTGGGGATGTCATTTGTCCTTTCCCCACGTTGAGGAGCCTCTCCAGACTGCTAGCCAATACTGGCCAAGCAGGCTGCTTCACTCTACTCTCCTTCCTTGCTTTAGGTGTTTCCTGTCGCTTTGCTGTTGAATATCCGTGCTTTCTCTTAGATGACCCATTCAAAGTTTGATTATCTACTCACTTTGTTGGTTCTTCTTTATGGAGGAGGTAATCAGATGCCTCTAGTCAGCCATTTTGAAGCCCTACTCAAAACTATTTTGGTGTGTTTTAATCAAAAAATTTAGCGTGGCACTAACATTGTTTGTATAAAAATATACACGTAAAAATGAGGCTACATGATTATCACACAAATATTGAAAACTTCGATATTTTTCTTAAAAAACAATGGAATACATGTGCAGAATGTGCAAGTTTGCTACATAGGAATACGTGTGCCATGGTGGTTTGCTGCCTCTATTGACCCATCCTTTAAGTTCCCTTCCTTCACCTCCTACCCCATAACAGACCCCAGTGTGTGATGTTCCCCTCCCTGTATCCACGCGTTCTCATTGTTCAGCTCCCCTTTGTGAGGGAGAATATGAGGTATTTGGTTTTCTGTTTCTATGTTAGCTTGCTGAGGATGATGGCTTTCGGCTTCATCCATGACCCTGCAAAGGACATTATCTCATTCCTTTTTATGGCTGTGTAGTATTCTGTGGTGTATAGGTACCCCATTTTCTTTATTCAGTTTATCATTGATGGGCATTTGGGTTGGTTCCATGTCTTTGCTATTGTAGATAGTGTTGCAATAAACATACGTGTGCATGTGTCTTTACAGTAAAATGATTTATATTTCTTTGGGTATATACCTAGTAATGAGATTGCTGGGTCAAATGGTATTTCTGGTTCTAGATCCTTGTGGAATCATCACACTGTCTTTCCAAAACAGTTGAACTAATTTACATTCCCACCAACAGCATGAGAGTTCCTATTTCTCCACAGCCTCGCCAGCATCTAAAGTTTCCTGACTTTTTAATAATTGCCATTATTAAATAAATTGCCTTCCCACTGGAGTGGGATGGCATCTCATTGTGGTCTTGATTTGCATTTCTCTGATGATCAGTGATGTTCTTTTCCTGGTCTATGTCATTAGATTTTTCCCAGTAAAACCCCAGAGAGTTATTTTCAATATTTGTGACCAGAGATGGAAAAAAAAAATGGTTTCTAAAGCCAGACATAGTGCAATATATGAAGCTTTCTCACAGACCTATACCAAGACACTTCTGCTATTTTATTATTAAACTCAGATTTTCACTGACCATTTACCAAATAACACTAAGGTTTAAACAAAGTTAAAACAAGACAAAGTAAATCAGAGCTGTAGAGATAAAGTTAGATCTTCCACAGTGACAGGTAGCCGGGAAAAGGCATCACATTCTTAAAACTCAAACTGACAAATTCCAAGAGACAGGATGAATGAACTAATGTTCCACTGAAATGAACCTTGATCAAGATATGGGATTTTTGTTTAAAAGTTGACATTTAATGTAGAAAGAGATCTAAAAGTAACACGTTGATTAGCAAATTTGGCTTAAGGAAAATATGAAACTATGTATAAAAAATCTCATGTGGAAAATCCAAAAGCATTATCGTTGCAAAAACTGAGAATTTTTGGACCATTTATGCTTTCAATGATTGAAGTTTAATAAGGCCTTACGTGTGTGTGTGTGTGTGTGTGTGTGTGTGTATCCTTTTAAGTTATTGTTTTATGTTTCCACAAAAACTCTATTCTTACATGTGACTGGCATTACTGTCACACAAACATGTCAAGTTCATTCTTTTTCTAATCCCTGTCACTCCCTATTATTTTAAAATTTATGTGTGCTAAGATAGCCTCAGAGCAGAAGAACAAACAGGACAAACATAGTAATGGGATGGTGATGTAGTTAAGGAAAACTGCTAGACTGTAAGACAGATTAGAGTTGAGAGTTAGTTCTAACACTTGCTGGCTATTTGTCCCTGAGCAAATTATTTAATCTCCCTAAGCCTGCTTCCTTATCAGTAAAATGAAGATAATAATTCCTACCTCATGAAGATGTTGTGAGTTTTAAATGAGATTACACATATAAAGAGTTTTATATAGAGCTGATGAATAATGACACTCAGTTTTTTTATTAAAAATACTATTTTAGCTATTATGAGTTACCAATTAGTTCTTTACATGTGCAGAAATAGTTCTGATTTCTCTGAAATCCTCCTTTAGACTTTATATAATAATAGCCTAACATGGTTTTTTTCTTTGGGGTTGAGAAATGAGACCACCCTGGCTTCAAGTGGGGTTATCACTCGAACATGTGGAGAACTAATTATCAACTATTGCATGTTAAGCTTTAAAAAACTCCCAATCTCAGTGAAAGTTGGTACAGCAACTTTGTACATTCCTCTGAAAGCCTCTCCACAGACCACCACTCCAATTTTCTAAGAGGCTGTGAGTTGGGAAGCAAAAAGAGAGTTGGATGAAAAAATTAAACAAATAAAGCTTGGCTATTGATGTGGAAGTACTGAAACTGAGATAGGACATGCCTTTTCAAATTGCAGAAAACCAAGGTAGAGAGCATTTGAAATCCACTTCCAAGCCGAGCTCTTAGAGTACTGCAGATATGCCACAAGACACAGTGAAGCAGGGGCCAGAAGAATCACGATGGCTCCTGGGATGTCAGTGGCAGACAATATCTGATGAGGGCTCTTAGTCTCAGAGATACTCAGTCAAACAATCAAGCCTTACCTGAAGCTAGGAGAATGACATAAAATTCACTTGAGAAGATGATCTTTAACTCAATGAAGATATACATCCAGAAACAGCAGCATGGACTATGTGGCAAGATGCCACTGCTACAAATGTCAGTGAAATTGAAAGCCAAACAGTTGTGCATCTCTCTGGATACAAGTACAGAACAGATTAAAACCAATAAGTGGGTTTTTCTTCCCCCTTCCAAAAATGCAGACTTTTTTCATAATCTTTGAGGTGTAGAATGAAATGCAGAGATAAGGAGAGTAAAGGAAAGTATTTCTACATTTGATTTCAAGCTCGACCTAATTACAACATGTTTATGTTTCCCTAGAATGAATAGATTACAGATTCTGAGACTGGATGAAATTGAGGAGTATGATAGAAATTAATTTCAAGTAGGGAAAAATAATGTTACTTTTTTACACAATTGAATCTGTGGTCTGTGAAACTATTTTGTTCTACCTATGCAGCTTTCATTGACTCTGCAGAGCAGGTTTTATTTCCATGTAGTAAAAGAATAAACTATGTATCAAGGAGCTTATATAATTAGCCTAAGACACATAGGCAGAGACTGAAGCTGCTACCAGACATACAAGGGGTCTTAATTGTGCGACAGACCAGTGCTTCCCAAGCATTAAGGTGCATAAAGGACTTATTAAAATTACCCTACACGTCTCATATTCTGATTCCTTAGGTCTGTGGTGAAGTGCTAAAATGTGAAGCTTTAACATGGTACCCATGCTATTTTGATACTAGCTAAGTTATTCCATTTTTAAACTGGTTTCAGTTTAAAAAGAGGAAGCAGAGACAGACAGGTGTGCATGCATGCAAACGCACACACACAACGAGAGAGAGAGAAGGACTGAAACATTTGATGAAATATTAAAATGATTACATATTTAGGTCATAGCACTGTACTTACTCTCTAAGGAAAGAAACCCTGACATAATATTTAGGGACAATATAAATATCTAAATGTAAACTATTAGATTGTCCTCTACCTTAATCTATCATTTATTGGAACATAAACCAATCATAATGAAAGTAGTACAAACCTTATTAGAACAATGATAAATCTAAACATTACTAAAATATGCAAATCCACTGTAAGAGTAATTATTTTAGAAGTAAATCACAACAGTAAATATGTGTTACTAAATGAGCATAGAACAGCTATTTTAAAATATTTAAAAACCTAAACTAGCAATATACTGGACAAAAGCCTGGTCACAGAAAGAATGAGCTACATCTAACAACACCACAGGAATTAGCCATTGTGATATTGACTAGGAGGTCAGTGATTAAAATATTTACCAACAAGAAACAAATTAACTATGGCAGGACCTTGACACTCCCTTATTGTAATTTCACCTCTACCTCATATACCTCTGTAGAAACACCTTTCACCTCTACAGAAACAAAGGTTTTGTTAGGCATTATGAAGCCACAGACTTTGTCACCATGTTATCACAATGATGTTATTCTCAACGTTGCTCAACTTTGCAGGTGGGGTCAACAACTGTCCAATTTATTCAGGACTAGCCTAGTTTTAGTACCAAAAACTCCACATCCTGAGAAAGAAATCCAAAGTCTCAGACAAACCAGAATAGCTGTTCACTCTATTTGGTGGAAAAAAGACAGCATGTCTGGTAGATATTCTACTTAGAAAAATATGAAGACATCTGTGGTGGGAGCAACATTTTGAATAATAACCACGAATTGTCTCTTTTGTCCTCTTGAGCACAAGACTTTCAACGGGTCCACCCAAGGCCTTCATCTACTAGGGCATGCAGATGAACCGTGCTATGGGAGATGACAAGAAAATTGGGATTTGACAAGGGATTCTTGGTGAAGGAACAGTGTAATATTTGGCTTCAGATATGTAACTCAGGGCTATGCACTGAGATGATAGTGTTTCCATCTAGGCTGTATAAGTGAGAGGGTATTTACTGGATTGTTTTAGTTCCACCTTTACCTTATTGAGACAGGCCTGTGAGTACTGACCCAGACTGTGCTCACCAGGCTGTAGTTTGTGTCAGACAGAAATTTTTATTGTGTTAAGTCACTGGAAATTTGGGATTTGTTTATACAGCAATTGGCTTTACCTTAACTAAATACATAATATGCAGAAGAGAAAATTAGGGTTGGACAAAGAGGATTAGAACTGGATGACTGGATTTACAAAGGAGAAGGAGGAGGAAGATCAAGCAGAAGGAGATTTTTAAAACATTATTATTATTATTATTATTATTTTTGAGATGGAGTCTCACTCTGTCACCAGGCGCCAGGCTGGAGTACAGTGGTGCCACCTTGGCTCACTGTAACCTCCTCCCGGATTCAAGCAATTCTCCTGCCTCAGCCTCCCAAGTAGCTGGGACTACAGGCGTGTGCCACCACGCCCAGCTATTTTTTTTTTTTTTTTTGTATTTTTAGTAGAGATGGGGTTTCACCATTTTGGCCAGGATGGTCTCTGATCTCTTGACCTCGTGATCCACCCTCCTCGGCCTTCCAAAGTGCTGGGATTACAGGCGTGAGCCACCGTGCCCTGCCAGAAGGAGGTTCTTAAATGTTCCTAGTAGTAGTGGTCTTAGATCTGAATAGTACTTAATAATCTTCTATTTTGTTTGAAAGTGACAGAAACATAACTCAAACTAGATTAAACTAAAAAGATTATTATAATTCATGGGTTCTTTAAATTAGAAATTTTACTCTCACAGAGCTGGAACCAGGAACTTACGTTACTCTTAAGTCTTCCTCTCTCTCACTCTCTTTCACTCACTCTTTCTCGCTGTCCCAACATTTTTTCTAAGTGTACTTTATTTTTACTCACCGGATGGAGGATAGCTTTTCAAAGAAAAAGCTTCAGAGCATGCAAAAATAACAAATATCCATCACAATGACTTAATGAAAATAACGGATATATGAATATATATATATGAATATATCCGTTATTTTCATTAAGGAAATAGTTCAAGATGGTTAAAGCAAAAGCTGACAGTCTGTATATGCTAGGCTAGAACTGTCTATAATCATATATATATATTTTTTCACTAGGCATGTATATACATATATATATATACATATATATACACACACACACACACACACACACACACACATATATACATATTTTCATTAAGTCATTGTGATGGATATTTGTTATTTTTGCATGCTCTGAAGCTGGATTTTGGATATAAGGATATATGGATATATACATATCCATATATCCATATTGTCATTAAGAAACAGAGAAACAGTATCAATAGGAAATATAAATGCATATATACATGCATACACATGCAAATACATATGTATATACACACATACTTATAGTGAGAGATTTATTTTAATAAATCAGCTTCACAATTGTATAAGTCAAGTCTGAAATCCATGGAGCAACCCAGTTTTTCTTTACAGAATATGATAATTTGCTTGAGCAACTAACCAAGACTGCTAACCAAGAGAGAGAGACAGAGAGAGACATAGAGACAGATAATGATTCAAATTATCCTCTAGTCTCTTTGTGTCGGTTTTCAGGAAATAGAAAGACTTCCTTTGCTGGAGTGGGATGGACTTACATATCATTTCAATTATTATGAATACAACTAAGATATTATATTTAGAAGACTATATTGTTGAACTGTGGTAATACTGCATAATGCCACAGTTTATGGCTGTCCCCAAATAAAAACATATTAAATACGTCATCCAAACATACTGTATCACAACATCCAAATGACCTGTTTATTTTTTATTATATTTTTGAGATGAAGTCTCGCTATGTCATTCAAGACTGGAATGCAGTGGCGTGATCTTGGGCCTCTGCAACCTCTGCCTCCTGGGTTCGAGTGATTCTCCTGCCTTAGTGTCCTGTGCAGCTGGAATTATAGGTGTGTACCACCAGGTCCAGCTAATTTTTGTATTTTTAGTAGAGATGGGGTTTCACCATGTTGGTCAGGCTGGTTTCAAACTTCTGACCTCAGGTGATCCACCCGCCTCAGCTTCCCAAAGTAGTGGGATTACAACAGTGAGCCACTGTGCCTGGCCCAACGATCTGTTTATTAACTTCTGGATAACAAACCACGCTCCAAAATTGAGTGACATAGTGACTTAAAACAACTATTTTAATCACTTCTCATGATTTGGTGCAATGACTAGATAGCTGGCTGGATTTCTGTGCAACGTGATGTGGGCAGGGTCAGTAGTCAATGAGGGCATCACTTGGGCTAGAATGCACTACATGTCTTACTTAATATAGTTATTGACTTATTGCTCAGCTGAAGTTGTTGACCAGTTCACCTATACATGGTCTTTCTATGTGACTTGGGCTTCTCATAGCATGGTGCCTGTGTTATAAAGGAAGTGTCCTGAAAGGAAATAGTTCAAGATGATTAAAGCAAAAGCTGAGAGTCTATATATGCTAGGCTACAACTGTCAAAATGTTGCTTCAACCACCTTCTGTTAGTTAAGCTGTCACAGGTTAAACCCAAATTCAAGGAGAAGACAAAGCCCAAATAAACTACTTGATGATAAGAATGACACAAAAGCTGCAGTTATGTTTAATACAGTACTCAAACTATCATGAAAATGGTGTGAGAAATGTGTGTGAGTCCATCATGAACAACCATGGCATTGGCTTACCCTCTGTTTCAGTCAGATACCAGAGAAACAGGAGCAATAGGAAATATATATACATATATACATACATACACACACATATACATATGTATATATATACACTTGAGAGAGTGAGAAATTTATTTTAATAAATCAGCTTACACAATTGCATAAGTCAAGTCTGAAATCCATGGAGCAATACAGTTTTTCTTTACAGAATATGATAATTTGGTTGGAGCAGCTAAGACTGTTTTAACATTCCTTTCTGCTTGACTAAATTTTAGATAGGCCTCTTCCTGACTATAGGCCTCTATCCTCCTGTTTGCTAAAGCATTTACGTTGAAACACTTGGAATTGTACATTGTTTCTCTGCCCCTTTGAGATGCAAATCTTCCACTTCTTTCTTAAGGACCTGGGGCCATCTCTTTGAAATGTGATCATCAAGAAGACAGGACCCCTCTATCCTAGTCTCTGCTGAAGAGTATGAACCTCACTTCAATAAATGCCGATTAGCAAGCAGACAATCTACTCATATTAACCAACCTCCAGGCTAATGTCTAAATGTCTTCTGGTATCTTTCATCTAGGTCACCCAACCGCTTAAAAACTATCCTGCTTTCCACTGAACTTGAGTTCCATTTCTGTCCTCTACCTCAATAATTTTGAACAAATTTCCTTGCCCGTTTAACCAGTCTAATGTAATTTTCTTTTACAAAAAGTATAAAGTTAATTGCTGATGAGGATGACCTTTTTGTGGCTTGCTTTTACATTTTCTTAGAGTGGTTCTCTAGTTGTTTTTTTTTATTAGGGCTACCTTAGCTTTAGGCAAAATAATTTTGTAGTGGTCTTTATTGAATTCCCATGTTTTGTGCCAATGAGGTTACACCGCTCTAATGAGTTAGAACTTTAATTTCTACCAATCTTCTGCAAGCTATGGAAATCGTTTGACTTATAACACACTAGTATTATTTCCCTGAGTATGAGAAACGCCCCTATAACATGTGTATAGGTCAACTCCTTAGCCAAAGATCCAAGGGGACTTCAATACAGATTTTGAGCTCCTTATCTATGTAGCTCCCTTCTCTATAATACCTTGCCCTGCAAAATTTAGCCGCATTTGTCTTCTTGAACTCCTGTTTCTGATCCTTTGACTCCATGAGTCATGGTTCTGAATCTCCCTTCCTGCAGTGTTGCCTAGAAACACCTCTGGGCAAAAATCCAGGCGAATAGCAGAACTCATTTCATTTGTTTCCCATTTTTCATGGAGCTCTATCCTCTGTTTGTTGTCTAGCAGGTGAAAATTGTTGCTTCAAATATCAGTTTTAACCCTAGTTTATTGTTGTTGTTGTTGTTGTTGTTGTTGTTGTTATTATTGTGGTGGTAGGTCAAATGCCATCTTCTTTCCGTGATAAACGATAGTGGAAGACTTAAAATACTATACAATTTAAAATGGCAGTTCTACTGTAAATAAAGGCTTTGTACCCTCCCACCAAAAATAAAGTCATTAAAATTCCCAGTATCCTTATGTGTTTTTGTAAAGTGTCATTTTGTTTCCATTTGAAAATGTAAAGTTTCCTGGGTGCAGTGGCTCAAGCCTCTAATCCCAGCACTTTGGGAGGCTGAGGCTGCATTCCAGTCTGGTGAAAGAGAGAGATTCATTTTAAAAAAAAAAATGACAAGAAAAAAGGAAAACAGACATTTTCTAGATCAGTGCCTAAATACACAGCTGCTTAATTGCTTCCAATGACTTAATGCTAAATGCAATATTATACAATTATTTTCATACATTTCTAACAAGACATGGTATGTTATTGGGGTTATATTTAGATCTGTAGTATAGAAAAATCTTTTAAAGTATTTGTTTATATACATATATATGTGTGTATATATACACACATATATATGTATTTAGCTATCCTTCAAATTTAAAAAAAAATCATAACACTAATTGAATGGCTATGAAGTTTTCACAGAGAGGCTGTTGAAAACCTCCATGTGCATGATCAGAAAGCTTTTTTCATACCATTGCATTTATTTTTCTCAAACTCAAAGCCAATTTCATTGGCTCTTTAGTTTCCAGATTCTGTACTTCAAAGAAAGATACCACATCACTGCATCTATTGAGATAATCATGTGGTTTTTCTCTTTGGTTCTGTTTATGTAGTGAATCATGTTTATAGACTTGTGTATGTTGAACCAGCCTTGCATCCCCGTGATGAAGCCTACTTGATCATGATGGATAAGCTTTTTGATGTGCTGTTGCAATCAGTTTGCCAGTATTTTATTCAAGATTTTTACATCTATATTAATCATGGATATTGGCCTGCAGTTTTCTTTTTTTGTTGAGTCTCTGCCAGGTTTTGGTTTCAGGATGATGTTGGTTTCATAAAATGATTTGGGAAGGATTCTCTCTTTTTGTATTGTTTGTAAAAGACTTAAACATAAGTCCTAACACCATAAAAACCCTAGAAGAAAACCTAGGCAAAACCATTCAAGACAAAGGCATAGGCAAGCACTTCATAACTAAAACACCAAAAACATTGGCAACAAAAGCCAAAATAGACAAATGGTATCTAATTAAAATCCAGAGCTTCTGTACAACAACAGAAGTGATCACTAGAGTTAAAGAGCAACCAACAGAAAGGGCAAAAAATTTTGCAATCTACCCATCCGACAAAGGGCTAATATCCAGAATCTACAAAGGACTAATATCCAGAATCTACAAAAAACTAAAACTGATTTACAAGAAACAAACAAACCAACCTGTTCAAAAGTGTGTGAAGGATATGAACAGATGCTTTTCAAAAAAAGACATATATTAGGCCAACAAACATATGAAAAAATGTTCATCATCACTAGTCATTAGAGAAATGCAAATCAAAACCACATTGAGACACCATCTCATGCCAGTTAGAATGGCAATCATCAAAAAATCTGGAGACTACAGATGCTGGAGAGGATGTGGAGAAATAGGAACACTTTTACACTGTTGGTGGTAGTGTAAATTAGTTCAACCACTGTGGAAGACAGTGTGGCGATTCCTCAAGGACCCAGAAATAGAAATTCCATTTGACCCAGCAATCCCATTACTAGGTATATACCCAAATTAAAAATCATTCTATCATAAAGACACATGCACACATATGTTTGTTGTGGCACTGTTTACAATAGCAAAGACCAGGAACCAACCCAAATGCCCACTGATGACAGACTAGACAAGGAAAATGTGGCACATATACACCATGGAATGCCATGCAGCCATAGAAAACAATGAGTTTGTGTCATTTGTAGGGACATGGATGAATCTGGAAACCATCATTCTCAGCAAACTGACACAAGAACAGAAAATCAAACACCACATGTTCTCACTCATAGGTGGGTGTTGAACAATGAGAACACATGGACACAGGGAGGAGAGCATCACACATTGGGGACTGTTGCAGGGAGGCTAGGAGAGGGACAATGAGGGTTGGGGAGGTTGGGGAAGAATAGCATGGGGAGAAATGCCAGCTTTAGGTGACAGGTGGATGGAAGCAGCAAAGTGCCTTGCCATGTAAGTACCTATGCAACAACCCTGCATGACCTGTACATGTACCCCAGAACCTAAAGTGCAATTAAAAAAAAAAAGGATATCACATCACATGTGTAAGTTACACCTGAGAGTTAGCCAAAAGAAAACAATTTTATTGAATGATGAGGCTCATGGCTCAGTTCTTACCGGTAAAGAAATTGTGATAGACAAAATCATTATTTCTGGATTCTCTATTCTTTCCCATTGGTCTCTATGTCTGTTTTTATATCAGTACCTTACTGTTTTGGTTACTGTAGCTTTGTAACGTTGTTTGAAGTCAGGTAATGTGATGCTACATTCTTCTTCATTCTTTTTGTTGAGGATTGCCTTGGTTATTCAGGCTCTGTTTTCATCTCATATGAATTTTAAAATAGTTTTTTTCCTAAATCTGTAAAGAATGTCATTGTTAATTTGAGAGGAATAGCAGCAAATCTATAAATTGCTTTGGGCAATATGACCCTTTTAACAATATTGATTCTCCATTTCCATGAGCATCAACTGTTTTCCCACTTGTAACATATCTGATTTCCTTGAGAAATATTTTGTGATTCTCATTGTACAGATGTTTCACCTTCTTGGTTAGCTGTATCCAAGGTATTTTTTTCTTTCTGCAGCAATTACAAATAGAAAGGCATTCCTTATTTGGCTCTCAGCTTGGATATTGATATATAGGAATGCTACTGATTTTTGTACATTGATTTTGTATCCTTAACATTTGTTGAAGTTGTTTATCAGATCAAGGAGCTTTCAGACAGACACTATCAGACTTTCTAGACAGAGAATCATGTCATCTGCAAAAAGGGGTAATTTGACTTCTTTTCTCCCTATTTTAAAGTTTTTTTATTTCTTTCACTTGCCTGATTGTTTTAAGCAAGTATAGGACTTCCAGTAACATTAATGTATTGAATAGGAGTGAATGTATTGAATGTATTGAATGAGAGTGGGAATCCTTGTCTTGGTCTAGTTTACAAGGGGAATGCTTTCAGCTTTTGTGCATGCAATATGATTGATGTTGGCTGGGGGTTTGTCATAGATGGCTCTTATTATTTTGAAGTATGTTCCTTCAATGCTTAGTTTATTGAGAGTGTTTAACAAGAAGAGATGTTTAAAATGAATTCATTTCAATAAAATGAATTTTATCAAAAGCCTTTTCTCCATCTACTGAGATAATCATGCAGTTTTGTTCTTACTTCTGCTTATGTGATGAATCATGTGTATTGATTTGCATATGTTAAACCAACCTTGCATCCAAGAGATAAATGCCGTTTGATCATAATGGATGAGCTTTTTCATGTGCTTCTGGATTTAGTTTGCAAGTATTTTGTTGAGGACTTTTGCATCTATTTTCATCAAGGATATTGGTCTGAAGTTTTCTTTTTTTGTTGTGTCTCTGCCAGCTTTTGGTATCAAGATGATGCTTCATAGAATGAGTTGGGGAGGAGGATCTCCTCCTCAACTTTTTGGAATAGTTTCAGTAGCAATGATACCAGCTTTTTTTATACATCTGGTAGAATTCAGCTGTGAATCCATCTGGTTCTGGGCTTTTTTTGGTTAGTAAGCTATTTATTACTGATTCCATTTTGGAACTTGTAGTTGGTTTGTTCAGGGATTCAATTTCTTCCTGGTTCAGTCTTGGGAGGTAGTACGTGTTCAGAAATTTATCCGTTTCTCCTAGATTTTCTAGTCCATGTGCAAACAGGTGTCCATAGTACTCTAAAGATTTGTTTTATTTCTTTGGGGTCAGTGGTAATGTCCTTTTTGTTATTTCTAACTGCTTATTTGGATCTTCTCTATTAAAAAAATAATCTATCTAGCAGTCTATCTTATTAATGTTTTTAAATAAGAAACTTATGGATTCATTGATCCTTTTATGGTTTGTGTGTGTGTGTGTGTTTCAATTCAATTCAGATCTAATTTTGATTATTTCTTGTCTTCTGCAGCTTTGGGTTTGGTTTTCTCTTGCTTCTCAGTTCCTCTAATTGTGTTAGGTTGTTAATCTGCTAACCCCACTGTGATCAAATGGGGTTTATCTCTGGGATACAAGGTTGGTTTAACATATGCAAATCCATACCCAATTCATCACATAAGGAGAAGAACAAAACTGCATGATTATCTCAGTAGATGGAGAAAAGGCTTTTAATAAAATTAATTTTATTGAAATAAATTCATCTTAAACATCTCTTCTAACTTTTTGTTAATTTTTCTAACTTTGATGTGAGCTTTAAAGCTATAAACTTCTATGTTAACACTGCCTTAGTTGTGTCCTAGAGATTCTGGTATGTTGTATCTTTGTTCTCATTAGTCTCAAAGTTGTTCTTACTTTTGCCTTAATTTCATTATTTACCCAACAGTCATTCAGGAGGAGGTTGTTTAATTTCCATATAACTGTATAATTTTGAATGATTTTTTAGCATTGATTATATTTTTATTGCACTATGGTCCAAGAGATGATTGGTATAATATTGTTTTATGATTTTGCTGAGGATTGTTTTATGTCCAATTGTGTGGTCAATTTTAAAGTATATATCATGAGGCAATGAGGAAAAAAATGTATATTCTGTTGTTTTGGGGTGGTGATTTCTGTAAAGGTCTATTAGGTCTATTTGGTCAAGTGCTGAGTTTAATTACTAAATATCTTTGTTAACTTTTTGACTTGATGATCTAATACTGCCTGTGGGGTGATGAAATCTCCCACTTTTATTGTGTGAGAACTTATGTCTCTTCATAAGTTTCTAAGAACTTATTTTATAAATCTGGATACTCCTGTATGGGTGAGTATATATTTGGGATTGTTAGCTCTTCTTGTTGAATTAAAGAATGCTTTACCATTATGTAATGCCCTTATTTGTCTTTTTGATCTTTGTTGGTTTAAAGTCAGTTGTGTCTGAAATTAGGAGAGCAACCCTGCTTGTTTCTGTTTCTCATTTGCTTCGTAGAATTTTTTCCATTTCTTTACTTTGAGCCTACGAGTATCATTGCATGTGAGATGGGTCTCTTGAAGATAGCATACCACTGGGTCTTAATTCTTTATTAAGCTTGCCACTTTGCACCTTTTAATTGGGGCATTCAGTCCATTTACATTTAAGGTTAGTATTGATACATGCAGATTTGATCCTGTCATTGTATCATTACCTGGTTATTAAGCAGACTTTTTTGTGTGGTTGCTTAAAGTGTCACTAGTATGTGTACTTAAGTGTGCTTTTGTAGTGCTGAATTGTAGTCTTTTCTTTCCATGTTTAGCACTCCTTTCAGGACATCTTGTAAGGCAGCTCTGGTGGTAACATATTCCCTCAGCATTTGCTTGTCTGAAAAGGATTTTATTTCTCCTTCACTTATAAAGTTTAGTTTAGCTGAATATGAAATTCTTGATTGGAAATCCTTTTCTTTAAGAATGCTGAGGCCAGGCATGGTGCCTCATGCCTGTAATCCCACCACTTTGGGAGGCTGAAACAGGCAGATTATGAGGTCAGAAGTTCGAGAGCAGCCTGGCCAATATGGTGAAACCCCATCTCTACTAAAATTACAAAAATTAGCTGGGTGTGGTGGTGCACATCTGTAGTCCCAGCTACTTGGGAAGCTGAGACAGGAAAATCGCCTGAACCTGGGAGGTGGAGGTTGCTGTGAGCCAAGGTCATACCATTACACCCCAGCCTGGTGACAGAGTGAGACTCTGTCTCAAGAAAAAAAAAAAAAAAAAAAAAAAGAACGCTGAATGTAGGC
Organism: Saimiri boliviensis; assembly: GCF_048565385.1. Taxonomy (NCBI): domain Eukaryota; kingdom Metazoa; phylum Chordata; class Mammalia; order Primates; family Cebidae; genus Saimiri; species Saimiri boliviensis. Next base: position 59,280,529 of record NC_133455.1, read on the forward strand.
CCCCAATCTCTCCTTGCTTATAGAGTTTCGGCTGAAAGATCTGCTGTTAGCCTGATGAGGTTCTCTTTTTGGTGACCTGCCATTTGTCTTTCACTTCTACCTTGGAGACTCTGTTTATGTGTCTTGAGGATGGTGTCATGTAATATTTTGTGGAAATTGTCTGCATTTTCTGAATTTGAATGTTGGCCACTCTAGCAAGGTTGGGGAAGTTTTCATGGAAGATACACTGAAATATGCTTTTCTAAGCTGCTCACTTTTTCTTTTTCTCTTTCAGATATGCCAATAAGTCAGGATATTCTCTATTTTCATAATCCCCTATTTCTCAGAGGTTTTGTTCATTTGTTTTTTCACTGACTGAGTTAGTTCTGAGAGTCTTTGAACTCTGAGATTCTTCCTTCAGTGTGGTCTATTTTGCTATTAATACTTTTAATTGCATTAAAATTCTTATAATAGGTTTTTCAGCTTTATAAGATCATGTTGGTTCTTTCTTTTCCTGGCCATTTCATATATCAGCTCCTCTATTGTTTTATTGTAATTCTTATATTCCTTGGAGTTGGTGTCAACTTTCTCCTGAATCTCAGTGATCTTCATTCTTATGTTCTAAATTCTCTTTCTGTCATTTGAGCCTTTTCAGCCCAGTTGAGAACCCTCACTGGGATACAACTGCAGTCGTTTAGAGGAAAGAAGCTACTCTGGTTTTTGGAGCTGCCAGAGTTCTTGGACTCATTCTTTGTTATATGTATGGGCTGGTGTTCCTTTAACTGAAGTGTAACTTGTGAACGGTCAGTAGACTTTTCTGGATATTTTCCGAAAATGAAGACCTTTGGCACGTGATCCAGTTGGTGGTACATAAGCAAAATGGCTAGTACATAGGCTCCTGCTCAGCCACTTGACTCCTTTTTATTTCCTCAAGATTGTAGCCATGCTCTTTCTCAGTGTTCTGAAAGGGTGGGCTTATCTCCCACTTGAGTACTGGCTGCAGATCTCAACTTGGCACTCCCAGGCTGCATACCTTAGCTCCGGTGCAAGCTCAGGCTTTATGTTCCTTCACTAGTTTGGAGGCAGCATAGGAAGGGATTTTAGCAGTGGCTGTGGTATAGGGCCTTTCCCTTGTCTCTTGGGTCTCTACTCCAGAGAGATGGGGAGCTGCTATCAATCACTGCAATCAGTCTGGGATGGGGTGGCTGAACTGTGAGCTCAAAACAGGAGGGCCCTTCCTGGTAACGAGCAAAGAGGGAGGGTGGGTAACAGGAAAGACAGACTAATATTTTCTTCTTAGGGCAACTGCCGCTTGCTGGAGGTGCAGCTAAAGCACTCAGGGTATTTGCTGCTTTCCCAGTCTGAGGGCAGCAAGGGCAGTACCACTGCAGTGGCAGTGAGAGAGGGGTTTTTGGTGTGTTCAGGGAACCCCAGCTCAGAGAAACATGGAGCCACTGCTACAGGAATGTTCAGCCAGGTGGTTGAGCAGCTGTACTGCTGGCCTGATCTGAAGGTTCTGCTTGATAAGGAGCAGGGTGGGTCAAGGGTTCACAGGTAGGAGAGACTGAGCTCCTCTCCACATGGTGACTGTGGCATGCTGGGAGTGCAGATAAAGCCCTCAGACTCTTTGTTTCTTCTTCAGACTGAGGGCAACAGGAAGGAACCACTGCTGTGGCAGAGGCAGAGGGGTTCTTAGTTGCCTCTGGGTGGTCCTCCCCAGGGAAACTCAGAGCCACTACCAGTGGGTGTGCTTGGAGGTAGATGGGACAGTTCATGTGTGATCCTGATACAGAGGCCCTGCCTGGTGAAGGGTCAGAGGTGAGCTCTTTAAAAGAGCTCAGGGACAAGCCTTCCCTGATATTAGAGATTCTCCTGTTTTCCTAGAAGTAATCAGCTGAAAGAGGACTTGTGAGAGGGATACACCTCTGGAACTGTGAGAGGCTTCTAGTATCTAAGAGTGGCCCATGGACCTGAAACCTTACACCAAAATTAACTCCAGATGGATTAAAGACTTAAACATCAGACCTAACACCATAAAAACCCTAGAAGAAAATCTAGGCAAAACCATTCAGGACATAGGCGTAGGCAAGGACTTCATGACCAAAATGCCAAAAGCAATGGCAACAAAAGCCAAAATAGACAAATGGGACCTAATCAAACTCCACAGCTTCTGCATGGCAAAAGAAACAGTCAGTAGAGTGAATCGGCAACCAACAGAATGGGAAAAAGTTTTTGCAGTCTACCCATCTGACAAGGGGCTGATATCCAGAATTTACAAAGAACTAAAGCAGATCTACAAGAAAAAAACGAACAAGCCCATTCAAAAATGGGCAAAGGATATGAACAGACACTTTACCAAAGAAGACATACAGGAGGCCAACAAACATATGAAAAAATGCTCATCATCACTGGTCATCAGAGAAATGCAAATCAAAACCACATTGAGATACCATCTCACACCAGTTAGAATGGTGATCATTAAAAAATCTGGAGACAACAGATGCTGTAAAGGATGTGAACAAATAAGAACACTTTTACACTGTTGGTGGGAGTGTAAATTAATTCAACCATTGTGGAAGACAGTGTGGCGATTCCTCAAGGACCTAAAAATAGAAATCCCATTTGACCCAGCAATACCATTACTGGGTATATATCCAAAGGATTATAAATCATTCTACTATAAGGACACATGCACACGAATGTTCATTGCAGCACTGTTTACAATAGTAAAGACCTGGAACCAACCCAAATGCCCATCGACAATAGACTGGATAGGGAAAATGTGGTACATATATACCATGGAATATTACGCAGCCATCAAAAACGATGAGTTTGCATCTTTTGTAGGGACATGGACGAACCTAGAAACCATCATTCTCAGCAAACCGACACAAGAGCAGAAAATCAAACACCGCATGTTCTCACTCATAGGCGGATGTTGAACAATGAGAACACACGGACATAGGGAGGGGGGCACTACATGCTGGGGTCCGTTGTGGGGAAATGGAGGAGGGACGCGGAGGTGGGGAGGTAGGAAGAGGTAGCATGGGGAGAAATGACAGATACAGGTGAGGGGAAGGAAGGCAGCAAACCACACTGCCATGTGTGTACCTATGCAACAATCTTGCATGTTCGTCACATGTACCCCCAAACCTAAAATGCAATAAAATAAAATAAAATAAAAATTAAAAAAAGCTAGCAATGAAATAACAACCTCAGTCTATGTCCACCCACAAGGAACTAAATTCTGCCAATATCTCTGTGAGCCTGCAGCTAGATCCTGAGCTCCAGAACAGAATGCAGTCTGACCAAAACGTTTAATTGCAGCCTTGTGAGACTTTGAGCAGAAAACCCAGTTATGCCATGCCTGAACTTAAAACCCACAGAATTTGTGAGATAATAAGTTTGCTATTTTAAACCAGTAAGTTTTGGGTAATTTTTCATGTAGCAATTGATAATTAAGAAAGCTGCATGGGTTAGTCAAATGTTAAATGCTCCTAACAGTTTGGAAATTGCTTCTGCCTCAGCTCCTGAATACCCCTACACCAATACCTGGTCATCAGGCTATTATTGCTCTTAGACTTATGGATGCATCAACTAAAGGGTTAACGTTTAAACCATCAGGGACCTCCAGGACCTTGCTTCATCAATATAGCAGCTTCCCTTCTGATTGACAGTGATCAGGTCATACTGAATATTATACTATATTATATATTATATATTGAGTTATATATATATATATACACACACACATAGGTATATATAGATATATATATATATATATATATATATATATATATATACATATAAATGTGTGCAGATATTCCTTGACTTACTATGGGGTTATATTTAGATAAACTCGTAATAAGTTGAAAATATTGCCAGTCAAAACATTCATTTAAAACACCTAACCTACTGAACATCAGAATTTAGCCTTATTCACCTGAAATGTGCTCAGAACATTTATATTGGCCTATTTTTGAGCAAAATTATCAAACCCAAAGCCTACTAAAATCAGTTGTCAAATAGCTCATGTTATTTATTGAACCTTGCACTGAAAGTGGAAAACAAAGTGGACTTGAAATATGGCTCCTACTGAATGTGTGTCACTTTCACACCATCATAAACTTGAAATCTGTATGCATTTCTCTTTCTCTCCATGTATATACATATATACATACACACATAAATACGTTTATATATAGAAATATGGCTCCTACTGAATGTGTGTCACTTTCACACCATCATAAACTTGAAATCTGTATGCATTTCTCTTTCTCTCCATGTATATACATACATACATACACACATAAATACGTTTATATATATAACATAATATATAGTAATCTCATTACATTGGTGCAGAAGTAATTGCAGTTTTTGCATTTACTTCTTAATGCATTATGTAATACACATTACTATACTATATATGTTAAAGGTATATCAAAGAGTTGTTGAAATTGTAGACAATAAAACAGAAAAAATCCTATCCCTCCTGGGGCTCACCTATGAGCTAAAGAAGAGATAGAAGAAAAAAACCCATCAACTTAACAAATAATTTTGGACAGCGATCAATACTATAAAGTCAACAGGGTCTGCGTGACACAAATATCTGCTTCACGCCAGATTTTGCCAACTTAGTTTCCTGAACTGCCCTATTTTGTCACAGCTTCCCTCTTGGCCCCTTTTCTCATTTTGTGCTTCTGCTGATCATAATGATGATACAATGAAAATAAGCACAAGTATGTATCCAGCATTTTCTCTGTGCCAAGCATGGAGACAGTTGCTTAACATACATTAATTCATGTAATTCATTCAACAACTCTATGACTTGAGTACTCCTTAAAGTACTCGTTTGATATGTAATATATTAATAAACATATAACATAGTAAGGATAATATTTAACAGCCAGTATATGGCATGACTACTGGCCAAGCAAAATGATGGAGAGTGACTGGCAGGGAAAGAACCTCTCAGAAATGTGGGATTTGAGCTGAGATCTGAATGAAGTAGTGTCAGCCATGAGACAATATCTAAAAGGTAAGTTCAGATAGGTAAACCAGGTCACTTTATTAAAGACTACTCAGGAAGGAATGCTGGGAAGATGGCCGCCTAAGAACAGCTCAGGACTTCAGCTCCCAGTGAAAGTGCAGAGGGTGAGTAGACGCCGCATGTCCAGATGAACTCTTATTGCCCACAGACCAGGAGATACCCAGGCAGAGGGGTCGCCAGCGTCGCAGTCCCAGCCGGTGCCGCTGTTTTGGCCCCTGTGGGGCTGATTCCGCCCGCGCGGCTGCTGTGACCACGCCCTGTTGCTGCGGTTCTCCGTACAAAAGCCACTGGTCTGGGAGCCCTCTTAGCTGGCGAGCAGAGCCCTGAGACGGCAGAGTTGCCCATTCATTTGAAATAGCAAGTTAGGCCAGGAGATTCCTAGGCAAAAAATCCACCAGGAGCCGGCGCCACAGTTCGAGCCGACTCCGTGAGTCACAGCACGGGAGATCCCGGCGCCTTTTCAACAAGCGACCAGAACGCGGGGTCCTTCAACTTAAAAGAAAAGACTCTGAGTCAGGGAGCCAGGTGATCAGGCTTGGTTGGTCCCACCCCTCCACCCCCAACAACAAAGAAAACAAAAACAGCAATTGGAAACCCTCTGGGTTGAGCCCTTCAAACCAAGCACAGCTGAACCGGGATGGTCCGGCTCCGTGGGGGAGGGGTTTCCGCCATTACTGAGACACTCCACCGCTATGGAGGCAGGCTGCCGTTGCCGAGGCAACCTGCCACAACAGAGAGAGTCCGCCATAACAGAGGCGGGGCCACCATTGCCAAGACAGTTCTAACTACGCCCTTATAAAAAGGACTACAGGGAAGAGCTCAGGACAGCTGGGCGGAGCCCACAGCAGCGCAGCAAAGCCCCTGCGGGCAGGCAGTGGCTAGGCGTGCTGCTAGCTGGGCGGGTCCGACCTGAAAGAAAAATCAAAAAAGGCAGTAGTGCAAGGGAAACTCATAAAGCTCCAACTCCCTGGGACAGAGAAAGAAAACAGGTGGATAAACCCACAAAAATGGGAAGAACCCAGCGCAAAAAGGATGAAAACTCCCGAAACCAGAACACCTCTCCTCCTAAAAGGGATCACAACTCCTCACCAACAAGGGAACCAGACCGGATGGAGAAGGAGGGTGATGAAATGACAGAATCAGACTTCAGAAGGTGGGTAGTAAGAAACTACAATGAGCTAAAAGAACATGTTCTAACCCATCGCAAAGAAAATAGGAACCTTGAAAAAAGATTGGACGAACTGCTGACAAGAATGGACAGCATAGAGAGGAGTATAAATGAATTGATGGAGCTGAAAAACGCAACACGAGAACTTCGTGAAGCATGCACAAGCTTCAACAGCCGAATTGACCAAGCAGAAGAAAGGATATCAGAGGTCGAAGATCAACTCAATGAAATAAAAAGAGAAGGCAAGAACAGAGAAAAAAGCACAAAAAGGAATGAACAAAATCTTCAAGAAATGTGGGACTATGTGAAAAGACCTAATCTACGTCTGATAGGTGTACCTGAATGTGATGAAGAGAATGAATCCAAGCTGGAAAATACTCTTCAGGATATTATCCAGGAAAACTTCCCTAACCTAGCAAGGCAGACCAATATTCAAATCCAGGAAATACAGAGAACACCACAAAGATATTCCTCAAGAAGAGCCACCCCAAGGCACATAATCGTCAGATTCACCAGGGTTGAAATGAAAGAGAAAATGCTAAGGGCAGCCAGAGAGAAAGGTCGGGTTACCCACAAAGGGAAGCCCATTAGACTCACAGCAGATCTCTCAGCAGAAACCCTACAAGCCAGAAGAGATTGGGGGTCAATATTCAACATCCTTAAAGAAAAGAACTTTCAACCCAGAATCTCCTATCCAGCCAAACTAAGCTTCATAAGTGAAGGAAAAATAAAATCCTTTGTGAAGAAGCAAGCACTCAGAGATTTCATCACCACCAAACCTGCTCTACAAGAACTCCTGAAAGAGGCTCTACACATGTAAAGGAACAACCAGTACCAGTCACTCCAAAAACACACCAAATGGTAAAAAAGCATCAACACAATCAAGAATCTGCATCAACTAACCAACAAAACAGCCAGGTAGCATCAAAATGACAGCATCAAATTCACATATAACAATACTATCCCTAAATGTTAATGGACTAAATACCCCCATCAAAAGACACAGACTGGCAAATTGGATAAAAAGCCAAAACCCATCAGTGTGCTGTATCCAGGAAACCCATCTTACATGCAAGGATACACAAAGGCTCAAAATAAAGGGATGGAGGAAGATCTACCAAGCAAATGGAGAGCAAAAAAAGGCAGGAGTTGCAATTCTCATCTCTGGTAAAATAGACTTTAAAGCCACAAAGATCAAAAGAGACAAAGAAGGACATTACATAATGGTAAAAGGATCAATGCAACAAGAAGAGCTAACGATCCTAAATATATATGCACCCAATACAGGAGCACCCAGATACATAAGGCAAGTTCTTAATGACTTACAAAGAGACTTAGACTCCCACACAATAATAGTGGGAGACTTTAACACCCCATTGTCAATATTAGACAGATCAACCAGACAGAAAATCAACAAGGATATCCAGGACCTGAATACAGACCTGGAACAAGCAAACCTAATAGACATTTACAGAACTCTCCACCCCAAATCCACAGAATATACATTCTTCTCAGCACCACATCACACCTACTCTAAAATTGACCACATAATTGGCAATAAATCACTCCTCAGCAAATGTAAAAGAACAGAAATCATAACAAACAGTCTCTCAGACCACAGTGCAATCGAGTTAGAACTCAGAAGGCAGAAACTAACTCAGAACCGCACAGCTTCATGGAAACTGAACAACTTGCTCTTGAATGTTGACTGGATAAACAATGAAATGAAGGCAGAAATAAAGATGTTCTTCGAAAACAATGAGAACGAAGACACAACATACCAGAATCTCTGGGACACTTTTAAAGCAGTCTCTAGAGGAAAATATATAGAAATGAGTGCACACACGAGAAGAAAGGAGAGATCTAAAATTGACACCCTATCATCAAAATTGAAAGAGCTAGAGGAGCAAGATTAAAAAAACTCAAAACCTAGCAGAAGACAGGAAATAACTAAGATCAGAGCAGAACTGAAGGAAATAGAGACACAAAAAACTCTTCAAAAAATCAATAAATCCAGGAGCTGGTTTTTTGAAAAGATCAACAAAATAGACAGATCACTAGCCAGATTAATAAAAAAGAAAAGAGAGAATAACCAAATGGATGCAATAAAAAACGATAAAGGGGATATCACCACAGATTCCACAGAAATCCAAACCATCATCAGAGATTATTACAAACAACTCTATGCACATAAACTAGTAAACCTGGAAGAAATGGATAAATTCCTGGACACCTGCAACCTCCCAAGCCTAAACCTGGAAGAAGCCGAAACCCTGAATAGACCAATAACATGGTCTGAAGTCGAGGCAGCAATAAAGAGCCTACCACCCAAAAAAAGCCCAGGTCCAGATGGGTTCACAGCTGAATTCTACCAGACATACAAGGAGGAGCTGCTACCATTCCTTCTGAAACTATTCCAGACAATCCAAAAAGAGGGAATCCTTCCCAAATCATTTTATGAGACAAACATCATACTGATACCAAAACCCGGCAGAGACTCAACAAGAAAAGAAAATTTCAGGCCAATATCCATGATGAACATAGATGCAAAACTCTTCAATAAAATACTGGCAAACCGATTGCAACAACATATCAAAAAGCTCCTCCACCATGATCAAGTAGGATTCATCCCGGGGATGCAAGCCTGGTTCAACATACGCAAGTCCATAAACGTAATCCACCACATAAACAGAACCAAAGACAAAAACCACATGATTATCTCGATTGATGCAGAGAAGGCTTTTGACAAAATTCAACAACTCTTTATGCTAAAAACCCTCAATAAACTAGGTATTGACGGAACGTATCTCAAAACAATAAAAGCTATTTACGACAAACCAACAGCCAATATCATACTGAATGGGCAAAAACTGGAAGCATTCCCTTTGAAATCTGGCACTAGACAAGGATGCCCTCTCTCACCACTCCTATTCAATACAGTACTGGAAGTTCTAGCCAGAGCAATCAGGCAAGAAAAAGAAATAAAGGGTATCCAAATTGGAAAGGAGGAAAACAAATTATCTCTATTTGCAGATGACATGATTGTACATCTGGAAGACCCCATCATCTCAGCCCAAAATCTCCTGAAACTGATAAACAACTTCAGCAAAGTCTCAGGATACAAAATCAACGTGCAAAAATCACAAGCATTCCTATACACCAGTAATAGACTTCAAGAGAGCCAAATCAAGAACGAACTGCCATTCACAATTGCTACAAAGAGAATAAAGTACCTAGGAATACAACTAACAAGGAACATAAAGGACCTCTTCAAGGAGAACTACAAGCCATTGCTCAACGAAATAACAGAGGATACAAACAGATGGAGAAACATTCCAGGTTCATGGTTGGGAAGAATCAACATCATGAAAATGGCCATACTGCCCAAAGCAATTTACAGATTCAACGCTATTCCCATCAAGCTACCAATGACCTTCTTCACAGAACTGGAAAAAAAAACACCTTAAACTTCATATGGAACCAAAAGAGAGCCCGCATAGCCAAGTCAATTCTAAGCAAAAAGAACAAAGAAGGAGGCATCACACTACCGGACTTCAAACTATACTACAAGGCTACAGTAATCAAAACAGCATGGTACTGGTACCAAAACAGAGATATAGACCAATGGAACAGAACAGAGGCCTCAGAGGAAATACAACATACCCACAACCATCTGATCTTCGACAAACCTGACATAAACAAGCAATGGGGAAAGGATTCCGTGTTTAATAAATGGTGTTGGGAAAACTGGCTAGCCATCTGCAGAAAGCAGAAACAGGACCCCTTCCTGACACCTTACACCAAAATTAACTCCAGATGGATCAAAGACTTAAACATCAGACCTAATACCATAAAAACCTTAGAAGAAAATCTAGGCAAAACCATTCAGGACATAGGCGTAGGCAAGGACTTCATGACCAAAACGCCAAAAGCAATGGCAACAAAAGCCAAAATAGACAAATGGGACCTAATCAAACTCCACAGCTTCTGCACGGCAAAAGAAACAGTCAGTAGAGTGAATCGGCAACCAACAGAATGGGAAAAAATTTTTGCAGTCTACCCATCTGACAAGGGGCTGATATCCAGAATTTACAAAGAACTAAAGCAGATCTACAAGAAAAAAAAAACAAACAAGCCCATTCAAAAATGGGCAAAGGATATGAACAGATACTTTACCAAAGAAGACATACGGGAGGCCAACAAACATATGAAAAAATGCTCATCATCACTGGTCATCAGAGAAATGCAAATCAAAACCACATTGAGATACCATCTCACATCAGTTAGAATGGCGATCATTAAAAAATCTGGAAACAACAGATGCTGGAGAGGATGTGGAGAAATAGGAACACTTTTACACTGTTGGTGGGAATGTAAATTAATTCAACCATTGTGGAAGACAGTGTGGAGATTCCTCAAGGACCTAAAAATAGAAATCCCATTTGACCCAGCAATCCCATTACTGGGTATATATCCAAAGGATTATAAATCATTCTACTACAAGGACACATGCACACAAATGTTCATTGCAGCACTGTTTACAATAGCAAAGACCTGGAACCAACCCAAATGCCCAACGATGATAGACTGGATAGGGAAAATGTGGTACATATACACCATGGAATATTATGCAGCCATCAAAAACGATGAGTTCACGTCCTTTGTAGGGACATGGATGAACCTGGAAACCATTATTCTCAGCAAACTGACACAAGAGCAGAAAATCAAACACCGTATATTCTCGTTCATAGGCGGGTGTTGAACAATGAGAACACATGGACACAGGGAGGGGAGCACTACACACTGTGATCCGTTGGGGGGAAATGGGGGAGGGGTGGCGGGGTGGGGAGGTGGGAAGAGATAGCATGGGGAGAAATGACAGACACAGGTGAGGGGACGGAAGGAAGCAAAGCACACTGCCATGTGTGTACCTATGCAACAATCTTGCATGTTCATCACATGTACCCCAAAACCTAAAATGCAATAACAAAACAAAACACTACTCAGACAATTGCAAGGCATGTAATTTTGTTTTTAAGTAATAGGAGTGGACTCTGAAAGGTTTTCAGTAGGGAAATGACATGATTTTAATTGACTTTTTAAAAACACCACTCTGCTCTGTTTCCTGCCGCATTTAACCTCCAGGATCTAATAGCCAGGCAATATTGCCAGGAGCTGTATATAGGTAGCTTCTTTACAATACTTCTCTGTACCCACCCTACTAGTAGTGTCCCATGTGACTTCTCAAGTGAGCAAATTTTAGTTAACTAGCAGCTACCAGTGTAATTCCTGACACCTTATTGTTTACCAAAGTTTTAGGTCAAGTCATGTAGCTGTAGTGTGTGTTACATTTTTAAGCATGTTAATGAGGTATCTTCTTAGTTGATCCTCATTTCCCCACTTTTTAGAGAAACTGGAGAATCTGTTTTAGTACAGTTATAATAGAAGAATGTAGGCTGGAATGCTACATAGCTAGAAAAAGATTAAGGGCTCCCATATTTCCATCATTCTTTCCCATGCCTCTTAATTTAATACAGTATTTTGATAATACTGTGTTTTTGGCTAGGCTCTAAATCACACAAGATTTTCTCACACACAGTGGTCAACACATGACCTAAAAAGGGATGTATTTAATGACAAGTTTTAGCTGGGTGGTGTGGATGACAGTTTGAGGCTATGTGTGCTCCTCCTGATTCATTATTGGCCTGGAGCAGTACATTTAAGGAGCTGTCCTGCTCTGGAACTGCATGCTGAGGTCTGCATGACAGAAACATCTGCTTTATGCTAGAGTTTGCCAACTTCATTTCCTAAATTGCCTTATTTTATCTGTGCTGCATTCCATTCTTCATAAGGTCTCTACTTCTTGGCTTCTATTCTTTCTATGATAATAGTAATGATGATACTTATAATGATAATGCAGTAACAAAACCCAACACAGTATGCACCCACTGTTTTCTCTATGACAGAAAATTGTCTAATGTATATTATCTCATGTAATTCATTCTATAACTCTGTGACTTGAGTGTAATTCTTAAGCCCATTTAATGGCAAAGAAAACTGAAGCCTAGAGTCAAGATGATCTTATAGCCTGTGAGACATGAACTCGGAATGCATACCCAGAATAGATTAAAGCCCAAGGAATTTGTCTTTTTTTTTTTTTTTAATTTTTCTGAACTGCTGAGTGTTCTTGTCTCTCTAAGCTACAACTGAAGACTCAACTTGATGTGTACATAGACTGATTTGGGTAATAATGCTTTCAGCTTAGTTTTACTTGGAAAAACCCTGCCAGAGTGCTTTTTCTCTTGAGTAACAAAGGCAGATCCATGATTTCTGTCTCTGATTTACCCAGAATGCTTCTTACCAGGCTTTGTCACTGAAAGCTACTTACAGAGCTCGTAGATTAAATGGAAACTATGCTATAAAAATGTTGTAATGTATGCAAACTAAATTGTTATTGAACTATTTTGCAGGGGACAGAAAGTTTTTTATAAGGCCAAGAGGTATATGTTTTTATTGATTAATACACAGATTGTTCCAAAAAAAATTTAAGGCCAGTAGAAATATAATTTCAACTGGATCTGAGGCTCTTTAATACAGCCTTAAAATAGTTATCAAAAATTAATTGAAAAGAAATTTATTTTATTAAGTAAAACTGTTTGGAATTACACCTGATCAGAAATAAATTATATTTGTATTAGCCATGAAATAGATAATGGTTTTGTAAAAATCTATTTTTCACTAATCACAATGTTGGACATTGTAAAAGAATATTTATCTTTTAGAATCTTCTGGATTTTGTCAGTACCTTTATTTGAATATGAAAAAGTTCTTTCTTTCTCACTTATGAACTGAGTTAAAATAATATTCACTTTCCACAGATTATGTGAATATGCTTTTATGTTGCTTACTCACTGAATATGCTTTCCATACTCATTTAATCTACTTTTTTTGTTTGTTTGTTTATCTGTTTGTCATTGAATAGTATGACAAGGCAATTTATGGTTCTTAAACATCAGGTAGTATTTATTTTCTGGTTGCCCTTCTAAAGAATGCAGACTTCAATGCAGCCAGATAGAAATATTTTCAAAAGTGCAATATTTAGACATACCCTCTGGCTGACCACAGTACTCCAGCTGAGTAATAATTTCGGTTCAAAGGGGAATAATTCTTTAAATAATATTGCAGCATCACAACACAGTAAATGGTCCAATAATTTTCAAGAATGACTTTTCTTGTGCTTAATGCATATTAACTCTTCATCTTTATATAAGCACATATATAAGTAAAAATAGACCTGAACATTCTCATCCTCAGAAATTCCATTGTAAATAAATAGATGTGTTCTTTTCCAATGGCATTTCCAGATTTACAAGTCAATAAATTTAAAATATGTTAACTATTGAAAATAAAAATATTTTTTAAATTTTTTCAATAATAATGATAAAATGTATTTTGAATACATTTCTGATAGATTTATTTGAATTGTTTTCCCCAAGTTATCTAAACTGAGTTTGTTTTCTGACTGAATTTGTCTCATTGTTTTATCTTCTAAGGCGGGGAAATTGCTATCTTCAAAGAACATGCTAAATAAATTCAAAGGACATAATTCTGCCAATTTCCTTTTGGATAGCTAAGCAATTTTTCAAAGACTTGTTTAGTTGAAAACATACATAAGAATGGTAGCAATAATTCATTTAACAACATTTTGAAAATATTTGTTAAAGTACAAGAGAAGAGGCACAGCTGGTTGTTATAGGTATAAAACTTTTCTGATTCATATGATACTAATCTTGTTATCAACTCATGGAATTTATATAAATTCAATGGAATGAAATTTGAGTTCATTCTAATACCACAGAAAAAGTAACTCAGAATCTTCTAAATGTACAAAAACAGAAACATAAAAGTTAAATAACTTTTTTCCTGAATCTTGAATAATGTTGATTCTGTGATATAGTGACTTGTATGTGCTTACTTTTCTTATTTGCTGGTATATATATATATGTAAAAATACAGTTTACTTTTTTATTAAAATACATTATATTGGTTTTTTTCCAATAAAACCTTTCAAACCTCCAAGAAGGCTGATACTCTTGAAAAATGGTAAGCATTCAATGAATGTTTACCTTTCAAGATGATTTTGGTTAAAAACAAAGTCTGACTAAGCATATTTGTAGCTAAAATTAAAGAGATAATTGGTCTATTTTCAGTTCTTTTGTGATCCATTTTCTCCCCCTGGAAACCTCATAACTAGAATGACAAGATGGTTTATATTGGTTTTTCTAGGTTTTTTTTCATTTTGTTCTATTTATTTCTCTTGAGGTCTCAAATGCTATTATACATCATAGTTGTTTCCAATTATCTAATTACTTTTCATTTTTAAGAACTAAATTGATAAAAGCATCTGCCCTGTAGACTATTGGAATTTTGCCAACTCTTAATTATTGGAGTTGATAGCAAAGCCTTCTCCACAGACAGGGAGCTTCTGCTCAGGGATGATTGGAGTAGGTCTGGGGATAGGAGATTATCTTTTTGTGCCCCTTGCTGCCATAAATGCAATTTTATAAATAAAATCAGGTTCAAATGAATGTCACAGGGACACATGGAGGGAAACACAAATTGCTAAAAATGTAGTAGGCAGAGTTGGAGGGCTAGGTAGAAGGTTGCAGGGGCCTGTGAATAGCCAAGACATTGAATGGAAACATGAGCTGTGGACTCAGTCTAGACTCGAGTTCTATCTCTACCACTTACCAACTGAGCAGGGTACTAAACCTCTCTGATCCTAATAAGTAAATAAGGTTAACATTAGTAGGTATCTCATATTTGACAAATAATTTAATACTAAAATTAAAGAAATAATTATGTCTATTTTCAGTTCTTTTGTGATCTGTTGTAGGCACAGGGATACAACAGTAATAAAGTTTAATCTCTGACTTCATGGAATTTGCACAGGGGAGAGGGACATAAATAAATATATAATTGGTCAGGGAACAAAGAAAATATAAGATCAAAAAATAGAGAGTGAAAGGGAAGGAAAGTAGGGAGGCTATTAATATATTAGAAAAGATGCTCCGTGAGGATCTCAGCAAAATAATTGAATTTGAAGGAAATGAGTTAGCAAGTCATGTAGATATTCTGGAAAAAAAAAAATTCATTCTAGGCAGAGAATAGCATGGAGAAAGGCCTGAGTCAGGAACATGCATGGTTTGTACAAATAATAGCAGAGTCACCAATGAGGATCCAGCAAAGTAAGACAGAGGGAAAAGGTGATCTTCATTAGATAAGGGACAGTGCATGGGAAGGTAGCAAATCACATAGGGCCTTGAGTCAAGGTAAAGACTTTGATTGATATGTGAAGCCGCTGGAGGATGTTGTGCAGAAAAATGACACAAGCTTGTATATGTTTTATAGAATAGCCTGGCTGATGTGTTGAAAATGCAATAGGAGAGAAAGAATGGAAACACAAAGAAGTCTAAGGAATAAGATGATTGCAACTCCAACTGATGCAGTAGCCTAGTGAACAGATTCAAGTTATAATTAAAACATAGACTTAAATGAATTTACTTATGTATTGACTGTTGGGTAGGAGAGAAAGAGAAGGTGATTTGCCTCAGAAATAAATTACCAAATACTGAAAATTGGAAGAGGGGCACTGTTGATGGAGAAGAGAAGCTAAGGATGTAATATATTTAAAATGCTAATTGGTAGGTATTTACACATAGGAGTCTGAAGTTCAGAAAAAGATGGAGATATAAATTTAGAATACATCAATGTGCAGCTATTATCTTAAGTTATGACACTGTGTGACTTCCTCTGGGCAGTCAGTATGATAGATACAGGGTCTAAAAACTAAACTCTATGACATTCCAATATTTGAAGTTAGAGAAGATCAGTAGAAACCAGCAAAGGGCACTGAGAAGAAATGGCTAGTTAAAAAAATATATATATACACTTAGAAAATTCCAGAGAATCGAGGAAGAAAATATTCCCAGGAGTAATCAACAGTTTAAAATGCTATCAATAGATGAGTAACGAGAAGTGACTACTGAATTTTATAACATGAGAATGACTGTTGACCTGGATAAGAGAAATTTTGGTTAAATGGTGGAGACAAAAGCACTGTTGAAGTGAGGTCAAGAGGAAATAGAAAAGGTGGAACAAAAGAGAGCAACTCCTAGCCAACTATTTCAAGAAATTTTAGTAGCAAAACAGAAAAGAAAAAAAGAAAGAGAAAAAGGAAAAAGAGTAGTAGCTAGAGGAGGAAGTGTGAGTAATAGTTGCTGGGGTTTGTTTTGTTTTAAAGAAATCGTTGTGAATCTTAAATGAGAGAAAACACATAGAAGAGAGACTTACATAACTGTTGTCCATGGTGGCCTTGGACCCATCCAGGAAAATCCAAGGAAAAAGAAAATAACTAAGAAAAGAGGGAACCCCCCTTTTCCTTGATGTGGTTCTCAGAATAACCATAGTATATGTTGTGAATACAGTGTGCTGAGGTAGGAAGGAACTGCTTGCAACAGCCTCAGCTTTATTCCTATTACTCCTAGGGAATGTAACAGCTTGAATTAAAAAGGAACTGACATAGCTGAGGCTTAGTTTCTCACTCCCCTGGAAGCAGAATGTTCTTCAAAGCTTTTCTCAGTGGTCCTATTGCCTTTAAGTTATATAATATAGAATGGTCTGCGTTTTGGGGCACCTCAGGTGTGATGCAAGTGGGGCACACCGTAATGATTTCATCTGCCCCAGCCAGGTGTCCTGAGCCTTAGTGGCCTATCTCACAAGGTATCCTACCTTTCTGTTGTCCCTTGCTACTTACCTGTAGATAACAAATCCACTTCATGTAACTTGCTGCATATGAATGTGCTCTGTCTCAGTGGACTTAGACAAGTTGATAACCAGTGTACAGTGAACCTGCTCCTCCAGACTGGCATATAACAGCTCGATAAACATTAACCATTATGGGCATTGTATACTAAACAATATGCCTTTCTATTCTAGCAAGAGAAAATTAGCTTTTCTCTCTTATTCCTTCTCAGTCTCTGAAAAACTAAACAGTTCTAGAATCAGTGAAGTCTTCATGAAACAGAGAAACCACTTTGACTTAAAGCTGAGTGAAGTCAACTGATTTGATAACAAGAAAATAAATATAGATAATTCAAACTCTTGAGTTATTAGATAATCCAAACTTCCTCTATATTTTGCCATATACTTCAAACTACTGCATTTGACATTATTAACCACCTCCCGCTTCATGAAGCTCTTAGTTATCTTGATTTCTGTGACAACTTGTTACTGGTTTTTCTACCTCATTGAATGCTTCTCTAAATTGTCTTTCTTCTCTCTGAGTGTGAATTATTTTCCAAGATTCTGTCCTCATTCTTTGTCCCTTCTCTCTCCCTTAATGTTCTTAACATCTAGAGGCACCTCATTCTCAATATGCTAAAATATGAGTGCATTTTCTTAATCTTACATTAGCTCTTCCTATTCTTCTCACAGTTACAATTGGAAGTATTATGTGCTATCTTATGGCTACAAAACGATTCTATAACTTTCAACATGTTTTTTTTCACTTACCCTCAAATGCAGTTACTTTTCTGGTACTAGTTTATATTTTTGTGTCTATTTGTTTAAATGCCACCTGCTATGGTTTGGAAGTTCCCTCCAAAACTCAGATTGAAACTTAATCTCTATTGTAAAGATATTAAAAGGTAGGATATTTCAGAGGTAATTGTATTAGACAAGGTCGTCAAGGTGGGGTTCCCATGATAATATTGGTGGTTTTAAAAGAAAAGAAAGACCTGAAAACCAGCTCAGCAACATGAAGCCCCTAACCAGATGAAGGCCATCAACCTTGGGCTTTCCAGCATCCAAAAGTATAAGAAATCAATTTCTTTTGTTATAAATTATCTAGTCTTAGGTATTCAGTTATAGCAACAGAAGACAGACTAAGACATCATCTAATGCTTATGACTCACAAATTTATAACTCAAGCTTAATCATCTCCTCGAAGTGCTAGACTTGCGACATCTCTCCTTGAATGCCTAGTTATCACCTCAAACTTGACATATCCATATTTGCAATTCCCAAGGAGTCCCCATCACATTAAAAGACATCTCCATTCATATATTCCTCTAGTCTTGAATTCTGGTGTCATTCTTAACTATTCTATTTCTCTAACATCTCATTTCCAATTCATCAGCATATCTTTCAATTCTACTATCAAAATATATCCCCAATAGCTATCAGTTCTGTCCATATTCCACCCCTTCACTACTGCTACCATTATCTTTTCCGAATAATACTAAAAAAAGCTTTTGTGGGAGGTATTATTTTTGTTAACCAATATCTGGTTCTTTTCTATTTGTGGGTACAAAAATTCTTGCTTGGCCATGTGACTTGCCTGGGAAAGTAAAATATGTAGAAATGTAATCTGTTCCACTTCCAAATGAAGTCATTTAGTTAACACTGCTGACTCTCTAGACCTTTCTTTCCCTTCTTCGGCAACTGTAGAAGTCCCTGTTGGTGTGGTGGTACCAGGAAATTAAAGAAACCTACAGTGCTGCAGGTAGAAATGCCTCCACCCACAGGACACTTTGCATTGTTTTTACCTTGCCTGACTGATGCAACCTCCAAACTGATGTCCTTGATACTGTTCTTATTTCCACATAACTACAGACTGTTTTAACCAAGTAGTTAATTTGTCTCTTAGCACAGAAAACATTTTATCAGTCCTCTTCTTCAAGCCTTCTGCTGGCTTTCCATCATACCATGAATGTAATCTACAGACAATACCTATACTCCAAAGGCCCTGCATACATGATTTGGTCTCCACTGTACTGTTTGACTATCTTACTATATTTCCCCCCTACTCATTCACTACTCTAGCTGCACTGAACTTTTTAAATTCTTTAACTATGACTAGTATGTTTCTGCTGGAGCAAAAATTAAAATGACATCTCTTTCGTCATCTACTCTCTGGTCAGGGCTTCCCACTGACATAACTTAAGCAAAAATCCGCTGGGAAATACTATTTGCAGCTTTCCCGTTCTCGCAATACAGAGAAGAGTATAGATGAGCAAGTAGGAGCTAAGAGTCATAAACAACTAGCCAGTGCTCTTGGCATAATATAAATTGCATAATAAATATTTATTGAGAAGGCAAAATGAATATGTCCTTCTCAAAGTTTTTCCTATTAATCAGCACTGGCTTATAAGACGATGACTAATACAGAGAAACATAGCTTATGACAATGAAGGGGGTAATTAGAGAGTTGTTTAAGTAGGTACCCTAATCCTCAAAAGTCACATGTCAAGCAAGCCAATACAATGAGACTCTTTTCTTTTAGGTGAAAGTTGCATTAAAGCATATCACTAACACTCTTAGTCAAACGCCCCTCTTGAAAAGATAGGTTATAGCACTAGCCTAAGGCTGCAGTCTGTTAAAAGGCAAAATTAGAATAAATGTTGTTAAAGATATAATTGGCATTTATTCATGATTCATTAATTGGACAGCCTTTACTCTATCAAATAGATAAAACCTCCCACTGGGCAATGACAGAACAGTGGGATTTGTAAGGCAAAAATAACAAAACACAATAATAGAAAAAAAAAAAAACTATTGCTGAACATTTGGCTACTTCAAGTTTCTTTTCTTGTAAGGATAAAATCACAGGGCACTTCCTTATTACACTGACTCGGGTGGCCCTGAGCTCTTTTAGATTGGGTGCTGTGAATATCCTGTTTTCAGAAAAAACTTGTTTGTTTGGGGATCCCACTGCTTTCTTAAAATTTCAATATAATTATGTGACACTTAGCATTAAGTGATGCCATTTTGCTGTGCTCTGGTCTGTTAGGATCCAGTGCAAAAGATCACCTCAAAACATCATCTGTAATAATTCTCCAATCATCTCTAATAATTCTTGCTTAACAGATCCTAGTATGCAAATGTGGCAGTGATGATAGGACTAATATAAAGGTCACAGAGCATGAACTAAGGGAGATCCAAATGATGATAACTGGAGATAAAGCAGTAGTTTCATGAGACTAGGTAGTGAACATTATGAATAGTGAACATAGTGAAAATAGGGAATGGACAAAAACTAGAGTCGCAAGAAATAGAGAGAAGACTTAGAATAAAGGGTAGGAGGCTGAACCTTACAAAAATGCTTAGATTTCTGGAGCATAGCTCTTTGTAGCTTTCTGAACAGAAGCATGTTTTTATTCTCTTTAAGTGGAAAAGTTTCTGACATGCTGTGAGATAAAAGAACAGACATTCTGTTAAATTCTAGGCTCTGTGTTAGGTACTCTCACCTCAACCTCCTGACTAGCTAGTACTATAGGTCAGTGCCACCATGCCTGGCTTATTGTTATTATTATTTTGGTAGAGATGATGTCTCCCTATATGGCCCAGGCTGGTCTCAAACTCCTAGAATCAAGCAATCCTCCTGCCTCAGCTTCCCAAAGGGCTGGCATTCCAGGTGTGAGCCACTGTACCCAGCCTAATTTGTAGTTTATAAAATCCCCAAAGTTATTTACAGTCTCAATTTCAGTAGAGGTTAAGTAATTTTCCTCAAGTCATACAACCAAATAGGGGAAACAGACAAAAATCAAGTAATGGCCTGTTTTCACAGTGATGGTCCTTCCCAGAAGCCAGATCTCTTGGTAAAAGTTTCTGGCATCAAATATATTAAACATATAGGATGCATACACATACACAGAGGAAAAAATGTTTAATCTATAATGCAAAATATAACTGTCTTTAAAACATACAGAATGAACTAATTTATCTTGTTAATCCAGTTTCTCATATTAATACTAGTATTAAAATGCCTTTTTTTTTTTTTTTTTTTTTTGCCCAGCAGCACAAGTCCTGTAAAACTTGAGAGAATTCAAGGATTTGGGCTACTGGGAATCAAAATTTGTGACTATAACTCACAAAACTATTTGCACATGGCTAAACATGGCTAATCAAGAGTAGACTGCATTTTCCTATTTTTGTTGATATCATACCAGTAGATAATTTTGCATTAAATCTATAGCAATGATAAACTGCCCATTGGGATTTTTCTTCATTCTTGTAATCACTCTTAGGAAGGAAAAAAAATCTCATAAGTTTGCAGTTTTGAATTCTATTGTGGGGAATGCTGCAATTAGGTGCTATTGAACCAATCTTTGTAAATTAAAAAAGCTGTAGAAAAATACATCAGTTTATACATTCTACTTTTTCACTCCCTTTCCCAGTGTGTAATAGATTAAAAGCAATGGGTTATCTCTGTGAACAACTTGGAATGTAGCATTAAAATTATTTAAATGTGCTATTTCCAAGCACATTTCTCTGGAAAAGGCCAAGAAAAAACATTACAATCAAAACAACAAATTTTATACACAATTTAAAGATATAAATGAGAAAAGTAATTTAAGGAAATAAGATCATTTTTCTTTAGATCTTGAAGTAACATTTTACCTAAAAACCATTTTGCTATCAAAGGCTAATATATGTAGCAAAGTTACGCAATCATTTATGCTTAATTTTTCATCTACCCTGGTTGAAACCCATATTCTTTACTAGAACCTTACCCTTTACCCTTCCTTTACAGCAATGTTAACATCTCTAAGGCAATTTCTAACCTCCTATTCAAACCACTACCAGTTAAATTTGCCAACCGTGGAAGTTGCTTTTCCAGAATGTTTAGGTGCTACACGGTTAAAAAGTACACACCTAATTCAATTTTTTGATGCGTTTGGTGCTATTACTTGATACTAATTTTTGATACTAATATTTACCAATACCTTCACTTTGAAATTTTTCTTCTTTGGATTGTGTATCAACATTCTCCTCTGGTTTCTTCCTACCCCTCTGACCACTCCTTCACAAAATCTTCTGAGGGTTTCCCCTCTGTTTTTGTTAATATTGTAAGCATTAGTGTTCAACAAGATCAATTCTCTACTGTCTTCTATAAGTCATTTATTGTGATCCTGTCTCCTCTTAATTACTATTTTTAAAATTATAATAGATTTTTAAATCATACTGTACACTTGATAGTTCCAGTTGAGCCTCTATATCAATAAAACTAGATGCAATTTATCATACTGACAATCTCTTCTTTCTCCTGTATTCTTTATTTTGTCTAATGTAACAATTATTCATATAGTTTACCTAGTCCAGAATCTGGGAGTTGTCCTTAGCTACTCTTTCACTTGCAACATCCAACTCAACTGAAGAAAATGGAATCAATATTAGTACTATAATTTTAACAAATAAGTGCAAAGTATTTCAATTCCCTCTCTTTTTACTATCCTTTTTCTTCTACTTTTTAAATTTAAATTTTATTTTATATTTGTTTATTGTTTCATTTTATTATTTTATTTCCATAGATTTTTGGGGAAAAGGTGGTGTTTGATTACATGAATACGTTCTTCAGCGGTGATTTGTGATATTTTGGTGCACCCATCACTGAAGCAGTATACACTGTACAAAATTTGTTGTCTTTTACCCCTCACCCTTCACTCACCCTTTTCCCCAAGTCCCCAAAATTCATTATATCATTATTATGCCTTTGCATCCTCATAGCATTTATACACACACACACACACACACACACACACACACACACACTACAGAATGGTATTCAGCCATAAAAAGGAATGAGTTAATGGCATTTGCAGAAACCTGAATGGAATTGTGTATATAAATATAAAATATATATATACTTTATTTATATACATATCTGTGTGTGTGTGTGTGTATATATATATACATATATATATACATGTATATACATATAATTTCTGAATCCACTTACTGATTGATGGGCATTTGGGCTGGCTCCATATTTTGCAACTGTGAACTGTGCTGCTATAAACATGCATGTACAAGTATCTTTTTCATAAAATGACTTCTTTTCCTCTGGGTATATATCCAGTAGTGGGATTGTTGGATTAAATAGCAGTTCTACTTTTAGTTCTTTAAGGAATCTTCACACTGTTTTCTATGACAATTGTACTAGTTTACATTCCAACCAGCAGTGTAAAGTGTTATTCCCTTTTCACAGCAACCCCACCAACATGTGTCATTTTTTGATTTTTTGATTATGGCCATTCTTGTAGGACTAAGTTCGTATTGGATTGTAGTTTTGATTTGCATTTTCCTGATTGTTAGTGATGTTGAGCATTTTTTCATATATTTGTTGGCCATTTGTATATCGTTCTTTTAAGAATTGTCTATTCCTGTCCTTAGCCCATTTTTTGATGAGATTTCTTTTTTCATGCTAATTTGAGTTCCTAGATTCTGGACATTAGTCCTTTTTTTGGACATATAGATTGTGAAGATTTGCTCCATGATCAAGTAGTTTTCATAGTAGGAATGCAAGGATGGTTTAATATATGCAAGTCAACAAATGTGGCACACCACATAAACAGAATTATAAACAAAAATCACATGATCATTTCAATAGATGCAGAAAAACATTTGACAAAATCAAGCATCCCTTTGTGATTAAAACCCTCAGCAAAATCGGCATAGAAGGAACATACCTCAAGGTGTAATAAAAGCCATCTATGACAAACCCGCAGCCAACATAACACGGAATGAGGAAAAGCTGAAAGCATTCCCTCTGAGAACTGGAATAGAACAAGGATGCCCACTCTCACAACTTCTAGTCAGCATAGTACTGGAAGTCCTAGCCAGAGCAATCAAACAAGAGAAAGAAAGAATGGGCATCCAAACTGGTAAAGAGGAAGTCAAACAGTTGCTGTTTGCTGATGATATGATCAAACACATATAAAGCCCTAAAGACTCCTCTGTAAAGCTACTAGAACTGATAAATGAATTCAGCAAAGTTTCAGGATGCAAAATTAATGTACACAGATCAGTAGCTCTGCTATACACCAACAGAGACCAAGATGAGAATCAAATCAAGAACTCAACCCCTTTTACAATAGCTGTGAAAAAAGAAGATACTTAGGAATATACCTAACCAAGGAGATGACATACCTCTACAGGAAAAACTACAAAACACTACTGAAAGAAATCATATATCACACAAACAAATGGAAGCACATCCCATGCTCATGGATGGGTAGAAGCAATATTGTGAAAATATCATACAGCCAAATGCACTCTATAAATTCAATGCAATTTACATCAAAATATCACCATTATTCTTCACAGAACTAGAAAAGACAATCCTAAAATTCAGATGGAACCCAAAAAGAGTTTGCATAGCCAAAGCAAAACTAAGCAAAAAGAACAAATCTGGAATTCATATTATATGAATTCAAACTATACTATAAGGACATGGTCACCTAAATAGCATGATACCGGTATGAAAACAAACACATAGACCAATGGAAGATAATAGAGAATCCAGAAATAAAGCAAAATACTTATAGTCAACTGATCTTCAACAAAGCAAGCAAAAGCATAAAGTAGGGAAAAAACACGCTATTCAACAAATACTGCTGGTGTAACTGGCAAGCCACATGTAGAAGAATGAAACTGGATCCTCATCTCTCACGTTATACAAAAATCAATTCAAGATGGATCAAGGACTTAAATCTAAGACCTGAAACCATAAAAATTCTAGAATATCACATTGGAAAAACCCTTCTAGACATTGGTTAAGGCAAAGACTTTATGACCAAGAACCCAAAAGCAAATGCAACAAAAACAATGATAAATAGGTGGGACTTTATTAAACTAAAAACATTTCTGCACAGCAAAAGAAACAATCAGCAGAGTAAACAGGCAACCCACAGAGTGGGAGAAAATCCTCTCAATATATTTTCTTCTATTTTATTTTGGTAGCCACTTTTTTTCCCTTGATTTTGATATTGCTTATCTCCAATACAGTCTTTGCCCTTTAGTTACAGTAATCTTTTAAAAAGTCATGTCTTGCCATGTCACCGTTCCTTCAAATATTCTAACTGAAACTTGTACCTCCTGCCAAACTCTCAGACATTGGCTAGAAGGTCTTTTATAATCTGATCCCATACTCCCATACTAACCTTTTGTTGGTGTGAATCTTCATCCTAATCCCCCATGGTGGCTTTATGAAATCTATTAAACATAGATTTTCAAATAACATATGCCATTCTCTATTACGTGGGTACCTGCTGCTCACAAAGAACACCCTTTCCTCAGCTGCCCCCTCACTTACCTCACCTAATTATGCCCTTATCATTATTTTATACAATTCTTGAAACCTTACTCATTCCACCCTTCCCAACACACATCTATGTTTGTGTGCATGTACACACACATGCACATGCACACACACACACACACACACACATATTTACACACATCTACACACAATTTGAGCCAAGTACTCAACTAGACCAGACCAGGGTTTATCAACTTCACCACTACTAGAAAGGATCATGTCTCGTGGCAGGAAGCTATTCTGTACAAAATAAGTTTTTAGCACGATCCCCAGCCCATATACACTTGATGCTAATATGTGTCCCCAGACTCTAGATGTGACAATCAAATATTTTTTTTGGTCATTTGCAGATGTTTTATGGAGGGAATTGGTAGAGAACCACTGGTAGAGAACCACTTTTCTAGATATTCAGGGCTCCCAGTTCTCACCTTTAACAATTAACATACTCTATATTGTATCTTTACTGCTATGTGCATCTTCCAAAAGCATAAAGGAAAAAGCTTTGAAATTTTTAAAAACCAGATTGATAAGCGTAACAATAACCTAAAAATGATTATCCAAAGAACTACAAAATAATTGTACTTATGTATACAAACACTGGAATTTTAAAAATAATAACAATGGGATTTAACAATATATTAAACAAAACTACAACATGACCATGTGGGATTAATCTCATAACTTCAAAACTCCCCAAACAAATATCAAGAAATCAAATAGACAATTCACTGTATTTTGTTGTTCAGAAATGAAAAGATGATCATTTCAAGAGGTATAAAAAAGTGATGTTTATTTATTTATATTCCTGCAGGAACAGACAAACTTGTTTTAGACTAATATTTCCTCCATTCCCAATCAAAAGCAACTGTGAATTTATTCTGAAATTTAACAGAAAACATTACAGAATGGAATTTAGGAATTTTATGAATGTTTAGCTGCTTATCAAACCTGGTAGCAGAAATAAAATTATGAAATGAAAAAGAGATCTGGAAAAAACACCTATAGATAAGCAAAAATGATAAAAGGATAGAAAACAGGGAAAATTATTGCAGAAACATATGAGTTCAGGGGAAAAGATTTTAAATGTGTAATTGGAGCTCCAAAATGATAGGAAAGAGAAACATGAAAAAGAATCAATATTTGGCAAAATAATTATCAGAGCCATCAAGCCATGTATTCAAAAGTTTTATGAAAACCAAATATAATACAATATAAAAATGGAAAATAAAACTCCTAGCCATATTTTAATTAAAATTCTGATAGTCAATGAAAAAATAGAGGAAAAAATACATAACTCTCAAAGGAGCAACATTAAAAACTGACAACTTAATGAAAGCCAGAAAATATTAAAAGATCTACAAATTGCTAAAAGTAAATGACTATCAGCATAGTCTTCTATACACAGACACACACACACACACACACACACGTCTTTCGCAAATAAAGTTGAAATAAAATTAAAAAATTTAAAGAACAAATACTAAGATATTTCATAGGCCCACAGAAAACACTAAAGGAAGTGCTTCAGGAAAAAAAAATAATCTCAGATGGAAGCATTAAAGAGGTAGGAAAGAATAAAGAACACTAGAAAAGGTGAATCTGGAGATAAAGCTAATAAATTTTGACTTTATAAAATTATAATCACAGTGTGTTATGGGAATTTTAAAATATATTATTTCATGCAGAATTAAAATGTATGAAAATAACATAAAACATAAAGTGATAATGCAGTACATAAAAATACAGACAGACATAAACAAAGGTCTTATAGATTTCATTTAAAAATTTTTAGCTATGAGACAGGTAGCATAACATAAAACTCAATAGTTTATAAGCAACAGTTGCATCCAAATTATGTTTTTGCAAGTTAAGTGAACCTGTTCACATGGCTAAAGCCCTTTGCTAATATTAAGGAAGTCCTTCAATATTTTTTATTTGGTCTTTTTTTTTTTTTTGAGACAAAGTCTCACTCTGTCACCCAGCCTGGAGTGTAATGGCTTCCTCTTGGCTCACTGCAAACTCTGCCTCCCAGGTTCAAGCGATTCTCCTGCCTCAGCCTCCTGAGTAGCTGGGATTACAGGGGTGTGCCACCATGCCTGGCTAATTTTTGTATTTTTATTAGAGTTTCACCATTGGTCAGGCTGGTTTTGAGCTCCTAACCTCATGATCCACCTACCTCGGCCTCCTAAAATGCTGGGATTATACACGTAAGCCACTGCACCCAGCCAAATTTTAAACGATTTTTCTTTTCTGGTGAGTCATTACCCTGAAGTTTATTTCCAAAAGATAGCTATTAAGGTCTAGAGAAGATGAAATAGGAAATTTACATATAAAGAGAAAGAGAAAGTAAGGCAAGTTTTTCCAAGAAGGATTTTAGGGTGTGTCAATAAGATCAGGCACAGAGAAGGATTTAAAATGGATGCACAGGTAACATAAAATTATACAATTTCATTACAGATTTTAGAAATAAATATACGGGTGGACCTAGAAAAGGTTCAGAAGTCTAACTAAATTCTTTTATGGAAATGTGAATCTGGCTGGGCACAGGACGTGGGCTTAAACTCAGGAGTTTGAGATCAACCTGGGCAATGTGGCAAAACACCATCTCTACAAATAATACAAAATTTAGCCAGGCATAGTGGCATGCATCTATAGTCTCAGCTACTCTGGAGGCTCAGGTGGGAGGACTGGTTGAGCCCAAGAGTTCGAGGCTGCAGTGAGACATATTCACACCACTAGACTCCAGCCTGGATGACACACCAAGACCCTGTCTCAAAAAAGAAAAAAAAAGAAAAAAGAGAGAGAGAGAGAGAGAAAGAGAGAAAGAAAAGTGGAAACATATCAAGGATTCAAGGGAACCAGATGAAAGATTGAGGGTGGCAAAAGGAAGGAGGGGCAGAAGGAAATGAAAGAACAAGTCTTAGAGGAGCCAGTTTGGAGATATCTTAAGTCTCCAAATGAGGACAATGAAGTATTATATAATCCTCAGCAAAAATCATGGCAGCAAATAAAGGAAACATAGGGAGCAGAGTATATATAGTTAGCATGGCTTGGAGAAGAGAGAAATTCAGTTGACTGAGATGATCACGTAGGGAAAGCAGGATCCTGTAGAGAAACTCAGAGTGGCCTTTACAAAAAAACTGTAGGCTGAATATCAGTTTTGAATTAAGCTGACTTCTGACCACAGAGATCTTTTTAAAATTATTTTTTCTTCTTTAAGTGCAGGACAATTTTGTTTCCAATATTCTGACATTTTACAATGTCTGCAGGCATCCTGAGATAGGTAGCTGAGGTTTTAGGATTAATAAAAATAAATAGGCTTCTAATTGCCTCTAAATGCACATTCCTGTTTTTATAAAAGACTCAACTGGTCAGAAACTAACAGTTGCTTTTAACTCCTCAAAGAATTGATCTGCAGCTTGAATGATACTGAGGGACTGACCCATCCATTTAGTTGTATTATCTTTAAGCTTTTTTGTTTTTTAATATCAAAAGGGGATTTCCAATCAAGATATAAGACAAAAAAGGAATCTTATCACACTCTGAATATAAGCCAAAGTTCTAGACCAAAGGTATATCTACAAGTGAATCAAGACAAAAACTAATATTCAAAACTGGAATTGTTAAGTCTTTTAATAACTTTAACCAAGGTTTCTTAATAGAAAGCAAAAAGATCCAGCCCTTTAAAGACCCTAAAGACAGATAAAAAGAAGGAAAAGCTCCAGTTAGTACGCTTAGCCATAAATGAGGCACCATCCACATTTCTATCCAGCCATATTCTTAGAGCTCTCAACCTTTCAGTTGGTTGCCTACACACAAAGGCCCCATAACTTGTATCCCCCTCAAAAGACAGAAAGTTTTTTAAAAAGGACATCGATTGCTAAGATAAACAGAGAAACAAAAGCTGTTCATAGAAGAAAAAATTATCACTAACAAATGGCACCCCAGAAGTCAAGAGTCAGACCAATTCAAAACAATTAATTTAACTAATTCTTATAAATTAATTAAAATAACTTTTTGGAGATGGAGTCTTGCTCTGTTGCCCAGGCTGGAGTGCAGGTGCACAATTTAGGCTCACTGAAACCTCCGCCTCCCGGGTTCAAGCAATTCTCTTGCCTCAGCCTCCCAAATAGCTGGGACTACAGGCATACACCACCATGCCCAGATAATTATTTTGCATTTTTAGTAGAGACAAGGTTTCACCATGTTGGCCAGGCTGGTCTCAAGCTGCTGACTTGTGATCCACCACCCTTGACCTCCCAAAGTGCTGGGATTACAGGCGTGAGCCACTGAGCCCGGCTAATAATTCTCATAAATCTTTTTATCTGGAGCTATAGAAATTTCCTGATGAAACAGAGCTAGATTCAGAGGAGGGAAATTTTAAACCAGGGGTTCAGAGATCCAAAAGATCTTTAGCTCAGAGGAAGGGAATTTATGAATTTTAACTGATTCCTGCTTTTAATTTTGCCAAGGAATTCTCTAAAGTTAGTCTTTACATTTCTTTATATCATCTTTTTAATTTGATTTAAAAAAATCTTTTCTTAAAAAATCTTTTAAAACATAGCTAATTTATTCCAAAAGTGACTAAAATCAATAAGCCTTCTTCAAGGAATAACAGGGAGGTTACTGTTCAGATTTAGAATACCATGGCATTGTCAAAGTGGGTACACAAAATGCAGCCCTGCCACTAATTTTGAAAGTTTACTCCCAGAGACAGAATAAGAAAGCAAAGAAACTTTTCATCAGCATAGGCAGTTAAGGGTTGTATTTGTGAATACAGTATCTACAGACTCCTATGAACACATGGGGTGCCACATGAAGTGCCTCCAGTCACAGACCTGATCGTCTGTGACACTGGCTGGGCAGGCATTATGGGGATTCGGCTTTCTCAGCACTATCCAGGCAACAAAGGTTAAGATGACAAAAGCCTTTATGGACTGGAGACTCTTAAGATAAACTCCCCTGAGAAACGGAACAATCTGACAAAGAGAATGTTGCTTGCTACTTTGTGTGTTGAATTACGACCGTTTTTGACTAGCTGACTGATGCGACCTGTCAGTTGCATCCCTCTGGATGGCAGAAACAAGAGAGAGACGTCCTTCCTCACTAAGTCACAAAGCCAAGCTCGCAAGACACAAAACAATATGAAAGGAGAACCTCTCATCAAGTTTTTGTGTTGGGCACCCACAGGAAATGGTGTCTAAGCAGAAGCTGGTCTAATGAGAACTGTGAACTTACCAGTTCAAGGCTGGCTTGAACAGCAGGTTTATAGGATCTATCTCTGTATTCTATATTTTTTCTCTTTATAACAAAATGACACAAAAGATGAAGACAAAGCAAAACAAAGAATATCTGTGAGAGAGAAGGGATCATAAAACAGAAATACTCATACTAAAAAATGCCAGAGTCGCTATACAAGAACTAATTTGCATACACTTATTTTCCTGCTAATCTACATTTAGAAAGGAAACAGAGAAAGAGAGACTCCCGTCACTTGCTCAAACAGACTCCACAGGCAGAAAGCCAGAAGACTGACTTGACAATAATTCTTAACTTTTTCCCACTTCTTCAGGTCTCAGGGTCTCACAGCCTCCAGAGTGAGCAGAGAGATTTGTCCTCCTGGCTTCTCATTGCAACTTTAGAGAGGAAGGAAATTTTCTTCCACTTTCTTTAATTTGAGTTGCTGGAACAAACTGACAGAAGACAGATTAATAGGAGAAAAGACATACAAATTTATTATGTGCACATATGCATGGGATCCACACAAAATATGATACTCAAAGAAAGGCCAGATGGTTGAAGCTTAAATAGCATTTTGAGCTGCAAAAAGAAATAGGGGCTTGGGGCTTCTCAAGGGGAGTTGGCAACACAAGCTATGGGAGGGTGAGGGCAGGAAATGCATGATGAACAAAAGTTGCCTTGTAATGCAAATAAAATTTCTGAGGTAGCAGTTGTCAGAAGAATAGATGATGTGGACTTTTAGTATCCTTTCCTATGAATTAATCTTTAATTTGTTGGGATGATAGGAGAGGGGGCTCATGACAAATGCCCTCCTTCTAGAAGAACTTCCCTTAGTCACATAAGGAACCTCAGAAAAAGGCCTTTCCTGCATTTGCCGCTCTCAAGGGGCTCTTGGTTTGAAGTTCAAAGTGGCATATCTTGAGCTATCTTTTCCTGAGCTTCAACACCTGAAACTAAATATATAAAATTAATCAAAATGCATATTTTAAAGTAAATTGATGCAATGTGAGAAAAGAGAATCAATTTGATTTCAGATTTTTTCTTTAAGTGGCTCAGAAGCCTTAACACTGGACACATGGAGAAGAAATTATCCTATGTTGTCATGTAGCAAACAATATATCACTAATCTTAATCATGTGACCTCTGTTTAGTGCCTTTTGGCTTTGTGCTTTCCCCTTTTTTTAAAAAAAACAAAGCCTTTATATTAAGCTTTATAATGGCTTTATAAACAAAGCCATTATATTACGACTAATGACAAAACAGAATGTAAAATATTGTTGCATGAAAAATGTATTATGTTAAAGATGAATTTTTCTGATATGAGACCCTAGGATAAAGATTTCAGTGCAGGTCTCTTACTAGAGCTAATTCCAGGAAAAACCAAGAGAGGAAGGAGGAAAGGAGACAGAGAAGGGAAGAAAGACAATAAAAAAATTATTAAGCACATTACTTCTGTTGGCATCTGACCCTCATTCTTACTGGAAAACTCTGATTAATCCAGTCTCAGAGTTGTTTTCCACTGAGGGCCAAGATGCTGGGGTATGTGTCTTCCAAATCTCACCTGCCACTTACTGAAGCTTAATACTTATGGCCTGTCCTGTGGGAGTATGGAGAGAAAGCCCTCATGCAGGGTCGCAGGGGTTTTCAAATGCAAGAAACAATGTATGGGAACAATAATGATAAGGGAATATGAGAGGAGTGCTAACAGTTTCTGTTAATGTCCACCTCTTGCATTGCTCAGATCTACTGACATGCCAAGATTCCATTACTAAGTGCTATCACTTCATCTTTAGGCTGGTAGCCAGTCCAAATTTTTAGGGAAAAGAAAGAAAAATGACTTGTAAGTTTAGGGACTTCATGGGACAAACTACTATTTTAGATATTTATTCTCTTTAGTGGCACTGATTCTAGATTTCTCTCACCATTGGACCTGATTCTATTGCTCTAGTGCGGTGGGTATCCCCGACCTTCATCATGAGGTTTCTGAGCCCCCTGGTTACAGAGCCCTTATCAAACCTTGTTTACTGCAACTGCTCATTTATTATTATCATTGGGAGAAGCATGGCGTCTGTGTAATAATCAGGTCAAATACTCTGGTAGTATACTCTTTCTTTTATTTGATTGTTGGTCTGCTGGCATAAGTAGCCTAAAATGATCAGGTAGCAGCTTTAGCTTATATTTAATTGAATATTCACTATGCCCTCAACTGTACCCCTATACCTCCCCTTACCTCGTAAAGGAACCAACAATTTTAGTCTAATAGAGACTAAATTTTAAGGACAAGGATAAAGAGGAGTAAGGTTGAGTTGCAGACATTCTATTATACTTCCACCACTTGTTTCATAGACCCATGTACTTTAGCTATTTACATCACAGTAGCATAAAATGGCCATTGATTTAAAGTATATACTGCACCTTGAAGGCCAATGCTCAATACTGAAAAATGTCCTTTCCAGATGACACCTTATATGCACTTTGAGAGGCTTTTCCAGCACTATTATGTTATTAGCTGAGGCGCTCTAGGCATGAGAGGCATATCAATCTCAATAAGGATGAACTTTTGTCAATATAATCAACTAGCCACCAAGTGACTGGTTGGATTCCTCAAAAGATGATACCATATTGGCAGTTTAGCGATACTCCTGTAGCTGACTAGTCAGACATTCAGCAGCAGATAATCCTTGGCAAAAGGAAACTCCTGCTATTGGTCTTTTAGACAGCCATTATCCCTGCCAACATGGCTTCTCTATTCATGGGCCACTCATGCAAGTACTACGTTAGAAGAACAGAGACTGGCCAGTGCATATGAAATGAGTAAGTCTGTCCACCTGATTTTAGTAGCTTCTTTGAAATTGAAACTTCTACTGAGAATGGTCCCAAAGCAAAAGAAAAAAAAATCAACAAGCCTTTATGTCACTCCCATATGTGCCCATTTGCATGCCTCTTTTCCATATCTTCTTGTTTTCAATCTACACTTGCATTTTCCAGATTCTTAAACAAGCTGTCAAGCTATTCAATTCTTCCCGGTATTCTGAGTATCTCAAACCACTTCTTTCTTAACATAAAGTTAATGTCAAATATACTGAGTAAGCCTCTGCCCAGTGAAAATCTTTTCATTCCCTGCCAAATTTTAGGGCCACTCCAACAAATAGTAGTGTGACAAAAGTACTTTCTTCCCTTGAACCAACATTGAAACATTCTATCCATGATCTAGGCCTAGGTGCCTTGCAATTTCATCAGCTGTTCCTAAGGAATCCTCAAAGAGTATGCGCCTGTGAGCTTAGGGAGAGTTTGTTGTTATAAACAAGAGTCTCTGGTGACAGAACCAGTGTGAGGTGTATACATATAAAAACTTTATCCAAACTGAATATTGCCTCAGAGACCAGAAAAATTACTACACCTTATGTATGTGAAATGGATGCGAATTAGGACGTCATTCATCCCTTGACCTCTGTATGCCTCCCTTGACAAGGGTGCCCATGTTGATTTTGTGGTACTCTGGTGTTAGTGACAGCACAGAACCTGTATTTAAGTGCTCTCTTGGCAGATCAGTGTATGTCTCCTTTGTTCAATGTATGATACCCCTAATAGGATAGGGAGACACAAAGGAATGGGAGTAGGGGGTTGCTATTGCCTTTTATGTGTATTCCTTCTTCTGGGTTCTGCCTTTCCTTCAATCAGTAACTCTGAGTCAGAAAACTGGCTTAGGTCTGGAAACAAGAATTGCGATTTTCCATTACACAGGCTGACATCAATCTTCTCACATTTTCTTGACCTTGTTTGATTACACAGGTCAGGGTCCTAACTTCTCCTGTAAAGAGCTAGGCAGTAAATATTTCACAGTTTTGTAGGCCATACAGTTTCTGTTTTATCTACTTAACTTTATCATTGTAGCACAAAAC
Source organism: Saimiri boliviensis (assembly GCF_048565385.1). Classification (NCBI taxonomy): domain Eukaryota; kingdom Metazoa; phylum Chordata; class Mammalia; order Primates; family Cebidae; genus Saimiri; species Saimiri boliviensis. The sequence continues at coordinate 59,315,034 of NC_133455.1, forward strand.
AGCCATAAACAGTAGGTAAATAAATGGACACCATGATATTCCACAGATGAAAGACTAGATTTGGCCCACAGGCTGTAGGGAGCTGACCGTGATACAAGTCAACTAATGCTGGTTGCTGGATACCTATCTATCTCATCCCTAGCTCTATGACCTATTACATAAAATAGATCTACAATGTAGGTCCTTTGTATGTCATTCAGACCTTGCTAACCATCACTGTAAGTAGATATGCTTTGCTATTGATGGTTAAGTGCTGCCACCTGATATCAAATATACCATGATTTTATTATCCATATTGACCCCAAAGACACAAGTCCTATATAAAAGTCTTCTATCATCAACCCAGAAACATTGACACAGCCACAACTCTACTTGTCATGAGTGTTGACACCTTTGTCAGTAATGAATTCTCTATCACTTTAAAAGGAGTGTCCTCCAGGCATCCCCAGGAAACATACTCAGATGATTTATTTTCCAGACTTAGATAAATAAATTCATTTTAATATGATCAGTTCTATGCATTTTTTGTCCCTTCTGTCACACTCTGCTAAAGCAAGTTAATCTACTGTAGGCTACCATTCCAAGCTTTAAACAGTTATCCCAATAATATGATAGAAGCAGCTCGTGATCATATTCTCAGAATTTTAATCCCAAGTTATGACAGACTACTCCCCTACATTCATTGATATGGTTTGGCTGTGTCCCCACTCAAATGTCATCTTGAATTATAACTCTCATCATCTCCATGTGTCATGGGAAGGACGTAGTAGGAGATGATTGAATCATGGGGGTGGGGTTTTTTTGGTGCTGTTCTCATGACAGAAAGGGCAATTCCTCTGCACACTCTTGCCTGCTGCCATGTAAGACATGCTTTTGCTCCTCCTTTGCTTTCTGCCATGATGGTGAGGTCTCCCCAGCCATGTGGAATTGTGAGTTCATTGAACCTCATTTTCTTTATAAATTACTCACTCTCAGGTATTTCTTCATAGCAGTATGAAAATGGACTAATATAGTAAATTGGTACCAGGAGTGCTGCACTGATATTAAGATACTTGAAAATGTGGAAGCAAGTTTGGAACTGGGTAACACACAGAGTCTGAAGCACTTTGGAGGGTTCAGAGGAAAACAAGAAGCTGCAGAAAGATTTGGAGCTTCCTAGAGACTTGTTGAATGTTTTTCACCAAAAAGTCCAGGCTGAAGTGGTCTCAATGGAGGTAAGGAACTTATTAGGAACTTATTGGGAACTGGAGCAAAGGTGATTCTTGGTATGCTTCAGCAAAGAGACTGATGTCATTTTGCCCCTGCCCTAGAAATTTGTGACTTTTCAACTTGAGAGAGCTGATTTAGGGTATCTGGTGGAAGAAACTTCCAAGCAGCAAAGGGTTCAAGATGTGACTTGAGTGCTCTTACAAGCTTTCAGTTTTATGCATTCACAACGATATGGTTTGGAGGTAAAACTTATGTTTAAAAGGAAGCACAACATAAAAAGTTTGAAAAATTTACATCCTGACAAAAAGAAGAATAACATTTTCTGAGAAGAAATTCAAGCTGGCTGCAGAAATCTGCGTAAGTATTAAGGAGCCAAATGTTAATCACTATGATAATGGGGAAAATGTCTCCAGGTCATGTCAAAGGTCTTCATCACAGCCCTTGCATCAAAAGCCAGGAGGTCTAGGAGAAAAAAAAAATGGTTTTGTGGGCCAGGCCCAGGGCCTTGCTGCTTAGTGCAGTCTAGGAACTTGGTGCCCTGTATCCCAGCCATGGCTGAAAGGGGCCAATGTCCAGCTCAAGTTGTTGTTTCATAGGGTACTAGCCCCAAGCCTTGGCAGCTTACACATGGTGTTAGGCCTCCAGGTGCACAGACATCAATAATTAAGGCCTGGGAACCTCCTCCTGGATTTCAGAGGATGTATGGAAACACTTGGATATCCAGGCAGAGGTGTGCTGCAGAGGTGGAACCCTCATAGAGAACCTCCACCAGGGCAATGGAGAAAGGAAATGTGGGGTCAGAACTCCCACATGGAGTCTCCAATGGGGCACTGCCTAGTGGAGCTGTGAGAAGAGGGCCACCATCCTCCAGACCCCAGAGTAGTAGATCCAGTGACAGCTTACACCATGAATTTGGAAAAGCCACAGACAATACCAACCCATGAAAGCAGCCAGGGGGTTGCTGTACCCTGCTTAGCCACAGAGGCAGAACTGCCCAAAACCATGAGAACCCACCTCTTGCATCAACATGACCTGGATGTGAGACAAAGAGTCAAGGAGATCATTTTGGAGCTTTAAGACTGACTGGCCCACTGGATTTTGGACTTGCATGAGGCCTGTAGCTTTTTCATTTTGGCTAATTTCTCCCTTCTGGAATGGGTATATTTACCCAATGCCTGTATCCCCATTGTATCTAAGAAGTAACTAACTTGCTTTTGATTTTACAGGCTCATAGGTAGAAGGGACTTGCTTTGTCTCAGATGAGACTTTGGACTGTGGATTTCTGAGTGAATGCTGAAATTAGTTAAGACTCTGGGGGGCTACTGGGAAAGCATGATTGGTTTTGAAATGTGAAGAGATGAGATTTGGCAGGGGTCAGGAGTGGCATGATATGGTTTGACTGTGTCCCCACCCAAATTTCATCTTGAACTGTAGCTCCCATAATCCCCACATGTCAAGGGGAGGCAACTGAATCATGGGGCTGGAATTTTTCTGCACTGTTCTTACGATAATGAGGAAGTCTCATGAAATCTGACGGTTTTATAATGGGCAGTTTCCCTGCACATACTCTCTTGACTCTGGCCATGTAAGATGTGCCTTTGTCCTTCCTTAGCTTCTGCTATGACTGAGGTTTCTCAGCCATATGGAATTGTGAGTCATTAAACCTCTTTTTCTTTATAAATTACCAAGTCTCAGGTATATCTTCATAGCAGTATGAAAATGGACTCATACATTCATAGTGTTCACTATCTAGTCTTATATTCCACTCTCCCATCCCCTAGCCCTGGCACAGCATTTCAAGATTAATTCTGAGGCACATTCTCCCAATTTCTGGTAGCATATTTCAACCAGTTCCTGTTGCTCTTTTGGTAAATTATTATTTCCCTTTTTTCTGGTACACTATTCATTACTTGAGCCATGCAGAAATAACTCTACTTATTGGTCTAAAGGCAATGGGTGAAGCAGTGGAAGATCTAAAGCAAGGAAGGCATGCAAACAAAAAGAGGTTGGATTCTCTCTTATTGAAAGGAGCAGTGATGAGATGGATGGGATTTTTGCTGATGTAGAATACCTGAGATAATATGGGAATTCACGTTTTTCTTTTTTTTTTTTTAAATTTCATTTTAGGTTTTGGGGTACATGTGAAGAAAATGCAAGATTGTTGCATAGGTACACACATGGCAGTGTGATGTGCTGCCTTCCACCCTATCACCTATATCTGGCATTTCTGCCCATGCTATCTCTCCCCAACTCCCCACCCCCTGCTGTCACTCCCCTATTTCCCCCTTACAGACCCCAGTGTGTGATGCTTCCCTCCCTGTGTCCATGTGTTCTCATTGTCCAGAATCCACCTATGAGTGAGAACATGTGGTGCTTGATTTTTTGTTCTTGTGTCAGTTTGCTGAGAATGATGGTTTCCAGGTTCATCCATGTCCCTACAAAGGACACAAATTCATCTCTTTTTATGGCTGCATAGTTTTCTGTGGTGTATATGTGCCACATTTTCCCTGTCCAGTCTATCATCGATGGGCATTTGGGTTGGTTCCCGGTCTTTGTTATTGTAAACAGTGCTGCAATGAACATTTGTGTGCATGTGTCCTTATAGAAGAATGATTTATAATCTTTTGGATATATACCCAGTAATGGGATCGCTGGGTCAAATGGAATTTCTATTTCTAGGTCCTTAAGGAATCGCCACACTGTCTTCCACAATGGTTGAACTAATTTACATTCCCACCAACAGTGTAAAAGTGTTCCTATTTCTCCACATCCTCTCCAGCATCTGTTGTCTCCAGATTTTTTAATCACCATTCTAACTGACGTGAGGAGGTATCTCAATGTAGTTTTGATTTGCATTTCTCTGATGACCAGTGATGATGAGCATTTTTTCATATGTTTGTTGGCCTCATGTATGTCTTCTTTTGTAAAGTGTCTGTTCATGTTCTTTCCCCACTTTTGAATGGGCTTGTTTGTTTTTTTCTTGTAAATCTATTTCAGTTCTTTGTAGATTCTCTATATTAACCCTTTGTCAGATGGGTAGATTGCAAAATTTTTTTCCCATTCTGTTGGTTGCAGATTTGCTCTAATGATTGTTACTTTTGCTGTGCAGAAGCTATGGATTTTGATTAGGTTCCATTTGTCTATTTTGGCTTTTGTTGCCAATGCTTTTGGTGTTTTGGTCATGAAATCCTTGCCCATGCCTATGTCCTGAATGGTTTTCCCTAGGTTTTCTTCTAGAGTTTTTATGGTATTTAAGTCTTTAATTCATCTGGAGTTAATTTTAGTGAAGGTGTCAGGAAGGGGTCCAGTTTCTGCTTTCTGCACATGGCTTGCCAGTTTCCCCAACACCATTTATTAAACAAGGACTCCTTTCCCCATTCTTGTTTTTGTCAGGTTTGTCAAAGACTGGATGGTTGTAGATGTGTGGTGTTGCCTCCGAGGCCAATAAATGCCCACAGGAGAAGCAAGGAAAGATCTAAAATCGACACCCTATTGTCAAAATTCAAAGAGCTAGAGGAGCAAGATGAAAAAAACTCAAAAACTAGCAGAAGATAAGAAATAACTAAGATCAGAGCAGAACTGAAGGAGATAGAGACACAAAAAAACCCTTTAAAAAATCAGTAAATCCGGGAGCTGGTTTTTAGAAGAGATCAACAAAATAGACCCCTAGCCAAATAATAAAAAGAAAAGAGAGAAAAATCAAATAGATGCAATAAAAAACGATAAAGGGGATATCACCACAGATTCCACAGAAATACAAACCATCATCCGAGATTACTATAAACATCTCTATGCACATAAACTAGTAAAGCTGGAAGAAATGGATAAATTCCTGGACTCTTGCATCCTCCCAAGCCTAAACCAGGAAGAAGTCGAAACCCTGAGCAAACCAATAACAAAGTTGGAAGTTGAGGTAGCAATTAAGAGCCTACCACTGAAAAAAAAAACCCAGGTTTAGATGAATTCACAGCCAAATTCTACCAGACATACAAAGAGGCACTGGTACCATTCCTTATGAAACAATTCCAAACAATACAGCAAAAGGGAATCCTTCCCAAATCATTTTATGAGACAAACATCATCCTGATACCAAAACCTGGCAGAGACTCAGCAAGAAAAGAAAAGTTCAGGCCAATATCCATGATGAACATAGATGCAAAAATCTTCAATAAAATATTGGCAAACCAATTGCAACAGCACATCAAAAAGCTTATCCACCATGAAGTAGGCTTCATCCCGGGGATGCAAGGCTGGTTCAACATACACAAGTCTATAAACATAATTCACCATGTAAACAGAACCAAAGACAAAAACCACATGATTATCTCAATTGATGCAGACAAGGCCTTTAACAAAATGCAACAGCCTTTTATGCTAAAAACCCTCAATAAACTAGGTATTGACAGAATGTATCTCAAAATAATAAAAGCTATTTACCACAAACCAACAGCCAATATCATACTGAATGGGCAAAAACTGGAAGCATTCCCTTTGAAATGTGGCACTAGACAAGGATGCCCTCTCTCACCACTCCTATTCAATATAGTATTGGCAGTTCTAGCCAGAGCAATCCAGCAAGAAAAAGAAATAAAGGGTATTCAAATAGGAAAGGAGAAAGTCAAATTGTCTCTATTTGCAGACCACATGATTGTATATCTAGAAGACCCCATCATCTCAGCCCAGAGTCTCCTGAAACTGATAAGCAGCTTCAGCAAAGTCTCAGGATACAAAATCAATGTGCAAAAATCACAAGCATTCCTATACACCAATAACAGACTTAAAGAGAGCTAAATCAAGAACAACCTGCCATTCACAATTGCTACGAAGAGAAAAAAAAATACCTGGGAATACAACTAACAAAGGATGTAAAGGACCTCTTCAAGGAGAACTATGAACCACTGCACAAGGAAATAAGAGAGGACACAAACAGACGGAGAAACATTTCATGTTCATGGTTAGGAAGAATCAATATTGTGAAAATGGTCATATTGCCCAAAGTAATATACAGATTCAACGCTATCCCCATCAAGCTACCAATGACCTTCTTCACAGAACTGGAAAAACAACCTTAAACTTCATATGGAACCAAAAGAGAGCCCACATAGCCAAGTCAATTCTAAGCAAAAAAAAAAAAAAAAAAAAAAAAAAAAAAAAAAAAAAGTGAGAATTCACGTTTTTCAAGTCCATTCACCCAAATATCTTCACCTAGCTCTAAGGGTACCACTCCTTCATTCTCAGTGTCCTGACATTGATGCAAGAGGATTGTAAATTTAAATCTGTATAACAGCACAACAATTAAAATCAGGAATTTCTGATTTTCAGCAGATCCTGTTCCCTTTGTTGAAAGATTTGTAATTCTCTTTATTATTGCCAGGGAGACTTTCTGACTTTTGCACAATCCCTTTGTTAATTGGTAGCTGACCTGAGCCTCTCATATTCTTCCTTCAGGATAACTGGGGCAGTTAGCAATAGTCAATCAACTCCAAGATGCAAATAATAATCATTTCCACCATGTCTCTCAAGGACTAGAGCTATAGCATAAGGGAGTGCATCCCCTTCCACCTGTATTTTATTACGATACATCACAGGTAAGAGCCTTAGCAATTGTGATGCTGTGCACGCCAGGGTATACATCCATCCATTACCAAGTTAGGCACCAGTTCCCAGGAGTTTCTTTATCTCAGACCACTTCTTCCTTCCCTAAAGTTTATGACCAGATGTACTAAATGAAGTTTTGCCCATTAGGAAAGACTTTTCCTCACCACTCTCTGTCCAACTCTGAGTAGTAAATGTGGCAGTTTTCCTTTTCCACTTGCATCAACATATCAAGCAAATCACCATTGATCCAGGCCCAGGTATTTAGCTCCTGTACTAGCTGGTCCTAAGGTTTACATCAAGAGGCCATTCACATGAGCTCAGAAAGAGCTGCTGATGGGGTTCTTATCACCATATGACTGGCAAACTCTCTAATTTCAGAATACTTTTTTATCAAGAGATAGATTAGGATCAGAACTTCTCATACTACCTTGAGTTCCTGAACTAGCATATCTCAAAAAAAAACAAAAATAAAAAATTGAGGATAAGAAGTTTATTCAAGAGCTATTCCTAAGTATTGTCAGGAGAAGAAAGAAATAAGACCAATAAGGAAAGGAAGACAAATAAAAAGTGTGCTGTCAATCAAGTTAAATAGGTGGGCAACTAGAATGCAATCTTGCTGAGGAGCTCTTGGAGACTACGTAAAATGTGCCCTAAGATTATAATTTCCCAAGGGAAACTTCAGGAAAGCTAAAGCATTTATCTTCAAACTCCTGTCCATCACTGGCAAAGAACTGCTCCTGGGGTGTAACTTTCTATTACATTCAGATGTGAGAGGAGAGAAAACCTTGAGACTGACAGTGGCAGGCATCTGCAGCAGGGCACTGTGGCATGCACTGGCACAGAGAATGCTAAGAGGATCTGAGCAGGACATGAATTGCATATGCTGCACATGATGGGAAGTGAAAAGACAGATGGAAAAAGGAAGAAACAATTTTACTTCTTAGAGTTTAAAGATATAACAAAGACCCTCCCAAAATGCTATTGCTCAAAAAAAAGGATAGAAGCTTATTTGCCTCTCAGTGATGCTCAACATTTCTGGTCAATATCTAGTCTCTTCATGCCATCTTTCAGAGTCCAAGACTACAGAAGTTTTACAATATTAAATATATGGCTTCTAAGCCACACTAGTGATCATCTTTTCAATCAGAGGAAGGTGAAAAGAATAGAATGTTTATTAGTCAGGGTCTCTAGAGGGACAGAACTAATCGGAGATATACACCAGCAGATCCGATCCTGTTCCCTTCACTTAAAGATCTGTGATTTTCTTTATTATCGCCATGGAGACTTTCTGACTTTTGCACAATCCTTTTGTTAATTAGTAGCTGACCTGAGCCTCTCATATTCTTCCTTCAGGATATCTGGGGCAGTTAACAATAGTCATATATATATATATATATATATATATATATATATATATATGAGTTTATTAAGGAGTATTTATATATATATGGGAGTTTACTAAGGAACTCATATGATCACAAGGTCCCAAAATAGGCCATCTGCAAGCTGAGGAGCAAAGAAAGCCCATCTGAGTCCCAAAGCTGAAGAATTTGGAGTCCAATGTTCAAGGAGAGGAAGTATCCAGAATGGGAGAAAGATGTGGGCTGGGAGGCTAACTCTGTCTAGTTTTTTCATGTTCCTTTGCTCATTTTTTATCCTGGCCATGCTGGCAGGTGATTGTGCCCACCCAGATTAAGGGTAAGTCTGCCTTTCCTAGCTCACTGACTCAAATGTTAATCTCTTTTGGCAACACTCCCACAGTCACACTCAGGATCAATACTTTGCATCAATCAAGTTGACACTCTCTAGTAACCATCACAGAAGGTAATAATGTTCTCTTAAGCAAATATATAGAAGCTAACATATCATTTCCACAACATGTTGTATTAGCAAGATTTTTGTCACATGATTACGTTTAGCAGCAAGGTTTTCTGAGAATTATAGTACTTAGCTGGGCAGTCACATTTAAGTAAAACTGTTTTAGTGTTGAAGTAGAGGAGGATGGATTTTGGTGTAGTCTCCACCTCAGAAGGTAAGATAACTATAGGGGATCCTAGATCCTAACTGAAGTTCATAGATAAAGAAATCGTAATAAATCTATTATTCAAAATTGCAAAGATAATCAATGTAGCTATCAAAAATTAAAAAGAGAGGGAGGGAATTAGTGTCAGCAAGATAAATAATCATGTTTCATAAAAGGAACTCAAAAGTAATTGTTTAAAGGCTATTATAGGGGTGATTATATAGTGGCTTAATCACCAAATGATTTTAAAATCAAAAATAGGTTATGAAATAGTTGCATCTATGTATAAGTGGGAGGACAGGTAAAACTTAATCTTTACCATTGCTTTGAATATAATTGATACATTTTGAAAATATGAAAAATGAAGTGGGTCTCAATGTCCTGGTATAAAATGATTTCTAAAATATATTATTATCAGATAAAAGTGAAGTATATAAATGTATTTTAGTACTATCCTATTAGTATAAATAAAAAGGATGTGTGTGCATACACAAATGTGCTTATCTTTACAATTATTTTTAGAAAAATAGATGAAAGATTGTAATCAGGGAGTTATTGTTATCATCAAGGAATGAAATTGCTGGGCAAGAATTTGGATTAGAAAAAGGAAGATTTCAATACTTCAGATGTTTTATTACCATTTAAATGCATTACTTTCATTTAAGTAAATTTTAAAAATACATTTACAGTGAAATTATATAAGTTCATTGGATAAAGATGTCAAACCTCTTAACGTGTTCTCATTGTGCAACCTGAACATTGAGCTATTTAAAAATTCCTGTGTTCAGCTCAGCCGTCTGTCTCCCATCAGTTGCTGAAATTATTGAGTTATAACACGACAGAGTTTCATTAATATGGGCAAAGAAGAGCACTCTTCTTGCCCACATTCCCCATCAATGCTATCTGACTGACTTCCATCTACTCAGAACAAGACAGTTCTAAGTTAGCATGCATTCATTCAACCATTTATCAATTCATTCATCTTAAAATTTCAAGTCAGAAGCAGCAACAAAATCATTAGAAGCAGCTGATGAAAACATCATGATAGATGATGGATGTGGAAGGGGAATTTCTGAAGACAGCTATGTTTGAGAACAGGTTTTTGCATTATTTAATGAGGCTCTAACAGCTATGGCCAGAGTTAGAAGAAATAGTCTTAGATTTTGTTCCCTAAATTTTTAGATTATTTTAAATATTAGATGATTGTTTTTTATTGTAGTATCTTTAGAAATAATAGACCTTTAGAAGAAAATATTAAGAGGAAGGATATTTATTAATAACAATGATTTTTCCTAGAGTACTTTAATGAATGTGATTACTGAAGTGTAGTAGATGTCCCAATACATCTGCTGACCTGCTCACTTTGAACAGCCAAAGAGTGATCAATAACGATCAATGTTAGTATAATATGCATTCATGAGTTATGTTTTGAACATAAGGCAAAATTCCCATTTCCACATAATGAAACTTTTTGTGATGTGATTCTTTTTACTTCTCAGCTGGTTCAATGCATTTTTTTTTCCTCCGGAGGCAATCAAATTTGCCTTATAATTTATGCAATTAGGTCCTGTGGCCATTTAGAACACCACATTGACTCTACCTTTGTCTGATGCTTCTGATCACATGGATACATTTCAAGTTGTTCTTTGAGGTACTTGCATAAGTTATTTAAAAGCTTTGGTGCTTTTTAAATTTCCTCTCTTCCCCTAGGATGCTAAGGTAGGCTTGTTCTGAGTGGGGTTGTGGATTTTGCTGGGCCAAGCCCAGAGTTGAAAATGTCATTCCCTGATATTAGGGTCATGGAGGCCAAAGAAGCAAACAAACCCCCCCACCCCACTCCCCCAAAAAAGCAAAAATGTCCAAAATCAAAATGGTAGAAAGTGACTCAGAGGGCCATTCAATGTGAGGTTATGAGAAGCAGACTTCAGAGAAGAGGTATGGACATACAGCATTCTGGAGTTTGGACATGGGTACAAAAAATAAATAAATAAAGTGAAACAAAAAGCTGAAGGAGGTCTTAGGAATTGCCCAAAATGATGTTATACTGGTATCCCTGACAATAGTCAACCAGGCAGGACTGCTATGTGTAGCTGTTCAGCTTGTTCAGTGTATAAAACAGACTAGATATGCCAGTGGGGGTATCTCCATTCATCTAGTCTGCTCAAGGGAAATGTTTTTCTTTTGTTTGTTTGTTTTTTTCTTAATTCACCCAAAAGGTTCATACAAAATAGTGCAGCCTTGAACTCGGATTAAATAGTCAAACTTCCACTTGGCTGCATTGTACCTTTTAATCATATTTCTTTCTCTAAATTATAACAGCCTGTTCTCAGTCAAGCCATGAGCACATAAAAAAATCATTGCAAAACAAGCAAAAACAGTAATAACAAAAGAATTAAAGCCAAAGTTAGAAGACAAATTTTTAAAACAAATTAAGAGTTTTCATATAACTTAGAATTTTTGGTAGCTACTTTCCCACACTATAAAAAAAAAAAAAGTATTATCAGGTGGGTAATGTGCAGGTTAAGACTCCCTCTCACTCTCTCAATAAAACACTACACTTCTTATTATTCATTGTTTTTAATTACGGGATTTCATCGTTTGCTTTCTTTTGCAAAAATGCATTGAGTTCTTACTTCCTATGTTCCAGGAACTATTCCAGGAGATACAATGGTCTTTGCTTTTATGGAGCTTACAATTCAGTGAAAGAATAACAATGAGCCTACCAAGATAATCTTTTCAGTCTAAAGAAATAAAGGGTACCTTGGGAGCATGAAACAATAGGAATTGGATGGAGGAAGTAACTGATGCAGACCTCTCAGCTACCTTGCAGCAACAGATGATGTTCTATGAAAATACATCGACACATTTCACTCCATGAGATTAGTGCATGATTTTTCAATTATAAACACCTTAATAAAATAACAAATGCCCTCTAGCAATTAATCAAGTGTTCTGGTGCTCTAAATGTTCGACTGACAGTCATAAATCTAGTTACAGACACTGGGGTGGGATCACTTTCTTACAAAGACAGAAAAGGTTTACATACAAGGGTGGAGAGATAGTACATCTGAGCTGAAAGGATGGATAAGACCCAATTCTGCTTCATCCCAGCTTTCCAATGCCTTGTAATACAGTAATCCACACTTTCCCCACCACTGCTAAAATTCAAAGGACTTAAATTTGAATGCCATCCTACTACTTGTAATTGAACTTTCCTGCAAGTTTCATCACCTGGGAAAAATAGTACTCATCAATGTTGAAGGATTAAATGAGAAAACAGAAAAAAATGCATAGCATTAAATAGACTGTGTGGTCTTTAAACAATTAGTGAACTCCTTGCTGAGGAGTATTTATTTTGACATAACTCAGGAGAAAAAGTGGCCACAGCCTTGATTAACATAGAGAGAAAAAACTTGAGTTTCAATATCTATTGTCTGAGACTTGCAGCCAGCCACAGGGCCGGAGTGCTTCCTTTTCACATGTCCCCTTGGGGCCAGCAGAAATTAATTAATTCCATTAATATGCAGCTGAAGTCTGAGATGCCACAATGTAAGACAAAAGGAGTGGGAACTGTGAATTCTATTACTAGTGTAACAAATTACCAAACACTTGGAAATCCAGATGCCAATTTATTATCTCAAATTTTCTATGGGGTGGAAGTTCAGGCATTACGTGACACAGCTGGTCCTATACTTAGAGTTCCACAAGGAGGAAATCAAGATTTCATTCCTTTCTGGAGGCTCTGGAGAAGAGGCAGCTTTCTCATTCAGGTTAGTGGGCAGAACGCAGTTCCTTATGGTTAGAGAGATGAGGTAACTGTTTCTTTGTGGTCTTTCAGTCACAAGCCTCTCTTGGTTCCCAAACGCCACTTGCATTCTGCTCTTTATCCCTTTCATTTTTTCACTAGCAATGGGGCATCTATTTCTTCACTCTGAAACTCTATGTCTTTCCCTCTGCTTGATTCAATGGAGGTAGTTCTCTAAGTAGTTTTAAAGCTCTAAGTACTTTTAAAGATCGAATCCAGACAGAAAATTCAGGATAATTTTTTCTAAATTTTAAGGTCCCTAATTTTGACTCATATGCCAAGTAACATCACATATTCCGTTTCTGAGGGATTAGAGTGCAGACATCTTTTAAGGCCATTATTCTGTTTATGGGAAATGGGGAGGAGATGACACATGATAGAAAAATGCCAGATATAGGTGATGGGGAGGAAGGCAGCAAATCACACTGCCATGTGTGTACCTATGCAACAATCTTGCATATTCTTCACATGTACCCCAAAACCTAAAATGCAATAAAAAAAAGAGAAATGGGCTGGCAAACAGGATGGTTGGCTAAAAATAAAGAACCCACGTCTGTTTGGAGATTTTGTTTGGCTAGCAGGGTGTTTGCTGTTTGTATTGTTTCTAAAGTGAATTTGAATATTTTTTTTGGATAGTATGTATATGCGTATTGGTTCCACGTATCCTACCATTCCCTATCGTCTTATTCTGCTCTGCTTCACAGAATTATCTTACATGCCTGGGCTCTGAAAGCCTCCGTTTGCAAAGACAGCCTTGAAGTGAGTTCCATGGAAGACAAGAAGGATGGAAGAATTAGGTCATATGGGAGTCAGTGTTCACTTGGTCAGGGAAGACAGAAGAGTAATGATTCTTGCCATTTTATCCCATGGGGATCTGAAGAGCACTGAAAGACCTGTCTTTGTAGAGTACAATGTTCTACAACCAGAAAATGGGCTCCTAATCCAGAGTGATTCTATCATCAATTCTCCTGATATTTTTCTTCTAGAAAGAAAGTAGGAACATATCCAAGAGGACAGAAAGGAAAGGTCTCCCAGGCTTAGCTACATTAGTATATAGTAGGGACTTAGTAAATGTTTATTATTTCTAACTTGTCTCTCTCTCTTCATGAGCTCATTTTTTAACAGTTCACTAAAATGCCTACAAATAGGGTCTCTGTGCTTTCTGTCTATCATGTGAATAAATTCACATGAATAAATTCATGTGAGACAGTGGGAGCGAGACAGTGACATGAAAGTTGCAGTGAGCACAGGTTCTAGAGCCAAACCACTGAGATCCAAAGCTTGGCCCTACCAATTATGAACTGCTTACAACCTGAGAAAGTTACTTAACCTTTCTGGGACTCAGTTTTCTCATCTGTAAATTAGGAAGAGTAATGGAATCTACTACAGAGGATTTCTGTGAGGATCAAGAAGTTACCACATATAAAGAGACCATCTGCTATTTAGTGCTTAATTAATACATATTGAATATAATTGCTATTAAAACCTCTTTATTTTATCTGTGATAGTCTTAAGAATAAGTATTGTATTGTTTACAGATTGAAATGTTACTTTAATATTTTGTGTTTAAAGTGTTAAAAAAATGTACTGACTTCTCACAAGGGGCTCAGTGGCCTTGTAAGATTTCAAAATAAACTGACTTTACAAGAAATAACCACAAAATTCCCTGGCAGGGAGCGCAGGGCAGGGCAGAAGAATAAAAGTGAGTGTCTGTGTGCACGCGCACGTGTGTGTGTGTGTGTGTGTGTATGTGTGTGTGTATACAGGTGGGAATATAACTGATAGAGAAATAAAATTATATCTTAGCCAGAGGTGGATTTTCCATGACACTAATGAAGCTTAAATGTTGAAAAATTTTTATGGTGCAGAGCTTTTCAGAATGTAAGATGGGACGTAACGATGTGTGAACTTACACCTGTGTTGCTAATTTTGTAATAAGTTTCTTAACATTACCAAAGAAAAAACACATCAGATTTCTCCCCAAAAATGTAGCCAGGTTGCCCCAAACCTGGTCTAACCCCCCCAAAAATATTCTTCTGTAACAAATTCTGTGGGATACCTGAGAGCTACATGTGCTTTATAAGTATCCCTACTGTTTATGTCTGCCCAGTTCTGTGCCATGAAGTCTATAATAGGTTTGGCTTATTGACAGAAAACACCTAGTATCTCCAGCCAGAAACCTGTTTATGATTGGAAACTCTTCCCTATCCCATAGCCATTACATTAACAGTGGCTTACATCCTAGAGTCTCTGCCTCCTAATAGTTCTCAAGGACATTACCTTTGCTCTACCTCCACTGCCATGCTTCTGTTCAGAAAGTCATCAAATCTGTCATGGATGAATGCAATAAGCTATCAACTGATATCAGAGCCTCCACCCTTATCCTAATTTTCAATTACCACTAGTATTATCTTTGTAAAACTCAAATATGATCATGATAGCCCATTTCATGAAATTCTTCAATGACTTCCCATTTCCAGCAACATAAATGCCTTAGTAGGAATTTAAGATAATTCATTATCTGGCCATTGTCTTTCAGTGCATTCCCATCTTCTGTCATTTGCTTTGTTCCTATTTTTCTGCAATGTTGCATTACTCATTTTCCAAATATGCTGTTATGCTTCACAATTCCACATGTGTCCCTTCACTCTACCCCAGGTAACAATGCCTTTAGCCCCAATACCCTACTGCATGGCTGATCACACTCCGTTTGATGAAATCCAAATCAACTTTTAAGAGTCAGTTTAAAAAAAAAAAATTACCTCTATCAAGAATTCCTTAACCTACCCTCAGATTTAGGCATTCTTTCTTTTATGGATTCACTGCTCTTTGTTTACAACTCCTTCATAATTATTGCTACATTATCTGCAAAGGCAAGAACCATTTATTTTCTCTATTGTAACCTCAAAGCCTAGCCTAGCACTTTCTACAAGATGGTATGTTTTAATAAATTTTGGGGGAAGGAATGATTGAAGGAATGGAATAAATTAGGAGAGATAAAAAAATGGTTGCCTGTAAGTTACTTTGTATGAATAAATCTTGCTCTTCCAAGAAATATGTCAGTAAGTATGCCATTGACATGCCATGTCTTTTCTTTCCATGTTTATCTCTTGAATACTTATCACAGTACAGAGCACATTGTAAATACTTTTTAATTGATTAAACTTTATCAGCAAGGGCAATCTAAAACACTCTGTTTAATTTATCTGATAGAAAAGTTAGAGAATGCCACACAGAGAAAAATAGGAGCAAATAAAAGCCAACTTCTGCTCTGGGGATGGAAGATTGCTTTCCTTCCTTAAGATCTCTAAAAAAAAGTACTGAGCATCTAGTATAAGGAAGAAGATCCCTGTGATAAGAAGCCCACAGCAGTTGTCATAGTTTCCATCTTATAAGAAAAGTCAGTGGGAGCCATAAGATCCCTTCACAGATTAATCTAATTTGGGTTTTTATTTTTTTCATGGCTTGAAAATATATACTGTTTGTATCTATATTAATTTCAAAATTTCAAGGTAGGTAGGTCTGGGATTTGCACACAATGCATGTTGATATAATTTATTTATTTGTTCTAATTCGCAAAAAAAATTACAAGCAAAACTAAAAGAATAGGACTATTCCTAATCTCAGTATAAACAAACAGACCAAAAAATGTGATGGAAACTTTAAAGAACTAAAGAGTTCTTTAATGCTCTTCTTAAAAAATCTCATAATTAACATTAAAATTAAAAAATCAAAATTCTTTCTCTTAAACAACTACACATTACCATTGAAAGTGTACTCAAAAAGACCAGCCTGAGCGAGACATAATCAAGTTTTAGATGGACATGCTAAACATAACCATTGAATCACAGGAAGTATTTAAGTATTTTTCTATATAAAAATATTCCAAAAGAAATATATTTTATCATTTATTTCTCTAAAAATCTGGTACTTAATCCAATCTAAGATTACAAGCATAAAATTAGCATATTATTATTATAAATTAGAATGGCAGGGATATGGGAACCAGCACATTATGAGATACTATTAGGGAAAAATGGGTTTCTTCCTCCAGGAAATACGGAGAATTCTCATTCTCCTATTATTAAAGGGAAAATAATCATTATCAGTTATGTTTCTTAAGAATCACTTTGTGTGTTATTTGCCAAGCTTCCTTCCTCCAAATGAAGACTGAGAAAATCATTGCCACTGAAATCACCTTGAACTGATAGGAGATTACATGTTCCCAAGTCAGAGGCAGTGAAAATAATCACAGCTACCATTTATTGACTGTGAATTATGTGTCAAGACTTTTATGTAAATCGTTTTAAAATCTATGCAATAGTTCTAAAAGTTGAATATTATCTTCTCCCCTTTTTCAGTTAATTAAATGGCAGCTAGGAAAACTCAAATGGTCCAAGGATACAGACTTGGCTGAAAAAGTGCAGATTTTTCAGGATCCTGTCTCAGGTTACAGGCTAGCTTTCATCTACTGGGTCACATTTACTCTTGGAAGGAAACATGAGCCCTTTAGGTTTCTATCAACGTTATCATCAGGAATGTTTCTTTCCTTATAACTTTCCATTTCCTATGTAAGTCTATTTCGGCCAATTCTGTCCCTCAAGAAGAGAACAGCTGGTCAGTGCCCTCTTCCTAATAACATTAACTGATTCACCGGTTGAGTAATTTTTCTTATGAGAGATTTTAAGTCCCTAGGGAACCAAGTATTTACTCACGTAACAAAACAAATCTACACTGAACTAATGCAAGAGGAACATTTCCTTAACATCAAGCTTTCCTTACTTTTTCAATGTGAGTAGGAGGAGAAGTAGACAATGTAACAGAGCCAGAGGAGAGATATTTTCTTAATTATGTTTCCCTTATCTATGATCTAGAAATTACTGACAACAGACAGAAAAGTTGATGGAAACTCAGAAAGTACCAAGAAAATACTTATGCAAACAATTACATTGATTACATCCCAAACCAAATTGTCAAAAATTGCTTAACCTATTATAATTTTTTTTTCCACAATAGTACCTTTTTTTAGGTAGGGCCTCTTTCCTCAAATTTATCATTCAGTAATCACTGTGCAACTATTCTTATTTCATAAATATTTTCGAGGAATCTTTATGAGAGCTCTCTCATCAGGCTCATTTAATGAAACATTACTGTTTTACTTATTAATCTCTGCCTTTCCATTGAAGGATAATTTGCATTTAATGGATACCTTATACAATATGGAACAAGGCAGGACTCTCCTATACATTCCAAGAAGGACAGTATCATAAAGTGTCAACAGACCTCTTTGCATCAAATCCTATTGATTCAGTTACTAATCTGGGGAGTTTTAGAGCTTTATTATCTTTCTTCTTCTCATATTGATTCTAGAAATTAGAATTCTAAGTCATTTTGCTATTCCTCAAAAGATTACCAACATCACAACAAAGATAAAAACCATCATATGTCAAAATAAAATGTAAACTTTAAAACTAAATTTAAATTACTAAGTTCTTAGGGCAGAGGAGTTCCTTAGTTCTCTGTGTATTCAAACATGACTGCAGCTTCTAACGTTTACCAGGCTTGACAATGAATTCAAACGGTAAGATACTTTTGCTTGAATATAAACACAGTAACGAGCCCTATCTGAGTGGCTGGACTGCACAATACATAATCAGTTGTTTCTAAAATAGAAATAATTCAAAATTATTTTACACTTTTGTAAGAGGTAAATAACTCATCTCTTAGTGGAAGAGTGAATGAATGAATGAGTTTTAAAGTAAATGGGTGTTTGGTTATCATAAGTCTGTATTTCCTTCCCTGTACTTTCTTTGAAAATTTCAGACTATGATAAGCCCACAAGTTCACAAAAGAAAATCCTTACAGAATATAATACCCTTTTCTCATTTCAGATTTTTGTTCGAGTATTGACATACTATGCATCTATTTTACCAATGTATTGAACTCCTACTAAGTGCCATATTCTGTGTAAGTCACTAAGAAACACAAATGAATAAGAATAGTGTTGTCCTCCTTGACCTGACATTCTAGCAAGGAGACAAATGGATAAACAGAAGATTTCTATGCAAGGTGGAAAGCATAAGATTGAAATCTGATTCAATGACAGTACAGAAGAAAGGTAACTAAACACTTTGCAGAACACCTATCTCATCTTCTTATAAACACTTGTCATTTGTCACTTAAACTTCCTCCATGCACGCTTTACACGTACACATCAAACCCACAAAATTGCCGAATTTCTTCAAAATTCTGCCAGCCAGTTGTGAAATGTATAATAATAGCTGACTCATTGATTGTTTACTATACGCTAGTCCAGGTGTTGTTCTAAGCTCTTATGTCTATTAGCTCAATCTTCTTACTTCTCTATATGTATTAGTTACAATTACTAACATCTCACATATGAGTAAACCAAGGCAAGAGAAGACAAGTTACTTTCTCAAGATCATAAAGCTAGAAAGTAGAACTGAAATTTGCATTCAGACAATATGACTCCAGATATCAAGTTCTCGAGCACTCCACTTCACCGCTTTCTGATAATACAAAGTACAATAAAGTAAGAATTTGGTTCAAATCACTGTTATAGCCCATATTAACGCTGTAATTTTAGGAAAGGTCCCCAATTTCTCAACTTCTAACCATTCCAGTATAAAATATGAACAATCAAGTTTTTGTCATTTGGCAGTTTTAAATGTGATTTTAAAATTCTTCGACGCACTGTCCATCAAGAGGTGGGGTTTATGTTCCTCCCTTTGCATCTAGGTTCTGTAAATGACCAACATAATTCAATAGAGGTGACACTGTGACAGTTCCCAGACCTGGTCCTTAAGAAACTACTGCATCTGCTGCCTATCACCTTGGATACTGTCTCTTGGAATCTAGCCTCCAAGTATGGGGAAGGCCAGGCCACGTGGAAAGGCTATGTGTAGGCATTCAGGCCAACAGCTCAAGTACGACTCTAGCTGGTGTCAATCCTAGACATGTAAATGAAGAAATCTTTAAGATGACTCTGGACCCAGCCACTGTCTGACTCAACTACATGAGAAACCTTGAGCAAGAACCACCTGTGCCCAGTCAACCCCCAGAATAACGAAAAATACTTTTTTAAAAAATAGATGGGGCCGGGTGCGGTGGCTAAAGCCTGTAATCCCAGCACTTTGGAAGGCCGAGGTGGGTGGATCACGAGGTCAAGAGATCGAGACCATCCTGGTCAACATGGTGAAACCTCGTCTCTACTAAAAATACAAAAAATTAGCTGGGCATGGTGGTGTGTGCCTGTAATCCCAGCTACTCAGGAGGCTGAGGCAGGAGAATTGCCTGAACCCAGGAGGCGGAGGTTGCGGTGAGCCGAGATCGCGCCATTGCACTCCAGCCTGGGTAACAAGAGCGAAACTCCGTCTCAAAAAAAAAAAAAAAAATAGATGGTATATTTATAGAGTTATCTATAGGGACAGAACTCATAGATGTATTTATAAAGGGGAGTTTATTAAGGCGTATTGACTCACATGATTACAAGGTGAAGTCCTACCATAGGCTGTCTACAAGGTGAGGAGCAAGGAAGCCAGTCCAACTCCCCAAACCTCAAAAGTCGGGAAGCCACAGTGCAGCCTTCAGTCTGTGGTTGAAGGCTAGAGTCCTAAAGCTGAAGAACTTGGGAGTCTGATATTCATGGGCAGGAAGTGTCCAGCATGGCAGAAAGACGTAGGCCAGAAGACTAAGCCAATCTAGTCTTTTTCCACATTCTTCTGCCTGCTTTTATTCTGGCCACACTGGCAGGTGATTAGATTGTGCCCACCCAGATTGAAGGTGAGTCTGCCTTTCCCAGTCCACTGACTCAAATGTTAATCTCCTTTGGCAACACCCTCACAGATACACCCATTTGCATCCTTCAACCTAATGAAGTTGACACTCAATATTAACCATCACAGCTGGTTTTAAGTCCATAAATTTTAGGGTAATTTGGTATACAGCAATAGATAACAGGACCTGTTATTTATCTTGTCAATATTATTACTAGTATGAAAGTCCTTGGTAAATAGTAAAGTATTAATCAAATGTAAATAAGAATTATTTAACCTGTATTCAGTATATATAAACAGATAATTCTCTATAGAATAATACACCATCACAGAAATCTGTCTAATACCAGGGGCCAGTTAGTACATCAATTTAAAACCAGTGAGTATTCCTTGAGGGTCTGCTCATGGTTAGCAGTAAATTAGATTCCATGAAGACACAAAACAACAAAGGCAAGAGTATTCCATACATTATAAGAATACATGAAAAGCATCTTAAAACTGAGCTATAAATGAAATGTTTTACTTAGCATCCTAATTTCTCAGAAACATTGTTTTATCTCCTAAAGCATTGCTTACTTCTCAATAGAAAATTGATGCTGGCATCAGGAAAATCTGGGTTTCAGTCTTTCCTATAATACTTCCTTGAGTACATACGAAATATCTTTAAGTAAAGGGTTCCTATTTGTAAAATGAAGGTAAAAATGTCTATATTGCAGGAGTCTTGGGAGGATTAAACGACATGTATATATTAAGAGCCTAGTACAAAGAATGAGATCAGTAATAGACAACTCCTATTATAATTGATCCTTCTAGGTTTGATCTCCATTGCAAATTTTCGACAAAAAAATCATGGACATCTGTCATTATTGTTCAGAAATATGGCTGTCAGGTTTCCTTGAGTTCAATTCTTAAGAGCAAAAGGCTGCATACGTCCTTGAATTACTTCAAATGCTTCTCCATACAGCACAGACATGTCAGAAAATCATGAAAATTTTATCTTTTTAAAGTACCCTGGATCCAGTGCCCCTCAAGACTTCCACCAACACCAATCTGACAAAGTCACCATCATCTCTCACATGAATTATGGTGAAACCCTCCCCCTCAGGATCCTATGGAATAGGAAAGACCGCAAACAAACCTCTTGAACACCAATCTGGGAAGGAAGTCGTGATTTATTTGGCCAGGAGCTGCGGCAGGTGAAACTATCTTAACTACTGAGCTCCTTGACAAAGAAAATTCTTGCCCTTTTAAAGGCTTACAATTCTAGAAATTATATATGAAAGTGTCTTAATCCATGAAGTAGGCATGGGGTACATGACTAGGGGTTTGAACATGTTTAAGCAAAAAGAATGCCTTCTGGAAAGATTCCTCCATACCATGCCTTCGATCTACAGGAGTGCAATTAAGGGTGGAACCCAGGTCTGCCAGCCTTTACTTCTCCTACTGAAATGCAATGTAGAAGTCTAGGTGGAAGGGCTCTTAGAAGCTTAAGAGGATTATGGGTCTCCTTCCTCACCTAGGGATTTCATTAAAAAGTGCCATAAACTGGCTAGCCTAAGTCAACAGGAATTTATCATATTCTGGAGGCTTAAGGAAAAAAATCAAGGTGTCAACAGGGCCATGCTCTGTTTGAAGCCTCTAGGAAAGAATCTAGGTCCTTACTGCTTTCCGGTTCCGGGGGCTGCCAGCAATCCATTACTATTCCTTGAATTGCATAAACAAAATCTCTGTCTCCATCTTCATAAGACCTTGTTTGTATGGGTTCAAATTTCTCTCTTTTTATAAGGACACCAATTATTGGATAAGGGACCACCCTAATTCATAATGACCTCATTTTAACTTGATTACATCTACAAAGATTCTCTTTCCAAATTAGGCTATTTTCACAATTATCAGAGGATTAAGACCAACATATCATTTTGGGAGATAAAAATAAACTCATCAAACTTACCAGTGGATGTCCCTGCTTTCCCTTTCACTCCTTTAGACCATTCATTCCATCATAGTCAGAATGCTTCCCATGTCAGGTCATGTTTTGCCTCTGCCCAAACTCTTTAGTAATGCTCCATTTCCCTGGAAGTAAAAAAATCAGTCTCATGAAAGAGGCCAGAAAGTTCATCATGAGCTTCCTTTTCTGCCTCCTCCTATACTCGCCCCAGAGACATTTTTATACATAGCTCCTCTTCCTGAAACTCATTACATTTCACTACATCAGGCCCAGTTGCAGTCACAGTGCCCCTGCTCTGGGACTTTTGTACTCGGGGTTATCTATATGTGTAATTATCTCCCCTTAACTCTTAACAGCCTCACAGTTTGCTTCCTTTTACTTCGGGTTTCTATTTGAATATCACCTTTGCAGGGAGACCTTATTGATTACTCCGTAGAAATTAATACTCCCCTTTATCCAATATTACTTGGCATTAGTATCCTGCTTTGTGTTTCTCTGTAGAGAGTCCTTCTCTCTAAAAGCCATATTACATATTTATTTGTTTAATATTTAACTCCTTGCCCCCCCCCGCCCCACCCCGCACCCACGCACACAAAAGAAGGCAGGGATTTTGTTTTTACCACTGTATCTCTGTTGCTTAGAACTATGCCCAGCAAACTGTATAATATCCATATGTAAATGATTCTTGTTCATAGGCATGCAAGTTGTTTCTAGTGGAGACGTGGCTGATTTATTGCCCAGTCGTTACTGACCAGTTTTGCCAGTTTTTCATCTATTATGTTAATGTATAGCAGCATTCCTGGTGGCTTTATATACATGTGGTGCTTTGAGGGTTCTTTTGAACAGCTTGTTACTGAGGAAGTAAAACTGCAGCTGGATTCCTTGGTTCCCACGCTGGGAGCTGAACCCAGGTCTCTCGAGTGGCTAGGTCATCACAGAAGCGGGAACCACCACGCCAGTTGGAGCTTAGGTTCTTGGCCTTCCTAATCCTGAAGAACGGGGAAAGGGGCCCTTGAGGCACGGTGAGTTTACCGTTGAAATAAATCTTACGGACCCAAAGAGCACCTGAAAGTCGTTTATTAGGCAGAGTGAAAGGGGATCCGGAGAGGAATCTGCTCCGGTAGGGGAGGCTGGAGTTTTAACTCTTGAGTTATTCCCGCCCCATTCATGTTCTTGTCCAATGAGAGGAGTTCTTTCACACGTCCTCTGGATTGATTGATCTTTGACTCCCTTCCCGGATTGGCTACTAGTTTTATAACCCGGAGTCACAGCGCTCCCTCCTTCAAGAGCTTCGGCGACAAAAGGCCCTACCTGGCTGGCCAGCCCCGGGAGGAGAAACAGAGAGCTCTACGGCGGGAAACTGAACGAAGAGCCCGAGCTGGTCTGCGGGGAAACTGGAGAATTCCTGCCCTTTTTTTTTTTTTTTTTTTTGTGGTATAGGAAAGCACATTTTGTTTATTAATAGAAAAGACTGGGCGCGGTGGCTCAAGCCTGTAATCCCAGCACTTTGGGAGGCCGAGGCGGGTGGATCACGAGGTCGAAAGATCGAGACCATCCTGGTCAACATGGTGAAACCCCGTCTCTACTAAAAATACAAAAAAACTAGCTGGGCCTGGTGGCGCATGCCTGTAATCCCAGCTACTTAGGAGGCTGAGGCAGGAGAATTGCCTGAGCCCAGGAGGCGCAGGTTGCGGTGAACCGAGATGGCGCCATTGCACTCCAGCCTGGATAACAAGAGCGAAACTCCGTCTCAAAAAAAAAAAAAAAAAGAAAAGAAAAGAAAAGACTAGAATATGCAGTAATTTTCTTGTAAAAGTAATTTATAGATGTTACAGAAATTTATAGATGTTAGAAGAGTACAACAGAACAATTTGTTGTCCCTGGAAATTTTTTCATTACCAATAAATGCAGACCATAATAACATGTTTGCCATATTTTTCCATTACAAAAGTAATACTTATAAAACAATATTTGGAAATATAGAAAGTTAGTGAAGATGTGAATTCCTGCATTTTAAACAATGCCCCCCACCCCCACCTTCAGTGGACCCCCGGAAGTCCTCTAAAACAGTCCACAAGCTTATTACATCTTACTTATTCCCATTAATTATCTCCTTGGTTAATTTCTTATTAACTATTTCTTAACACCGTTCATATTGATAAGGTTTCCAGAAAGGAGTGAATGTGAATTGAGTTTCAAAGGAAGTGTTAATTATGTACTAGAAGAGGGAAGGGCAGGTGACACATGTAGACTTACAAGGCAAAGAAGCAACAATAGGATTTATGCATAGTAAACCCTGTTAACTCATAATTTTTAAAAGGCAGAAAAATATAAAATAAACACAGTTTAATGCTTTAACTCGTTAATTAATGAGGGAACGAGTAAAATGTGAACAACAGTAGAGAGGCTTAATCTTTATAAGACCAGTTCTTCAAACTGCCAAGAGCAAGAATCATTTGCATCACTATGGTCAGGAAATATCCACATTGTCATCAGCCTCCCAGAAGTTTATCTCTATCCCTAGAAACTTGAAAACTACACCAGTCACAAGTTACTTAAAGGTATATACCCTGAAATAACATTAGATAAAATAACTCTTGAAGAGTACCCTAAATAATATTCAACATTCTATTGAAAGGACATCAGTAAACTTTTTCAAAAATCTTTCGCAATGTTCCTAAAAACATCAAGCACATTATGTAATGTATACAGGCCCACATGTTTCTGAGAGTGATGACTGTTTGTTTGATTGAATGAAGGGATAGCCCAGTTGGTGAAAGATGTTACTGCAAGGCAAGTTAGGATTTTATGTAACAAGTTATGGAAAGTCACTCTAAATTCTCAAGCAGAGGAGTGATTTGATGAAAACAACATTTAAAAAGAATCATTTTAGCAGAGATGTGTAGGTTGGAATCTTAGAGTTGGAAGATAGGCAGGGAAAAGACAGGAAGCAACAAGATACACTCAGAAATGTTCTGTAGAAACTCAAACCTGATTTAGGTCTGGGATTTGCAAATGATCCAGAAGAAGTTGGATAGAGAGTGTTGAATTTGGGGATAGTTGATGTAACTGAGTTGACTGAGAGACAGAGTCAGGCTTCCTTGGAATTTTTCAGAGGATACCTCATTGTGAGGAGATTTTATAGTTCTAAAATGTGTACTTTCTAACATTTGACAGTCTATTTCTCTGCATTTATATTACTTTTTTGATGGCATGCTAATAAGTTACTTTTCCTTTGAATTTAAAATATCACATCACCTTTTATTTAAGCCTTAGGCTTTTGTAAAATTTTCCTGCATAAAATGTTTGCTCCCTAAAATGTTTTTCTCCTCTATCATTTGAGAAAGGCATACATCTGTAAAATATTCAAGTATATTTATTTCACCTCTGTGAAAGTATTTGTGATATCCTTTCTATGATGGCTATTATTTAGATGTCAACTCTAGTGTAATGAATTCATAGAATTTCACTAATATTTAATGTCTTAAATGCAATATTGCATGCTAATTAAAGCTCTTAGAAAATCTGCAGTAAACTTAGAGAAATTCATTTTTTCTTTGTAAGCTTTTCTTTTTTTAACAAAATAAGTAGTTTAATCACATTTTCTGTTTGTGTGTGTTTGTTTCACTGGATTTTACTTGCTTTATTAGAAATTTAGAAAATGCATCATGTTTTTTCAATATTAGAAAACAAAGCAGGTCATTCAGTTCATTTAAATCCATAGCAAGGCATGTTTGAAATAGTTAGATTATATCCTGATTTCAGGAAAACCAAATACCAAGGAATAGTCTCATGGTAATTGCAGCTAAACATTTGAAGTCCAAGATGTGTTTCCAATTTGTGATTTGAGTATGCTTTCTTCGTTCACATGGATTTTGTAGAAATTAAACAGTGATATTTTATGAAAATGCCCTTTTGTAGTTTGACATATTGCAAGCAAACATACACACTCTAAAAATGCACATCCAAAGTTAACCTTTTGAAAATTCAGACTGTACTAAGGATATCATAAATGATTCACCAGTGACAGACAAATAGGTAATTTTTATGACCTGAACCATGAATCATTCTTTAGTTCTTGATTCAAGTGACTACTTTTCACTATATTGAGCCATGAGTTTCAGAAATAAACCTTTTGCTGATAAGGAGATTTACAGAGAACAAAAAAGCCTGAGTCAACTATTTATCTAGGACCAAATTCTGTGAACTAAGCTTAGTTCAAGCAAGAGGTTTTCTAAGCAGTTCATTTATTTTAATATGGTACAAGCGATTTGGAGTTACATTGTAGCTTATGTTCACAGTGCTTTGACAGAAGAGGAGGGGAAAGTTCTGGAGGTAACATTTCATGCATTCTTAGAGATAAGAATTAAGCACCTGCTAGAAGCAAAGCCCCATGCCATATGGTCTGGAGATACATAGGCCTAGCCTGCAGGGAGCTTATATCTCTTCTAGAGGGAATAAAACAAGTGCACAGATCATTATGTTAGGATAAATTATAAGACAAAATGTTATAAATACTAAAGGAAGGGTAAAAAACAAACTTTTTTTTTTTTAAAGAAATTCCAAAAACAGAGAAAGTACGTTGGTTTTCCAGGGGAAGGAAAATGACTTCATAGCATTTGAGTAGAGCAGTGTTTCTCTAACTTCTGCATGGACAAAAATACGCGGAGAGCTTGTTAAAATGTAGATATCTGGACCATTCCTCGAGATTCTGATTCCTAGCATCTGCGTTTGTAACCTGCACCTTATGCGATATAGTTAGAAATGGCCCAAGTACCCTGCTTTAAGAACATATGCTTAGAGCCTTAAAAGATAAACAGCATTGAGAAGGCAGTGATAAAAGGATAAAGTATATTCAGATGAAAGGAATGATAGAATTTAAAAATGAAATAAAAGGTGAGGCTTTCCTTGGTGGGTGGGAGAGGGGTGAAGAGGAGAGTTGGAATCCTTTTACCCTGATTAGCCTATTAAAAATAATGGTTTTCTGAGGAGCAGTTCTGATGAAAGGGAATCAGAGTTTAGCAACAGGACAGATTTAATAGTACTTCTCAAAAATTATCTCGAAGTTGATCCAAAATTGATGAAAGAGTATATAAAATATCAATAAGAGGTTCTCACCTTGCAGGGCAAGCTCTTCTCAAGAGCTGCAGGACACTGGAAGGAAAGACATGCCAGGGAACTCAGCAGGGAGGCCCGAAAAGTGAGGAGCTCACTTTTTCTGTCGTTTTCTTTTTCTTAAGATGGAGTCTTACTATGTTGCCAATGCTGATCTAGAGCTCCTGGGCTCAGGTGATGCTCCTGAGCTCAGGTGATCCTACTGCCTCAGCCTTCCTAGTAGCTTGGATTACAGGCACGTGCCCATTTATGATCAGCTCATTTTTGAAACAATATGCAATTACAGGTTTTCTGTTACTCAGCTTTGAGTAATTGTTATCTTTTGCTGGCGCCAGGCTGGCTCACCCCTGCAGCCAATGAACAGTAACCAATAGCACCTGCCAATGATGGTCTTGGTGGAGCTGGGGGAGGGGAATCAATTACCTCTCTCCTGTATCCATCTGCAAATGGTTGGGGGGTTCCTGTCTCCTGTATCTCTGAGCATAAGCTTGCAATCCCTCATTTACATTTTATTCTCACTCACATCCCTACTTTACATTTTATCTGCCCTCACACAACAGTCTACTAAAGAAAAGGAAACTAGCATTCCTTATCTGTGTTAGCATGTAGCTAAAGCAGCAGAGGCTGGGGCTAGGACTCAAAAAAAAAATAATAAAATAAAATGTGTGTTTGGTAAATAGCCCATATCTAGCCTCCAGCAAATGAGAATTTTCTAAATGCTCATCACCACAAAAAGCTTGCAAAGGAGTCAAGAAATGTATAGCCAATGTGTGATGTACAACAGAAAATGAAAACCAAGGAATAAATAGTACATCAAAGGCAAATTGTAAAAGATCTTGAATGTTAGGGTAAAGAACTTTTTGCAACAGACCAAAGAGAATCATTAAACATGATACAAATTTGACTGTAGGAAGTTTGAACTGGCCTCAGTATGGAAAGCATGCAGGAACTGGTTAAAAGCAAGACAAACGGGAATTTTAAACAGATAAACAGAGTTAGAATTGTTATTAGAGTCAGTCCCTACAAAAATCCTTTGTTGAACTATGGAAGACATATACTTACATGATTAATTCCAATTAGTTTCTTGAAGAGCTTTTCAAACTGTCTCCCCTGAATTTTTATAAAATTGGTTGAGGGAAAAAATAAGTTTCAACTAGGCTTTCAGCACAATCAGCAGCAGTCATATATTTAAATAAATTAATCAGCTTGCCCTTTTGTCCACTTCTTTGTAGTAGTCACTGCTTACTACACCAGGTTCATGTAATCCTTGTCACAAGTTTCCTTGTTTCTTTCTGTTCTATAAAGAAAGTCTAAGAAATTGAGAGATGATAAGCTTTCCACTTCAGTTTCTCAACTTCTGGAAACTAGTAAATTACCTACATCACCTGACCTGAAGGGTTCAGCAAGTAGCTGACTCATTGAAGAATGCAGTTTCTACATCCAGATGAATTTCATCCTCATTACCCCAATCAATCAGTGGTTCTCCAATTCTCCAGCCCTTCATGCTCCGTGATCCCCTTCACATCCTAGGCCAGAACCCCTCACAGAAACAAATTTGAGGCTTGAGAATTGCGAAAAAAATCATGAAGTAAATACATTAAATGATTATACATAAATTTGTTTATTTCCTTTCCTGCCATATAGTTCCATCACTCACATTTTAAGAAGGCATTTGTTCTCTATATTAGATTCTTCTTACAGTAATCACTATTCTAAAAAATAAACCTCAAAATGGAAATACTTTGTTATCATCAGATCAGAAAAAAGTGAGTTTCTGCAACTTTGGTGGATGAAAATGGTGAAGAAGAGAGATCCCTGAAGTCTTCTTATTTAACTTCTTCAATATCATTACATGTCATTTTTACCCACATGGCCCCACAGCTTCTTATCTTGCCTTTCATGGAAACCACAGGTAATGGTTAGTCATATTTCTCCAACTCCATTTACTCCACAAAGCTTTCTTAAAACATTCAGTCCAGACACAACTTTCCCTTTTCTCTGTAGTAACCTCAAAATATATTTTGTATGTTTTCCTGTACCCTATTATATATATATTTGATATATAAACCTATTAATAAATATATTAATATATTAAATATATAATATAGAATACATTTATGTTAACCTATTAATATATACTTATATATAATTTATAAAACTTGAAAAATTTATATATATTTTATATATATTACAGGATACAGGAAAACATATATACATATATATATGTAAATACATTTTACTATACTGTACCCTACATAGTATTCTTTTCTATTTATAATTGCTGTTTGTCCAAATAAGAAAAAGTTCTTTTAGACTAAAAACTATGCCTTATATTACTTTAATGTCAGCATTGCATCTAATATAGATTGTGCACACAGTAGGTTAACAGTAAAATATTAGTTATTAGTTCCATAGTGGTTATAGATTAGACCAATAGCATTTAGTAAAGATTATATAATTCTACCTGATCTCTGTTTTATATTAAAATATCACAGAATAACAGGTTAATGAAATGTTCCCAGTCCAATCCAAAATCTTGCAAGAAATTTGAAATTTTTAATGGTATCATTTTCTTGGATAGATTTACATTTTGTGGCAAAAAAGAAGATACGGTGAATGTTTTCTAGATGATAATTTGAGAAAGCAGCACACATGCAGAATCAAATATATGTGAAGTTGGTAGATCATTAAATGGAAAATGTGCTTTTTTAAAATCACAGAATTTCTATTAATAGTGAACAAAAATCTCTTTGAATAAACCACATAGACACTATTTAAAAAAAATTATCTTGGTTAGTTCAGTTTTTCAACTAAAGTTTCTCTCTCCCTTGTGGATTTTGCAACCTTTTGGCAGCTTTATTGTTGAAAAGCGAAGGAACATTCATAATTGCACCACAGTAACATGCATTTATCATTGGCAAAGTTTCCGTACTGTAAATGAATTACTGTAATAGATGTGTCATGAAATAGCATCTTATTATCCTCCTCTTCTTCTACTTACTCCAAGTGGATCAAAGTTGATAACTAATGTTGCTCTAAAGTGATATTTTAGGACAAATTAAAGACATAGTGTGAGCTTTAAAGCTTTAGCTTTGCAATGCTTTAAAATGATCAACACTTTTAATTCTGGTTGTGCCTCTAAATTCTTAAAACGCTTCTTCCTCTGCTGTTTTTGCTCGTACTGGGAAGTTGTTGGTTTTAGTGCTGGCATTTAAGTTGTTCTCAATCAAGAAATTGTGATTGAGAATTTATTATAGTTGATGTTTCTGTCAAAAATGGAAATAAATACACCTAAACCCTGGAAGAATTCATTATCTAGCTAGGAGATAAAATATATTGATTTAAAATATGGATAACATAGTCAGTAAGGACTATATACAGGTAAAAAAAAAATCTGTTCAGAGGAGAAACAGTTACATTGATACAAAAAATTAGCTTTATCACACTGCTCCACTCCAGCCTGGTGACAGAGAGAGACTCTATTTCAAAAATAGAAAAAAAAGAAAAGAAAAGATAGAATGTAAGATAGATTAAAACCATTTTTTGGCTATATGGCATATTGATAGTTGCCATTTCTGTTTTGGGGGTAGCTAAATTAAAAATGTACAAGTGTAAGTTTCTGCTACCATGTTATTTTAGCTACTTTATTAAATCCTAAAGAAGGCAGTTCATAGTTTGTGAACACAGAGAAGTTGTCCCAAAACAACATATAGTACCATGTAAAAATAGCCACTGAATCTACACACATAACCTACTGAGAAACTAATGGCAGGTAACAGAACTACGGGCACAATGATATTTGGGGGGGAAAAACCCATGATGTCTCATGTCATTATTTAAATGAGGACAAAGGTGGCATGCTACTCACATGTAGAAAGAGAAGTTACAAGGAATGACATTATCGAGATCCTCAAATGCTCACATAACATTTAGCAAGAACAAAATATTAATACCTTGTCTTGTGTGTAAAAAACGGCCAGCATTAAACTGTGAGTTGGCTATTCAAACTTTGGATCTTTAATTGAGCCAAGAGCTATGTAGATCACGCTCGTCTTTATAAGGAAATTGTAAGTTTAGATGTTACTAGAAATATAGAAACTAGGGTATGCCAAATGATATTTTGCTTTATCTTCGCAGTTTGGCTAATCATTACTAGGGCTATATTACAAAACCAAATATCTCAAGTGAAGATGAGTATTATAGTAAGTAAGGAAAACATCTATAGTTAAAGCATATTTGATTTTTGTGCATGAAAGTCAGGCAAAGAATTTGCTTTTAGTCATTTGATCCAAGTAATTGAGAATGTCTAGAAACAACACATGGGATCTCTATTTTAAAAAGAATTTACGGCAGAACAAAGAGATGCTCATCTTCACCTCTCACTTTGGAGTTCCTGTGTTTATTACTAATCAGAAAGAGCAACATGAGTTTTTCATTTTAATTTATCCAAAGTTAGGTCTTGCTGTTTTTGTGTGTGTGTGTTTGTTTTTGCTCTCAAGAGAACACCCAGTTTCTATGTACCCAGATATCTACTGAATCTTATTTGACAGTTCTAGAAACTCATATCCTTTCTCTTGAATGAAAAGTAATCATATTACACTTCAACCTAAATCTCTCCTCTAACTCACCAGGTACATTTTCATATGCAATAATATGAGGGTTTTCAAACTAACAAATTGAAGAAACTTATTCTAAAAGACTGAAGAATATATTCACATGTAACATGGGACTTTAATTTCATGTGAAAATATGCTTGGTTAAAAGTTGTGTCATTTGTTCTTAACCTTTTCTTATTTTCCCTTCTCTTCCATCGAAAACATACACACATACATCTACACTTAAATGCCTCATAAACACCAGCCAGCTTTTGTGTTTCATAGGCAATGTGAATAAGATTTAAGGATTGAAAGTAATATTTACTTTAGAAGTTGTGCTTATCACTTGAAACATTACATCTATTCCACCCAATTATTTTTCTCAAATATCATCCCTTGAAAATATTTGGATTAACCAAGAACCAGAGTAACCATTGGCTATAAAATATATTCATGATATACTGAAACTGCCTGTAGTTATTTACATACCTGTTGCATCTTTGCATATTTTCTGCCTGCTAAAGTCCACCACTGTCATCTAAAGTCAACCACTGTCATAAATATGGCAAACCTAGTTTCCATTCCCTTATTTTATAGGGATTTTGTGCTAAAATTTCATGTATTTCTCCAAGTGGATGGAATAAAGCTATTCCTATTAAGATTTAGCTTTAGGATTTCTACATAGATCTTTGCTCATTAAATATTTCCCTCTCTCTCTTTTTTTTTTTTTTTACCTAGCAGGCAGTTGTTGGAGTTCTTCGGCAGACCTAAATTCATCAAAGATGTCTCAGTAAAGTTATTCATCATAAGAATTCTGATATCTTAATAAGAAGCTACTAACTTGGAAGGTCTTACTCTACAGCAAAATTTCCTTTCTGCATGAAAATAGGTTCAATACTAAATCCTATAAAAACAATTACATAGGGGTGAAAGATGGAGAATGAAAAAAATAATGAAAGGAGGACAGGAGGATTAGAGTTTATTTTTTGTCAGATATGGCTCAAGAGTTATCCAATTAAAGAATTCACTCTTTCCTCTACCAGCTTGCTAAAATGTTCAAGAAGTGACAATATTTCTAGTTCTCCTTTTATTGGGAAAAAAAGGGGGGGGGGGATTAGTTTGCATGCTAAAATCTCTAATTAGCTAGAGACTTTAGGAAAGAAAAGCAAATTTTAACAACCCAAGGGAAGCCAGAACTCAAGGATTGACGAACGAACACAAAGACTCAAAAGTACAACCAAGCAGTTTCTATGTATCCAGATGCCCTTTGGGTCTTGTTTGACAATTCCAGGAACACATGTCACTTTCTATTATGCATACTGATATAGAAACAGCTTAAATCTTCCACTATTCTTTTTGCAATGTCAAGTAAAACTAGAGTGTCTGTTGCTGAAATGGCTCAATGCTTAGCTGGCAGGTCACATGAGAGAGAATGAGAAGGGAGAGTAAATTAAAAACAACAACAAAAAAGAGATATGGAAAAAGAATAACATTTCAGATGACAATAGTGTTTAATAATAGTTTATGGTGTGTATCTTTCTGCATAACAATTTTGACGTATGTCATTCCTGATCTCTAATGTTAGGGAACTGCGAAATGAAAAGCAGAAAGAAAAAAAAAATGTTCCATTCAGCAGAGCAAAGGTACAGTCATTTAATAATAAACTTTTCCAATGGGAACCTCCTCTTCTTTAAAAAAATTTTTTTTTGTATTTTAAGTTCTGAGATACATGTGCAAAACAAAATAAAAGTTTAAAAATTGTTATTGTTGATTGTGGAATTATTCGTATTCATTTATATAGGACTACAGGGTAAAGCTGGTGATAAGGTAAGGCAGGTGACAGAAGAAAGTCAGAGTCAGAACCAGGAAAGATCAGGCACCCATGTGGATGGCGCCAGACCACTCTCAGATTTAAACCGTGGCAGCAACATGTCAGGGCAGTAAGGTCAATGGTCCAAACTTCTTGTTTGCTTTTCACTATTAAGATAATGGAGAACACCTGTTTGATTTGGTGAAGAATGCCAAATAATAGTATGAACTTAGATTTTTGAAAACTAGGCACTTCTGGTAGGATTCTGTAATTAATGCTTAAGATATTTTATGCCTAATTTGGTAACTTCTCTCAGGGGTTCTGAACGCTATATATTAAAATCAGGTGTTTCAAAAAATGCTTAAATGAATGCCCCATGCCAGGGTTATCTTCAGTTAGTTTGAAGTGTGGCCCGGGCATCAGCATGTTTTAAAAACAATTCAGGTGAGTCTAATGTAAAGTCACCGACACGAACCACTCTAGCCAATGTTTCTTAAAAGGGCAGCCTAGACTGATCGCGTCCTCCAGAATCACATAGAATCCATGTTCAAAATGTAGATGATCATATGCTACTCACCATCTACTGAGCCAGAATCTATAAGCTCTCTCAGAGTTTTTAGAGATTATCCTGGCTATCCTGCCAGTATAATTACCAATCATTTGACAGGCTCTCCAAGTTAAGATGGTACCCAACTGATACTTTCCAATAGCCATTTTCTGACTTATGTGATTTTTCTGCAGCACAATTATTTGGACAGGGAAATAAATAACATATATGTGCATGTGCTGTATGGGATATATACACATATGTATATATATGTAGATAGTATTATGTGTATACATACTATATGGATATTTTATATATATAGTTAGGTACAAATATATGTATATAATATGTTATACATATATATAATATAGATACTACTGGAGAAATAGAAGTACATACATGCATACACATGATACACATAGACACAAGACACGGACTATATCCTCTAATAGAAATATTCTTTACTGTGGCTTGGAAGGCCTTCTATTTCTTTCCCTCATGTTCATGGACCAGAGCAGGATTATCTATGGCTGTATAAAGTATGATGAGAAAGGCTTAAATGAGTGGCTACACAAAGTCAAGTTCTACTGTTTTCTGCCCAATTCATAGAAAGAGAAAAACCAGAGACATTGAAAATATATTCTGAGTACTATTTACAAGTCATGATTATATATATTTTATAGCCCTGTTATTGAAAACTGTTCTTGAAATTCAGAGCCTGACAGTCTGTCAAAGGCAGAACACCTATTAAAAAGCAATCTGAAATGCATTTCAGGTGAAATTACTTTTTACCAAAGTGCAGATCATTTCACTTATTCTAAAGTCATATAATTAGAAAGGAGACCAAATTGGTATTTTTTTCTTTATACAATAGAGCACAAATACATACATTTTTATTCTAGCTTCAGCATGTGTATAGTTTTGAAAAAATCTGTGTCAGAAGAGAATAATTTTTTTTTTCCATTTGCAGGGACCTCTACAGTATATATGTGCAACATTTTAAAAATGTATTTTCAAGTGAAAATAGAAGCATTAAAAAACAGATGATATTATTTATTTTGGCCTTATCTGCATGTCAGAAGATTAAAACTTTTTAAATTGTGATACATTATACATTATTGTACAAAATTTTATTATCAGAGGCAAAATTCATATTAATTCACTTAAAATACAGAAGACAAATTTTCTTACTTAGAAAAATCAATTTTGTTAGTGCTTGGTCACAATGGAATAAAAATTTCATGTTGAATACACGCTAATTCAATTTTTACTGAATAATTTTAAAGGCATACCATAGAAAACATTTATCTGCTAAACTAACAAAAGATTATTTATTTGGTCAATGCTTTAACACTTATTTACTGAAAGAAATAAGTGTAAAAATCATAAGTTTTATGATTTTTAATTTCAAAATCATAAAATAGTAGAATGAAAATGTGCTTTTATATGGCATATTTTAAATAAGTCTGTTCACTTGGGGAATAGCTTTAAGGGAAAAAACTTTATTACTGAATAAATTTAGGCTCATTCAAAATAGTTCATATAATATTTTTTAAAGATTGTCTAATAAAGTCAGTAGTGTCCAGTAAGCCAATTATCAAAGCTCAATGATAGAATTTCTCTTATTGTTCAAGTAACTAGACAATCCATAATGCAAGTCCTAATCCTTTTTGGTTTTTCAGCCCTAATCTCTTTTTAATATTATCAAAATGCAAAGAGATTAAAATATAGGAATAAAAATGATAGATATATTTATATATGGCAATATATAGGTAGCATTCAAAAGGATAATGTGAAAATGCTATTATACAATATTTTGAAATGTAAAATACAGCATTTAAGGAAATATTCACTTGAAAAATGTTTTGCATTTGAGTAATGCTAGTTAATAAAGCTATTTTAAATGAAAATGAAAAGCAAAAACTTAATAAGGAATGTTCTCACCCAGCAGGTCATAAGCTATGTAAAGGTGGGAACAGAATTGTTTACAAGAGCAAATGAAATACTGTAAACATGGGAGGGGTTAAAAGGGTAGCTACTAAATGATTAACTTAAAAAACTAAATGCACTGTGCATTTGAGGCAGATGTTCTTAACTCCACCGTAATATTTTCTGTAAAACATTGCACTCTTTCATTTACTTACATAAGAGAAATGTGGGTGATGAGAAGGAAGTTGACCTATGCAGAGGCAAGTCAAAACACTTGTCTTAGACTGTATCTATACACAGCAGACCCATTGAAAATGTAAGCTCAAACAAATTAAGCAATTGCAGTCTATCTCTACTTCTAAACAGAAAGACAGAGATAATTCTCTGACCTCGCTGTTAATCAAAAGGGAAGTTCTGGTTAGACTAATATGTCTCCTCCACTTGCAAAGACAGAAGCTCAACCTTAACTTTGTGGTCCACTGGTAAAAGATTTGCAATTCATTCTGTCTTTTCACTTAAGTTCCTGTGTGTGGCTTGTTGGCTGAAGTACCTGCTAATGACCTATTATAGCTTAAAATCCACTGCACAACATGCTAAAGTAAAATGTTTTCATGAAAACTTGTTATGGAATGTATAAAGGAACCTTGTTAAGAAATGAATGGTAAACCAGAATACACTAATTAACACTTCTTTCGAAAGAGCCAGTGACAATGATGAAGTACACTAAGTACCTATTCAAATCTGCTATAGAGAATGGTCTGGACAAATAAACATTATGTTTTCATGCATGCTGAAGGCAGATTAATGACTAGTGTGAGCCATATAAGACTTGAGTTTGCAGAGTTTTGAATACCAGTGAATACAATTAATTAATTATGTAAACCGATAACAACTCTGCCTCCATCTACTCTTTGGTGAATTCGATCTATGACATTTCACAGGGTTATTAATTGAGATAACACCTATAAACTGCCTAGCATTTAGTAGGCATTTGAATTTTTGTTGCTTCTCTCTATCTTAACTCACCTAACATTAATACAGCACAAACATTTAATTCATAACAAAAGATTCATTTTGTTTTCATTTTTACATTAATAAATGAACTAGGAATGTACAAAAGATAAACATTTTCAAAGTACTATCCCTAAAGTACTACGTATTTGAAATAAAAGCTATTAAAGTACTATGTTTTCAAAATCTAGGGTAAAATCATCTACTAGTAAGGCCAGTTGTGAAAAACCTATTTAGAAAACAAAATGCATGCAATGACGTACATATAGTATAGTTAACATTAGAACATATATTTTTAACAACGGCTTTTATTAAATATTTAAGACAATTTAAAAACTTTCCTTATCTAAACTTAAAATAAAATTTCACAAAATAAAAAATAAAAACTACTGAAATACATTTTTGTTAGACTTTTCCTAAATCTATATCACATTAAATAAAATATTTAAAATTTTTAAAAAACTT
The DNA here is from genome assembly GCF_048565385.1 of Saimiri boliviensis. NCBI lineage: Eukaryota > Metazoa > Chordata > Mammalia > Primates > Cebidae > Saimiri > Saimiri boliviensis. The sequence continues at coordinate 59,352,885 of NC_133455.1, forward strand.
CATCATTAGTTCAAAGCAATTGAACAAAAGACTATTCTTATATAATTAAAATGTGGGATTCTAGAATATTTTACAAGAACATTTTTTCATAAGTTCACATATACTAATTTCAACGAATTATTGCTTAGGATAAGTATTATTGAATCTGCTTTAAAGAATATGATTAGTTTAAAATTAACATATTGTGAGATACCAATAGTATGCTGAAACCATTTTAGAAAACGTGAACTACTTTTTCATAAGTAGATTAAAGTATTTCTGCAACTTACTAATACTACTAAATCATTCAAACAGCTTTTCTTAATAATAGATTCCATCCCAATTTACATTCCAATTATTAGAGTTTAAACCATATTGATCATAATTTCAAAATGTAACATATTTCTGTAAAACACAGTTTAGCACTAGGAAATCAAACAATAAAAATTATGCTAAGTATCATAAAAGTTTTGAGAACTGGTGTACAAAAATAGTTGTATATTATGTATACCTAAAAATGATTTACTTTCTTCACTGTAGCAAGGAATTATTTTTCCTGTTGGCCTCATTCTCCTAGTTCATTATTTCTTCATTTTTCTTCATTTATTTTGATATGAATTCCTTCAGGCCTTATTCATCTTCTGTATTCCTTTTCCTCAGTAAGTGCCTTGTGAAATAAAAGATGCTCAATAAACATTTCTTTAATTATAGTTTTATATTAATTTAAAGTGTAGTTACATATTGAAACAATATGTAACTATTAGTGTCAAATGATAATTCAGCTATGATCTCTGATACAGGAAAAAACAGGTGTAAGAAATCTTAACTATTTCTCATTATATGTGCTTATACTTCTGTACTAGGAGTACATGGTTACTTAATGACAGTACTCAGGAGAATAAGCAAGCTATTTTAGGTTCTCCAACTTCTTAGAAAAGAATTCCTTAAAATTCTAATCACCAGTAGATTTTAATTAAATGTATTATTGTAAACTTCCTTAAAGATTCCTTTATTCTATCTAATCCAGTAGTACTATAATTTCATTTTTTTCACAACTTAGTATGCATAGATTTATAGACATTTAACTGAATATTATTTTTACTGATTTAAGTGCACACTATTTATCTGCATTCTGAGCATCTGTTACTATAAACTGAATTTATCAAATTTGTGTTGAAAATTAGGCAAATTATCAGTACTTTAAGGTTATGTTTAAACAATTGTTCAACAAAAGATATAGACAAGAAATAAAATTAATAAACTAAATGAATTAAATTATTTGTCCCAATATTTGATTAATTATACTGACCAAAGTAAATTTTAACATTTTATCCACTTTAACATCTGCAAATTAGAAATGCAAAAGTTAACAAACAATGTAATTATTGCATATATATTTAATTGTGTATTTTGATGCTGGTCTAGTATTCGGAAAATTTCCAACTAATGCAAGGGATAGAGATATTTTCAATAAATATTTTTATTTTACTGGGGAATGGTGTTGTGATAGACTTAGGTTATTGTATTGGTTCCCAAAATAACAACTGTATGAATTTTTTATTTTTTTAGAGACAGGATCTCACTCTGTCAACCAAGCTGGAGTATACTGATCATAGCTCACTAGAGCACTGAACTTTTGGTCTTAAATAATTCTCCCACCTCAGCCTTCCCAATAGCTGGGACAACAGGTATACACCACCATGCCAGGCTAATTTTTCATTTTTATTTTTACAGAAATGGGGTCTCAATATGTTGCCCAAGCTGGTCTCAAACCCCTGGGGCTCAAGTGATCCTCCCACCTTAGCCTCCCAAAGTTCTGGGATTATAGGCATGAGCCACTGTGCTGACCCCCATTTTGTAGTCTTAAATAGCTCATGCTGCTACCTGAGCCCCAGTTTTCTCATCAGAATATTAGGGATAACAACATTTATTATGTTTTTGTGATGAGTCAATTACAACAACATGTGTAACAGTTCTTGAGAAAGCAATGCATTTTATCAATACACGGCATAACCTTAATAATAGCCTCACAAGATATTATAGTTATAATATTTGTAAATAATACTATCACAAAAATCTCAGTCCTATGATATAATTGTTCTGGAGATAATATAAACCAATGTGAGTTTATGACCCAACAAAAATACCTGTTATTGAAACTCAAGAATAGATCTAGTATTGAAGATATTAGTCTTAGAGGTTGAGATTGTGTATTTTAGAAACTTCAAAGATTATAGAAAAATTTTAAGAAAAAATATGTAAAAATGGGGAAATTATTTATTTACAAGTTACCTGGAAATGTTTAATACTCAATGTGATAAATAATGTTGTCCTTTCTAATTGAAACTACTCTTTTGTACACATATAGGCACAGCAAATTGTTATGACTAGATGTTGGACACTTTCAACAGTTTGTTATTTCATGCATATATATAATTTGTAAAACCAACAAAAAAGAAAAGATAAAAACTCTAAGTAGAAAATAGAATTTTATAACTACATTTTACAGATTATTCCAAGAGATATCATTGGTTATTTTATTACTTTGAAAATATTACTTATTTCAACAACTAAAAAAACCCAGTAAAGCCTGATATAATTTCAACATTAGAAAGAATAAATTATTGAAAAATATGTAGAACAAAAATGCCATCTTAATACCATTGATACCACTATACTGTTGAACAAGTATTACAAGAGGTATTGAACATTGCACATAATTATACACCTAGGATTTGATATTGTAGATAAACCAGTTGTTCAAGGCCACTAAAATACTGAAAAAGGATTATGATTATTAACAGCGGGGAGGAAAATACAACTATGAAATCTCTTCAAACTCGGATCTGGAAATGGTAATTTTACTCAAAATATACCACAACAACTAAGAGTTTTTAGTAATTCATGACACAAAACAAGACATCCACCTCTAATTTTTTCTTATGTATTACATGAGTTCAGTGGTGATATAGCACATATTTTGGACCTGCATTGCAGTGTGGTGTTTATTATTGTTATGTTTTAGAAGTTACCCATTTAATCAAGAATTTTTAAATGTGATGTTTAGTAAATAAATTTTATCACTTCTGATTAATGGAAAAAGTTTAGATTTTATACTAAGCATTATCATGCCTGTGCACATCACATAAAATATTTAAAATTCACGTATTTTAATTGAATGAAGTACTGAAAAAGTTAAGTATGACTAATCGGTATTAATTGCTTAAATGATAAAATTCAATTTTAGGTGGTACTTTATAGATTAGGAAATAGTTCCTCTTTTCTAGTAATTTAAAATAATTCTATGGCTCTGGTTTCTAAAATGTCTAACTATTTTCACTATTCAGTGATTAGTATTATAATATATTTCTTTCAATGATTTGTAAGATTTGGAGGCATGAAAAACCTCAGGAATATAGGAAGTGATTTACAAATATTTGGCTCCGTCGAGTAGTTGCATTGGTATTTTAAACTGGCAAACTTAAAATATGCTATTTTGAAGCATCTAAGCAGTGTTTGGAGAGCTGGCCTACTGGGTGAGAATACCATTTAAAAACATTTGTGTTACATACACAGCCATGAAAATGGCTATTCAAAATTCCCAGGTAGAACAGAGTTGTCAGTGCAAAAAGAAAAGCTTTGTACATTAACATAAGAAAAGGAACTTTTCATCTTAAGGGATGGCACAACCGGCATAAAAGGTCATTAAATGCTAATAGACCCACTTGAGGTACGCTTGCTTAGTGGAGGATTAGAGCAACACAGACATAAAGACCAACATACAGAGAATTTTTAACTCTCTGGACTACCCAACGTAAGGTAGGAAAACAAACAAGATGGAAAATAAATTCTTTCTCAGCACTAATAAGTATAAGTTTACATAATTGTTTCATGCAGTAGGAACTTTGGCCAAAAAAAAAAAAAAAAAAAAAAAAAATGGCAGAATCTATAGGCAAAACTGACACAGGAGAATTGGAAGAGTGGTTAGTTTATACAAAAATTTTGTTCGTACTCATCTTCATGTAGTAGAATAGACCGTTGTTTATGAAGTAGACGAAAAATTTGTAACAGTAGAGAAATTTAGTCAGGACATAGAATAATGTTGAGATAAATTCTTTGAAGCCTTTTGCAACTGTCCTTAAGTTTATAAAAAGAGATAAATTTTCTTTGATCTGAAGACATTCTTTGTACATGTGCAGTGTACAACATACTATATACATATGAGTCTTCCCTATGTACATATACATATGCATACATTATATGCCTTTTAAAATGTATTCACAGCTTTAACTCAAAGAAAATGAGTTAGCAACACAATAATCATTGCCAGACAATCTAAGTGCTGAAATAAGTGATATTAATCATTTCAAGGGCTCTTTTACCTCTCACATTGCCCAATATTGAGAATATGATTTCTGTTTTTAGTTTTTTTTTTTCATTGCAACACTGATTGTCATATATAATCTTTGTGCTTTTGCATAATGCCCATCCTGGATGTAACACATATTCACACACAACCTTGGAGGTTTGAAATAAGCATGCTGGAACACAGGCAGGACCATATATCCATGCACAGAATATTCTGGGTAAGTTTTTCCAAATTGACTGTACATCAACATGCATCACTATCATATTTGGTCCTGTACAGCAAGGAATGTACAGCTGAAGCAATCATGGCTAGTTTCACTTGCAAGAGTTTCTTTAGAGAGGAAGACCCAGTAGAGAAACAGAGCAGAATGAATGAAACAAAAAACATCCCGCAAAACCAAAATGTAAAAACTAAAAAAATTCCTCCCACGTTAACACTGAAAATCTGGCCATTTTCCAAGTAGCACATTTTCCTCATTCCACAGAAAGCATGTTTTCTCATAAAAGTCTGAGTTGAATTGTTTATAAGATACATATATTAATGTCTTAGAGCTTTTCCTAACCATTGGAAAAGCTCATCTTGGTAAAGCATTTTCCAGCGCACATTGGCTTCAACAGTTTCCACAGCTCGTGAGAAAGAAGCAGCAGCTACCCCATCATAGCTTTTCATGAAGTTCTTGAGCTGGAAAAAGAAATTTTAAATGGTAAATCTGCATGTCTTAAAATGAACTAATGTCCAATATACATGAACAAGAATCTATTTGGAAAATTAGAAAACAGAATCCATTTGAAACAAAATGCCACAATCACTACAGAAGATATATTTAATATTGTGAAGTGAACTTGGTAAACAAAATGAAATAAAACAGATTATGTCAATTAGTTGTGAGGTAATTGATTTTGGAACACACAAAGCAGTGGACATTACAACTTAATAGCTCCAAATTCAGCTTCATGTTTCATGATTAGATATTAAAACAGACATTTAATTTATCATTTCAAAATAAGTTGATAAGATTGAAGTTAGGACTGGTTCTAACTTCAACGCATATACAATGTACAAAGTAGCCTTAAAAACTGAATAAAAGAATTAAAGTTCACATTTTATTTATAGAGAGAAAATTATTTTTTATTTTCTCCAAATGAATGGTTTTGGGCTTGACATTATCTTTGATGTCAAGGAATAACCAAAGTATTATCTGGTCGAAAAAAAAATAATGCTCTGAAATCTTGATGATTAATGACATTGCAATCACCTGTGTAACTAGATTTTGAAAGACTGAAGGAGGGATACGGTGTTACCTAGAGAATCTGAGCATTTATGTTATAATTTTTAAGTGTTTTGGCATATTTTTGGCATAAAATTTTATTTAGAGAGTTCACATACTCTGGAAATACTCAGAGATTTTCCTTCAAGATTAAATACCAGAAGTTTTTCCTTTCTGTTTGATATATCTTAAGAAGCTGGCAACGAACTAACAATTGTGATGCTAATAGACAAATGTGAAAAATCAACTTGCAATTCAGAAACATTATGTGGTGTAATTAGTGTGGAGTGTGATTCATCATGTGGTGGGTGCCACATGGAGGATATGCCAGGAGAGAAATATAGTGTATCAAGATTGGCACAGGGGCAGGCAGAAATGGTGGTGGAGGACAGAGTTAAAATGCAGTTATAACTTTCTGAATTAATTTAGAACTTTGTTCATGGATAGCTTAGTGTATTTATAAATGTTATTTTGATTACATGATGCTGATGGGTTTTCTCAGTTTTTACTCTGCTTTCCTACAAAGCCCTTTGCCCAGCAGCATTAGCAATGGATAACTGTATCTCAGAGGTACATCATTTAGAAGATTTCAAACCCACTGTGCTTTTATAACAAATATGTAAAATATCCAATGTATGACAAAAAATTATAGGTGTTGTTCTTAAAACTGATTTGGCATTTGAACAAATTACATATACTAAGAAAAAAGGGAAGAAGCAAAGGGATTGGAATTAACAAATATTACAGGCATTGTGCCATGGGGATAGAAATGTATATACACATATATATAAAAGGAAGTCTAATAGAAGTACTTGAATCACAATTTTAAACTTTATCTGATTAACACAATAATACATTTGTACTGCTGTGTTTATGTTCAGACTCATCCAGTCTATAAAGCAAAATGTAATATATTTTGATCTATGCTTTGAATTTTAATTTCTTACAAAAATATGATATTGTCACGGCATTATTTACATGTTATAGGTCAATCAGAAAAAAGTCACATATACTCCTTTTAAAGTATATTCTGAATTATTACATGTTTTCCTAGGCAGTCACTGAATACACCAGAGAGTCAAAAATGACCCTTGCACAACTTTAACTCTGTGGAGCGTGCTCTTGGTTTCCTTATGAAATGGTAAGCCAGCCTAAACACTTGAAGTAAAACTCTCAAGTCCTCCTCAAAGGCAAACTATGGGCTTGAATATAAACGTTTATTGACACAAGGATAGTAGGTTGGATTATCCTGCAAAAGAACTCTCAGTAGAAAATGTGAACTGGTGGGTCTCTAGAGATTGACTTCTTACATTATGATTTAAGTACAGTAAAAAAATACTCCCCTTGTGGGTTCAGACAGTCTGAGGTGCCTTATATGCATCTTAAGAACTTATTCTTCGGAACACATCTGGCCCACTTTCCACAGTTGCCATTAGTTGATCTTAGGCCCTGTAATTATCCATAGCTCTGATATCCAACCAGTGGTCGAAATCGCCTGTAACTGGCCCTAGTGCATGCTCACAGTGCCTTACAAACCCCTGCCTCACTTTAGAGGGCTTGGACTAAAATAAAGGCATTTAGCAATCCAATTTGCTTATTTCTTCAGCTCTTCGGTAGGATTTATGCTGCCAAATTAGGGTTTTTGTTTTTGTTTTTGTTTTTGTAATTGTGTTTTCTAACTATACTACGGTATGCTTTGCAAGTTTATGCACTTTGATAAAATGTTTAGTAAAAAATGGCAATGTTGTTTGTGCTCCTTGATCTTCTTAGCAAACAGCTTTGAAGGATGTTTGCTAATTTCTCTATTAGAAATATTTTAGCAGTAAAAATGTCCCTCTTATTTCAGGATATCCTAGATTTCAACATCATAAGATAAATTATTTTTAGAGTCGATTGTAAAACATAGTACACTCTTAGTAACTGTATAAATAAATAGAATTAAGTACTGCCCTATTATAAACTTTATACCTTCAATATTAAAACTGTAAATGCAAAGTCTTTGATGCATAGGCTCTATGTTCCTCCACAACATTGTTGTATGTTAAGTTTAAAAAGTGGAAAAATGGGCATATGAAAGGATTGGTTAATGGTCATTGGTGTGGAAAAATGGCAAGGGCATCCGAGGTTCAAGAAGATTGTCTCCATTAATCTAAAATGAAATAAATGATAGATTGCCTCATGGAGAAATATTGTTCAAATTGCTAGAGCCATGTAATTAAAAGGAAACTCCAGTTTCAGGTACTAGAATGCTGTTTTGGGGAGGAAACCATGGACCAGCGTAAGCATCTCTACTGAATGCATTTAAAGCTAAGGAGGATCATTAAAATCTGGAATGAGTTTTCAGAATTCATAAAGATGCTGATTCCCTTTTGATCTATAAACTCTTAGAAATAAGAATATACCATATCCAAAGGCAGCACCTTGGGCTTTCTGCTTATGAGGTTTATGGGTTAAGGTAGAATGTGACTGAAATTCTCTCAGCCTTTTCTATTTAAGAAAGCGGGGTTATCATCATAAAAAACAAAATCCCCACCCCACCTGACAAAAGTGTTCCTCAATCTTATAGATGATGAAAGTATTAAAGAGCCTCAGGCAGCACCTGCTGAACTGCAAAGCCAGAGTAAGTAACTCCGTAGTGAACAGATTCATTCCTCGTGGCACTGAGAAACTGCATTGTGACATTAGCTGCTTTGTAGGTAATGAAATAAAAACCATAATTTAGTTTCAATTTTGAAATTGTACCCTTCATTTTAGGGGCACTTTGAAACATCTAAAATGGTAATTAAATAAATTGCAAAAATTAGATAAACACATGAAATATATAAGACAAAACGGTCAGTATGTGATAAAATCAATAAAATGTCTAAAATATTTTCTTTTCAGGGCCTGGGTATTATCAAGTCCAGAAAAATATGAAAGGCAGACAGAGTTAGAGGAAAGAGAGAAGCAGAAAAATAGGAGAAGGGATGAGAGAGAGGCAGGGAGGAGAGGAGATAAAAGAGAAGGAGAGAAGCACAAAGAACAAAGGGAGCAAACAGGAGAGAAGAGGAGGGGGAGAGATTTCGCTTCATGCTCACTTCAGTGGCTGCACAGGTTGTGACTAAATGAGTCTTTCATTCCCAGATTATTGAATGTAAAATCATGAAATTAAAAGTACTTCATTTAAATACAGAGAAAATTGGAAGCAATCATTAATTGGATTGTTTTTTCTTTCTGTTTCTTTATGGATATGAAAACAGTCCTTTCCATTTAGCTTCCGTTATTAAAAAAAAAAAACAGTAAAAAATGTTCTGGGGCTTTCAAATTTAATCCTTCAGGGTTGGGAACACACATAGCAGGGATAAAGACTGAATTTCAAATCATTGCAATCAGAGACTTAGCTTAGCTCAGCTCATGGTGTGAAAGAATCCAAGTTGGTGCATGCATGCGGGATAATCATAGGAAACTGGACAATATTAGAAGACATTAAGGATGGTGCCAGCGTTGATGATTCTAGGGAATGCTGCTTAGTGTGATTAGCTGCAGGGCACAGCATTAGACATTCTGTCAGTGAAAACTGAGAAAACCATCATTCTCAATGCCACATATCAGCTATATTTTACAATAGAGAACAGGAGCACAAGAAAAGGCAATTAATGGTTGAAGCACAATTCATTGTAATCAATTAAAAGAGTCTATATTTTGCTTCTTTTTGCCTACCTCCTTACCCCTCCCCATTTCTAATCTCTCTATATTAGTGACGTGACTTAATGGCAAAACAAACAATCAAACAAAACTCGCCAGCTTAAATTTCCAGAGTAATAAGCCAGAAATAACATAGTAAGGAAATGTGACATACTCCCGTAACCTCGACACCAGTCGTTAAAAATCAGGTTTATTTTCATTAATGAAATTCATTTGTGATTTTACCAAGCATTTTTAAAACAATTTATTAATCTCAATATATATTAGCAGATATGCTTCATTCTATGCATAAGTTGTTTCATTTAAGAGGCTACATAGCACAAACCAATATTATTATGTACAGTATGCCTACTGTCTGTTTAGGACTGACCACAAAGCAGTGAGACATACAGTCTGTATCTCAACACCAACCTTAGACCTTTATACAAATACTGAGCCATTGACAGGATGGTTTTGTTATTAAGTGAATCTTACAGTGAGTTAATAGAATCATTTGAGGAATAGCTGATTAGATCAATGATCTCTGAAGCAGATTGTGGGTCTCCAGGACTGAAAATCATTACATTCAAATATTTCTTGCAGGCCTTCAATGTTAGATATGTTAAAAAATATCCTTTGCAAATCATGAATTGAGTCATCTTTAACGTGTGTGTGTGTGTGTGTGTGTGTGTGTGTGTGTGGTGCACGTGTGTAAGTAAAAGGAATGGATGTGAATCTGTTGCAAAGAAATGACTGAAGTAAATGGACAATTTCAGATGTTTATAAAAGAAAATAATTAGACCTCGTCTTAAAATATTTACCTCTTTGAGTTCACCTTCAGTATTAAGAAATTCTGTGACTCCACTGATAAGTTTGGAATTCATAAACAATGCTTCTCCATACCTCAAAAGAAAATAAGAGTTTATTTCAATGCAGGTAGTAATTAAAAATATTACCATAAAGACTTTTTAGAGTTCTTGTCAAGTTCCATTTGATCAATGTTGTTAGAGACTGCCAGATATCTGAGCACCCAAGCCCACTTCTCTAGGGAGTCAGGGAGGAACAAAGAGTTATGGCTATGGGATATCATCAGACCCCACCTGATATGGTTCCCATTGTTTCAGAGAAGTTTGAGTTGTAGCACATTTTTTTAAAGGGGCACTCTATAACTGGATTAGGGATTAACAGTATATTTCTAAGCCATGCCTGAGAATAAACTATTTTAAAATTTTCAATTACAAAGCAACCTAGCTCACTGGAAGGGAAAATGATTCCAGCGAAGGCAAGAGGAACTGCAGGATCAACTTGGGCACTGTCAGATCCTTTGGTATGGTTAGTCATAATCGACACTGGCATTGTCATATTTCATTCTTAGAAACTGAGGCAAAATGCATTCTCAAAAATGTTCTCCAAAATATTAGCTTTTTTCATATGTACATTAAAGTAAAACATCTACTTTTTCATTTGGATTGCCTAATCTTTATTCTACAAACACAATTACTTGACTTTTGACCCAAGACAAGGAGCAACTTGTATCAGTGAGTTGAAAAGAATTCTCATTTTACTGATTTGTCCCCACTATGCTAACAATACCTATTACAGGTTATCATACTTTTAGAACTAAGGTAAGTATAATAAAAATAAGGCTCTGGGTTTTTAAAGACAGGGATTTACACACTGTTATAAGAGGTTTTCTAATGTTCCCTAGCTTGTGGGATCTTAAGTATCTAATTTAAGATTTAATTTAGCTTCTGTAGAATTTAGTTTCCTCATCTATAAAATGAGAAGGCTAAACTAAATGACCACTGAGATTTCTTGTGATTCTAACATTGAACTATTCCATGGGGAAAAAAAAAAGTTAACTAAGTAAAAGCAAACAGACATTCAATAATAATATAAGTGATTATTCTCAATCAGTATGTCACAAAAGTGTCCAATTATCCAGGCAAATAACAATTATTTTTCTAAATAAGTATTATTTGTTTTTACTTATATAGTCCTATGAAAATAATAGTAATGCACAGTCTCTTCCTTGAAGGTATTATATTATCTAGCTGAAGAGCTAGATATGTAATCAGATAATTTCCACATATTGTGGCTAAATGCAATGGTGATAAAATTATACACAGCTCTCAGAGAGGGTCTCTGTAGCTGTGGGGTCTTGGGAATGGCTTCTAGGAGATAATAGTATCTAGATTAAGCATGGAGTAGCTCTGAGCAACAGGGAAGAAAGTAATTTTAGGTAGAATATCAACATAAACAAAGACAAAGAGACATGAAAAGACATGGTTTATGCAGACAATTCCAAGCAATTGGATATTAACAGTGCATCGAGGCTTATGCCTGTGATCCCAGTGCTTTTGGGAAGCTGAGACAGGTGGATTGCTTGAGCCCAAGAGTTTGAGACCAGCCTGGGCAACATGGTGAAACCTTGTCTCTACCAAAAGTAGAAAAATTAGCTGGGCATGGTGGCATATGTTTGTAGTCTCAGCTACTTAGGAGACTGAAGTGGAAGGATCACCTGAGCTCAGGCAGTCAAGGCTGCAGAGTTGTGATTGTGCCACTGCACCCCAGCCTGGGTGACAGAATGAGACCCTGTCTCAAAAAAAAAAAAAAAAAAAAAGAAAAGAAAAGAAAGTACATACTTTGATACATTTGAGGCTGGAGATTGAAGAACAAGAGGCTGAAAAAATATGCAGAGGATATATTAAGGGGCTTAGATTATAAATCTCACATAGAAATTTTTACAGCAGGGAAATATCACATTTGCTTTTCAGAATGATTCTTGGGATAAAGGGAAGAGGCTGAAGTGTGTTTGTATAATTACAGAGGCAGTGAGACAGAGGCTATTATTGTAAGAGTACTGCAAAGAGACAAGAACCTGCAATAGGGAAGTGGCAGCAAGAAAAGAGAGGAAGAATTCAACAAACTTTAGGAATTGTTAAATTGACATGACCTAGAGTCTAATTGTTATACATGGCAAAAAAAAAAAACAAACAAGGAAGCCTATGTTGACGTTCAAGTGTTGTGCTTGAGCATTTGGTGGATGGCTATAAGAGTTACTGAGAAAAGGAGGACGAGAGAAAAATCATGGATTTGGCCTTGCAAGCACGCTCAAAAAGGCAACCTCGATGGGCAATTACCTATCACAGGGAGAAACTTACATAAAACGTCTGAATTAGAGATACAGATTTGGGAGTAATTGAAACCATGAGAGTAGAAGGTAACTAAAATCAGGAAGAACTTGCAGAATGGAAAGAAGAGTGCCTTCAACAGAGCTCCATGAACTCCAACATTCAAAGACTGACAGAGGAGCAGGAGACCATGAAGATTATGCTATTTGTCAGAGTAAACAGTTATCAGAGTTTTAGATAAGATGGACATCATGAATTCAGTGAGACAAAATAGGCGTATCAGGAATCAAATATTTTTTGGTAGGCAATAAACTATATATCCCTATAATTGCATTGCACTGAACTCTGATTTACAAAACCTCTCCCTCTAGAAACTGCACATTGGTAGATGTTTTATAGTCTTTTAAGTGAAATATTTGTATATATTAATTTTACCTTAAGTTTGTCTGACCATTCTATTATATGCACAAAAGCAAAGCAAGCTTTAATCATCCAACTATTAAAAGACCTGAGCTAAAAATATTTAAAAAGTCAATGTGTCTTATAGAAATAACAGTATTTTCTGACAATGAAATTTCTATGGATGGAGTATTTTAGTATGATACATCCATTCTTTTTTTTTTAATTAATTTTTATTTTACTTTAACTTCTAGGGTACATATGCATATCTTGCAGGATTGTTACATAGGTATACACACACCATGGTGGTTTCCTGCCTCCATCCCCCCATCACCTACATTAGGTATTTCCCCTAATGTTATCCCTCCCAAATCACCCCACCCTTTATTATCCCTCCAATAGCACCCCACCCCCCAACAGACCCCAGTGTGTGATGCTCCCCTCCCTGTGTCCATGTGGTCTTGTTGTTCAACACTCACTTATGAGTGAGAACATGTGGTGTTTGGTATTCTGTTCTTGTGTCAGTTTGCTGAGAATGATGGTTTCCAGATTCATCCATGTTCCAACAGACATGAATTCATCATTTTTATGGCTGTATACTATTCCATGGTGTATATGTGCTACATTTTCTTTATCCAGTCTATTCTGATTGGCATTTGGGTTGGTTCCAAGTCTTTGCTATTGTAAACAATGCCACAGTGAACATACATGTGCATGTGTCTTTATAATAGATCAATTTATAATCCTTTAGTTATATACCCAGTCATGGGATTGCTGGATCAAATGGTATTTCTATTTCTAGATCCTTGAGCAATCATCACACTGTCTTCCACAATGGTTGAATTAATTTATGTTCCTACCACAGTATAAAAGTGTTTCTATTTCTCCACATACTTCCCAGCATCTGTTGTCTCCAGAGTTTTTTTTTTTTTTATCATTATTATACTTTGGGCTCTGGGGTACATGTGCACATCCTGCATCCTGCAGGATTGTTGCATAGGTACATACATGCCATGGGGGTCTGCTGTCTCTATTCCCTTTCCTGTCCCACCCCTTGCACCTACCTCAGGCATTTTTCCCAGTGTTATCCCTCCCCATCCTCTCCAGATTTTTTAAATGATCATCATTCTAACTGGGATGAGATGGTATCTCAATGTGGTTTTGATTTACATTTCTCTAATGACCAGTAATGATGAGCATTTTTTCATATGTTTGTTGGCCAAATAAATGTCTCCTTTTGAAATGTGTCTGTTCATAAATTTCGCCCACCTTTTGATGGAGTTGTTTTTATCTTGTATATTTGTTTTAGTTATTTGTAGATTCTGGATATTAGCCCTTTGTCAGATGGGTAGCTTGTGAAAAATTTTTCCCATTCTGTTGTTTGCCGGTTCACTCTAATGATTGTTTCTTTTGCTGTGCTGGAGCTCTTAAGTTTAATAGGATCCAATTTGTCTATTTTGGCTTTTGTTATCATTGCTTTTGATGTTTTAGTCATGAAGTCCTTGCCTATGCCTATGTCCTGAATAGTGTTGCCTAGGTTTTCTTCTAGGGTTTTTATGGTGTTCTTATGTTTAAATCTTTAATCCATTTGGAGTTAATTTTTGTATAAGGTGTAAGGAAGGAGTCCAGTTTCAGCTTTCTGCACACGGCTAGCCAGTTTTCCCATTACCATTTTTTTAAACAGGGAATCTTTTCCCCATTTCTTGTTTTTGTCCAGTTTGTCAAAGATCAGATGGCTATAGATGTATGGCATTACTTCTGAGGCCTCTGTTCCATTCCATTGGTCTATATCTCTGTTTTGGTACCAGTACCATGCTGTTTTGATTACTGCAGCCTTGTAGTATAGTTTGAAGTCAGGTAGCATGATGCTTCCAACTTTGTTCTTTTTGCTTAGGATTGTCTTGGCTATACAGGCTCTGCTTTGGTTCCATATGAAGTTTAAAGTGAGTTTTTCCAGTTCTGTGAAGAAGGTCATTGGTAGCTTGATGGGTATAGCATTGAATATAAAAATTACTTTGGGCAGTATGGCCATTTTCATGATATTGATTCTTCCTAACCATGAATATGGAATGTTTCTCCACCTGTTTGTGTCCTCTCTTATTTCATTGAGCAGTGGTTGGTAGTTCTCCTTGAGAGGTCCTTCATGTCCCTTGTTAGTTGCATTCCTAGGTATTTTATTCTCTTTGTAGCAATTGTGAATGGGAGTTCGCTCATGATTTGGCTCTCTGTTTGTTATTGGTGTATAGGAATGCTTGTGATTTTTATGCATTAATTTTGTATCCTGAGACTTCGATGAAGTTGCTTATCATCTTAAGGAGACTTTGGGCTGAGATGATGGGATATTCTAAATATACAATTATGTCATCTGCAAACAGAGACAATTTGACTTCCTCTTTTCCTAATTGAATACACTTCATTTCTTTTTCTCGCCTAATTGTTGAATAGGAATGGTGAGAGAGGGCACCCTTGTCTAGTGCCAGTTTTAAAAGAGAATGCTTACATTTTTTGCCTATTTATTATGATATTGCCTGTGGGTTTGTCATAAATATCTTTCATTATTTTGAGATACATTCCATCAATACCTAGTTTATTAGAGTTTTTAGCATAAAGGGCTTTTGAATATTGTAATGGCTTTCTCTGCATTTATTGAGATAATCATGTGGTTTTTGTCTTTGGTTCAGTATATGTGATGGATTACATTTATATATTTGTGAATGTTGAACCAGCCTTGAATCCCCAGGATGATGCCTACTTGATTGTGATGGACAAGCTTTTTGATGTGCTGTTGCATTCAGTTTGCCAGTATTTTATTGGAGACTTTTGCATCTATGTTCATCATGGATACTGGCCAGAAATTTTCTTTTTTAGTTATATCTCTGCCAGTTTTTGGTATCTGGATGATGTTGTTCTCATAAAATCAGTTAGGGAGGATTCCCTCTTTTTGTATTGTTTGGAATAGTTTCAGAAGGAATGGCAACAGCTCCTCTTTGTATGTCTGGTAGAATTCAGCTGTAAACCTGTCTGAACCCGGACTTTTTTTCATTGGTAGGCTATTAATTGCTGCCTCTACTTCAGACCTTGTTATTGGCCTATTCAGCAATTCAACTGCTTCCAGGTTTAGTCTTGGGATGGTGTGAGTGTCCAGGAATTTACCCATTTCCTCTAGATTTACTGGTTTATGTGCCTAGAGTTGTTTGTAATAATCTCTGATAGTAGTTTGCATTTCTGTGGAATCAGTGGTGATATCTCTTTTATCATTTTTAATTGCATCTATTTGATTCTTCTGTTTTTTTTTTTTTCTTTTTTATTAGTCTGGCTAGTGGTCTATTTATTTGGTTGATATTTTCAAAAAACCAGCTCCTGGATTTATTGATTTTTTGAAGGGTTTTTCGTGTCTCTGTCTCCTTCAGTTCTGCTCTGATTTTAGTTATTTCTTGTTTTCTGCTAGCTTTTGAATTTGTTTGATCTTGTTCCTCTAGCTCTTTAAATTTTGATGATAGGGTGTTGATTTTAGATCTTTTCTTATTTCTCATATGCGCATTTTGTGCTATAAATTTCCCTCTAGACACTGCTTTAAATGTGTCCCAGAGATTCTGGAACGTTGTATCTTCATTCTCATTAGTTTCAAAGACCATATTTATTTCTGCCTTCATTTCATTATTTATCCAGTAGTCATTCAGGAACAGGTTGTTTAGTTTCCATGTAGTTGTACGGTTTTGAGCGAGTTTCTTAATTCTGAGTTCTAATTTGCCTGCACTGTGGTCTAAAAGACTGGTTGTTATGATTTCTGCTGTTTCGCATTTGCTGAGAAGTGATTTACTTCCAATTATGTGGTCAATTTCAGAGTAAGTGCAATGTGGTGCTGAGAAGAATGTATATTCTGTGCATTTGGGGTGGAGAGTTCTATAGATGTTTATTAGGTCTGCTTGGTCCAGATCTGAGTTCAAGTCCTAGATATCGTTGTTAATTTTCTTTCTTGTTGATCTGTCTAGTATTGGCAGTGGAGTGTTAAAGTCTCCCACTATTATTGTTCGGGAGTCTAAGTCTTTTTGTAGGTCCTTAAGAACTTGCTTTATGTATCTGGGTACTCCTGTATTGTGTGCATATATATTTAAAATAGTTAGTTCTTCTTGTTGCATTGATCCTTTTGGCATTATATAATGCTCTTCTTTGTCTCTTTTGTTCTTTGTTGATTTAAAGTCCATTTTATGAGAGACTAGGATTGCAAGATCTGCTTTTTTATGCTCTCCATTTGCTTGGTAAATCTTCCTCCATCCCTTCTATTTTGAGTCTATGTGTATCTGTGCATGTGAGATGGGTCTCCTGAGTACAGCACACCGATAGGTCTTGACTTTCTATCCAATTTGCCAGTCTGTGTCTTTTGATTGCAGCATTTAGCCCATTTACATTTAAGGTTAATATTATGTGTGAATTTGATCCTGCCATTTTTATATTAGCTGGTTGTTTTGCCCATTAGTTGACACAGTTTCTTCATTGTGTCAATGGTCTTTACTATTTGGTACATTTTTGGAGTGGCTGGTACTGGTTGTTCCTTTCCATGTTTCATGCTTCCTTCAGGAGCTCTTGTAAGGTAGGCCTGGTGGTGATGAAATTTCTGACCAATTGCTTGTCCATAAATAATTTTAATTGTCCTTTACTTATGAAGCTTAGTTTGGCTGAATATGAAATTCTGGGTTTGAAGTTTTTTCTTTAAGGATCTTGAATACTGGCCCCCACTCTACTCTGGCCTATAGGGTTTCTGCCAAGAGATCTGCTGTGAGTCTGATGGTGTTCCCTTTGTGGGTAACTCGACCTTTCTCTCTGGCTGCCCTTAGCATTTTTCCCTTCATTTCAACTGCAGTGAATCTGACAATTATCTGCCTTGGGATTGCTCTTCTTGAAGAATATTTGTGATGTACTCTGTATTTCCTGTATTTGAGTGTTGGCCTGCCTTGCTAGGTTGGTGAAGTTCTCCTGGATAATATCCTGAAGAGTGTTTTCCAGCTTGGATTTATTCTCCTCATCACATTCAGGTACACCTATTAAACATAGATCAGGTCTTTTCACATAATCCCATATTTCTTGGAGGCTTTGTTTATTTCTTCTTACTCGTTTTTCTCGAATCTTGCTTTCTGATTTTATTTCATTGAGTTGGTCTTAAATATCTCTGCTTGATTGACTTGGCTATTTAAACTTGTGTATGCTTTGTGAAGTTCTCATGCTGTTTTTCAGCTCCATCAAGACATTTATGTTCTTCTGTAAGCTAGTTATTCTAGTTAGCATTCCATCTAACTTTTTTTGAGGTGATTAGTTTCTTTGTAGTGGGTAAGAACATGTTCCCTTAGCTCAGAGAAGTTTTTTATTACTCCCCTTCTGAAGCCTGCTTCTGTCAATTTGTCAAACTCATTTTCCATCCAGTTTTGTTCCCTTGCTGGCGAGGAGTTTTGATCCCTTGGAGAAGGAGAAGTATTCTGGTTTTTGGTAATTTCATTCCTTTTGTGCTGGTTTCTTCCCATCTTCATGGATTTATCTACTTTTTTTGTCTTTGAAGTTGGTGACTTTCAGATGGGGTCTCTGAGTGGATGTCCTTTCTGTTGATGTTGAAGCTCTTTCTTTCTGCTTTTTAGTTTTCCTTCTAACAGTCAGGCCCCTCTGCTGTAGCAATGCTGGAGATCCACTCCAGACCCTGCTTGCCTGGGAATTACCTGCAGGTGCTACAGAGCAGTAAGGATTGCTGCCTGTTCCTTCATTTGGTATCTTCATCCCAGAAGGGTACCCACCAGATGTCAGCCAGAGCTCTCCTTTATGAGGTGCCTCTTTGGCTATATAGGGGTCAGGGAGCCACTTGAGGAGGTAGTCTGTCCCTTATCAGAGCTCAAGTGCTATGCTGAGAGCTCCATTGTTCCATTCAAAGCTGCTGGGCAGGGACGTTTAAGTCTACTGCAGTGGAACTCACAGCAGCCTCTTTCCCCAGGTGCTCTGTCCTGGGAAAGCGGGGCTTTATTTATAAGTCCCTGACATGTTGCTGCCTTTATTCAGAGATCCCCTGCCCAGCAAGATGGGAGTCTAGTTACAGTCTGCCTGCAGAGGTGTTGCTGAGATGCTGCAGGCTCTGTCCAGCTACTGAGTAAATGTCCTTGTAGTTTCGTTTACACAGGTAAGGTTACATCTGCCTCAGTAATGGCAGACTGCTTCAGTAATGGCAGCCACACTTCCCCTACCATGGAACTTGACTGTCCAGGGTCGAGCTCAAACTGCTGTGCTGGCTGAAAAACTCTCAAGCCAGTACATTTCAGACTGGTGGTCTTTGTGGGGGTAGGACCCTGAGCCAGATCACCTGGCTCCCTGCCTTCAGCCCCCTCTTTTGCAGGGGAATGGGTAGCTCTGTCTTGTAGGCATTCCAGGCACCAGTTAAAATGGTCACCCAGGTTTGTGCACATTTTTGTGCTGGAAACCTGAGGCTGTTCCTATTTGGCCATCTTGGTGGAGCTCCAATACATCCATGTTAACTAGAATCATTATACCAGGGCAACTGATCAAGGTGCGCTTAAAAATAATGAAGTTGGCCAATGCTGGGAAGATGGCCGCCTAAGAACAGCTCAGGACTTCGGCTCCCAGTGAAAGTGCAGAGGGTGAGTGGACTCCGCATTTCCAGACGAACTCTTATTGCCCACAGCCCAGGAGATACCCAGGCAGAGGGGTCCCCAGCGTCACAGTCCCAGCCAGTGCGGTTGTTTTGGCACCTGTGGGGCTGATTCCACCCACGCAGCTGCTGTGACCACGCCCTGTTGCTGCGGTTCTCCATACAAAAGCCACTAGTCTGGGAGCCCTCTTAGCTGGCGATCGGAGCCCTGAGACGGCAGAGTTGCCCATTCATTTGAAATAGCGAGCCAGGCTAGGGGATTCCTAGGCAAAAAATCTGCCAGAAGCCGGCTCTGCAGTTCGAGCCGACTCAGTGAGTCGCAGCACGGGAGATCCCGGCACCTTTTCAACAAGCGACTGGAACACGGGGTCGTTCAACTTACAAGAAAAGACTCTGAGTCAGGGAGCCAGGTGATCAGGCTTGGTTGGTCCCACCCCTCCACCCCCAACAACAACGAAAACAAAAACAGTACTTGGAAACCCTCTGGGTTGAGCCCTTCAAACCAAGCACAGCTGAACCGGGACAGTCCGGCTCCGTGGGGGAGGGGCTTCCGCCTTTACTGAGACTCTCCACCACTATGGAGGCAGGCGGTCATTGCCGAGGCAACCCGCCATTGCGGAGGCAACCTGCCACAACAGAGAGAGTCCGCCAAAACAGAGGCGGGGCCACCATTGCCCAGACAGTTCTAACTATGCCCATATAAACAGGACTGCAGGGAAGAGCTCAGGGCAGCTGGGTGGAGCCCACAGCAGCTCAGCAAAGCCCCTGCAGGCAGGCAGTGGCTAGGTGTGCTGCTAGCTGGGAGGGTCAGACCTGAAAGAAAAATCAAAAAAGGTAGTAGCGCAACGGAAACTCATAAAGCTCCAACTCCCTGGGACAGAGCACCTGGCAACAAAAAGTGCTTTATGAGTTCAGCTGCAGCAGACCTAAACATACCTGCCCAGCAGCTCTGAATGAACAACGGAGCTCACAACTCAGGACTTAAGCCCCAATAAAAGATAGACTGTCTCCTCAAGTAGCTCCCTGACCCCCATAGATCCAAAGACCCACCTCATAAAGGAGAGAACGGACTGACAGTAGGCGAGCATCCTTCTGGGACAAAGATAGCAGAAGAGGAAACTGGCAGCAACCCTTACTGTTCTGCAGCTGCTGCAGGTGATCCATAGGCAAGCAGGGCCTGGAGAGGACCTCAGCAGTCTTACAGCAGAGGGGCCAGACTGTTAGAAGGAAAGCTTAAAAAAAAAAAAAAAGAAGAAGAAGAAGAAGTAACTTCAGCATCAACGAACTAGAAGCTCACTCAGAGACCCAATCTGAAAGACAGTAATTACAAAGACAACAGGTGGATAAACCCACAAAAATGGGAAGAAACCAGCGCAAAAAGGAAGAAAACTCCCAAAACCAGAACACCTCTCCTCCTAAAAGGGATCACAACTCCTCACCAGCAAGGGAACCAGACCGGATAGAGAAGGAGGGTGATGAAATGACAGAATCAGACTTCAGAAGGTGGGTAGTAAGAAACTACAATGAGGTAAAAGAACATGTTCTAACCGAACGCAAAGAAAATAGGAACCTTGAAAAAAGATTGGACGAAATGCTAACGAGAATGGACAGCATAGAGAGGAATATAAGTGAATTGATGGAGCTGAAAAACGCAACACGAGAACTTTGTGAAGCATGCACAAGCTTCAACAGCCGAATTGACCAAGCAGAAGAAAGGATATCAGAGGTCGAAGATCAACTCAATGAAATAAAAAGAGAAGGCAAGAACAGAAAAAAAAGCACAAAAAGGAATGAACAAAATCTTCAAGAAATGTGGGACTATGTGAAAAGACCCAATCTACGTCTGATAGGTGTACCTGAATGTGATGAAGAGAATGAATCCAAGCTGGAAAATACTCTTCAGGATATTATCCAGGAAAACTTCCCTAACCTAGCAAGGCAGACCAATATTCAAATCCAGGAAATACAGAGAACACCACAAAGATATTCCTCAAGAAGAGCAACCACAAGGCACATAATCGTCAGATTCACCAGGGTTGAAATGAAAGAGAAAATGTTAAGGGCAGCCAGAGAGAAAGGTCGGGTTACCCAGAAAGGGAGGCCCATTAGACTCACAACAGATCTCTCAGCAGAAACCCTACAAGCCAGAAGAGATGGGGGGCCAATATTCAACATCCTTAAAGAAAAGAACTTTCAACCCAGAATCTCCTATCCAGCCAAACTAAGCTTCATAAGTGAAGGAAAAATAAAATCCTTTGTGAACAAGCAAGCACTCAGAGATTTTGTCACCACCAAACCTGCCCTACAAGAACTCCTGAAAGAGGCTCTACACATATAAAGGAACAACCAGTACCAGCCACTCCAAAAACACACCAAATGGTAAAAAAGCATCAACACAATCAAGAATCTGCATCAACTAACCAACAAAACAGCCAGGTAGCATCAAAATGACAGTATCAAATTCACACATAACAATACTATCCCTAAATGTCAATGGACTAAATGCCCCAATCAAAAGACACAGACTGGCAAATTGGATAAAAAGCCAAAACCCATCAGTGTGCTGTATCCAGGAAACCTATCTTACATGCAAGGATACACAAAGGCTCAAAATAAAGGGATGGAGGAAGATCTACAAGCAAATGGAGAGCAAAAAAAAAGCAGGAGTTGCAATTCTCATCTCTGGTAAAATAGACTTTAAAGCAACAAAGATCAAAAGAGACAAAGAAGGACATTACATAATGGTAAAAGGATCACTCCACCAAGAAGAGCTAATGATCCTAAATATATACGTACCCAATACAGGAGAACCCAGATACATAAGGCAAGTTCTTAATGACTTACAAAGAGACTTAGACTCCCACACAATAATAGTGGGAGACTTTAACACCCCATTGTCAATATTAGACAGATCAACCAGACAGAAAATCAACAAGGATATCCAGGACCTGAACTCA
Source organism: Saimiri boliviensis (assembly GCF_048565385.1). Taxonomy (NCBI): domain Eukaryota; kingdom Metazoa; phylum Chordata; class Mammalia; order Primates; family Cebidae; genus Saimiri; species Saimiri boliviensis. Next base: position 59,375,296 of record NC_133455.1, read on the forward strand.
GACCTGGAACAAGCAAACCTAATAGACATTTACAGAACTCTCCACCCCAAATCCACAGAATATACATTTTTCTCAGCACCACATCACAGCTACTCTAAAATTGACCACATAATTGGCAATAAATCACTCCTCAGCAAATGCAAAAGAACAGAAATCATAACAAACAGTCTCTCAGACCACAGTGCAATCGAGTTAGAACTCAGAAGGCAGAAACTAACTCAGAACCGCACAGCTTCATGGCAAATGAACAACTTGCTCTTGAATGTTGACTGGATAAACAATGAAATGAAGGCAGAAATAAAGATGTTCTTCGAAACCAATGAGAACAAAGACACAACATACCAGAATCTCTGGGACACTTTTAAAGCAGTCTCTAGAGGAAAATATATAGCAATGAGTGCACACATGAGAAGAAAGGAGAGATCCAAAATTGACACCCTATCATCAAAATTGAAAGAGCTAGAGGAGCAAGATCAAAAAAACTCAAAACCTAGCAGAAGACAGGAAATAACTAAGATCAGAGCAAAACTGAAGGAAATAGAGACACAAAAAACTCTTCAAAAAATCAATAAATCCAGGAGCTGGTTTTTTGAAAAGATCAACAAAATAGACAGACCACTAGCCAGATTAATAAAAAAGAAAAGAGAGAATAACCAAATTGATGCAATAAAAAACGATAAAGGGGATATCACCACAGATTCCACAGAAATCCAAACCATCATCAGAGATTATTACAAACAACTCTATGCACATAAACTAGTAAACCTGGAAGAAATGGAAAAATTCCTGGACACCTGCATCCTCCCAAGCCTAAACCTGGAAGAAGCCGAAACCCTGAATAGACCAATAACATGGTCTGAAGTCGAGGCAGCAATAAAGAGCCTACCACCCAAAAAAAGCCCAGGTCCAGATGGGTTCACAGCTGAATTCTACCAGACATACAAAGAGGAGCTGATACCATTCCTTCTGAAACTATTCCAGACAATCCAAAAAGAGGGAATCCTTCCCAAATCATTTTACGAGACCAACATCATCCTGATACCAAAACCCAGCAGAGACTCAAGAAAAGGAAATTTCAGGCCAATATCCATGATGAACATAGATGCAAAAATCTTCAATAAAATACTGGCAAGCCGATTGCAGCAGCATATCAAAAAGCTCATCCACCATGATCAAGTAGGATTCATCCTGAGGATGCAAGGCTGGTTCAACATATGCAAGTCCATAAACGTAATTCACCACATAAACAGAACCAAAGACAAAAACCACCTGATTATCTCAATTGATGCAGAGAAGGCTTTCAACAAAATTTAACAACCCTTTCTGCTAAAAACCCTCAATAAACTAGGTATTGATGGAACGTATCTCAAAACAATAAAAGCTATTTAAAACAAACCAACAGCCAATATCACACTGAATGGGCAAAAACTGGAAGCATTCCCTTTGAAATCTGGCACTAGACAAGGATGCCCTCTCTCACCACTCCTATTCAATATAGTACTGGAAGTTCTAGCCAGAGCAATCAGGCAAGAAAAAGAAATAAAGGGTATCCAAATTGGAAAGGAGGAAATCAAATCGTCTCTATTTGCAGATGACATGATTGTATATCTGGAAGACCCCATCATCTCAGCCCAAAATCTCCTGAAACTGATAAACAACTTCAGCAAAGTCTCAGGATACAAAATCAATGTGCAAAAATCACAAGCATTCCTATACACCAGTAATAGACTTCAAGAGAGCCAAATCAAGAACGAACTGCCATTCACAATTGCTACAAAGAGAATAAAATACCTAGGAATACAACTAACAAGGAACGTAAAGGACCTCTTCAAGGAGAACTACAAGCCATTGCTCAACGAAATAAGAGAGGATACAAACAGATGGAGAAACATTCCATGTTCATGGTTAGGAAGAATCAACATCGTGAAAATGGCCATACTGCCCAAAGTAATTTACAGATTCAACGCTATTCCCATCAAGCTATCAATGACCTTTTTCACAGAACTGGAAATAAACACCTTAAACTTCATATGGAACCAAAAGAGAGCCCGCATAGCCAAGTCAATTCTAAGCAAAAAGAACAAAGCAGGAGGCATCACATTACCGGACTTCAAACTATACTACAAGGCTACAGTAATCAAAACAGCATGGTACTGGTACCAAAACAGAGATATAGACCAATGAAACAGAACAGAGGCCTCAGAGGAAATACAACATACCCACAACCATCTGATTTTCGACAAACCTGACAAAAACAAGCAATGGGGAAAGGACTCCCTGTTTAATAAATGGTGTTGGGAAAACTGGCTAGCCATGTGCAGAAAGCAGAAACAGGACCCCTTCCTGACACCTTACACCAAAATTAACTCCAGATGGATTAAAGACTTAAACATCAGACCTAACCCCATAAAAACCCTAGAAGAAAATCTAGGCAAAACCATTCAAGACATAGGTGTAGGCAAGGACTTCATGACCAAAACGCCAAAAGCAATGGCAACAAAAGCCAAAATAGACAAATGGGACCTAATCAAACTCCACAGCTTCTGCACGGCAAAAGAAACAGTCAGTAGAGTGAATCGGCAACCAACAGAATGGGAAAAAATTTTTGCAGTCTACCCATCTGACAAGGGGCTGATATCCAGAATTTACAAAGAACTAAAGCAGATCTACAAGAAAAAAACAAACAAGCCCATTCAAAAATGGGCGAAGGATATGAACAGATACTTTACAAAAGAAGACATACAGGAGGCCAACAAACATATGAAAAAATGCTCATCATCACTGGTCATCAGAGAAATACAAATCAAAACCACATTGAGATACCATCTCACACCAGTTAGAATGGCAATCATTAAAAAATCTGGAAACAACAGATGCTGGAGAGGATGTGGAGAAATAGGAACACTTTTACACTGTTGATGGGAATGTAAATTAATTCAACCATTGTGGAAGACAGTGTGGCGATTCCTCAAGGACCTAAAAATAGAAATCCCATTTGACCCAGCAATCCCATTACTGGGTATATATCCAAAGGATTATAAATCATTCTACTACAACGACACATGCACACGAATGTTCATTGCGGCACTGTTTACAATAGCAAAGACCTGGAACCAACCCAAATGCCCAACGATGATAGACTGGATAGGGAAAATGTGGTACATATACACCATGGAATATTACGCAGCCATCAAAAACGATGAGTTCACGTCCTTTGTAGGGACATGGATGAACCTGGAAACCATCATTCTCAGTAATCTGACACAAGAGCAGAAAATCAAACACCATATATTCTCACTCATAGGCGGGTGTTGAACAATGAGAACACATGGACACAGGGAGGGGAACACTACAGGGAGGGGAGCACAGGGGGGGTGGGGAGGTGGGAAGAGATAGCATGGGGAGAAATGACAGATACAGGTGAGGGGACGGAAGACAGCAAACCACACTGCCTTGTGTGTACCTATGAAACAATCTTGCATGTTCTTCACATGTACCCCAAAACCTAAAATGCAATAAAAAAATAATAATAATAGAAATAATAAAGTTTACACACTAGCTTTTCATGAACAGAACAGTAGGTCTGCTTACTGTCTGGGAATATCTAAGTTTGAGAATAACAAGCAGCATTTACATACTCTATAATAAATTTAATTTTAAAAGGCCATAGGGATTATCAGAGTAATAAATTAGCATATATTATAATATATTTAAATGTATAATAAAATAATTTCTGAAATTGAGACGAAAGAATTCTCACCATAAAACAAGATGTCCTGGGAATACATTTTACTGCAACTGGAATTATACAATGATTCAAGTGATTAATAATCCTTCTCTGCATCATGATATTATTCAGGTATTTGAAGTTATTTATATTTAAAGAAAATTTAAACAGGTCCTCAGAAGTAATTAAAGTTTTCTTGTTGTAATACCACGGTATTTATAAATCATTTTTATAGCATATTTGAGATATAGGGGTTTTATGATACAGTTTTCTTCAACTTTGGACGGTTGGATAGATTTTCCAGGAAAGTTGCCTGGCTAAACCTTTTATACTCTAAATATTTGCACATATAACTTAGTAAGGTTATCAGTTTTAATAAATGAATAAAGTTACAGACTTTTAAAAATAATTTTGAATTTCACAGGAGTGGCAACATTCATCTTGGTTGAATATTTTAAAATCAAATCCTATTGCATGGATCTTAGCTTTAATACAAAACTTGGGCCTTTATTCCTCATATATCAGCTTTTATTTACTCATTCAGGTATGAATAAATGAATTCTTATTTCTACCTGGTACTTAATATCTTCCATTTATCTCTGAAAAACTTCCAGGCAAGATCTCGTCCATGTGGATTTCGAGCTACATGGATTATGACATCAATTGCATCTTGATCCAGCACCACCTCAGAATTTAGTGACAGATTTAGAAGCCTATAAAGATATAATTTTGTAAAAATTTTTAATCTAATAACATAAACATTTTAATAATCTTACTAAAATTATAGGCCCTAGTTTGTTATATTCTTCAAAAGAATAGTCTAGTGCAATCTTTAGTGCAAACTTAAAAATAAAACACATTTCTCTTTATAAAAGAGAGAGAATCAAACTCATAGTATTTTAACTAAAAGCATTAAACTCTAAAAAAATCTTGTGGAAGGATAAATCACAATTCTGGTTTGATGATGCAAATTCTTCTTTAAAATTCTTTATACTAAACACTTCCTTTTATAATGAAATCTTTTCTTACACATGTATCCATTACATAATATAATTAGTCATAAAAAGATATAATCAATGAAATCAAGTAGCTTTAATCATTAACATGGCAGTTTTTCTAACCTTTAGGCCGATATATTTTAAAGCAACTAACATATATTCAAGTAAATAAAAGCAACTTTAGAGCAATTTCATTAACAGAGAATACTTTCATTACAGAAACAAATTTAGAAAATCAATTTACTTACCTATTTAACAAATTCCTGTCATCACTGCAAGTTAAGGCTTCCAATAATATTTTCTTCTCAGAAACTGCTGTGGTGGAATGGAATTTCATCCATATGAATTCCCAGACATCCTCATCCAGTAGTGACACTCCTGTACAGTATACGATGTCTCTAACATTTAGTGGTATTCTAAAGAAGCAACCCATGATGGTTTTCTATTAATTAAAAACTTCACAGTTTTGATAATAAAGATAGATGTTGCTTTACTACAGTCAGTTTTTAAAAAGATTATTTTGCTAATTAGGCTTTACCTGAAACAGCATACTACATAGTAATAATATTTTAAAAAGATTTTTCACTGAGTGAATAAAATAAAATTTTATTCCAAGGTAGTTTTGGACATAATTGTTATTTCCACTCTTTATACTTACACAAAAATAGTAACATAAAGGCTTCACATTCTCATGAAAATAAGGCACTTTATCTTTTCACCAACTTTACTATGTTTACTATACAAAGATTTCAGTCTCATAATTGGTAGACCCAAGAATGACAAGAAATTACTGGTTGAGAAGACTAGTTAATTTGGATAGAACAGAAACATTTTCTCTTAAATTCTTAGATAACGTTCTCTGTAAGTAATTTTCTCATGCGACCCTCCAAATTTTGGAGACCTAGAAGACTGTAAGTATAGGTAATAAACAGATATCAAAACATAAGTGGAAAGTTATTTTTTCTTATGTTTATAGAAGGACTTAAAATATATTAAAATTTGACTTTCATCCAAAATACAGTGTTATACTGGGAAACTTAGTATTTAATAAGAATTGACTCTTCATAAATTATAAATTATCATGTCTACTTTTCCATAGTGATTTTTCTTACTAAATATTCTTTCCTTAAGTTTTGGTATGTAACCTATATTTACTGACTTTTTAATATGCTTCTTTAACAGAATGCTCCAATACTTTAAGAAAAAGTTTCAAAATACATTTTTGCCTTTTTCAACATTCACTAATCTATTATCAAATTTCTCATTTATAATTTGAATATGGCCAATAATTACAAACTTCTTTCTCTGGATAGCAAAAGCAAACAATGCCTTCTAAAGATTTAGGACCCTGATGATTAAAATACTGCTAGGATTAAATAAATATTTGGAAAACAGGAAGAAGTGTGTGAATAACCACCAGTAAGAGGATCTGAAACTCATTTTGTTAAGCAGCTAAGAAGAACTACAATCAGGATATTGTGGCACTATATCAGGTGTGTAGAATTCTAAGAAAGTATCATGCAAAATTCATGGTTTCCAGAAAAGGCTAAACTTATTCTTTTTCAACAAATAATGTATTTGAAGAAAAGTTACTTTAATTTTGTTAACTGAAGCCCTTTTTCTTTGTGGCATTAGAAAGCATTTTGTTTGATTTGTTTTTAATGAAACAAAAGGAATGCAGACATAGAATAACCCATTAAAGAGCTTCACATCTTTCTCCTGTTTTTCATCTCAGCCCTGGAGCCCCTGTAGAAAGTACCAACAAAAGCCTTCTCATTTATTGGTGACATGTTCTGTCTGCTTTGTTTATAACCAGCTTGACACAGGGGATACCTGAAATCACTAAGGAAAGCATTAGTACTACGTTTTGGAGGATACATTCAATTCTGGTTAAGATTACAGAGATGCCTCTATCTTTAATAACTTAAATAAACAGCTATAAAAAAGAGTGAATCTTTTCCTCCATATATTATAGGCAACAGCACAAAACACTGCATTATTGCCCTACTTTTGCCAAAAGAGTGAATAAAAACTTGCAAGAAAAAAACAATAAAATATCTACTGAAATCACTAACTCATCAGTGTACAATTCCTTAATATTAAGCATATTATAGTAACAATTTATTTTCTAAGATATATTTAATAAGCTATTAATATACTAGAGAGAATATAGGGATAGAGCCCTTTAGGTCAGATTTTTTTTATCACCTATAGAACCAATCCCCAATATCGATGTTCAAGAAGAAACGGCATGTATAAATATAGAACAAAAATGTATAAATATAGAACAACTATGTTTCCTGGAAGGCACTTGAGTGCCACATACTATACTGGTGCCATATGTTAAAAGTCTCCAGTCCCTGGCAATCATCATTCCACTCTTTAATTTCATGAACTTCACCATTTATATATCTCATATAAATGAAATCATATCTGTCTTTCTGTGACTGGCTCTTTCACTGAGTATAATGTCTTCCAGGTTCATCAATATTGTCAATATTGAAAAATGTCCTTCTTCTTAAAGGCTGAATAGTATTTCATTGTATGTGTACACTACATTTTCTTTGTCCATCCATCTATTGATGAACATTTAGGTTGTTTCCACATCATGGCTAATGTGAATAATGCTGCAACAAACTGGGAATGTTGATATGTTTTGATATCTTGATTTCAATTCTTTTAGATAAATATCCATAAATGGGATGCTGGATCATATTGTAGTTCTATTTTTAGTTTTTTAAGAATGTTCCATACTGTTTACCGTAGCAGCTGCACAGCAGCATGAAAGGGTATTGCTTTCTCCTTGGCAACCTTGACAACATCCTTGACAACACTTGCTGTGTTTGGATTTTTGATAATAGCTTTCCTGAATTTCACTGTGGTTTGATTTTCATTTTCCTGGTAATTAGTGACTTTTTTTCATATACCTGTTGGCCAAATCTATGTCATCTGGGGAGAAAAGTCTTTTCAAATCCTTACCCCTTTTTGTAACTGGATTAATATTGTTTTGCTATTGAGTTGAAGAAATGTCTTACATAATTTGGAGATAAATCCTTTTTCAAATATATGGTTTGCAAATATTTTCTCCAATTCTGTAAGTTGAATTTTTACTCTTGTTGAGTATTCACTTTGCTGTGCAGAAGCTTTTCAGTTTAATGCAATCCCACAATTTATGTTGCCTATGCTTTTGAAATCATATCCATGAAATCATTGCCAAGATCAATGTCATTTTCTTTCAAAAATGTTTTATAGATCTTAGTACACAAACTTTTCACTTCCTTAGTTCAGTTTATTTCTAAGTATTTTATTCTTTGGAAAGTTTATTTTTATATGTTATTTTTTTCATAGAGATGGGGTCTTTCTATGTTTTCCAGGTTGGTCTTAAACTCCTAGCCTCAAGTGATCCTCCCACTTTGGCCTCTCAAAGTGTTGAAATTACAGGCATGCATCACCATGTCCAGACTATTTTATTCTTTTTGGTGCTGTTGTAAACGGGATTGCTTTCCTGAGTTACTTTTCATAGAGTTTATTGTTAGTGTACAGAAGCACCATTGATTTTTCTATGTTGATTTTATATCCTGCAAATATACTGAATTTGTTTATCAGTTCTAACAGTTTTTTGGTGGAAACTTTAGGGATTTCAATACATAAGATCAATTCATGTGCAAACAGGGACAATTTTACTTCTCCCTTTTCCATTGGAATGTCTTTTATTTCTGCTTCTTCTCTATTTTCTCTGGTTAAGGTTTCCAGAACTATGTTGAATAAAGTGGTTAGAGGAGGTTTCTTGATTTTGGTTTTGGTTGTAGAGGAAAAGCTTTCAATTTTTCACCATCGAATATAATGTTAATTGCAGGCTTTTCATGTATGGCTTTAACTACATCGAGGTACTTTCCTTTTATTCCTTATTTGTTAAGAGTTTTTTTTTTTTAATCATAAAAAGATATTAAATTTTGTCAGTGCTTTGTATTTAAGATGATCATGTGATTATCCTTTATTCTAATAATGTGGTATATAACATTAATTGATTTTTGTATGTAGAAGTATCCTTGCATCTCAGAGATAAATACCAGCTGGTCGTGGTGTATTATCCTTTAATGTACTATTAGTTTCAGGCTGCTAGTGTTCTGTTGAGGATTTCTGCATCTACTTTCATTATGGATATTTACCTGTAGTTTTAATTCCTTGTGATATCTTTGCCTGGCTTTGCTACCTGGGTGATGCTGGTAAAATAAGTTTGGAAGTGTTCCTCTTCAATTGTTTTTGAAAGTTCGAAAAGATTGGAGGATTTTTTAAATGTTTGGTAGAGTTTACCTTTCAGTGAAGTCATCTAGTCCCAGGTTTTTCTTTCTTAGAGGTTTTTGAGTACTAAATCAATTTCCATCTCAGTTATAGATCTGTACAGACTTCCTAATTCTTCACTGGTTAGTATATCGATAGGCTACATTTTGTAGGAGTGTGTCCATTTTTCTGTTATTTCATTTGTTAGCATATAATTGTTTATAGTAGTTTCTTTTAATTCTTTTTATGTCTGTGGCATTAGTTGTAATATCTAGCCCTTAATTTCTCTTTTTATTTATTTGAGTCTTCCATCTTTTTTATTAACTAGTCTAGTTTAAGATTTATCAATTTTGTCTGATTTTTTCTATTGTTTTTCTGTTTTCTATTTTATTTTTGTTCTTTGTTATTTTCTCCCTTTTGCTAACTATGTAGATAATTTGTCCTTTTTCTTTCTCCTTGAGGTGTAAAGGTAGGTTCAGGTCATTATAAATATAGGTGTTTATTATAATAAACTTCCCTCTTAATACTGCTTTAACTGTATCCCATAAGTTTCAGTATGACGTTTCATTCTTTTTTTTTTTTTTTTTTTTTTTTTTTTTTTTTTTTTTTTTGGTCTTGATGTACTCTTTACTTTCTTTTTGGATTTCTTCTGGACCCAATTATTGTTTAAGAGTGTATTGCTTAATCCACCTATTTGTAAATTTTCCCATTTTCTTTTTGCTATTGCTTTCTAGTTTCACTTCATTTCGTTTAGTAAAAGTATGTGGTATGATTTCAATCTTCTTAAATTTGTTAAGACTTGTTTTATGACATAACATGTGATCTAACTTGGAGAAAGTTCTATGTGTGCTTAAGAAGAATGTATATTCTGTTGTCATAGGATAGGATATTCTGTGCATGTCTGTTATGCCTATTTGGTTTATAGTGTTGTAAGTCCTGTCTTATTGATCTTCTGTCTGGATGTTTTATTTATTATTAAAAGTTGAATACTGGCATCTCCACTATTTTTATTACTTTTTATTTCTCCCTTCAGTTCTGTCAATATTGGCTTTATATAGTTAGGTGCTCTGACGTTGAATGTATGTATGTTTATAATTTGTTATATCTTTACAGTGGTTTGACACTTTTAACATAGTTCTTCTAATGGTTTTTGACTTAAAGTTTTGCCTGCTATAGCTGCTCTTTTTCGGTTTTCCATTTGCACGGAATGTATTTTTCCATCCCTTTACTCTCATACTGTAAGTGTCCTTAAAACTAAGAGACTCTTATAGACACTATACAGTTAGGTCTTGTTTTGTTAATACATTCAGCCACTGTTTTTTGATTGGGAAGAATAATCCATTTATATCTAAAGTAATATTGATAGGGAAGAATTTGTTTTTGCCATTTTAACAAAATTGTTTTCTGTGGTCTTGTAGGTTTTTTCCTGTCTTTTCCTCTCTTACTGTCTTCATTTTTGAATTTTTTATGTTGATATGCTGTTATTTGTCTTTCCTTCTCTTTTTTATAACTTCTATGGTTTTATTAGTGTGCTTACCTTGATGTACACATATATTGTAACAGTCTATTTTCAGCTGATAACAACTTAAGCTTAAATACACACAAAAACTCCACAATTTAACTCTTGCCCTCAGACTTTGTTTTCACAATTTTTATTATTCATATTGTGTACCTTTTAATATATTTTTAGTTATATTCATTTTTAATACTTTTATTTAAACTTTATATTAAAATTAAAAATTATTTACCACCACCATTATAGTAATAATGTATTTGTATTTATCTATATGTTTCATATTTTCTTATGCCATTTTGTTGCTATTTAGCATCCTTTCATTTGAACCTGAAAAGTTTCCTTTAGCATTACTTTCAAGGCAAGTCTGCTGGTGATGACCTCACTCAGCTTTTGTTTGCCTAGGAAAGTCATTGTTTCTCTTGTGTTTTTAAATGACATTATTGCTTGTATAGTATTCTGGGTTGGCAGTTTTCTTTTTTCTTGCAGCATTTTGAATATATCATTCCACTTTCTTCTAACTTGCAAGATTTCTGCTGAAAAATCTTTTGATAGTTCTATAAGTGTTCCTTAGCATGTGCCAAGTCACTTTTGCTGCTTTCAAAATTATCTTTTTTACTTTTGCCAATTTGATTATAATGTGTCTTGATGTACATTTCCTTAAGGTCACTTTATTTGGTGTGCTTGGGCTTTTTGCTTCTGAATGTCCATTTCCTTCTCTAGATTTGTGAAGTTTTCATCCATTGTATCTTTGAAAAAGCTGTCTAGTCCTTTCACTTTATCTTCTGCTTCTTGGACTTCCATGATGTGTATATTGGTCCACTTCCTGGTGTCCCAAAACTCCCTTAAGCTATCTTCACTTCTTTTCAGCATTTTTTCTAAGTAAATCTTTAAATTCTTGTCTTTAAAGTCGCTGATTGATCCATCTTTATGTATCTAATCTGCTGTTTAACCCTTCTATTAATAGTAAATTTTTCAGTTAACGTGTTCTTCAGCTTCATTATCTGTTTCATACTTTTTAATGTTTTCTATCTTCTTGTTTAAATTATTTTAAATGCATTGTACTCTTGACTTCAGTGAGCTTCTTTATGAGAGTTATTTTGAATTATCTGTCCGATAAATCATATGTTTTATTATAGTCAATTTTTGAAGATTTATCATATTATTTTCTTTGGAACATCATTCCTAGTTTCTTATTTTTCTTGACTATTGGTTGATATCTGCACATTAATCAATTACTTCTCCAAATTCACAAACTGGCCTTGTATAGAAGAAGATACACACCTAGTAGCCTGGCTAGAGATTCTGAAAACTTCTACTAACTGTCTTTATTCCCAGGGAGAAGCATGCAGCTGTGGTTTTTATCTGCTTGCTCTGTGCTGAGCTGGGGAAAAGCTGCAGTGTTTAACAGTCCAAGCCACTGTTTTGTTCTCCCCTAAGTGGCTAGCTTGCACCAGACCCATCAGAATGCCAAGACTGAGAAGTCAGATGTTAATTCTTTGGGATGCCTCAGAGAAGTCTGAGCACTGGATGCACAGATCAACTCTTTCCCTCCCCATGGGATGCCAAGAGCTGGGATTTTTCCTCTATTTAATCTGTGATGGCAGTAGAGAATATTTATGACATTTACCAGCCCAAACTCCTATCTCTGTCCTCCTCCAGGTGGCTAGACTATGTCAGTTCTGTCAGAGCTCCATGCCTAGCAAAGCAAATGCTCATTCTTTGTGCAGTACCAGAAACATTAAAGCACTGGAAGCATGGATCAAATATTTTCCTCTCCAAGAGGCTATCAATAATTGGAATTTTTGTTTAATCCTATCACTCTGTGCTGGAAGAAATTATGGCATCTCTAGCTCAAGCCACCATCTCCACTTTCCTCAGATGGCTAGATTGTGTTAAACTTTTCAGAGTTCCAAAGTAAGCAAGACAGAAGCCAGTTTTTAGGGGATACCATTGCAAATAGTAAGATACTGGATGCATGAACCTACCTCTTTTCTCCCCTAGGAGAAGCTGGGAGGAGAAAGCCTCTTCCTGACCATTTGACCTTGTGCTAGGGAGTAGAGTTTCTGAAAAGTGTGTGTCCTAAATCTCTCCATGACCTTTGATGAGTGATCTTACACTCACTAATGACATAGGAACATTTCAATCAGTTTCTGGATTTCTCACAAAGGGAATTTGCCCATAAGTCATTGCTGAATCATTGTGTTTGCAGGGAAAGAAGAATTCAGTGCTTCCTGCTATACCATCTTGCTGACATCTCTCCAAAAATTGTACACCCTTCAAGAGGGTATGATTGCCATGCTCTGGGCCTAACCAGTGAACTGCAGAGTAATACCAATGCATCCAACATATAATCTTCTGAGAGTTGAACTGGACACAGTTGCTACCTGTAATTATTTTTAATTACTTTTTTTAAATCCACAGTTTAATCAGTCATCTTTGATAAACGTTTGATGTTGGAAAGACTGGATTTCCGACAATAAGTATTCATTCTGTTCAGCAGCACTGAAGTGATACTTGTTAAAACACAGCCTCTGGGTGAGTTAAAAGGACATAAAGTAGCAGTATATTTAAGGAGCTGCTGCAAGGCAAACTGGTCATATACAGAGGAAGAAGAAGAGAGTCTGAAAGGACACCCAGCAATAAAATGTTGGATGAAATGACAGACAGACCTTCCTGAAGGAATCTAACACAAATGGATAAAATAATAGACAGACCACCCTGAAGAAATCTAACGCAAATACTGGGCAAAGGAGGTCTTTGAAAGCAAAGCTGCCTAGAATAAAGACAGGTTCCATATTTGTATCTGTAGCTTCAAATGAAGGGAAAGACTGCATACTTTGCATGTGCTTTACAAAACACTGCTGGTCAAGTTTCAGTCTTCTCAATGGCTGTCCTTCACATATCAGATATATCAAATTTGATGAAATTCTATTACCATGAAAACGAAATACACGTGTTTACGTATATAATTTAAAGCATGTTGATGGTCCCTTGAAAAATAGTCCTCAGTCTCAGTTACAAATCCCCCAAATATCAGGGAAGATATGGCTCTATTAGCAGATGCTAGGAAATACAATTGCATACGTTTCTATGGCTCCTTAGGAGGAGAAAATAAATAGCACATCTTCTCACTCCATCAACTCCTCATGTTTTTTATCCATGTAGCAGATGAAGAATCAATGTAAAGTTCACAAGATCATTTTTGCCCATGCCTATAAATGAAACAAGATTGGTAAGCATCAGATATGCCAAGGGCCTTCAGTTCCCAGTGACTTCCACTGTTAATGAAACCCCCTTTTGTTGCTAAATTTGTAAAGACGTTCTAATAACATTTCAGCAAAATGGTTGCTCTGGGGACAGTTTAAGATCTCTTTGTATAAACCAAAGTCATTAGGAACAAATGAAAATGCTCATTTGTTTGTAAAGCATGAGCTAAAAAAACCCCACAGAACCCACAGTTATGAGCGGTACAAATGAGTCCTGTGAGACTCCTGATATTAGGATTACAAGGAGAAGGCCCCTCCTAGTGAACATGGAAATTATTTATAAGAATGTGAATATTCTCAGTCATTTCTCTTTAAATGCTGCCTGAGCATTAAATTCTTTAATAGAATTTTATTATCTGGGAAAGAAAGCTGTGTTTGTTTTTCTCTTGGTACCGTATACATGATAAACATGAACAGTGAGTTAGCCTCTCCTAGCTACATCATACAAGATGAATGGGGTAATGCTTAGCCAAAATAAAATACCTTTATCTTTTTTAGGATACTGACATTACAGAAATTATTACCTAATTAGTGTAACTTGTATGATAGTTTATTCTACTCTCATTTTAAATAGGATTGTGACAGAGTTCCTTTGTATGATAACACTTTTGAAAGCACAGAAGTTTAGTATATCATTGTGAAATTATTTTCATATTTTAGTGATATATGTAACTTTTTTATCTTACTCAGAGCAAATGCTTTGGAAGTAAAAGTTAAAAAAATTAAGTAAGTGGAAAAATAAAGACATGCATCTTTCAGGAAAGTGTTTTACTGAGTTAAATAATAATGATGGCTGCCTTAGTCTGAAATGCTGTAACAAAGTACCATATACTGGGAGGGTTATAAACAACTGAAATTTATTTCTCACAGTGCTGGAGGCTATAAGTCTGAGATTAGGGTAACAGCATGGTCAGGTTCTGGCGAGGGCCTCCTGCCAGGTTGTAGTCTGGTGACTTCTTAAACTCTTATGTGGTAGAAACAGAGCTAAAAGGCAATCTGGGATTTCTTTCATGAGGTATTTAATTGCATTTGTGAGGGCTTCACCATCACAAATGGTGATATAGCTCCCAAAGACCATACATTCTAATACTATCACATTGGGGATTAGGATTTCAACATACAAATTTGGGAGAAAAATATGTTGTTCATTCATAACAACAGTAGAATGAAACTAAATCATAGTAAATTGTTTTTTTTTGTTATTGTTTTGTTTTGTTTTGTTTTGAGATGGAATCTTGCTCTATCATCCAGTTTAGAGTGCGGTGGTGCAATCTTGGCTCATTGCAATCTCCACCTCCTAGGTTCAACAAATTCTCCTGCCTCAGCCTCCCATGTAGCTGAGATTACAGGAGCCCACGACCATGCCTGGCTAAGTTTTGTATTTTTAGTAGATAGGGGTTTCACCATCTTGGCCAGGCTGGTCTCGAACCCCTGACCTCATGATTCACCTGCCTCGGCCTCCCAAAGGGCTGGGATTACAGGTGTGAGCCACTGTACCTGGCACAGTATTTTAGTTACTAAATGAAAAACAGTGAAATGAATTGACATGATAAATAGTTGAGAGAATTTCCAAAGATTTTGTTGTGAATGTTTTCATTGCTATATAGTAAAAAAATATGAACTCAACTAAAATATCAACAATAAGGCACTGGTTTAAGTTAACATACAAATAGCAACTGAGAATGATATCATAGATTAATATTTAGTCATATAATAAAATATACTAAAGCTAAAGTGTAATGCATATGTTAATGAATAATATGTGTAATACCATTGCGTAAGTTTACAAAAATTACATAATGTGTATGTTCTTAGGAAAAATAAACTGAAAGGACAAACAAGTATATTAATGTTTGCCTCAGGGTTTGGTCATTATAAGTACTCTTTCTTTTTTTGAACTCATATATTTTGTGTTTAATTATTTAATAACTTTTATAATTAGTTTGGAAATAAGTAAATGTATAAGTACATTTGTAAAAATAGTTACTTACTGTTAGAATAAAATGCATTCAATATACAAAAATGCAATTGAATAATATGTAGAGATAAATTTAAAATATCCTAGAGAGGAAAATTATACTTGCCAAAGGAAAAATATATTTAAAATTCAAATTTAGATAATTATGCCATAAGTCTATTTCTAAGCAAGTTTTTGGCAGGCCTAATTTAACCAGTGACTGCCTCTAGGTCCAGGTAAGTCAAGGTCATTGCCTTGGCCTTCATTTTTTAGCCTAATTGGACAGGGCTAAACACATGGGTTCTAAAGTCCTTTCTTGCTCTGTGAGTACAAGAGTCTTTCATTAGTGATTGTATTAACACTGAAATGTGGATTTAATTATTTTCAAAGACAATGAAAAGCATTTCTCAAATCTAGGCTCTCTAAGAGCACTTCATTCTTTCAGTAGCACTACACGCACCATTGATATAGAGTGAGGCCTAACACTTGATTAATTTATAATTAATTCATTCATTTGAAAGATTGTTTGCCTACTCTAACTGAAAATTAAAAGCTTTGGTGGAGGCTTCCTTGCCAATATTCCAAATCTTGTTCTGCCTTACAAATGCTTGTCCTTTTTAGGGATAGACAATCCATGACTTTGAAATAGCAAACTGAAAAATAACCTGCATTTACAGAGGCTGACTTTGTTCATAGTGTCCTCTATTCTCATTTCTTTCTATCCTCATTCTTTAGCTTCTTGTCTGCTGTTAATAAAGCCACCATGAATAAAACTTAAAGGTGTTTAGAAGGAATGAGCTACTTTTTGTGTCTATATGTCAGTTTCCCCTTCTGGAAAATGGGGATAATAATTCCTTACAGGGCTGTTACAATGATTAAATGAGATGTCTGTCCAGTGCTTAGCACAGTGCCTGGTGTATATAAAGGTTTTGGTTGGGGCTTTATCTCCACAATGCGCATTGCCTAGTGCTGGGAAAAATAGCAAATTGTTCTCAATATTTGATAACAAATCTCCTCCTCCTCATTATTTATATTACTATTATTATTAAAATGAAGTAACAACTATCTTTCCCAAATGAGTAATGGAATTTTTAAAAAGCAGCAGTAAAAATTTAAAGAATCTCACTGAGTGAATGAGCAATTTATCGAAAAACATGACTGATAATATGTCTCGAGTTTAAAGCATTATAATAAAATGCTTTTATAATCCCACCTAACTTTACTAGTATACCTGTCACTCAAATAGGGTACCACTAAATTCATAAAAACCCTGGCAACTAGGAAGAATGTGGTTTCTAGAAATCTCTACAATGCCCCTAGCAAAGAGAGGACAGAATCCCAAGTGAAACAAAGAGCAGTGATGAATGGAGAGGTCACTAGGCAGCGGTGTTGTTTGCTAGGCGCCTTTCATGCCACAGCTAGGGTGCTTCTGTTTCTAGGGAGTTCTCTCACTTGTGCCCAAACAGCATTTACATTCCCCTTGAACCTTGAGTATAACAAAAAGAAATAGGAAAATCTCAAAACAAAGGAAAAGGCAGTTCAAAAACAGTCTGCAACAGCCCTGTGGAATTCAAAAGAATAGCACTGGAGAAAATAGTGGAGAACAGAACAAATGTATTTAAAATTATCTCAATATGTCCTAAAATGATGTTCAATACTTCTTAATATTTTAATTTTGCCTGTTTGCAAAGATGCATATGCAGCTCTTTCTACATGAAAAGAAAAAGGCTTACTGGTGGGGTACAAGGGATCTTAACTCTTAATAGTCTGAATTTATCAAAAGATTACATTTTAAAGTAACTGCACTTCTTTCAAGTGGCTTTTAAAATTAAAGTAAATGTACTTTCAAAGGGACATTCACTTTATCTAAGTTTAAGTAATATATATGAAATTACTTTTTAAAGGTTTAAGTTCTATATATAAAATTGCTATTATTTCTAGCAGCAATACAATTGGATAGTCAGGAAGAGAGATGATGAAGGTTAAATATCTGGGCTATAAGACCACTTTATAAAATATAATTGCCAAAGCACAAAAACATTAGAAGCTGAGTGGCCCAGATAACATTAAAAAGAAGAGGTCAGAAAGGAGACATCAAAGGAAAAGTAGAAAGACAGAAAGAACACAAGTGAGAAACGCACAGAAGACAAAAAATTCAGTGTGAATGACAAAGGCAAGAATGACAAAGACCTACAAAAAGGTAAAGGAAAAAAAGCAAATAATTAGAGGAAAATTTGTGACTTGTCTAGTTTTTTTTTTCCTTTGGCCCAATTTTAAACACCTCATACTGAAAAGCCTAAATGCTGGATATTTAACATTTCACAACTTAGAACCCTTATAATTTTCTTGCAATATATCCAGAATCAATTATACCTATAAGGGTTCAAAAATGCTTTATAACCAAAGTAGAAAAATTAAGATATCTATGATGACTCAGTCTAAAACAGTGAACAGCAGGCTGCTGATATATATAGCTCTAAGAGCATAACATAATTTAATACTTAAGACGTATACAATTGTAGTAGAAGTTGTGAAACGGCTGATAAATTGCCCTATTTATAGACGCCTCTGTTAAAGATGAGATAAATTGTATCCAGATAATCACCTTCCTGTTATCCAAGGCTTTTCAACTCGCTGCTCCATCCTGACTCTGAATATTTAAGCTGCTGCTTCACTCAGCTCTGGTCAAGGCACTGTAAATCTAAGTACCTGCTATCATATAAAGCCTAACTCTAGAAACAAAAATTAATGGTGTTGTCTGAGTGACAATAATTAGGAATTAGCACTTCAGCTTAACCATTAAGATGAAAGATAAGTTATAAGAATGACACATTAGTTACCATAGCAAATACAGGAGCACTGTCTTCATTCGAATCATGACCCAAGTCTGAGTGTCTATGAAAGCTCCACTGGATTATATTAGGCTTCGCTTCAACAAATAACATTTGTTGCTCAGGAAAGATTTATAGCAATTGTCATCACCTTTTCTATTCTTCATACAAATGTTGAAAAATTACACAGATTTATCTTATCAATCAATGTACTATTTCCCAAACTGTGAGGAATCAGTGCAAATGTGGTTTACCTTACTCTCTAATGAACTGTCAAGGTCACTGAGATTAACAAGGCTGATTCTTCAGACTGGCAAGAATTGATCATTGCAATTTTGTTAAGTTTTTGGCATAACCATAAAGCTGTCTTGTGTAGGAGAACAATAATTCATTTTTCTCCATTGAAAGTTTCCCAACCAGAAATGGATTTTATTTTGGCCAAAAAATTTTTTGCTATTTGTGTGTGTGTTTATGTGTATTGATCAAAATACAATTCTCTTAGACTTTTAATTGATAGTTTAATTTATTATATTTTTTTAAAAAATGTACTTTTTAAAAATAGAGAAAGTTTCTTATTCACATCCAATCTGAGAGGTTCTATGACTTTACTGAAAAGTACTTTGACCTTCCTGTTATCTTTTTATGTGAAAAGCAGTGAAACACATGATGAATGTCATACATATATGTGTCTTTTAAGGAATACTGATGTAATTAAATTTGACAAAAGATACTCACTTAAAATAGTTAAGAATCTAGTCCTACTTTATGAAGTAACAGAAAATTATTGAAAACAAGACAAAATAACCTAGATTCTGACAAAAAGGAGTGTGGCAAAAGTGGATGAAAAAGTTACAAATTAGGCAAAAAGGCATATTTTGCATTGTTAGATGATAACCTGAGAAATACATTTTAGGAGAGTTAGCATGGTTTATTATTTTGTGGAAAAATTGAAATATTTAAAATGTATACATGCAAATATACATGTAATTCATTATGGTATTACATATGTCTGAAGAGAATGAGAAAACTGTACATGTCGAATGCCTGCTCTGTATATTTCAGGATAAAATAAGGTTTATTTATATGTGAAAATTAAATGTGTTACTTTATTTTTTCTATTTGATTTCATAATTATAAATAGAATCACAAGTCATTAGAAAGAAAAAATGAAGAAACTCTAATACTTAAAAGTAAAGAGATCCTGAAAAATGAGCATGGGTGAGTTTGCATGAATTTTAGGGTAATCTCCATATATTATTCTATTTTATGCCATGAATTACTCCCATGATTTTTTCCCTATATATTTAAAAATAATATTATAATGGCAGATGATTATAATGTTATCTTACTTTTGTGAGCAACAAGAAGTAATTGTTTCCTCCTTTTCTTAAAGAAAACCCTAAGTAAAAATAGGATGAAGTTCAGGAAAGTGAAAAATTTCATTTGCAATATCTCCCTGATATTCCATCAAACAAAGGAAAACCCTCCAAAATATTATTATAAATCAAGGCTTGAATATAAGGCAGACACTGAGTGTGTGTGTGTTAGTTTTCTAGGGCTGCCAAAACAAATGACCAAAAACTCGGTGGCCTGAAATCACAGAAATGTATTCTATCGCTGGTCTGAAATCAGAAGTTCAAAACCATGGTGGTTTTCTCCTGCAGACTGAAGGGAAAATGTACACCATGCCTCTCTCCAGCTTCTGCTGGCTCCAGCAGTGCTTGGTGCTCCCTGGTTTGTAGATGCACTACTCCAATCTCTACCTCTGTCTTTTCATGACTTACTCCCCCATTTCTCTGTGACTACTTTTCCCCTATACGGGTACTCATCACGAGATTTCAAGATTTCTTTAAATTCAGGAGGATCTCATATTGAGATATCTGTTACTTTTTACATCTGCAACAATACTACTTCTAAATAAAGTTACATTTAAACGCAGGGATTAAGATTTGGAGGCATCTTTAGGAGGCCAGTATTCAATCCATAGATGTATGTGGGTGTCCTTTCAATTTTGCTGCTATTGCTAAAAATTTCTGAACCATAAAAGTTCTAATTTTCCTACTTTTCAAATAATATATATATATATATATATATATATAATGAAACATTATTGATGCTTCCATATTTTATCATAATGATCACAATGTTAAATAAATGTTATCATAGTATCATTAGAAAGAAGACTAACATTAGTGAGTTATTTTTATTTTTATTTTTATTTTGAATTAAAGTAAATTATATGTATATGCCTAATCATTAAGGGAAAAAATAAACAAAAAGGAAATATTAGTGTTGTTGAAGGACTCCCCTTAGTGATAATAGCAATGCTTATATTACATTAGAAAAATGTGAAGTAAATCTCTTCTTTGTAGTGGACAGTGACTGCGATGAATTTTATACTCAGTGTCTCTGAATCTGTCAGTATAATATACTCACTGTATTTTAGTACAAATGTTTTGGAAGCTGCAAATATTTTTGTTGGCTATTCAGCCAACAAAATTCCAGTTTAGTAAATAATAATGCTTATTATTGTAAGTTTAATCAGCATTGTTCTCAGTTGCCCATGTGAATCTATATTCAGTTAGCACTTCTACTGTGAAAATAGAGCTATTCTACAATGAATCAATAGGCATATCTTTTGATAAAAGACACAAAAGTGTCTGACATCAGTATAATTTTAGGCAAACAATACAAACACAATAAGAAAATTACTATTGGCAGTAATGGGGGAGATCCAATTATACTGCAAAGAAAAAAAATTAAATTAAATCACATCACCTTCAAAAAAGCATACTTCTATAACAATTAAGATACTTTGAAAAAATAACTATTGACTGTGTGGCTCTATGCATGGCTAGTAACAAAATTTTTCTGAACAGTAAAATGTCAGGAAACAGACCAAAGTGCTGGGAAAACGAATACAAGTGTATGATTATTTCTGCATTTTAAATTAGAATATAAAATCGTAAATGCATTTAGATTAGAAACTCAATGTGACTATAAGAAAATGAATAGAAATGTGCACTCACTGGAGTTATATTAGCTGTAGAAGCAATTAAAGTCCCTGCTATATAAAAACTAAATTAAAAATACAACCAAATTAGTTAGTCCCTCAAGTAGGTCATTCAGTCAAACATTTATCTCATGACAGACTGAATTGAGTTGGCATGTATTAAATTCTCTACATAGAAAGGAATAGTGGTATTTTCAGTGTGATTTCAGGAAAGCTTTGGGAAAAGAAGGATAAAAAGTTCTTGTCTATATTCAGGTATAGCCACTAGTTAAGTAATTGTAATATATGAAGACCTGTAATTTTACAAATGATAAGCCAAGCAGCAATTCCTGCCTATGAAAAGGATTTTCATATTGACAAAAGAATTCACAATAGGATAAATTCAGATAGCAAGCACACTCACTACATTTCATATATTATTTTTCTTCTACATAGCTTTTCCAAAACACTTGTTTGGTAACATACTCTAATGTTAGAATAGAGATCCTCTAAAGCTTTGATGAAGGAGAATAATCAACTTAGATTTTGCTCCTCTCAGCAAATAAAAACAAAACAAAGTGATTAAATTAAAAATTATCTTACCAAATTTTTAGAAGATGTTCTTGTTTCAGTACAGATTCTGCCCAAGCAGCGCAACTTTTTGAAAGTACCAAGAGTCTAATCTTGGGAAAGGATGTTGTGAAGGAAGATCATTTTTGCACACTGTTGCTTCCATTTAACACCCCCCTTTCCTGCTTAGTCTAAAGAATGTGCATCTCTCCCATAGACCCCAGTTTAGTTGCCATTCTGCAGGGAACCCAACTTCACTGACAGGTCAAATTCCCCTTCTCTTGTAAACCTTCCATCTGGCTTCTCATCACAGTTAAAATACTATATTATTTGTATGACATCTGATTAGTGTTGTTCTACCCCATTAGACTGTCAGACAGGAACCATCAATGGATCCCTAGTGCGTTTTAACATGATGGCTGGACCATGACAGAGAGTCGGTATCTGTGATATATGAATCAAGTACTATAAGGGTTTGAATTAATACTGGTTAACTTAAATTAGTTAAATTAACTTAAACAAGTTAACTTATAACTATGAAAGAAATATGCAATAAATTCTTATTTTAGAAAAGTTAAAAGTCATTTTGATTTCAACACTTTGAGAGACCAAGGTAGGAGGATTGCTTGAGGCCAGGAGTTTAGGACCAGCCTGGCCAACATAGTGAGACCCTGTCTCAAAAAAAAAAAAAAAAAAAAAAAAAAAAAGCCAGGCGCGATGGCTCAAGCCTGTAATCCCAGCACTTTGGGAGGCCGAGGCGGGTGGATCACAAGGTCCACAAGGTCGAGAGATCGAGACCAACCTGGTCAACATGGTGAAAACCCGTCTCTACTAAAAATACAAAAATACAAAAAATTAGCTGAGCATGGTGGCGCGTGCCTATAATCCCAGCTACTCAGGAGGCTGAGGCAGGAGAATTGCCTGAACCCAGGAGGCGGAGGTTGCGGTGAGCCGAGATCGCGCCATTGCACTCCAGCCTGGGTAACAAGAGCGAAACTCCGTCTCAAGAAAAAAAAAAAAAATTACTGAGGTGTGGTGGTGTGGGGCTGTAGGCATACATAAGAGGCTGAGGTGGGAGTGTGGCTTCAGCATAGGCGTTGGAGGGTAAAGAAACAAATGACAGTGCTACTGTACTCTATTTTGGATAATAGAACTTGTCCTTGTTTCTAAAAGAAGAAAGTCAAGTTGACTATTAACCAGACATGCCATTGCCCATATGTAGACTGGTGAATCTGGCCCTACAACATTGCAACTGTCCACAATAAGGGATGCAGCATATTAAAGACTTTATTTTTCAACCTTAAAGAACTATGAAGGAATCAATTAAAAATGAGGTGTCAATAGTGATGATGATTTTGGTGATAATTGTGAATGCCAGAGGTGCCCATACCATTTTCTTCTTTAAAGACTCTTATGACCAATCTCTAAGTTTCTGTGCCAAAACTATGCAGGCAACAATTCACAATGAACTGAATAGCCATAACTACTGATATATAAAATTCCTATGACAGAAAGGTGAGGGAAGGAAGATGATTATCTTAAAGTTATTTTTCTAAGCATGTGATGCAAGTGAGAACAATAAAAACTGCCCTCAAGTTTTGCATTGATGGAAAACTAGCTAAAAGTACTTTTAAAATCTACACTACAAATGTTCATGTAGGCTTTTTATGGTTTTCTTCCTTTCACCCTCAATGAGCCTATCATGAAGAATACGTAGGGTAGAATTTGCACAGGGTAAAATAAAGAATGGTGTATGACACTCTCTATCAGCAGTGTCCCATACTGTGCAAAATACAGGATGGTTAACTAGCCAAACAAAATTACAGTGTGAGATGCTGTATTACTTCCCAGGCAAGAAAAATATGAATGACTAAAAATATTGCTCAGTTTTTAGCTACTTAACATAATCCACTGGGAATATAACTACTTTTTATGGCATGCTTTCTAAACTCTTACAAATTAAAAATGAAATAATTTTTAATATTCTGATGAAAAAAAGCAGTTTCTATGCCCAGGGTCAGTAGGAGTTAAAAAGAGATATATAACTTGATTTGTAAAATCAGCATTAACTAGCTATTAATAGTAAGAAAGTAAGAAAAACTACTTTGAAACTAAGATATGAATTGTCTACTATGTAATATAAAATAGAGTGCAAGTAGTTGTATATTTTAAGGGAAAATGAGTAAAAATAAAATAAATACTTGTGTAAGGTCCTTGGGGATATCTATAAGAATCAATTCCAGGAATAAATCCTTATAAAATATGTCATTATTAATATATCTATATAGATATGCATCTATTTCTTTAAACAGGGAGTAAAAGTCTTTGGATTTTTAGTGGAAAGAATTAAGAATAAATGACAAAAAGGTTTATAAAACTTGATAAAAGAAATAAAGCCACTTTAGAATACCCTGTAAATGTTAAGGTCAAGAGCCACAGCTCATGTCTGGATTACATCCAGCTATTAATACTGTGATTTCTCAATTTGTTTATTTTTTGTTTGTTTGTTTGTTTGTTTTTTAGGACAGAGTCTTGCTCTGTCACCAGGTGCCAGGCTGGAGTGCAGTGGCGCCATCTCAGCTCACTGCAACCTCCGTCTCCCGGGTTCAAGCAATTCTCCTGCCTCAGCCTCCCAAGTAGCTGGGACTACAGGTGCATGCCACCATGCCCAGCTAATTTTTGTATTTTTAGTAGAGACGAGGTTTCACCATGTTGGCCAGGATGGTCTCAGATCCGCCCACCTTGGCCTCCCAAAGTACTGGGATTACAGGCATGAGCCACCGCGCCCAATGATTTCTCAGTTCTTAATGATGAACTCTTCTTTATGTATATTCTCTGCCTGGAAAATCTCACCAAGTAATCACCCTTTCACTGTTTACCAGCATGCTAGTGCAGTGGTCTTCAAAATGAGGTGTTCAAACCTCTGGGGATAAAGGAACACTTTCCAAGGAGTACATCAAAATATGGATAGTATCATGAGTATCAAGTTACAAATGCTCAACTTTCATATGGATACTTTTAATAAAATCCTTTCTGTTTTCTTCCACTTTCCAGGAGAAAAGCATATTTTTCACTTATCTTGCCTTTTCCAGAGCTCCATTGTACTACAGTGGGAAACAGAAAATTCTAAATATTAGTATTGATATTTAGGAAATTTGTTTTGAATTTTTAAACTCTTCTATAAAATTTGAAGAAAGACCTAATCAAATTGTCAGGTGATAACTAAAAATTTTGGTAATAGATTACTGTGTGATATTTAGCACAAAACTTGGGAAGATTGTAAAGAACTGTGTCAAATTACTATAACAAAACACCTTTTGTTCCCACCTACTTATTTTTATACATAAGATTTCTCACAACTTTCACATAAAAATAGGGATGAAACTGATGATGAAACTTTTCTCTTTCTGAAATAAGTAATATTTTTCCTTGAATATGTAAATTTATTGGAAAATGGGCCATCTTATTTTTTGCTTTGATATTTAACAATTTTTATGTTTGGAAATTATTTATCAAATTAACAATTTTGATGATTACTCAAATTAGAAAACAAATTTAACACAAGGTTTTAGTATGACATGAAAAAATAACATATATATGTGTGTTTAGACTTTTTTTATGCAGAGAGGTATGATAGAATTATACATAAAAGGTTTTCAGGCAGCAATATATTGGAACGTAAGTTAGGGGAAGAGAGAGAAATGATATAAAGTCTATGACTATTAAATACTTCATCACATTTAAAAATGACTAATGGTCATTTTAAAGTAAAAAATAGCTATGACTAATGGTCATTATTTTAACATGAAAAAAAGCTAAGTTTTTAGATTATACTGGATACATTTAGAGAGATTGAAAATATTTTGTTTGAAAATGTCTACAACAATCTGTTAGAAGTTAAATCCTTGCAATTATCTAAATGTATGATGGAGAATTTTAGATGTAAACTTAAATATATTATTTTAGGAGATAACATGTACATAAAGTTTGAGAGCTATTGAATTATTCTAGTAAATTGTCCTTAATGCATTTTTTTATCTTACCCAATAATGCAGCCATTAATTCCTGTCACTCTTTCTTCCTCAATAATGCTCAAATAGCGTCAATCCTTTCTATTTGCACTAGCCACTCTTGGGGCTGGACATTTTTTCCTCTTCTCCTTGTACTGTTCAAGTTCTCATATGAGAGTCTCTCAGAATGCCCCCAGTCTTTCATTTGTTGCACTATTTTTGAGTGGCATTTTTACCTTTGTGTGACTATTTTGAACAACTCTTATTTCCCTCTTACCTCCTTACCACTCCACCTCACTTTGGGGTGTGTAAAGGCAGGAATCATGTATTTTTAATTCCTGGCACATAACAGGGCCTAGCATTAGTTGACTGAATGAATGAAATATTCTAAACGTCTAACAGTGCCCAACACATATGAGTTACTCAGTGTGTATTTATTGAGTGAATGCGTAAATGAACATATACCATTCAACAAAATAATATAAAGAGAAACAAAATTAGTCCTATCGTGGGAAAATCGTATGATGTATGGATTTATGTTCATAGACAGTGAGTGTGAAATTTTGGACTTTTAGAGCTGATACAAGCACTGGAAATCTGGGGGCAATCTCCTTACTTCAGAAATACAGTTGAGATTTTCCGAAATTAACTGATTTGTCTAAAGCCACAACTGTTTAGTGACAAAAGACAAGCTAATTCCTGAGCTCAGCTCATTGGAGGGGTGGGCAGCCCTGTTGATTTTGCCTTTGCATACAAACTCCTTGCTGTGTTCACCGGTCTACAAAATGTCTGTGCTGGTTACAGCACTCGAGTGGCAGGTCTGGCTTTAGCCTATGAAAATTTACAGTGGAACAATTTATAATAAGAAAAAGAAAAATAGTGGAAAAAGAAAGAACTGAGGAAATAGCACAACACCAACTTGGAATCATAAGCAATAAGTTAGGATCTATGTTTTGGGGAAAGAAAACATGAGGTTTCTGGATGAGATATACACAGACCATAGTGGAAAGAGCCTTTTGTCCCTCCGCCTTTATGTTCTCACATAAGAAAAGCAAACATTGATAGATAAGGATCAGGCACAAAGAAACACAGCTATGTGGAGCACTCTACACTCTGAGATAAAGTGAGCTCTGGGTGACAAAGGGACATTTGCCATGAATAGCAACTGATTAAGAAGAGAAAGGATGAAACAGTTCTATTTGCCAGGTGGCCAAGAAAGGCATTATTCCTCAAAGTAGGGGAAAGGGGCATATGTTCTCCTGCTCCTAACTGAGAATCTCCATGGTAGCATTTTGTTTTATATTTTATGTTACAGGTCACACCCTTGTAAGCCTCAAAACCTACAGGTTAGATTTAGCATTGAAGGCATTCAATAAGTGTTATATCTCCACAGTTCCCACTTAAAATTCACACCACCCACTACCCAAAGATAATGAAAACAAGTAGAGGGTAGCTCCGAATAAAACTGGTGTTTTATAATTTCCTACAAAGGTTAAGTATTACATAGGCATTATTTTACGTAACTCTCATGACCTGCGTGGTTGGTAATATGATTGTTATTTTGCAGATGAGGAAACTGAAAGACTTTCCCAAGGTTATTTAGGGAAACAACTTCAGTTTGATCACAAGTGTCTTCGACTCTAAAAAATAGTTACCATTCCCTACACCAGCGATTCCCAAAGTGTGGTACCTATACCAAAAGCCTCAGCATTACCTGAGAACTTGTTATAAATACAAAACCTTGGGCCTCATTCTACCTTCTCAATCAGAAACTCTGAGGGCAACAAAACTGTTTTAATCCCATTTGATGTTTCAGGTGCATGTTCAGGTTCGAAAACCACTGGCTTCTTCATGTAGTGCCATGAAGCGCATATGCATAAAACTGTGGCTTACTCACTGAAGTGAGCACTTGAGGTCTGTTGGGCAATTTTTATTTATTTTACCATTTTTGAACAATTGTATTTTACTGATATGTAGTAATTTGATATACCACAGAAGCACATGCAACAGCGTTAGGGGGCAGGCAACCTATTGATATATAATCTTGGCAAGTTGCATAACCTTTGTAAGTTTATAATTTTTTTATGGTAAAAAAAATAAAAATGGTGAGATAATACACAAAAAGCACTTAGCCAGCACCCATAATGTAATAAATGTTCAATACAGTAAATAAAGACAATATAGCTTTATGATCATCATTAAAGACAATATTAGTAATGTTATAATTAATTAGTTAGTGAAGCTCATCTATTATGTATGCTGCAAAGTAGAGATGTGCCTCTACTTAGAATTTCGTTACAGAATTGCCTTAATTTCTTCAGTTTCAAAATAAATTCCCAATTCATTTCAATTCAATAAACATTTACTATAAACAAGGTGCTGTGTTGTTTCAGGGTATTCTTTTAAATATAGCAAGGATACCAGTTCAATTTATATTAAGGAATGGACATTATTATCTATTGAATAATGCTTTAGATTAAATCCTTTAAAATTTTACTTTGTATTAGCTTACAGCTTTAAATTGTGCCTTTTAACAGTATTTAATATATTATTATGGATATATATTTAACTTCCAGTTAAATTTATTACTTAGAGAAAACCCTGTAATGCCATATTTGATCTCTGTGTAGTTAACTGTACAAAATTTTGTTTTAACAAAGAGATTTTCAAATAACAGTTCATCTGCAGTAATACTATGTATTCTCTGTTTTACTCAGTGAGACTTAGGCCTATTATTTCTTGTTTATTTGCACCAACCAGTAAAAGAAACCAATTTCCATTCCCTTTATAATGCTTTTTATACATAGAAAAAGGCCATTATCTTTCCTGTGTCTTTTTTTTTTTTTGAGTGAGATTTTCAAGTTTCACAAGCTCCTCTCATAGCTCATGTTTTCAAGATCTTTTTATCATTTGTATTGTATCTCCACCAAATGCTTGGCAATTTGTCTCTTTTTTGAAATGCGTTTTTTTGGTTGTTGAACTTAGTCTCCAAAATGCAGCCTAACAAGACCTGAATGTAGTCAATCCATTTTTATGCATGACATCACCATTACAATTCAACATACTGTAGCATTTGAATATTTTAACAGGTATTAGAATGTCAACTCATTCAATTTATCATCCTCTGTAACTCTTGAATTTTTCTTTCTGCTGCTACCATCTCTAGATATTCATTGCATATTTTGATCTCATTATCCCTCTCTGCAGTGCCTTTCACATTCATTTTATTTTTGAGATTCTGATATCACTCATTTTACCCATATCCTCAATGTTTCAAGATTATGCCGCTTAGTAGTACAACACCCCACATTTGCAATCCCTGCTACTTCTATAACTCACTGTTTGTAGATATATTAAAATAAATATATATTTCCAAAGGTATTTTACAAGTCTACTACTACATTATCTCTAGTATTCTTAGATGACTTTTGTAAATCACTCCATTTGAGGCTCCCATTAAACAAACAAACAAACAAAAAGCAAACAAATAAGGGTTACTGGTCTATTGCTATAGGGCCATTAAAAAAAAAATGTTCTTCTCTTTATTGACTCAGTTTAAGGAACTTAAACAGCACCAACTACAGAATTGCATTATTGTTTAATTATCAAGCTGTCATCAAAAAAAAATACAGATTATATCTCTGATCTTTCACACCCAGGTAGTAGCTTAGTGGATATCATGTTTCCTCACTGCAGGAGGTGACTTGTGTTTGCTGGGGCATGCCATATAGTTGGTTAAGCAAATCTTAGTAAACACAGAGTTAGTTTCACTAACATGTTTACTTTCCCAGTTACAAAAGAAAGCAAAGCAGAGAATATAATATAAAATTAATGAAGGAAATGACAAAAGAACTTTAAGTTATTTGGCCCAAATTTTATTATTTTGCCACCTAGGTGGCAAAGGAACCAAAACCAAAATGAGCTGATGAACTGTTCAAGTTTACAAGTCAAACATTACTGCATTTACGAAATTAAACAGCAACCCATGTAGCTTTCTTCTGTCTGGAATTGCCATCTACCCACCTTGCATATTCATAGACACTTACCCCTGTCTTCAGTCCTGCCCTATCCACTTAAGGCCTACTTATCCTTCATGAATCAGAATGAGATCCCTCCAAGATTGTAATGTTTCCTTGCTTTGTGTTCACACTCTATCTTGTACTTAGTTCTTATTTCAAAATAAAACTGCTTAAGAAACAGTATCTTCTATGAACCTTAAGATCCGCCTCTTTGATTTCCAGCTAACAGATGGTACTGAGAATTGTTCAAAAAGCATTCTTAATGAACTGTTTTTAAAATAGCATTTTTCTCAACAGCTATATTTCTAAAATTTAGACAGTGATATTAGGTTTGAATGCTTTCTAGAAAAATCATGGTGATACAACGGTGTGAGTCCAATTTTAATAACATGGTAGGAAAACATGTTTATATGAGTAGACCCACTAAAGTGTTTAAAACAATAATCAGTCTGAAAAAGGGCAGGTGTTTATAGCAAAGCAAAACAACAAGTAAAACACACTAAAACAAAAGGGAAGAAAGAAGAGATTAATTTCTCAATAATATATTTTACCTTTTTTATATGTATATATGATAATGGATTTTAATAAAAATTTAGCTGTACTTATTTTGGATACGTTTTTACTTCCATGGTCTGATTATATGTGGTAGAATTGAAGGACATGGTAAAAATAGAAAAAAAGATCTTGAACCAACCCAAATGTCCATCATCAATAGACTGGATTAAAAAAATGTGGCACATATACACCATGGAATACTACACAGCCATGAAAAATGATGAGTTCATTGTCCTTCAAAGGGACATGGATGAATCTGGAAACCATCATTCTCAGCAAACTGACACAAGAACAGAAAACCAAACACTGTATGTTATCACTCATAGGTGGATGTTGAACACGTGGACACAGGGAGGGGAGCATCACACACTGTGGTCAGTAGTGGAGGACTAGGGGAGGGACAGCAAAGATGGGGAAGGTGGGGAGGGATAACAAGGGAAGAAATACCAGATATAGGTGATGAGAGGATGAAGGCAGCAAACTACCTTGCTGTGTATGTACTTATGCAACAATTCTGCATGATCTGCACATGTACCCCAGAACCTAAATTACAATTTAAAAAAAAACTTTCAGTTCTGTCTGAAAAAAAACAAAAACAAAAACAAACAAATAAAAATTTTATAACATTTTCAGATCTAATAAAATGGTTTTCAGAAGACTTAGCAAAAAATCTTGAAAATTTAAAAAACGAGTACACTTTGGCTCTAGAGAAGACAGATGAAATATTGGATCACTGTCTTCAAACATATAATAGATTAACTGGCAGATGATGCTGTTAACATATTTTTCTTTGTGGCTGAGTCTAAGACCAGAAACAATTAACTTAGGGAACAAGCAGGAAATGCTACAGGAAGGTGAGGTATTATGATGACTTACTAAATAATGTAGTGAAAGATTTCTACAGAGACCTTTTGAACAGAATAATTACTCTTTGATCTAGT
The DNA here is from genome assembly GCF_048565385.1 of Saimiri boliviensis. Taxonomy (NCBI): domain Eukaryota; kingdom Metazoa; phylum Chordata; class Mammalia; order Primates; family Cebidae; genus Saimiri; species Saimiri boliviensis. Next base: position 59,406,959 of record NC_133455.1, read on the forward strand.
CAGTTAGATATTAAATTTAAACCTAAATAGCTCTTAACAAGACAAATACCAATTTGTTACATAAGTAGGTTATACTGACTGTGGTTCTCTTAGTTCAGGCGTCCCCAAACGCATGCAGCCCCCTGAGGCCATTTATCCAGCCCCCCACCGCACTTCAGGAAGGGGCACCTCTTTCACTGGTGGTCAGTGAGAGGAGCACAGTATGTGGCGGCCTCTAATGGTCTGAGGGACAGTGAACTGGCCCCCTGTGTAAAAAGTCTGGGGACACCTGTAGTTTATCAGAGCAAGTGTCTTTCTTTGTTGCCTGTGGGTCATCGCTCACACACATATAAGGAACAAGCCCACTGTTGCACATAAAATAGCATCATCTGTACAAATTAATCCCTAGCTTCTCTTCCTTCCTAGGAGAGAAGATTCTAGTTATGGGGACCAAAACTGGAGAGGAATGGATATCAGTTGTCCAAAATGTAAAAAGAAATGATACATTAATACCTTTGAAAATATAAAGACACCTTAAGAAGGATTATAGTACCGTAGGCATAAGACCAATATATTTGATTATTTTTATGTTTAGTATTCTTTTCATTAACAAGTGACATTTAGCACAGTACTTCTTCCTCAAAAGTAATTCAATTAAACAGCTTTAACCTCATATTATATATTAAAATACTATATTGCAAAATTCTAAGATAAGATACAAGTTTAAGGTCATTGTCAAGGGTCACTGAAAAAGTAAAGATCTTTTTTCATAACCTTTTATTTTTTGTTTTTAATATTAACATTTGTTATGCTACTTTGTTTGTAACAAATGCTGGTAATTGTTTTATGAATAAATACCACAACCTTTATAAAGAACCTGAAAGAGTCAGGACTGAATTTCATTATTTTGTTCTTATGGGATAGCAGAGCTTTCAAAACTTGAAATAAGGTGGCAACTTATATATATTTAAAAATAAAGACCTAAATTAGGAAAGTTAGCATAAAATCAATGAAACATTTCGAAGACACTTATATTGTGGCTTTCATACTTTTTTTATCAGGAAGCTGTGAACCTGACACAAAATGTTGTTGCCTGCTCTTGTTTTTCCTTGTCTTGTTTTTCTCCAGTTTGAAATGCATCCATTGCGAGTATGAAAGCACTATTAAAACTACCAGAAATACAGGATATGTTTTGATTTACCTGTTCCTGTTGCTGGAAATCCAATCTGAAATAAGTGTTGATGCCTGTTGATGACAGTGCTTGTTGCCAAAACTGCAGGCCAGCATTATAACTTCTCTACGTAGTTCTCTAGGTATCATCAAAATAGAAACAAATTAAAAAGCAAGTTAGGGAAATTTTTTCCCCAAATAGTAGATAAGTAAATTATTAACATAAAAATGGTTTTTAGATCTAGAAATCCTATGCTGCTGAGTAGAAGACCCTTAGACAGAGTGGAAGTTAAAGATACTAAAAGTTTAACAACACTCCAGTGAGGGGCATGGCTTCCGATCTCAATATCATCAATAAAGGTAGATCTTAAATTAAAACACAGCCAGGAAATGTCTTTGTTTTCAGGATCAGGCAATGGAAATTGTTCTACCCAGCAGCAGTCCTCTCAGGAAAGTGAAATGTAAGATGAAGAATGAAAGGAAGATTGTCTCGTGCTGCTAAAGTCACAATGGCACTAGTAGTACATTATTGTACAGCTCTAGGGGAAAATAAAAGGATAAGAAATGAAACAGTACTCATGTTGGTAGGATGCTTGAACAAGAGATCCATTAAAATTATTTTTCGGCCACCCAAGCTTGATATACGTTGCTGCAACTTGCTTTAGAATATATTCCTAAGTGGGGTGCAGAATAAATAAAGATAAGGTCAGTTTAAAACTTCTGTATGCTGACAATTAAAATTCTACAATAAAATTAAAATATTTTTAAATATACCTACTTTCAAATCAGCAAAATTATAAGTGTAGTAATGTTCTATTATAATTTTATTGAATTTAGTATTTCAAATATAAAAAACATGGATAAAATGCTATTGGAATGGTACAAATCTACTCTTCTTCCTATTAAATTGCTAAATAATTTGCAGGAGTAAATATTTTAGATGATGACTTTTGTAACAAAATGAGGAAAACAAAGAATACTGATAACAGTTATGCATTCATATGTGAAAATGTATATAGATATATGAAAATGGACATCTAATATTTGTGCATTTTATATCAACAGGGAATATTTAATGAAAAACAACTATGTTGGCCCAACCAATAGCCTAGTATTCATGAAGCTGAGATACACAGAACTCTTCAATGTAATGATAATGGTACTTCAAAGTCAACAATTCATTCAGCTAATGACACATTTAAGTATCAGTACCAAGGTAAGGCATGCTCTCCCTCACAATTTTTTGTTCTTTTAGACAGAGTCCTCACTCTGTCACCCAGGCTGGAGTGCAGTGCCAGCAATCACCACTCACTGCATCCTCTGACTCTTAGATTCAAGCCATCCTTCCACCTCCGCCTCAAGAGTAGCTGGGACTACAGGCACAAGCCACTATGCCAGGTTAATTTTTTTTAGAGATGGGTTTTCACCATGTTACCCAGGTTGGCTCTCCCTCACTTTAAGGTGGTCCTTGAATTTTGCCAAAGGAATACAAACTACGAACACTGAAATTACAATGAAAAATATTCTTAACTGTTTACTGAAAACAAGGAATCTGACATAATACACTGTTCTAATGTAAAAATATATACAAAAATATATTTTACTTTTACAAAGGTTTAATATTGCAGTGTTTGTTTTAGGGAGAAATAAATGTGCAATCTGATAAAAAAAAAATCATATTGTAACTGTAATGACCCATTTGTTTGTGTGCCTATCTCAGAGCTTAGACAAAACTAACAATTAACATAATTATTTCCATTTAAAAAATCATTAAAAACAAAGTTTCTTTTCTGTAGGTTTAGAGTAAAAATAAAAAGGAAGGAATTCTGATGGCCATCAGAAATCAGATGGCTCTAATAAAAAGATTTCATGTCACAGGAATCCACTTGTCAGTAATCCCAAATGTGTGGGTTAATTAGTATAGTCAGTATGCTATAAGAAATAGGATGATTTTATAAAATACAGGGCCAGCTCTTAAGATAACTAAAGGAAAACAAACAGTGTTCAAAGATCATAGATGCCTTAGTGATAAGAAATTTAAGAATCAAAAGGCTCATGAGCAGTACTTAAGCCTAATTTAGCGAAAATGATTATTAAATCAGATTAGGTGGTGTCAGCAGAGTAATTTTGATTTACTAGGTTTTGAGTTTAGAAAAATCTGGTCAGGTAACATTTTGGAATGTTTGTCATGTCTTCTTGTGTATTTGGATTATCTGTTGTTTGCTTTCCTGTATCCCCTTGGACCCAATTATGAATGGGCTTTTGCCTCAGTGTTGATCTTATCCTTGTTAATTAAGGCAGTGAGTTGAATTCACTATGCCCTTTTGGATAAAAATAATGACTAAGAATCGTTACTGAAAATACCTATATTCTGTTAAGATCTTTGGGATCTTTCTACCCTGGTTACGTCCTTTGTGAACACAGAGCCCTCTAACTCTTGGAAAGTATGTTCGAACATTAAAAATTTGCTATGTGTATTTCTTCTTAAACTCTGAGGCATTTAAGCTTAATTGACACTTTTAGGTCAAAGCAAAAGGTAGCTTGTGTATTAAATTTCATCTTCAAATAATTGTCATATATGTTGCATAGACAATCAGTACAAAAATCAAGATAACACAAACTAGAAGAACAAACTCATATAACTTGGGATCAGTTGCATATATAATCATAGAAAAAAAATAAAAAGTGTATTTTCTAAAAATTAGAAAGAAAAATTATATCTTTTTACGTTGAAAACATTGTAGTTTTCCATGCGGTCCAGTAGTTTATCTAGAGGATAAAGGGCTCGGCTGGCAGCATGCCAAGGAAGAAAATCCTTCTCCTCAGACAGGTATCTGATAATCTCCAGAGGAATATTTTGAGGCAAATACCCAGCTCTACAGGCAAAAAAAAAAAAAAAAAAAAAAAAAAAAAAAAAGAAGAAGTCAATGTTAATTATATGCACAATAGACACATGATGCACAAATGAAGATTTTCACTTAATACAACTAAAAGACAGAAAAGCAAGACTTATCATAATATAAAGAAAGCATATTCACTGCTATAAAAATAAAATTACTAACTTTTAAAATATAGTCATAGTTAGGATGCCAATGCTGCCTAATATATGCAGAGTTGGACAGTTAAAGTTAAAATTTTTGAATACAAAACATCAGAATGCATATTTTTTTAAAAGTAATGAATTGTGGAACATAAGAAAAACCAAGTCTAGGTATGTTCCTTCACAGAAAGTCTTCAGAGGTTAACACACAATTGAAAATAATTGATCACTGAAATGTAATTTCATTTTTTCCATGTATTGTCTTACTTGTCATTTAGCTCAGTGTAATGATATTTAATAGGTATTTTTAAAATTAAAATGTCAATTTGCGGCTTTGAGTGTTTGCTAGATTACAATAACAGCATGTTTTTCAAACCTTTTTTAAGTTGCTTTCCGTAACACTGATGAAAATCTGAGTTAGGTTTTAATAAAGTCCAAATTTCAAAAATTTTAAAACAAGAATCGACTCTTGTATTATTTTTCTTTAGAAATAAAATGTGTCACTTTGAGAACCAATATCAATTTCCTTATAAAATACTAAATTGTACCTTTTAAAAATTATCTTAATATATATTGTCTATAGTTTAAGAAGCCATATCAAGAATAGGAACCCAAAAGAACAGTATGTCTCTTTTCTCCCATAGACTGTATATAATATTATTGCAAAATCAAAGCAATATAAATGACAGTCCACAATACATTAATGGTCTTAGCCTTGACATCTTTGCTGTATATAGTGACACTATATATTTTGGTGGAATTTTTTAGCATTGATATTTGTAATGGTTTGAACGTTGGTGTTTCCCTAAAATTATGTTTTGGAACTTAATTCCCATTGTGATAGTATTAAGAAAAAGGGCCTTTGGAAGTGATTAGGTCATAAGGGCTTCATTTCCATGAATAAGCTTAATGCCCTTATTAAAGAGGTTCCAATGAATTTTCTTGACTCTTCTTTTCAGTATGTGTGCAGCAAGAAGGCACCATCTTTGAAGCAGAGCAAGCTCTCATCACACATCTAGTCTGCCAGAAGTTGATCTTGGACACCCCGGGCTCCTGAACCATGAACAAAAATTTCTATTGTTCCTAAATTATCCAGTTTAACGTATTTTGCTATAACAAGACAAAAAGACTGAAACAAAATCAACTGAATGCAGACTGTTAACACAGGGAAGAAGGATCTATGAAAGCAGCAAAGCCTGGTTGTCCTGCTTATCTATGTTTCACACTGTTCTTTTGTAACATAACAAAATTAGATGGATCTTTGTATTTGCACATGGTGGAAAGTGAACAGGGAGGAAACAAAGCCTTTTTCATCTTCAGTTAAAATAATTGTTCCCTATTATTTAGTCTTAATTCAATGTCATATGCAAAAATTACCCTATAGATGAGTATTAACTTATAATTGTGCTTATGATGTTCATAATAAAAACCAATTCTGAAGAGGGTGCTGCAGTTTTCTTTTAATTAAAACAAAAGAATGTGTGTCACTCTAATGATTTTGATTCATTCGTAGTACAAGATCAACCACAGGTTCATAATTCACATAAATAAGATAGTGAGCAAACCCCAAATTTCATAGAATTTGAAAATCTGAAAATTTATGATTTAGAGTATTTCTAGATCTGTGCCAGTCCCCTGTGCAATTTCCATTCTGTATATTTTTGTAGAAATAGAATGAAATTATACTATGGCAACAATAATTAAAGAAGCAACTATAATTTAGCTAGTATAACATCCCAATAGTAAGTTAAATCTTGATTTCACAGGTTTGTTGCTCCCTGAAAAAGTAATACAATTTTTTAATTAAAATAATGCCTCAGATTACTTTCTTAAAAGAAATGTAGCTTCCAGTAGTTCAGATCTTATAATTTGTCTTTCTCAAACGTTTAACTTTTAATAATAGTGTGGTGATTATATATTCACCTTCTCTTTACACATGCCATGGATTGTATAATGTTAAAGTTTGAAGATTTATTTAGAAGCCATTAGTATTTTGTTAAACAAATAAGAAAAGTAATGTTTTTTCTAAGAAAAACTTTTAGAAAGTAGCTAACTTATTACAAATCTTCAAGTAAGTTTGGAAAGTTGCTTGAATCTTGTTTCCTATAGATTTGAACATGATAGCCTTATGTCAAGTATAATTTATTATGTTTTACTTCATCTCTAGAAATGGATAGACATTATTTAGTGACTTAGACTTTGTAGGAAATTTGACTGTAAATAAAAAAGATGACAAATAACGTTATAGAAAGAAACTCAGATTTGAGAAAGAGCCTGAACATGACTACTACTGCACTCATACAATTAGGCAAATAATTTCTGTCTCCAGCCCTCACATTCTTTGTAAAATAAAAGGATGGCGCTGAGACACCCATTTTAGCCACAAAAGCTTTTAATCTAACAAACATCTACAATTCAATCTACTCAAAAATAATTGTAATAGTATGGGTACAATTTACGTATTTAAAACTTGAAAAATACTTTGTAATTTTATATTCTCCATTTTTTAGTTGCTTAATATGTACAAGTCTAGGAGGCAGGACACGGATCTAGGTTTGATAAGACATCTGGCCGGCCGGGCGCGGTGGCTCAAGCCTGTAATCCCAGCACTTTGGGAGGCCGAGGCGGGTGGATCACGAGGTCGAGAGATCGAGACCATCCTGGTCAACATGGTGAAACCCCGTCTCTACTAAAAATACAAAAAATTAGCTGGGCATGGTGGCGCGTGCCTGTAATCCCAGCCACTCAGGAGGCTGAGGCAGGAGAATTGTCTGAACCCAGGAGGCGGAGGTTGCGGTGAGCCGAGATCGCGCCATTGCACTCCAGCCTGGGTAACAAGAGCGAAACTCCGTCTCAAAAAAAAAAAAAAAAAAAAAAGACATCTGGCATTGTGTTAAAAGAAAAAAGCAAAGCAAATCTGATAGAAATTCCAAATAATGGCAAAGTAAGTAAGGAAAAGCATTCACTAAGCATGGAAATACAGCAAGTTCTGTTTTGAGGATTTTTTGGCAAAAATCACTAACTGCTCACCAAAATTGAAGCTATTCTCTTCTTCTTTGGACGAACTATACTTTCCAGTTTTTCTGGTACTTAGGTGTGGTCATGAGACTAATATCTAGCCCATAGAATATGAATATGCCTCTCTGCCAAGGCTGTCCTTAGACATCTCTCATTAGCTACTCTATGTTCTTTTTCCTTAAGTGAACTTTCCAGAAGACCTTGGAAGTCTTGTATTGAATATGCCAAAAACCTCCTGGGTCCCTAGATAACTGCATGACCATGACAGTTCTCACATCCACTCCTGTTGTGTAAGCGGAAATAATTTCCATTGTATCTGATCCAAAGGTATTTTGGGGTCATTTTTTTTTAAAAGCAGTTAACCTTCTTTAACGCAGACCTTGAATAGAATAAGAAACAGATTATACTCAAATTGGCCTCATTCTGCTGTGATACCAAAACATGTAATTACCAACTACCTAATGTAATGTGCTTGCATCGAAGCCTACTACATCATGATATGTAGGCACACTTAATTGGACAAGAGGATGATCAGCTTCATTACAAAAGTAAGAACTGTAAGAGATAATGTTGGGTATAGGTTACCTAGCTTAGGTGTGTGTTTTTGTAATTGGCTGGTAATGATATCTGTGATTACTACTACTGATAATGCAGTCAATTTAGGGGAAGTGTGTGTAATCCAATGAATGAAACACTACATTAGCTCACAGTCATCAGCCCAGTGGGAAGCACACTTAGGGTTCTGATGCTGAAATGCAGTTTTCCTAAATTTGCATCATCACAGGGAAATATTGCTAACAAAATTTTAAAAATAGCAAATTTAAAGATACATATTATATATATTTCATATATAATTAAATGTGTCCTATTAATATTTTAGGAAGCGGTTGTAGATTATATCTCTTTTCCCTACTACTGGACTGAGGATGAGGATCAGCAGTGATTTAGGAATGAAAGAACAGACAATGAGAAAGAGGCAAATGAGGAATGTTACAAAAATAAATAAAAGATTGTCCATTTGCAGCTGACAGCTGCTCCTCCCATCCCTTGCTACCCATACACATATATCCTTCCCTCCCTTCCCCCCTCCTTCTCTAGGTTACAAGACTTTGAAATAAAATATATCTTTAGGTGTATAAGATAATGTATTTTATAAGAAAATGATTAAAACAAGACTACATTAGCTGACATTGAAATGCTCTGACCTTAACTGGCTTTGTTTCCACCTAAGGTCCAAAATCTCTTTTTAAAAATCATTCAGAATTCCTGTGAATTTTTTGACTCTTTAATCTTATGAGATGGGTGGCTTTTACAGAAAAATAACCTATTTTACTGTGAGTTGTTTTAAAGACAATTGTTTTCTGGGTTTTAAACTTAAAGAAAAATAAAACACAATTCTCAGATTCTTAGGCGCATCATACTCTAGTCTTTATTAATGGAATATTCATTTAAAGCCAGTAAATAGCCTCCTACATATTTCACAATATACGCCAAAGATGCTGTCACTATCCCTTAGGGCACAGATTTTTAAAGCGCTTGCTGAAATGCTTAATTAAAAAGTTTTCAAGGTTTTGTCCATTATTCTTTATTATTCATTATTAAAACACTTTATATGCTCTTTGTGGGAAATCTTATGGTACAGATTGGAAATCCCAATAGTCCTTGATGTTCCATGGAATAAAAGGGAAAAAAACACAGGGAAAAAAATAAAAGGGAAGTATCTCTGTCAATGAACAGCTCATTCGATCAGTTTAAATACATACATACATATATATATATATATATATATATATATATATATATATATATAAATTTAGGCATTGCTTCATTATCTGAAGAGATGTAAAAGGAAGTTACTGATTTGTAGCCCCATAAAGTTAGTGATATAGTATGAATATTTGTCCCCAACCAAATCTCATGTTGAATTGCAAATCCCAATATTAGAGGTGGGGCCTTGTGGGAGGTGTTTGGATCATAAGGGCAAATCCCCCTTCATGGATTGATGCTGTCTTCCTAATGCTGAGTTCTCATGAGATCTGGTCATTTAAAAGTGTATGACACCTCTCCCTGACTCTCTCTCTTGCTCCTACTTTTGCCAGGTGAGTGTCTGCTCTTACTTCACCTTCAATTATGAGTAAAAGCTACCTGAGGCCTGCCCAGAAGCTTACACCAGCACTATGCTTCCTTTACATCCTGCAAAACTGTGAGCCAATTAAACCTCTTTTTTTTTTTTTTTATAAACTGCCCAGTCTCACTTATTTCTTTATAGCATTACAAGAATGGCCTAACACAATTAGTAATGTGAAAGGTGCACAGAGAAGAGATCTCAGAGCCCCTCCTTCTGCTCCTTCTCTTTCAGAAACCCTCCTCCCAAACTTGAATTAGGCATCTATTTTCTGGGTTCAACTAACACTCTGAAAACATCTCTATTTATAATAATTACCATGACATTAGTCATGATTTTCTCATAGTATTATCTTATCTCTTTCAGAAAATGAAATATGCTCTACTCATATTTTTATCCCCACAGCCTAATGAAGAATCTAGCACAAAATAGGCACTCAATAAATGTTCCTTAATCTAAATTAAATTATGGCAATAATGTCATAACTTTTAAAAACAGGAGCACTTGCCAAATATACTAAAACTTAAATGTAAACTTTTTTTAAAAAATTAAGCATTTTTGAAGGTTAAAAAAATAGCAGGATGAGAAAATTCTATTAGAGTGATATTTATAGTATTTTTGCTCATCTATTTTATTAATGATAACACATATAGAAGATAAGAAGGCCACCGCTATCTAGACAACAGCTTTTAAAAAAATATAAACCACCCATTTTTTGAAACATAACCATATTTTCAAAAACAAAAGAAATTAGTATGAAGGTAGCTTTGTTTTACATTATTCAGATTTCTTTTTTTTTTTTTTAATTATACTTTAGGTCCTGGGGTACATGTGCAGATCATGCAGGATTGTTGCATAGGTACATACATGGCAATGTGGTTTGCTGCCTCCATCCACTCTTCACCTACATTAGGTATTTCCCCCAATGCTATCCCTCCCCAGCATCCCTACCACTCACTGTCCCTCCCCTAAGCCCCCAACAGACCCCAGTGTATGATGCTTCTGCCCTGTGTTCATATGTTCTCATTGTTCAATGCCCACCTATGAGTGAGAACATGCGGTGTTTGATTTTTTGTTCTTGTGTCAGATTGCTGAGAATGATGGTTTCCAGATTCATTCATGTCCTTACAAAGGATATGAACTCATTTTTTATGGTTGCATAGTATTCCATGGTGTATGTGTGCCACATTTTCCTTGTCCAGTCTATCATTGATGGGCATTTGGGTTGGTTCCAGGAATTTGCTGTTGTAAACAGTGCCACAATGAACATACGTGTGCATGTGTCTTTATAATAGAACAATTTATGATTCTTTGAATATATACCCAGTAACGGTATTGCTGGGTTAAATGGAATTTCTATTTCTAGATCCTTGAGAATTGTCTTCCACAATGGTTGAACTAATTTACACTCCCATCAACAGTGTAAAAGCGTTCCTATTTCTCCACATCCTCTTCAGCATCTGTTGTCTCCAGATTTTTTAATGATTGCCATTCTGACTGGCATGAGATGGTATCTCAATATGGTTTTGATTTGCATTTCTCTAATGACCAGTGATGAGGAGCATTTTTTCATGTGTTTGTTGGCCTCATATATGTCTTTTTTTGAAAAGTGTCTGTTGATATCCTTCGCCCATTTTGAATGGGTTTGTTTGTTTTTTCCTTGTAAATCTGTTTTCGTTATTTGTAGATTCTGGATATTAGCCCTTTGTCAGATGGATATATTGCAAAAAAATTTCCCCATTCTGTTGGTTGCTGGTTCACTCTAATGATTGTTTCTTTTGCTGACAACAGCTTTAAATTAACTAGTCTACGTCAAAAAAAAAAAAAAAAAAAAAAAAGCTTTACAGCCAGTGAGCATGTAGAGGCATTATACAAACATTTCTGCTTGATTTTTCTCTGATTAGCAAAAATGCTCACCTGACTAATGAGTAGCAGGGCTAGAATTCAAAGCCAGGACTGAGAAACAAGCTCCTGCTCATCCTATCCCATGAGGCAACCTCTCAAAATACCTCTTTCAATTAGAGTTAAGTGCTTTCTTCCTTCCTTCCATTCACATCTGGCTTGTATGTCACTTTCATGGCATTTATCACGTTAGACTTAATACACAAATGCATACATAGTGTGATCGCAGATGCTATGAAGGGAAAGCAAGCAGGGCTAGAGAAAGAAAAATTAGAGGGGAGTGATTTAAATAGGGTGGTGAGGGAAGATGTCACCTGCATGAAGTGAGAGAACAGGTTGATCGATTCTGGTGAGAGAAGAATTCTGACTGAGGAAACAGCAGTTTTGGCCGGAGGAGAATACTGACTGAGGAAATAGCAAATTCAAAGGTCTTGAAATAAGAATAGACTGGGATGTTGGAAGAATAACAGGGTCTTTGTAGCTGTAGTGGAGTTAGCTGAGGAAAAAGGTTAGGGTATGAAGTTGCAGAGGTCAATGGTAACCACAGCATGGAAAACCTTAAATAATAAGGGCTTTTTATAATAATAAAAACCAAAATGATAAGTTTTCTTTTGTCTATCAGAAAATATATTTGTTATTATTATGTGAGTGAAGAAAAGATGTCAGTATTCACAATAGAGAAGAGATTGCATATGGTAAAGATGCCTTTATATTGATTTATAAAACTTATTTCACTTGTAATCATAAACATTATTCTAATAAGAGGTAAACTTTCTCTCCGTTTTATCTTCTTATTTGCGTGATCATCATAAGAAGTGAAAGTGAAAGAACTCCTACAGAGTCGAAGGAGAAAACCAAAATGCCACAGCCTAGACAATTTCACACAGCACTGTTTTCCTAAGATCTAAGATTTTCCCTCTCTTCTTTACACTCCAATTGTTAATAACTCAGCCTCACCCTTACCCCCGTCTTTGTTGAGTGTTCACGAAATGAAGGAGCTTGGGTAGAAGAGAACGTTTATATGGCCTGTAGAAGTTCAAAGTGCAAAAAGGTCAAGAAGGCTGCCTTTTCAAATCATTACTGATCAAAATGTGATATAATCTGGCCAAATTCACTCTCTGGTGCTTCTTTTTAATGGTATTCTCTTTAAATGCATTATTTTCTTGCTAGGGAAAAAAAAAAAACAGTTCTACCTCTGAAATTAATGTTGAAGGAGATTTGCTTGTTCCAGAGTTGATTTTATCCTCTCTTCTCAAGCATGTTCTGTTTGGCATGATGAACACAGCACATGTACACGCTGGCTAGTGCAGAGATGCTTAGGGTCTGGTGTGTGCTCTGGTGATAAAACTGAAGAATTTTGGCCTGCAGATCAGCACAGACAGGACAAAACTCATGTCACTTGAACTTTGCCTTCACCTCTTTGGCAGCTTTCTGCTATTGCTCAGTGGTGACTTTGTGGAACTCAGCTTCTCTCCTCCAGTCTAGCCAGCTGCTCCTTGTAAAATACATCCTGATGCTTTGCCACTAAGTCTTTCTCTTCCAGGTGCTTAGCCAGGGGCTTTGCCTTACAGCCTTCCTCCTCACTTGATAGCCTCTCTGAAGCATAGCTCATTGGCAGCGGCTCTCTCTTGGTTGATCCAGTTCTTTACCTTGCTTTAATCACTTCTGATTTTCAGAACCCTTTTTTTTTTGCCATGCTCCTATGCCAGTTCCACAGGTACTCTTCTTTTTAAATCTTCATGAAAAACTGGAGTACCATAAACAGCAGAATATTGCTGTGACACTAAATAAGATGATGAGAGTTGCTTTCTTACATCAGTTACATTTTCTGGAAGTCGGATGCCCTGCACCATGGTGATATTCTCATTCTCATGTGCTTAGAAGGTGACTCTGTGGGAGCAGGCCGTCTGCGTATGGCTCTTGCTTCTGCCTCTGCAGAGACCTAGTGCAGACCCAGGTGCACACACACATGCAGGCACCTGAATGTTTTGCTGCACAGTGGGAGCTCAGATTGTTTTTCTATGTGTGATGGAAAGCCACAGCAAGTTTTTGAGCTGGGAAATGACACAATCTGATTTATACTTTAAAAGGGTGACTCTGGCTGCTATGGAGAGCAAACTCAAATGTGCCACGTGATCTTTCAAGATGAGAAGGAAGTGCAATATGATTTCCCAGTTGATCTTCTCTCACTATACGGACTATACTTATATGAGAAAAATATATACCTAGTGAGTGAAATGAATGACATAAAAATAGAGAACATGAGTTTTAAATATAGGCCATGCATGATGCTTGTTTTAGAAAGTTTCTCATTAAGATATCAGAAAAGAATATAACAAAAGCTAATCCACACATTTTTTATTGTTGATTAAAGCAGCATTAGAAAACATAAAGAAGGGTCACTGATAAATAATTTCAATAATGAATCCATTTTAAAAGAATATATACTTCATGTACAGGAAGGTATATATTACACTTTGGGTTAATTAGCAGAATTAGTCTAGAATTTAAATACAGACTACTGCCTGAAATGAATTAAAAAAAATCCTCAGCGCTTATGATTTCCATGGAAAATATAACTCTTAAAGCTACTATGGAATCCTGCTTATTGGCCAGTGAAGTTTTTTAGTGCTCTAAAGGGCCACGTGGGAGTAAAAAGAATAAAAAATTCCAACAGGATATTTCAGAGGTTGAGCCTACTGCCATCAAGACATCAAATCATTAACCTAAAGGTCCACGAATCAGTGAAGCTTCTAACTTCCTATATGGCTGCTTTTTTGAGAAGTGTGTGAATAACAGGAAACTAGAAAAGAGTAAAAACATCACTCAAACCACACAACTTAAAAATAACTATGTCTTCTCTAGTCTCATGTTTATGACAAAAGTTTCGCCTTTAATATATTACACACAAAAGTTTATATATTTAACTTATTGTGGAGGAAGGGAGGGGGGTGAAGATTGAAAAACTACCTAGTGAGTACTATGCTTATTACTTGCGTAACAAAATAATCTGTAAACCAAATCTCCATAATTCGCAATTTACCTACATGACAAACCTGAACATGTACCCCTGAGTCTAAATTACAGTTAAAAATGAAAGAAAGAAAGAAAAGAGCAGTAAATAAAATCAGTACTCAAAAAAAGTTTTTGCATGATATTCAAATTCTTCATAATTACCTCTGGATTCGTTCTAACAATATTCTGCTAGGAAGATAATTGTAGTTCACTATTGTTAAATATTGTGGTTATACATACATTTTACATCATAAATAACAGGACTATGAACATCTTTATACATAATGCTTTTACATGTTCTGAATGATTTTCTTTGGATGGAATGCCCAAATTAGAATTATTAAGCTAAACATGTGTTTCTTGGAAAATCTCTGAGTATATGTTTTCAGTCTTTGTAAAGCAGTAAATGGTCCCAGACAAAGGAGCAGAGAACCTTACATAGATCAGAGAGGCACTGTGACAGCCAACACTGCTTTAGTATTCCTTATATGTCAGTCTCTGTGCCAAAGCTTTGCATACACTATGTGACTAAATCCTTGAAACAATCTCTTCAGATTGGCAGTATTACCATCGCCATTCTACGGATCAAAATTGAGGCTCAAAAAAGTTTTCTAACCTTTCCAGGAACATATTGCAAATAAGGGTAGGACTGGTATTTGAAACCAGTCTTCCTACACCAAACCCATGATATTCTTACCAGTATTCTAATAGGAACTGGTGATATTTTTTATTCACCTTCCTATGTTCTAGTAAAAGAAAATATGGGAGAGAAATATAGGGAATATCAAGCGGAAGTGATCATGTATTTCGTAAACTGTAAAGTGCCACACAAACGTGGCAGCCTGAAGAACCAGAACTGGAATTCAGCATCACGTGCTATGCATCCATATTCTGACCTTGATTTGTTCCCTACATGGAGCTAATAAACTCATATACAGATCCCAACACATTTTCCCCTTAGGGACAAAGTACCAAATGGTTGTGTAATTGCCAAGGGAAAATTATTACTCCATTCTGAATTATTTCCTTCATAAATCTGAAACCAGTCAAACAGGCTCTGTCACAAAAATGACAGGGTTGCTGTACAGTGATGAGAATCCCACGTACAAGTGCCCCATAAATTCATGAGTATCACAACCCTCCAAAGTCATTCTGAATCTAGTGTTTAAATCAGAAGTGGGAACCCAGACTGGCAGCATGTTAGTCAACACTGTGGAAACAATGAAGATGAAGATTTACTCAGCCATCAGTTAGAAAAATATCCTATCATCTGTCTCATGTAGATTGTACAACATAAGAAAGGCATTTTGTTTGTTTGTCTTTAAACATTTTTCTATTACATCAAAGGAAAAAAAAGGATTTTTTCACTTAGTAACAATAATGAACAGTCATTCACATTTCTCTTACATTGAATTATAGCTGCTAAAAGATATTAGAGCATGTCAAAGAAACTTTCAATCAATAATGAATAATAGAAAATGGATAGAGAAGGACACACCTTCTATGTGTGCCATGCATTTTCACCTTCTCTCATCTCAGTAAAATATCCATTTTTATTTACAGAGAAATGAAATGTCTAATCTAATCCTGTATGATTTAAAGTGAGTTTTCCTGCCTCTCAGAATATTATACTGTATTCTAAGTTAGAATTAAAATCCCTCAATGTTGTTAAAGATCAAGTGTGGAAAGAAAAAATATGTTTTATTACCAGTGAGACAGAAAAGACTTCAAATATATAATTTGTTATATAGGAAATGGTTTAGTAGCTTCAAAAAGATAGTTGTGCCCACTTGAAACCATCTTTCAGAGAAGCAGAAATGTTAGATTTTTGGTACTTTGCTCTCTCTCTCATAAGGATGCTAAATAGTAACCAAAAGAAATGAAGGGCAAAGGTAAAAAAACATACTGAGCCACAAAGAATATAATGTAAATCATGACATAGAAATGTTGCTAACAGTTATTTTGACATTTGAACCTACAGAGAGTTCTGGATTTATTTAAGGAAATTTTTAATACTTAGAATTAAAATACATTGAAACCCTTTTGAAATCACCTAATACCTATATATTACAATAATTGATACTTTTGGTCCTTTGGGACAGTAACTTCCAGACACAGAGGTTATGGGGGAGGCAGTTGCCTCTAATGGCTACCTACTTATTGCATTTCTCAATTTTAGTTGCAACTTCCAGCTTCACAAAATTCAAGATACACTATTCATCTAGAAATATTTAATTACTCTTGTACCTTCAGTTCAGAAATATGACTGTATCTTTTCCTTGGTTTTCTTTAATGGTGATAATGTTCAAATAAAGCTTAAAAAAAGTAATGATAATGATGTTCTAACTCCTTAATGATGATTAACAATTAGAAGACATTAATGGTATCGATTTACCATGTTCTAACAGTGACACTCATTAATTTTAATAACAGTCTCATAGTTAAGTCCTTGCTTACTGTCTGAAAATTTACCCCTCATTAACACTTGTAAGAAGTAATTTTCTAAAGTTGCAGTATCAATGAAAATACAAAACAATAGCAAAAAAGTGCTAGCTAATTCAGAACAAAGATATATATTAATATTATTCCAAAATGTGAGTGCAAAAATAAAGTGATACTTTTTAATAAGAATTCTATCAGTTTAAGAATATTTAATATTTTGCTAAAATGATCACATGTAGTTCAACAGTATGATAAAAATTAAAAGCATAACACTGAAAGAGTTAGAAATTTCTCTTCAATAAGAGAACCACTGATACAAGAAGAAAATTCTGGAACATTAATTTAATAATGGTCATTGTTATTTAATACACAATACTAACAATAATTTTCTCAGGAAGCACGTTTAATATTAAGAAACAGAAACTTAGGAGAAAAGATGATAAAGTGATAAAATCTTTTTCAAAATTGATAATTTTAGATAAATGAGACACTGGCACACCCCATCTGACTAAAATAACCTTAAAAAAAAAAACTTAAACAATTGCTACTTGATTATTTCAAAGAGAACGTCATCTCAATTAAACTATCTTAAAAGAATTTTTTTCCTATAGATTTGTCTCTAGTTCATTTAATCTGTAGCTTCTGAGACTCTGCTAAGAAAAAATGAGGAAATAAGCACACTTACACTTTATACCACCTGTTTTTGATCCCCTCTGGACTTTTCATTTGTTAACTTACTTGTAAATTTTCCTGGTTTACAAATTTACCTTCTATTCCATAACCTTAATTGTTTTGTTTCTTTATCTTTGATTCCATGTGTAAGTGAATTCAAGACTTACCATCATCCTTTAGTAGCCAAAGGATAACTCGATTACATACAATACTTTGTATTCTAGCCACTGGATTATTTTTGCTTATAGAAATCTAAGCCTGCACAAGTTTTCCACTTTCTAGCTAACTTGAATTGTTTAATCTTTAAAGCACAGTTTATTCACCAAGATATTTTTCAATGTTAATTCCTTTGAGTGAGATTTCATTCCTAAAATACAGGGTTCCCTTCCAATCTATATCTTTTCATTGTTATTTTAAGAACGTTTACTCTGCCTATATCTTCACACTTCTTTTCCTTTGCTTTCATAAATATCAAGTACAAACAGACACACCAGCACACCAACATACACCACATACACACCCCCAGCACATAGTATGTCTCTTGTTTCATTATGATTTTCATTGCTTTTTCCATTTCATTTACATCAGCTATTGCAAGCTTATTCTCTATTTGCCTGACAATGATTTCCTCTGAATCTATGATATTTTTAACGCTTCTAACATGGTTTTCTTTCTTGCAATGCCAGATCACTTTCATTCTTTTTGTTGCCTTATCTATTCTTGATTCTTTTCATGTTTTCTTCAAGCTCACCTCAGAGAAGCCATATTTCTTTATCTGAACTCTTTGAACTCACATAAATGGGTATATTTGAAGTTTTTGCTTGGTATTATAGTTCTGTCCTTACTGCTATTGCTAACTATCTTTCTTTGGGTATTTTCTACAGTTCTAAGGCTTTCCATCTGGTTTATGTTTAAATATCATTCATAATTGAAAGGGCAGGTCATATCCAGTATAAGTAGTTGCTTCTCGATGGTGGCTAAAGGGCAATCGTGGGGAATAGGTTGAAGGAGTAGCAGTTTACATTTAGGGTTGTTATTTCAGAACTGGTTCTAATCAAATTAGTGGTTCCATCTGTTTAGGGGTATATTTCTGCTCCTTAGTTCCATTTCAGTATATGCTGGAGAGCTGTGTGCTGCACAGTTCAACCCTGTATATTGCAGGTTCTCATTGTGGTGATTTAGAATTTGTTTTTTTCCAGCTGTCTCGATTAATGATTGCCAAGCCAATTGCCATATATATTTCTTCGCCAGCCCACCACTTCTGCCCCCTCCTTCTTGCAAAAATGGTAGGTTTGCATGTCTTCTCTTTCAGTCCTGAATTTGTTTCATGCTCTTCCATGCAGAGAAATATTTATCAGTGTAACCCACCATACCTCCAGATTTCATGATTCCAAATAAGACAGTCCCTTCAGAGATGTGTCTTATTTTTGTAGATTTCTCTGTTTTATAGAGGAACTGCAAGATTTCCATCTTTTCTCAGAATCCTTCTGTGTTTCATCCACAATTCACAATATTCATCAGTAGTTCTTTACTTTTTGTGTTTGGAGTTGTGTCTGTCTCTGTATTTCTGTCTCACATACACACACACGTAGTTTTCAACTCTGAGATTTTTCTTTTCCCTTCCTTGTTAGGGTTGTTATTAGAAGTTGATTTTAAGAAATCAGGGAAATAGAAGTGTATGTATATGTATATATATATATATATATATACATATATATCTATATATATGTATATATGTATATATATATATATATAAAATCTCCCTTTAACTGAGTGTCCTTAAAAATCAAAGCAGAACAAACAAAATATGATCCTGCTAATATGGATCTTGAGAACGATGTGTGGAGGCTGACACGCTCATGAAGCTCTCATAGGATATTCAATTAGTATCTATAAAGAATTCAGCTTGTTCTTCACCAAATAAGTTTTTATTTTAATCCTGAGGACACAAACAGACTTCATGTACCCAATTACCTCAAAATTAAGGGTTACCGTGTACAGAGATATTGTAGGTTCAGTTTCAGAATACTGCAATAAAGCAAGTATTATAAGAAAGCAAGTCACACAAATGTTTTGGTTTTCCAGTGTATATAAAAATTACATTTACGCTGTACTTAGTCTAGTTAGTATGCAATAGCATTATGTCTAAAGAAAGAATGTACACATGTTAATTAAAAAGGCTTTATTGCTAAGAAAAAAGCTGACAATCATCTAAGCCTTTAGTAATCTATAATCTTTTTGTTGGTTCAGTGTCTTGCTGAATCACAGTGGTGGTTGCTGAAGGCTAGTGTTCCTGTGACAATTTCTTAAAATGAGGCACAATCCAGTTTTCTGCACTGATTGACTCTTTAATTGAAGATGTCTTTGTAGTATAAGATGTTGTTTGATAGCATTTTACCCACAGTAGAACTTCTTTCAAAATTGGAGTTAATCCTCTCAAACCATACTTTATCAAGTAAGTTTTATGTAATAGCAAGTAAGTTGATAATATTTTAATCCTTAGTTGTTTTTTTTAAAAACAAAAAAAGATTTATTCAGCGTCATAATCAGACTATTACATTTAGCAATCAACAGCATGGGTGCAAAAAAAAAATCTACATTAAAACACTTTGTTGGAATGCTTTCCACTTTCCACAGAACAGAAACTAAAGTAACCTGTTACACAATTAGTCATGAATACAGTCCTCGAGCTTTTTGCCAATACACAGGAGGTTTTGTGTCTTCTTTGTAGCAGCTAGGCCCTGCTGCCACTATGCTTGGCTGAGTTCATAAATCTGTTGCAACCTGTAGCTTCCCTGTCACTTCTCTGGCTCTCCTCTCCTGCTAAGCTTTGTTTCCAATTAAAATCTTCTGCCACTCTCATAGCTACTGCTGCTACTGGAACTGCCACAGCCACTTTGGTTTTGTGGTTTGGCAAAATATTGGCCACCTCCACCATAGGGGCCAGAGCTTCTGCCTCCAAAGTTTCCTCCCTTCATGGGTCAAAACTGTTGTAACTGCCAAAATCATCATAGCTTCCACCACCTCCAAAATTGCTTCCATCATTACCAAATCATAGCCATCCCCACTGCCACCAAATCCACCAACATGGCTGCCACCAAAGCCACCATGACCACTGAAGTTTCCTCCACTACCAAAGTTGTCATTCTCCCCGAAAACACCTCCACGACCACCACCAAAGTTTCCAGAACCACTTCAACCTCTTTGGCTGGATGAAGCACTAGCCATCTTGTGCTCTGACAGGGCTTTCCTAACTTCACAGCTGTGGCCACTCATAGTACGGTATTTCTGAATGACAGTCTTATCCACAGAGTCATGGTCATCAAAGTTTACAAAGGCAAAGCCCCTTTTCTTGCCACTGCCTTGGTCAATCATGATTTCAATCACTTCTATTTTCCACACTGTTCAAAATAATCTCTTAGGTGATGTTCTTCAGTGTCTTCTTTAATGCCACCAACAAATGTTTTTTTCACAGTTAAGTGGGCATCTGGTCTTTGAGGATCTTTTCTTGAGACAGCTCTCTTTGGTTCCACAACTCTTCCATCCACTTTGTGTGGCCTTACATTCATAGCTTCATCGACCTCCTCCACAGTTGCATATGTGATGAACCCAAAGCCCCTGGAGCATTTGGTGTTTGGATCTCTCATTACCACACAGTCAGTGAGCATTCCCCATTGCTCAAAATAGCTCCTCAGGCTCTCATCAGTTGTTTCAAAGCTCAACCCTCCAATGAAGAGCTTCCTCAGCTGTTCCGGCTCTTTAAGAGACTCTGACTTGGACATGATCGCAGGGAGAAGAGAGATTTTAATGATGCTTCTTCGGCAGCATTCACAGGCAGAGCACCTTAGTTGTCATTTTAACAAAGTTCACGCTATCTGCACCAGTAGTCGATGACATTTCAAGAAATAAGATGTAATTCCACATTTATTAGACTTTTATACTGAGATTGCAGCAATTCAACCACATATTCAGTCTCTGCTTCTGATTCTAATTATCTTGCTATTTCTACCACATCTGTAGTGACTTTTTCCACTGAAGTCTTAAATCCCTCGAAGTCATCCATGAGACTTGAAATCAACTTCTTCCAAATTTCTGTTCATGTCGATAATTTGACCTCCTCCCATAAATCATACATGTTCTTAATGACATTTGGAATGATGAATCTTCCCCAGAAGGTTTTCAAATGAATTTGTTCATATTCCTCAGAGGAATCACTATCTGTGGTAACTATAGACTTATAAAGTGTATTTTTAAAATAATAAAACTTAAAAGTCAAAATTATTTCTTGATCCACAGGCTATAAATGGATGTTGTGTTAGCAAGCATGAAAACAACATTAATCTCTTGTTACAGCTGTATCAGAGCTCTTGAGTGACTAGGTGCATTGTCAGTGATTTTGAAAGAAATATTTTTTCCTGAGCAGTAGGTCTCCACAGTAGGCTTAAAATATTCAGCAAACCATTCTGTAAATAGATGTGTTGTCATCCAGGCTTTGTTGTTTCATATATAAAGCATAGGAAGAATAAATTTAGCATAATTCTGAAGGGTCCTAGAATTTTCAAAAATGGTAAATGAGCATTAGCCTCAACTTAAACATTCTACCAAAAGGCTCCTGGAACTAATAAACAACTTCAGTAACATTTTAGAAAACAAAAGCAATGAACAAAACTCAGTGGTATTTCTATACACCAATAACATTCAAGCTGAGAGCCAAATCAAAAATTCAACCTCATTTATAATAGTCACATAAAAAATTAAAGTACCTCTAACCATTGAGGTGAAAGATCTCTATAAGGAGAACTGTAAAACACTGCTGAAAGAAATTATAGATGACACAAACAGATGGAAAAACATTTCATGTTCATGCATTGGAAGAATCAATATCATTAACATGGCCATGCTGTCCAAAGCAATCTACAGATTCAATTCTATTCCTGCAAAACTACCAACATCATTTTTCACAGAATTAGAAAAAAAACCTATTCTAAAATTTATATGTAACAAAAAAATGAGCTGAAATCCAATGCAGTCCTAAGCTAAAAGAACACAGCTAGGGGTATCACATCACTCAACTTCTAACTATACTATAAGGCAACAGTAAGCCAAAACACTATGGTAGTAGTACAAAAACAGGTTCACAGACCAATGGAATAGAGATTACAGAGATAAAGTCACATACCTGCAGCCATATGATCATTAACAAAGTTGACAAAAATAAGCAATGGGGAAAATATTCCCTATTCAATAAATAATGCTGAAATCACTGGCTAGCCATACACTAGAACAATGAAACCGAACCACTGCTTTTCACTGTACACAAAAATTAAGTCAAGATGGATTAAAGATTTAAATGTAAGACCTCAAACTCTAAGAATCCTAGAAGAAAATATAGGATTTTCTAGAAAATCTACCAGAATGGAAAACACATTCTGAACATCAGCCTTGGGTAAGAACTTATGACTAACTCCTAAAAAGCAATTGCAACAAAAACAGAAATTGACAAGTGAAAACTAATTAAACTAAGGAGCTTCTGCACAGCAAAAGAGACTATCACCAGAGTAAACAGATAAACTATAGAACGCAAGGAAATATTTGCAAACTATGCATCTCACAAAGATCTAACATCCAGAATCTATACAAAACTTAAATAATTCAATAAGCAAAAGCCAAATAACCACATTAAAAAGTGGGCAAAAGATATAAGCAGGCACTTCTCAAAAGAAGTCATACAATTCACCAAGAAACATGAAAAACGACCCACATCACTAATTATCAGAGAAATGCAAATCAAAACCAAAATGAGATACGATCTCACATGTCAAAATAGCTATTATTTAAAAAGCCAAAAAATAATAGTTGCTCATGAAGCTATGGAGAAAGGGAACACTTTTACACTGTTACAGGGAACATAAATTATCTCAGTCTTTGTGGAAAGCAGCCTGTGGTGATTTTCAGATAATACAGAGCTACCATTTGACCCAGCAATCTCATTGCTAGGAATATATCCAAAAGAAAATAAATTGTTCTACCAAAAAGACACTTGCTGTCTTTATGTTCGTTGCAGCACTATTTGCAACAGCAAAGACATAGAATCAGTGTAGGTACCCATCAGCAGTAGATTAGATAAAGAAAATATGGTACATACACACCATGGAATACTACGCAGCCATGAAAAATAAAATCATGTCTTTCCAGCAACATGAAAGCAGCTGGAGGCCATTATTTCAAGTGAATTAATGCAGGAACAGAAAAGCAAATACCCCATTTTCTCATTTATAAGTGGGAACTAAACAATAGGTACTCATGGACATAAAAATGGCTGTAACGGACACCTGAGACTATTAGAGGGGTAAGGGAGGGAGGAGGAGCAAGACTAAAAAACTTACTGTTGCATATTATATCATTTCTATCCCAAACCTCAGCATCACACAATATATGCCTGCCACAAAACTGCACATGCACCCTCTGAATGTAAAACAAAAGTTAAAATTAAAAAAAAAAAAAAAAATAGAGAAAAACTAGCCAGGAAGCTAGTCTCACAAAGCAAAACCAGAATCTATTTAAGAAACTTTACTCTCCAGGAATTGTTCGCAATGACCCTTGTGTCTTCCATTTATCCCTATTTAGAATGGTAGGTTTTATTCCATGCCCCACCACTTAGACCTGGTTGCATAAGGGACAACCAGCTTGCAAATTCATAGGTTTCCTGACTTGACATAGAGATCTGTGCCTCACTGGAAGATACTCGACATTGGTTTGTATTCAAAAGATAAACTGCAGAAGGTAAGCATTTAAATTCCCAGTTTGCTAATAAATAATATAAAACAAACATGCAAGAAATTGGCATTTCATTTAATATAAAGAAGGTATGTGGCAAGCCTATCTACTCCTTGAATTTTATCAAGCAAAGTTTTCTCTAGGATTTTCAAATATAAAAAGCAATGTAGAAACTTAGCTGGAAAATTAGGCAAACAAATATGAATAAAGGTAATTGATTCTAAATAAACAAAATGTTGAATAAAATGTTGCTTCTAACTGTATTCATAGATATGATCACTGATGTTAAGCTCTGTTAGTTACTAATATAAAACATTTGAGTGTTTTTAATTTCCTTTTTTTCTTTTTTTGCCATTTTTTAAGTATGTTACGTAATTAATTTGTTCTGGCAAGAGTTGGTTAAATTTTCTCAATATTTTTGGACAAATAAATATTACTTGGTAATATCTGAAGCAAATTGTATTTTAACAAATGAGGTGTCTTAATAAAAAAGATTGCAACAGTTTTTCTTTTTTTTCCCTCCTGAGTTATGACATGTTTAAAGAGAAATAGTGTAGCACACTAGTGTATTTAAAGAAACTTTATATATACTTTCTATTTTAAAAATTATAAAAAAGTCTCATAGTTTCTATTTTAGAATGTATATATATATGTGTGTGTGTGTGTGTGTGTGTGTGTATGTGCATATATATATATATTTATATATGTGTGTGTATATATATATATATATATATATATATCCCTCTCTTTTTTATTTTTGGAAACAAGGTCTTGCTCTGTCACCCAAACTGGAGTAGTGGTGTAATAATCTTGGCTCAGTGCAATCTCTACTTCCCAGGTTCAATCAATTCTACTTCAGCCTCCAGATTAGCTGGGATTACAGGTGCATGTCACCACACCCAGCTAATTTTTGTATTTTTAATGGAGATGGGTTTTCGCCATATTGGCCAAGATGGTCTTGAACTCCTAACCTCAGGTGACCCGACTGCCTCAGCCTCCCAAAATGCTGGAGTTACAGGTGTTAGCCACCACGCCTGGTCCCTCTCTTAGTTTTCACAAATCACTATTGCTAATATCACAAAATTGCTAATAATTACCAAAAATGCATCCCATTTAATATTCTAAGCACAGATCCACCACTAAGAAACCCCAAATATTTTCAGTTCAATGAGGCCTCAAAGAGAGACATTCATATTTTCACATCATCAGTGGGTTCCCATATAGCAGTGGATAACTAGAGACACTTACATTCTCCAGAGTGAGAGTTTTTTACTTTTTTATAGTGCTTTCTCAGTGATATAATTCAGAGAAATATGGTTTAAAACTGGATCATATAAAAAATAAAACTGGTTGGCAAAGGGAACACTTTTAAATGGTCTTTCTATTTTTGCAGATCACTCTAACTAGGTATAGCCACAATTTGTATATCTCCTCTCTGGAGATTTGAAATCTGAGCATGTTTTTAAATCAAAAATTCAGAATGGATTTTCATAATAGTAAGGAATTCCTTTTTAAACTTAAATTTAACAAAGATACTCTCATTTTATCTTCATGCTGATTTTTAAAATGTTTTCCTCCCTTTTCTACATTCATCTGTTGCAGTCAATTAATTCTGAGTCTCTTTGAAGACTTTCCTGAAATACTACCTACTTCTAAAATGCTTAAGATCATGTATCAGATAATGCTGGATGATGTCTTTATAACATTCATGTGATATTACTTGTTTCCTTGTGGATCAAAGGTCATTCTAAATCTTCAATTGCCACCTCTTCTGTGAAGGATTAGGAAATTGTCAGTATACTAGCCAGAAATGATCACTCCTTCCTTGTTTATATGTGTTTTTAAACCACCCAATATTATTTTAGACAAACATTAAATGCCTTAGACCAATGTACTATGTTAGGTAAAATGCTACATTAGATAATTGTGAAATTGCAATAGCTTTCTAAATTCTAAGGCATTTGAGGATATTCTATGAGATTTTTGTTGTATATATCTAGTTAAAGACAGTGTTACAGTGAAGTCCTCATATACATTTATTCAATGAATGAGTGAAATACAAGTATTTCGAATAGCTATTACTTGATAAAGAATTTTTATTTTCCATGTAAAAGTGGTTTTAAAAGGTTCTTTGCTCTCAAGCCAATTTATTCAAAGATGTTTGTAACTATTCTACCGAAACTACTAAATTTAATATTAATATGCAACCGACATATCTAAAATTACATTTTGCATACTAGGATTATTTTAGATTACAATGATATTTCTTACCAAAGGGAAACTAGGAAAGACTATATTACATAGAAAGATGAATTAAGATGAAAACCGAGAGTCAATAACTTCATCAAAATGAACTCAGATTAAAACTTGGGTATATATTTTCAATAATATCGATCCTGAATAATTTGTTCTACACTGATGTGAAATGAAGGTAAATAGCAAATATCCCTGATTCACTAGTTTTCTAGCTCTAAAATCTCAGTTCAATATAAATTATCTTTTGAATGTTATGACTGAGATCCGTAACTGAGCCTGCCATGGACTGTTATATTGTAGCAAAAAATACTGATTATAAACACTCACTGGGCCAAGGCTATATTGCACTTTTTAATTATAATATCTTATTTAATGTTCAAAATAAAACTGTGATGCAAATACTGTCTTATCCACATTTTGTAGATGGAGAATCTAAGCCTAAGAGAAACTTATGTAAACTTGAGTAACTTGCTCAAGGCCACATATTTTATTGGAGCTAAGATTATGATTCATATTTAATTCCAGTGTCAATGAACTTAGCCACTGCAAATTTTAATTAAAATTTTAAGAGAAAGGACAATTATTTGTTTACAAATAATTATTTCTTGACCTTTTTGCCTAGAGTATAGAATAATATAAAAAGTGAAATGAATTACATCAGTTTTAAAATTAGTCACTCTGGAAAACACTCTCATATTCTTTTTGCGAGAAATCTGCCTATCTTTACTGATAACTTGACAATTTGTCTCAATGGTTTTAAATGTATTTACAATCATGCACCTAACAATGAAAGTTAAAAGACATATCTTAGTATATAATTAATAATAAAAATTTAAGTACAAAAATATTCTTTAGAGTAATTCATAAGTAAAAGATTGAAAATATTCACAATAACATGAAACTGTTTAGGCTATTTATGGTACATATACCCATAAAATGGAATATTAGAGAGCATTTAAGATTTATTTTATTAAGAACTACCTTATAAAATAGAGAGAATACTCTTAATTTTAATTGAATGACAAGTGAGAACTATTTCAATATATAAATACCAAATAGTATTATATGAGTAATTCTTATTTGTCCCTTATACTTAGCAATATTTTAAAAAATCTTTATAATATTCATTATTGTCCCAATGAGCATAAAAGTATCAGAGAATTTAATCCTCTGCAATAACTGTTGTAAGGGTGACAATAGATGATCTTTGGAGTCACTTAGATTCGTTTTGATGAATTCCAGTTCTTACATTTAATAATAAAAATTGCAAGTTGTGCAAGTAAGTTTACGTTTCTGAACCTTACTCACTTTACCTATAAAATAGGGGTGAGGTTTCCCTTCTAGACTAGGGCTAAGTGCAGTTTCTACAGCATGTGTAGTGGCATAGTGACAGCTAAAAACATGTGGAAAACTTGCAGCCTTTCTGGACTGGCATCCAAAAATGAACTTGGAAATCATAAATGCTGAAGTGAGTAAGGATATCCCAAAAAGGAAAGAGACGAAGAGCATATTCCTCAACTCTATCCACTTTTCTGACTGATCACTGTAGCACTCACATATGAAAAAGATTTTTAAAATATTATCTACTGGCAAAAGAGCTGAACTAATACTGGAGCTGCCTCAACAAAAAAAAAAAACTGTATTTTAAACCCACCCAAGAAAATTACCTGGAAAAATAAAGAAACCAACAAAAATAGAGAGAGAGAGAGAGAGAGAGAGAGAGAGAGAGAGAGAACAAAAACAAAAACAGAGAATCACCACAACATAATATGCAAAATACCAAGTATATAGTCCAACAATAATTAACTTTTGAGGAATCAAAATAATAAAACATATGTAAAAATAATCAACCCTGTAACTGAGGTGAATCAGAAGTTGGAACTAATGCAAGTATTTTTAAATGGCTATTTTAACTGTCCTCAAAGAACTAGTACAAACCCTGTGCCCCAGGTATGTAAAGCTCAGGTAAGAAACATAAAATTTCAGAAAAAAATATAAACATACAAAAACAACCAAATGGAAATTGAAGAGCTAAAAAACACAGTTCTACTGGATAAACTTAACAGCTGGTTGAACATGGGGAAAATGAAAAGAAGAAAAGGTAAACTTGGAGAGAGATCTATACAAATTATTCTTGGTGAAGAACACCGGGGAGAAGATAGATAATATCAAATGGCTCCCATTAAGTATAACTGGAATAATATAAATACATAAAGAGAGAATGGGAGAGAAAAACATATTTGACTAATTAATAGCCAAACTCTTTTTCAAATTTAATGAAAAAAATGCAAATACACAATGCTAAACAAATACCATGTAGAATAAGCACCAAGAACATGCACGCATACATCACAGTTAAACTGTCAAAAGTCAAAGATAAAAATCAAGTTTTGAATACGGGAGGAAATAATACACAATTGCACATGGAAATATGGGAAATTAATGGCTGATTGCTCATCAGAAACTACTGAGGCCACAAGACAGTGAAAAAAATGTTTAAAGTGGTTGGGGTAAGATGCCATCAATCCATAGTTTTATAATAATAATAAAAAACTCTTGAAGATTGAAAACGCAATGAAGAAATCTTCATGTAAAACAAAACTTAAAGAATTCTTGTCAGCAGAAATTGCACTTCAGGAAATAATAGCAAAAAAAAAAAAAAACCCATATCCTCAAAAATTGATGAATAATTCAAAACTGGCAAATATTAGGGTATGTGCAAAATTGTTTTCCCTTTGTTTTGTTTTGTTTTTCTTAATTTCTTCATGATTATATAAAAGTTTTTAAAATTATAACATTTTCTTTTGGGGTTTTTAACATATATATATATATATATATATATATATATATACACACACACACACACACACACACACACACACACACATATATATGCACACATTATATGTATATTATAACACAAACCCAGGAAGCAAATAGCATATGGACCTTTGTAGTTGGAAGATTTCTATATTTTATTTGCTGGGGTAAATTGTTAACCATAAAATAACTGAGAAGTTAAAGATGCTTATTATAGTATGTAGAGCAATGAAGAAAAATCATGCAAAAAGCACAGCTAAAAATCCAACAGTGATATGGATTGGCTGTGTCCCCACCCAAATCTCATCCTGAATTGCATGGAAGGACCCAGTGGGAAGTCACTGAATCATGGAGGTGGGTTTTTCCATGTTGTTCTCATGATAGCAAATAAGTCTCCTGAAATCTAATAGTTTTATAAAGGGCAGTTTCCTTGGACACTTTCTCCTGCCTATCACCATTTAAGACATGCTTTTGCTCCTCCTTTGCCTTCTGCAATAATTGTGAGACTTCCCCAGCCATGTGAAACTGTGAGTCCATTAAACCACTTTTTCTTTATAAATTACCAGTCTCAGGTATGTCTTTATTAGCATGTGAGAACCGACTAATTTATAAATGGAAAAAAAAAAAAGAAAATCTGAAATTATCTAGATAGTAAAAAGATAAAGGGAACAATAACAGACAAGAAGAAAACAGTAACAACAAAATGATAGATTCAGATCCAACTGAATTAATAATTACATTAAATATTAAAAGACTAAACACTCTCATGAAAAGGCAGAGATTGTCAGAATGAAAATTCTTAAAATTATAAGCTGTATAAAAATGTATTTCGAGTGTAAAGATATACAGATATTTACAGCAAATAGATTAAAAGTAATAGCATGCAAAACGTAAAATTAAGAAGACTGGAGTGACCATATTAACAGCAGATAAAATAAATTTCACATACCTATTCTATCAAATATATATAGTAAATTCTATCAAATATCTGAAAGACATAACAGCAATCTTATATAAACTGTTTCAGAAAATATACAAGGAAGAACACTTCCCAACCAGACATAAGGGAGATATTTCCTAGTGATAAAAATATCAATTAATCAGAGAGCTATCAAACAGAAATGTGTATTTTCCACATTAAAATACATAAAACAAAAATTGACTGAATCAAAATGAGAACTAGTTTCCAAATGACTAAAAATTATAGGACCATTCTCTTATCAGTTTATACTTCTAGTCAAAATATCAACAAAGAGAAAACTCTGAATAACACTATTAACCATCTTGATTTGAATGCCCTGAACAGCAGCAGAATACATTCTTTTTATGTATACACAGTATGTTTACCATGATAGAATAATATCTAGGCCATAAAACAAGACTGAAAATATAAAGCTGAAATCATATAGAGTATGTTCTCTAACTATAATGGAATTGTTTTAAAAATAACAAATAAAATATCAATAAAAACAAAAAATATATATTAAGCAATATGCTTGAGTAATCATTGTTATCAATAGGAAATCACATAGGAAATAAGAAAATATTGAATGATAACATATGTAAAATTTTATGGGATGCTAATAAACCTGTACCTTGAAGACATTTTATGGCTTTAAATGTATATGTTAGGAAAAAGAAGGATCTCAATCAGTAATCTAAGATTTCATTTTAAAAACTAGAAACAGGAAAGTAGATTAAATTCTAAGCAGACAGAAGAAAGCAATAAAGAGTAGAAATAAATAAAATAGAAAATAGAATAATTTAAAAATTAACAGAACTAAAAATGGATTCTTTGAGAATATCAATAAAATTACTCTAATTAGAAGAATAATAAAAAAGAGAGAAAACATACTTATCAGTATCTATAATGAGAGAAGTCACTTTCACAGAATCCACAGATATTACAAGAATAATAAGAGAATATTTTATATAACTCTATCCCAATGACTGTACTGATCTAGATGAAATAGACAAATTACCAAAATAGACTCAAGAAGAAACAGAAAACTTGAATAGCACTATATCAATGAGCAAAATTAAATTCATGATTAAGAATCTTCCCATACAGAGAATTTCAGGCCTACATGGCATCAACTGCCATCTGATGGTAAATTCTACCAAATATGTATGGTAAATTCTATCAAATATATGAAAGATATAACAGCAATCTTACATAAACTCTTTCAGAAAATATACAAGAAAGAACATTTCCCAACTTTATGAAGGCTGGTTCTAAAATCAGACAAAGTAATCATAAGAAATGAGAAATACAAACAATATTCCTCATGACTATACATGCTGAACCTTAAAAAAAATTAAATTTAACAATATTTAAAAGTTTAATACATAATTATTCCTAGAATGCAAGGTTGGTTTAACATATAAAAATTAATTAATACAGTCAGCCCTCCATATTCATGGGCTCCATATCTATGGATTCAACCAACTGGGATTGAAAATATTAAAAAAAAATGAATGGTTGCATCTGTAATAAACATTTACAGACTTTTTTCACTTGTCATTATTCCCTAAGCTATACAGTATAACAACTATTTACACAGTATTTACATCATATTAGGTATTATAATTAATCTACAGATGATTTAAAGTATATGGATGAATGTGCGTAAGTTATATGCAAATACTACATCATTTATATAAAAATCTTGAATATTGTGAATTTTTTTATCTGCTGGGAGAGATCTAAGCTATGGGGGAAACGAGTCCCCCTCGCTACTGAGAGATGACTATATAATTCACTACATGTTAAAAAAACATATCACTATTTCAATAGATACAGAAAAGGCATTTGATAAAATTCAGCATTTACTCAAGGTATAAATAGCAAATGAAAACAAGAAGGTAACTTCCCCATTCTGACAAAAAAAGATCTATAAAGCTACACTTATCATTCTTAGCAGTATAAGGTTCAACATCTATGAAAATCACAAACAAGTAAGGATGTCAGTTATTCCTACTTCTGTTCAGTTTTTGACTTGGAGATCCTAACCAGTGTAGTAAAGGAACAACAGGAAATAGATTGCATACATATCAGAAAGAAAAATATGACTATTGCTATTTCCACATGATATTACAATGTTTACAGGAAACCCTAAGGAAACCATAAAACACTATGCAAAATAATAAATGAAATTAGCAAAGTTGCAGGACATAAAATCAACATCGAAAATGAGTTATATTTCTCTCTATATAATAAGTTGTCAAAGAAACAAAGAGTAAATATTTCAGATCTCTTGCAACTACTCAATTATGTCTTTGTAGTATAAAAGTTGAAATACACAATATATAAGTAAATGGACATGGCTGTGTTCCAATAAAACTTTATTTACAAAAACTGTTGGACAGTGAGTGCACTACAGTTTTCAATCCTTGCTATCTATTAACAACAAAGCAGAAATGTGACATTTGAAAAGCAACTTCATTTATAATGACATAAAAAATAATATACACAGGAATAAATGTAATAAGAGATGTGAAAGACCTGTACACCAAAATCTACAAAGTATTGCAGAGGAAACTTCAAAAGCCTAAATAAATGTGAAGAGATAAGATATGCCAAGACATAGATATTAAGATGACATTTTTTTCCAAATTGAGTTATAGAGTCAAAGCAACCTCAATCCAAATTCCCAGACTTACTGTGAATCTACTGTAATTAAGACAGCATGGTACTGTCATTATTATAAATATATAAATCGATGGAACAGACTCTAGAAACCAGAAGAAAAGTAGATTTAAAACTTATATAGTCAATAGATTTATACAAAGTTGCCATGGAAAGTCAATGAAAAAAGAAAGTCTTTTCAGCAAATGGTAATAAAACAACTAAATAACTGAATGGAAATTATTAACTGTAACCATAACCCAGATCATACACGTGAAAGTTAACAAGCATGGGTCATAGACTTACGAAAGAGTTAAAATTGTTAATCTCACAGAAAACATAGAAGACAAACTTTGTAATATTGGGTGTGGTATTGACGTCATAAATAGACATAAAAAGCACAAACATTAAAAGAAAATATTGATAAAATGGACCTCAAAATGATTAAAAACTTTCAATCTTGAAAGATGTTATAAAATATAAAAGGCAAGTGCAAATTAGGAGAAAAATTTTCAAGGCCAAACAAAGTTTTGCAAGACAACACAAATGGACTTGGTTCAGAATAGTCAAAGAACTCATGTTTAAATCATAAGATAAACAACTCAAGTTCTAAAAATGGGCAAAAAATGTGAACAGTGGGAACAGATATGTTACATATAAAATATGAACATATGAAAAGAAAATGAGCAAAGGCTTAAAGCATTCCCTTTGAAAACTGGCACAATACAAGGTTTATCTCTCATCATTCCAATTCAACATAGTACTGGAAGTTATGGTCAGGTCAATCGGCAAAAGAATGAAATTAAGGGTATTCAAAAAGGAAGAGAGGAATTCAAATTGTCTCTGTTTGCAGATGACATGGTTTTGTATTTAGAAAACCCCATTGTCTCAGCCCAAAAACTCAAGCTGATAAGCAATTTCAGTAAATTCTCAGGATACAAAATCAATGTTCAAAAATCACAAGCATCCTATACACTAATAATAGATGAACAGAGAGCCAAATCATGAGTGAAATCCCATTCACAATTGCTACAAAGAGAATAAAAAATAAGGAATACACCTTAAAAGGGATGTGAAGGACCTATTCAAAAAGAACTGCAAACACTCCTCAAGAAAATAAGAGAGGACACAAACGAAATGAACAAAAATGGATAGGAAGAATCCATGCCCATGGATAGAAAAATCAGTCTTCTGAAATGGCCATAAGGCCCAAAGTAATTTATAGATTCAATGTTATTACCATCAATCTGCCATGGACTTTTTTTTACAGAATTAGAAAAAACTACTTTAAATGTTATATAGAACCAAAAAAGAGCCTGTACAGCTAAGACAATCCTAAACAAAAAGAACAAAGCTGGAGGCAACACGCTATCTGACCTCAAACTATACTACAAGGCTACAGTAACCAAAACAGCATGGTATTGGTACTAAAACAGATATATAGATTAATGGAACAGAATACAGACCTCAGAGATAACACCACACATCTGCAACCATCTGATCTTTGACAAACCTGACAAAAACAAGAAATGTTAAAAGAATTTCCTATTTAATAAATGGTGCTGGGAAAACTGGTTAGCCATATTCAGAAAACTGAAAATGGACCAGGCATGGTGGCTCATGGCTGTAATCCCAGCATTTTGGGAGAACAAAGTGGGTGGATCATGAGGTCAGGAGATTTGAGACCATCCTGGCTAAAACAGTGAAATCTCGTTTCTACTAAAAATACAAAAAATTAGCAGAGAGTGGTGGTACACACCTGTAGTCCCAACTACTTGGGAGGCTGAGGCAGGAGAATCAATTGAATCCAGGAGGCAAAGGTTGCAGTGAGCTGAGATTGTGCCACTGCACTCTAGCCTGGTGACAGAGTGAGACTCTGTCTCTAAAAATGGAGAAAGACAAAGAGAGAGGAAGGAAGGAAGGAAGAAAAAAGGAAACTGAATGCCCTTCCTTACACCTTAGGCAAAAATTAACTGAAAAGCGATTAAAGACTTAAACAAAAGAACTAAAACCATAAAAACCCTAGAAGAAAACCTAGGCAATACCATTAAAGACATAGGCATAGGCAAAGACTTCATGACTAAAACACCAAAAGCAATTGCTAAAGAAGCCAAAATTGAGAAATGGGATCTAATTAAACTAAAGAACTTCTGCACAGCAAAAGAAACTATCATCAGAGTGAACAGGAAACCTACAGAATGGGAGAAAACTTTTACAATCTCTCCATCTGACAAATGGCTAATATCCACAATCTGCAAGGAACTTAAACAAATTTACAAGAAAAAAAAAAACTTTAAAAAGTGGGCAACAGATATGAACAGACACTTCTCAAAAGAAGACATTCATTTGGCCAACAAACATATGACAAACAGTTCATCATCACTGGTCATTAGAGAAATGCAAATCAAAACCACAATGAGATACCATCTCATGCCAGTTAGAATGGCGATCATTAAAAAGTCAGGAAACACCACATGTTCTCACTTCTACACAGGTGTTGAACAATGAGAACACGTGGACTCAGGGAGAGGAGCAGCACACACTGGAGGTAGTTGGTGGAGGCTAGGGAAGGTACAGTGGGAGTGGGAAGGATGGGGAGGTATAACATGGGAAGAAATGCCAGATATAGCATGCATGTATGCAACAACCCTGCATGACCTGAACACGTAACCCAGATCCTAAAGTAAAAAATAAAATAAGTCAGAAAACAACAGATGCTGCAGAGGATGTGGAGAAATAGGAATGCTTTTACACTGTTGGTGGAAGTGTAAATTAGTTCAACCACTATGGAAGACAGTGTGGCAATTCCTTAAGGATCTACAACCAGAAATGCCATTTGACCCTGTAATCCCATGACTGGGTATATACTCAGAGGATTATAAATCACTCTACTATAAAGATACATGCACACGTATGTTTATTGTAGTTCTATTTACAATAGCAAAGACTTGGAACCAACCCAAATGTCCATCGATGATAGACTGGATAAAGAAAATGTGGCACATATATAGCATGGAATACTATGCAGCCATAAAAAATACTGAGTTCATATCTTTTGCAGGGACATGGATGAAGCTGAAAACTATCATTCTCAGCAAACTAACACAGGAACAGAAAGCCAAACACTGAATGTTCTCAATCATATGTAGGACTTGAACAATAAGAACACATGGACACAGGGAGCAGAATATGACACACCAGAGCCTGTCTGGGGCTGTGAGGCAAGGGGAGGGAGAGCATTAGGACAAATACCTAATGCATACAGGACTTAAAACATAGATGACAGGTTGATGGGTGCAGCAAACCACTATGTCACATGTATACCTATATAACAAACCTGCTCATTCTGCACATGTATCCAAGAACTTAATTTAAATTTAAACTGAATTTATAATTTTAAAATTAAATTTTAAAACTTAAACTAAATTTATAATTAAAATTACAAAGTCCAAAAGAAATAAAAAAGAAAAACAAATGAACATATGAAAAGATTTGCAACATTATTGGTCATCAGAGAAATACAAATAAATCATAATAAAATATATTCTACATACAACTTAAGTTCTAATGTTTAGAGAAAATATCTGCATGATATGTGAACCTCTGTCACTCTAGAGGCTAACAAGGTGCTCTGGGCATCTCTTGCTTCTTACCAAGTGACATTGTTTTGCTGTGTCCTTCCCCAAATTTTATCTTGAATTCTAGTTCCCATGATCCCCACATGGGGAGGGATCTGGTGGGAGGTAATTGAATTATGAGGGTAGTTACTCTTGTGTTGTTCTCATGATAGTGAGTGAGTTCTCAGGAGATCTGATAGTTTTAAAGGGGGCTTTTCCCCCTTTGCTCGCCACTTTCCTCTCATGCCGCCTTGTGAAGAAGGACATGTTTGCTTCCCTCTCCTCCATGATTATAAGTTTCCTGAGACTAGCCCAGCCATGCAGAACTGTGAGTCAATTAAATCTCTCTTTTTTAAAATACCCAGTCTTAGGCATTTCTTCATAGCTGCATGAGAATGTACCAGTACACCAGGTAGAGTCAAAGTATCATCTTCAACAACTCTCCTTATGGAGTTTGTCCTGATGGTCTTTCTTACCAGGCTCCCTCCTTCCTCACTCATTCCCTCATAGTATATTCTTAACAGAGCAGACAGAATGAGTGATCCTTTAAAAACATAGGTCTGGTCATGTCACTCTTCTGCTCAAAACCTTCCCAAAGGCTTTCCCTTTCACCCTGAATAAAATAACAAATTCTCACAATAGTTTATTGCATGATCAATGTCCTTTTCCTGCCTAAACACGTTTAGACTGCAAAGCTCCTTACTTACCCCATTAGAGCCACACCTACCTGTTTTCCTTAACATGCCAAGCACATGCTCCCTCAGGGCCTTTGCACTTGTTTTCCTCTGTCTGGAGTGCTCCACTCACGTGGTTCCCTTATTTACTTCTTTCAAACTACTTCTCAAGTATCAACTGGAAAATGGCTACTTCATTCACTATTCACTCTTTCATTCACTATTGCTATTCACTCTAGTGTCTATAAAAGGGTATGGTACATAACAGTATTTATGAAATACTTGCTACATAAGTGAACTGTCCCATGTGAATATAATATACCACTTTGATTCACTTTTTTCTATATCTTTCTACATATATTTTAAATGCCCATTTATTTCCAAATGTACAAAGCTATTAAATCACAGAAAGATAACGCTGACTAACTGTATTACAGAATTTGCCATTTGCTAATTATTCTTACTAACAAGCATCAAAATTTAAAATGAGAAAGATCAACCCACTATAAGCATTGTCAAGTGCTTCTCATGCTTCTCAGGATTTTCATTTTGCCTGTCTGTGAAAGATGCTTGCTTATTGCTTACCTGTACAGGATAAGGAGAACATATAGTTCATTTAATATTGCAGGTATACACTTCAGAAATTGATTGAGAAATAGGTATTGAATGATGATAGCACATGCACCTGGTGACTAAATATTGAAAGGTTTTCCTATGAGCCTTTATGTGTTTTTAAAATTTAAAATTTTTAAAAATAGACCAAGAAATTAAGAACATATTTATACCTTACATTTGATTTGCCATAATCGTAAGTAGAATATTTTAAAATTTCTGCATCCAACACTTGTAACCTTATGTTACATGTGATAACAATTTAGTATATAATTCATGTGTATAAAATAGTTCTCTCTCTGTAGTATCTTTATTACACCAAGAAAATCATTTGAATTTATTTTTACTAAACATGAGCTATTATTCTTTAATTTTAAAATTCTACATAATTTTTTTCATATGATAATATAACAAAGATGTCTTTCTGAGGCTAAATATAGTAATTTCATCAGAGGATGAAGTTTCATGGCTCTGTCTTTGTTAGCCATCTACTTTTAGATCTACCTACTTTCAGATAATTCATCTGTCTAACATCTATCTATACATGTAATCTGTTTATATACCTACTGACCTATCATCTATCTGAAAACTCATTAATGTACATACTTTGTACCTAATTTATGGAAATAACCTACATATTGCATCTATTGAAACAAAAATTTTCATAAGGGTTTCTCAACTCTTCATACTTAAAAAACTGATAATCTACCAATGTTAAAATTCAACAAAATTTTAAAACATTAGAAAAAAGGAAAATAGGAAACCTGAGAAACTCTATAAAGATGAAAATTTAAAAACTATAGTAAACTGAGAGGACAGGGACTTAACTGCTTTGCACAGTAACTATTTTTCTATAATAATTTTAGTTTTACCAACAGTTGAAAAAGGATAAGTAATATTTCCTTCAACATGTCACGGATAAAATTCATGATCTGCCCTCAGCTTACACAATTAACTTTTTTATATTTGCACAATGGGAATGCAACACCAACTAATTTTCATCTATAGTTCTATTTCGCCGTTTCTTACAGCATTCCCAAGAACTGTCCACTAATTTAGAGTGTGTTTGAGTTACCATCCACATAAAACTCTCTGATACTCAGTCATTATTCTCTTCAGGGCCTATTAGCCTTACTCAAATTTGTCAAACACAGACTTCCAAACTAACAATATTTTCTTCCTTATAGCAAACTCTTTTTTTTTTTTTTTCCTTTTTGGTTAGTACTACCACCTGGTGACCTGGAGAGTTTATATTGAACTTCTGTTTAATCCTCACCCTAATTAGATGAAGCAGCTGAGCAACAGGAAATTTCTGCTACCTCCCTTTAGAGGCCTGAGTCAGCTACACTCTAGGCCATTCCTAGTTTAGAAAGGAAGAATCTAATCTGTGATTCAAATATGGTCTGAGTTCACAAGGCCCAGCACTACTTCTTAGCTTCTGTGTTGGCCTGTACTTATATTGTTAACATTAAGTAAGCATTGTCATAGTTGCGACAAGTCAGGTTTTCCTAATCTGAGGTTTTCTTACATCCAAAATAGTGAAGACCTCTTCACTGGTACTCCATTCCACATAAGAACATTTGAAGCATTCCACAAAGAATAGCTCAAATTGCATGCAATTAAGGGTGAATATTATATATTTCAAACCACCTCCTAAGGCTTTAAGATCTGCCAAGTAAGAATAGTGTATGTTACTTTGAATTAACCACTCACCTTCATTGCACAAAATCTTGGAACTAAATTCCCTTTCTTTACTCTTCCCCAAATTATCACCTCTTCATACTTAAAAATGGAATCTTTAATATTTCATGACTAGTGGAAAATAATGTAAAATGCTTATTTTCTATTAACTTAATCTAATTCCTTTATCATGATAGCACTGCCACCTTGCCTATTGTTGAAGCCCAAAATAGACTTCATGAGTTCTGGGATAAAAAATATAAGCAACTCTTTACTTTATCATTGGCTAATCAGCATGTTTGGTAAGAAAAAGCATTATCAGAAATCATCTCCTCTGACTCTTTGTTCTCAGATGGGAAAACATAATGAGACAACTTAAAGCAATAAGTAATTAACCGAACATAAAGCCTGTATTAGTACCTGTATTCATATATTACTCATTGTAAAGATTTCTTTAGAGTTTTGTTATTTTGAGCTTTTTGAGAAACAGAGTAGATAGAGATCTTTATAAAAATGAGGCTTTTACATTGACATGTCAAATGCCAGAAGGATTCAGTTTAATTTTTCTGTAGACTTGGTCTACCTCTCATTTTCTTTTCTGGTAGAAGAGAGTATCCCATTTTGGCTGAGTCCCTAACAGAATTCTCACATCAAATCAAAAAGCAAGTAGTTTCTGTCCTCTTTAGCAGAAGCACAAACAGTTATGTTTTAGCCATATTCCTCGTCCTTTTAGAGTTGGCATTAGGATGTGTGTTTACAGATGGTTTGGGACAGCCTAGGAAAGGGGTCAGTTTAGAAGAAGATCAATGAATACAGTGGATTGTAAGATAGTATACAGGAAATAATAATGATGTCTGTTTACTCTGGAGTGACCATAAGTATGGGCTGCAAAGGTAGAAAAGGGACAGAACAAAAATAACATTTATTTATTGTTAGTTAATTCATAGAGCAAGAATTCTAATCCTATGTAACTTGATAGTCAATGTTCTTACCAACTAGGAAAGGAAATCAAATAATACAGACTTGGATTAGTGTTTAAAATGTAAGAAAAAGAAGAAAGATAAAAGCAGAAATGAACGTCTAGAATACAGAAATGATTAACAAATAAATTTTAATAAAATTAAAAATGATATGAAGAAATAGACATAAAATGACACATAGAGGCTGTAGTCCCATATTAGCTAAGCAATTTCAAGCAAATGGTTGCCAATAGCCATGGCATAGACTGGTCATGTTCAGGTATGTGCAGATAATAGTAGTCAGTTAAATGGCAGGCACAAGGCAGAGGCAGAGCTTCTCTCAGAAGATGATAAAAATGGTAATGAATGGGTAAGGTTTTCCCAACACAGAGGCTCTACTTTGGCTATATGCTTATTAGGAGAATATAGGGACAATATGATATTTTTAAAGTACTGTTACTGTCAAAGAGATATCTGCACTTTCATGTTTATTGCAGAATTATTTACAATAGCCAAACATGGAATTAACCTAAGTTCCTATCAGTAGATGAATGGATAAAGAAAATGTGGTACATATATACAATGGAACACTATTTAGCCCTAAAAAGGGAAATCTTCTCATTATGATGACATGGATGAACCTGGAGGACATTATGTTAAGTAAAATAAGCCAGGCACAAAAGGACAAATACCACCTAATCTCACTTACATGTAGAATCTAAAAAAGATGATCTGATAGAAATAGAGACTAGTATGGTGACTGTCAGAAGCTAGGGTTGTTGGAGGAATAGGAGTTGGGTTGATATTGGCCAAAGGATTCAAAGTTATACTGAAGTAAAAAGGTCAGGAGATCTATTGTACAGCATGATGACTATAGTTAATGACAATATATTATATTCTTGAAAAATGCTAAGAGAGTGGATGTTGTGTCTCACCATAAAAATAACAATATGAAATAATGCATATAATCATTAGCAATACTGAACCATTTTACAACATATATATGCTTCAAAACATTATGTTGTATATGATACATACAATATTTTGTCAATAGAAAAAATAAAATGGATCAAATCTACAGAATAATATCAAAATACTTTGCTTTTACTTTCTACTCAGTGCTCTCAGACAGTAGGCATTAATATTAAAACATTTTCTCTTACAGAGATGAAACACAAATTTGGTACTGGAAGGTTACAAGTTTACTTTTGATTTAATGCAGCACAATTTAAAAGTCTCTAAGAAAGTTTGCCATCCTTAAGAGCCACAAGCCTGCCCTTAATGCCTCAGGAGATTTGTACTTCTCATAAGTACCTGGTATAGTAGCTCCTCATAAATCCTCATCCCAAGGACAACATCTGTGACTCCACCCTCAACAGATTTCTAAAGACAGCTCAAAGGAATGTATTAACTCAATCTCTAACCTTGAGCAAACCAGCATATGCCTGCAGGAACAGTGTAGCTTGAAAATCCAGAAATATACTCTCGGCTTTTACTGAGTTATAATAGAAATTAGTCTAAAGACTCCCAGCTTGTTACAGTTAAATGTCCTGAAAATGTTTTCAGACTATTTTTAACATTTATCTGTGGCAAAGTGTTTCATAAACTAAGACTAATTTAGAGGTCTTTTGGATATGAATTTTTAAATAATTGCATGCAGAAAGGTATAAAACAGGAATGCTTCAAGGTGACTTTTTTTTGCATGTCTCAAGACTGAGCCTTCACTGATGATGACAAATAGATAATTAGAATCCCCAGCCTCAGAGATGTGAGAAATGTGATCTTTTGGGAATGACCATGAAGCTCCTGGAAGGATTCACTGTGAGTCACTGCTCATACCATGGAACAAACTACACCGGTTAGAAAGGCTGACAGGATAACAACAAGCTAATTTTAATAACTTTCGGTCAATGGCAGAAGAGTGGAAGCATATAGTCAACAATAAATCTTAGTTTGCAATAAACAATTTTATCACTTTCAGGACTTCATAGTTAATATTTATATTTATCCTTTTGCAAACATATTCTGGTGGCTTAACAAAAGATAACTAAGAGCTATAACCATACATAGACACCACTCCCAAAATGAATCTAATACAAACAGCTGAATGATCATCCTTCTCTCCACGTCCAATGAGAGCAATAAACAATGCATTTGAATCCACATTCTATTATTATTAATGCTCATAATTTCATTGTAAAACACAACTGAGAGAAAAATTTTTATACTGAGATTTGCATAGTACTGTAAAAACAGAAGATAGGGATTAAAGAAAGAATTCTGAAACTAAGCATCCTTTTTAATATCAACATTTATAGAGCATTAGTCAGTATATTAGAGGGATCTACGATCCTTAATCAGGTTTTCCATAGCAGTGTTCAGCTGAAGTGATGTAGAGAATGAGAAAATCAAAACAAAAAGTCTGGTCTGCCAAAGTATTTCTCACAAAAGATGTATAGGTCATTCCTTCTCTATTTCATTTGTGAAAGATCAGCATATTACACATTTAAACAACCAGCTATCAAAGTAGGAAAAACTCCTTCTCATCTAGCCAGGGCAGGGTGCACTTGCTTTTCAGACACATCATACTACTATTTTCTGCAATAAGTGAAAACGTGATCAACATATGTTTTGCCAGAGAAACCCTAAACAAGGTACAAGAGAGCCATCCAGAAGGCACAGAAGAACTAACAAAAACCGTGCTGAAAAATTCCCAAAAAGGCCAGGTATGACCACACTGTGCAAATGTTGTTAAGGTCGTTTTAACAATGCTGTTTCCATTTCTGAAACTTAGCTCAGAAATGAAAAAGAAAAATCTGTAAGTTAAGTTTTTGAAATGTTCTCATAATTTTCTTCTTCTTTAGCCATTATATATTCAGTGGCTATTGTGCTGAATTCCCACATTTCTAATACGTCTCAAGTTCAAAAGCCGTTAGACAAGTCAATAAAAGTTTATTTATTATTTTTTAACTTATATATTCATCAAACATGGATTGTGCAGTACTGATGACTGCTCACCAGTGCCAACAGGACTTCTAAAAGGCACAAACATAACCTCTAGACAATTAATGTCCTTATGCTTTTTAACAAAACACTAATAACTTACAAAATGTAACCAGCATCTTATTTCTTAACAGTTTGTGAGCTAACTTGTAATAATTTGCCCTCATGATGGGCAAATTTTTAAGTTACTGGATTTTTAACAGAACAGTCTATAACATAATTTTTAAAATATGTTACAGATGCTAGAAAAGTATGGTATGATATTAAAACACAATAGATTTGCATGTGTTTTGAAATAGAATATTACAGGAAACTGGTGACTAAATTTTAAAAATTAACATAGTAACTTCCCAGGGCAAGGAGGACTATGATGATAATTATAATGATGATGATAATGACGATCATGATTTATCCCTGTACTGCTATTGGGTATACACAGTTTTTCAAATAATTTCCCAAGTATTTTGGATATTTTTAAATAAAATACCATGTGAATTCACAACCCAGTGATATATACATTTATAACTTTAAAAATTGTACTCAGAGCATGTTAAAAGCTTTAAATATCCAACCTGGTGATTATTCTTTCTATTGTAAATCTTCTAAATATTCCGTTTCTATCATATATTAAACTGATAATTTCAAAAATTTAGTAAGAATATTTACCTGATCTAGCTGCCACTTCCACTCCTGAGAAAACTCAAATCTCTGATTTACCCAGATTGTGCCATGAGGCATTCATTGCTGCTATAATAGTTCTGCCATAAGTTTGCCCTCTAATTTAGATTTTTTTTCTGCTCTCATTCTCCTGCTTTTAAACCTTTAATGTATTTCCATAGTACATTTTTACTCTCCTGATGTTATTTCCTATAGAATATTTTGATGTTTTCCATAATCTTCCTAAGCCACACTAATTCTTTACTCTTTAAGGCTTTCATAACATTTTATTAATAGCATGTATACACTGAATATAGTTACACACCAGGCATCTTCCCTGGTAGATTTTAGTTCACTAAAAACAAGAAATATGTATTGTTCACTTTCATATCCCCAATACAACAATGCTTTATCAAAACAAAAAACCAGAAACAGATCGGGCGCAGTGGCTCACACCTGTAATCCCAGCACTTTGGGAGGCTAAGGCGGGCAGATCACTGAGGTCAGGAGTTCAAGACTAGCCTGATAAAGATGGTGAAACCCCATCTCTAC
Organism: Saimiri boliviensis; assembly: GCF_048565385.1. NCBI lineage: Eukaryota > Metazoa > Chordata > Mammalia > Primates > Cebidae > Saimiri > Saimiri boliviensis. The sequence goes on from NC_133455.1 coordinate 59,451,557, forward strand.
TAAAAACACAAAACTAGCCAGGTGTGCTGGTGGGTGCCTGTAATCCCAGCTATTCAGGAGGTCGAGGCAGAAGAAGCACTTGAACCTGGGAGGCGGAGGTTGCAGTGGGCTGAGATTGTCATTCCACTCCAGCCTGAGCAAGAAGAGTGAAACTCTGTCTCCAAAAAACAAAAAAGCAAAAACAAAGACGAACACCCCAACAACAAAAATATTTAGGCTCTTTAGTCACTAATTTTAAAGTGCAAGCCATAATACAATGAAACTTACAAGGCAATGTATTGATTCCTTATCCACAAGCATTAAAAATTACAATACGTTAGGGTGGATACAGTGCCATATTGTAAAGCAGTATATATCTTTTCAAAAATGATAAAATAACACAATGTTATAAGAACCCATGTACATAAAAACATAGGGCTTAACTTAGGGAACTGAACAGATGAAGACAAATACTATTGCTATTGAAAAGCTCAAATTTGAAAAGATGTTTATATTGTACATATTGATTTATAAATCCAAAGCATATCTTGTCATAACTGTAGTGTAATTTTAGTAGAGTTTGTCAAAATGACTCAAAAATTTATATTGGCAAGAAATATGTAAGATTCTGCAAAAGAACAAGATAAAATTTGGCCAACTGCAACATACAATAAGTTTAAACCTATTAAAACAATATGATTGTGGTGCAAAAAAGAACAAAGAAAGCAATTAAGCTAAATAAAAAATTCTCTAAAATATGGGCATTTGCATTAAGATAAATATATCATTTCAAATCCACTAAAATGAAAACCTTTAAGTAAGTAGGATTAAAATTATTGGCACTTATTAATTTTAAAGAAAATTAGACTTCTACTTCATTCTAAACATAAAAATTGATTAGCGAAGGAAGGGTTGAAGATACAGATATAAAACAAAAACAACCTCTTAAGAAAAATAGAATATTTTCCAATTTTTCAGATAGGGAAGCCCTTCTAGGTGAGACACAACCAGAATGCTATAAAAGGAATGGCTTGACATATATATTAAAAACCTCTTAAAAAATGGCATAGTGTTAAGTAAAAACTGCTGTGAAGTCTATGCTACAAAAAAGGATTAATATCCAAAAGCATCCAAAATATATAGGAAATTATAGTAGGAAACACATTTGCTCATTTTCTATTAGGTTTTTAATCTTTTGTTTTTAATTGGGTGATAATTCACAAAAGAAAACATATGAACAGCAGATGGATATGAAAGGATGCAGCACTTCTTTTAACCAGAAATGAATAACCCTTATAAAATTACTTTTGCCAGTAGACTGTCAAAATCTTTAAAATGTATACGGTTCATTGTAATGAGAGATTTGAGGAAATTGGACCCTTTCACACATGGTTTATGGAGGGTTAAATTGGAAAAGCCTTCTGAATACAATTTCTAATACTTTTTTTAAAAAGTCATACTCTTTGAACCCCAAATTCAACTTACAAAAGAAAATCTTAAAAAAATACACATACACAACAAAAGGCTCTTCACGGACGTTCACTGCAGTCTTGATTCTAATAGCAAGAAATTAGAAACAACGAAAAGATCCCCAGATTTATTTTTAGCAATGAGTCAGAGAACAGACTTCTGTTCATTAAAAAAAAAAAAAAAAAATCTAAAATCTAAACAATAAGAAAGCATAAAGAAAAAAATGGCTAGATAAATCCATGCCAAATATTTCACCTGTGAGGAAGATAAAATGGTGTGAATGAAGAGAGTAAAAGATTTCACGTTGTATTTCTTGTTTTGTTTTAGTCCTTTACAATTAGAGCACATTCAGGCAAATTTATATATTTAAAAAATAACCAAATAAAGAATGACTAGAGCAAGTTTGCCTAATCCAGCAACAAATAGTGACATGAAGTTAATAGTCTAAATAATTCATAATCAATTATCAATTCATGTTACAAATATATACAGGTGCAATTCTGCAGCAAACATTACGGTAGACAGTAGTAATATATGATGACACAAGGCCTTCTCCTCCACATCATCAAGGAACTATCGAGAACCCAGAAAAGCAAGTGGTTGAGCAACAAGGTGACAAAGTAACACAGATCCACAGAGTATCACCTTACTTTTGCTAAGAAGGACACATAAGGCCTCACTGAGGGAGGGTAAGTAAAATCATACATTTTTTCAGTAAATGATAATACCCTCAACAGTCAAAAGGAATGAGGATAGCAAGAAGTTTCATGTAATGGGCAAAGTCACTCTTACCTGAGGTCATGGACTGTGCTGTGCCACTGTCTGGGGTTGAACTACCACCTTTACCCCTGCCCCAAAAGCTGTGCAGCCTTAGCTAAGCAACTTAACCTCTCTTAATCTCAATGGCTCAGCTGTAAAATGGCAACAGTGACCACATCCACCCCATTGGTTCATTGGCAAGACTGAGGGAAGTCATTCACAAAAGCATCAGAACAGTAATAGGTACTTGATGAATATTTGCTAACCTTTTACAGAAGCCAAAGAGTACACTAGGTGTTCAGGAGACTGAGAGAAGGTTGATATAGATTGAATAGCAAAATTATGGAATATTTACCATACTACAATGAAATATGAATGATCAACTCCAAGTAAGTGCAGAGAATTTCCCTAAATGAATCTAAAGTTATATTTATTTACTCTTACTATACTAGGAAAAGTACCTCATGAGCAATAAAACAAATTGTAAGTACATATTCAATGAGATTTTCATGTTTTTCAGGTGAATTTATGTAAGTGATCATGAAATTATTTACTTCAAACTTTTAAGGCTCCCAAAATTGGAATTGAAAGCAATGTTCTGTCTCAGAAAAAGGGAATCTAATTTTTGAAAAAGAATTTATCCACCAAAATTAAATAAAATATTTTATCTAAAAATAACTTCTATCATTTTCATTTAACGCAGATGAGTCAATAGATCTCTCTCTTTTTTTTTTTTTTTTTTTTTTTCCCTGACGGGGTCTAGCTCTGTTGCCAGGCTGGAGTGCAGTGGCATGATCTCGGCTCACTGCAACTGCTGCCTTCTGGGTTCAAGCTATTCTCCTGCCTCAGCCTCCTGAGTTGCTGGGACCACAGGCGTGTGCCACCATGCCCAGCTAATTTTTTTTTTTTTTCATTTTTAGTAGACACAGGGTTTCACCTGTTAGCCAGGATGGTCTTGCTCTCCTGATTTCATGATCTGCCCTCCTTGGCCCCCCAAAGTGATGGAATTACCAGTGTGAGCCACCATGCCCAACCAGATCCCTCTCTTTTATTTTCCATCTGGCCTCTATTGCTATGCTATTACTACTTATTTGCATTCTCACCATCATTTCAAACCCATACGGATTCACATGAACAACTGCTTCAAAACCCCTTAATCCTTCTATATCATCTGGATCTTTTATTAGAATAAATACTATTATTTCTAAGAAGCAGCTTAGTGCTCTGGTTAATGGCATAGGCTCTATAGATAGATCACCTGCATCCAGGCTGCAGCTTTGCCAATTATCAGCTGTGTGACCTCTCTGAGCTTCCATTCCCTTGCACTTAAGCTGAGAATAATAATAATACCTGTCTACATATCTTATAAAGTTCTGAACATTAAACAAACTACTATATATAAAATAGAAAAGCATTTGGCTTCTTAAAAGTGTTTAATAATTATTAGCCAATGATAACAGCTTTCTTTGAGTTTCCTACCCTTACCTTGTGGTACTCAACATCTCACTCTTTTTCTGCTCCTCTCTCAGTACGTCATCACATTAAATATACTATCTTTCTGGCTTTCTGGACTCTCTAAACTTCTGTGCCAAAATAATCTTTCTGTTGTACATAAAAGTTTCTACAAAGTTTTCAGATTTTACTGCAGAGCAAAAGCTACGTATTAATCATTATCTCCACACATGATTATCTCAACAGGCCTTCATATAGCCTGTTATTTCTACATTTTTGCCCAATAAGATAGCACTATGGCATGAAAAAGTCTTCATTTATCTTTACTAGAACTGAACCCCAGTTCTTACTACACAAATACATTCAATTGGTACAATTTCATTAGCAATTTCCTCGCTGATAAATTATCCTTAGGTTTGCCATTTAATTATTAGGCAAATTTGTGCCTAAAATTGTTCTTGCCTGGTCAGAATAAGGCACTGATACAGCACCACTCACCACATAGAACAATATTAGAAACCAAGAAAAATGATTCTTGGTTTCTTTCATAGCAGTAAAGAAGGCAAAAGTCAGAGTATTTTCTTTTAAATAGGAAAGCAACTGAAATTTTTTTCTTAACCTCTATATTACTTGTGTTCTCTCCTTTATACTATTTGTTTCTACAAAAACCAATCTCTGTAATTAGATCCCAAACTTCGGCTTTGTATCAAAGTAATTATCAAGTCTTCTATGTGTAAGCTCATTATTTTGATGGATTAGAATGCTGTATTGTGTAATATGCTTTTTAACATATGGAAGAGAATTGAATTTTGATTAAATATATAAGCTGTAAAAGCAGTTTCAGGTTCCATGTATGAAACAAAGCCTATTACTAAGAAAAGTCATGTGTTAATATCAGCACAGGCATAACTAACCATTTTCCCATGATTATCTTAGAAGAAAATGTGGTAAATCATGATAACCAGGTAAGTAAAGAGAGTTACCCATGTCTTAATTGACAGCTTGTATAATTTGATTATTAAAATTAAAACTGTACTTGGATGTGAAACAGTATAAAATATTAAAGGGACAGTGTTTGTTTTACTTTTTAGTCTCAAAATTGAGAAAATAGCTTCAGTTTATGAGCAACGTTATTCCATTTAATGACTGTTCAAAGGAATAACTGATTTTAATACTATAAATCTAGTTACAAAAATAACACAAATACTACTATAATACAACTAAAGTCTTTTATAAGATTGACATATATTTTGTAGAGAAAAGTTTTACCCAGTGGACTATTTATTTCCGTTTTGCAGCATAAGCTTCTTAGAATGAATAACATTCAAAAAAATTTAAAAAAGATATACTTGTAAATAGCAGGGGAAAAAAATGCCATTACTTGAAGGCATTTTCTATTAAAACTTAAATATGACATAATGGTCATTTTATAGAGTTCATTATTGAAATTGGGAAGAGATTATTAATCTTCAGTGTTAAATCGACTTGTGGAGAAAATGATCAAGCTTATCCTGACTTAGGAATACTCTATAGCTATTATTGACAGAAAGTTTGGGAGACTAAATAGAATTCATATCCAAAGCCAAAGAACATAAGATAGAAACAGATTTTTTAAATGCCATAAATAAAAAACTTACATATACTATGTAGCTTAATAGAGGAACTTTTGCAGGCATGAATTTTTATTGGGGAGATCCCCAGGAAAACGTACCTGGCTAGGCTGAAGGCATCGTCGATCAAACCTGCACGGTTACTGACAGAAAGAACCTAAGGCCAATTAGAAAAAACAATAGGATAACTTAGGGTTAAAATGGCAGATGTTTACATATCAGAAAAAGATATTTGATAGGCAAATCTGGAGTGTACCTCATGATTCCTGATTAATTGATCAATTAATAATCTCCAGTTCCTTAGGTCATAGTTGACTCTAAAATAGCCAGTTTGATTGATGTTCCCCAGCAGCCAGCTTCCTTTGTCCAAATAAGTTATTCTGTGGTGTTCTAAAAACAGCATTTTTGGGATAAATAGATTTAAAATTTTAAGAGTTAAAATAGAATGAAGTATGCTTTCTTAACACCAGGTATAATAATACCAATAATTAAAAGTGAATGTCATTCTAAATGCCTAATTGAAACCTACTCTTTAATCAGTTGCATCTAGAATTTGCTAGAAAAACCTTTAGTTGGTTAATCACCATCATCTCAATTAACTGTTTTCCTATAATTACCATTTTTATTCTTGACAAAACCTCATTACATATACATAATTTTCTTTCTCAAAGTAAGTGTAACCTAGAAATCTATGGCTATATTCAGGTGACTTCTAATTAGATAGTAGGGGGATATAAGACTAGAATGAAAGAAGAGGCTTTAGATGCATATTCTCCTAATTTTATTGAGTTAAAAAAAAGATGAAAACAAAAGAGTTCATTTACTGAAAAGTCATTGTTATATCTTGACTTTTTTTCTTGCGCTTTACTGAGAGAACTAATAAATAACAGACTTTTCAACATTATCAATAATGCTAGTAAAATAAACCTTGTTCAAGATTTTAATATTTCCACATACAATTAGAAACAAAGATAATAAATTCTGCTTATTGGGATCACTTTGGAAAATGGTAACTTGCTTATGCTCACCAGCTAATTCAATTAATATAACCCAGTAAAAACTAAAAACGATATTATAACTTCTTACATATTTAACTCCTTCAAAAATGGTAGAGAGAGAGGACACTATTCACTGCACATTTAGTCTTTCCTAACTCCACAGAAACACAGTTCACAACTCTGATAATTTTGTTGTTGATTTTCAGGACTCATGTTTTATAAAATTTACACAGTAAAGTTGACTTTAAATGTACACAGACACACAGACATACATAGTCTGATAACTAGGAGGAAAAAATATCAAAACCACACGGGTCTACTCTAATTTCTACAATGACTCAAAACCATAAAAGGCATCACGGAAACCATCGGCCTCTGGTGTGAGTAGGGACACATCTCTAATTCTTACTCATGTCAAACGTTTTACACATTCAGACTCCAAAATAGGAAATAAATTTACCCTCTCATTTCCTTGAAGGAATACATTTACAGAGTACTGTCTCTCAAGTAGAGACCACACAAGAAGAGTTTATATCACAAAACTTACTGGGTGGACATTAATGACCATTCATTTCTCAGGTTTAAAATGAAGTGAACTAATTAACCCAATGCATGTTATAGATGATCAATTTTCAAAAATCTACACTAAGCTGTAGATTTTATCATTTTATGCCATTGATTCTCTTTGGTCCTTAATTTCCTTATTTGTAACCTGAGGGAAAACTAATGGCCCTTAAGGTTCCTTCCAAATCTATGATTCAATGGAAGAAGACATTTAAATGTACCATATTTATATATTATACTTAATTCATGGAACTCAGAGAAATAAATCATCAAATATTTTTTCAAAAATGCAAATCATTTCTCAAGTCTCTGAAACTATGATTTTATAGTTTCCTAAAGTTAATATGTTTATTCAAATAATAGCTACAAAGATTTAGAACGTTATATCTATTTTACAGATGTAAAGATGACAACAGAAATAAGTAAGAAAACATGATTTTTTAAAATTAAAGGCTGGGCATGGTGGCTGATGCCTGTAATACCAGCACTTTGGGAGGCCAAGGTAGGCAGATCACAAGGTCAGGAGTTTGAGACCAGGTTGGCCAACATAGTAAAACCCCGTCTCTACTAAAAATACAAAAATTAGCCAGGTGTGGTGGCACAAGCCTGTAATCCCAGCTACTCAGGAGGCTGAGGTAGGAGAATCGCTTGAACCCAGGAGGCAGAGGTTGCAGTGAGCTGAGACCGCAACACTGCACTCCAGCCTGGGTGACAAAATGAGACTCCCTCTGGAAAAAAAAAAAAAAAAAAAAAAAAAAAACTGAGCATACTGTTTCTTTTTTGTTATAAAAATCTTAGCATCCTTGAAGGCAGAATTAATTAATTTCTAAGTGTCTTCAAGGATACTAAGATCTTTATAACAAAAATTATTTAAGCTATAATTGAATTCACTTGAGCTGAGAAAAGATGACACATTTTGTCTAAGAAGTATTTCTTTTTTCAAAAAGTTACAATGTTAAAGCATCAAGTTTAATATATAAACACATAATTTAGATTTTTACAAGTTTGAAATGGTCATACGTTCCTATAACAGTAACTGTATTTTTAAAGTTATTTCCTGTTCACATTTTAAACAACTAGAATAACTTAGTCCCATGTGATCTGTTTGGATCTAGTTTTTAAACTTATTCAATTTCAACAACTTATAGATATGATATAGTCAAATTTAAGTTAATATGTATATTAAAATAGGAAAATACTTCCTGTACCTTCTACAATGTCTGACCAGAATAAGAAAGACAGGCTTCTATTGTTTTTAAGTATGTCATTATTAAATTTACTACTAAAACCTGAAGGTTATTACTGTTCATGAATATTTTTATGCCTTTGTTACAAATGAGATCGTTGGAGAAACGATTCCCTGAAAAATTTTGTAATAGATTTTTAAATATCTTTTCAGTTCTAGTTAATTATATCCCTAAAATGTTCTTCAAATGAACTAATGGCAAGCAATGAATTTTAAAGAGATCTTTTCCAATGGCCTAATGAGGTATGGTATTTGATGAGTGTCATAATAAAATGTATGGAAGTTATATCTTTGATGCTGGCAATAATAATTAAAAATTACATTTAGAATGTATACAAAATGGCACACGGCTTAGACTATTGAGGTACAGAGCAGTTGGTATTTTGTAAGATTTCATATTCTATACTTCCTTTTGGAATATTAATGAAAAAGAGATTAGGTATCTCTACCCAATAATTGCTGGTTGCAAAGAATGGTAATTTAATTTTTTTAAAAAAAGGTCAACCAGAGTAACAAGAGTAACATATGAGACAAACTCAGGTAAAATAATACATTACTAGTTTTGATCACTGGACTCAGGAAAATCAAATGAGGATATTTTGTAAAATTTATAAAGAACCATGTGCATATAATCAAAGACATCACATTACATAACTGACAGATCTGTAAAGCAATCTACCATTGTATTAAAATTGTGTGTGTGTGCGTGTGTGTGTGTGTGTGCGTGTGTGTGTTTGCAAAGTCAAGGGAAGGATAGGAAGCAAAGAAAGCCAAGTTTCTAAAGCCACCTCTTTACTTAACCAACTGACTTTTTGAAAAAATTACTTCTCAGGCCTTAATATCCTCACTTGTAAAATGTGGATAAAATAAAACGCATTTGAAAGGTTGTGAATCTCAAATAAACTAGCGTTTCAAGAAAGCAATACCGCATTATGCTACTTTTCACGTCTGCTTTAATTTTCAGGATCAATTTCTCTTCTATTTGAATATTTTCCTTCCTAACATTTGGCATTATATGCATTCCTCTCTACTAACCATTAACAGAATAGTCACTCAACATGCAAGCTACTACATGTATAAATGTCTAAATTTTTGATATTTTCATAAGAATGAAAAATACAAACACTTCAACCTGTTTTCTAAACTGAAAAAATTGGTTTAAAAATTATTTTTAAGCTAAAATGATCTATGCTTTACCTTGGCATTAAGTAAATATCATCTAAAGTAGTTTCAAAAATTGAATGTCAGGCTGGGTGCAGTGGCTCATGCCTGTAATCACAGCACTTTGGGGGGCTGAGGCGGGCAGATTACCTGAGGTTGAGAGATCGAGACCAGCCTGACCAATATGGAGAAATCCTGTCTCTACTTAAGAAAAAAACAAAAATTAGCCAGACATGGTGATGCATGCCTGTAATCTCAGCTACTCAAAACAAAAATTGATATGTCAAGAATATATGATGATTCAAATCAAATTTATGCTTTATATTATCCACCACTGACTGCCTTAATATAATGTAGATCAAAGCTATAACACTAATGACAATGAAAACTACAAAAACAATGACCTCATTGTTATAATTAAATATGTAACTGTTTTACACATATTTATAAGAATTGGGCAGATTTTTTTCTTCATGCTTTTGTTGAGAAACAGTTTTTAGTTGACAATATTTTGAAAAAGAGGAGATAGGACAACATATAAAAGGAAACAGTTAACAATCTTTGCTCCTTTTTTCCTAATTTTTGTTTGCTGTTAGTTTTTTTATTAGTCAGAATAAAATACTTCATTAAAAAATTGAATACAATTAAACTGGGACTGAAAAGGCAAACAGGAAAGTGGTCCTTCAGATGCCTCTTGTAAACTGTAAATTTTTTTATTTACAAAGTTTTCAGAAAACATTATCTTAGTATGGGGAAATCTTCAAAAGTTTCGACATTCTAAATGTGACAACTTTATATCAAACAGAAGATAGTGCTATGAATGTGTCGTTTTTCATTAAAATGTTCAACTGGTACATTATACAACTTTGGAGTTGACGGCCTGTGCCATTCATAGCATAGCCTGTGCAAATGGCGCCTCCTAGAGTCAGGTACTGTGCAAACTTTGCAGCTGTGTATAAGGACCATACATAACAAGATAGATGATATTTTAGGCAAATGTATGGTTTGAATCAATACATTGTTTTATTTTTGAATAATAATGAAAAACTGTAAAGGAAAACTATTCCTCAAACATAACCGGTGGCTATCGGTCAAGGAAAGCTGGGATACTATTCTTTTTTTTGAGATGGAATGTCACTCTGTCACCAGGCTGGAGTGCAGTGGAGCGATGATCTCGGCTCACTGCAGCCTCCGCCTTCTGGATTCAAGTAATTCTCCTGCCTCAGTCTCCCAAGTAGCTGGGATCACAGGTATGTGCCACCACATCTGGCTAATTTTTGTATTTTCAGTCAACACAGGGATTCACCACGTTGGCTAGGCTAGTCTCGAACACCTGATCTCAAGTGATTCACCAGCCTTGGCCTCCCAGGTGCTGGGATTACAGGTGTGAGCCACTGTGCCCAGCTTGGGATACTATTCTTGATACTCTGTGAAGAATAAGAATATATCATGAATAACAGCATGGAAATAACTAGAAAGTTAGAAGAAATTGACCCAGAAAGGTATCCACAAGAATTACTAATCCTGAATACTTGCACTATCTAAAAGTGAAGTTTTGGGCCAATTCTGATGTTTGATTAGTATCTTTACACTCCTTCAATTTTCCCACTTCCATTCTACCTTTCAAAGATAAATATTTTACTTTATTTCTGAAGATAGTTCTTTCTCAAGCTTGTAGGAACCTTATGCAGAGATGACTTCTTTCTAATTTGATCATTATAACAACTCACTGCTCTCACTCATCACTTCACAATAACTTATGTAGCTAAACAACTACATAACAGGAAAAGACAAATATAAAGTCAAATAATACAGGAACTGTGAATTCAGAATTAAGGTACAAATACTAATTCTAGTAAATGAAAGAATAGATTATAATAAACACTTTAAAAGAAAAAACACAATTTTTGAAGTATTTCAATGCATCACTATATTAAATATCAATGTTTCATATACAGTATACATAAATGAAGGCATATGTTTTCATCAAATGTCTTTATGTGTTAGAAATACAATAACCTGAAAATGTATGTGAACATCTACATGGAACTATAAGTGTTCGTACTGCTAATAACCAGATTAGATTTCATGTAGCAACTTTTCTTGCATGCATACATGTATGTACTCTGAGCACTTAACCCACCCCTATAATATCAGGGCTGAGGAGAAGAAACTGTATTTGTTTACTAATTTATACTTACCCTATTTCAAATTTAAAAATTGTGGTTTTAAAATAAGGCTTATGAAAGAACAAAATAATATCAATTAACAGCATCTGAGGAAGGAGTAGGAAAAACAATATCTGGGCACACTTGACTGTCTAAATCTAAATTAGATGTTACATAAAAGATAACAACTGTCTTTTTTCTAACTCACGGAAAACAGAAATAAAAGAGACCTGTTTCACACTCTAGAAGGAAGGGCTATAGATTGGATTCAAGGAATAGCTTTCTGACAGGAAATTGAAATAGGTCACTATCTTATTTGAAGATATTTAGAAAGAGAATAGAATCTCATCTCTCCCTGCTCCTTGAGGTTTGACCCCACATAAGAGATGGCTTGCTGACCTGTCCAAGCCCCCCACCTTCTGGCCCTGTAATTACATAATTCTATGGAGAATATTGCCTGTCTTATCCTTTAAAGAGACAGTCTGCTAAAGAGAAGACAGAAAAGGGGAATTAAAAATGAGTCCTGTGTTTCCAGCATTTGGCATACTGTTCTATTTGAGGTTATAATTATATTTTAATTACATGTGGGGTTATAAAATAATCCAATTTTATTTATTTTTATTTTTATTTTTGTTGTTGTTGCAGAAAGGTGATTTTATTTAGGTAGAGAAAGAGAAGGAAAGGAGGAGAAGAGAAAGGTTTCCACGAAGAGTGTGGAAGGGGATTCCAGAGGGGAAATCCCGGAGGGGGCTCCCACCATGTGGAAATAATACAATTTTAAACACTTAAGATTAGTATTACAAATAATTATAAGTTTTCTCTTTAACATTAAAGAAACAAATTTAGTAATTACATAAACAGACTGAAATTAGACCATTTAGAAACCATACTATATCCAATTTTATAGGGGTGATAATCATTCTCTTAAATTCTCTTTCTAATTTGTCTTTATTCACATTTTATAACAGCTGAAACCAGAGGTTAAGTTGCTAAACAATTATCTGAAACCAGATAGTTCCTCAGGGGAGAATATATAGTTTACCTGATTTGTTAGACACCCAAATAATTGCTTCTGAAGACACATGGCTTCTATTTCCTACCACAATAGTTAATGGAATCTGCCACAGGTAACTGCAAAATAAAAGAGAAGCTTTAAGAATAAAAATAGCTTTATCAAAACAAAAACAAAAAACATTTCCCATGCGCCTTCTTTGTGATTTTTATTACTCTCATTAGGTGAACTAAAAAAATTCCAATCATAAAAGTAAGGCATAAGTCAAAAAGATGAATTCACTCTTTCAATTACATTAAGAAGACCTGGCCTCTAAGAATTTTAATTTCAGTGCAAAGAGAACTGCCAACAAAATAATGTATCTTGGAAAATAAAGATTTGCATTTTGCATTTGAAATAAAAGTAACTAATATCTATACATCTGGGCCATATTGATTAAAGTCTAAATATAACTCCTTTCTACTTGTTTTTATACTAGAATAAGACTCATTTCAGTGGCTTCATACATTTACATTTTAATACTCTCCTTATTTATTATCTAATGACTCTGTGGGACTCTATTAAGGTACTTTACAGAAAAGTTAATATGGCATATCTAAAGTTACTCAGAGGAAAAGAAAAAAACAAAACTAAACTAACAAATTCCCCTAAAATCCAGATAAGCAGAAAGAATATTGTGGGACATACTTAATGCTCTGTTTTGTGAAATGGAATTTCTAACTTAACGTGTCAAAGCATCCACCAACAGGCAGGGAGCAATCATGAATCTCAGCTATTAAAGAGAAGCATTTTGTAACATTTACCTTTTTATGGGATTAAAAAATGAGGCCTATGCTTATACATGAAGTAATGTCAGTTTAGTTTCAGATGAGTGGCCAGAGATATGCTGGACGATTTTTACAATAAGTCCAATGATTATATTCGTTTTCTTCTTTGAAATACAGCCAGATTATTTCAATCTATCATTTCACCATTATCAATAGGGTAGCCAAAAATTCCAGTATGGAAAATAATATTTTTCTATTTTAGAAATGTAGGAAGAGACATTGTGCGACCTCAATAACTGTGAGAATAAATGAAGAATTAAAAAATGTTCAGGAAACATGCATGAGGGTAATAAACATTATAACGAATATGTCTTTTCGGGGAGTAAGAGAGGAGGACATCTCCTATGAATCTGTCATGTGGAATTTGGCTATTTTATTATTTCATGTTTTGCATTCACAATAAACAGAACTCAGCAATAGTTAAGAGTCCAAATGGAAGGTTGGAAGAAATTCATAATTTTAAACTCCTATCTCCAGTATGGAAAGTCAAAATAATACATTTACAGTTCTTAATTTTAAAACCGTATGCTATACTTACTGAAAAAAAAAATTTGGAGTGCCAACTATGTGGAGATACTATGCTATACTAATATGGACTCCACACAATCCATCTGGTAATAAAAAAAATTTATAGTAGCAAACTCCATATTGACTCTTCAGACAGTAGTTCATGAACAACCACCCATGTAAACTTTTTAACAAATACTTCCAAGCTTCCAACATAGGATTAAGAATATGCCCCAGATATTTAATGACAGATTTGTTGTGAAGAAGAGACCAAAAAAACTGATATATTTCATAAACAACTCTTCTCTAAAAATAATGGATCTCTTTTGGTTAATTAGAATAGTCAAGAGACAACAATGTCCAATTCTGGGACTGGTTCTCAAATGATAAGCTCATTTCTGTAAACCTAGGTCTTGAAAAATCCTGAAAATAGGAGGCATTTCTATTTTAAATCGTAAAATTACTATTGAATTTGATTGAATGAACTTGGAATAAAATGAAATAAAAAGCATCAAACCTTTTATTTTAAGAAATAAAATCTTTTAAGACAGATTAACTTAATAAACTTGACTTTGGTACATATCGTCCATATTGAGTTGGGTCAGCTAAATTGTGAAGCCATGTAATTTTGTCAAAAGGTGAAGAATATAAAAAATTGAGGACATTTACAAATTCTCAAGGATAAATGTGTGTTTTTTTTGTGTGTGTGGCATGATCACAAAATGTTTGTGAATCATTGTATGCCCCTAATATAAATAAACATAATTTCTAGGTACTTAAATTATTTATTCCAAACAACTAAAGATTATGATAAAAATTCATTTGTTTCAACACTTGGGTTTTAGAAAAAAATCTCTAAAATACAAGAAAATGTTTCACATAAATACTGGCATGTCAATACTACATAAATACAGCAAGGTCCAAAATGTCAGACATTGTATCACATAGTTGTTCTGATGCAAGTTAATTATATGGTTTGGGAATACAAACTTTGAGCATTTTTTAAAACTTTAAAAAAAAAATCTATTTTTCCTAAGAATATTTTTGTTCCCTAGTCTATGTGTGTATGTGTATATGCACAGACACAACCAAAATCCACATATAGTCACAAAGACAAAAGTTCCAAGTTACCAAGCATATTTGAAATTTGTATTTTCTGAACTACTGTACTGTCAATACATTTCATAACTTTTCAAACAATGTATATGTAAACTTTTCATAAATTTTATTTTAAAATCAAAGAAAGCCTGATAATTATGTTGTTTTGTGATTATAATTTAAAAGACTAGAAGACCCTAACCATAGTTGAGTGAAAAGCCCTGTGTGTTGTAAAGAAATCTGAGACTCCAATGGATTATGCTTAAAAAGATATTAGAAAAAATAGCAAATTAGATTGTGTTCCAGCTGTTTCAGTTTAACTTGAATTTTTGTCATCTTATTTTAAGCATTAAAAAAGACCCCCCAAGATATTCTTTTCTTTAACAGTACCTAGGACTACCTCTCTTCATCAGTCATTTTCATTGTTATAATAAAACAACTTTTATTCTAACGGTTATATTAAGGTAGCAGAGAATAGGTGTATATAAACTGGAATCAGACATCTTTTTACAAAATAGTATCAATATTAATGAAGCATTTGTGCAGACTTTGTAAAAACCGTTCAGATGTCACTGTCCTCAGGGCATTAAGAGAAGGAAAATATGACTGTGGAGGTAAGTATAATTCTCTGCAGCAAAGAATGTGGAGAAGCTCCTCAGTGTATAGGGAGACATTACTTAACATTGCAATGCATTAACTTTGTAAAGAAGAAGTCTACGCAAATTCACAACTTCCCAAGTACCAAAATTCTAGAATATACTTTACACTCTGTTACACATCAACTAACTTAATGTGACTATTTAGTTATGTAAAGATCTTGCCTTTCTATGCTGTAGTACAACTATTGTACAGAAAAATATAATCACTAGATTTACTTAAAATGTTCTAGGCATATTGCTGTGATGTTCCAATATTTCTTAGAAAAATAAAAAGACAAATAATTGATTTTCCTGACTCAGAAAACGTACTCAAATAACAGAATTTCTGAAATAGATAGGCAGTTGGTTTTACTCCATCAACTGTTTGCATTGTGAAATAAAGATCTAGGAAGGTTATATACATAGGCCAGATAGAGCTGCATTGAAGCTTTGATCAGATTGTTATAGTTAATTAAATGATCAATACTATAAAATTGCAATAATACATTTTCAGCTACAAGTTCTATAATTGCAAAATAAACAGAAAATCATTTTTGAGACTAATAGGATATCCTGCATTATCTTACTCTTAATATTTTATATGCTAAGTTCTCAGAGTTCAAACTCATCCATATGATTTTATAACTCCAGAAGACAAAGTGACAAAGCTGTCTAGATGTTACATATGCTTATACAGCCTGGGAGAGATCCTTCCTTTAAAGAATCAGACTCCGGCTGGTACATCTGATGTGTGTTATAGGTTGACAGAATATTTCTGTCCAAAGTTTGTTCTGTCATCTGCGTGTCCTTTAGGTTTTTCTGCATCAATGATGCTTGTGTCAGACTGATCATTCTCAAAGGCCTGGCCTGAATCTCTCTAACTTTGCCACAGTCAAGTAGTTTTTATGTACTTCCTGGTAAGGCCAGAGTTGATGCCTGTGCTGTGCTTGTTTTGCCTGGGGCCAGACTTCAGAGGATTAGAAACAACACTTGGCAGTTGTGGGGAATCCAGGCTGGGGGAAGAAGCATTGACAGTCAGTCCCTAACAGTGGTGACAGTGTGGCAGGGGACTAGCACACTCCATGAGTCCACACAGTTGGATTGCAGAGGGTAGTGTGTTGAAGGTAAATATAGACTGTATAGTATATGGTGAGAGAGATGTAAGACACTGCTTTTCTGAATCACATTCCAAATGTAGTCACCAGAAACATTCATGAATTTCTCAGTCACTTTGACTGAGTGATTTGCTGGTCTTGGAGCTAGCCTACTGGGGAACAATTTCCATTCTTCTTAGAGATGACAAAGCAAACTTAATGTCTGTTCCAGATCTCCTAGATACTGGTGGATGATAAAGTCATACCCCTAATTTTCCAAGGTAATGGGAGACAGCATTAGTAACCTAATCTAAACATCTCATTGTGTTTATCAATTTTAACTTCTCTCCCTCTTCCTGTACCTCCCATCCCCTACCCCCAATCCCAGTCCTCATAGGACCCAAAGTCTTACTAGGGCATCTTAAATGAAATGAAATGTACTGATTTCAGTACTACTGTCATTGCTTGGCTTAGCCTTTAATGAGACACAAAACAGTCAGAAAACATAAAGTAGAAAAGAAACAAAAATGCTACATGCCGAGTTATCAGTAATTAAATAAGCGTTTCAGCAGAAAGTTAAAGAAACAACAAATAAAGATTCTATATATGCTGTCTTTATTGGTTTTAAACACTAAAAATGAGACTAAGAGAACATATGTTGATACTAAGTGGCATTTATCATTAGATCATTTTAAAGTATTGTTTTAAATTTCTTTAACTCAGTCATTATTTAATTTGATTTTTGTTTCAATTAGTTTTTCAGCATTATTAGTTTCTGTTCTCACTTGCTTTATAAATCTCACAGTTTGCTCAATTCCTTTTAATTCACAGCAATACATTTTAACTTTCTTGCATTTAATTCAAAAAACATTCATGGAGAAAAGTGAAAAATAACATTTTATTGTTTTTAACCACCATGATTATTTAAAATTCTGTCCTCCTAAACAACTAACTTAGATGTTTTTCAGCCTGAAGTTTCAGATATCCAGGAAACAAGAGTAAAAGAAGAATCAAAATGAAAATAACTTGTGTAAATAAAGAAACAAGAACTATATTTCACTTACGACATTTCAGAATTGTAATACTGATGCTCTCTGAAACATTCAAACTGCAAAGTAAAATTAATAATAAAATCAATTATTTTCCATGTAAAAAAGAATGTTGTACCTGTTATTTTGAAGTTTAAGTGCTTTAGTTTTAGCGCTGATATCATAGATAAAATGTTGTTGAGTAATTACTATTCTATTTTCCACTGTTGTGTTTCCCAGAATGGTGATAACAGGATAACCCATCTGGAGTGTCCACTGATCCATTACTTCTTGTATATTTACATATTTCCCATTTCTTTTTAAAGCCTTTACAAGGAAAGATGTATAAATTAGTTTTATATATATGAATTATCAACATAATTAACATTAAGGCATTTTTATTTGTATCTTTACTATTTATCTATATATGAAAACATTTAAAGTCAGTGAAGACAATATAATGTGTTAGTGGAATTAATCTTCTTGCCCCCAGTTAAGCTTCATACATGTACATAAAAATGACAGTTACATTAACATTAAATTTTTTACATAACATAAAAATATAAAATATATGTTATTGTTAAAGCAAGAACTTGAAGCATCAGTAAGTATTCCCAGCATGTCTAGTGTAATGTTTAAATATTTGACATATGGAAAAAAAATTTTAAACTTAATTATTTTTTAACATGAATATCTTATACCATATTAAAATTATACTTCAGAAGCACTGTCATGTTTGAAAGTAGGCAAGATATCTGTTAACATAATTTGTAGTTTAGTTTTAAACTCCATTATTTTACAATGCATTATATAAAACAAAAAATCAACATGAACAAATGAAAAATGTAAAAAGTAAAAACAAACTCAATGTCAATAAAGGTTTGAATGTCTTTTAAATGCAATTCAGATATTCAAGTAGAGGTTTTGATATTTGAGATTCCTATACTTTACCTCTGATAATGTATTCCAGAGATCATTTCTGGCTGCATTGCCATACTTATGAATGGTTAAATAATCCTACAAGAATATAAAGTTGTAATTACAATTCAAGGGCTAAACAGTAATTAGTAAACACAATTATTTCTCAATTCAATTAATAATTATCATTTGTTGTAATTATATGAATAAAAAGGACATACGAAAAGAAAAAGAATCTCATTTAAAAATATTCCAGAGATTTAGCTGTAAAATATTTCTTAATTAAGTTGTCAAACAATATTAATCTCTTAAAAATTATTTCCATAGCTATAATCACTTCTTACCGATATCCAGGGTCAAAGATCTTTCTCTAATTGAGCAAGTCAACCTCAGTCAATTCTGAAAACACTACCTCTGCTGTTGAATATTTAGAGAAACTTTCCCACCAGCCTTTTGTGTTAAAATGTTGAAAAAGAAATATTTTATTTTATGAAAAAAAGAAATAGCTAATTTATACTGATATTAAGAGGGACTGCTTTGCCAAAAGAATACTTTCTCCACCATCTGTCTCTAGTTCAGTGATCTCTCTGCAAAGGAAAGGCTGCCCATTACAATAATGATAAATACTTATTTCCATAGGTTTGAAACACACATTAATATTTCATAAGAAAATGTTATTCCTAAGTTTATTTAATATTTTGGGGCTTAGGACTTGACATATTTAATGTTCAGTTATTAGTGGTAAAACCTATACACTTTCCATTCAATCCACACTTTGTTCTCTTCTAAAACGTGTGGTTTGTCTTGTCATGTGCTAATTAGTTATGGCTGGTTTGTATTATATTTTTCTGATTTCAGAATGGACAATGAATATTAAAAATACTGTTATATTGTAAAAGGCCCCCTCCTCCATTTGAAATTCCATTATCTCTGCAACACATAGATAGTAAACAAAATCCCAAATTACATCAAAGTACTAAACAGAAAAATGCTGACTTCTTCAGTACTTTATATGGAGTGGGCTACTCTGGGGATAATTAAAGTTGGGGGAAGCAAATTTCCTGAAATACAAATTATAACACCTGTGACAGATTCAGCTTTTGTTGGCAATTCACATCACAGAAAATGGCAGCTCCCACTTAATCAGTTGCCTTGAGATGCAATGTACAACACTAACTTAGCAGCCGCAAATTCATCCTTGCATCGGGTGTTATTTTGTTTTTTAAAAAACACAACTTTGTTTTTTTTTAAAAAAAAAACTTTGTTCTTAAAAACATACAACTCCGAATAACCATTCTGAATCCTTATTTGGCTTTGAACATTCCATATGAGGTTTTTCAACATGAACCCAGGGTCCAGGATTTAAATAGATTATTTTAGATTTAACTTTCAAAATTATTCTTTATGCTTTTTACACTTAAATAAATAAATTTTGGAAAAATATTTATAAAATATAAATGTGCATTTTATTTTATGTTTTTATTTTTTATTTGAAACAAGAGCTCACTCTGTTGCCCAGGCTGGAGTGTAGTGATGTGATCATGGTTCACTGCAACCTTTACCTCCCAAACTCAAGTGCTCCTCCTTCCTTGGCCTCTTGAATAGCTGGGACTACAGGCACAGGTACCACCACACTCAGCTGTTTTTCTTTTTCTTAAAATGTTTTGTAGTGACAAGATCTCATTATGTTGCCCAAGTTGGCCTTGAGTTCCTGGCCTTGAGCTAGTCTCCCCCTGTGGCCTCCCAAAGGGTTGGGATTACAGGCCTTAGCCAATATACCTAACTTGCATTTTATTTTAGTGATGTAATAATAAAAGGTGCTAAAATTAGAACTCTTTACTCTTAGGTTCTGTTTATGGGTAGTGCTGCTAGGCTAATTCAGCAAAGGGAAACAATGGAATGCTAACTATAAAATCCAATATACTACAATTTTCTTCCCATAGATAACAAAAGTCTATTCACAGTATGAGTTGACCTTGTCCCAATATCGCCAGTTTGAATTACTTGTTCCTTCCTCAGTTTAGAATAAGACTCAAGTTTCCACTTTAAGCAGGCTGAAATGAAAATTATCCAGACATAAGAAGCAATTTCCAACTTGCCTGCCTCTGTATTCAGGGAAGATAACATATCTTCTTGAACTCTCAGTAACCCTAATATTCAGATGTTACTGGAATTTTACATGTGCCAACTTTTTTAAAAAAGTTTCCTTTTTTTTTTTTTTTTTTTTTTAAGAGAAAGCTTGCTTAAACATACTCATAGCCGGAAGTGAGAAAATTTTGCAGAATTATAAAGAAACTTAAAGGATAATGAGTGTGTTTTAATATTTTTTCATTAATTCCACAAAATATATGGAGCACTAGAGAGTGTTCAGACAACTTTCTAGTACAGGGGAAACATGTTGAAGAAAAGCTTACTAAGAACAACTACAGATACTGAGATGTGATTTGTGTAGGAAGATTTCCATGACTGAAGCTATAGCAGTCTTGGTATAATAACTACTTGGCAAGATGAAATCACATTTGGTATCACATTGAATAAAATGATTTTAAGTTCCTTTCAAACCTCTAAGTCAGTGAACATGAAAGTCCTTAGAGATATAAATCGGAAATGGAAATCTAAGTTTACATTTATGTGTATGAAAGTCAGTCTGCAGCGGATTTGACATTATGACATAAAATAGAAGAATGTTTTAATATTAACTTTAAAAGAATTGTGGTTTCTCTATACTATATATTTCTGAAATAATAGAGTTATTTTAAGGAATAAAATAAAGATAATCACCAGAATATTCTTAAGGAACATAACAAATAATATAGACTAATTAAAAGTTAAAAGCCTATTAAACAAGAATATATTACATCTGCCTATGGAGAGAGGCAACATAGTACAGTGATTTAAAATGCAGTAACAAGAGCCTTTCTTAATGCCCAACATTCACCAGCTATATGATCTTTAGAAAGTTGTTTAACTCTTTGTGCTTATCTTCACATCTATAAAATGGGGATAATAAAATAACTACTGTATATATTTTTTCTGATAATTAAATGATTCAATACACAGTGTTAAAAGAGTGAAGAGAGCCAAGCATATACCATAAATACTTAGTGGGCATTCTTTTTGGTAATCTGTTTAATAATCTCAGGCTATAGGTTAGAAAACTGAGTAACTGAGAAGGAAATGCATCATTATCAATAATCATGGAAGAACACAGCACATGAAAACAGTAATATTTGTCTCCTTTCCAACACTGTTCAAGTTGCCTTATATTTTATCTCATTCAGTCCACACAACATTAAGAGGTAGATATTATCAACATCATTTAATACATCGTAACATTGGACCTCAGGGTCCTCAGCCTACACCCAAACCCCATGCCTGTGCCTACCGAAATCCAGTATCTAAGAGATGCCATAAAGATAACTGAGTTGTATTCAAAACTGAACTCATTGTCCTCCCCTATATTGGCTCCTTTTGGTGGCCCTTCTCCAATGATGACCTTTACATCCTCCTCAACCAAAGAGCTGTCTTGATGCCCTGATCACCCTTTCCACCACATTCAAATAATAATCCATGACCTAAATATACTCCAAGATTCCCACTTTCCCTTACATGTTAGTCAATCACTCTACAGAATCTTACGTGGATAATGACAGCTGCCCTTGCTTCTGCTCTGTCCCTATCACATCTATTCTC
The DNA here is from genome assembly GCF_048565385.1 of Saimiri boliviensis. NCBI lineage: Eukaryota > Metazoa > Chordata > Mammalia > Primates > Cebidae > Saimiri > Saimiri boliviensis. Next base: position 59,473,779 of record NC_133455.1, read on the forward strand.
TCCCACAAAGCCAGAATATTTTTGATCAAATATACATAAATCCCTGCTTTGTTCAGAATATAATCTAAACTCCTTAATATAATCTAAAAAATGGCCCTCATAATCTTGTCCCTCTGTATTTCTCAAATGTCTTTGTTAGCTTGTTGCTCCCTGCATTAATTTAGCCACTTTCAGCTTTCTGAAGATGCCTAATGGATATTTTATCTCATTTCTGGCTCTCTGCACATGCAATTCTCTACATTTTTTTCTCCTTTGCCTACTTCAATTCAATTCAATTTCCAGAACTCAATTTTGATGCATTTCCTCCAGGAATTATTTCTCATCCACTTCAACCACCTTTCTAATGCTAAGTTAAATATCTCTTTTGTATTTTCACACATTGTTCTATATAGTAGCATTTATCCCATTGTGTCATAGTTGCCTGTTTATTAGTTTGACTGTTCACACAGTCTGTAAACTCGATGAGATTAATGATACTGCCAGTGTTGTTTACCACTATTTAACCAACATCTTTGTGCCCAGTCTAGTATACAAGTACTCTCTACATATAGATGTGTGTGTGTGTGTGTGTGTGTGAGAGAGAGAGAGAGATATTTGTCTCTCCTTTTGCAATATTCTTTTCTGTTGATAACTGACAATGCAGTAGGCATAGATTTCTTGTATCTGTGAGAATCCCCCAAAATGTCATATTTAAATACAACACAGGACATAATTTATGATTTCAGTATATATTTGTCAGGCATATAACTTGAACAGATACATACGATTGCATATAGTGTCACCAAAATTTGTGAACTATTGCATACAAGACCATTTTTGTTTTATTTCATTTGCTAACAAGTGACGTGGGTCATAACACGTCCTGTGTAAAAGCCAACAGGACTAATAAAGACAAGGGAAAAGTAAAGAGTGAGTTAAGGAAATAAAGCACTATTATCTTTTAAATTTTACATGGAAATTATTATGGAATAATTGCTTCGCTATTAAAGAGTCCTTTAGCATGCTAGGATAGAGGATTAACCACATAAATGGTTTATTCTTGAGACATAAAGGGATGGTTCTGTGAAAACCACGTGGATTGGTTTACATGTGTTTAGCTACAAGTAATAAATATCCATCCTAGAATGACTTTTAAAATAGCAGTATTTATTCTTTCCTATAAGTAGGTAGGACTGAGCTTCAGCCACTTTCTTCTAGAATTATTTTGGTGCTACCCCTATCTATGATTTAGCTCCATTTTCAGGTTTGTGGCTAGATGGCACCAGAAATCCCAAGCATCACATTCAGACGTGACATTGTTCAGAGGAAAGAGACAGAATTTCTTCCTGAGAACCTCTTTTTAAGAATCAGGAATTGTTTCCTTCAAATTCTGCAGCAAACTTGTCGCATTTGTCATTTGTCAAAATTGCATCAGGTGCTCTATCAAGAATCTGTTACTGCATTTTAAGGAACCATTGTTTGGACTTTACCCAAGGAAAGACATAGTCCTCTCAAGTATATGGCTGTTTAGAAGAAGGTGAGAACTTGAAAAAAAAAAATCAAAATTCAGACAATAAGAAAAAAATGGGCAACTAGGTATAGGGAGATGACCACCACCAATAGTGCTTTCTCTAGTGAGACAGGGAAGTCTTGCTGACACTGGGAAGGTGGACTCATTGACACTGGGAAGTAGGATGCCCTATACTTGAAAGACTAGTCTGGAAATGCTGGGTAAATTCAAGCACCAATTTTTCTGACTATGTGACAAGAAGGCTGAAGCCAGGGTTTGAAATATCATTGCTTTCTATCAAGAATAATTGTACCTCAAAAAATTTGTAGTGGGCATTTGTCGTTTTTTGGCTTTCCAACATCTAAACACCAGTTTTATTGGGGGGCAATCACTCACTATGGAATCTGGAAGGAATGCATAATCTCTGCCTTGCTCTGTTCAAATGGAAGGGACAAAATACTTAATACTCACTCTCCACTTTCCCTGGCAGTTAATGCCTACGCATGTGCTCTGGCCTCAGACAAGGAGGTGTTTTGTCCTAGAACTGTGAATCCAAAAAGAGTAGTGCCTCTCATGGTGACACAGAGGGTCCTGTGGTAGCCCTTCTAATGGCAGCCACTGGGCGGGGGGTCCTGTGGTAGCCCCTCTCATGGCAGCAGCTGAGCCTGGCACTCCTGTGGCATGTCCTTGGCTACATCTCTTGATTTCTGAGTCTCCTTTAGTTCTTATTCTATTTCGTAAGCCTCATCCTTCAGTCTTCCCAATGATTCAATGGGCTACCTACATCCTTCAAGTAATTTTCGTTCTGCCTAATTTAACCAGTTTGTCCCTGTTGCTTGCATAATACAACCCTAATAGGTTAAACAAAATGAAGGAAGACACTTTCCATTATCTTGGTGATCCAAGTAAGAATAATAAACTATTGCCTACAACTCATACAAAATAAAATCTAAAGAACACTAAATTCTATTTAGTACATCAGCTATGTTTTTGTTGTTATGAATAGTAGGTATGGCATGAAAGAGATGTATACTTAATTTTTTTGTTTTGAAGGCAGACAAGAAGGTTGGAGAGAAAGATCAAAGCTGAAATACAAAGTACAGAAGGTTCTGTAGACTAGAGGGGGGGAATGCACTCAGAATAGCAACAGCAAAAACATTTTAAAAGCAACATTTTATCTTAAAGTTTCCAAAACAGGGACTTCTGAACTGAGAACAGTAAGTTCTGAACTTACATATTTGTAAGTATGTGCATTATTAGAGTACCGTGATCTTAAAGGAATCCATGAACAGCAACAAAAGTAGATTAAAAGTATCAGATCACAGCAATGTCACATAGTGTTGGATAAAACCAATTTGAAGCCTGGCCCATGCACTTCAGAGGATGTTTTTACATTCTCTAACCTTGAAAAACAGAAGCAAGAAGACAAAAACAATGACAGATGACCAACTTAAAGAAAGCTACACCACAGACCAAGATAATTATTTGGATTCATATCTAGAAATTGGGTGATAACTTTAAGACTTAGTAAAAGTGAGTAACAAAGCACTAAGGAAGCATTATGCAAAGATTTAAAAGTAAAATTTATATTTTAATTCTATTAGAGTCAGAGATAAAAATGGTATAAATAATTATTGAAACTTTCCTTTATTATTAAAGTATATTAGATGTCCAAGAAGGAAGTCCAGTATAATAAGAACGATTATTAAATTTTTTGAGGTACAGCAGTTTCAAGCCACAAGACATTAAAAGAAAAAAAAAAGATGACACATTTAGGAAACAAAGCTATTGGAGAGATAGAAGCAGCATAGTTGAAAGTCAGTTATCATGGTTTGCATCTCATTCTAATTCTGAATTTTTAAATGTGTTTACCCTAAATTTACCTTTAGAAGTGGCTTACTTTACTAAATATGGGAGTATTTAGATAGTCCACTAGGAACAAAAAGACATTTTACATGTTTTAAAAATCCGGTATTCCACCCAATTAATGTAAATTTCGTAAGAATAAGTATATTTTTATAAAAGTCTGCTAAATATAGTAGAACATCATAAAATTGTAAATCAAAACAACCTGCCAGTTCATGAAAGGTTTTCTTGTTTGTTTGCTTAAAATTACAGACAATGGCATCTTCTCACACCCCTTTGTTTTTAAATATCTCCTATGTTGTAATTATAGATCATACCATCAATTCCTCAACATGCAGGCACATCACCAGAGTTATGATATTACCACTGTAGGATTTGTATGCCATTCCAGAACAAGGTGACAGGGTCGTACACCTGTCAGTGAAATAATGTAAGTGTCATAGTCCATAGAGGAGTTCTGGGGTACTAAAATATTTCTACCTCTCACTTTTGCTGCTAGCATGACATATTACTGAGACATAAAGTGAATCTATTGGTAAAAATGAAGCTTGTGAATTGCTTTTTCTGAACACCCTGATAAAAGGCTCTGATCACCACTCACTCACAAAATAGACAGATTACATCCTGGTTGGTAAAAAAAAATGCACTGCTTCTTGTAAATCAAGTTGCCCACTGATTGTAGGCGTGTACACAGAATTCCCCTCTCCCACCTCTTTGTTCGCCCAGCCCTGGTGCTGGTGACAATTTGGGAAGAAATGTAATTTAGTTGAAAAAGAAGGTGTATATTAAAAAACAAACAAACGAACAAAAAACTAGGTATGAACTCAGGCTGATCCCTACCAGTCATGTGATCTTGGAGAAAGTGCATTGTACTTCGGTTTTAGGGAAAACCTTAATTTCTTCAACTAAAAAATGTACATAATATAGTACTTACCTGATAAGAGTATGAACAGAAAATGACATAAAACAAATAAATGACTTAGAAAATATCAGCCACATAAAGCAGCCAAGAAACTTCAGTTACTTAACAGCAATTTACATGGGGAAAAAAAAAAAAAAAAAAAAAAAAAAAAAAAAAAAAAAAACCTAGTGTCAAAAGTCCTTTTCAATGTTCCCTCCAAGAGAAGCTAAAATTTTCTAGATACACCATAAGAAAATTGTATGGAATTGGCCAGGCCTGGTGGCTCACACCTGTAATCCCAGCACTTTGGGAGGCCAAGTGGGGCAGATAACCTGAGTTCAGGAGTTTGAAAACAGCTTGGCCAACGTGGTGAAATCTCATCTCTGTTAAAAATACAAAACTAGCTGGGCAAGGTAGCAGCTGCCTGTAATCCCAGCTACTCAGGAGGCTGAGGCAAGAGGATAGCATGAACCAGGAAGGCAGAGGTTGCAGTGAGCTGAGACTGCACCATTGCACTTCGGTCTGGGTGCAAGAACAAAAAAGAAAGAAAGAAAACAAAAAAGAAAAGAAAAGAAAAGAAATAAAGAAAGAAAAGGAGGATAGAAAGAGAGAAAGAGAGAGAGAGAAAGAGAGAGAGTGAAAGAGAGAAAAGAGAGAGAGAGAGAGAAGGAAAGAAAGACAAAGAAAGAAAGAAAGAGAAAGAGAGAGAAAGGAAAAGAAAAAGAAAACTATATGGACTAACCTGAAGGACGAAAGCACCTAGGTGGGGTGTGGGGTGTGGTAGAGCAGTAGAAAAAGAAAAGAAAAATTGAGAACAAAGCTTCCTTTAGGCTTGAGAAATGCTGTTTAGAAGACTTCTTTCCAAATCTGGTAAAGTAATAGGTTTTGGACAGTTCAAGTTGTGGGGTCTAGCACCCTGTCTTTCACAGAGCTCTGCTGTGATGACAAAACCTCTGATGGGTAGTTCATGGAACGGGCACACTAATTTGACTCAGCACAAAAGAGACTGACCCAAGTTGGCACTAATGCAATAAAGAAACTAATCTTCAGGTGACCAGAAAGGTTCAGAAAAGATATACATCAAACTCAAGAAACATGCAATTATCTACTTCTTTCCCATTCACTAATCAACGCATTTCAGAAAAACCAGTCAGACTGAGAATCAGTGTGGATGAGACCACAGGGCTCTTTAGCATATGCTCTGAACAGAAAATGTTATCTATAATATTTTCATATTAATGAACATGACATAAGGGGAATTCAGTAAGGGCATGTTAGGTTTCCCATAAGCTCAGAAGCCTGGAGGATTTCTTTCAGTTAATGTTAAAATCATAATATTATACTTTGCTAATATATTGTTTACTGTTATTATTATTAATGGCAGCTTATCTTTCTGTCAGATTCTTCCTGCCTTCTCTTTCCTGAGTATCCAGCTTAGATTTCGTAAATCATCTTAACCAATTCCTGGGAAACAGCCTGATCTTTTTTTGTTGTACTGTCCTTCAATTATAGCAGCTTGGCAAAAATCCCAGTCATGGAGGAATCCAAGTATTTGTCTTCTCCAAACCTGTACTCATCCAGCTGAATATCACAGGAGAAAATCATACAATTGAAAAACTGAGCTTATGATAAATTCATAATCACCAAATTCAAATAGGAACTCAAAACTGTCAGAAAGTACCTTTCTACTCTTTTAATTTGCTACGTTCAAATTTCTCCACTTCCCACTCTCACTTCACTTTCATTCAGCTACTGACTTTCTCTCAAAAAACAATGAAAAAATGTAAGTCATCAGAAGGATTTCTCTCATTTCCCTATTGCCAGCATTCCAAATTTACTGGAAATAAGTATCCTATTAAAGACAAGTGCCTTCACCTTCTCAGTGAACCAGGTTCTGGAATTGTATCTCACTTCTCCAACATTATCAGTCACCCCTTGAATCATCCTGCCAGCTTCAAACCAGTACAGCTCCCTCTCAGCTTTAAAAATAAAACAAAAATTTTCCTTAGCCTTTATTCCCCTGTAACCACGGACCATGTTTTTCTTATCTCCTTCCTGAAAAACTGTGTTTAGTTTTATTCTGCATACTCTGTTTCCATTTCAACATTCCCATTCACTCTTTAATCTACTCCACTGAAACCAATTAATTTACAGGCTACCAAAACAGTTTACAGTCTTTATCCTTCTCCACCTTGTTACTGCATTCAACCTTGTTGCCCACTTTCTTGTTCTTGAAACAAGTTCTTCTCTTGGCATCTGTGACATGATGCCCTTCGTATTCTGCCTGCCTCTCCAGCTGTTCCATCTCAATCACCTCCCCAGGCTCCTCTTCTCTCAATCTCAAATTGTTACAGTCGTTCAGGGAATGGTTCCAGATCCTCATCCCAGAAAACTCAGAATGATTCTTGATTACATTCTCTTCCTCCCCTTGAATACCACACTTTTCGACCAATTTATCTTCAGGCCCATTGAATTCTACCATTAAAAAACATCTGGGATTCATCTATGTCTCTATTTCTTTTTTTTTTTTTTTTTTTTTTTTTTTTTTTTTGAGACGGAGTTTCGCTCTTGTTACCCAGGCTGGAGTGCAATGGCGCGATCTCGGCTCACCGCAACCTCCGCCTCCTGGGTTCAGGCAATTCTCCTGTCTCAGCCTCCTGAGTAGCTGGGATTACAGGCTCGCGCCACCACGCCCAGCTAATTTTTTGTATTTTTAGTAGAGACGGGGTTTCACTATGTTTACCAGGATGGTCTCGATCTCTTGACCTCGTGATCCACCCGCCTCGGCCTCCCAAAGTGCTGGGATTACAGGCTTGAGCCACCGCGCCCGGCCCTATGTCTCTATTTCTATGAACCATTTAAGACTTGATAATCTCTCACCTGAGTATTAAAATATCCTCTTTACTTTTTTTGCCCAATCCCTTTCTTGGTATGCTGACTGCCTCAAATCCAGTGTATTATTAAAATTAGCCAGAAAACTGTTCTATATATAAATAGAGCCATGGCATATCCACTTTAAAACTGTTTAATACAGCACTTGAATAATATTAATCTTAGCACAGACTATTGGGCATTGTGCGACTGGCTGTTGCTCACGTCTCCTACCTCTTGTTCTTACTAACTCTACTCACTCACAAGTTTCTTTATTTTCCTTGAACATGCTCAGTTCTTGTTTTAGCCCTTTGTAGGGCTCTTCCCTCTTCTTGGAATCTCCTTGACCTCCATCTTTCTTCCTTCAGATCTCAGCATACCTACCATCTTCTCAAGAAGAATTCCCTAAACACACAATCTAGAATTGTTCCAACCACCTGCTCGCTATGCTTTCTCACAGAATCCTATTTTTTACTTCCCAGCATTTTTCACATTGAGTAAAAATATATTTATTACTTTTTTCCTATCTATTGTGTGTATCCTTTATCCTGTTATACGATTCATGAGAACAGAAGTCATATCTGCCATGTACAGCATGCCCTGAATACTTGGTACTTGTCATGATGTCTGGCATAGAGTAGGTGCATAATAAATACACGTGGAATAAATGAATGACTGGGTACGTCTATTGGGTGAGGAACATGAACTTATATATAAAATGAAGCAAAGCTGGTATAGGAAGATAAATTATGATTTTGGTTTATTAGCACAAAACATTAAGAAGTGATTTTTGACACTTACGTGTGTTATTGTTCTTAAATGGAAAAGAAAATGATCTGTAAAATAATCACAGGGAGAGACCTTGAGCAGAAGAGAAGGTGAATACAGGAGACTGGTTGCAAAAGGGTATCAGATTCAGTATAACAAGTGGATGACACCACTTCTTTGTATGCCATGCTAACATGAAGCTCTGTCTTCCATAAATGAAAATACAAAGATAGACCAGAATGGAATTTTAGATGCATATGAATCTTTTATAAACCAGGTTCAAAATATGTAACTTAAGCCTTTGCAACACTCCTAAACCACTAATTTATAACATGATGTTTTATAGCAATAATTTTGACATACTAAATACAGGGAAAAAGAGTTTACAGTAAATATGTTATAGTTCATTACTTTTATTTTATAACTATATAAAGTTATTAAAAAGAGAGTAAGACCTCAATTTTTAACGCATAAGAGACATGGATAAATCTTACAAAAAAGTAAATGAAAAGAGTGAAATGCAAGTAGAGTATGTATTAAAATATTTCACAGCCTCATTTATGATAAAATATATACACTGAAATAATAGAATAAATATTTTACTTACTAAATTAGTAAGAAATTTATTTTGAAAATTTATAAGAATGCTGTTTACTTAGTGTAGTATAAAGAGAGAACTTTAAACTTCTAGCATTATATACTGGTTTAATATTTTGGAGAAAAAAAATTATACTATGCTTCTAAAAATATATCTAAAGAGATAGTTGAAAATATAAGGGAAAAAATCCACAATGTAAAGATTATTAGAGTGTTATTTAACAAAAACTGGAAAGCAACGTAAATGCTCACAAACATGGACAAAACAAAATATATTATGTTATATCTATGTCATATTACTATTTTAAACTAAGCTATGTGACAGAATCATGTCAAGCAATTATAAAAACATTAGTAAATGAGGAGAAAGTATTTTTAACTTAGGAGGAATTTTATGTAACATTTCAAATATATAGTTCTAGGCTATTACATGCACTTTTCAAAAAGAGAACATCAAATAAAAAGAAAAATAAATTTAAAATGGAAAAGAAAGAAAACTGCTGATGCAAGAACTAAGTAGTTTACAGAAAAATGCCTGTAAGGCAAGTTTATTGTACCACTGAACTTGCAACCCAACCACCAAATGGCAATGTCTACAAAGATCGGTATGCATTTACACACATTCTAAAATACAAATACATCCATACATCAAAATACAAATACATCCATACATCAACTAAATGTGTCTAATAATTTCACAGATACATTTAAATAACCAAAACGTCATTTTATAGTATCAATCCGATTAGCTAATATGCAATACATCTTGAGCCCTTAACTAACAGATAAAAGATAACCAATAAATATAAATTTATAAGTTCTCCTGTTGAGCTGGACAAATGCCTGAAGGATGACTAAATGGAGATATATGTTTCTAAAAATAAGGGCTTTTTGGTTAATGTTACACAGCCATATTGGTCAGTTAACCTTTAAATCACAAGCAAATTAATGAAGATTCAATCAGTGGCTGTATATTTAAAAAATTGTAACTGATGAATAAAAGTTATTTCTCTCTGATCCAGAAATTTGAATACAGAATGCTATTTCCTTTTTTAAAATACTTGTTTGTATTAAAGACGGAATTCTTAATTTTGAAATCCATCAACTCTTTTCTCAAACTTAAATATTTATTCCTCTATAACATGCTCACTAATTTTCCTTTACAGTTAGGTCTTTAATAATGCTAATAATGCTAATTAAGTCAAATCCAATAATTAAAAATTAGTAATGATAACATTGTTATCATATAATATTGAGTTAACACATCAAATTATTATCAAGTTGTTAACCTTTTAACCCATAGCATATCTAAAACTGCATAGCGTTTTAAGCAAAACTAGGAGACATCTGAGCAAAAGCTGTCTATGGTCATTCATTTTAGATTGAGTATGATTCAGCTGCCATCTGGATAAAAACACAATATTATCTCTTCAGAAAGAAAATTAACTTTGACACACTGTCTCTGTTCCTCTATTATTTTTCGACTTTTTACTTATCTGAAAACCTACATGTAAGGGACAAAACTCTATCTCACAAAAATAAGCCTGCAGTTTTCAAATAAAAATTCTGCATACACATGTTAACATATAACACCTCACTGAAACAAGTTATTGAGTATGTTGTTGCTACTAATAATCCCTATGGCTTTTTGCCTATCATTACCTTCAGGCTATCAGAATTTTATGAGCACAAACCAATAATAATGATATTTCCCTTTTGCTTTTTATCCACACCTCATTGCCTTACATTGATTTGCATAAGCAATTTCCACCCTGATAATTGGAGCCAAACATCTTGCTGTAGGTTACCTTATGGAAAAAAGCAGTTAAATACTAATCAAGAGAAATCTTTCTTTATTCAACCATATTTTAGATAATGCTGAATTACCTTCACTGGTTGAGCAGGAAGGTGACTCACTTTCTGATAGGAATTTCAGGCTTTCAGTTTATATCAAGCTTAATAATTATCTTTCTTTATAATTTCAGTACCCTGGTGTTGACTCATAACAACATGAAGAATGCTGCTACTAGACTCAAATCATTAAAACAATATTGTTTTGTTTAAAAGAAAAAGCCATAGCACAGGTAGTAATTATTTTTTTAATAGCTACCAAACCAATCAATGCTATCTGAGGATTTTAAAATTACAGCTTTAATTTTTATTACCAGAAAAATCCAAAAAATGTAATTAGGGAGATTAAAACATAAAAATGAAATAAGGGAAATCCAGGTCATGTAAAGACATATATCTAAAAGAATTGTTACTTGAATTACTTATTTAAAAGTGAGACTTATTCCACTTATGTAGAATCAGGATTTTAGCTATTGGACTTAAATTATAAAAACAAGGTAAAATAAGTAGATTCCCATGTATTTACCAAATGAATATTTTAACTAGATGGATGAAAAGTAATGTATATGCATGTAAACACTAAGAACCCTATAAGTGAAAGATAATTACCAAAATATGTTGTAAGGTGAGCAATTGTTATTAGAGAAAGAATTCAGTTAAAACATTTATTTATAGTAGAACAGAATATTTCAGGGAGCTATGCGAAATCACCAAGAACTTCTATAGAGATAGAAAAAAAGGCAAAATTGCAGTATATTTATATTCCAGGTACCACAAGGAAAGAGAAATTCAACAACATTGAGTACTAAAGTCTGCCCAAGAGAAAGACAGGACAGAAATGGGGTTACATTGCATATATTCCACCCCAATATTACACTAGTAAGTACTCTACTTATGCTTGCAACATTTTAATGAGCAAACCAGATTCCAATAGTGTAAATATTAAATAGGCAGGAATCCCATGAATGATCGTGCTAGCTTGTCCTTAGAGATGACCTAGGAAGAAATTTCGAGCTGTGTATACCACAAACAAAAATGAGGTGCTAAATGTAAGAATGATATTATATCTAAAAAGTGTAACTTGAGCTTCTGTGCAAGAGACAGTTTCTGGTTACTGCTGACCTGCCTATTGCATTTCTCACTGACTTCACTTAAGTTCCAACAGGTCATGTATTATGCAGATTTTTCTTAGTCATCATTACTCACTGGAATTATTGCTAGGAGAAAATCCTGGGCTGGGAGAACACATAATCATGCTTTCCAGATGTCCTATGTAGAGGTGGTCTTAAATCAAAAGCAATTTAGGCAAACTGCTGCTCAGATTCTTCTCTCTGTACTTTAACTTATCCCAGGAGGATTGGCCCACCTGGGGAGGTAGGAATGAGGATCCTACAGTGGTGATTATGCAAACCAAAGTCTGAAATTCTAAAGTTAATCAAAAGCAAAACAATTATTCACAGTAGTAAACTCCCATCTTTTTTTCCAGCTCCTTATTTTATGAGTAATCACTTCAGAAATTTATAAATTTTATATATTACTGGTACTGATTCATCCTGATGCAATCAAATCAACTCATGCAAAGTAAAACTGGATACTACAGACCACAAACAACCAGACTAAAGTTATGAAATTAGTAAAATATGGTAGTTGTTGATTTTATTTCCCTATATCTTCCATCATATGTCATGGTAAAATTATTGAAATCAGTTGAGAACATTCTCTGCCCTAGATAGAGTTGTATCATATGGTCTTAATACAATATTAAGGAAGAGATGAATAAAGAAGTTAATACTTTTTAAATCCTGATATGGTAATAAAACAACCTGTAAAAATAAGGCAAATAAAATTTAATCAATAGAACAAAGACATTTACAGGTTATGTGTGTCAGACTGTTAGCCATTCACCATCACTTCCCCTACCATCTACCTTCTTGTGCACTGTATAGGTTAGAAGCTTGAATGCTACATTTCCAAGAATTCTTTGCTAGTTAGGCTCAACTTTATGTTCTGCAAAATGAAAAGCACACATAAAAGATATGGGTGGCTGCAAAGAAGGAGGAGCTGTCATTGCTCAGATAGCAGAGAGCAGGCATGTGGGCTTTGGCAAAAGGCAGGGGTAAACTATAGCCAATGGCTTTCAGGGTTACTCTAGGCAGCTGAGAATGTGTGTATTACTTCCCTAAGAAACTCAAATTTCTATATTTCCAGAAGGCTGGCAGTGGCTTTCCTGATCTCTACTTGCATAACCCTGCCAACAGTTTTAGAAAATTACTGTATCCAATGTTAATTCCCTTTCTTCTTGAAATATTACTAAGGGTTTCAGTATATTGCAGAATTACATACCAGAAGTGATTGCAGACCCTCAAAGGTGGTTATCTAACATTGTTTGCCTGCCTTGATTAGATTTAAAGAAGCTAATATCATTGATAATGAGTGATAGGATCATGATAATTAATCATTTTAGGGCCAAAACAGTTTCTTTTTTTTTTATTGTATTTTAGGTTTTGGGGTACATTGAAGAACATGCAAGATTGTTGCATAGGTACACACAAGGCAGTGTGGTTTGCTGTCTTCCGTCCCCTCACCTGTATCTGTCATTTCTCCCCATGCTATCTCTTCCCACCTCCCTACTCCCCCATCCCTCCCCCATTTCCCCCCAACGGACCCCAGTGTGTAGTGCTCCCCTCCCTGTGTCCATGTGTTCTCATTGTTCAACACCCGCCTATGAGTGAGAATGTATGGTGTTTGATTTTCTGCTCTCGTGTCACTTTGCTGAGAATGATGGTTTCGAGGTTCATCCATGTCCCTACAAAGGACGTGAACTCATCGTTTTTGATGGCTGCGTAATATTCCATGGTGTATATGTACCACATTTTCCCTATCCAGTCTATCATCGTTGGGCATTTGGGTTGGTTCCAGGTCTTTGCTATTGTAAACAGTGCTGCAATGAACATTCGTGTGCATGTGTCCTTATAGGAGAATGATTTATAATCCTTTGGATATATACCCAGTAATGGGATTGCTGGGTCAAATGGGATTTCTATTCCAGTGAGGAATCGCCACACTGTCTTCCACAATGGTTGAATTAATTTACATTCCCACCAACAGTGTAAAAGTGTTCCTATTTCTCCACATCCTCTCCAGCATCTGTTGTTTCCAGATTTTTTAATGATCGCCATTCTAACTGGTGTGAGATGGTATCTCAATGTGGTTTTGATTTGCATTTCTCTGATGACCAGTGATGATGAGCATTTTTTCATATGTTTCTTAAATGATCATCGATAATTTCCTAAACTGAAGAATAAGCTTTGGGAAAACAAATGACTATTTCAATAAAAAATTATGGCAGAATAAAGAATTACAAAGTCTTTGTGAGAATTGGCTATTTCTGACTGGTCTGGAGAGACTCCAGAAAGCAAACAATAATGTTGGTGCTTTAAATTATCAGCTGAAGGTTTGGCAGGGAACCAGAGATTTATGACTATGCTAAAAGAGTCATGTATCTCTTACAACCTTAGAATCAAAATAAACTATGATTTAAAATTCTGAGTGGCAAAATTATAACTCAGATAAATTTTATGGATTTATTAGGTCTTTTATGTGAGAGTTGGGGTGTTGAGGAAGGTATAGGATACTGAATCAGAATGCAGGCCTCAGAGGTCTAAATTTTACTGAGACTCCTTAGTAGCTTTTCTTGTCTCTGAAAAAGTTAAGTTCTCCTTGTTTGAGTTCCGTGTAACATCACTCATCAAGGAGGATGCTGGCTCTTCTCAAAACCAACTCCAATATACCTAAATGCCAAACCAATAAGTAGAATTGGTTTCAGCAGAGTTCAAGCGTTCACGTAGAAATTTCAACCTTAAAAGATGGCATTTACACTGACAATTACCAAGAAATTCAAGAGTTCTTAGCATATGACATCTAAAAACCTCTGTAGCTTAATCACAAAAATGTAAAGTATCCAGAGACAATTATTAAAGTAAGTAGCAGGAAAAAAAAAGTGAGCAAGTAAATAAAAGCCAAGGAAATAGAGGTAGTTTCCTGATACTAGCAAAAGAAAACTATTACCAGCAAAATCTCTGTGACAGAAAAATGCTGCTCTGGTTTGACTACGGTTATAGTTCTATATATAGATAATCATATTATATAGTCTCAATAATCAAATGCATAAAGATTCAAGAAAAAGGAGTCACTCACTCTTGTATATCTAGTTTACAAATGTTTCCATCAAATTAAAATAGCCAGCCCAAATTAAATATGTCAAACCCAAATCGTGCAACTAGAAAACTGCATTAAATTAATCCTAGATTTAAAGAATATAAAAGAGAAAAGGAATCTTACAGTATTTAGTCGAACTCTTACATTTCACAACTGTAGTATCAGAAGTCAAGAGAGGTCTAGTGACTTGCAGAAAGATCACTATTAATTGGAGGTAGAAATGAATTATTTCTCCTTATTTATTCTATTGACTCAAGTTTCTCAAAATATGCCTACTATCATTTTGAGAAATTAATTACATAGAAAGTAGACATGTAGAATTTGCAAAAATGTAAACTTTTCTTTATTTAAAAATATACATTATTTATTGGTAATACATAATCTAGCCACAGAAATGTTCAAGCTCAACACAGTTCCACTTTCAATTCAAACATTAAAATGAAAGCAAATTTGTTGGTGGTATCAAGAATTATTTTTTTGTATGTATATACTTTCTATTTATTTTTCAAAGTTTGAGATAATTTATTAGAAGAGAACAGCTATGCAAGACTTATTTTTTGATACAGGTGAGGGGACGGAAGGCAGCAAACCACACTGCTATGTGTGTACCTATGCAACAATCTTGCATGTTCATCACATGTACCCCAAAACCTAAAATGCAATAAAAAAAAGCACCACAAGAAATTCAATAAATAAGAGGAATTAGACCAAAATGTATCAATACCAAGAAAAGCCATGATTATTCAGTAAGAAATTGTTCTCCTAAACTTTCTCATAGCTGATCCAATGGGTTATATGACTGTTAGAAACATTTTTTTTTCTCAGAAAGTCTCTAGAGTCTCTTCCTGCTGAAAAAATACATATAAATTGAAATTTAAAATATATTTCCATAGAAAATATTACAAAAAATTGAAACTGTAGTTGAATCTACACTGATACTTTATAAGTTAAATATCAATATGATATTTAACTGGAAACCTACATTTCTATATTATATATACATATATACACACACATATTCATGTATGTATTTTTTAAAAGTTTGCCTCATTCCCAAAAGACCTTAAGATGGGTCACAAGGATACATAAAATTGCAAGAGAACACAAAATTTAGGTAGATAATAAATCAAGAAGAAACACCATTAAGACATCATTCCTATGTGGAACATGAGGATTAAGGTCTGAGCCCAGAAAAAAAAAAAGAGAGAGAGAGAGCAAGAGACAAAAAGAGAAGAAAGGAAAAAAGAAAAAAATGAAGACTAAAAATATATATGTAAAACACACTATTCACAATTTGAAATAGAAAATAATAAACTTCCATTTGTCAACATGGAAATAGCCATGGTTAATGTAAAAACAATTCATAGATTTTTCAGCAGAATTAAGTGCTGACAGCCCAGATTAGCTCTTTCTACAACTTGTAAACCAAGACCCCCCAGGGCCTTCTGTATGGGAAGCATATTAATATCAACTCTGTGACCACTCAGCACCATGACATGAAGTGTCTGTTCAGGAGGTCATCTCCAAAATGTATCCCATACATCTTCGTGCACAGGAGATGATAATTTATCACCTAAATGTAGGGATATACTGTAAACTAATCCAAACTGCTGATGATACACTAAATCAGTTTGAGTGATGAGTATAAATAAAGCTGCAAGCGAAGTACTGAAGGATACAGATCTATCTGATCAATGAGATGTCACCAAGCAAATGAAATGCAATGTTGACAAACATAGAGTCCCTCAGTTGAAAATTAACCAAATCAAGTACCAGAGCATAAAGGCACACATTAATACAAGCTTGGAATGAAAGTTTAATATGATGTGAGTTGGAGGGTATATTCTAACTGTTTCATATAAAACTGAGCAGACTGGGTTAGTGGAAAAAAATGTATTAAAATTGATACATTTTGCACACCATAGAAAGTATGACAGGATGAAGAAAATGTTGCAAAATGATAATCCTTTCCAAATAATTTAACTGTAGTTATTCTATCTGCTGAGCAAATCCATACACATAGACGAAGAAAAACAATAAGAATTTTCTACAGAAAATGATTTCACATCAACTTGCTATGAAGAAATCAAATTCAATTTGTGTTGCCCTTATGAACAGTGAGATATTTTCTGAAACAGTCATGCTACAACTTCAATGGGGAAAAACAAAGGAATGGGGATAAGAAAGGACATTCCTCCAGATAGCTGATATTCATGAAGGGCACTCCTTGAGAAAAAAAAGATTTTCCCAACTATGTGATCAGAATAGATCCTTTAACATACAGCAAATAGATTGGATGGATTCACCTATTCTGAAGGTGTCCCTAATGGAAAGAGCTGACGAAACTAAATTTCAAACCCTGCTGGAACAAATCTTTAAAAATATTTTCTGAGGGAAATTATCTTCAAAACATTTATATGTATAGTTTTTGTTGTGTTAAGTAAAGAGAGTTTGTCAAAACATAGATAACACTTACCTCGTATTTTATCTTTCAGTTTATTTGGGGGCACAGATAGAATTATACTACTAAAATATGACCTGGACCCAGATGTAGTTTATTTAAATTTCCAAATAAAAAGCTTACTAAGAACAGATAAGATTGATTGCTCTCTCTGTCTTAGCATAATTGTATTTCAGGTGAACATCAATTTACTTTAAAGGACACTTCTAAGTAGCAGAATGCATCATAAATAATTCATCAATCACAGCTACTAGGAACATGATTTACTCCAGCAGATTCAATGGAATAAAGGTTTATATATATATTTGTGTCTGCTTTAAGAAGTTTAATAATCTTCTCTTTTCTAAGAACCCATTCTTAGATTCCATACTTTATACTCTAAATGCAGTATGATGTAACTGTTGCTTTTTCTTTCTTCTTTTAAAAGAAAATCATTGTTTAATTAAAATAAAAACAAATAAAAACCTTTGTAACAAATAACAATCTATGCATATTAACAGCAAAATAACAAAAACATAAACGGTACATATTTGAAAAATAGCCTTAAGATTTCTCAAATGCATGATTCAAATAATGCCAACATAATTTGTTCTCGCCTTATTCGAATCTTTAAATGGAAGACGAAGGCAGTCTTTCTGAACATCTTTTATAGAGTATTTGGAACCTGGAATATTTTTAAATTACTTCAATTTAAAAATGCATATCAAACAGATTCTAAATTGTTCAACAGTTCAAGTTTTGTCAGTTGATACAGTGAGTATCCTATCTAGAACTTTCATTTGTCATATAGAAAGACATTGATTACCTTACACATCTTAAAGTTTTCCATCAAGTTCAGCAATTTTGCATTAGCCATTTCCCAAGCTGTGAAATATCCTTAAAATAAATATATTGACAAGGAAAAATGTAAAAGAAAATAAAAAGCATTTTACTTACTTGCAGACCCCTCTGGAAAACTGAATGGCCCATAAAATTAGCCAGCATTCTTATTAAAGCAGCACCCTATAGGAAAGAATAATTTTAAAAAAGAATTTCAACATAGTATCATGAATGTAAAGTTGTTTTAATCAAATCTAGTCTACTTCATTCATGCTATTCTATTTTCATAAGAAACAGAAGTATCATGAAAACAACCTCCAACTGAGAGATAACAATTTCATGTTTTTGTCTTGTGAATTTTAAAGTTTTATGTAAAACTTACAACTACAAAATGGAAATCCTCTAGAAAGAATATCTCAGGGCAATGATAAGCTGTAATTCAGGAGTAATCAACATTTTATTGAGCACTATATATGACAAATTTAATAAAACATGGTCTTATACTTAAAATCTCATAATTTGCTCAGGGAAGGATATCCATGTATAAATGTACAACCGCATTTCTTTTTAATTCATTTCTTGCAAGATGTCTCTATTTATGAGAAAATCATAAGAATCACATATAGAATCATTCAGAGACTGGACTGCTCTTCAGTCTGGCAATACAACAATCAATTTCCATAGTTTTTTACTAGAATAATTTGCTAGAATTCTGGGACTTCAATGTAGTGTAATACTCAGACTCTATGAATCACCATTAAAGAAGTGTTTCAAAAAATTTCAACCACCATCAAAATTGCTCCTTGTCAGTATTTTATTCTCATCTCAACAAATGATAGGCTGAAATACGATAGTTTTAGGCCTTTTCTGATTTTTTTTCTTCTCACACCTTTCATTCTTTGCTCTTTCTTTAGCTCTTCCTCTTTATCTTCTGCACATTTGCACATGACCATAAAACATAAGCACTTATGATTCAATCCAGGGACTAGGTTAGAATTCCCTTTAGAATGTAACAGCTCTGTTCCTTGAATTTTCTTGACAAGCTCTCCTCCTATACATTTCCCAATATAATTGACCCATCCAGAGGGTGGAAACTGTCAAATTTTCAGCAAACCTGACTGTTGCCACCTGGGAATTGAGACTTAGTATTTAAAGCAGTCAACTTAAACTTTCCTTCAGTACTGAAAAGCCATCTTCAGGTGATTTAACATCTTCAGATGTTTCCCTCCAGGTAATGATGACTTGGTCTCTTGTCAGGTTATAAAAACTATTAATTTAGCATGGCCTAATGACACAAGAATTCTTTCTAATCATAAAGAATGTACCAGTTTTCCTGTCTGAATTAGACTGGAGAGAGTGCTAACAGGAAAGAAAAACTAGAAGTAAAATCAGTATTCAAAAATTATAGAATATCACTTAGCTACTGATTATATTATATTGCATAACTCAATTAAGTTTTAGAAAATATGTCTATGTTACCCATCTGAATATTTTAATAGTTTCTGGAGAGGCATGCCCTCTTCTATGTTTAACTAGCCTTTTCTTTCCAAAGCTAAAATTTAAAAATCTTTATTTTACAGAACTTCATAGACAGATGGACTCTCCAACTGTCATGGTTTAGCCAATATATACTAAGCACATACTATGTATGGATTATAACGAAGATCACAACCCCTAACACAGGCATGGCTCATTGGGAATTTCTTTTTTTTAAGAAAATACAGAATCCTTTTTCATCATGTCTTTAAAGCATTTGTTTATCAAGCAAACTTCATTTATAATATTGTAATGTATATTACCTTGTGATTCAAAATTCCATCCCCAATCAAACAAACTGGACATTTAGGAAGGCTGAGTAGCTTTATGAAGCATAAATATACTATTTCTGTAAGATTTAAGAATTTTTGAGACTTGCTCTAGAAAACTCATCACTGTTTGCTAAACTAATGTTCAAGGATATATTAGGATATCTACTTGATTTTTCTAAAGTTTCATAATGAATATTCCACAAAAGTATGCTTATAAACTCATTCATCATTTAGTAATTTTTATATTAGGAATATCTTTCTTATGTAAGTTCCCACCTAATTTTTCTTTTATTTTACATTGTAGCCATTTGCATCCACATCAGCCTTCATTATAGTAAACATTCCCAGAGAAAAACCTGTGTCCTCATGACTTGGTACTTCTCTCTTCCTATGTCTGGCTCAGAGGAGTCTCTCCCTTAATGTAATATATGGATAAGAGAGAAAGAGAAAATTCTGCATGCATGACAATTACTTTGTATTCTTGAAGAAGAGCTATTCAGCCAGGATATACAGTTTATTCCTTCATTGGTATGCTTCAATGATAAATCCTCACTTTTGGAGACAGAGATCTTCTCAAAAGGTGGTATGGTCAGTATCCTAAATGACGCAAGCCTCTGTCTGTGAGGATCTCAAAATCTCATTAGTGAAATGAGATGCAAAGAAAAATAAAATAAATGACAAAATAAGGTATTCTACTGTGTTTCAGAAGGAGATGTTATATCTAAAGGGATGAAGGATAAAGAGGATCTAAAGAAGTGGTATTTGTGTTGGACCTTGAAAGATGGATAAGAGTTCCATGAGTTAAGATAAACAGAAAGCATTTGCATGTTATCACAGGCATGGACTTTAAATGGTCAAGCAGGTGTGAAAGTGGAAATCACAAGTAGGGAATATTATATAGAAAGACAGGGCATAAAACCAGACAATGAGAGATTACATGGAAAATAAGATTGAGACAGTTTTTAGAGGAGTTTGAATACCAGGGCTAAGGAATTTGGAAAATTGGTCTTAAAAAAGTGGAGACTTAACTATGATACTCCAGGGAAGAAGTAAAATAACCAAAAAAAAAATGATATCAATGAGGATAAAAAAATCAGAGATAGGTTTAAGGATTGGAACAAAGATAAGTTTGTATTTTAAAGCTGGAGTGGATGATGACATTAGCCGATATACAAAATTTAGAGAAAGTGTTGATGAGGTGAATACAATACATCTGTTTGTAAATGTGCTGTGTGAGGAATAGGTATAGAACCCAAGAAACAAGGGCAAGTACAACCATAGAAATAAAATTTGGTGGAAGGTTGTGATTGAATAGATAAACTGGGAATTAGAGTGGGTGAGTCCGCCAAGAGAAAAGTTCCAAGGCTTTAGTAGGAAACATAGAAAACAGAATCGTAGAATTCTATCATTCTGTTTTCTATTTGTTTATTCTTTTTTATGATTTGCACTTCAGTGCTTGAAACAGGCACTAAACAAATACTTTTGAAATCAATGAATAAATGAAATTAAGAGAAAAAAATGACATATTGTAAAAAAAAAAAACTCGAAGGCAAACTGGACATAAGTGGTGTCATAGAAGACATGTTTTTATAATTAGTGATACAGATTTCAAGGAAAATAATAGCTAGGAGAAGTGCTTAGTAGGCCATATTCAAAAGAGAGCTATTCAATAGACTTGTGGGTGAGAAAGCCAAGTGAAAACAAAAGGAAGAAAAGAGAAAGCTAGAAGCAAGTTCACATGAAAGGTTTGTTTGTATTTTTTTTTTTGTAGAAAATGGGAGAAATTTTTTTTTTGCAAAGCAAAAGATGATCCAGTGGGATAGAAACTGAAGACACAGTCAATCAAGAACTCATTATTGAAGTAAGATTCTAGGAAAGCTAGATGAGAAAAGAATTTGAGTTAATCTTGAAAAAGAATAATAACAATCTACTCTGAGGCAGGACTGAGGCAGACAATGTAAAGATAAATAAGAGATTTGAAGTGTAAAGTACAGAAGTAAGGAAAGCACATTGCACAGAATAGACTGTAATCTCCATCAAAGAGGGGACCTGGTCTGTCACCATTATATGCCCATTGCCAAAAACAGTTCCTGGTACACAGCAGAATCTCAAAAAAATACTAAACAAGTGGTGGACTGTCACTTTCCAATAACATAGGAGATGTGGTCTGACGATAACTTGAGTTGAAAACAATGGGACTAGGTTTGAAGTAACTCATTGAAAATCTAATAAGGAGTTTAAGATGTGGAAATATGTAGGAAAGTTAAAGTTGTACTAGTCCATTCTCACACTGCTATAAAGAACTGCCCAAGACTTGATAATTCATAAAGGAAAGAGGTTTAGTTGACTCAGTTCCACATGGATTGGGAAGCCTCAGGAAACTTACTGTCATTGTGGAAGGAAAAGGGAAAGTAACCACACCTCCTTCACAAGGAAGCAGGAGAGAATATGAGCATGGTAGGAAAAATTACCATTTATGAAACCATCAGATTTCATGAGAATTCACTTACTATCACAAGAACAGCATGGGGAAAACTGCCCCCATAATCCAATCAGTTCCCGTCCTTGACACATGAGGATTACAAGTCCCTCCCTTGACAAGTGGGGATTACAGTTCAATATGAGATTTGGGTAGGGACAAAGGGGCAAACATATGGTAAGTCCTAACTGAAGTTATCAGTAATGTACCTGTCATTCATTAAGTAACTATTTGTACTACATGCTAAGGCTATGATATCATAAGAAAAATATTACTATCTTTATCAGGTCAGAAAATTGAGGCACAAAGTTTATGCATCTTGTAGAAATTGACATGAGTAGTAAACAATGGAGCCAGAATTAGAAACCCACTTATATCAGACTCCAAAATCAATATCTTCAACCAGTTTAGATAATGTTTTGTGGTTCCAAGTCAAATAGTTACATGACTATCTCTGGAAACATGTGGATAGCAAGAATAAAAATATAAAAGAAATTCTTGGAGTTACTGGGAGTTTAGAATCAGTGAGATGCTCACAGAAGAGGATGAAGGGAGAACTTAATTCAGCGGGACATAGTTGAAATGCCTGACTCATACTCCCAGGATTAGGGATGAAATAGAAGACAGATATGAACCTGCAGAATAGGACATGTTTATGGTCCAGGAGACATAAAGCTACTTTAAAGCTACTTTATGGCAGGTTCAATAAGAACAAAGCGCTAGCAAAATTGAAAATAGTGATATTTTTATGGTTGTATGTGGATGTGGCATCTGTGAAAATGCACTTCTCAGATTTCTCACTGCTGTCCCTCTGCATTTACCATCACAAAGGCCACTCTTTCCTCAGTTTACTTCCAGCCAATCATTGAGCAGAACAGTGTAATAACTGCACACCTGTTCTAGTGAGACAGGAGACTCTATTAATGGACACCTTTAACTAGAGGACTCATCATTTGTGTGGATTAATGGTTTTTTTGCAATAGAGCTGAAGTCTGAAACTACCAACCCAATGCTTCTTCCTTTCCTCTCTCCTTGCAGAGGCTGTTAATTGTAATGTGGTCTGAAGGCAGCTCTCTTTACCTTCCCTGACTCCTTTAACAAATAAATCCTTTGCATATAATGTTTTCTGCTTCTTAGAATATCTAGACTAACCTAGTAGATCCATTTTAAGTGCGGAAGTCCACACAAGTATAAACTAATGATAGGTTCCTAAAATAAGTTGGTAATGAGAATACTCTATTTAAACAAATAGCACATTCACCAAAACAAAATAATCTCTTCCTTCTTAGTCCTTTCAGGAAATCTTTGGCTGGTATATATTCTACACTACAAATGTCTTCCCTCAATGGTTGCTCTACTCCAGCAAAGGAGAAGGTAAGAAATAATGTATCATTATGTTTAGTTAGCACATGGGAGAGACTGAGGTTAAGGGAGTAGGTGGTTTGTCCAAAGTTACTTGCTTCCATTCACTCAGTTGTTGATTTCTTTGATTAGCGAAAAAATTATGAGGTAAGAATTTCTTGTTATTTTCTGAGTTATTGAAAGGATTAGTCTGTTGATTCAAAATCAAAGTACTTTTAAAATGTAAATTTCTAAATGATGCCTCTGCACTATATCTGGACACGTGTGGAGATAATACAACATTCTAACAAGATTTGTTACTGAAGCATGTCTTTTGGTATGGAATAAAGGCATATCTAAATCCTCCATGGTTTTTTGAAAAACATGTTTTCTTCTCCTTTTCTTTCCACAATAATATGATAGTTATATTTAGCATCTGAAGAACAGAAAAAGAAATACTTATCCTGAATATCCCTTACTCACAAATTGATTACAAAAAAGAAAGGCTGGAAGATAAGATAGAACAAGAGAAAAAATAAAATGAAAGGGGAAAGAAAATTAATTCCACACAAGAAAACAGAATTAATGCCCCACTGCTTCAGTTACCCATGCTTGGAGCCTTGGAGTCCTCTATGATTTATTACTTCCTGAGGCCAAGCCTCTACCTTTTCATGGCTGAATTATTTCACTACCTCCTAGAGACAACCTCAGATGTGTTCTTACTCTCAGGAATCTATCCTATGGGGCACATCAGACTAATTTTAATAATTATCTTAGAAGGATAATGTCTACTAAGAGTCTTAGCTCTGTCATGTACTTGGGCATGTGAGATGATCTAAGTATCTACAATCAGAACATAACAATAGTAATGATGATGACAAATATATTACTACCATTAATAATAAGAATACCTATTTCAAAATTTTTCTGAGAATTCATTTAAATTATTCATATAAAGCACTTGATACTCAGTGTTTAGCATATAATAAGCTTAAAAAATATATGGGTATTGATGCCATCATCATCATCACTGTCATCATTTTTATGTTAGTTCCCCATCCCCCAAAATCTTTACTTTAAAGAAAAGTCCTGTAGTAGTAATCAAGCCCATACATAATGAGATTTACCGCTACTTACCAATGTTTTTTTCCATATGACCAAATAATCAGCTTCTACACTGGTTAAGCTCATCTTCCCATTATTCAATGAGCATGCCTTACATACTTATGTTTAATCAAACTTATTTATATCAGTTAAAATGGTAATCCTTTGTGATTCTATATTCTAAGCTCTATACATTATTAAAATCACAGAAAAAGTCCATACCATAGTATTTTCCACACAGCTATACTACAACCATTAAGAATAATATCTACCTCAAAATTTTCCTGAGAATTAATTTAAATTATTCATATAAAGTCCTTGGTACACTGTTTGGCATATAATAAACTTCAAAAATGTATATGTAGGTAGTATTATCTTCATCATTATCAATATCACCTTTTTATGTTAGCTCCGTGCCCCGTAAAATTGAGTACACAGTAGGCAATCTCCCTTGTCATGAAATTTGGCATATATCTTTCACTAGAGCCATACATTTTTTTGAGTATTCTCAGGAAATGGCATTCAAATAGGATAGGCTATACTCAAGATAATAGGAGACCAAACAGGTATTCAAAAAGGACCACAGATCCCAGGGACAAGAAAACAGGAATAAGAAACTCTCCACAACTATGTTAGCTCTGAATGTTTTTGTCTCCTCCAAAGTCATAAATAAATCTTTAAGTCTGAACTAAGAAATTTGTCAAATTATTTTAAATAACTCACAAATTGTTTCACGTGACTTCATCTCTTTCCCACAACTACATGTAGGTAATTTAATTACATTAATCTAGTTTAATTAGATTATTTAAACTAACTATTCGCATATCTGTTGGTTGTCGATGACATAACTTTTCCATTGCCAATGAAATACGATCCTGGCTAAGGATGCACCAACTCCTTGCTAGTTTCAAATCAGCAATCCAGACTGAGATTTCAGCCTATACACAAGAACTCATCAATCTCCCCTCTCATGAAATTCAGAATGTATCTTTCACTGAGGCAGTATGATTTTTCAGTATCCTCAGGTAATAGCATTCAAACAGGGTAGTCTATATTCAAGATAATAGAAGACCAAAATATATTCAAAGAGAATCACAGATGCCAGAGACAAAAAAACAAAAACTTTCAACAGTGTCAGAAATAGCACTTGCATGAAATCATTCAACTCAATAAATTTGAAGCATAACAATACCGTACAATTAAATGAATGTACCTAGAAAGATAAAACATAAAAGCAAAAAATAACCAAATAGAAACAAATGGTTAAGAAGATGAAAAATAATACACAGTCTATGAAAAAAAAACTAACAAATTGGCAAAGCTCCAAGAAAGAAATTGAGGTAAAAAAGAAGAAAAAAAGAAAAAATAAGTATTAAAAATGGGCATATAGTTATGGAAAAAGTTTTAAAAATTAAAATAAGAATATTCTAAAAACATTTACTAATAAATATGAAAATCAGATTAAAAGAAAGAATTTTTGGCTAGGTGTGGTGGCTCATGCCTGTAATCCCAGCACTTTGGGAGGCTGAGGTGGTGGACCACGAGGTCAGAAGATCAAGAACATTTTGGCCAACATGGTGAAAACCCGTCTCTACTAAAAATACAAAAATTAGTTGGGTGTGGTGGCATGTGCCTGTAGTCCCAGTTAGTATGAAGGGGGAGGCAGGAGATTCACTTCAATCGGGGAGGCAGAGTTTGTAGTGAGCCAAGATCACCCCACTGCACTCCATCCTGGGTGAAAGAGCAAAACTCTATCTCAAAAAAAAGAAAAAAAGGAATTTTCTATAAAACTACAATTTCACCAAAGAAGAATAATGATTCAAACATAAGAAATACACCAAAAACAAACAACAGTAAACACACATACCAAAATCCAAAATCCAGGACAGTTTTATAGGCAAATAAACTTTTAAGGAAACACTGCCACATATTACCCTTGTTTTAGATAAAGTACTATAAAGGAATTGAAAATTGAGTAAAAAGCTTTCCAACTTTTTATGATGCTGTGTAACTGATATGCAAACTGGACAATGTAAAATATAGTCCAATATCTTTCATATGATCATGTATGCAAATATATATATAATTTATGGGATAAACATCACATATATAATATACACTAATATAAAGACAACATAATAATTACATGTGATATTCAATATATAATGTAATCTATATATAAAATATGTATTCTATGAAGTGAGAGAAGATATTTAAGTAGAGCTCATTCTAGAAATTCAATAATTGTTTAACAGCAAAAATTATTATGATTAATTGCATTAATGGTAGAAATAAACTGTTTAATCATCATAAATGTAGGAAAACCACTTAATATAACTTAGCCTTCATTTATTCTTATTCAAAACAATAAGATATATTAATAAACTAGGTTTTAAAATGCTGAAAAAATATTTGTTTATTTCTGGATCCAGTGAAAGACTAAAATGTCCCAAACCAGTAACAGTATTGAATGAGTAAAATTAATTTAATTTTGTTTTAAGAAATTCAGAAAACACTATTTGTTTGTAAAAATCTAAATATTTTTGAGTCCC
Source organism: Saimiri boliviensis (assembly GCF_048565385.1). Classification (NCBI taxonomy): domain Eukaryota; kingdom Metazoa; phylum Chordata; class Mammalia; order Primates; family Cebidae; genus Saimiri; species Saimiri boliviensis. Next base: position 59,500,904 of record NC_133455.1, read on the forward strand.
AAATTCAGTTTAGAATTTATGAATAACAGGCTGCACAATAACTACACAAAGGCAACATCTTGTGTGTTTTTAATATCTTATCATTTATTGTAGAAAAAGTGTCCCTTGTCAGAGTTAAACTATCACAGCTAGAAACATGAAACTTTGAGTATTAAGAAAAATATGTGAATTAATATTACTGAAGAAGGGATTTCAAATATACTTAATAAACAAGACTTTTAAAAGATGCTTGCATAATATTATGCCAGAAAATGTCACAAATAAAATTCTTAACAGAATTATTACAAATTACATTTTAGATACATTTTGAATACAAAATACTTTTCTAATTTCCATCTAGTATAAAAGATGGCATATTCTTAAAGAGGTGTTATGAAATTCTAGTGTCAGATATTTTGCCTGAAAGTTGAGCATAATGTTAGCTTCTTAAAAGTTACTTATAATACCACATTTTCTCAATAATGTAAACATTCACTTTTGCAACTAACAATCAAAATGCCAAACACTCAAACATTTGAAAGTTATTCATAAACCGGTTTACAAACACATTTAGTTACATGATGAAATTCATGACTTTTTTCTAGTTTTTTACTTCTAATATTTTATTGTGTATATTGATGTATATAATATCGATGTATATAAAATATGTATTGCATATTTCAGTTTTCATATTTGTAACATTAAAATAAAAAATTAATGGGTATGTGATTCTTATGAAAAGAATATTTTCTTGAATCTGTCTCTTCTTCATATTCTCTTTCTCAGACTCTGGCTTTTTTTTTTTTAACTCCTCCTACTATCAGAGCAATAATATTCTCTTTTGAGAGACTATGAAAAGAGTTATCTATCTGGTCTCATGCCTCTGATGGCATTTCTTCTGATCTTTGAAACAGATTCTGTACTTCCCATTATCCTTATTTTTGTATACATTCTCCATGCCTGAAATTCCACAATTGCCCTAAGTCAAATTCTTAACTTTATGTGGCATAACTCTAACATCACATTTTTCTAAGAAATCTTTCCCAAATCAAGTCAAAATTAAAATTTTTTCACAATTTTATAGCACTTGTTTTTGATATATATTAAATAACTTAGTAAATAGAACAGTCTGTCTTATTTGAGAATTCATATATAACACATACTTGCCATTTTGCTTCATGGCTAGACATTCAGTACACACCTGCTAAACTAGATAACAGTAACTGCATCAATGTGCAAAATATTAGCGAGAAACGATAGGAAAAAATAAAATGCTAACTAAGTATAAGTGCAGCATTATTTGAGACAAAGGCTAATACTTGACAAATATTTCTTCCATTTTCTAGAAACAAACCCAAGTAGAGATGTCAGGAAGAAAATAATTGTTTAAAATGAGATGCAGATTTTAGTATTCATTTACAGTGACTTTTCTTTTCCGATTCCCAAACTTATAATTTCCTTTCATTGATTTGCCCTAATACTCTTAATATATCTTCACTCTTTTTCTCAATCTCATCTATTTAATCATTAAATTAGAATTCTGAATTGTAAAGGTTCATTTTGGTATTTATATCAAAGTCCTAAAGACACATGGCTCCAAAACTCAGATATCCATGTGCAGACACAGCTCACTCACTCGACGTTCAGCTGAAACATAACCAAGTATCTCCCTAATGAAAGTGACATTTAGTAAAGAATGAACTATGCCAGAGGACAGGCACTTTTGTGTAATCCTTTTGTTACCAGAGAAAATTTGCAGGGTATGAATAACTGATTTCAAAGTATTTGAGAAAATGTCTTTGCATATTTATTTTTAAAGAATAATTTTGAATTATGACTTGTCATTAACAAAACGTTTAGAAAGGACAGTCATCCCAACAACATAAAATATTAATTACAAGCTTAATAACCAAGTCCAAAGAAGCTGGAGGTTTGAGGTAATATTTCTAACTCTACCAAAAGCTGACAAAAAGTAAGCAATTGCTATTATGTGAGTTGCTAAGAAAAAGGACTTTAGCAATAAGTTATATGAAAAATGTATAAAGAAATCAATCCAGTCAAAGAACAGTAGAATACATGTATTTGCTTTTGAGTATCCGGAAAGTGTTCAGAATGGACATACTATTGGGATATAAAATATCATGCAAAAACAAAGAAACAAACAAACAAAAAAACATTATACTGAACATGATTTGTGATAACTATGTGCTAAAAAAGTTATAGGTAAAAATGTCAGAAGATAGCACAGAAAATCCATAGATAATGTTTTGAAAAATAGATACAATTTTCTGGAAAAATGGGGGCCAAACACTTAATAATTTTCAAATGAAGGAAAGTTTTATACGAAGTAGATGTAGTCAGCTGATTTTCAACTTCTCTGGGAGTTAAATAACCACAGGGGAAAAATGTCTGACATAGAAACACTTTAAAGGCAGAAAGTGTTCCTTAAACCATGAAAGCCTTACTATTTGGCATTAATCACTAATGGTACATGTAGATTGTTTCCCAAAAGGTAGTCTGAATAAACTATATTTTCTTTTTGTATTAAAAAATTTAAGTATTGATCTGCAAGAAAGTAGAATAACTTTCTCAGTAAACAAACAAATCAAACAGCTGCTCCCAAACGGTTTCCTATCATAGTTCACTGATGCTGGAAAAAAGGGAAGGCGAAAAAATCACCAACTCTCTCTCTCTCTTCTCTCTTTCTCTCTTTCTCTCTCTCTCTCTCTCTCTCTCTCTCTCTCTCTCTCACACACACACACACACACACACACAAAACATGAGAAATCTAGTATAGTATTTCAAGGCTCCATACGATTATACATGGTAAAGGCAAACAAATCCAAGTCTAAATTTCAATAATGTTATCCTAAGGTATACCAGGCATAATCTTTTAATTTTATTTTTAATTAGTTTATTAATCTAATTACTATTAAATATATCATTATACTGCATTCTTTAGTTTTAAAAGACTTGATATTTTTAGAAATGATAAACTTTAAGAAAAAAATTAAGACTGGGTTTCACTTCAAAATAGAGGTTTTTTATTTCAAAATAATGCACCTATCTAAATGGCAGTTATTTATTCTTATTTTAAATGGAGTTTCCAGATTTTCAAAACCATTTTTCCTAAAACATGAACATATTCAAGTGATTTTTAAAAATACCATTAAATTGAAGTAAATAAGAGTACACTTTTGTTCACAGGATAATTTGTGTAAACATCCATAGCTTGTTCATTTAATTCAGAAACTCCAGATTCAAGTACGTCTTAGCTTAAGTTTTGTCTTGGATGGATAAATACATCATTGAGAACAGGTGTTTAAAAGACTCCACGGAAAATTAGGGAAATTTAAATCAAGGACACTTGAGTCGTGGAGGTCAGTTCTCTGGAATTTTAGGCATACTTCCCACATGAAAAGGGTCCACTAGATATAACCATAAATATCTGTGCCCTTCATTTGTGCTCAGGATTTTCTATTTCCCTTGAAAACCAAGATACATAAGCTACTTACTCTTTCAGACAAAGTGTCGTGGGGCTTTCTCTTATAGTAGAAGATTTTTTTAACAGTTGTGATGAACATCTCATGTTCTGACACGACAGACAAGGACAAAAGCGTAGTATACTTTTTCATTAAGCATCCATATGAGGAAATCTTCAAGGATGGGCTCACATAAGAGACTGATGAGGTTATTTATACAGATGGGCCATCACTGAGTTCAAGAACAATATTGAATAAAGCCATGCTTCTCAAACTCTACTGTGCTATAAAACTGGGTTTACCATCCTGTTAGATCCATAATAAATAAAAGATGTATTATAAGTGAATACCAGCGTAACAGATCTTTACATCATAGCAATTAGTCTGCAAAGGAAATGGATCAATTGAGATCTGCACCTTGTTTTATCACTCATGTGTATGTAGAGAAGCAAGAAAAAAATTCTTGTCTAGGGCATGGTCTTGTTAACTGAATGACACTTTGTAATCTTCATTGTTGAATTCATTCATACATGATATGACTGATTTTCTAGAAGCTAAGAAAATTATTTTGCTCTACGAATATTTGCAGGATAAGGGAAATAATTGCTTGAGTAAGGTTTTCTCTATCTCTCCTTCTGCTATTCTGACTTCAGGGAGAGTTTACAGAGAGAATGAAATGCCCTGATGAAAGTTTCATCAAACCACCTTCAGCTGTTCTCAAAAAATAAATTAGCCTCTTCATGTATATTATTGAGAAATTGATTATTTATTTCTTTGCTTTTCTTCCAGAGAGGCAAAAGTCGCAACTTCAGTGTGGATGCTATGTGTAGCGGAGGATAACGAAGAGCAGGTTCCTATTGAGGAGCTGATAAAATCTAGAAGTCAGTCAATAAAGTAAATAATCATCACCATCCCAGCTTGTAAAACAGGACAGCTTTCACTTCCAGTTTTTGCTTTTTGTTTTCATACTGGCAAAGCACAGATGTATTCTGTCCCTGGAGAGTTTCAAAACTCAAAAACATATCATCCAGGGAACTAAAACAAGCCATTTATCACAAAGCAAACACTTCTGACAGTGGTGGATCATGAGTAGAATCAGCCCATGTTTTTATATAAAGACAAGTAAATACAATGTTACTAGAGTGGATTCGGTAAACTCATGTAAGAAATTCATTGTTTAGGGATTTCATTGAAGGTACACTTTTGGGTAATGCCATTAAGCTAAATCAATGAAATCCGAAGTTTCAATATCTGAGTTAAAAGTAAGAAAATATTTTTTCTAAAACATTGTAGAACTAGCATTCTACAAATCACATTTTGGGAAGCACCACCTTTATAAAATAAAACTTCTCAAGATACATATGTAAAAATAAACAATGCCCTTTACCCTAGAAACCTATAAGTAAGCATTTAATATTCTCTAAGCAAATATCTACATCACAGGCCCAGTAATGGCATCTCCAAACTTTAGCTTTTTGTATGTGACAGCAAGTTTCTACTTGTAGTTTTCTTCCATTCTTTTTCCATTAACCAACAGAGAAAATATTGACAGTTGCTACTAATAGCATCCTCAGAGAAATAAGCACCCTAATACTTGGTGATCTAGCATCTTTTTATTTTAGAACTTAACATTCTTATGATTTAACATAGAGCAAATGTAAAAAAGAAAAAACAGCAGTTTGCTCTTATATCCTTATTTCTTATGAAAAAGAAACAATGTTCTACTTCATTTGTGATAAGTTTCTCATGTATTCCACCAGCAACATCACAGCTTCAGCCTGCAACAAGAGACATTAAATAGGAGACACTGATAGGAGACATTAAAATAAGGTGATAAAAAAAAAAAATTTGGTCCCAAAGCTATAAAAATGTTTTCTCAAGCAGAAGTGAAAAACAGTGAAAGATTTAGCTCTTAAAGTAAACAAAAGTGGAATTAGGAACAAAACTGCCATAAAGAGGCAGATCAATGGTCCATCAGACTGTGAGCTGACAAAGGCATCAGGGGATGTGGAGAGGCGGATATGTTCATTGCTTTCCATGACCTTCATCTTGGAGGTGAGGAGCAAGCTCTTCACACTCCTAACTTCTCCACTGGGTTTGTATAAAGAGTCACAGGACACTAGAAATAAGGAATATCACTTGGTGCTTGAAGAAAGTAGTTTAGAGCAAACTAAAGAACTTTTATTCTCCAGTATTTTTCAAAGAGATGTAACTAGTTCAAACTAAATTCTTTAAAAAGTTAAGAGGATCAAGCCTGTAATCCCAGCACTTTGGGAGGCCGAGGCGGGTGGATCACAAGGTCGAGAGATCGAGACCATCCTGGTCAACATGGTGAAACCCCGTCTCTACTAAAAATACAAAAAAGTTAGCTGGGCATGGTGGCACGTGCCTGTAATCCCAGCTACTCAGGAGGCTGAGGCAGGAGAATTGCCTGAGCCCAGGAGGCGGAGGTTGCGGTGAGCCGAGATCGCGCCATTGCACTCCAGCCTGGGTAACAAGAGCGAAACTCCGTCTCAAAAAAAAAAAAAAAAAGTTAAGAGGAATATTTATTAATAAAGTATGATATCGCTTTATAGTACAAAGCCATATTTATTTCCCTTTTCATGCTAAATGTTCAAAATTGAAAAAAAAAATTATCAAAACTCATTGCTGTTAGTAATCTGAAGCAACTAGAAATTCAATTTGCAAGACTACCTTAAGGCCTCCATGAGCTTGGAGAGCAGGATCAATCACTGTTAAATTCATTCTAAATCATTAACTGTAAGTATTAGTTTTGCTCACTATCTGTAAGTCATGGTACTAGGTGATAAATATGATATTTCTGAAACTTTAATTCTAAAAGGACTAAACAGATATACGTAAATAATTACAAAATATAATAACTATTGAAAAAGAAATGAGTGTTTCTTCATGTTTTATTGGTAATGCACTCTATACGCATAAAAAGAAATCAAAGGGTAACCAGTCTGGTGTAGGTGACTAAGAGCACAGACAGAATGGCTAGTGTTTGAATCCCGACTCCACCATTTACTAACTGCAATATTGGTAAGTTACTGCCTCAGTGTCCTCATCTGTAAAATGGAGATGGAAATGAGAGTTAATACTAATTCTCACTAGTATTAATATAGCATGTGATTGTTCTAATAAATGACTTAATATATGTAAAAAATACATACAAAAGTATCTGGTACGTAGTATTATATACATGTTAACTGAGGTTACTGTTTCAGATCTAACTATCTCTAAACATGCTAACTTTTCCCCAACCCTACCACCACACTCATTTCAAAATGGAACAACATTTTTAGGCATTAGATAGCACTTAAAATTCTCGCTTTTACTCTTAACGAATGTGACCACTGAAATAGTTTCAACGGCTCCAATTTAGTAGCAAGGTTCCTGCTGTGACAGATCCCCTTCCAGAAGGAAAATGAGGTGGCAATAAATGTTTGCACATTTCATCTTAAAATTGTGGAGCTGGAAAACAGTTTGGGAAATATGTAAGCAAAACACAGACATTCGGCTGCTTGGTCATTGCTTTACTTGGGCTTACAGTACTTACCAGGGGAATACATATCAAAAATTCTCGACTTTAAGCCAGATATTTTTATGCCACCGAGCTAACTGCATCCTATTGTAAAATGACAGCAGAGAGGCAGCACACAACGAAATGGCACACGGTGCTTTGCTTGGATGTGCTCCACTCTGCAGAAGCCAAACCATGTTTCTAAGAATCACTGTAACTCACACACTCCCCTCTAGACCAGGCTCATCTCTACTCAGGGTCTCTCAGCTCCAATATAGCCTTGGCATAGCATTTTTCTGAGGTCCTTATGCTGTTGGCTCAAAGGCAGGGGTAAGCCAGAAAATACTAAATAGGGTAGAATAGGGATTGATGAGAAGGGAGGCAATGAAATTAAAGTCTCTGATCACGATAGGCTCTTTGGGAACTATGAAATCATGAGACTGATGGTGTTAGGAAAGACAGAACCGTATCTGAAAGTTATTTCCAATGAGAGAAGAAATAAGTGGTCAGATGAAATTAAAAATTATTTGGATACATGTATAATATTCCCTACTGTGAAAGTCAATACCTATTTGACTATGTGATCTGGCAATCACACAACAGGGCAGAATTTGGATTCAGGAAGATTGGGTTGAAATCTTGGTTCTGCTACTCATGAGCTATATGAGTCTGGGTCAAATAATTTATCTTTCAGCTTAATTGATTGTTTAAATTGGATGATATCTGGTAAAACTCTGGGAACACAGCAAACAATAAATGACAATTAATGTGAAAAAGTACAATTTAAAAGTAGATAACAGTTTTATCTCATCCAAGCTTTTAAGATGGTAATAAATGGGAATAAAGATGATAAAATCATGCTATGTTAATAGGTGAAACGTTATTACTTTAAGGCTTAGATCAAACTCAGAGCTCTGTTTCTAAAAATGATGTCACTGTTTCAGGCAAAAGTTTTCTGATTCTAAGAAGCTACAATTTTATAAGAAACGAAGCATTAAAAAATTAAGTGAAGTTAAGGCTTGAATCCATGTGTTACCAATTCTCCTGCCTTTTCTATACATCTTTATGTCTCTTGCATAACTATTGAATATATAGTATCTTTACTCCCATCATCTAGTTTATAATTCTCTATCTTTTTAAATCTGTGATAAATTCATCTGTCATATTTACTATATTTTTAAATGCAGTTATTGTATTTTCATTTCTAAGAATTCTCACTAGATGTTCTTTAAATCTGCTTACATTTTGCTTATAATGTCTCTTTTTATTTCCTCAAATTTATTAATACAATATTTTATGCTCTAAGTCATGCACCCAATGTCTTATGCACAAATAATTCTTCTCTTAATTGTTTCTGCTGTATCTTCCTCGTGGAAACTTGTTACTTTGTGTGATTGGTGATTTTTGAGTGTAAATTGGTTTTTTTCCTTGAGATTTATCTGTGGGAATTTTTTGAGGTGAGATATGAAGGTGGGCATTCCTAAAAAAGGATATGTTTTAGTGTTTGTCTGGTGTCTGGGGACACCTTCTAGTCCTGGACCAACCATTTTAAATTAAATCCTGACCTAAGGTTCACAGTGTACCAATGTGGTTTTCATCTGAGATCGAATGCCAGTCAAAGGTTGCTTGTAGTTGCAAATTTTCGGGAGAAATTTTCTTTCCCTCTTTACTTTCTGCCAAAGTTTCGAACAGGTAATTTCTTTGCAGTCCCCTGAGGAAGCAATAGGTTTATTTCTAGTTCATCTGTGTACTAAGGTGTAACTCTTTAAGGTCCTGGCTTTATGGGAGGCCTCCCATTAAACTTCTCACCTTCAGCTTTGTCTTCTCTTCTTATCTCTGTGAAAACTTAAAAACCATGCTTAAATTCTCCACTTGGGAAAATGCCTTTAAGAAAAAAGACAGATTTTATACTTATTTAAAAAATCTCTCTGTGTCTTCAAGGTAACAGTTATGTTGTATGAAATCATAGTTAGGCCTCCTAGTACTGATTCAAAAATAACTCGGAAAAAGCTGAAAGACGTTCTACTTTTAAAGGTAGAAAAATCAACAACTTGATTTTGGTGCTACTAGGAAATATGCAATAGTATGAATGATAATGAATGGAGACAACATGTAGTCTCTAAATAATTTTCTCAGAAGGTCATCAAATGATCCTTAGCCTCCCATGAAGGAATCCATAAAAATATCTGTAACAGTGTGTCCACAAAAACAATTTCATCATTTCCAAGGAAATAACATATTTACCTGAGAAAAAATTACTTGGGCCAAAGAGAAAGCATGTCTTTGTTGTTTGATTCAAATTGTATCTGCCCCATGGAGCAACATAGTTTGACCTATTTGAAGCGGAAACTCGGATTGATATTTATATGTCTTTAATTGATAAATACCTGAATTCTTAAATACTTCAAAAATATAATTTTTATAATAAAGTGAGATAATATTTACGTTCACATGAAAAAGAAATAGTAATAAAAAGTGTCCTCAGTGGTAAAAACAACTGTGTACCAATGCTTCTGAACTTCATGTGTAACACTGGTGACTGTATGGGGCTTTTTAAGATGTTCATATTTCATTAACATATCATGTGGTTGATTAAAAATTGGTTTGTGGTTATATTGATTAGAAATCATTCCTCAAATGCCAAAACACAACTCATTCACAATTATTCCACAGGAAAATTCGATTCAGTTCTACTTCTTCCAATACTGTTAGATGTACAAACACTACTTATATTCTAAATATGTTTATTCTGATTTTTCTCCAAATCTTCTTTCTGCAAATAGGAACTTTTATCTCTATTCTCCTTTTCCTTCCTGTATACTTCTCATTTATCAAAATGTCAACCCTTAATTCCAGCTGGCTTGCTTATTTATCCTTTACATCTTAATTATTCCTTTTTTTTTTTTTTTTTTTTTTTTTTGAGACAGAGTCTTATTCTGTTGCCCAGTCTAGAGTGTGGTATTGCAGTCTCACTCAGCTCACTGCAACCACCACCTCTGGTTCAAGTGATTCTCTGCCTAAGCCTCCTAAGTAGCTGGAACTACAGGTGCATGCCACCATAATCAACTAATTTTTTATTTTGTATTTTTTAGTAGAGATGAAGTTTCACCATGTTGGCCAGGCTAGTCTTGAACTCCTGACATCAGGTGATCTGCCTGCCTCAGCCTCTCAAAGTGCTGGGATTACAGGTGTGAGCCACTGCACCCAGCCTATTCCTTTCTAAGTACTATAGAATTCTGCCATTCTGGAAAATCTATTCAAAACATTACAATCCATCTTTTTAACTGTCTTACAGGCTAGGGAAATATACATTGGCTGATTTCCACTTATTTTTAGTTTTTACAATTGCCATTTCTTTGAATATCCTGTATAAAATAATTTGAGCTTCACAGCCCAACTAGATAAATGACCTTGTGCTGTTGACTGAAGCACCATTCCATTCTGAGATACATTGTGGTGCCTTTTGGTCTTATAGTTACATACAGTTGCAAGGTGAGCACATTACAGGAATGAAATATCCTTTTGTATATTACCATTTATACTAACTTAAATACTAACTTTTTATTCTTTATTATGACTGCTGATGAAGTCTAGAATAAGTAAACCCACTGCAAGAGTCATTAGAACTAAGCTTTTTGCCTAAGCAGAAGATAAGAACAACTGTAGCTGTAAAAGTCTTTCTGAAAGCCGTAAAAGCAGAATCTCACTAAAGTCAAGTTTTGCAAGCTAAGAGTTACATGGCTCTGTATCTTAAGCTTCTCATATCATGAGGTCACCACTCTAGCTCTCACAAAGCCAGTGTAAGAGCAGAATAAAGTCAAAACCAACATTGCACTTCCTTCAGCTTTTTGGCAAAGTAAAAAAGAAGCTGTGTGCAGCAAAGGAACTCAAATACATTAGTTAACATTAGCTATCTAAACCATTCGTTAACAACAATACAATATTAGCTTTCTAAACCATTAGTTAACAACAATACAATGTGATACAAAGAGGTATAGGAGAAGATAACAAGAATTCTTTGAATAGGATTAGCCTATTTCCTACCCTATTAAGCAATATGCTACCTATTTTAACTAAATACATACTTTTCTTTCAGTCTCATCAAGTAAATACCAAACCAGAGATGAACATCTAATGGGGAGAAGTACAAGTATCTAGAACAAAAACAAGCTGTTTTAAGTATTAAGTTTGGCACAGGGAAAAATAAAAAGAAACCATTAAATAGCAATGAATCAGTCACATGTGTGTGCAAAGGAAAACTTGCCTCTGTCAGCAAAATGCAGAAACTAATAATTTACCAGTAAGCAGTAAAGGCATTTATCACAAAAATATCAATAAAAGTATCTCCTCCCACCAGGTACATTTTCTTTATGAAGGCAAATAGGCATTTTCTTTACAGAATGTCTTTAAATTGCTGCTGGTGCAGTATTAGGTTGATTTAGCTTTAAAAGCAAAGTCTGGTAACTAAGAAAAAGAATAACAAAAATATGTTCCATCTGGAAATTATTTTGATGATGTTTAATAGGTATCAGTAGACCATTCAGAGATAGATGGGAATTATTTTTAAATTTTTTCTGTTTACCTAAAAAGCTAGTAGTTTTTTTATTAACCACTCACACTGCTATATTTATAATAAAAAAGAAACGTAATGATACAAACTAAACATGCAAATACAAAATTAATTTCTTACAAGCTATAAATTTTATATTAGCTGACTATTATGTTATGTGAAGTCAATATCCAGGAGGAATTTTTTTCAATAGTTCTCCAATTTAATTTATTAATTTGGGAGCACATTTTTAATTTTATTTTTAAAGTATATCGAAGAATGAAGATTTCACAATCCTAAGTAGTTCATATTAAAAGTTTAATTGCCTTTCATGTCAAGAAGTTCCTTCTTATATTAATTGAAATTTCTTCCTATAATTTAAGTCCCTCTATCTTACTCTGACCTTGATGTTGACAGAAAAGTGGTGAGCAGCCTTCCCATAATGACCATTCACATATTAGAGCCAATTATTAAGTCACCTCTTAGCCCTCTCTCCTCCGGGGTGGACATATGTAAGTTCTTTAGCCTTTTCAAATAGGCTTTATCTACAAATGTTCCAAAATCAATCTTTCCTCCTCCCTTCTTTTCTCTGGAATTTTCTCCTTTGCCTAATTTTTTCAGTTTCAAGCTCGTTCACATTTTCCTTATGAGACGATCATAACCAGTGCTGATAACTTCTCAGATTTTATAACCTTGATTTTTGATATGCATGCCAGTATGTTACTTATTTTTAAATAAGACATTTTTTTCATTCATAGATCGAAAACTCAAATCATATTTTCTATTGAAACAATGGCACAACAGACAAGAATTCTGGTGAGTGAAAAGAGTATGACTTAGAAACAATAAGGTGTGAATCCCAGCTCTGATGCTTAGGAGCTGCAGCACATCATTAAAATTTCTAGTCCTCTATTTACTGATATGTCAATTGAAGGTAATAATATATGCTTTGTATGTTACAAGGCTGTTAGATTAAATAAGTGGATGTCCCATGACCAAGAACAACTGATAGTACCACTGCCTATTATTGCCGTCATATGCACCAGTTAAAGCCTATTGTCCAACTGTTTTACAGAAATGACAAGTATTATATTTAATCACTAAATATCATATACTGGATACCATAAAATATCTAGAGTATCACAAAATACTGATCTATTATATTCATTTGTTAGTATATATGTAATTGGTTCACTGTGAATAAGGAAAGCAAAGTCTAGGTAGGACCTATTTAGAAAAATAAAAGTCGTGAAGACTTGCAGAACAGGAGGCTAATTGTGCCTGAGGCAGGAAGGAAGAGACAGCAGGAGGGTAGCTGAGCTCACAGAAGGGGGTCCCATGAGGTTCAGGGCTGAGGGGTCAGGCCACATGTGATGAAAACTCATTAGAAAACTAAATGACTGGGCAACGCAGTCTTTCCTTCCCTTCTGTAATTCATATGGAATTACGTTGTAAACTCCTTAATCTTGTTTCAAGTGCCAACTCTTTTTCCTAATTCCTATCAACTGATGGAATCTTTCCATCTGAAACACCAGAATGCTTTGTTTATATTGTTTTTCTGACATTTACTTTAATTTAACTCAACAAATACTTATAAGAGTTCTTATTGCACACAGGCAGTATAATAGGTACTGGAGATACATTAGCAAAAATCCTAGACATAGATCTCTGCCTTGATGAAGCTCACATTCAATGGGGGAAAGTGGAAAGCCAACAATATAGTAAACATAGTAGGATCCAAATAAGGAAATGAGTGGGAAAAAGAGTGAGGGTGTCAGCTGCCATTGTAAATGGGAAGCCTCCTTGAGAAGGTGACATTAAGTAAAAGTTTCAAGGAGAGCAAGCTGGGACCATGCACGATGTGGAATAACATTTATCATACAAAGAGAAGGCCAATTCAAAGGCCCTCATGTGGGAGGGAGTTTGGTAGACCTCAGGGAAAACAAGGGAGCTGGTAGAACAGTGGCACCATGAGTAAAGGGAGAGTAGCAGAGAAGAATTCAGATGGATAAGAAATAAAATAAGGGTCAGGGGTTTATAGGTACCTGGGGAGAAGAGAATGAGCTGAGATCAGGAAGGGCTTTTGTGGGTCACTGTGAAGACTGTGTCTTTCATTATTATTTTGCAAGTGTGAAGGGCTTATTATAGGGTTTCTAGTAAAGAACTGGCACAACATGACACAGGTTTTATAAACATCACTGAATTCTTGGTAAAGATAGGCTATAGGGGAACAGGATTAAAAACAGAGAGACATTGTAGAAAATGATTATGGTAAAATGGTGCTGATTCAGACTGGGGTGGTATATTAGTCCGTTCTCGCATTGCTGTAAGGAACTACTTGAGACTGAGTAATTTAGAAAATTTAAAGAAAAGAGGTTTAATTATCTCACAGTTCCAAGCATGGCTGTGGAGGCCTCAGGAAACTTACACTCATAACGGAAGGCAAAGAGGAAGGAGGCACAACTTACATGGCTGGAGCAGAAAAAGAAGAGAGCAGCGGAAGGTGCTACACACATTTAAACAGCCAGATCTCATGAGAACTCACTCTCTATCATGAGAATAGCAAGGGGGAAATCCACCCCCATGATTCAGTCACCTCCCACCAGGTACCTCCTTCAACACTAGGGATTGCAATTCAAAATGAGATTTCATGTCCTTCTCACATTGTAAAATACAATCATGTTTTCCCAACAGTCCCCCAAAGTCTTAACTCATTCCAGCATTAACTCAAAAGTCCCCAATCTGAGGTCTCATCTGAGACAAGGTAAACCCCTTCCACCTATAAGTCTATAAAATCAAAACAAGTTAGTTACTTTCAAGATATAATGGAGGTACAGGCATTGGGTAAATACTCCCATTCCAAAAGGGAGAAACTGGCCAAAGCAAAGGGATTGCAGGCCCCATGTAAGTATGAAACCCAGCAGGGCAGTGATTACATCTTAAAGCTTCAGAATATCCTCCTTTGACTCCATGTCTCACATCCAGGTCACAATAACGCAAGGGGTGGACTCGCAAGGCCTTAGGCAGCTCTGCCCCTGTCGCTTTGCAGGGACCAGTTCCCATAGCTACTCTCAAGGGCTGATATTGAGTGCTTGTGGCTTTCTAGGTGCACAGTGCAAGCTGTTAGTGGATCTATAATTCTAGAATCTGGAGGATAGTGGCCCTCTTCTCATAGCCTCACTTGGCTGTATCCCAGAGGGGATTATGGGAGCTCCAACCCCATATTTCCCCTCCACGATGTCCTAGTAGAGATTCTCCATGAGGGCTCTGCTCCTGCAGCAGATTTCCACCTGGACATCCAGGCATTTTAACACATCCACTGAAATCGAGGTGTAGGCTCCCAAGCCTCAACTCTTGCCCTCTGTGCATCTACAGGCTTAACACCACATGGAAGCAACCAAGGCTTATGGCTTACACCCTCTGAAGCTATGACCCAAGCTATACCTTGGCACCTTTTAGCCACGGCTGGAGCTGGGGCAGCCACAGTACAGAATGCCATGTCCCAAGCCTGCACAGAGCAGCAGGGCTGTGGGCCTGACCCATGAAACCATGTGTCCCTCCTAGGTCTCCAGGCCTGTGATGGGAGGAGCTGCTACAAAAAATCTCTAAAATGCTTTCAAGGCATTTTTCCCCATTGTCTTGGCTATTAACATTCAGCTCTTCTTATGCAAATTTCTGCAACCCACTTGAATTTTTCCCCAGCAAATGGGTTTTTCTTTTCTATCACATGGCCAGGCTGTGAATTTTCCAAACTTTTACACTCTGCTTCCCTCTTAAATTTACATTCCAGTGTCAGTTTCAGATCATCTCTTTGCTCAAACATTTGAGCATACACAGTGTTAGAAATAGCCCAGCTACATCTTGAATGCTTTGCCGCTTAGAAATCTATTCCATTAGATAACATAAACCATCACACTCAAGTTCAAAATTTCCAATAATTTCCTCATCTCCATCTCAGACTTCAACAACCCGGCCATCTCTGTTCATATTACTATCAGCATTTTGGTCAAAACCATTCAAAAAGTCTCTAGGAAGTTCCAAACTTTCCCACATCTTCTGGTTTTCTGAGCCGTCTAAACCGTTTCAACCTCTGCCTGTTATCCAGTTCCAAAGTTGCTTCCACTTTTTCAGGTATCTTTATAGCAATGCCCCACTCGCGGTACCAGTTTTCTGTATTAGTTCTTGGACTGCTATAAAGAACTACCTGCGACTGGGTAGTTTATAAAGAAAAGAGGTTTAATTGGCTCACAGTTTTGCAGGCTGTACAGGAGGCATGGCTTGGGAGGCCTCAGGAAACTTACAATCATGGTGGAAGGTAAAGAGGAAGGAGGCACATCTTACAAGGCTGGAGTAAGAGGAAGAAGACAGTAGGAAGTGATGGTATAAATATTTAAACTGCCAGATCTCACGAGAACTCACTCACTATCAGGAGAACAGCAAGGAGGAAATCTGTTCCAATGATCCAATCACCTCCCACCAGGCCCCTTCTCCAATATTGGGGATTACAATTTGACATGATATTTGGTTGCAGACACAAATTCAAACCTTATCTGGTGGCAACAGTGATGGGGCCGAGAAGAAGTTAGATTCTGGAAATATTTTGATGGCAGAGACGAGATATCCTTGTCTCTGGATAAAAGGATCAAGGGTGACCTGGGAGCTTGGAGTTGCCATCCACTGAGATGTTCCATATCATAACTTGCCTTGAAATATATTTATTTGTGAATACTTTGTAGATAAGAGCTCAGGATTTAAACTTATATATATCCGACATCAAATTCTGAAATGTTTATTTGCTAAATATCTGATGCTGCGGCAATCATTTCACTATCTCAGTGTCAGTTTCTTCATCAGTAAAATTAGTTAAAAATGCTCGCATTCCAATGTGATAATAGATGCGAAGCATTTCACACACACACAAAAAATGTACATAGTAAGTGCTCATTGAATTATAGACATGCTTTAGTAGTACTCATAGTATAATTACTATTTTTATTTCATGTATTTTACGTCTTCTATTGGGTTGCATTCTTTTCCTTTCTTGTTTTTTCTTTCTTTCTTTCTTGTTTTCTTTCTTTCTTTTTTCTTTTCTTTTTTTTTTTTTTAATAGGATTTTGTTCTCTCATCTAGGCTGGAGTACAGGATAATGATTATAGCTCACTGTAGCCTCTAACTCCTGGACCCAAGCAATTCTCCTCTCTTAACTTTCTGAATAGCTGGAACTAGAGACACGTACCACAATGCCTAGCTAATTTTAAAAAAATGTTTTAAATGCTTTGTAGAGACAGGGTTTCACTATATTGACAAGATTTGTGTTGAACTCCTAGACTCAAGCAGCCTCTCAAAGTGCTGGGATTACAGGCATCAGACACCGTGCCTGGCTTGCTTGCATTCTTGAAGATAGGCATTATCTTTCTTTATCCCCTGCAGAAATAAGGCATACTGTGTGTAGAATTATTAGTGCTCTGTCTGTGCATTAATCATCACCCGACTGACATGACATTGTGGATGGGGAGCCAGGTATTACAAGGAACGACAGATACAAATGGATGATTGGCCTTTTCAATTTATTTCTAAAGATGATAGAAATTTCACGCAGACTTCTGTTGGTCATACAAGGATCCTTTAGTTGTGGAATATATCGGCAAAGCACAGCAAGTTAAATTTCTACCACCATTACTTTTTTAAAAAATTTGTATCCGCAATGATCCCTTGAAGAGTTTTTTCACTTGCTAATTCTCTTATCTTTTATTCTATGTAATTTTGTTTGGTGTGCAAATATACTAACCATGAAATAAGAATTGCTTAAAAGTGTTCTTGCTTGTAAAGGATCCTCTTTAAATTTGCTGAAGTCCATTTTTCTTTTCCAAGCTTGTAGCAACCCTCTCCACCTTGGCATCATATGTAAATTTAATGAGCATTCACTCACTTTCATCATCTAGGTTATTGGGTCATTGATTGTTATGTCCTTGGTGCTTTTAGAACAAAGAGACTGTCTCAGTCCATCTATTCTAGTCCTTCCTGTCCATGGACAATATTTTCCTGCTTCCATTGCACTTTAAGAATAAAAGCATTCTCATTTTAAATCTACTATTAAAATGGGAAACTTGTTACTTCCCCAGATCTAATTATTTTAAAATAGAGTAGTTTTCTCTTCCCATTCTAAAAAAGGTTGCAATTTTATGAGTTTTTCTTTTCTTTTAATAGTGGTCTTAGGACTATCCATGTTGAACATTATTAAGTATTTATTCAAAGGCAGTCAGCTCTTAAATTCAACCCCAAATTAGTAGCTGGTCTATTGGTTACTAACCTTTATTTTTTTATAATCGTCTATCCACCTATAATACATTTGCTTATAAAAAAAGTTATTTAAAATGTATTCAAATTACTATTCAGGAAGAATAAGAAAAAAAACAGAATTGGGAATAATTAGAATAATTATTAAGGGAATAATTACAAGAGATGATAAGCTAGCAAAGCACTGACGCAATGAGGGGTTGATTGTTGGCAGAGGTTAATGTTGACTAGTAACAGAGATCTTTAGGGAGAAGAATACAGAAGAGCAACTCCAGCCTCTACAATCTTTACTGAATTATCCAAATCTATCAATATTAACTCCATTTCTATGACATCTACGGGAATATTCTTTTTAGAATGCAATTTTAATAATGTTACTCTTCTGCTTTAAACTCTTGGTTCTGTTTGACCTATTTGATAAAATACAAACTTCTGGCCAGGTACAGCGGCTCACGCCTGTAATCCCAGCACTTTGGGAGACCAAGGCAGGTGGGTCAGGTGGTCAGGAGTTCTAGACCAGCCTGGCCGATATGGTGAAACCCCTTCTCTACTTACTAAAAATAAAAAAATTAGCCGGGTGTGATGGCACGTGCCTCTAGTCCCAGCTACTTGGGAGGCTAAGGGAGAAGAATAACTTGAACCAGGGAGGTGGAGACTGCAGTGAGCCAAGATCGAGCCACAGCACTCCAGCCTGGGTGACAGAGTAAGACTCTTTCTCAATACATACATACATACATACATACATACATACATACATATATACATATATACATATAAACTTCTTAGTGTGAAAGGAAATGTCTTCCAAGTTCTTATCCAGGTTATTCTTCCAGCCTGCCTCTACCCAAAATCCACATTCTGCTATGATCATGTTGAACTCTTTGATGTTCCACTTAATCACCTTTTCTGAGCTTCCTCTGAAGAACGCTTGCCTTGTTTTTTCACAGTTCTCCTCGACTCCCCTATCTTGCGACTGTATCTTGTTCATATGACCATCATAACTCCTTAGATTCTGAGGTGGCATTCATTATTTCTTTCAGAAACTGTTCCTCCTCTACTTTGAGTGATCCTAGGGAGCCTAACAGTTATGTGACTTTTGTCTCACATCACAGAGGATGAGCTCATGACCGAAACTGACCAGTCAGAATACTCCATCCCTATGGACACAGGGATTGGCCGGCGATAATCTATTTCCTAATCAGAACAAATCATAGCTTTTTGGGGAAATAGACATAGATTCCTTTGGGTGAGAGTCAATGTACTCTTTCTCTGAGCTCATTAGGATCACAAGATGAAGGCTCATATGAGATGAGTCTTAGATCCTCCTAAGGATCATCTAGAAATTAAGTCAAATAGAAACAGATCCAAAAAGCTGAAGAAAGGTAGAGTTCTGATGATAATATACATATCTAATTTAACCATTCCGAAAGTTAATACTACATATCAAATTTACCAGTTATTTAGTCAACAAAATTGACTAAATTGCTTAAGATGATTTCAGGTAGGGGTCAACATTTAATATGGAAATATTGCTAGATAACACTCATATGTTACTGCACTGGTTTATTTACATGATGTCGCTCCTTTGTGTATTATTGATAGTTGTATCTCTTGCACTCAGCACACAGTGCCTAGAACATAAGCAGGGGCTTATCAAATAATTTTGGAATAAGTGTTCCAGCCAAGCTTGTTAATCAAATATGGTAATAATTAACAAAATTGGCTCTGGAACCTGAATTTCTGGGATACATATCCTTGAATTTACCATAATTCAACATGCTTATCTTTAAAATGAGAATTATGATCATAACAACCCCTCAGATGATTATAAGAATTAAATTACATAATAAATATATAAATGTTAGTTCAGTCACTAGTACAGAGTATTCATGTAATAAATGTTAGCAGTTATCATTTATGTTTCCACAATCATCTATGTTACCTGCCATACATCCCACAATGATGTGGTTTACCTTGGTTACAAAACCCAACATAGTTTACCTTTGTTCCACTTACAAAGTAATTGGTTATTGTCCGTTACACACAAACTAGTTTTCTTATAGAAAGAACCTGAGTGAAGCCAAATCAAAGAGCAAGGCTAAGAAACTGAATGCACATCAAGCCCTGATGCTGAGATTATAAAAATGAAGACCCTGAAATTTCAACCTAAATGTTTTAATCCTCATTTATCCATATTCACATTTGAAAACTATTTTTCAGCTATGCCAGCAGGTAACTAGGTCACCACTTTTCTCCACAGTTTTAGATGTTTGATTTGGTACTATGTGAGTGAATCTACACAATGAAGGCCCATCAAGAAAGCCTGATAAACAAGTAGACAGAAAGTCAATAAGGATACAGAATACTTGAACAACTCTATCAACCAACCTCAACTAATTGGCATTTATAGAACACTCCAGCTAACACTAGTGGAATACATATTCTTTTGAAGTGGATACAGTACATTTATCAACACATATCAACTTCTGATCCATAAAATAAACCATAATAAATATAAGAAGATTCAATTCACACCGAGTATATTCACTGACCACAATAAAACTAAATAAGAAATGAATAACAGAAAATTTTCTGAGAAAATCTTCAAGTATTTGGAATCTAACTAACATACCTGGAATAAGACATGGGGCAATTACAAATGAAATGGAGAAGTACCTGAAAATGAAATGAAACTTCAACAAACCAAAATTTGGAAGATTTCCTAGGTGATACACTTAAGAGAAAATTTACAGAATAAATGCTTAAAATAGAATAGAAGAAGGGTCTCAAGGTAATGACCTCAGCTTCTACCTTAGAAAACTAGAAAAAAGAAGAAGAATTTGAATTCAAAGTAGGTAGAAAAAGGAAATATTGATTAGAAAGGAAATCTATGAGGCCGGGCGCGGTGGCTCAAGCCTGTAATCCCAGCACTTTGGGAGGCCGAGGCGGGTGGATCACGAGGTCGAGAGATCGAGACCATCCTGGTCAACATGGTGAAACCCCGTCTCTATTAAAATACAAAAAAATTAGCTGGGCATGGTGGCTCGTGCCTGTAATTCCAGCTACTCAGGAGGCTGAGGCAGGAGAATTACCTGAACCCAGGAGGCGGAGGTTGCGGTGAGCCGAGATCGCGCCATTGCACTCCAGCCTGGGTAACAAGAGCAAAACTCCGTCTCAAAAAAAAAAAAAAAAAAAAAAAGAAAGGAAATCTATGAAACAGAAAACAAGAGAGAAAATCAATTACAAGAAAAGGTTATTTTTGAGATCAATAAAATTTATAAAGCTTCAGCTAGACAAATCAGGGAAAAGGGAATAATACACAAATTACCATTACCTGGAATGAAAGAGGTTATATGATTACAAATGCTATAGTTGTTAAAGGGATAATAAAGGAATAGATCCTGTAAAACTTTATGCCAATAAATTAAACATTTTAGATGAAATGGGCAAAGTCCTTGAGAAAGAAATAAACTACCAATGCCCACATTAAAATAAATAGACAATTCACCATATATTAACAAAATTAAATTATTAGTGAAAACCTTCAAGGAAGAATATTTCAGGTCCCTGCTGTTGTACTGGTAAATCTAACAAACGTCCAAAAAAGACAACAGAAATTTTAAACAAATTCTCCAAGAAAGCTGAAAAAGATAATAGTTTCCATTATATGATGCTATTAGTATAGTGACAACAAGGTGAAAGACATTACAAAAAAGAAAACTACACATTAATATCCTTCATGAGCACAGATGCAAAATTTCTAAACATGTTTTTAGCAAATTAAATCTAACAATTTATTTTTAAAAAGTTTTTTATATTATGAATAGATGGTATTTGTCTCAGCAAAGCAGGTCTAACATTTAAAAAATCATCATTTACCACATTAACAAATATATATATATGGATAGATAGCTAGAGAGAGAGAGAGAGAGAGAGAGAGAGAGAGACAGAGAGAAAAATATATAGATATATAAACGTCTTTATAGATGTTGGAGAAAAGCATTGAGTCAAAATATATTTCTGATTAAAACTTTTAGCAATGTAGAAATAACATGTAACATCTTCAACCTGATAAAAGGTATTTATAAATATTTAGAGACATCATACCTAATGGATAAAGACTGAAGGTATTGCTTTTAAAATTAGGAAGAGCATAAAAGTTTGCTCTCACCACTTCTATTTAACATTGTACCACATAAATATGAAAAAATGAATTGTATTCTATGTATGGCAACACAAAAATTAGAAATAAAATTTTAAAATAATACTATTCATAATAGTCTAGAAATGTGAAATACTTAGAGATAAATCTGAAAAACATAATATGAAAAATGTATTCACTGAAAACTAAATTCTTGATAGAAATAAAGAGTACCTAAAGGAAGGGAGAGGCATACTGTATTCATGCATCAGTCAATATTGCGAAGATGTCAACTCTCCCAAATTGTTTTATAAACACAATACACATATCCTGCAATTCCAGTATAAGTCTTGTAGAAGTTTACAAAGTCATTCTTAAATTCATACACAAAAGACCAAAGAAACTTAAAAAAAAAAGAACAAAGAGGACTAACAGGACCTTATTTCAGAATTTACTGTAAAGCTACAGTGATTAAGACTGTGTAGTACTAGAAATGAGAGAGACAAATATATCAATAGAACAGAATAAAATAGCCAGAAATAGACCCACACATATATAGTTTACTGATCTTCAGTAAATATGCAAAGACAATGTAGTGGAGAAATATATAGACTTTTCAAGAAATGGCTTTTAAACAATATGAAGAAAGGAAGGACGGAAGGAAGGAAGGAAAGAAGGAAGAAAGGAAGAAAAGAAGGAAGGAGAAAGAAATGAAAAGAGAAAAGAAAGAAGGAACAGAGGAAGGAAGGGAAAAGAGTACAAAAGAAAAGAAGGAATACATGAAAGGAGAAAAAAAAGGAAAAAAATTGATCCAGACCTCACATCAGTACAGAAGTTAACTCAAAATTGATCATAAATCTAAATATAAAACTAAAATATTTCTAGAATTAAAAACAAAAGAAAAAACATGACCTTAAGCTATCAAAATATTTCTTAGCTATAATAACAATAGCTCTACTAGTTCAAAAAATAAATAGTAAAGTAGATTTTATTAAAATTAAAACCTTTGGCTTTTAGAAAGACATTGCTGTGAAGCTAAAACATAGACTGCAACTTGGAAAAAAATACTTGCAAGTCATAGCAAGTCATATATCTAATAAAGAACTTGTATTTAGAATACAGAAAAGAAACTTCAAAACTCAATAATAAAACAAACAATAAAAATTCTAAAAATGGCAAAGAATTTAAACTGACCCTTCACCAAGAAAGACATATAAGGAGAAATAAGCACATGAAAAAAAGTTTATATAATTAGTCATTAGAGAAATACAATTTAAACTATAATGAGGTACCATTAGAACACCTGAAATTAAAAGACTTAACTCATTTTTGACAAAGAAGCCAAGAAATATGTATTTCGTGGTTCTGTACTTCCACTTATTTTTATAAAACATCAGAACAACACCCTTTTTGAGCCAATACAATTAGCCAGTGACTTGAAAAGAGATTTTCTCTTAATACAATCTGGATCTTTACATATTATAGCATAATATGCAGAACTAATTACTAATCATTGAGATAGTCATAACCTGAGTGCAAAACCAAATATCTAAATTACCATACCGAGGACTACTAATGAATCAGTTTCATCTTCAGTTATTAAATACAAATATCTTTTGTATAAAAATAACATTAGTCATTGTTTTTAAAACACTTAAAACATTATTAAGTCAATAAAAAAGTACATAGAAGCCGGGTGCAGTGGCTCACACCCTGTAATCCCAGCACTTTGTGAGGCCGAAGTGGGTGGATCACGAGGTCAAGAGATCAAGACTATCCTGCTAACATGGTGAAACCCCATCTCTGCTAAAAATACAAAAATTAGCTGGATATGGTGGTGTGTGCCTATAGCCCCAGCTACTCTGGAGGCTGAGGCGGGAGAATCACTTGAACCCAGGAGACAGAGGTTGCAGAGAGCTGAGATCACACCACTGCACTCCAGCCTGGCAACAGAGCAAGACTCCGTCTCATAAGAAAAAAAAGTACATAGAAATTCCACCATATGTAGTTTAAGTTACACTAAAGATGACAGCAGACTTTGACCCTATTTTAACTCTATTAAGTGGCTAGTGAGTGTGAAATACTGAGAGGCATATCATTATGTTAAAATTAGAACAACTAAAAGATATGGATATAAAGAAAAATCCTAATCCAAGTAACTGGGAAAAATTCATATTTTACCTTATTTTTATATCTAGTCATTGGCTCAAAATTATTTGTTTCCATTCAGTCTAGTCGTTCTAAAATTTCATTTGTTATGCTTATTCAGAAAACATGTTTAAATTTCAAATCTGTTTTAAATAATGTTTATAAAATGCATGTATGATGTCATTACCTATATCCATTTGCATTGCGCCATCAAAATAAATTACTATGTAAGGGCATTGGTGAAAAATAGTTTGTCACTATATGGGTCAACTCTCTTATTAATAATAATAATAACTGACATATAACACCATTTGTAGAGCAATTTCATATTGAGTCTCCAAATATTTATTCATTAATATTTACAATATTTCTATGCATTATTTGGCAAACATTAATCTCCATTTTACCAACTTTTAAAGCAAAGACGTAGCTCATAAAATGATATGAACCTAGTGACTCTATGTTTTGTAACTTACAGTCTATGTCTATCTGCCCAGAAGAAAAGAAATATATACATCTAACATGAATTAGTTTAGCTATCATAGTAGTGAAATATCTAATTGGCACTTTGTTCTTTATTCCCACCTTTTTATATGCAATCCAGTCAAACACCCTGTCAATATCTGTTGCCTGTAGCACTTCCTGTGACACTGGATGGGAACTGGCCAAACCGTCCAGCAGCATCACTTCATGCAGAACATCGGTCAGAAACCTCTGTTTTTCCTGCAATACAGTAGACAGGGCAATATCATAGGTGATTCATGTTTAGAGAGAATGTGTATCATGACATGAACATAACATGTATCACTTAATTACTGATGTTCATCAGACTTACATGGCATGACTCATCTCTAAAGAGAACCCAGTAAAAAATGAGGATCTTAATTTACTCTAAAACCGAGGTGGTTGACTTGAGCACAACATGAAATAAAATCAATGGACTACATTGGTTCCTAAATACTTAAAAAGACTGGACTCTGTGTTTTAACAGTGGCTAAAGCAAATTTGAACAATGGGCAGGCAATAGTAACGATGATAAGATGCAGGCTTATTTGTGCATGTTACAGGGTAAACACTGTAACTCCAGTCCCAAATCTTTTAGATAAGTTCAGTATAACTTATCTGTTATTCGTAACATGGATTTCTAGTACCATTTGAACAGCACTTTCTTTTTTTCCCTGTCCTTCCCTCCTTTCCTGCCCTTTTCACACTTTCACACAACACACACACACACACACACACACACACACACACACATTTTTTTTTCTGAAAAATTTCAAGAGACCACAACAAGTAATAAAAGGCATTCTTCACATCAAGCTAAAATATTGGTGGATGTACTTGTGAATTCAAAATAGTGGAGATAAAGTGGAGATCCATAGGTATTAATAATCTATTACTATGAAGTGAAAACAGAAAAACCATGAGACTTCAGTTCTCTGCCTGTTGAGACATTAGTATTTGCTCTGCTAAAAGCTGCTTTGCTATGTTAAAAAAATACACTATGAAAAAAAAAATACTTCTCTTTTTTTATTCTTGAAAATTTGCTTTAAAGAAACAGCTAGGGTTTCATTAATAGAAATGCTGGCAGCTAGTAGTCCTCCTGGCCTCCTGCCTTCATTGAAGGAGGAGAGTAAGAAAAAAGAAACTGCAAAATATAACAAGGATTAAAGAGCCCCTAGATAGTTGTGACCTGAGGAGTATCATTACAGAGATTAAGACTCCAATGCTTAAATTGCTCTAGCTAATTCTGAACTCACTCCTGGAGTCTCCTAGATTTGAGCCCAGCAGATAAACAGCATGTTATTTCTGAGTGAGTCATAATTTCAAACTGAGAGTACACCAATCCTGGATATAAGGAAATGGAAATGGAGAAAATATACGCCAAGAAAAGAATTGTTAACTGGACATCTAAGCGTGTGTGGTAATTTAAATCTGATTTTAAAAAAGGATTTTTTTTCATCCTCATTTGCTCAATAATTTAGTATGTTTAATTGATAATTTATTTAGACATCCAACTGTAATACTGTGAGGTTTATTTTCTAATAGGTTATGTTTTATAGTCTACGGTCCATATATTTAACTTCTTCAATCCTCTCTTGCTCTAAGAGTTTCACAGCAATGGTCTTTGCTCTATCCAAGAGGACTATATGTAACCACTGAATCAAATCACACTTTGATTCCCAGAGTAATGTTCCCGACCCTAAGACGCCACATATGAAAAGTTCAAATTTAGACTGAATTAAGTGAATTAAGTGACAAATACTACATAATACTGTATTTCTTCTCAAACTAATTTTCTAGAGAGTAGAATTAAACCTTATGCTTTAGAATTTTAAGATTAATAAGAGTAGTATTCACATTGTTCATTTAAGTCCACTAAAAAGCAGTAAGATCTCAGAAAAATAGCCTAGACTTACAGAATAAGAAAAAATTAAGTATCAATTTCAAAAGACACAATTTAATATTACTTTTAAGCAGATATACAATCTTGTTATTCATTCAATTTAAAAATGTAGATGAAAACTATCTGATATTAGAACTAATGGAAGAAATTATGAAATTATAATTACTCTTCAACTTGACCAATGAACACTTCTATTTATAAGAAATACCAACTGAAGATGTGATTCCATTCTGAAGATAAAATAATATCTAGCCATTTAAAAAGCAATTACCTCCTCTATTACAAATCATTTAAGCACCTGATCTAAAACAACCAGGTAAAGTGAACTTAAAATAATGTTTTATTTAAATCTTCATCTTAATATTTAATAACAATAAATATCGATCAATATTAAAATTTACTAAACATACCTTGGTTTGCTAGAGTTGTAATTT
This sequence comes from Saimiri boliviensis, assembly GCF_048565385.1. NCBI lineage: Eukaryota > Metazoa > Chordata > Mammalia > Primates > Cebidae > Saimiri > Saimiri boliviensis. The sequence goes on from NC_133455.1 coordinate 59,527,867, forward strand.
TTTTAAATGGTATAAAGTAAATGGTTATGTAACTTTAAAAATAAAATCTAAAGTAAATTCCAAATAGGAAACTTTTCTGTTAAAAGAAATATGAATTATATATTATATATTGCCTCATGCTTCTGGAGAAAAACAAAAACAAACCTTGCCTAGTCAGTGGAATTTCAATAAGCAGTGTTTAAGTTTTGTAGTGTTAAATCATTAGCAAAAGATTCATGTGTCTATCTTGTTGGAGAGAATTATATTATGTAATTGAAAAAAACAAAAGGCTTATGTGCATAAATGGGTTAAGAAAGAGGGGAAACAAAAAGCCTGGCCGGATAACACTTACAAAGCCCAGAACTTTTTTTCCTCCTCTTTAAATTGAGGAGCAAAAAAGAAAATTCTAGCCAGAGGCAAACTCAATTTAACAGACTTGCAGAGTTTCCAGCAGAAAAGGTGCTAATTTTGTATAAAGACCTGTGTCACTATAAAATAAGAAATGATCTCTGCCTGTCAGCCCTGGCAGGGGCTCTCGTCATCATCAAAATCAACAACATCACCAAGATTAAGTATTGGTTAATTGCCTACTGTTTACCTGAAATTATTAAAGCTTAAAAATGAAGTTAAAGAAATCCTAACTTTAATGTGAGATAAAAGATAAAACAAAATAGTTGTCCATAGGGAATGAAATAATCGTTTTATCTTACAGGCTGAATATGCTAAAGTGGTTTTGAGAAAAGCAATACTGAGATGCTTAGGCTCTGTGTCCCCACTCAGATCTCACCTGGAATTACCATAATCCCCATGAGTCAAGGCAGCGACAGGTGGAGATAATTGAATCATGGGGTCTATTTCCCGAATACTGTTCTCCAGATAGTAAGTAAGTCTCATGAGATCTGATGATTTTATAAATGGAAATTCCCCTGCCAAGCTCTCATTCACCTTCTGCCATGATTGTGAGGTCTCTCCAGCCACGTGGAACTGTAAGTCAATTAAACCTCTGTCCTTCATAAATTACCCAGTCTCACATATGTGTCTATTAGTGGCATGAGAACAGACTAATACAAATACTGTAAAACAGAATGATTCATAGAATGTTTACTGGAAGAAATACAATTTGATCTATCTCTTGAAGGAAATTCAAAGTTTGGTGTATGGGTGTGTGCGTGGGAGGTATGTACACATGCGTGTGGAAATAATGTATTTGTGGTGAATATTCAATAGGTAGTTATCATTTTACATCATATTTTAAGGTCACCATGTTAAGTTATCTAACACTTTGAAAAAGCAGCACAGTAAGACAAAATGGAGAACTTTAAAATCTGTTTAAAAGAAGTTCAGTGTCAGAAGTAACCACAAATTCCACCACTTTAATATAGATACTAGAGTGGTTGAATATGTGTCCACATTTAATAGTTAAATAATATCAAATATATCATTGTGTGTTCAACTATTTTCAAAAATCTATTGCATTTGAATTTTTGGAGAAGAGTACAAAGGCATTTCAGAAAGTAAGGAAAACGTGAGTAAATGCAGAGTTGAGAATGAACATTATATAAAATAATGCTGCCATTATTTTATGTATTCATTCATTCATTTAGAAAATAAATATTAAATTTTTAATTTATATTAAATTTATATTAAATCTGGCACTCTATGCCAGATACTGTGCAGCATCTGAAGAATGAATATATAAGCAAAACCCAGTCCCTAACCTTAAATAAGTCAAGAGTAGAACAAAAAAATACAGATAAACAGCAAACTGTAATATAATATGATGGATGCTATAAAACACAGAGGATGAAATGATTGATTAGTTCAGAAAAGGCTTTATAGAGGAGGTGACATTAAAGTGCGTTGTTGAAGGATGAGCATTTACTCAGATAAATGGGGAAACAACTAAAAAAAAGGGCAAATATGGCAGAGGAAACATGAAAAAAAGAGACTGCATTCTCAATTATCAGGTTCAAGTTTGGTCTTAATAAATAGGCAACAGCAGGCATAACAACATAATAAAGGTAGTGGCTTAGGAAAATTAACTTATCTGCAGTACACAGGATTATTTGATGCATGTAAAAAGGAGACAGGAAGTGGGATGTAGTGATGATGTATTAGAACAAGCTGTTGCCGAAGTACTGCTGGATCTGAGATATTTTCAGTGAAGAAAATTCAATCACTGTGATACTTGGATGCCTTCTTTCCCTTAGTTGATGAAGGAGAGAAAATACTCAGAGATAACTACATGGTTCTTAGACTTGGTGAAACTTATACAAAAATGTGGGAGGAACTATTGACAGAACTGGAGAAGCGAAAAAAAGTTTGGTTTGGAGGGTATGCTAAAAAAATCAGTTTTAGACGTTTTCCAAGGAAAATTAAGGTTAATTTCTAAAAGTATATGTGCTACAGGCAACTGAAAGTAAAAGCCTGGGTCTAAGATAAGACGCAAATGCTAAAAATCTTTTGATAATAAATAGTAGTCTATATAGAAATATAAGTGAAATATCACAAAGTATTCACTCTCTTAAAATTTATTACAATATTAGCATTTCATATACTGACATTCAGTAGCATCTGTGAAGAGAATTATTAATAGTTCTTATCACAGCATTAGATAACCCTGAGAAATTATATTTCTTAATGTCTTCTAATGGCTTCTGACTGAACATGTCAAAGTCTGAGGGTTTAAAAGAGAATATGGCTGGTGTAGCCACAGTCACTGGTGATGGATGGGAAAATAGGAAATAAGTGTAAGAATATTGGCATGTTCCTATAAAAAAGCTGACTAATTTTAAGACCAATACAAGGCAGATATTTTGACTTTGTCACCAAGGAAAACAAACAAGCAAACAAACAAAAGTAGACCAACCGATTACAGAATAATCTCAGTCAAGATCAAAGAAAGTTAGGCACATCAAACCAGAGACAAGGAAGATAAGAGCCAAGACTGAACCAATTCAATTTTTTGTGAGGTATTCATAGGCATGGAAAAAGCAGAAGAAAATTTCTCAAAGCAGACATTGGTTACATCAGAGCAGCTACAAATACTCAATTTTCTAGAGGACAGATCTGAACATAAATGGCTTTTCTGGTATTCCTAGGATAAAAGGCAGACACACTGCAGTCCCCAGACTGGATATCTGCCATTCACTACTTGTATGACCTTGAGCAAGTTACTCAAACTTTTTAGACCTCAGCATCCTCAGTTGTAAACATATGTGGTTGTGAATATTAAATAAGATAATTAGTTCTACAAATATTTATTAAGCACCTGCTATATCCCAGATGGTATGCCTGGTTCTGGGGACAGAAAGATAAAAAGACGTAAATCCTACATGCAAAGACTATAAAAGTAGGACAGAGAAAGATGAAAACAAATGTTAAGACACAACCTGCTATATGTAAAAATAGAAGTAGGTTCAGAATGTAGTGTGACTACACTGAAAAGTCTGTTATGTATCCTGCCTGAGTCAGGGAAGAGTTTGAATTGAATATTTAAGGCTGATTTGAGTTTTCTAGGCAGAATGGAAGAAAAGGGCATTCTTGACAGAAAAGAATATGTGGGAAAAGTCATGGAGACCTGAAATACCATGGTTTGTTTGGTGGACTACAGAGTTTTGCATGGCCAAAGTCAGAGTATAACACAGTAAATTACTAGTAAAGAGAAAAGGAAGAGAGATAAGGAAATCATCATGATTTCTCCATGTCTGGTCAGAAAGCTAGGGTTAGAAAGTTACATCATGAGGGCCGCATTTAGAGATATAACTGAATTATCTCTGAATATCTCTGAACAGTGGGAAAGTGGACTAGAGTGATAAGCAACTGGAAACAGAGAAACAGTATAATATTGCATGATTGTACATAAATAGCACACAATATGTGATTTATCTTGTGATCAAAACACATTGCACCAATTTTTTCTCTAAAAGCTCAATTTTATATCTAATGGTGATCAACTAATGTATTTACTTTAAAATCTGTAATGCATACATTAAGTATAGATATAAACATAAATGTAGGCAGACATATAATGTATGTAGATGCAAACATGATATCCAAATACAGTTATTTCATTTTTCATTATTTTAATGTGTTTATGTAATGTCCTGTTCTAGATTTTTACTGTTTACAGTATCTGGATGTAATTTCTTAAATACAGATAAAGGAACTTTTTTAGTCCTTGTAATCAAACCAATAGAATGTCTGACTAAAATTATAATGTTTGAACAATGCAATCTAATTCCACATATGTTTACTGACTCCCTCATCTATAGGAGGTCCTGTGTTAGAAGCGAAGGAGACATAATTGAGACACAATTTTACCTTCAAGCAACTCCATTATGGTATGAAAGATAGATACATGTACAGCCCATTAATGCCATGTAATGGGTACAGCATTATTAATAATATAAAATACTGTGGGATTAGAAAGTAGAGAGAATGTTATGAGTAAAAATGCTTTCAGTGTCTAAGACCATGTTGATTCAAATTTACTTGATCTATCATAAAGAGAACAAATAAGATATATCATTTATGTTTTACTTCTCTGGAAATCCATATTACAACATGATAAAGACATTAAAGAGTCCCTAGGTTAAACAAAATATCACATGAATTATTACTAAACTGAACTTCTTACTTATACAAGGCTAGAATGAAGGACAGACGTATAATTAGCATTTCACAGTTGGTGTTTTTCGTTCTCGTTTTTCATTACCTATTCAAATCATGACAAAGGTTAAAGCAGAGAAATGTGATCAAGAGTTCAAAAACAGTAAATATATTGGGGGAAAATATCCATCAGATTTACTCTATGTAAAATAGTATCCCTGTAACTTTGCAATTATCATCTTTTGTGAGCATATATCACAATGCCATATTTGTGAAAATTAGAAATTATGTAGTCTTGAAGTTTCCTATAACATTGAAAGAAATTTATTTTGTAAATTTTATATTGTCATCCAACTTTTTTATAGAGTTCTATAATTTCCAAAAGTATTTTAACTTTCACCAGTTGAAAGTTAGCTAGGTTTACTAGTGAAAAAAATATCATCAGTTAGTTAACTAGTAAATAATTTAGGCACAGCTAAATCATACTGATAGAGAAAGTAAAAGCTAGTAAAAATAAATGTTGCTTCCATATAGCCATGCACTTTAAAAATTAACCTTTCAAAATCTCATGTGTAAAATATACTTCTCCATGATGTTAATAATTATTTTCACTTGCAGCTTGTTAAAACAGTTCTTTTATACTAAAGCCAATATTGTGTAAACACATTTATATACAGAAGGTATTTTTGAAAAATAATTTTAAAAACAATCACCACTAATGCTTACAATGAAATAAGCACTCTACTGAAAAGTTTACTTCTTTATTTGTTTGCAAAACCTTTTATGGAAAGTGGTACATGATCACAAGACTCCAGCCATATCTCTTGCTGATATAACATTATTCTGTGTTTGACACAAGCATTACAAGTAACTGAAATAATGTGTTTCATATGTTATTTCTTTCAACCATCAACTATGTTTCATTCAATGCCAAGCCACAAAATCTCTAAAATGCCTTAATCAGTGCACAAACTAAAAAAGCGATTATATTTGTATAAGAATGTATCAGATGATTTTTGTGCCTCTTATTATCTGAGATAACCCTCTGCAGAGTTTTTATGAGCTGCTATACTCTCAAACATGATGAACACAGAGCAAGTGGGTTAAATCGTGGGGTCTGTTCCGTCAGCTGCCTCGTGTTTTGTTTTTTAACATCCAAGCTTAGTGCGTCATGTCTCATTTTATCCAAGATGTGATGCAGCTAACGGAAAATGCTAAGATAGAACACAAAATGAACTTAATTATATACAACCAAATTCTTATTCTTCTGCAGACTTACTCAAGAACCTTAAAAATATAGCAATATTGATATAACAGAACTTATCAATCAGTCACTCACGTTTTCATTAATTATGATAATCCTGGGTCTTATGAAACAATTGTGAATGTGCTTCAAGTAATGTCAATCACAGTAATAATTATGAACAGGTTGTCTAATTACATAGCTCATTCTGATTCTAGCAGCCCAAAAAAAATGCTGCAAATAATCTCCATATGCCATGTGCTTTCATATAACCCTTTAAAATATGCATATCATTTAGCTTTCATTTATTTTTTATTTCTTTTTTGTTGCTTAAACTATGAATTGTGATTATAAAATATTCTTTTTAATAAACATTATTGTATAAATTTAAGGTATACAGCATATCATGGGATATACATAGATAGTAAAATGGTTACTATAGTGAAGCAAATTAACATATCCATCATCTCAGTTACCTATTTTTTTGTTTGTTTGTTTTGGGGCAAGAGCAGCTAAAATCTACTCATTTAGCATGAATCACAGACACAGTATTATTTTATTATTTATAGACCTCATGTTGTATCTTAGATCTCTAGACTTGCTCATCCTACATAACTTTTAATTTGTATCCTCTGAACTACATCTTCCCATTTTTTGGACCACCTCTCCACCTATACCAACTGCTTTCTTCTCTGTCTCTATATATTTGAGGTTTTTTTTTTTTTTTTTTTTTTTTTTAGGATTCCACATATAGGTGAAATCATGCAAAATTGTTCTTTCTGTGTCTGGTTTATTCACTTAGCATAATTTGTTCCAGGCTCACCCATGGTATGGCAAATGGCACTATTTTGTTCTTTTGAACAAAATGTGTGTGTGTGTGTGTGTGCGCGCGCGCGTGCAGATACACAAAACTTCCTCACTGACAAACACGTTGTTTCCATATCCTGGTTATTGTGAATAATGCTTCCATGAACATTGGAGTACATACATCTTTACACGACGGTGATTTCATTTCCTTTGTGTATATATGCAGAAGAGAGATTGCTGGGTCATGCAGTAGTTCTATTATAATCACTGATGAAACTTCCATACTGTTTCCCATAATAGCTGTATATTCCTACCAGGTATACAAGACTTTCCTTTTCCCCACAACTTTTCCAACATTGGTTATCTTTTAACATTTTGATAACAGTCATCCTAGCAGGTATAAAGTGGTATCTCATAATGATTTTGACCTGAATTTCTCTGATGATTAATGATGTTGAGCATTTGTTCATTTATCTGCGGGCTATTTTTATGTCTCTTTTGGAGACATGTCTATTCTGGTCTTTTGCTCATTTTTCAATTATTTCTTTTTCCACTATTAAGTTGTATATGTTCTTTATATCTTTTAGACATGAATGCCTTATCAGATAGATGGTTTGCAAACATTTTCCCATTCCACAGACTGCCATTTTATTTCATTGCTTCCTTTGCTGTACAGAGGCTTTTTAGTTTGATGTCATCCCATTTATTTACGTCCTTTTGAAGCCTGAGGTTTTGGTGTATCACACCAAGTTATCATTGTTAATACCCATGTCCAAGAGTTTTTCCCCTATGTGTTCATCTAAAAGTGTTATAGTTCCAGGTCTTACATTTAGATCTTATCTATTTTTAGTTGATATCTATGGATGGTGTAAGACAAGAGCCTCATTTTATTCTTTGACATATGGAAATCTAGCATTCTCAGCACCATGTAATAAAGATACAATCTTTTTCTCATTGTGTCTTCTTGGTGCCATTGTCAAAAGTTAGCAGAGCATATATATTTGGATTTATTTCTGGACTCTCTATTCTTTTCCACTGTTCTATGTGTCTAATTTAATGCCAGTACCACCCTCTTCTGATCACTATATCCTTCCAATATATTTTAAATCAAGAAGTGTGATGTCTCCAGCTTTGTTCTTTTTGCTCAAGATTGCCTGGGCTATTCAGGGTTTTTAATGTTTCCATATAAATTTTAGAATTGTTTTCTTTTTTTCTGTGAAAAATGCCCTTGGGATTTTGAGAGGAATTATGTTGAATCTGTACATTGCTTTAGGTAATATAGACATTTTAACATATTAATTCTTTCCATCCATGAGCATGTGATTTATTTCCATTTATTTTTATCTCCCTTTTTATTTCTGAGATATCTGTTCATATTTCTTCACTTTATTTTTTAATATTTTTGTTTGAGTCTTCTCTCTTTTTTTAAATTAGGCTAGTTAAAAGCTTGATTTTGTTTTTTTGTTTTTTTAAAAAAAATGCTCTTAGTCCTATTGATTTTTCTGTTTTTTTTTTTTTCTGTTCTCTATTTGATTCACTTTTGCTCTGATTTTTATTATTTCTTTCCTTCCACTAATTTAAGCTTTAGTATGTTCTTCTTTTCCTAGTCCCTCAAAGTATAATGTTAGATAATTTATTTTGGAGCTTGATTCTTTTTCAGTGTAGGCATTTATTGCTATAAAATGCTCTCATAGAACTTCTTTTGCTGCCTCTCATAGAGTTTCACATGTTGTATTTTCATTGTCATTTGTCTCAGCACATATTTTTTGTTTCCTTCAATTTCTTATTTGACCCATTGGTTGTTCAGGAGCATGTTGTTTAATTTCTACATATTTGTGAATTTTTCACAATTCTCTTTGTTATTTCTAGTTTCATACCATTGTGGTTTGAAATGATGCTACGTATTTGTCATCTTAAGTTTTCTCAGACTTGTTTTGTGGCCTTACATATGGTCTATTCTGAACAATGTTCCATGTGTTCTAGAGAAGAATGTACATTCAGCTGCTGATGGATAAAAGTTCTATATATGTTTACTGGGTTCATTTGGGCAAAAATGCAACTCAAGTACAATATTCCCTTATTGATTTTATTTTGGACTGATCTATCCATTGTTGAAAGTGAGGTATTGAAGTCCCCCACTATTACTGTATTTCTATTTATTTATCCGTTCATGTCCATTAATGCATGCTTTACTTTATTTAGGTGTTCCAGTGTTAGGTACATACATATTTATAACATTTATATTCTCTTGATGATTTAACCCCTTTCTCATTTAATATTAACTATCTTTGCCTCTTTTGATTGTGATTTGAAGTTTGTTTTATTAGATATAAGTATAGCCCCCCTGCTTTCTTTTGGTTACAATTTGCATGGCATCTTTCACTCTCATCCTGTGTGTCTCCTTGAAGCTTAAGTGAATCTCTTGTAGGCTGCACCTAGTTGGATCTTGTTTTATCATACAGCCAACCACTCTATGTCTTTTTACTTAAAAATTTAAGCATTTACAGTCAAGGTTATTATGGATAGGTTACTATTGCCATTATATCCTTTGTTTTCTTGTTGTTTTATATCTCCTTTGCTCCTATCTTCCTTTCTTATTATCTGCTTTTGTGATTTGATAATATTCTGTAATTCCGAACTTTGATTCCTTCCTAATTATTGCTGTGTATCTGCTGTCATATTTTGGTTTTGTGGTTGTCAAGAGGCTTACGTAAAACATCTTATAGTTGTAATCAACTGTTTTAAGCTGATAACAACTTAACTTCTGTTGCATACAAAAACTCGGAACTTTTACCATCTCTGTCCACAATTTATGTTTTTGGTGCCACAATTTACATCTTTTTATATTGTGTGTTCCTGAACAACTTATTGTAGCTTTAGTTATTTTTATACTTTTAACCTTCATACAAAAGATATACTGGATTTATACACCACCATCACTGTATTGGAGTGTTCTCCAATATTCTATAATACAGTCTCCAATACACTGTAATACAGTGTATGGATCTGACAATACATTTACCTCTACCAGTTGTTTTATACTTTCATACATATTGATGACAGTAATTACCATTCTTTAATTTCCATATGAAGAACTTTTTTAAGCATTTCTTATAAGTAGACTGGTAATATATTCCTTTAGCTTTTGCTTGTCTAAGAAGTACTTTATTCCTCCTTAGTTTCTGAAGGACAAAATTGCTGGGTATAGTATTTTTGTCTACAAAGGTTTTTGTTTTTTGTTTTTTGTTTTTTGTTTTTTTTTCCAGTACTGGCCTGCAAGATAACTGCTGAGAAATACACTGATAATCTAATGGAGACCTACTCATGTGTGACTGTGCTTTTCTCTTGCTGGTTTAAAATTTTCTCTTTGTCTTTCACTATTGATAGTATGATCAAAATGTGCCATGGAAAACAACTCTTTGAGTTGCCTCTGTTTGGGGACTGTCTGGGGACTTTTGACCACATCACATCCAAGACTTATGAATGTTCAGCAATTATTTCAGTAAGGCTTCTCTTTATTTTCTGTCTCTTTTCTTTCTGAAAATTGTGCAATGTAAATATTTTTTCACTTAATGGTGTCCTATAAATCTCATTGACTATCTACACAATTTTTAATTTTTTAAAAAATATTCTGACAAACATTTCAAAAGACCTATCTCCTAGATTCCTTCTTCTGTTCATTCTAGTCTGCTGCTGAAGCTCTTCAGTGTATTTTTTATTTCACTGACTGAATTCTACAGCTCCATAAATTTGATTTGGTTCTTTTAAATGAATTATAGCTCTTATTGAACTCCTTACTCAGATAATAAATTGTTTTCCTGATTTCATTGTCTGTTATAACTTTCTAGGAGGTAATACCTTCTTCACCTTTTAGGGAATCTTAAGTCTACTTTGGCAGTAAGAATATTTTCCTCCATGCTAATTTTTTTTTAACAATCTGATAGGCCATTTCAATAAAATAAAATTGGCTCATCTTTTTTCATACTTACCTGTTCATTTTCTGCATTAATCACAAGGAGTCTCCAATATTTTGCAGACATATAAAAGAATTAAGGCATTTTAATTTTTGATTAATAAAATGTAATTCAGAGGATTTTTAAAGTATACTGACTAATTTTCTTAACAGATTCTCTTTCTGTTTAAATTTCTAATGGAAACTTTCTCATATAATTCAGGTCTGAAAGAATTCCAAGATGAGTCAATCGACTCCCAAAAGTTATTAACATGGTGATAAATTTATGTTATTTTAATTTACAAAATAAATAGCCATTCAACTGATCTTAATTCTGTAACAAAATTGTTATTAATTCTTATTAATTGATCAATGATTTTATAAATTAGCACATTTTTATACTTTACTTTGAATGTGATATGAATTGTCAATCTATCAAATAACCTACTGTGATAAAAACTTGTACTTATCAGATAATAGAAGTCTTTATATTTCTAGTGAAAATAAAAAGCATCTTTTTTGAAATTTGAAAATTTTGATAACACATAGCAAACAACTCTAGAACCTATGGAGTATGAAGAGCCCAGAAATTTAATCAATTAGGAATGTATCATCTAAAACTGCATTTCAGAGTAAGCTATTAAAATATTTATAAACTGATTGTATAATTAGTAGAGAAAAGCTTTACTCTTTAGAATGTAAAATTTGAACTTGCAAAACATTAATAAAGCATAAAAATGTTATATATAATTACCCTGCAAGTAATACTGTTACACTTAAGTGTAATAACAATAATATTGATTTTAAAATGATAGTAAGAATATAAACTCCTTTAATTCTTAAAACTAGTCTGTGATATAAACAACCCAGAATTTCATACATACGTCAAATATGAATAAACAGGATCACACAGGTAGTAAGTAGCAGAGAGCCAAAAATTTAATACATGGGATAGGTAGAAAAAAGGAATTGAATTTAAGTCTAGCTAACTGTAAAGTAGCATCACTCTGACTCTAATAAAGACAATCTAACTAGACTGGTAAAATAGGTCTGTAAGACTTAGAGGGCATTGTTGTTCCATACTTAGTTGAGTGTTTCCCATCCCTAACTGAGAAACTAGCACCAAAAAAAAAAAAAAAAAAAAAAAAAAAAAAAGTCTGTGTGTGTGGGGTGGGAGGGATCCAGTAAGTGTTTATTAATTTTTTTAAAGAAAAGAACAAGTCAATGCAGATTAAACCTCAGAAATATTTGGTCAGTAAGGAGCCCAAATATTCCAGCAAAATACTTAGCAATAGATAAAAAATATTATCTTGTTGTAGGAAGCCAAATTATTTTTCAGCCTGGTAAGTGCTATGTCCTGCCACCTCTCTAAAGAAGCCAACAATTTCAAGAAAAGTGCCCTGTTTTAAAACTAGGGCAATAAATTTGTTTATAGAGTTTTTTAGTTTTTAATTAGTCATCACCAAGAGTGTTTCATGATTCAGGTGCTTCAAATTGGACCAGTCATGCAAATAGGAACAGAATATAACTAATGCCAAATTTTCCTCTGAAGGGGCAATTGATCTAAACTTGTCTTTATTCAAGACATTTATAAAATAAACCACATTTTGATGAAAATATTCCACCATACTACTACCACTGTCACTACCATCAAAAGAACAGAAATTTGCTTTTTAAGTGACCTATCTTGCAAGCAAAGCTGTGATGTTTAGGGAAAGAAGCAAGACTCAAAAGCATGACTTATCAGAGCAGAAACATACTGAAAATCTAAATGAAATGGCCATTGTAACTAGGTAAATCAGAAAAAACATTACAGAATACGTTTGAGCCATGTAATATAAAAAGAATAATAGGTAGCTAAATGTTCTGATTGTTCCATGATTTGGCTAATTCTCTGAAACTTACCATGTGTAATTTTATTTTTCAAATATACCTAAGAATGTGAACAATCTGATTGAGGTGATGGCTCTGCATTTTTCAGCTGCTCTGTAAATGAAACTACTTCTGACAGAGGTATGATTGGTCAGCTAAGAGCCAAAAAAAAAAAATCCTACATTTATCCACATTGACTAACTGAAGCCACCAAGCAAAAGATAAATACAATGTACACAACAAACTGACAGATAGCAATTCCATATTAATATTATCATGAGGCTTATTCCATGGAAATTAGCACAATGAATGGCTCATTTTAGGTGCTTGATAATTCTCTGACTGAAATAAATCGAATGAAGGAAATATATTAATGAAGGGAATAAAAAATGTGGCAGCAGTACATCAAACTAATTTATATAAAACTATTCAGCTAGTATACCACCAACAGCACTTAAGAAGGACCTCACTGAACTATAAATAAAATCTGGAGAAGAAAAAAATAAAATGATTAAGGGAATTCATTGGACACAGGTGTTTTTGAAGTGAGTGCTAAGGGGAGAAAAGCATTCCCATGTATCTTCACCTTTAATGACGCATATGACACAAACTGACGAAAATAAGACTGTAATCAGTGGAATTGTATTTCATCAATTCTAGGAAAAGCCCAAAAGCTAAAGACATAACAATTTTCAAAGGGAGCTCACTCAAGTTTGTGAATGGTATACACACAGAATTTATTCAGCTCAGTGTCAAAACATGTTCTACCAAAAATCTTTTTTGAATTCATGGTTAAGAAGAGCTGCCTGAATGGCAGAACTGAGCAGTGATCTAGCCAATATGATACTCTTCAGACCCAGAATAAAAAAGACAACAGAGAAATTGTGCATTCTCCAGATGCTGGCAGGTCTTACTCTATTTCACAGTGAATTAATATACGTAAAGTGTTTAGTGCTACAAAGTAAATGCTACATGAGTCTTTACTAAAACTGTTAAAGGAGTAACTGAGGCAAAATCTTCACCACCTCAAATTATCCTTTTTTTTTAGCATTCTCTTTACAGGAGGCTGTTTTCTGTTTTTATTATTATTATTATTACATCACCTGAACTCACTACTTTCATTTCTGGCATCCTTGTCTAGTAATATCTTGAACAGTATTAAAATAACCTTGATGAAAGTAAAAAACAAAAGTCCCATAAAGTGTTATGGACTGAGACAATCACTCCTTGCTTAGAAATTAGTTGTATTCTAATGTCTTTTAAAACACATAGCTGTCTGGTTAAGGATGATTAGTAATCAGAAAATCAATAAATTTTTCCTTGGTTGCCCTCCGAGTCCCCAGCTTTTAGTTTTGGCTGTGTTCACGTTAGAGGTTTTGCAGGGCAAATTCTTTTTTACTTGAGAAAATCTTACTAATATCAGATGTTGAACATTAATGTATTAAAAAAGAATAACATTTTTATGAGGAGTGGTGAGAAGGATAGATAAAATAGAGGTTGAATATGCTATGGCCACTAGTATATATTTGAGAATAACAATGTCTAAGAAAACATTTTATCATTTTGGTACAATTTTTGGCATTATCAATTTTTCTGGTTTATCAAGTGGTGTCTGACAGTTTTTAGCAAGCTGGAATATTCTTCTTACAAACTGTTCTTACCTGAAAAGAGAATGAATAAGTTGATTTTCCCTGCAGTTTTTCTGGATATGAGAAAGGATGGCCTTGCATTATTGTTAGCCTCCAGATTTAGTAAGTATTTTCTTCTTAGAAATAATGCTGTAAAGTTATTGGAAACTCCTACAAAAATGTAAAAGGACCTTGACACCATGAAAATCCTAAAACAGTGCTTAGAAGAAATACTTTATTCCATAGGGAGTGTTCTTTATCTTATATCTCCAGGTTTAAAGCATATAAAACCTGAAACAATCTTTCCAAGCAAAATGACTTGGCTTTAAAAATCTCATCCTTTAAAAACATGCATATTTTTTAAAATTTTCAGCTTTGTTTTAAATTTTAGAAATTCATATAGGAAAGAATGTGAGGTAATGTGACTAAAAAAAAAAACCTTCCAGATGCTTACCTGAGTAGACAAAAATATATGTGACTATACGGTGATTATACATGAATACTAATGAATTATGCCTGTTTTATGTTCCTTTTCTAAAGGCATCTTACTTAGTAAAAGCTGGTCTTCCATTTGAAGCAATGAAAGAAAACAGTTTACATTTCCTGAAATGTAACACACCTTTATAACACTGAGGTTCTTCAAAAGCTTCTATTTCCCAAGCAACTGTGAATCCAAAGTCTTGATTTTTATAAAAGATCACAAGTGCAAACAAAATGAAAATATGTATATATTATATATTCTTCAGTTGTAGTATTATACTCAAAAACATATTTGTGCTACACAATTTCTAAATCAGTTAATATACTTGACCAATTAACAAAGATTGTCCAGTCTTATTCATTCATCTTTCTAACAGATGTTTTTTAACATGGGTACTAATGTTACAATAAGACATTTTCTAAAATGCACAGAATTAGTCCTAAAATGAGAAAAAAATATATAAATACAAGTTGTTATTGCATTGGCATCAGTGAGAGCTAGTTTAACCTTTCAGTGTAACAGGTATAGCTCTTAGTTTAACTGTTTTGTTTTTGTTTTTGCTAAAAAGTATTAATATCTCTTCAGTTTCCACTGGTTAGATTCCAGTGTCAGGACTGCTTAACTCTGATGTTCTTTTTGGATTATCTGAATATGTACAGCCTAACAGTTCTAGTCTAATCCTCAATGCATGGTGCATGTGCACATTAGGATTCCTCAAACGTACACAGAGTACAACGACAGCACAGGAGGTACTTTGCTTTAATGGCATTAGCTGCTGCTCTCATTGCTGCTCTTATATCCTCTTTGTAGTTTCTTTGTCTTTGCTATAGGCCCATTATCCACCAAGGCCAAAATCTGCTCTAACTGCTAATGCTAGGAGAAAAGTAAACCTTTATCCCATAACAGGGAGCTGCAGGTCCCCAGTTCCTCTTAAATGGGAAAAATGTTTCTATTCTTTAAAAGGAAGTTTATATTTTCAGTAAGGAGAAAACTTTGCTTGCAGAGCAAATCGGCTATTTTTCAGTTAGCCAATGATTTGTTCAACTTCTGTTGAGTAAAAGAAAATAGCTTTAAAAAGGCAGGAGGGAACGGAGAAAGGAAAATGCAGTCAGAGAAGAGGTTCGTTTTAAAGACTAGGATTCCATCAGACCCAAGCAAGCATACTTTGCACTTTCCTTATGGTCTCTCAATGTAAATATCACTTGTAAACAATGGAACAGGATCAAAAAGACCAAAAGCCCTTTGGCCCAGCCCTAAGAAGCCTTTAAATTTCTCACATTCACTAGGTACCAGTCATTTGAGAATAAAATACCAATAAATTAAAACAATTGGATCACTTTCTAGTTTACTACTTTGGAGGAATTATTTTGCAGACTAAAATTTAGTTGCGTTAATAATTATCTTTATGCCCAGGTATGTGTCCTTACAAAAATTAAGAGAAAATTTCCAATCTCCTGACATTATCAAAGTATAACTACAATGTTTTTGGTGTGTGAAGCTCTTTACCTTCCCAGTTTCTTTAATGAAAGAACACATACTCATGTTTAATAATTTTAATTATAGAAGCACTTTCTTGTAATGCTACATTCAGGAACCTGAAGGAGTCACCAAGAATATAAACTACACAAATTACAATGAAACCTATGCAATATGCACAGAGGATATGACTTGACCGGCATTAGCACCAGATCTTTAAAATAAGGAGTTCTTCACTGCAGTATTTTACTATGTAACTTTTTGCTGTATTAAAATTATGCTATCATAAACTTTTTTCAAATTAAAATGATCAAGAGTTGAAGAGCAGTAACTGCATGTGTTACTCCTTCTTTTCATCTGTTTTCAGGAAACACAATAAAATTTAATATGATTGTCATCAGTGGCATACTGTAACTTGATCCGTCCAATAATGTTGTCACTAACAGCCAACTTTGATAAAATAACATCAAGCAAAAAGACTACTCATAACATGAATCCTCTTTGAAATGTGTCTTTAGTGCTATGCTGGGGATGTCGTTTCTAATGATTTGACACTTCTATTTGATGAATGAAACATTATCTAAGGCTTATGTACCTATGGAATAGTCCACATTGCCAGTATAGATAAGAATTGATTTGGTGAGACTGAATCTAGCTGCCAAGTTTGTTTTGTATGTATAAATTATTGGTATAAACCTAGGAAGGAAAAATGGTTTGCTAGGGTTGGAAATGTTAGAGTATCTCTATGTAAAATCAATGTACTTTCCTAATAGAGCATTCATTTTCCCAGGTCCGTGACGTCTACTCACATTTGTATCGTGGTTCATACACTTCAAAGACCTCATAAGTTATTTTGTCTTCAAAAAAATTATGTGAACTTACTAAGTCAGTATAATTCTCCCATTTTTCAAATGATAAGGGTGAGTTAGAAAGGGGAAATGCCTTTCTTGGAATCTGAGCTTCTTATTTCCTATCTATTCCCCTGACTTATATCATAATGCCTGTAAAACCCCATATCTATAAAATGATAAATTAATTAGTTTGCTAGAGAACAAAATTATCACAAAAATTTATATTGTGATAATTTTATTCTATTTAGTATTCCTCATGTAAGAACTGGTTACTTCTGTATTATGAACTGGCTCTGAAAACAAACATACATACAACTAAGATTTTACTAACAGTTAAGCAAAGTATATTGGCCTAAGTCAGAACAAGGGCTTCCTTAACAATACTATATAATTCTGGGTTTCTTTATTGCTAGTCAATGGAGGGTAGATTGCCATAGTGTCTCTCTAGCAGATAAAATTGTTTTTCAGCATTTGAGACTTGATGCCTAAAAATGAACAGCACTGTTTCTGAGACTAATGACAAAAGAGGTCAACTTCCTGAATTTCTTTACTCCTGACATAAGCCTGAATTCTGTTTTGTTTTGTTTTGTTTGTTTTTTTTTATTACAGGCTCAGGTCTAATGAAGCCTCAGCCATGCAGTCACAGGCATAGCACAATAATATGAGTTACTGCTGACACAGCCATCACTCTTGTTCTTTTGAGTATTTCTTTCACTCTTTTGCTGATGCCATTGTGAAAATTAGTGCTGGCACAGGCTTCAAGTCATTTAATATCCTCTCTTATTTATGTGGCTATCCTATTCTTAAAATTTTGTTTGTAAAGAAGGTATTAATGATATATGGGGGGCAATTTCATTATAGAGTTTATTTCTATGGGTTTCTGGATTTTGCATATTGAGGTATTCCGCAAACTAAAAAGCAAAAGTAATCAAATATCAGAAAGCATTTTAAACCTGTATAACCTAAACTTAAAAATACATCATTACTTGTAATTCCAGCACTTTGGGAGGCTGTAGCAAGTGAATCACTTGGGGCCAGGTGTTCAAGAGCATCCTGGCCAATATGGTAAAATGCCGTCTATACCGAAAATACAAAAATTAGCCAGATGTGGTGGCTTACACCTGTAATCCCAGCTACTTGGAAGGCTGGACACGAGAATCACTTGAACCTGGGAGGCAGAAGTTGCAGTGAGTAGAGATTGTGCCACTGCACTCCAGCCTGGGCCACAAAGCGAGATTCTGTCTCCAAAAAAAAAAAAAAATCATAATACGACGTTTCTTCTCACTATTAACTGTCTAATTAAATGTAACAGAGTTTATTCTTTCATTTTTTACTTTAATAGGATGAGTTTTCTGTGACACTGTAATTGTTCCATCATTAGTTTTCATTTCTTAATTATTAAATATGGATTTAGAAGTAATCAAATCTTATATCTGAATCACCTCAAGGTTTTTATACTCCTAATGCACGGTCTGTGTTTAATTAAGAGCAAAGTCTCAGTTGTCCTATTTACACTCTGTGTTCATTTTCAATACCTCCTACAAAAAGCTTTTATAGAAGACCTATATTTACCATGTAACTGATGAAGAAATATGAAAAATCATTCAGAGACAAAATCCGGAATGAGGACACTGAAACTGAAGATATAGTACCAAGCTAAAACAATCGAAAGCTGTCAGTTTTCACCCCATGAATAATTCTGTTGACTACTAAGATATATTTTTCATAATAGTGATTAGAAAGAATTTTATCACAAGTATCAGAATGAGCTAAAAAAAAAATACCTATGCATAACATGTCACTTGTAACAAGGACATCTTTTAATATTGAAACATAATGAAATTATAAATCAGTAATAATCTAGAGCATAATAAAAATTAAATGAGAAATTTAAACAACGTTGGTTGAAAGTCATCTAAAACCAAAAGATACTTTTGGAAATGTTTCAGTCACCATAAACATTTACATTTTAAAATTATACATTTGTTAATGAATACTTTCAATAATATGACATTGTATTGGTGATTTTTCTTCAAAGTCATTTAAAAGCATTGTTAATTAATTTGAATGCCAAAATAAAACACTTCAAGGAAGATATTAAAATTATGTTGTACATATATAAATATCGAGACACATAAATCAAATAAACTTATCTTGTACGTTTGTGCAAATGAATCATGTTGCCTTCATAAAATACAGGTAAAATTGCATGAAAATAATTAAAGCATGTTGATAGGTGTTGCTATCTTCAATTTTTGTTAAAAAAGTAATTTCACTTTTTTTTACTCAGCAGGAGTCAGTTAAATTTATGTTAGAGAAGTTATATGATGACTTACAGATGCCTTCATATTTTATGTTGGTTTATGTGTTCTTCAAATTACACTTGGAAGAGTAACAGACACGCAGGTAATGACTTATTATTAATACTTTAGAACACCAAAAGAGAGGAGTATAAAATATATAGGGAAGCAATCTACTCACTGACGAATGGCTAAAGAAAACATGGTATAGGCATGCAAGGAAATTCTGCCATTTGTAACAACATGAGTGAACTTGGGACATCATGCCAAGTGAGACAAAACAAATACCATATAATTCCACTTAAATGAGGAAACTAAAATAGTCAAATTCATGGAAGCAAATAGTAGAATGGTGGTTGCCAGAGGCTTGAGGGTAGAGGAAACAAAGATGTATTAGACAAAGGGTACAAAGCTTCAGTCATGCAAGACGAATAAGTTCTACATATCTACTGTACGGCATAAGGTGTATATTCAATAATTCTGTATCATACACCTGAAAACTTGCTGAAGGGCAGATCTTATGTTGTGTTCTTATTGCCAAATAACAATAAGTAGAGAGGGTGGGAAGAAACTTTTAGAGGTGATGAATACATTTATGGCATAGACTGTGGTGATCATTTGTTTCACGGATATATACTTATCTCCGAACTTTCAAGGGGCATACATTAAATATGTACAGCATTTTATATGTTAATCTTACCTCAATAAAGTGGTTTAAATATATATGGTCACTTATGCTATGTCACAAATAAAATTTGAGCTTTTGGAAGTTGATAAATATTGGAACATTTTTACTGAATTTAATAGTACCACTTGGAATAAATTCAAATTTTAAATTTCAGAAATATATATATATATATATATACACACACACACACACACACACACACACACACACACACACACCCTGGGTTCTATTTAATAATTACACAGTCACTCATTGATCAGTGAAAGCTTATATAAAATGAAAAACTGATAAAGAAAGGCATATAGCAAAACTATACCCTCCCTCTAGTTTTTCTTCTAGGATGTCCTATAACAGCATAGCTTAAGTCACCAAAACCTTTCTCAAGTTCTGACAGTCCTAAAATACAGGTATAATATGAATAACTCTTCACAAGTAAAAGTAATGACCTCTTATTAAGTCATTTAATCCTAAAAATACATGTAACTACAACAATAATACATCACATCTTTTAGATTGTTTTTATGTTTTATCTCATGAATGAGATGGCAAGTCCTCATGTTTCTATGTTTGATATTCTGCATGTCTAAAATATTATTAATGACTCTTGAGTTTTTTATTTTAAAGGACAATTTTCCTTTACTATAAAATACTGCAATCGAAAATATTTCTATTTAGGTAAACTAAGGAATAGCAAATCAGAATATATAGTTCCTAATATATAAAATATAACTCTTTAGGAATACTAACATTTATATTTTTGGTTACATTTTATTGAACAGTTGATTTTTGGGGGGGCATCAGTTGTTATTTTTAGTCACCTGTAATGATGATATAAGCCTAATGTAACACTAGATCAGCCTTTTACTAAAAGTTTCAAGTAATTCAAGTGCACTTACCATGTTCCAGCCAGGATACAGGTAGTCTGTACCAACAAATTCAAAGTAGTGGGCAAACCCTTCCTTTAGCCACACGTCTTCCCACCACACAGGTGTCACAAGGTCACCAAACCACTGCAATAACAAAATTAATGGTCATCAAATGAAATAAAATCTATCCCCAATCTATTTTATCTAAAATTACATCTATTAAACCTTGATTATTATAACTGGAATTCATTCCCCAGTTGATTTTGTGATCTTAAAATGTGTTACGGCAAGACTGTATTGATTTATTTGACTACTTGGATGACACTAGTTTTTTTATACATGCATTCAGAGAAGAACAAAAAAGAATAATCTATAAACACAAAAGAATATTTGACTTGGAGAAGAAAGAGCTCAGGAGAGAAAAACTGATGACAGCTGTCTTCAAATATTTGAAGATGTATTATGTAGAAGAGGAAAGGCTTGTTTTCTGTGACCCTACGAGGGACAAACCAGGACTAGAGAATGGAAATTAGCATAGGTAAATGTCTGCTGAAAATGCAGAAAACCCTCCAACAAACTGAGATGGCCGAAGATGGGAAAATATGCCCTGAAAGATAGTGAGTAGTTCATCACAGGAGGTAAGTAAGCATCACCCTCTAGTGCCAGAAGCAATTCAGAAGACATATTTGCTTACTGATAAAACTAAGGGGTTTTGAGATTCCTCACACTTGACTCTTATGATTCTATGATAATAAAAACTCTGTAAGATGCCTTCATGAAAAATAATGTAATTTTAACTGGTGTTTTGATTAGATCATGATTTATTACTCTGAAACTTGCTTAGTTCAGGAAAATGTTAAAGGAATTCTTTTCTCATTAAAAAGAAAAAAAAATACATGATATGCCAGGAGCTAGCCTAAAGACAAGATTCCGTAAAGAAAATTAGATAACATTCCTCCTCATGCAGCTGACATTTTATTGTAGAGGTAGGGCAGATGAGGGGAGGTATACAATAAAAAAACAAATAAGCAAATGAACAAGGCAACTTCAGATCCTAATAAAATGCTACAGGAATGGAGGAACTGCTTTAGATTGTAAAAGCAAAAACGTTCTCTCTAAGCAAGTGACATTTGAGCGCACAGTTTAGTGATAAGAAAGACCCAGCCATGAGAAAAGCCTGGGAAAGAGAATTCCAGGGAGATGTAATTAACCCTTAATGTGAAGACTCTAAATGGGAATGAGCTATTTAAGAAACAGAAGAAAGACCTGTGCAGCTAGAACATAGTGGACCAGGAGGAAGAAAGCGTGGAAGAGTACCGAAAGGCAGACAAGTACCAGATCATGCTGGGCGTTAGGAGCCACGTTAACATGCTTGGCTGACTGTTTCAATAGGAACAGTATAAAGTTCCTATTCTTCAAGAGGATCTCTCATTGAAATACAAATAAAAACAGCTCTCAATATGTTGAGGGCCACAAAGTAAATGTTTAACTTTTTAATAATTATTTAAATTTAAAAATGCATGTATCTCCTTTAACTTGAAAACCTGTCTTCAGAATTGTGACAACAAATAGGTGGGCAGGAAAGGTAACATGGCAACTAATTGGGCAATGACAATGGAAATTATTTTAAGTGTTTCTACTAACTTCTGGTTCATTACTCCACAGTACGTGGCCTACCAAAAGTAAGCTATAACAAGAAAGAACTTAAAATATGAAACAAATTAAATCCAGTTCTCCAAACAATTATACATTATCAGTGTGCTTTCATTTCAACAGACCTATATATCTAACTTGTCATTTATAGGAGCATTCAAAAAAGGAACTGCTTTTGCCTCAAATAATTATATGATACTAGGTCAAAACCATCCTCTTTAGTACAGACTAGGAGCCCCAGTCATCTCTGCGAAGGATCCCTTTAAGTCTCTGAGGTGAGGAACACACATGAGAGATCTGACCAGTAGGGCAGGTACAAACATTTTATAGGTTCAATGCAAAAAACTGACATGTAGGGGTTGGGCATGGTGGCTCCCGCCTGTAATACCAGCACTTGGGGAGCCCAAGGTAGGTGAATCACCTGAGATTAGGAGTTCGAGACCAGCCTGGCCAACATGGTAAAACACCCCTGTCTCTATTAAAAATACAAAAAAAAATTAGCTGGGTGTGGTGGTGGGCGCCTGTAGTCCCAGCTACTTTGGGAGGCTGAGGCAGAAGAGTCACTGGAATCTGGGAGGTGAAGGTTGCAGTAAACCGAAGTTTGCAGTGAGCCAAGATCGCACCACTGCACTCCAGCCTGGATGACATAGTGAGACTCACTCTCAAAAATAAATAAATATATATATAAGCTGACATTTAGGTAAATGGTTGTCAGACCTGGACCAATACATCATTAAGTCAGTATTCATTTATTAGCATTTAACGGTTTACCTTCTTTCACTGACAGCATTTTTCACATCACTCTGTCCTTAGTTTTTTTAGCTTTTAAAAAGGTGTGGGGTTTATAATGTATTGGAATCATACTGTATCGTAATGAGATTTCTGGCATTATAAGTTTAAAGCTATCCATAATTACTGGTTGCCAGAACAGGTATCACTTTCAATTGGCATGAATATCTATTTTCAGTGATATTTTCCCACTAAAATTAAGATTCAAATAAGCACTGCAAAATCTCTCTAATACTTTCCATTCATTGTGAGAAAGTGTATAAAATCAAAATGAAATTAATTTTATCTTAGCTTCACTACAAAATTGGCTAATTTACATATGAATTTCTAAACATGCCAAGACAAAAAATGTCAATCACTTGAGAACAAGGAGTCTATGGCTGGGTTAGTGAAAGGCTTCATAAGTGTCTATGTGGTGGGAAAAGGGGAATAACAAATTGATTTCAGCAAAAGCAAATTTTGACACGTACACAAAACTCAGCTGCATCTTGCAGTGATGCAATAAATCATTGCCATCACACAGTTACCATATATACACACTAATAATCACAAGAAAATAAAGCAAGGTTGATAACTGACTAAACAAGGAATCCAAAGGGGGTGCTGGGTGGCAGTGCTATCTCACTCCTCAACTAAATGGAATGACAGTTGTCTACTCAATGTAATCAGTGTGTTTGCTTTTGTTTGTGCTACGATCTGAGAAAAATGGCATATCTTCCAGAAAGAACTACATATTGTTCTATATAAAATTAAAACTTAATTGGAAGGATAATAATTTAGCTCTTAACCTAGGTATTCAAAATCATTCTCAATAACTTGCACATTATACTTACACCTGATTCTTTTTCTCATACCTGGTGACATATCTCATGAACAATGACCATGGTGACATCCAGCAAATAAGAAATAGATGAAACACTGGGATCCAGCAGTATTCTTTGTTCCACAAAAATACTTAGTCCCCAGTTCTCCATAGCAGCATACGGATGCTTAGGTACAGCTAAAAGATCTAGAAATAAAATAAAATAGTTCCAAAGGCTTTAACAAAGACACCAGATTCTGAATTTATATCCTAAAAATGCCCAGAAATCCTAATTATAAGGAATACTTGATTTTACTTAGTGATTTTTTTTTTTTTTTTTTTTTTTTGGCAAATTGAACTACCTGCCATTTCTGCATGACAGCAGAAATATAGGCTATCACCGCAAATGCTGGTCACATCCATTCATCACAGTTCATTTTCAAGCCCAGTGTTAAACGTAGCTAGAAGTATCAGTGCCATTATTGATGGGCCCATCCTAATAAATTTTATAAGTCAAGGAAATCAAATGCAGTAGGAACCCACAGAGTCAAAGGTGTTGTGCCTTCTAATGAAAATACATTCAACTCAATGCAGTAAATACTATATTCTTACTTTTACCTCAATATTGTCTAAGAGAAAGCATTTTATATGTTTTAAAATGTGATGTTATTTTTATAATTGCTTAAATTCTAGTGTATTTTTCCAGTTCTTTTAAAAGTAATATGTTGCATGTAAATATATCTTCCAGAGAAAGCTTTGAAAGTGGATATAATGGAAAAAAAAAAAAAAAAACAAACTATTAAGAAAACCCACAAGCTCTGGTCTGGCTCTGTCATTGTCAACTAGTTAAGCGACATCAGTAAATCACTTAATTTCTTAAGACCACAATTCCCTCACCTATGAAATAAGGTCATTGGCCTTAATTATCTCTAAAATGCCTTCCAGCTTTAAATACCTGTGATCAGATGATTCTAAGATTTGTGCTTATTTTAAAAGGTCATAGAGGTATTATCAACTTCTGGTTATGGCGACACAAAGAGTTCATGCTTTGATGTACTCCCTCTGCTCCAGAGACATAGTGATGATAAATAAAATATTAAAAGGGAAAACTAAAAACATCTCCAGGCTCGAAAGTGAACCTCTCCCTGGACCAGAAATGGTACAGAAACACAAAGTGGTAATTGCATGTGAAGCCACAGGCCTGCTGGGCACGGGCTCCAGAAGCAGGCAGTGGCGGCTGGGAATTGACTCTGGCAGATCCTTCCAGAGCCAAAAGGACCTAAGCCAAGGTGACTACTTAATGCCAGGGATGGAGGTAGGGCACGCATGCTCATGAAAACAGGTTGAAAATAGCTAGGGCTCATTGCTTCCTGGGAAAGCTAGTAAGTGGCAGGGTAAGAATTTGAACACAGCAGCCCAGTCCAGCACCTGTGCTGAACAATGCCAAACATAGTGTTTGCAGTCTCTGATCTGGAAGTTCTACTTCTCCATATAACCCTGGAGTAACTCCCTATGATGCAACAGAAAATGACACAAGAATGTTCACTATAGTATTGTTCGTATAAGTGAAAAGGGAAAATTAAGTGCTTTTAAGCACAGTCAAGGACAAAGAAACTGAGAAATTGGTATATAAAGAAATATTACACAGCAATCAAAACAATGGATATCACAACTAGATTCTAACACTACATACATTCACATGGGCACTCTGAGAAAGACAATGTCAAGGAAGTAAGTGCAGAGTAAAATGACCCTAAAATAACATCCACTACTTAAAAACAAGTAGAATAACACCATGTGTTATAAATGGATACACATACATGAAGACATGCACAGACACAATAACGGCAAAATGCACACATAAAACACACACACATAGCAGTGATAAACATTAAAGTCAGGATCACGTTTCCTTCATGGAAGAAAGGAGGGGGAAAAGGATGGAAGACAGTTACACAGTGAATTAAATAGTGATTTAAAAAAAAAGTGACGTTTTTAATAATAATATTTCATTGTTGGTGATAGGTACTGATTATAATATTACTGATTCTTTTCCACATGCTTTAAATATTTCGAAATAAGAAAAAGAATAAAATAGTCAACAGTCTTATACTAAGGTTGATTCTTCTTTATTCCTGACTTTAACAAATATCTTCTCAGCATTGGTTGTGTTTTACTTTTTCTTTATTCATTTTTTGCAGGATGCAATCTTACTCTGTCACCCAGGATGGAGTGCAGTGGCGTGATCTCATGATCTCGTCTCACTGCAACCTCTACCTCCCAGGTTCAAGGGATTCTCCTGCCTCAGCTTCCCAAACAGCTGGGACTATAGGCATGCGCCACCACGCCCACTTAAGTTTTGTATTTTTAGTGGAGATGGAGTTTCACCATGTTAGCCAGGCTGGTCTCAAACTCCTGACCTCGTGATTTAACCACCTTGGCCTCCCAAAGTGCTGGAATTACAGGCATGAGCCACCACACTGGGCCAGTTGTGATCTTAAGTCTGAAATGTATATTAAAATAAGTCAAATATGAGCCATATGTTCCACTACATTTTAGACTAAGCATGATGGCATAACAGCTATAACACACAGAAAAAGGAAATACAAGCCAATAATTGAACATTTAAGAGTGCTATGAGAGAGAAAAAGCAAATCTAATTAGGGAGGTTTTCAAAGAGATGATAGTTTTTCAAAAGGTAAATAGGATATCAATGGGCAGAAAAAGGTAATCTATGAATTCATATATACAACAGATACTCATTGAGCATCTCCTTGGCTCAAAATAGACATTGTTTTGGTCTGTCCTGCAAGCTCCTTGCTCTTTGCCATCATGGTGCTTATATTCATACGTGAGTATGTGCAGGAGGTCAATTAACAAGTAATAAATGAATGAGAAAATTAGTAAATGACAAATGCTACAAAGACAATGTAACAGAGTAAGATAGTGACTGATTGGTGGGGTGGGTGTGGTGTGGTTAAGACAGCCCTCTCTAAGGTAGTCACATTTCATCTGAAATGTGAATAACGGTAGAAGCTAGTTTGTTTGAAATCAGAAGTGCATTCTAAGAAAAATGAAAATGAGACAAGTATGTTGGACAAAGAAAGATGATGCGGCTGAAATATATAAAGAGGAGAAACACAGATCAGACAACTGGTATGAATTGTAAGTTCACAACAAACAAATATTTTTACATATGATTCTACCTTGACACCTTATTTAAATATGAACAAACCAGACAACAGGACCACAGTGTGTCAACTTTTTCACCAGTAGATGGCAACAACAAAAGCAAGTCTGGTGTCATTTACTTGTAGGAACATGTGACTAATGAACAAGCCTTCTGACCTAAGCCTGTGACAAAGTAGAGGCAACTGTAAGCTGTAGTCCCCCAGGAGCCAAGAGTGATTAGTCCTCAAGGCTAAGTGAACATACACAAGCCACACGTTGGGATTTGGATTGGCTCAAATAGCACAGAAAGAAGACTCCACACATATGAGTCAGATGCAGTCTGGGAGTTTGGAATGAAGAGAAAGGTAGACTTGGGAGCAACTGTCAGATGGCAAAAGTCTGACTAACACATAAGCAAGTATGGTACGGAAATTGGAGGTTGGTGACAAAGACATCAAGCATTGGTGACCTAAACAGGCAGTTGGTTACATACTAGTTGGTATTCAGAGGTATGAGGTCACAAAAGTCAGGCCTGGGTAACAAGATTACAAGTTTTATAATAAGGAACCACATTTATAGATGGCAGAGTAGGGAAAAAACAAAGAAAACATTGTATGCTACTAACCTTATAACAGAGTATTGAAGAAACTTAGATTTTGTTGAAGCAACTGTGGAAAAGTATTCTTAATCGTGCCTCTGCTTTATGTTTTCACAGCTTAAGCAACCTCATATCATAGATTTATAACTAAGAGCACCTACATCAAGCGTATATTCACACAAACATTTGTAGACAAATATTTATAAAAGCCTCATTTCCAGTAGCTACAAACTAGGAACAACTCAAATCTCTGTCAATAGGTAAATAAAGTATGGTATATCAGTGAAAGAAAATACTACTCAGCATCAAAATGAAATGAACTATAGTTACAGTCCAAAACATGATTGAATCTCAAAATAGTTATATGGAGTAAAAAAGAAGAAAGCATATCTACTGTATGATTCATGTTAATTACATAAAATTCCAGAAAATGCAAACTAATCTATAGTGTCAGAAAGCAAATCAGAGGTTGCCTGGGGACAAAGATGGGAGGGGTTAGAAGATAGCCACAGGAAACTTTTGCGAGTGATGAATATGTTTATTATGGTGATAATTTCCTATGTGTAAATATGTGTTAAGGCACCGAATTATATACTTTAAATATGGACAGTTTATTATAAATCACTGCACCTGAATGAAGCTATTAAAAAAATACCAAGCTCATACTTACCTGGCAGGGGAGATACCATGATCACAAAAAAAATACCAAGCTCAGTAACAAAAATATTATTTCTTTTGTATATCTAAGGCAGGTGACATTAATTCAAAATGAATTAAATTATTTTAATTTTTGCAAAAAGAATTGTTATGAGGCTATATCCATTAAAATATACACCCATAACTCTTTCATATGACTTGAAAACAGAAGTAAGAAAATTCAAATATTTCAGAATCTAATTTACATGGAAATTCAAAGAAAATCCTTGATAAATTTATGCATAGTAGTCTGCTTCCAATTAATAATATAGTACAAAAACTATAGGCAGGAAATAATTCATATAATACTAGTGAATGTGATAACATAAATTAACAAAAATCTGACTTGCTCTACTTGTTTGCCTCCTACTCACCCTCAGTGCACTATAATTTGCCTTCTATTCTTAACACTATCCTAAAACAGCTCTGAATAAGTAAATTCACAAATTCTCATGGATACTTCTCAAATTTCATCTTTTTTGGCATTGCTGAGAATTATCATATGGTAGACTAGTGTCTATAATAACAGAATATCCATGTGTTTTCTCCACTTCTCAGATTAGCTCTTCTTGTTATTGTTTTCTGTTTTGTTTTTCATTTTCTTGCCATCCTCTGACTTTTGAAAATCAGCGTTTCCAGGATTTACATCTGTGGATTCTGTGTTGTTTTATTTTACTCACTGCTATGGTTTAAATGTGTACCCTCCACAATTCATGTTGAAATATAATCCCCATTGCAGTAGTATTAAAAGGTAGGGCCGTTGGCAAAATGACTAAGTTGGAAGAACTCTGCCCTCATAAATTGATTATAAAAGGACTGGAGGAAACTACCTTGATCCCTTTGGATCTCTTCTGCCGTGTGAAGACACATTAACCCCCTCTGGAGAATGCAGCAACAAAAAGTCATCCTGGAAGCAGAGCGTAGAACCTACCAGACATCAAACCTGCCTGTGCCCTATCTTAAACTTCTCAGCCTTTAGAATTATGAGAAATAAGTTTCTATTATTTGGTAATTACCCAGTCTGAGGTATTAGCATAAATGGACTAAGACACTCACTCTACTACTTATTTTCTTTGAGTATTCTCATCCACTTCAATGCTACCCATCACCACCCACATGCCCAGACTGCTCTCTTTGAGAACTAGATGAAAATATCTAAGCATCTTACAGTAGACAGCTATTTGATAGGCCCCCAACGTGCTGTGCCTCCTTGTGTAAGCCTCTCCCCTTTTAATCTGGCTTAATAGTACATACTAAAGGAAAGTGAAGAAAGCCTTGCAGCTTTGTTTTGTCCTCTAGGGAAAGTTAGCCCCCATAAAATAAAATGGCCCATTACCCTGAGAACATCATGCAATGAGAAACTTTACAACCTTGCAAAAGGTCCAAAGAATCACTAAATGAGGTCTGTTCAATAGTATATACTAACTGAAATCTAGTCTCCAGCATTAGTAGAAGTGTTGCCTTGTTACCCTTCTGATGCATAACCTTGTAAGCTAGAAATGCACTCTAATATTTTCCAAATTATTAAATAATCACTAACAACAAAAACATGTGTACAATATCAGTCCTTTCCTGTCTCCCACAGTCAGATTCTGATCTCACAGGTCATGATAGGTAGTCAGTTCAGAATAAGATGCTTTGCCCCAGCTTTGGGTTCCTCTAAGTCAGGCGTCCCCAAACTACGGTCCACGGGCCACATGTGGACCCCTGAGGCCATTTATCCGGCCCCCCGCCGCACTTCAGGAAGGGGCATCTCTTTCATTGGTGGTCAGTGAGAGGAGCACAGTATGTGGTGGCCCTCCAATGGTCTGAGGGACAGTGAACTGGCCCCCTGTGTAAAAAGTTTGGGGACACCTGCTCTAAGTCCTGGCTCCAGTGTGAAAGAGTCTGGTATCCTCTAGCTCAGATATTCTCTGCTACAGGATCAAGCTCACACTCCAGGCTCTGTGATACGTGACCTCAGATAGTTATCAATTGTCCTACTTTCTCTTGGTACTTTTCCTTTTGCCTAAGCCATATTTCCTAGAGTGCTGGCTTTTCCTGGTAATATTTCTTCACCAGCCAATTTCTGTCTTCCAGTTGTCCACACTCAAACTTATCAGTTCATTACAGATATGCCATCCATTTATTTAGCTAATTTGAGATTCATAAGAAAGTCTATAATAAGATCAGAACCTGAATGCCCCAGACTTCAACCTTAATCCTGAGTGAAAAGGGATAGAAAGTCCTGGAAGACAAGAATTTTTATGCTGGAGAAATAAATATCCCAGCAACTCAGGAGCATCACCTCAACAGCCAATCCCTCCATGCCCAGGCAGAAAACAGACCTGCTGCCAAGCCCATAGTGTAGTCAGGGGATCTGGCATTTTCCTGAAAAGCAACACTTGTCTCTGATGGGATGTAAGATTTTTTGCTCAGAAAATCTAAAGTGCCCATACATTAATAGAAGTTGCAGTTTCAGAACAGAATAAATTCTATAGATTTGTTCTTTCTGGTTTTCCCTGTACATGTAATATACTTATTTGAAGCAGGCATTCATTCATGCATTCATTCATTCATTCATTCAATAGTTTGAGGAGTACTTACTCTGTTCTAGCAGAGGAGACTAACAAAGATGCTGCTGTCTCCAAGCTCATGTTCTAGTTTTGAGGGCTTGGGGACAGCAGGTAGGGCAGGGGCCCAAATTATACACAAAGAGACAAATAAGACAATAGGAGACTATCATAAAAATTACATATAATATGTTAAAGTATAACAGAGTTGGAGGCAGAATACATTTGATCAAATGACCAATAAAAGTTTTTAAAAAATTAGTATCTAAGCTGAACCATCAACCCAAACCAGAAAGACAGAGCAGTTTTAATCTTAATTGCTACATTTCCAGTGCTAGCACAGTACCAAGCACACAGCTAATATTCAAATAGTAATTGCTAAATAAATGGTTACCTTGTGGTGGTAAGTCATGCTAAATATAGCTTACAACTAGTTTTGCTTGCAATCATAAGCCAAACAGATGTATAACCACTATCCATACCACTCAGGAACGGGCCTTCAGTTCAACAGTTCTGCTCATGAATTCCCTGTTTTCACTCTACCATGTAAAGAACTCTGCTGCTCTTTTAAATCACCTCTCTTCTCCTCTGCAAAGTATCACTAAGATCAGGCATCCCCAAACTTTTTACACAGGGGGCCAGTTCACTGTCCCTCAGACCATTAGAGGGCCGCGACATACTGTGCTCCTCTCACTGACCACCAGTGAAAGAGGTGCACCTTCCTGAAGTGCGGCGGGGGGCCAGATAAATGGCCTCAGGGGGCCGCATGTGGCCCGCAGGCCATAGTTTGGGGACGCCTGACTTAGATGCATTCCCTTACAATTCACAGATCGGTTCTATGCATACTGATTCTTCCAATCCAAAGCCATCTTGTGCTCCAATCCGCAGGCTTCTGACCTGACCCTTACTTCTGTGTCCTGCCCCACTTCACCTTTTGAATTTTACCTTTAATGCTGTCACCAGGTTGTACTCTAGTAGCATCTCAATTACACTCCATGTTATTTTTCCAGATCTGCTCTCAGATCTTCTTGGCAGAAGGTGATGCATATAATGTCTAAAGCTACAAGTTGTGGAGTCCATACTGGGTCTGGGATCCAAACCCAAATTGTTTAACCACTCTCAGCTTTCACTTTCTTATGGATAAAATGGGGATATTAACAGTACCCGCCTTGCAGTTACTGTGAAGATTAAGTGAGTTATACCATGTAAAGCACTTAGTCCTACGTAATGCTGGATAAATGCTATCACTATTTGAGATCTTTCCAGTTCTTCCCCATCCTGAGGAATCAAATGCATCATAGGCCTCAGGAAAGAGAGGAAGAGGAGTCTTCAAACAAAGACAAAATTTAGTTTAATATGTTACATTATAGATTTTAATTTTCAAATTGAAATTTTATCTTATGATTTGAAGCAACATAGATCCTACTTAAGAGTTAGTCAAAAAGCTTTATAGGATATGCCCATATTATCATCCAAGGACATAAATAAATTTTAAAGGCATAGCAGGTTTAAAAAAGAAAGTTGTATTTTGATTATATCATAACTGACTCTTGCTCAAGACTGTTTATATATGCATTTGTGTTTAAGAATAAAAAATGAAATATCTTGCTCTGAAGATTAATATATGTGGCTAGTAAAAATATAAACTACACTTGAAATAGTAACAATAATATAAAATTTACAGAAGTAATTCATAACTAACACTTATAAAATGAGAACTACCATTCTTTTTCTTCGTTTCAAGGGTATATTCTCAAGATTTTTACTCATAAACAACTTAGGTTCTTAATGACTCTTTTTCAGTTTGTTTGACAAAAAGTTTAAACTTTGCTATTCTTAGATACATTCCCACCAAATTTAAAAGTCAGTCCTTCAAAACTTTAAAGCAAAATACATTTTTTTTTCCTGATGGACTTTTCTTGGGGGCATCATTTATTCAAAATAGACTAGTTTCAGCTATACATTGTGGCTTATAGCAGAACTTTCATCAGCACTACTTGCATTCAGAAACTTAGCTTTCAATTTCTCAAACTCATAGCATTCTCCTAAATTAGCATTAGGCCATAATACGCAGTCAGTGTTTTTGCTGATCCTCCTGCCACACATTCAAAAGAATTTTTTCATTTCTGCAATCAATTATCCTCGACACTTACTGATTACTGTCAATTGCAATGGAGGAACACTTTTCATATGTTGCCTGATTTCCTTTTTCCCTGAAAAAAAGGCTTTCTTTGCCAAAGGATGTATCCCATAAGCACAGGGAACATTTGTCAGTTTCTTGTCCCTTTAATTTTTAAAATTAGGGCCACTTTGGTCTTCACCATCATGTTGTGCGTTTTTTGTTGTGCATCTACTACTTTCAGAATCACAGTCTTTGCTTTAAGAAACAGAATTAGGTATGAACACAGAAAAGACATTAAATGACCCCTATTGCCATCCACTAGTGATAGGTTAAGTTGACTAATACTCCTTATATAACAAAGATTTTCTGTTATCTCAAAGAATACAGGTTGAATATAAGATTCCTTCCTATTAAGGTTCCATTTACAGTATATTTTTATTTATTCCAAAAACACTTACTCATTACCTAATACTGGCCAGACTGATCTAAGTTGGGCATATAAACATTGAACAGTAAATACATAGTCCCTTTAAACTTTCATGGAGCTCAAAAACCAATAGGGGATACAAACAAGTTGAAAAGCATATATATTACAGACACACATGAAGGCAATTACAATGTAGTGCATATGGTACAACTGCACAGTATAATGGCTATAGCATAGAGCAGGGATTAAGAACATGAACTCAATTCTGCTACTTAATGGGGCACGTTACTGATCCTCTCTACCCCTCATTTTCCTCACCTGTAAAATGAGGATGAATATTATTGCAACTATTTTGCAGGATTACTGCAAGGGCTATTGTTGAAACACATTTCTCAAGGGTCTCTCACATTTCTGTATATCTTATGAGCACAGGCACTGACTGCCTTTTGTTCCACACTATCTTTTTAAGGACATTTATACAGCAAAAACAGAGATAGTATGCTGTCCAGAGCAAAAGGCTGGCAGACATACTATCACTTATAAAAGAACAACATTCCCTGGAGTCAGGTACACTCACCTGTCATATAATCCACTGCATGTGCAGGTATCAGCTGGACCTCTTTGTGTCACTCTTGGGAATTAGGGCTCTGGGAACTGGCACAAAAAATAATGATACCAGCAGGATACGGTGGCTCATACCTGTAATCCCAGCACCCTGGGAGTCCGAGGCAAGAGGATCACTTGAACCCAGGAGTTCAAGACCAGCCTGGGCAACATAGTCAGACACTGTCTCTGCTAAAATAACAAATTAGCTGGGCGTTATGGTGCGTGTCTGTAGTCCTAGCTGGGTTGGAGGCTGAGGTTGCAGGATTGCTTGAGCCCAGGAGGTCAAGGTTACAGTAAGCTATGATGTCACTGCACTCCAGCCTACGCAACAGAGTGAGACCCTGTCTCTATAAAAAGAAAAACTGCTTATACTCTGGCTACTACTGTAGCTAGAATGATAATGTCTTTTATTTCTAATCAAAGAGTTTCATGACTTTTGCAAGCATTCATGAAACAACGGTGGTCTGACTAGCTGATATTACAAGTAGGATAAGGTAAAATCTTAGACTCCTCACAGTTTTTGACAGCCTCATGAAATAATATATGTGGGGTGCTTAGAACAGTACCTAGCAAGTGGTAAGTTCTCAATAACTGTTAGCTATTGTGGATAAAAGATATCCACATCCTCATTCCTGAAACTAGTTACTCTATTAGGTTACTTGGTAGAGGGGAATTAAGGTTGCAAACAGAATTAAGATTGCTAATCAGCTGAAATTAAGAATGGGAAGCATATCCTGGATTATACAGGTGGACCCAAATGTCATCACAAGTGTCCTCAAAAGTGAACGCAGAAGATGGAAAAAGAGTCAGTGTCAGATTGCTGAAATGTGAGAAAGACTCTACCAGGCATTGCTGGCTTTGAAGGTAGAAGGGGACCATGAGCTGAGGAATGCAGTCTCTAAAAACTGGAATCATTCAGAAAATGTAGCGATTTTCCCCAAAAGCCTCCAACGAGAATAGTGTCAGAGTTCCAGCCTACATAAGTGTAAGATAATAAATTTGTTTTAAGCCACTAATTAGGTACTAATTTATTATCGCATCAATTGGAAACTAATAATTATCATTATCATCATTATCTTTATTATTATTACCATTACTCTATAAAAGAAGTCTCTAATATTGACATAAGAATGAGAAAAGGCTTCCTTAAAGAATGTCAATTATGGGATCTGTTGTGAGAATAGTGGGTAGCCAGAGGGGAAGTGTATTTCAGGTTAAGAAAGTAGCATATGCAAAGAAGTAAGTGACAGTGCAGTATTTTCAGTAATCAAAAAAAAAACAAAAAAACAAAAAAAAAAACTGGATCAATACGACCTGAAGCTTATACTGACAAATCCTGTGTTGGACACGCTGAGTTTGAGTCAACCCTAGAACATCCAAATAGAGATATCTACTAAGAGGCTGCCTATAGAAGTCTGATGCATTGTGGAGAGGCTTGGATGGGGAAAAAGATTTAAGAAGTCCTCAGCACATGGATGGGAGGAGACTACGACCAATGCTGAGTAGAGAAGAGGGCTAAGACAGATGCCTGAGGAGCACTGAAATTTAAGAGACAGGCAGAGGGCGACAGCAACCGGGGTAGGGCCCGCAAAGTATACTGACAAGATGCTGTCATGCAAAGGGGAAAGAAAACCAGGAAAGTGTGACATTGCATCATTCAAGAGTAGCGATCCATTCACAGGGAAGGGAAGACTTGACAGTGTCTATGAATATCTCAGGTATATTTATAAAACACAGGCAATATCTAATCAAGTAGCTGAATTTTAGTTAACAATTTCAAATAATACTAGTTTCTCATTCAATACTGTTTTCAACAGATTTTCCAAATAAATTGTAAAATATTTTACACAGATGTAATACCAAATCTAATCACATATATTAGCACTATCACCTGAAGGGAAGGAAAAACCAGTGCTCGGTTAGCGGTTCTCATAATCAGGTCTTTAATGAGGATCAGTTGCTATCTGGGCCCATCCCACAGCATGGAACTCAGGAGTCTCCCCTGTTTTAAAAGTCTGAGGTAGCTGGAAATCAATTTAGCAGTTTGAACAGCTCTTTTACACTCTTTAATTGACAGATTCACATTTCCAGCAGAAGGGAGTATGAAAACAGCACTATTTATAAATGAGTGTTCTTAACTCTTGAAATTTGCAGTTGTCAGTAAA
Source organism: Saimiri boliviensis (assembly GCF_048565385.1). Classification (NCBI taxonomy): domain Eukaryota; kingdom Metazoa; phylum Chordata; class Mammalia; order Primates; family Cebidae; genus Saimiri; species Saimiri boliviensis. The sequence goes on from NC_133455.1 coordinate 59,564,202, forward strand.
ATGTATTTCCAAATTCTTATGTACTTTAGACAGTGTGAGTACAAAGTGGTTACCTCTAAAAGAAATTATTTATGTAGGCTTGGCAAAATGAAAACAAAGATTTATTGTGCCTTAAGGCCAGCTCCTCTCAGCATAAGCTATACTAGTAGTTCACACAATATTCAATAAAAAATGCAAACATATTATCCCAAGGAACCAAATGATCTGTTCTTAGTCTAAAACTGTATAACATTAATTCCAAACAAAATCAAATACTTGTTGACGCCCACGAGGGAAAAAAAAACAAAAAAACACCGATACCCAGAGGTTACTTGACTTTTTAAATCACTTATTGCGGTGCGTAGTATTACCTAATATTAGCTGGCATCTAAACAATAAATGGATTATAAGAGCTGGTTGTATAAACAGGAGATACTGAAACTCACTGTGAATTTTATAGGTTCCTAGGAACAACTGAGAGTGCTTGGAGTAATGAGGGCAAAGCGAAAAGAGAAGAACAGATAATTTAAAAACAGCACAATTACAGAAATGGAAACTATGATGACATGGTGTTACTTTACTACATTTTAACACTAAAATGAAGCTAATTTGCCTTTAAGGGAACTAAAAATAGAATCTTATCAATTTAGTCCTTGCCCTGCATACTACTAAAAGACTTTATCTTTTTTATAATCCAGACTTACAGATTTTCCATTTGAAATACCATCAAGTCATTCAATGTCATGAAGAAAAATGAATACCATGTCCCACTCGGGCTGAATTATGTATCAGCTGGGAGACATTGATCAAAATATGAGCCACGTCTTTCATAACTGAAGGTACCTAATGCTTTGTTATAAATATCTTCTTGAGAGTATAAAGAAACTGGCTTTTCCAAATTTTTTCACAGACGGGTTTCTGAGAGCTTCTATTCGATGATTTTTTTCAAAACCCATTACTAGTGTTCCAAATATTCCCTAGTTCAATTTACATTAAATCAAGAAATGAAATACAGAAAGAACTAATAATGAGGCAGAGATTGAACTGAACCCTTTACCTCTCCAAGCTCCAGTATCTAATGTGAATCACTAAGTTATACTCCTAAATTGTATTTTATAAGGAAGAAAATGCTTTGTACCCATAATGGAGAAATGCTGAGAAGAGATTTTTTTTTTTTTACTCATCATAAAAATGTTTCTCCTAATGTAAATACTCAGGGAATTGACATAATAGAAAATTGCCAGGAGCTATTTTCTTAACACCACAGTTAATAGAGCATGAGAGTTCTATAGCTCAAAACGACATGTAACTTATCACTACATTTGCGACAGGAGACTACCATGAAGAAAATGATAACACCCTCCTTATTATTTGTTTTTTCTTGTCCTCCTTATATACTATGCAAATCTTTTATTTGTGTACTTGGAATCTGTTTGAATAGTTATTAAAACGAAAACCAGTACTCTAATATAAACATAGCATGAAGTGCTATATTAAAATGCAGAGGTCCAAGAGCACAAAAGCATCTGCTCATGTTTTGCAGTAGCATTTGGAATATTCCAGTCCTGGATGGGGACGGCACACTTACAGCCTGGCCACCTTTCCAGGCTTCCAGCGTGGCCAGGGAATGCCCCAAAATGAATGGGATGAAAGCTAACCAACTCAAGGAACATATATCTAATTCTCTGAGTCTGTGTGTGTGTGTGTGTGTGTGTGTGTGTGTGTGTGTGTGTGTATAATTATATATTAATATAATATTTATAAGTATACATACTGAGTATATATAAGTATATATACTGTGTAATATTACATATATACACACATCAAAATACAGAATATATGTGTATGAGTATATATATATATATGTGTGTGCGTGTGTGTGTGTGTGTGTGTGTGTATATAGGAGATATATATGTAGGATTAAGATTAGCCAAATTTTGGTAAACTAGTTGAATTCTATGAGTCCATGATTCTAAATTCATAGTGGAAATAGACTCCTCTATATGTAGTCCTATATAACTCCAGGCAGACAGAAAGATTAAAACCAAGCAATACTTGTGGGTTCTGTCCCAAAAGGTCCAATTTAACAATAATAGCCAATAATAGTTTTAAAAAATCATTTGCAAAGTCTCCAAATTAGCTCTATAAATACCTCTAACTTTTTATTACTGACACTTCTAATATCTCAGACTGTTTTAAACTTGACCTACTGATCTCTACCACCCTAAAGTCTAATAATTTGTTGACTACTAGGTAAGTTTTCATATTTAATGTAATTGCCAACCTCAACACTCCTATTTGTTACTGGAAACATAAATCCATCCATTAAAAATTCTACACTCAATTAAAAATAAGTATAATCATATTTCAGAAAAAAATATTTCTACAAAAGAAATAACATTATAAAATATATTAAATACCAAAAGTTCCAAATTTACCTTTACAAAAAAAAACTTTAAAAATCTTCATCCTTGACTTATAAAATTATTTTTAAAGTTTAGAACTACTAAACACTTGTTTAAAGTGTGCAGATTTTTGTACCATATAACCAGTTGGTTATTATTATTATACTATAAAGATATGCCACATTTTTAGATCACATACATTTTTTAATGGCAAAGAGTACCTGAGAAAGTTTTTGCAAAATTTTCTATGCTGATCATCTTTTGAGAAAACTTAGCACTTGGAAATATCAGAAATATTAACCCTGAGAACACAAAAGACATTAAGTTAGTAAATTTGAGATCACCATTGACTCTGAGACTTCATGTAGTCATCTCTCGCTTCCTCCTTCTTTACCTCCTTATGCTATATTACTGACTCTTAGAATAGAGGTGTAAAATATTGTGTTCAATGAATCATAAAGCATTCTCAGTGTTCTGGAAAGCCTAAGATCCATGAAGAGAAATGGCAGGAGGCGAGTTAAGATAGAAGCAAATAAATCTTGAAGGATATTGTATAGCTTTATGGGTTTTTACTCAAGTAGTCCAGGACCATGAACTATTTGTGTTTAGGGAGAAAACTATCACAATATAGTCTTGTTACTACAAGTTGTGGTTCATGAATCAGCAGCACTGGCATCACCTGAGAATTTGTTAGAAATGAAGAATCTCAAAACCAGCTCCAGACTAACGAAATCAAAATATGCATTTTTAAAAGATCCTCAAACTATTTTTATGGACATGAAAGTTTGAGAAACCATAAAAAATGCTGAAAGATAACATCAGAAAAACTCTTCTAGACATTGGCTTAGGCAAAGAATTCATGACAAAGACTCCAAAAGCAAATGCAATGGAAACAAAGATGAATAGATAGGACTTAATTCAACTAAAAAGCTTCTGCACAGCAAAACTAAAATGATCAGCAGAGTAAACAGACAACTCACAGAGTAGGAGAAAATATTCACAAACTGCATCTGACAAAGGACTAATAAACAGACTCTACAAGGAACCAAAAAAAAATCAGGAAGAAAAAAAAACAAATAATCCTATCAAAAAGTGGGCAAAGAACATGAATAGACAATTCTCCAAAGAAGATATACAAATGGCCAACAAACACATTAAAAAATGCTCAACATCACCTATTATCAGGGCAATGCAAATCAAAACTACAACATGATGCCACCTTATTTGTGCAAGAATGGACATAATTTAAAAATCAAAAAATAACAGATGTTGCTGTGGATGTGGTGAAAGGGAGCCTTTCACCACACGTTTTACACTGCTGGTGGAAATTTAATAAAACCACTATGAAAATCAGTAGGGAGATTTCATAAAGAAATAAAAGTAAAACTACTGTTGGATCCAGCAATCTCACTACAAGGTATCTACCCAGAGGAAAAGAAGTCATTATATGACAAAACACTCGTACAAACATGTTTATAGAAGCACAATTTGCAATTGCAAAAATATGAGCCTAAACGCCCATCAACCAATGAGTGGATAAAGAAAATGTGGTATGTATTTATACCACGGAATACTAATCAGCTACGAAAAGAAATGAAGTAATGTCTCTTGCAGCAACATGGCAGAACTGGAGGCCATCATTCTAAGTGAACTAACTCAGGAATGGGAAACCAAACATCGTTTATTCTCACTTATAAGTGGGAGCTAGGCTATTAGAATGCAAAGGCACAGGAATTATATAACAAAATTTGGGGACTCAGTGGAAAGGATGGGAGGGGAGTGAGGGATAAATGTCTACACATTGAGCACAGTATACGCTGCTCAAGTGATGGGAGCACTAAAATCTCAGAAATCACCACTAAAGAACTTTTCCATGCAGCCAAATACCCCTGTTCCCCTAAAACTATTGAAATAAAAAAAACTAATAAATACAACTCTTGAGGGGAAAAAATAATGTACTCACTTTCTTTTTACTTGTATATTTAAAAGCTATAAGATTATTAATGATTTTTAAAAGGTCAATTTGACTTCCACTCTTCCTATTTGAATGTCTTTTATTTCTTCCTCTTGCATGATTGCCCTAGCCAGAACATGCAATAATATGTTGAATAGGAGTGGTGAGAGAGGGCATCCTTGTCCTGTGCCAGTTTTCAAGGGGAATGCTTCCAGCTTTTGTCTATTCAGTATGATATTGGCTGTTGGTTTGTCATAAATGGCTATTATTTTTTGAGGTATGTTCCTTCAATAACTAGTTTATTGAGAGTTTTTAACATAAAAGGATGTTGAATTTTATCGAAGGCCTTTTCTGCATCTATTTAGATAATCATGAGGTTTTTGTCTTTAGTTCTGTTTACATGGTGAATTTCATTTATTTGCCTGTGTTAAGCCAGCCCTTCATCACAGGAATGAAGCCAACTTGATCATGGTGAATAAGTTTTTTGATGTGCTGCTGGATTCAGTTTGCTAGTATTTTACTGAGGATTTTTGCATCAGTGTTCAACAGGAATATTGGCCCAAAGTTTATTGTTGTTGTATCTCTGCCAGGTTTTGGTATCAGGATGATGATGACCTCATAAAATACATTAGGAAGGAGTCTCTCCTTTTCAGTTGTTTTGAATAGTTTCAGAAGAAACGGTACCAGCTTTTCTTTGTACCTCTGGTAGAACTCAGCTGAAAATTCATCTGGTTCTGGACTTTTTTTTGTTTGGTAGGCTATTTATTACTGCCTCAATTTCAGAACTTGTTATCGGTCTATTCATGGAATCAACTTCTTCCTGGTTCAATTTTGGAAGGTGTATGTGTCCAGAAATCTATACATTTCTTCTTGATTTTCTAGTTTATATGCACAGAGGTATATATAGTATTCTCTGATGGTTGCTTGTATTTCTGCGGGGTCTGTGGTGATATCCCCATTATCATTCTGATTGTGTTTATTTGAATCTTCTTTCTTTTCTTCATTATTAGTCTAACTAGCAGTCTTTTTATTTATTTATTTATTTAAAAAAAAACAGCTTTTGGATTTGTTGATTTTTTGAAGGATTTTTTTGTGTGTCCCTATCTCCTTCAGTTCCACTCTGAGCTTGGTTATTTCCTGTCTTCTGCTAGCTCTGGGATTTGTTTGCTCTTGCTTCTCTAGTTCCTTTTGTTGCAATGTCAAGGCATCAATTTGAGATCTTTATAGCTTTTGAATGTGGGCATTTAGTACTATAAATTTCCCTCTTAACACTGCTTTAGCTGTGTCCCAGAGATTCTGGTACATTGTCTCATTGTTCTCATGAGTTTCAAAGAACCTCTTGATTTCTGCCCTAATTTCATTATTTATCCAGAAGTCATTCATTGGTAAGTTGTTCAGTTTCCATGTAGATGTGTAGTTTTGAGTGGTTTTCTTTCTTTTTCTTTTTCTTATTATGCTTTAAGTTGTGGGGTACACGGGCAGAATGTGCAGGTTTGTTACATAGGTATACATATACCTTGGGGGTTTGCTGCATTCATACCGCCATCATCTAGATTAGGTAATTTTTCTAATGTTATCTCTCCCCAATCCCTCCACCCCCTACTGTCCCTCCCTTAGTCCCCAAACCCCCAATAGAGTCCAGTGTGTGATGTTCACCTCCCCGTGTCCATGTGTTCTCATTGCTCAACACCTACTTATGAGTGAGAACATGCAGTGTTTGGTTTTCTGTTCTTGTATCAGTTTGCTGAGAATGTTCCAGTTTCAATCCATGTCCCTGCAAAGGACATGAACTTGTCCTTGTTTGTGGCTGCATGGTATTCCATTGTGTACATGTGCCACATTTTCCTTATCCAGTCTATCTTTGATGGGCATTTGGGTTGGTTCCAAGTCTTTGCTATTGTAAACAGTGCCACAATAAACATACGTGTGCATGTGTCTTTATAATAGAATGTTTGATAATCCTTTGGGTATATATTCAGTAATGGATTGCTGGGTCAAATAGCTGAATGGTTTTCTTAATCTTGAGTCCTAATTTGATTGTGCTGTGGTCTGAGAGATTGTTTGCTATGATTTCAGTTCTTTTACATTTGCTGAGGCATGTTTTACTTTCAATTATGTGATCAATTTTAGAGTAAGTGCCATGTCGCATTAAGAAAAATGTGTATTATATTATTTTGGAGTGGAGAGTTCTGCAGATATCTATCAGGTCCACTTAGTCCAGAGCTGAGTTCGAGTCCTGAATATCTTTGTTAATTTTTTGCCTTGATGATCTGTTTAATACTGAGAGTGGGGTATTAAAGTCTCTCACTATTATTGTGGGGGGCTAATGCTCATCGATGATAGACTAGATAAAGAAAATGTGAGATAGATAGATGATAGATAGATAGATAGATAGATAGATAGATAGATAGATAGATATACATATAGATATATAAACACAACATGGAATACTATGCAGCCATATAAACAGATTAGATCATGTCCTTTGAGAACATAGATGAAGTTGGAAGCTATCATCCCCAGCAAACTGATGCAGGAACAGAAAACCAAACACCACATATTCTCACCTGTAAGTGAGAGCTGAACAATAAAAACATATGGACACAGGGAGGGGAACAAGACACACTGGGGTCTGTCAGGGAGGGCTGGTGGGGAAGAACACTAGGGAAAAGAACTAATGAATGCTGGGCTTAATGCTTAGGTGATGGGTTGATAGGTGGAGCAAACCACCATGGGGCACATTTACCTATGTAACAAACCTGCACATCCTGCACATATACCCCGGAACTTAAAAAACAATAATAAAAAATATAAAGAGAACGAGAGAGAGAGAGAGAGAGAGAGAGAATGCTGATGCAGAACAGCAGTTCTCAAATTGAGAATCATCTGAGGGCTTATTAGGATACATATTTATGGGCCCCAAATCCATAATTTTCAATTCAGTAGGTCTGAGGTAGGGCCAAAGAATGTACACTTCTGGCAAATTTCCAGGTGATGTAGACACTACTGGTCTGGAGAAAACACTTTGAGAATCATTGTTGTATAGAAAGAGTTTGGAACACAGATCCTCAAATGTTGTCATAAATTTGAGACACCTGAGAAACTAAAAAAAAATATGAATATATGAATGCCTGTATGTTGTGAAATTGGGATGTTGGTAAGATGGTGGTATAGGACTTTTCAGAACTCATTTCTCCATAGAAATATTAACTTAAATAAGTATCCACACACAGAAACATCTTCACAAGAGCTAAGAAAAAAGCAAGAGATATAGCACCTGGGTGTTGCACAGAAATCAGAAAAGACACTTTGAAAAAGGTAGAAAGAACAGTTTACATTAACCACATCACCCTTCTCTGAGCCACAGGCAGCACAGCATGGAGAGAGATACCCTCTACAATGAGGAAAGAGAGGGAAGTGAGAACTAAACTTTGTCCCAGATCTCAACAGTGGGTCTACCCACTGTTTTTACAGTATCTACAAAAAAAGTACTCAGGAATAAATATAACCAATAAGGTGGAATACCTGTACAATGAAAACTATAAAACACTGACTAAAGAAATAGAAATCATATGTGTAATCACAGCACTTTGGGAGGTTAATGTGGGCAGATCACTTGGGGCCAGGAGTTTGAGACCAGCCTGGCCAACATGGTGAAACCCTGTCTCTACTAAAAATACAAAAATTAGCTGGGGTGCCATGACACATGCCTGTAGTCCCAGCTAGTTGGGAGACTGAGGCAGGAGAATCGCTTGAATCCAGGAGGCAGAGGTTGCAGTGAGTCAAAATTGCACCACTGAGTTCCAGCCTGGGCAACAGAGTGAGAGGCCATCTCAAAAAAAAAGAAAAGAAATAGAAAAACACCAAAATAAATGGAAAGATATCTGTATTCATATATCAGAAGAATATTATTAAAATATTGATAAATTACTCAAAGCAATCTACATATTCAATGTAATTACTATCAAATGACATTTCTGCAGAAGCAGAAAAAAAATGCCTAAAATTTATATGAAACTACAGAAGAGCTCAAATAACCAAACCAATTTTGAACAACAACAACAAGAGAAACAAAGCCAGAGGCATCACACTACCTTAATTGAAAATCTACTACAAAGCCATAGAAATCAAAACACCATACTGCTGGCATAAAAACAGATACATAGACCAACAGAACAGAATAGGGAGCCCAGAAATAAGTCCATGCATTTTTGGTCAGTTGACTTTTGACAAATGTGCCAAGAACACACAACAGAGAAAGGATATTGCCTTCAATAAATGGTGCTGGAAAAAGTAAATATCCATGTGCAGAATAATAAAATTAGACCCTGATCTCATACCACATACACAAGCCAATGCAAAATGGGTTAAAGACTTAAATGTTAGACCTGAAATTGTAAAACCACTAGAAGAAAACATAAGAGAAAAGCTCTATGGTATTTCTCTGGGAAAATGATTTTTTTGGATGCAACCTCAAAAGCACAGGGAACAAAAAGCAAAAATAAATAAATCAGATTATATCAGTCTAAAAACTTCTGTGCAACAAAGGAAACAATCAACAAAGGAAACAATCGACAAAGTAAAGAATGGGAGAAAATATTTGCAGACTATACCTGATGTAGCGTTAATATAAGAAAGTTATGTGAAAGTTAAACAACTCAATAGTGAAAACAAATAACTTGATTTTGAAATGAGCAAAGCATTGAAATAGACAATTCTCCAAAGAAGACACACAAATAGCCAACAAGTATATAAAAAAGTCAACATCAGTAATTATCAGGGAAATACAATTAAGAGCCACCATGAGTTATCACCCGACACCTGTTAGAACTGCTACTATAGAAAAAACAAGATGCCAAGTGCTCAAGAGGATGTGAAGAAAATGGAATACTTGCACACTGTTGATGGGAATGTAAATTAGTATAGCCATTATGAAAACCAGTGTAGAAACTCCTAAAAAAAAAAAGATAGAACTATCATATGATCCAGCAGTCCCGCTTATGGGTATGTCTCCAAAGAATACAAAATTGCAGTCAGATAGGAGGAATAAGTTCAAGTTGAACAACATGGGGACTATGGTTAACAACAATGTACTATACTCTCGACAATTGCTAAGAGAGTAATAAGTATGTGAGGTAGGTAATGCATGTGTTAATTAGCTTGATTTAGCCATTCCACAATATATGCATATTTCAAAACATCATGTTGTACATATTAAGTATATACAATTGTTATTTGTCAATAGTTAATAAATTTTTAAAATCAATGCCTAGTGCTCACTTCCAGAGATTCTTAATTTTTCTAAGGTAGGACCTAGGCCTCTTCATTTGTCAAGTGGCCCAAAAGTGAAATGAAGTTTGAAAATTACTGCGTAAAAGGAATGAGAATAGAAGTAGATATTGTAGTAGTCCAAGTAAGAGAATATAGAATCCTATGTAAAATATAGAAGAATTTCAGAGGTGAAAACAGGCATGACTTGGTAATTAACTAATATTAAATTCACATGAGAAACTCAGCAAAGAAGCATAGACCATGCTAAATGAATGGGGAAATGAATGGAATCATGATATTCCATTAACCAAGATTGTGAATCCAGGGGAAGGGAAAAGGTGAGGAAGGGGAGGTAAAATAAGTAGAGAAAAAGGAGGAAATATTTTTTATATTACGAAAGAGAACAAAGTGTTTTTTGTGATATTAACTTCAAAAATTCCATTTTTTGCTACTAATGGAAAATAGTAACAAAAGTTTCTTCCCATAACACCATGTCTGTCTTTAAATCCTTCCAAATAGTTAAATCCTGGGCTGCCTAGCTTCAGAGACCATATTTGAAATCTCAACTGTATGCTGCATTCTGTTCTATTTTTATGTTAATGGAAAAGGGACTCAAAGGCCGAACAATAAATCAAAAATAGTAGGGATTTGCACCCAGAGCTATGAGATATTTAAAAGATCATCCCTAACCTATCTATTCTTCTATTACTAATAATGCAGTCTGCACTAAAGTCTATTGTTTTAAAAAGCTTTTTGAAGAAAAAAAAAATAGTAAAGGCAGTGTGTATGCAATGCCAGAAAAAAAGAATTCAAAAATCAGATCACACGCACTTCTGCTATTACCTAGGTAAACATTAAATAGGCAACACTTACAGGTTTATTATGGATTACCAATGTTGATTTCTGCAAATATTCAATCCCCTGTCATAGTATTGTAGTACAAAAGGCAAGACTCTGTGTCCACTTGCTCTAAATTCCTTTTCTTAAGTGACAATGAGTTCATCTAAAAGTTTAGTTAGAGCTCTATTTCAAACATAATTTTGCTGCCTACTGAAAGCCTGCATTCTTTAGTATGGTATATTATCTGGTGTCAATGAAAAAACGTCAAAATGTGCTCCACCATAAACAAACACTACCCTTTACAAGAACTAGTAAATTTTAAACTTTAGACGAAAAGAAGAAACTGGGTAAGATGCAAACCATGTTCTGTTGACATTTTCAAATTAAGAAAATATATAAGGCACAGTACTGGCTGTTATAATAGACAAATGTTTCATTTCCACTCTGACTGAATATAACAGCAGGTGGTAAAGTGGCATTACAAGCCAGTCACTTACACTTTAAGCCCAAAGGCAAATGATCCATTATTTTTGCAGAGTTAGCTTAAGTTATTCCTTTGCTTCTTCCACACATACCAAAAATAAATAAATAAATAAATAAATAGTAAAAATAAAAAATTTCCATTACCTCCAAAGGCAAACAAAATGACTAGTGATAATATTGTCTCCTTTCGTTATTGTTTTTCTCTCCTAAATTGCTTTCTGTAATGTTTTGGTTCAGATCATTGGGCTAACCTGTAATAGCATTTTACATACTTTAAGATGCTTTAGACATAGTAAGTGGTAATTCTTAATGTCTTAATTCAGAACATAATACATAATAGACACAACTTTGAAAAATAGTTCTAAAATAGTCAAATGAATTAGGTGTTAATATCTAACCTTCAAATAAGTTTTCTGGATCACTACCACCATAAGTTCACCAATAGATTAGCTAATTAAAGTGTATTAACTGCTTAGCACTGATACTAAATAAAACTAATGCTTATTTGTCAAACAATTGTTACATAGCATGTTTTTCAGTTGAAGTAAATTTGTTTTATCATGAATTTATAGTGTTTTTTGTTTGTTTTGTTTTTGTAAACTAAATAGAGGCTTATTGCTAGCCCAGATGAAGCCATTACATAATTTTAAAAAAGCCACCTCTTACTCAAGGCACTGTAATGACATCAACCAGAAAACAGTCTTAATAAATACACAAATCTATGATGACAACAAACATTAATGACAGCCTTCTAAAGTTGTGCAATACACAACTTAATCTATTAGGTTGTGTCAACAGAATTAGCAAGAAATGTTTCTTAGTCCATAAAGCACAGAAATATAATGCATTCTGCAAGAAGATAGTGAAACAGGCTTTCAAAATAACAAAGACACTTGTAAATAGGTGACTTATGAAACACCATTTTTGACCAAAGGACCTAGTAATCATTAAGAACATGATAGGAAATCAGCTACTTTTTTCTTCATGGGGATATAGCAAGAAACAAATGGACTTAAGTTAGAAGTGTTACAGTTATAAATTTTTTCTGACAAGAGAGCTATTGAACATTCAGGTAATGTGCCAAGAAACTCTCTTTACTGAGCATGGTTCCTAGCAGTGCTGTACCTTAGAATAAATTGAGAACCTTTTAGAAATACTGATGCCTGGGCCCCACTCCAGATCAATTCTCTCCAAGGCTCTAGAGGTGGGGCTTAAGCATCTATCTTTTTTGAAAATTCTCCAGATGATGTCTAATATCCAGCCAGGGTTTAAAACATCAGACTTAGGTGATTTTAGAAATGGTATTCCTACCCAAGATAGACCTGGATGGTGGTTCTCGAACATGAATGTGTATCAGAATCATCATCAGGGTTTCATAAAACAGATTGCTTGATTAAGTATATGCTAATGCTTTTGGTTAAGAATCATATATGAAGACTGGTCTAGAACCTTTCTACTCAAAATTTTGCCCTGGAATGATAACACTGACAGCACTAGAGGCCTGTTAGAAATACACAGTCGGGCCCCACCCATCACTGAATTGAAATTTGGATTTTAACAAGATCCCAAGGTGATTCACATGGAAATTAAAATTTGAGAGGCACTGGTCTAGGGCATAGACCAATTAAAAATTCTACTGGGACAGGAGAAATACAAATGGGGATGAAATAGAGTAGAGACCTGTAAATAACTGGAGAGCTCATAATCTAAAACCTTCATCCCTAACCAACAAGTGCCCATGTGGGAATGCAGGCCCAGTGTTGCCAGATATTATAATATTTCAAGAAAGCCAGGGGGAAAAAAGCAAGCAAGCAAGCTAGTAATCTGGATTTTTATGTGAACTCTCCCACCTGTAAAATATTGGCCTGGCAATTAATTCAAAGGCTTCATAACACCTTCAAGACCAAATAAAATTTGTCCATGTGCCATATTTGGCCTATACCTTGACCATTTGTAACCTCTGATCTAGAAAAAGTCAATCATGAATGAGTTAGTTGGAAATAAATCAGTGGAAGTCCCCTCAGTACTCTTTCTTTAAAAGCTTAAGATGAACGATATATTTGGTAACAGTTAATTATTTTACATAGGGCACACTTCTACCTAACATGAACTCATCAAAGCCACAGAAATAACTGTTAGGGCAGCTTTGAAATATGAGTTATGGATGAAAGAATATCTAGCTATGAGGTAGGAAGCAAGAGACGTTGTTGAAATGGGTTGGGAGTGTCTCTGAAAAACCTGAGAAGCACAAGCTATTGATCTCAAAATGAGAAGGGCTGAGGCATTTTATTATGGGATAAATACACCTATGAACAGTGCAATATTTCTAACTATAAGCCCTTCAGAGTGGAAGAAAAATAGTATTGTACATGTATAATGTATTGTCACTTATTAAAAAATATGTGATAATCTCAGTTCCATAGTTCATCTTCATCTGTACTTAATAGCATTAAATCATATCATTTCCTTGAAGAAGCAATTTGAAAAAAAAAATCCCAACTAAGGCACCACATGCTCAATATCTGATATTTTAGTGATTTCTTGGTCAGTGAGTATTTTTCTTTAAACCTTTATATAATGACTTGTTAGAGACGTCTTAGAAGCCATCTGGAGAAGAAGAAGTATTTTTTGGAAAGGTCACATAGGAATAGAAAAACACATAGAGAGCAACTAAGCAGGCTGAGAGATTCATGAAAGTCAAATTACATATCTGAATGGGAGGAAAGAGAATAGAAAATTATGAAAATTGCTTATTACTCTGCCAGAGTACCAGTAAACAAGCAAAGTTTCACAAAGGCCATAGGAATGGCTAGCCATGTGCAGAAAGCAGAAACAGGACCCCTTCCTGACACCTTACACCAAAATTAACTCCAGATGGATTAAAGACTTAAACATCAGACCTAATACCATAAAAACCTTAGAAGAAAATCTAGGCAAAACCATTCAGGACATAGGTGTAGGCAAGGACTTCATGACCAAAACGCCAAAAGCAATGGCAACAAAAGCCAAAATAGACAAATGGGACCTAATCAAACTCCACAGCTTCTGCACGGCAAAAGAAACAGTCAGTAGAGTGAATCGGCAACCAACAGAATGGGAAAAAATTTTTGCAGCCTACCCATCTGACAAGGGGCTGATATCCAGAATTTACAAAGAACTAAAGCAGATCTACAAGAAAAAAACAAACAAGCCCATTCAAAAATGGGCGAAGGATACGAACAGATACTTTACAAAAGAAGACATACAGGAGGCCAACAAACATATGAAAAAATGCTCATCATCACTGGTCATCAGAGAAATGCACATCAAAACCACATTGAGATACCATCTCACACCAGTAAGAATGGCGATCATTAAAAAATCGGGAAACAACAGATGCTGGAGAGGATGTGGAGAAATAGGAACACTTTTACACTGTTGGTGGGAATGTAAATTAATTCAACCATTGTGGAAGACAGTGTGGTGATTCCTCAAGGACCTAAAAATAGAAATCCCATTTGACCCAGCAATCCCATTACTGGGTATATATCCAAAGGATTATAAATCATTCTACTACAAGGACACGTGCACACGAATGTTCATTGCAGCACTGTTTACAATAGCAAAGACCTGGAACCAACTCAAATGCCCAACGATGATAGACTGAATAGGGAAAATGTGGTACATATACACCATGGAATATTACGCAGCCATCAAAAACCATGAGTTCACGTCCTTTGTAGGGACATGGATGAACCGGGAAACCATCATTCTCAGCAAACTGACACAAGAGCAGAAAATCAAACACCGTATATTCTCACTCATAGGCGGGTGTTGAACAATGAGAACACATGGACACAGGGAGGGGAGCACTATACACTGGGGTCCATTGGGGGGAAATGGGGGAGGGGCGGGGGGGTGGGGAGGTGGGAATAGATAGCATGGGGAGAAATGACAGATACAGGTGAGGGGAAGGAAGGCAGCAAACCACACTGCCATGTGTGTACCTACGCAACAATCATGCATGTTCATCACATGTACCCCAAAACCTAAAATGCAATAAAAAAAGGGTAAAAAAAAAAAAAGTCAAATTACATATCTGAATGGGAGGAAAGAGAATAGAAAATTATGAAAATTGCTTATTACTCTGCCAGAGTACCAGTAAACAAGCAAAGTTTCACAAAGGCCATAGGAATGGCACAGAAAAAGACCAAGGAGAATATTTAGTCTCTCCTTACCAGGCCTCCGTTAGAATACACTGCCTTCACTATGTGATCCTTAGCTCCGTTAGCTCAAGTGGCTCACTCCCCAGATTCACTAACAGACATTTCTTAGCCTGTAATAAATGGTATTCATAATATAGTTTAGATTTAATCTTAGTAAATTATTAAATACCATCTCTCACTTCTCTCCACATCCCTTCAATTAGGCCCACGTTTAGGACAATAGATACTTTACTCAGCTATGTCCTTATAAAGTCTTCAAGTTTTGCCATTAGAATAATAAACCAAAGTTTAGCAGGATGTTCTTAGTTCAATATCTGAAGATAACTATCATCTCTTACTTTATTCTGTTATCACCTGATTTTTCAAAAAAAAACCTGTTGGGTATGCCAATAACATTTAAGTAACAAAGAAACATAAGATGAAACCATTTCCTTAAAAAAAATTAAGCAAAACTTCAAGCTGCACCCAGTACCTTGAAGGGCATAAATTAGCCAATAAAAGACAGACTTTTAAAGTGCAATTAGAATAAGGGAATTTGTAGTAGACGTTGCCAAGATTGTGGGTTACATGTGTGAGTATCTCCTAGAGTCTATATTTATAAAAGAGAAAACTTCATCTTTGAGAGTCTTAAAAAATATTGAAATTAAAACATCATCTAAAAGATGAGTGCACTGAAAATCAGGAGCACCTTGATTTTTTAACTTTGCCTATAAGAAACTATGTGACCCAAAGCCAAGGCATTTTGGTTTCTTTATTTTAAACTGATGTTGAAATTTTATTTTCTTTATATGCAAAAAGAGGAAAGAAATAAATTAACATTTAGTTTATTATTCAATATCTTCCAGGCTCTGTCTTTGGCAAAATTACCAGTCAGATGGGATGATGAATTACACAATCTTTATGGCCCCTTTAATTGAAAAATTATCTCATTTCTATGGAATATTTGAGTAAATTGATATGTAAATCACACGTAAATCCTGATAACAGTAAGTCACACTAACACTACTTTTCCCTTGGAATCCACTCTCTTTCTATAGCAGCCTCTCCCATCTGCAGCGAACAGCTCTTTTACCTACTTGTTAGTACTAAATTCAGAAATATAGAAAGGATCTATAGCAAGAGCCAAATAAAATGCCTGTCTTCCTGACCATATTGTCACAATACATTATAATGTAAAATAAATAAAGTACATGCAGCTTAATGCAAAATATTCCACTCAATGTGTTATCTTTTTTTTCTCATAATACTGAAAAAGTTTTCCTTATTTTTGCCAGTTTACTTCATTATCATTGCTATGTGGATACCTAGCTATTATACTAAATCCTAGAAGGAAAAAAGTGAATAGTACCTAATCCTTGCTTCTTAGGACTCAAAAAGGACATGAAACATAGTTTACATCTCAGTAAGTACAATATAATACCTGGGACACTAGGAAAATACAAAAAGAGAGCATCTAATTCAATCATGGAAACATATAAGGCTTTCTAGAGTAACGGTGCTTGAGTAGACTCCCCTAAAGATAAAGAAGGTATGAACCAAAAGAATGAGAATACAAGGCATCCCAAGCAGATAAAGTAGTGGAAAATGCACGCACACGCACGTGCGCGCGCACACACACACACACACACACACACGGGAGAAGTAGCAAAGTATATGTGGAAAACAAGCTATAGAATATTATTGTAGTATTATTGTAGTACAATGTTGGAAGCACAGGATTTGGGGAAAATAAAACTAAAGTGGTAGTCAATGGCTAAATCACGGAGGACCTTATATATCATGGGAAGAACTTGTATTTTATTCTAGAAGTAAGTGGAAGCCAATGAAGAGTGTAAGAGAATAGCATGGTCAGATTTACCTTTTTCAAGTTTGAAAGGTAGGTTTCAGGTAGAAATAACAGAAGGCATGAAAATAAGTGACAGGTGAGTCTTCACGCTGTGCAGTGTTAACAGGACTATGGAAAAGTAGAATTAAGAAATAGTTAAGATGTAAAATTGATGACTGATATGAAGGCAGTAAGGTAACGGAACCTAAGACTCCTCTCCTTATTGTTTATGGCTTTTGGGCCAGCTCCTTACATGGGAGTGCAAACAATTGAGACATGAAATACATGGGAATAGCAGGACTGGTCAGGGTGCAAAATAGGATCAGGGAAACTGAATGCTGTTTGGATCCATTGCAAAATTATGACTCATAATCCATGAAGGGAGATCCAGCAAGCATTAATCAAAGTGGTCGACGGAAAACCAAAAGATAGTGCTATCAGAGGAAATAAAGTTCCAAGAATGCAAGAAGAATCGATAACACCAAATGCAGCAAGGAGATGCAGACAGATAAGTAAGGAAAAAGTGTTTATTGGATTTGGCAAAGTTGCCTTGGCCAGGTAGTTTCAATAGATTGTTGAGGATGAGATCCAGGCTGCTCTAGGCTCAGGAGTGACTAAGTAAAGAAGTGACAGCAGTAAAACTTCCATAGATTGCAAAGCCATGTGGATAAGTGATACTTGCCCAAGTATCTCTTCTCTCTCTTTGTGGAACAGAAATTTCCTTTGCATTTTATCTCACATCAGTAAGGCTCTCTAACAAGATGACTTAAAAATAGAAATATTTTCTTTAAACTGAGTGAAAAGCCTTAATCACATTTAAAAGTCAATGTGAATAATAGTTATCGACCACCTAACTAAGTCACATGTAGAAGGGCAGGAGGAAGCAGGATGCCAATGTAAATCCCAAATAATCCCAGCATCGTTTAGGAACTATCCCCTCTTTGCAAGGTGAAACTTTGTTCTTAATATAGCTAAAGAATTATAGAAAATATAAGGAGACTTGTGGCTTCAGTTAACAGCCTCCACTTTTGCTTAGTGTTCTAAGGAATGCTCTAGAAAATTCTGTCTTCTGTTCCCAAGTTTACTCAAGGAAAAATGGGTGGCAGAAAACAGGAGAATTCCTGTTCAAACCAACTTATTTATTTATTTTATACTTCAAGCAGTATCATGGAAATATTATTATTTTTTTCTATTTCTTACAAGCATTGGCCTTATTATCTTGTTTGTGGATTTTGAACTAATCAAAATTCAATACGCATGTGATGTATTTGGCCAACAATGTCAACAGGAATGGAATAGCTTCGAGTTCTCTGGAAATGAGAATACAACTATAACAGCTCTCTTCATTAAACTCAAACGTGATATTATATTTTATGATGCTGCCTATAACAGTAAACCGCTTAAAAACATTTTCAGATATTCTCCAGAAAGATTAAAAGAAAGCTGTATTTCTCATCAGGCTTTCCCCACACCTCCTCTCCTTTTCCCTTTCCTGCCTGTCCAGCTTGATGTCAATCACCTCGTGTACTGCAATGATAAACTGCCTTATTTGTCACTGAAGGCTTTGAGAGGAAGAGCAAGACAGTCATCATGGAGGTAGGAAGAAGCAAAAAGAGTACAGGGAAAATTGAAAAGTTATTATTAGTCGATTTTATTACTGCTTTAGCCAAACAATTATTTTTTCCATGCAAATAACTACATAACTTCCATTATAAAAAGAGAAAACCTTATATGAGAGGAAGGCAAATCATAATTTATTATCAAAGCAAAACAACAGCAAAAATAAAACAGAAAGAGCCTATTAAAACATAGCCACTGTAAACTACAAGTAGTTAAAATTTACCCATTGATTTTTTTTATTTAAGCCTTTATCACCTTGTATAGTACTGAAATCTAAAGAGATCGCATGGAACCGAAGATAATAGTATTTTGATTCCCCTTAATTTATTCTGATTATTCTCATTTCAGAAAGTCATAACACATGAATATTCTTCACTTCAAAAAGTCGCCAAGTGTGTATTGTTTATTAATTGAGTCATTTGTTACTAGCTTCTTGATAAATATTCATTTTGAATATGCACATCTCCATCCTTTGTAGTCAAAGTAAATGTGTGATGTCATCTGAATCCCAGAAATTGAAGCCCCGGTTGCTATCATTAACAGTTACCAAACATCTACCTGTGACAGACCCTGTGTTGGGTGCAATCTACTCTGATGTTCCAAGCCAACCACAGCTCCCACTAAGAATACAGCACAGGGGTTTAGACCTCAGATGCTAGAGCTGGGCTACCTATCGAATCCTGAGTCTGACACTTGCTGACACTGCTTAATCTCTTTGTACCTCAGTTACTGTGTTTGTCAAAGAATGTTGATATTGATATATGCTATAGGACTGTTATGAAGATTAAATAAGTCAATATAGGTGCTAGCATTTAATACATGCTTATGTATTTTATCAAGCATTAACATGAAATTTAAAAGATAAATATATTTTTTAGCCCTCTACAAAACAAAAAAAAAGTTTGCAAAAAAAGTCATCTTAGATGCCAATTTATTCTTTAAAATATGCATGTGAAAATTTAACAAAATTGAGATTGAACAAGTAACAAAAAGTCTCACATCACAGAAAAGCCTATGACCTAATGATTTCACTTCTAAGTTATGTAAAATGTATGAAGAAAAAATAATAATTATTATTCTCAAAGTCTTTCAAAAAATTAGAAGAGGACAGCATAACCCTAATACCAGAGCCAGACAGACACTGCAAAAAAAGAAAACTACAGGCCAATATTCCTGATGAACATAAATGCAAACATCCTCAATAAAATACTAACAAATCAAATTCAACAGTGCACTAAAAAGATCACTACCCACTATCAAGTGGAATTCATCCCAGTGATGCAACAATAATTCAACATACATAAATCAGTACATACAATAAATCACATTAACAGAATGAAAGACAAAAACTAATAATCACTTAAATAGATGCACCAACATGCATGATTAAAAACTCTCAAAAAGTATAGAAGGAATGTCACTCAACAAAATAAAGACTACATATGACAACTAATTCAATACTCAGTGGCATGCTATTATGTCAGGAAAGTTGAAAGTTTTATCTCTAAGATCTGGAACAAGAAAATGATGCTACCTCTTATCACTTCTATTCAACATAGTACTGAAGATCCCACCCAAAGCAATTAAGCAAGATAAAGAAATAAAATGCATCCAAATAGGAAATGAAGAGTTAAATTATCCATGTTTGCAGATGACATGATATTATATATAGAAGAGACAAAAGACACCACTGAAGCACTGTTAAAACTAATACTTTAAGCTTCAAGATATACATACACACACAAAAATAGAATATCAGAAAAGTAATCACATTTCAATAGCTACAAAAAAAATTAAGTACCTAGAAATAAATTCAACCAAGGAAGTGAAAGATATTCACACTGGAAACAATGAATGAAAGAAATTGAAGAAGATACAAATAAATAAAAGAAAGCCCATGTTCTTGGATTGGAAGAGTTAATACTGTTAAAATGTTCATACTACTCAAAGTAATGTATAAATTCAATGCAACTGCTACCAAAATAACCAATGATATTCTTCACAAAAATAGAAAAAAAATCTCAAAATTTTGTATGGAACCATAAAAGACCCTAAATAGCCAAAGCAAACTTGAGCAAAAAGAACAAAGCTAGAGGTACCACACTACCTGACTTGAAAATATACTATAAAGCTATAGCAATCCAAACAGTATTGTACGGGGGAAAAAACAGAAACATAGACCAATTAAGCAGAATAGAGAACCCAGAAATAAATTCATGCATCTAGAGCCAACTGACATTCAAGAAAGGCACCAAGAACACACAAAGGGCAAAGGACAATCTCTTCAATAAATGGTACTTGAAAAACTGGATATCTGAAAAAATAAAATTGAATTTATCTCAAACCATACACAAGAATCAACTCAAATGGATTAAAAACTTAAGCATAAAGTACAAAACTACTAAAAGGGGGAAAACTCCATGACCTTGGTCTGGGTAATGCCTTTCTAGATATGATCACAAAAACAGGCAACAAAAGTTAAAATAGACAAATGAAAATTATATCAAACCAAAAAAGTCTGCATTGCAAAGGTAATAACAGAGTGAAGAAAAAAGTCTTTGCAAAGATTTTGCAAAAATAGTTGCAAACTCTACATCTGATAAAGGATTAATATCCCAAAATATATAAGGAACTTAAACAACTCGATTAACATGTAATCCAATGGAAAACACACACACACACACACACACAAAACTGATGACAGCAAAACACCATGATAAACATTTCTCAAAAGATGACATAAAAATAGCTTCAAAAGTATGTGAACAAGTGTTCAACATTACTAAGCATGAGGAAAATGCGAATTAAAATCTCATTGAGATATCATCTTATACCTGTCAGAATGGCTATCATCAAAAAATCCTTGCACATTGATAGGAATGTAAATTAGTACAGCCATAACAGAAAACAGTATGGGGGTTCCTCAACAAATTAAAAATAAAACTACCACATGACTCTGGAATCCCACTACTGGGTATATACACAAAGAAAATGAAATCAGTATGTCAAAGATATATCACCCTTCCATGTTCACTGTAGAATACTCTCAATAGCCAAGATATGAAATCAAATTAAGTATTCATCAACAGATGAATAAAGAATATATACAGAGAGAGAAAAAATAGACACACACACACACACACACACACACACACAATGAAATACTATTCAGTCCTAAAAAAGAAGGAAAACCTGTCATTTGTGATGACATGGATGAACCTGAAGGACATTATGTTAAGTGAAATAACCCAGTTACAGAAAAGACAAACACCACATGATCTCCCTCACATATGAAATCTAAAAAAGTTGATCTCATACAAGTAGAAAACAGAATGGTGTTTACCAAGGGCTGCAGTGATTGGGGTGGGGTTAGAAATAAATTGGTTCAAAGAAACAAAATTTCATTTTAAGAGTTCTAGTAGTTTTTGGACTTTCAAGATGGCCGCCTAAGAACAGCTCAGGACTTCAGCTCCCAGTGAAAGTGCAGAGGGTGAGTGGACGCCGCATTTCCAGACGAACTCTTATTGCCCACAGACCAGGAGATACCCAGGCAGAGGGGTCGCCAGCGTCGCAGTCCCAGCCGGTGCGGCTGTTTTGGCCCCCGCGGGGCTGATTCCGCCCGCGCGGCTGCTGTGACCACTCCCTGTTGCTGCGGTTCTCCGTATAAAAACCACTGGTCTGGGAGCCCTCTTAGCTGGCGAGCAGAGCCCTGAGACGGCAGAATAGCCCATTCATCTGAAATAGCGAGTCAGGCCAGGAGATTCCTAGGCAAAAAATCCGCCAGGAGCCGGCGCCGCAGTTCGAGCCGACTCCGTGAGTCGCAGCACGGGAGATCCCGGCGCCTTTTCAACAAGCGACCGGAACGCGGGGTCGTTCAACTTAAAAGAAAAGACTCTGAGTCAGGGAGCCAGGTGATCAGGCTCGGTTGGTCCCACCCCTCCACCCCCAACAACAACGAAAACAAAAACAGTAATTGGAGGCCCTCTGGGTTGAGCCCTTCAAACCAAGCACAGCTGAACCAGGACGGTCCGGCTCCGTGGGGGAGGGGCGTCCGCCATTACTGAGACTCTCCACCGCTACGGAGGCAGGCTGCCGTTGCCGAGGCAACCCGCCGTTGCCGAGGCAACCTGCCACAACAGAGAGAGTCCGCCATAACAGAGGCGGGGCCACCATTGCCCAGACAGTTCTAACTACGCCCATATAAAAAGGACTGCAGGGAAGAGCTCAGGGCAGCTGGGCGGAGCCCACAGCAGCTCAGCAAAGCCCCTGCGGGCAGGCAGAGGCTAGGCGTGCTGCTAGCTGGGCGGGTCCGACCTGAAAAAAAAAAAAATCAAAAAAGGCAGTAGTGCAACGGAAACTCATAAAGCTCCAACTCCCTGGGACAGAGACAGACAACAGGTGGATAAACCCACAAAAATGGGTAGAAACCAGCGTAAAAAGGATGAAAACTCCCGAAACCAGAACACCTCTCCTCCTAAAAGTGATCACAACTCCTCACCAGCAAGGGAACCAGACCGGATGGAGAAGGAGGGTGATGAAATGACAGAATCAGACTTCAGAAGATGGGTAGTAAGAAACTACAATGAGCTAAAAGAACATGTTCTAACCCATCGCAAAGAAAATAGGAACCTTGAAAAAAGATTGGACGAACTGCTGACGAGAATGGACAGCATAGAGAGGAGAATAAGTGAATTGATGGAGCTGAAAAACGCAACACGAGAACTTCGTGAAGCATGCACAAGCTTCAACAGCCGAATTGACCAAGCAGAAGAAAGGATATCAGAGGTCGAAGACCAACTCAATGAAATAAAAAGAGAAGGCAAGAACAGAGAAAAAAGCGCAAAAAGGAATGAACAAAATCTTCAAGAAATGTGGGACTATGTGAAAAGACCTAATCTACGTCTGATAGGTGTACCTGAATGTGATGAAGAGAATGAATCCAAGCTGGAAAATACTCTTCAGGATATTATCCAGGAAAACTTCCCCAACCTAGCAAGGCAGACCAATATTCAAATCCAGGAAATACAGAGAACACCACAGAGATATTCCTCAAGAAGAGCAACCCCAAGGCACATAATCGTCAGATTCACCAGGGTTGAAATGAAAGAGAAAATGCTAAGGGCAGCCAGAGAGAAAGGTCGGGTTACCCACAAAGGGAAGCCCATTAGACTCACAGCAGATCTCTCAGCAGAAACCCTACAAGCCAGAAGAGACTGGGGGCCAATATTCAACATCCTTAAAGAAAAGAACTTTCAACCCAGAATCTCCTATCCAGCCAAACTCAGCTTCATAAGTGAAGGAAAAATAAAATCCTTTGTGAACAAGCAAGCACTCAGAGATTTCATCACCACCAAACCTGCTCTACAAGAACTCCTGAAAGAGGCTCTACACATATAAAGGAACAACCAGTACCAGCCACTCCAAAAACACACCAAATGGTAAAAAAGCAGCAACACAATCAAGAATCTGCATCAACTAACCAACAAAACAGCCAGGTAGCATCAAAATGACAGCATCAAATTCACACATAACAATACTATCCCTAAATGTCAATGGACTAAATGCCCCAATCAAAAGACACAGACTGGCAAATTGGATAAAAAGCCAAAACCCATCAATGTGCTGTATCCAGGAAACCCATCTTACATGCAAGGATACACAAAGGCTCAAAATAAAGGGATGGAGGAAGATCTACCAAGCAAATGGAGAGCAAAAAAAGGCAGGAGTTGCAATTCTCATCTCTGATAAAATAGACTTTAAAGCAACAAAGATCAAAAGAGACAAAGAAGGACATTACATAATGGTAAAAGGATCACTGCAACAAGAAGAGCTAACGATCCTAAATATATATGCACCCAATACAGGAGCACCCAGATACATAAGGCAAGTTCTTAATGACTTACAAAGAGACTTAGACTCCCACACAATAATAGTGGGAGACTTTAACACCCCATTGTCAATATTAGACAGATCAACCAGACAGAAAATCAACAAGGATATCCAGGACCTGAACACAGACCTGGAACGAGCAAACCTAATAGACATTTACAGAACTCTCCACCCCAAATCCACAGAATATACATTCTTCTCAGCACCACATCACACCTACTCTAAAATTGACCACATAATTGGCAATAAATCACTCCTCAGCAAATGCAAAAGAACAGAAATCATAACAAACAGTCTCTCAGACCACAGTGCAATCGAGTTAGAACTCAGAATGCAGAAACTAACTCAGAACCGCACAGCTTCATGGAAACTGAACAACTTGCTCTTGAATGTTGACTGGATAAACAATGAAATGAAGGCAGAAATAAAGATGTTCTTCGAAACCAATGAGAACGAAGACACAACATACCAGAATCTCTGGGACACATTTAAAGCAGTCTCTAGAGGAAAATATATAGCAATGAGTGCCCACATGAGAAGAAAGGAGAGATCTAAAATTGACACCCTATCATCAAAATTGAAAGAGCTAGAGGAGCAAGATCAAAAAAACTCAAAACCTAGCAGAAGACAGGAAATAACTAAGATCAGAGCAGAACTGAAGGAAATAGAGACACAAAAAACTCTTCAAAAAATCAATAAATCCAGGAGCTGGTTTTTTGAAAAGATCAACAAAATAGACAGACCACTAGCCAGATTAATAAAAAAGAAAAGAGAGAATAACCAAATTGATGCAATAAAAAACGATAAAGGGGATATCACCACAGATTCCACAGAAATCCAAACCATCATCAGAGATTATTACAAACAACTCTATGCACATAAACTAGTAAACCTGGAAGAAATGGATAAATTCCTGGACACCTGCAACCTCCCAAGCCTAAACCTGGAAGAAGCCGAAACCCTGAATAGACCAATAACATGGTCTGAAGTCGAGGCAGCAATAAAGAGCCTACCACCCAAAAAAAGCCCAGGTCCAGATGGGTTCACAGCTGAATTCTACCAGACATACAAGGAGGAGCTGATACCATTCCTTCTGAAACTATTCCAGACAATCCAAAAAGAGGGAATCCTTCCCAAATCATTTTACGAGACAAACATCATCCTGATACCAAAACCCGGCAGAGACTCAACAAGAAAAGAAAATTTCAGGCCAATATCCATGATGAACATAGATGCAAAAATCTTCAATAAAATACTGGCAAACCGATTGCAACAGCATATCAAAAAGCTCATCCACCATGATCAAGTAGGATTCATCCCGGGGATGCAAGGCTGGTTCAACATACGCAAGTCCATAAACGTAATTCACCACATAAACAGAACCAAAGACAAAAACCACATGATTATCTCGATTGATGCAGAGAAGGCTTTTGACAAAATTCAACAACCCTTTATGCTAAAAACCCTCAATAAACTAGGTATTGACGGAACGTATCTCAAAACAATAAAAGCTATTTACGACAAACCAACAGCCAATATCATACTGAATGGGCAAAAACTGGAAGCATTCCCTTTGAAATCTGGCACTAGACAAGGATGCCCTCTCTCACCACTCCTATTCAATATAGTACTGGAAGTTCTAGCCAGAGCAATCAGGCAAGAAAAAGAAATAAAGGGTATCCAAATTGGAAAGGAGGAAATCAAATTGTCTCTATTTGCAGATGACATGATTGTATATCTGGAAGACCCCATCATATCAGCCCAAAATCTCCTGAAACTGATAAACAACTTCAGCAAAGTCTCAGGATACAAAATCAACGTGCAAAAATCACAAGCATTCCTATACACCAGTAATAGACTTCAAGAGAGCCAAATCAAGAACGAACTGCCATTCACAATTGCTACAAAGAGAATAAAGTACCTAGGAATACAACTAACAAGGAACGTAAAGGACCTCTTCAAGGAGAACTACAAGCCATTGCTCAACGAAATAAGAGAGGATACAAACAGATGGAGAAACATTCCATGTTCATGGTTAGGAAGAATCAACATCGTGAAAATGGCCATACTGCCCAAAGTAATTTACAGATTCAATGCTATTCCCATCAAGCTACCAATGACCTTCTTCACAGAACTGGAAAAAAACACCTTAAACTTCATATGGAACCAAAAGAGAGCCCGCATAGCCAAGTCAATTCTAAGCAAAAAGAACAAAGCGGGAGGCATCACACTACCGGACTTCAAACTATACTACAAGGCTACAGTAATCAAAACAGCATGGTACTGGTACCAAAACAGAGATATAGACCAATGGAACAGAACAGAGGCCTCACAGGAAATACAACATACCCACAACCATCTGATCTTCGACAAACCTGACAAAAACAAGCAATGGGGAAAGGACTCCCTGTTTAATAAATGGTGTTGGGAAAACTGGCTAGCCATGTGCAGAAAGCAGAAACAGGACCCCTTCCTGACACCTTACACCAAAATTAACTCCAGATGGATTAAAGACTTAAACATCAGACCTAATACCATAAAAACCTTAGAAGAAAATCTAGGCAAAACCATTCAGGACATAGGTGTAGGCAAGGACTTCATGACCAAAACGCCAAAAGCAATGGCAACAAAAGCCAAAATAGACAAATGGGACCTAATCAAACTCCACAGCTTCTGCACGGCAAAAGAAACAGTCAGTAGAGTGAATCGGCAACCAACAGAATGGGAAAAAATTTTTGCAGTCTACCCATCTGACAAGGGGCTGATATCCAGAATTTACAAAGAACTAAAGCAGATCTACAAGA
The DNA here is from genome assembly GCF_048565385.1 of Saimiri boliviensis. Classification (NCBI taxonomy): domain Eukaryota; kingdom Metazoa; phylum Chordata; class Mammalia; order Primates; family Cebidae; genus Saimiri; species Saimiri boliviensis. Next base: position 59,591,477 of record NC_133455.1, read on the forward strand.
AAAAAACAAACAAGCCCATTCAAAAATGGGCAAAGGATATGAACAGATACTTTACAAAAGAAGACATACAGGAGGCCAACAAACATATGAAAAAATGCTCATCATCACTGGTCATCAGAGAAATGCAAATCAAAACCACATTGAGATACCATCTCACACCAGTTAGAATGGCGATCATTAAAAAATCGGGAAACAACAGATGCTGGAGAGGATGTGGAGAAATAGGAACACTTTTACACTGTTGGTGGGAATGTAAATTAATTCAACCATTGTGGAAGACAGTGTGGCGATTCCTCAAGGACCTAAAAATAGAAACCCCATTTGACCCAGCAATCCCATTACTGGGTATATATCCAAAGGATTATAAATCATTCTACTACAAGGACACGTGCACACGAATGTTCATTGCAGCACTGTTTACAATAGCAAAGACCTGGAACCAACCCAAATGCCCAACGATGATAGACTGGATAGGGAAAATGTGGTACATATACACCATGGAATATTATGCAGCCATCAAAAACGATGAGTTCACGTCCTTTATAGGGACATGGATGAACCTGGAAACCATCATTCTCAGCAAACTGACACAAGAGCAGAAAATCAAACACCGTATATTCTCGCTCATAGGCGGGTGTTGAACAATGAGAACACATGGACACAGGGAGGGGAGCACTACACACTGGGGTCTGTTGGGGGGAAATGGGGGAGGGGCGGGGGGTCGGGAGGTGGGAAGAGATAGCATGGGGAGAAATGACAGATACAGGTGAGGGGACGGAAGGCAGCAAAGCACACTCCCATGTGTGTACCTATGCAACAATCTTGCATGTTCATCACATGTACCCCAAAACCTAAAATGCAATAAAAAAAAAAGAAAAAAAAAAAAAAAAAAAAGAGTTCTAGTATATAAATGGTGACCATATTTAATAATATATCGTATTCTTGAAAAATACTGAGAAAACGAATATAAAGTGTTCACACCATAAAAATAACTACATTAGGTAATGTATATGTTAATTAGCTAGATTTAGTTACTCCACTATATATATATATTTCAAAATAGGTCGTTGTTTATGATAAATATACGCAATTGCATGTCAGGTTTTAAAAAGTGGCCAACATTTTTTAAAAAATTGAATAGAATCTATTTTGCACTTGTATAAAGATGTATTAAAAATGGATTTTGAATATTTCTACCATACTATAATTCCATAAACGTTATCAAAACATATAATAAGCTGAAAATGACAACAGTAGTTCAAAACTTGCCTGAGTCTGACTTGTAATGAATTAATTTTCCCATTTAGTATTGTTTGACAAAAATTACTTAGTTCTTGAGGACAACAGAATGAAGGTATGAGGCCTCTTTTAAAAGCCTGAAATATCAGATGAACAAAAGTTGGATTAGCAAAATTACAAATGAGAAATGGGTGGCAGAAGATCAGAAAGGGATGAACTTTGAATTAACTTAGAGAAAAGGAAAGGTTACAAAGAGGCACTCCACAGAGCACTCATTCTCTGTAAGGCAATATTCTAAGTGCTTTACTATTAACTTATTTAATCCTCATAACCCAAAATAATAGGAAGGTACTTTTATTATTATTGCTATTTTATGCACAGGGAAACAGAGAAATTAATAAACTTGTCCAAGATCATGCTATAGCTGGTAAGTGATGTAAACAAAAAACGTGCTCAGTCTGGCTTGTATGCCTGATACTATACTGCCTACCTCAAATACAAAGGAATATATGTATTTAGTTTAAACAGGACATGTATAAGCTGAAAATATAAATACTTGAAAATAGCCAATGGAGGATGTCCAGATATTAATATAAATTTAATATGTAGATGATGGGTGAGTACATGTTAAAATTTTGCTGTAGTGCTCTAGGATCTATGAAGCTCACAAGATTGTTCAATTATAACACTTAAGAAAGGAGTTCATACTGCATTTCACCTGTCCAGATGTTTCCTGGACAGCACCAAACAGAATGGGCTTCTAAACGCAAGGCAGTAAGAAAATGAGAAAATTTACTCTCAGTTCTTTAGTATGTTAACTTCACTGAACTTTCAAGGTCATTGATCCTGAAGAGTAGGTCAGGCTGATTCTCTTGGAATATTCTTAAAAGAAGCATTAGTAATTATTCCCAGGCCATGTCTTACCACTGGGCCTGACCTCTTAAGAACGCTGTCAAGTCCAGCAGATGGGGTACACTTGAATAAACAAAACAAAACAAAACAAAAAAACACTATTACTTTGTAGGCCTTCAAAATAATCCCAATTAAATAATTAGTATAATATCTTTATATGAAGAACATTTTAAAATTTTAGTAGGTTTGTATTATGATAGTCAAATCAGTCTAAAAGCCAACAGGGCAAAAAAGAATAAATGATTAATTAAATTAAACAAGCTGGTAAATTATTAGGATTAGAAATAAGTCTGGTCTTACTCCATATTTTATTAATGACCTGGAAAAAAACACAACATGTTAATTAAATCTATAAATGCAACTAAACTGACATGATATTTCCAAAGGTTAAGCTAGGACAAAAGTTAAAAAAAAGCATGTTCACCTTAAGAAAAATATTTTCAATAAGTAGAAGGACTGTCACAAACTCTCACTCAAAGCATCATCAATTATCATTGAACAGAGATGCTCTTTAAATAAAGGTCAAACTCCACATAATAAAACACCTGAGGACAGATACATGACCCTGGATTTAAGAAAGGCTTCGTCGTTTATATTTTCATTTAGTGTAAAAATCCTCCCTCTTGTTTTTATTGGTCAGGAGGGAAAATATGTGAACAAGTGAAAAAATTAAATTTCCACCTTTATCATTTATACTTTTTTTTTTTTGCCTTTCCTACTTAATGAGCCAGAAACTCTCTGTTTGCTTGTAATAGCATAATTATGTCCTTGGGAACTGGTTTTTATATTGCAGCTATTTATTCCTTTACCTATCAGGTCATTAGTTCAAAATTATGTGTTTCTCTTGTAACAGCTAATTATAATAAATTCTTACTTTGCATCCCCAAAGAACTATGAAAAAATGCCTATTAACCACTTCATTCAGAACAAACACAGGGCAACGGTAGATGGAGAAAACTCTGACCCCCCAAAAAAAAAAAAAAAAAAAAATTCCCAGCTAAGGATCTTCATTCAAGTACTGTATCCACAAAATCGAATCAAGTGTATTATGTGCTTTTTTGCAATAAAAACAGGACGATGTTATTAATATCATAAAATTACAAGATTTTTTTTATATTCTAATCAAACATGTAACAAACCTGAATGAAAGAGATTTAGGTGAGAATCACTCAACCCTGAATAGCTTCACATACCAGTTTAGATATGGCCTAATTCCCCAACACAGCTAAAAGACCACCAATGTCAATGAACTGATGTCAACAGACATCAGTCCTGACAAGATTAGTTAAATAAACTGCTGCAGCTTGATGTCAGATTTCCATACTTTGGGAAAGACAGATTATTAAAGTAGATACAAATTCATTTGGTGACGAGGTATAGATGGCATCATGTTTTGCTTAATCTGCAGGATTTCTTTTTAATTAGTCAGCAATTTAAAAATTGGGAGCTTTCACATATCAAATAAATCTGCATTTCTAGCTTCTCTTGAAGAATGACAAGATCTGACAACAATGACAAACATATTCATATGGGAACAACGAACTGCTGACAAAGAAGTCTTCCCTTTAAAAGGTGGTACACCTTTAATTTGCCTCAGTCCTCAGTTCTGGAATCTCCTCTACACATTTAACATGTAAGGTATATTTAAATTATTTAAATTTGCCGTCTCTGGTCCATAGTTCAAAGAACAACTTTTTATGCCCTTGTTCTACTCTGGAATGGCACATAACTTACAAAGGGAGAAACACGGGGGAAAAACAGAAGGAGAACAAGTGGTGAGATTAGTTCCCATCAAAGTGTGAAAGCATTGGGAGTGGACAGAGACGAAGTGTATAGAGGTAAATATTTTGATTTATTTCCCAGAGGCTTTGATCTTCCTAAAGACAGCTATAGCGTGGATTTCAAGAGGCATGCATTAGAGCATGGGACCTTATTACTAGAAAGAAAGTAAAAGGTCATTTTGTCCATGCTTCCCCAAATTGGCTTATTATGACTATTGAGAAATCTTTATTTTTGACAGGAATTTCAGAAGTGACTGAAAATCTAACCTAGGGATTCAGAATATATCCAGAATGGCAGCATGAGGAGCTCCATAAAACTATTCCTTTCACATGCAAAAAACCTACCTGATGAAAATTATAAAAAGAGCAAACACATGAAGTATTTAGAAGTTGGCCAAAGACACATGACAAACTTTTTTTTCTCTTGAGACATAGAGAGTCTGGCTCTACTGCCCAGGCAGGAGTGCAGTGGCGCCATGTTGGCTCGCTGCAACCTCCGCCCCCCCAGTTCTAGTGATTCTCCTGTCTCAGCCTCTAGAGTAGCTGGGACCATAGGCATGGTACAGCATGCCCAGCTAATTTTTGTATTTTTAGTAGAGATAATGTTTTACCATGTTGGCCAGGCTGCTCTCAAACTCCTGACCTTAAGAGATTCTCCTGCCTTGGCGTCCCAAAGTGCCTGGCCAAGAAACATTAATTTAAGAAAATTTACTAAGTCTCAGTAAGAACAGTGATTGCCTGTAGCACTCTGGTCCTCACTCACTCCTCTCCCCAGTTCAGCTTCCCATTTTAGCTCCACAGTGGGCAGGGACAGCCAACAAGACAGAGCTCAGGGCTTTCTTTCCCACCAGCACTCAGTCAAGGGCTACAGTATCTCCTCTGGAAAGACAGGCTTCAGGAATTCTCCAGCTCCATGTTGCAGAGGCTAAATTCCAGGAATGTGCAGCAAGAGATAACAGTCTTCTTTCTGCATCCAGTCCCCCCTTATAAGGTAGACTCTACTATTGGTGTGGGAGGCTGAAAATAGTGAGTTCCTAATTGCCTTTGCTTCAGCTTGCTCATAGGGCAAAGGTTCCATGTTCGAGGAGGTAAGCCAAGGAGACCAAAGGCTACTGCTCCTGTCCAGCACCCCACTCATAAACTAGAGTCAAACCACTCAAAGATTGACCCTAAATTACTCCCACAAAGGGGCCTGAATTTAATTGGACCAGATGTTTAAAGAATTAATATCAGTTCTTCACAAATAGAAAATTCCCAAGTCATTCTATGAAGGCAATATTACTCTGAGACCAAAGACAGACAATACTTCAGAAAAGAAAATATACAGATTAATACCTCATGAATATAGACACAAAAATCATCATCAACATGCTAGCAAACCAAGTCCTGAAATACATCAAAATGATTATACACCATAGCCAAATATAATTTATCCCAAAAGGCAAGGATGCTTTAAAATCCAAAAATTATTATGATAATGCACTATATCAATAAAATAAAGAGCAAAACTCACGTGGTCATCTCAATAGAAGCATTAAAAGCATTTGATAATACCTAGCACCCTTTCATAATACTAAGAAAAATACATAGGTAGGAACTTCTTCAATGTAATAAAGGGAATCTATGAAAAACCTCCATCTACCAGTATACCTAATGGTAGAAGACTAAATGCTTTCCCCCTAAGATCAAGAACAAGATAAAGATTTTCACTCTCTCCACTTATATTCATTATACTGGAGGAGGTTCTAGCCAGAGTAACTAAGCAAAAAAAAAAAAGAAAGAAAGAAAGAAAGAAAGAAAGAAAAGGCATCTGTATCAGAAAGAGAAACTGTCCCTATTTGCAAATGACATATTTTATATAGAAAATCCTAATGCCTCACTGTGACCCAAGATGCCTGCATGCTAGGCATGCTCCTTCTCCAGATCACTTCCCCCTGGATGCCCCAAACCGAGGCTTGAAATGTTCGATGATGTCCACCACACAGTCTCTGTAATGCTGTTGCTCTCTAATGCCTCTAGATCACACCCAGCCCAAGGAGAAAGGGGGTGAGAAAGGAAGCCTCTATACCATGGCTCATATAAAACAGACCACCTGCAAATCAACTAAGGTAAAGAACCTAGGAAGCAACTGGCTACAAAAGTGAAACTTCTATGCGAGGAAGAAAGAAACATCATTGTTACAGGCCTGGTATTGTGGCACTCAGTGAAATTTGTTATAAGAGGTCCTCTGAACTTCTGATTAGCAAATTTCTCTTCCAGCATTTGTTCCTCCCTTCTAATAAAAAAGAAATAAAAAATAAAGCTGCTATATTTAAAAAATTAATCTAGGCTTTGTCAATCAAAGACAGAATGCTTGATCTTTTTTGATACTTTATCCATAATTGACAAAAGCCTTTCAGCAAGTATATAAATACATACATCTATGTCCATAGATAGATATAGATACAGGCAGAGATAGAGACAGAAATACATATTAACACCCACATATTAGTATTCACCATCACATGGCTTACAAATGACACAGAGAATGGGTGAAATAATTTAGTATATCCAAATCTTACAATATACTTTGCTTGTCATCAAGAGTCATTCTGTAGATACATTTGGTCCTATGAAATGACATAGAAATATGTCCCTAGTATATGGTTAGGACAAATTTTATAAGGGTATAATAACACAATGTATATACAGACTCAATCTTTGCAAAATTACATATCTATGAAATAACATAAACTAAAACGTTAAAAGGTAAAATGTCTGGCTGTTAGGATTACTGTTAATATTTATTTTTGCATTAAATGTTCTATGTTGTCTGTGTGCCTAACAATGATGTGGAGTTTTACAAAACAGGAATATCACTTAACCTCATCTTAAACCTACTACACTTCTGGAGGCATGACCTAGGAATGTGAGTTTTCCTCAAGTTGTCCAGGTCATTCTGACACAGCCAATTTGGCACAGATGTGGGATTCAGAAATCAATAGTCTATCTAATTTATGATCTAATAAAAGAATTACCTTCACAGCATCTTGAACATATGGCCATCCAGCCTGTGCATGAACACATAAAGGGAAAGTGCTCTCTCAATCTCAGATGGCAGATTATTCTATCATCACAGAACTCTATTGTGGTAGCATTTTCCCCTTATGTTAGCTAAATATATTAAAGCCACCCTTTTGGTGCTAGTTTTGCATTCTCAAAAACTGATGTGAATTGCAATAGTGATACATTAAGTCAATATGAGAAAGAGTGTAAAATATCCCATGTAGTGATACTTTTCCCAATCTTTCCTTCCCCCTCACCCCCCAAAAAAGCCAGGAATACATACAGATAGAGGGAGATGGTATTGAGACTAAAAGAAGAGTAAAAAGCAATTTAAGTCTTCTAGTGTGATATCGTTCATGAGCTAACAGAAAATTATACTACACAATGTGAAATACGGTAAGATTAAATGACTTACAGCCCTACCCAGAAGCTGAAGAGGAACGGCTGGTTTCTGGGGAAAAGAGATGTTAAAAAAACTGTGGAGAAAGTTCTAAGGGAGAAGATAGAGCCCATAATTAAGACCCCTTCTAGCTCAGGCACAGTGGCACACATACAGAAATTGGGAAAGATGCCTCTGTCTCCAGGTGGTAATACCCTCTAGATCAGGGGTTGGCAAACAGTGATCTGCAAAGCCAAATCTGGTCACATCCTTTCATTCGCAGATTGTCTATGGCTACTTTCAGGCTACAACAGCAGGCAGAATTCAGTAGTTGCCACAGGGACTGTATGGTCCACAAAGCCTCAAATATACCACTGCTGTAGTGCCTAGATAATATAATTTGCCAGAATTTGCTTTAGAATCTGGATAACTAAAGATTCACTTTTAGTTTTCTGGACCATCAGAGGGTCAGGACTATATATAGATGGCATTTGGCCACTAGGTAGAAATGATTAAGATGAAGATGAATTTTCTTTTTGTGGAGAAAGAAGTCTGACCGTGATAAAAATATGAGAAAAAAACAAAACAAAACAAAAAATGGAGTAATAGCAGTCATTTTCTCTGTGGCTTCCTAAAGGATGTTTCTTTACTTCTTGAAAACTGATCCCTTCTCCCAGGAAAAATAATCCCTAAGAATGTAAATTACATAAGAACTGGATTTTTAAAAGTCCATTTTGTGGCTGCCATATCTCCAGCACCTGTAACACTACCTAACATACAAAGGCACTCAGTAAATAGCTGTTGAACCTGTCCTGTCTCCACTACTTGCCACATAAGTGACCTCTGGCAAGTAACCTACTATTTCTAGTCCTCAGGTCCCTCACCTGGAGAATTAGGAAAATAATGGTTCCTACCTCTTAGCTTATTGTTAGGATTAGTAGAGTAAATACATGTAGATTATTCATAACAGTATCTGGCACAATGTGAAGTGTTTGTTACTGTTGTTATTTTTTAAATATTCAGTTGCACTATATAATTACACCACTGAAAGTGTTTTTCTTAGAAGTTTTGAAACTTTCCTCCTCAGTCTCTTTCACATAAAGTCTGCAATTTATCAACCTGTAGAACAGGAAGCCCCAACAAATATGCCATATTCTTATGAACATATTTTACTCATTAAAATACATTAATAATCTTACTACTGCATTCAACAAAGAGAAAATATTTATGGCAATGTGATTATTTCTTCAGTTAATTAAACATATGTTTATTTAGGATATTTCCAATAACATGTTACTACATACTTTAAAACCAAATCTACCTTGAATTATTGAGAAGTTATACATACTATCGTCACTTGTATATAGTTCCATTTACTGCACACTATAGCAAATAAGTCCTTAATAATGTTAGCGTCATCCCTGCCACCATGTCAACTGTTTGATTCTGTCACCAGTGTTTACTGGCATGAAAACTTGATGTCCCGCTTTTCTTTTAGACCTGTAATTTTATGTCTAGTAGTTTCGGCAACACCAATAGTTCTAGAGCTTCTTAGTTTCTTTAGTGAAAATTTATTCTTGTTGTTGTTGCTGCTGCCTTTGGTAACCACAACACTGAGTAAGATTTATTTGTCATAGACCTATAGTAAAAAGCAAATAGCGAATGAATTAATTAACTAGTTAATTCATTAATTTCCATCAATAATATCAGGCAATATCAAAATTTTTCTTAAGTTGCTTCTTTCAACATATGTTGGAAACAGAATATGGCACAGAAACTTAAAAATCTTAAATAAATGGTTACTTAGAACTGAGACAAGAGAAAAATGTTGTTTTTCCATTTATCTTCAATCTTGTCTTGTGATGAAAAATTATTTCAAGAGCATCCCATCAGCTGTCATAAAGTGAGAATCTTAACCAAAGATAAATTATGGAAACTCAATTGATTTGATAACTTAAAGTACAACTGTTAAGCTAAATGGAGCCAACAGACATACACACAGATGATCTGGTTAACAGATTCTTTCAAATTCTTCTATAAGTAAGAATTTAAAAAGATCTAAATGTACTACAGAACAGTTAGCAATTATACAATAAAAATAAAGACTGATATTAACTATATGCAGCAGGCATATTTAATCAGGAATATACAAGTTACATTAGTTACAGAAATTGAACCAAACAGAAAAATAAAACTGATCTGCTATAATTTCCAAGGAAAATCATTGAGGGTTTTGCTGGCCAATGTAATGCCACCATTTCCTGTGCTACACTTGCAAAGCACTTTTAGAGTAAGCTAAACTAACAAAAACAACAAAATGCATATGTGATTCCTCTTTTTATCAAGCTATCCTGAACCCAAAATAAAATTTAATGTAAAACACAAGACCAATATTGCTTTCATTTTTCTTACAGGAGTAAAGTTTTTATAGTAACTATAGTAAAAGTGACTATAAAATGGTGTTAGCACATTTTTAAAGGACTTTTTTTTCCTTTCTGTGATTTCAGTTTTATTTTAGTTTCAAAGTAGCTACTCTGGAAAAATGACTTGACAGTATGACAAGGAATTATATTCCAGATGAGAATTTAGCATTCTTCTACTAAATACTTATTAAATGAATATTAGGTGCCAGTTTCTCAAAGAGATACAAATAACAAATTGCTTTTTCCCTGAAGAGCTTTAATATTAAAGGGACACAAAATGTAACAAAACAACAAGGAAATGATTAGTAATGAAAGTTTATTTAGAGAAGTATAAACAAGTTCAAACTAGGAGAATAGATGGAATTCAGCAAGAAGACATATGAACTTCAGAGATGAGACAGCATTTGAGTTGGTCCATGTGTTAGTTTTCTGTGACTGCTCCATAACAAATTACCACAAACTTAGTGGCTTAAAACAATACAAACTGATTATCTTATAATTCTGGGGATTATAAATCCAACACAGGTCTCACTGGGCAGCCTTGTATTCTTTTATGTTGAAGCCCTAACCCGTGATACTTGTGAATAAGATCTTACTTAGAAATAAGGTCTTTGTAGCTTGAAGCAAGTTAAGACAGGGTCATTAGTGGGGACCTAATCCAATATGACTGATATTCATTTAAGAAGAGGAAAACGGCATGAAAGACAGAAACACACAGGAAGAATGTCATGTGATGACAGAGGCACAGACTGGAGTGTGGCAGCAGCAAGCCAAGACCACCAGGATCAATGGCCACGACCAGAAGCCAGAAGAGGCAAGGAAAGATCCCACCCGGAGTCTCAGAGCAGGAGAGCAGGGATGACCCTACTGACACCTTAGTTTTGGACTGTTAACGTCTAAATCTATGAGAAAACATACTTGTTATTTTAAGGTAGCGAGTTTCTTTCCAATAATTTGAACCAGATTCTTTAAATTGCGTGGTACACGGAAACCCAGTTTGTGGTGCTTTGTTATAGCAGCTCTGGGATACTAGTAGAAGGGGTGAATCTGTTTCTTGCCTTCTTTGCAACTTCTAGAGGTCCTTGGCTAGTGGCTCTCTCCCTCCATCTTCAAAGTCAGCATGGGCATGTCTACTACCTCTCACATGACATCGCTCTCAGCTCTGCTTCCGTCACAACATCACCCTCTCTGACTGATTCCTCTTCTCCTTCCTCTTCCATATTTAAAGACTTCTGATTATATGCAACCTACCTAGATAATCTAGGAGGTCTCCCATGTAATGGTAAACTTATACACAACCTTAGTAAACTGATTGCAAACAACAACCTACCTATTTGCAATTTTGATTTCCCTCTCCATTTAACATAACATACCATAGTTTCCCAAGATGATAAGGAGGATGTCATTAAGAGAACATTATTCTGCCTATGACATTCCATGAAGTAAAATTCCTCAAGGTGTGGTGAACAGAACACCCATATTGGAATCACTTTGTTGTCTGATAAAAATGCAGATTTCTAGGCTTCTCTTGCTGCATTAAGAGTAGAAATCAGAAAACCCACACCACCTTAAAAGATGAATATAATTTATTGTCTTCTGCTAGCTTTTGAGTTCATTTGATCTTGCTCCTCTATTTCTTTTAATTTTGACATTAGGGTGTCAATTTTAGATTTTTCCTCGCTTCTCATGTGGGCATTTAGTGCTATAAATTTCAATGGATGCAGTAAACCACCATGGCATGTGTATACCTATGTAACAATCCTGAAAGATCTGCACATGTACCCCAGAACTTAAAGTATAAAAAATTGATATAACTAATATATAACATTGTTTATATGTTTCTTGGTAATTATACTTTTGATGTTGAACTTGAATAAAAGTTATTTGATCTTGTAATGATGATCACAAGTTATGAAGACAGTTTGCTTGTAACGCAGAGAAGAATACACAAAGAAATCAATCCTCAGTTTATCCATTCAAGTTACTATAATTTAAGAACATATTAATATACATGTGATTTTAAAAATTTTGTGTAGAAAAAAAAGAACAGAATTTGACTGGTGGTTTTGAAAGAAGAAAAGTACCTCAAGTGGAGGAACACTTTGATCCTATGGAAAGAGGAAGGTAAATACAGATGCTCCTCAACTCAGAATGGGGTTGCATCTCAATAAACTATAGTAAGCTGAAAATATTGTAGTCGAAAATTCGTGTGATATGCGAACCTACCAAACACCATAGCTTAGCCTAATTATTAAATATGTTCACTTTTGCACCATCATAAGGTTGAAAAATTTTAAATAAAACCATCATAAGTCAAGGATCATGTATATTGTGATCATGGAAGTATAAATCAGTATAATTTTAACATAAGGAAGGATTAATAAAAACAAGTTTGGATTCTAAAAGAAATTTGGAAGTGATGATAGGACCAGAGCCAAAAGAACTCTGAGTATCTCAGTCCATTTGCTGCTGCTATAATAAAATACCTCAGACTGGGTAATTTATAATGAATGTAAATTTATTGGCTCACAGTTCCAGAGGCTGGGGAGTCCATGATCAAAGTGTTGAGTCATCATATAGTAGAAAATGAAAGAGCAAGAGCACAAAGACGAAAACCTACTCCCCCAAGGCTTTTTATAATGAAAGAGCCCTCCTGACCTAAACACCTTTGACTGGGCCCTATCCACTAACACTGTCACATTGGGATTAAATTTTCAAGACATAAATTCTGGGGGACACATTCAAACCACAGCAGAAGACCAATGTAAGTAAATTTATCTTCACTCAGAAGGTCAAGAAGCTGAAGATGTTACAGAAACAGTCAACTATTTCTTGCACATATTTGCTGTTTCTCACAGAAATAAATTTGTTCCTGGAAGAATAAAATGAAAGCATTCGGTAGTCTATAAAGATATAATATTGAAATAAAACCATTTTGTATTACTCGCTTATGAGGCCATAAAAATTACTATTCCTATCTTAATCCATTTCTCTCCAAGAATAAATCACAGGCTAGAATTGAAAAGATAGATTGCTAATCAAAATGTCTCAGTCACTTGACACTGCATAAACCAGAACACAGTAACTTTTCTTTCACTGCTAATGAATATAGACTTGAAGGATTGTAGAGGGAATGCAAAGATTAAATGGTAGAAGTTGTAATAAATGTCACCCCTTTCCATTTCAGCATGATTCTAACTGCGAGTTAACCAATTTTCAAACTCTTGTCATTGTTTTAAGGTGCAGCACAAAATTGGCAAGATTTTATCCTATTACCGCTTCTAAGAACCACAAAACCCCAAATGAAAAGAAACTACTGTATTTCTATAGATAAACTATAATAATATAACACGAGAAATGAACAGTAGCAACCCCAGAATATTTTAAATCATTGTTTCAGGATGGGGGATAGTAAATCATTATAGCTATGAAAAAGACACAAGTCTTTTTATAACAATAAATCTGTGTCAATATTAAGGAATAAAGATACACATATATATCTATCGTCTCTGGACCATAAAATATTTGGCATTCTTGTTTATACATTTCTATTGAATAGGGTATTTGAGTATATAACCATTACAGCTTTTACAAAAATGTCCTGAAGCAATGATGATTTTAAAACTCATAATTGAACTGCTTTTACCAACATAGATGAGCCTTAAAAAAAGCCTAAGTGTGCAGCAAGAAGTGACTTACAGGTTTCCCTAGATGTTTCCACTTCAACTCATTATTCAAAATAATAATAATAATCAAATTAACTAAAATCAGCATAGTGTGGCAGATATTTTTTTCAAAAATTCCCACAGCAATGTCTTCCACCACATGATTTTGCAAATTCCTTTCCTTTCAAATGTGGCTGGTTTTAGAGACTGTCGTAACCAACAAAATATAGCAAAAATAATGCCACATTACTTTAGAGTTAAGGTCAAAAGAAGCCCTACAGCTCCTGTCTTGGTTCTCAGACAGTTCTTTCTATGTGCTTCTTCTCTGGCCATTACCTACAGAACCAGTTGCCATGCTGTAAGAAGGCAAACCACATGGAGAGACCATGTGTACCTATTCATATCATCAGTCACAGCTGAGTTCAGGCCTCAATTCCGCCTGGCCCAGTTATCAGATACATGAGTAAGAACTCTTCAAGTTATATTTCAGCCATTCAAGAGTCACCTCCAGCCTCAGGATCACCCAAGTGAAGCCTTAGACATTGTGGAGCAGACACAAGTGACACACCTATGAGCATAACAAAATGGTTGATGTGTGACAAATGGGGGATTAAATTTCCAAGATATAAATTTGAGTTGATTAATTTGAGTTGATTTCTTATGCAGAATGAGATAACTGGAACATTCAGCCTAGTTTATGTTTGGTATAGAAATGATACCATTCCCATAATTAGTCTGTAAGAAAGGAATCCAATACATAGGAAGTATTCAGCATTTAGGAGTCATGCCACATGTACAAAAAGTCTACCACCTGCAGGTTCAGAGCCATGGCCAGCCTTTAAACCGAGTTTGAGAATTCTGTTTGCGAGAATGTTAATTTACCTACTAATAGTTGAGATGTATTTCCCATACTTGATACCCTAAACATGAAGGCAATCCCAATATGTGTGAAATTGATCTAGAGCATACCTATATACCATCTGTGTGGCCAGTCTCTATAATTAGTTTTATTCCCTAAACTCTGGTATAATTGAACCCAGTCTATTTTGATGGTAATTTAATCCCCTTAGATTTTTTCAAGAACTTCTCTCCAGAAATAAACTCTACTTTTATGAAGTTTTCAGATTCCCCTATCTATGACTAAGAACCCATATGATACAAAGAACCTTGGATAATATCATATATCCTATGATGCACACCCATTGAATATAATACTGGCTTAAATCAGCAAGGTTTTAAGTCCTTTGTAGTTGCTTATGCAAACAGTTTGCACCTTCCATACATGGGACAGTCTTTCTGTCCCAAGATTGTTCCCTCAACTTCTAACCATTATCCTATGAAAATTAGGATACCAGGAGTTGCTGCCAAGATAAAGGATTAAGAATATGAATATTAAGGCCAAAGTTCCAAAAATTAGGGCTGGACTGCATAGATACTGTCAGAGTTCCAAACTAGGGTCGACTAACTGCATTCAATCTAATTTTAGTACTGATCTTAGAGATATGAGGTGGCCTGTCTCACACTAGCTATAGGATGTAGCAGAATGCAGGGGCCAAGAAGAAAAATGCACTGCTTAACAGAGATGACTGATCCCATTATATTCCTGATGGAAAACTTTGAAATAATGCAATCTAAAATTGAACATGTTTTTATTTATTTGTTGACTATAGTTTTACTAATTTATATTTTTGCTTCTTTAGAAAATGAGACATTTCTCCATTTCCATTCATATTTTCATGATTCCTCAATGACTACCCTAGTCTAGCAAAAATCTGCAATTCACTGGGATACAAGTCATCTTGATCTGGAAAGGAAAGGAAATGCATGGCAACTAATGTTTATTTATTAAGTAACCACAATTTGCTAGACCCTTTACATCAGGTATCTCCTTTAATCTGCTAACTTATAGGAGGTAAGTACATTTTTATTAATCACAAAGTAATATAGCTTGGATATTTTTCCCCACCAAATGTAATCCCAATGTTGGAGGTGGGGTGTGGTGGGAGGTGACTGGATTATAGGAGAAGATTTCTCATAAATGGTTAGCACAATTCCCTTGGTCCTATTCTTGAGATAGTGAATGATTTCTCATGAGGTCTGGCTGTTTAAAAGTGTATGGCACATTCCGCATCTTCCTCTTACTCCCACTCTCACCATGTGACAATGCCTGCTCCCTTTTTCTTTCTACTATGATTAAAAGCTTCCTGAGGCTCTCACCAGGAGCAGACGCTGGTGCTATGCTTGTGCAGCTTGCAGAACGATGAGCCAAAAACCTCTGCACTTTTAAAATTACCTAGCCTCAGGTATTTCTCTACAGCAACACAAAATGGATTAAAACAATTGGTCACACACTTCTTCTTCCATCATTTTGTATACAACTTCTTACATCTTTTCTCTAGCAATTTCAACAAGAAACTTCCTTGATAAATACACCAATTTCTTTAAACACCAATTATACTATCAGAATTTGATGTTATTTTCTGTTCCTCTAGATTTTTCTACTCATTTTTGAGTCTCCATCTTAAGTGTTTAACTAACTCCTCCCTCATTAACTCTTGGATAGCATAGTTGCTTTCTCCTCGAATTACTTCCTACCCCTTTCCCTTTAGAACTTAATATCTCTTGCCGTGCAGAAGCTGTGGAGTTTGATTTTGTCCCATTTGTCTATTTTGGCTTTTGTTGCCAATGCTTTTGGTGTTTTGGTCATGAAGTCCTTGCCTACACCTATGTCCTGAATGGTTTTGCCTAGATTTTCTTCTAGGGTTTTTATGGTGTTAAGTCTGATGTTTAAGTCTTTAATCCATCTGGAGTTAATTTTGGTGTAAGGTGTCAGGAAGGGGTCCTGTTTCTGCTTTCTGCACATGGCTAGCCAGTTTTCCCAACACCATTTATTAAACAGGGAGTCCTTTCCCCATTGCTTGTTTTTGTCAGGTTTGTCGAAGATCAGATGCAGTCCATTGGGGGAAAATGGGGGCGGGATTGGGGGGGTGGGGAGGTGGGAAGAGATAGTATGGGGAGAAATGACAGATACAGGTGAGGGGACGGAAGACAGCAAACCACACTGCCATGTGTGTACCTATGCAACAATCTTGCATGTTCTTCACATGTACCCCAAAACCTAAAATGCAATTAAAAAAAAAAGAAAAAAAAAAAGGATTAAAAAGGCCTACCATCCAGGTCATCCAAATATCATTTAAAAAAAAAAAAAAAAAAAAAGGAACTTAATATCTCTTTTAGCCAGATTTCAGTTGAAGTGACAGTACTTATACTCATTCAATCTCCCAAGCAAATAAAGTAACTTCTGCTTATCATCATTATCTATGTGCTTCCTTGATAACATTTTAATAATAGAGACTATTCTGAAGCCTCCTCCTCTTCTTTAGCATCAAAATGCACAGAACACAGCAATGCTCCTTGGTAGCAGAAACAAAAGACAAAATTCTATTATAAACTTGATCTCTGACTCGGCACATGATTTGAAACAGTAAGACCTCTTGATATTTTCTTTTTCTCACCTGAAATACTGGGAGAATAATGTTTACCAATTATCAGTGTGAGGATTAATGAGACAATGTTTGTAAAGTACTTTTGAGTACCTCCCATGAAAGTTGTTCTATTGTCACTCTGATTTCCCCTTAAAAGATAGGGAAATCAGTTCACCAGTCTCTATGGAAAGTTTTTTAAAAATCTATTTTAATCAGTTTTGTAACATAGCTGGAGGACAAAGAAAAAATTCACATAGGAAAAGAATCAATGATTTTGTGTTGCATGTTTTCATCAGAACCTGAAGCAGATCACGCTTATCTTGTATGCAAATGACAGCTTTTAAATATTTTAAATATGCATTTATCTAAAAAAATTGGCATTTTACTAGTAAATATCACACATTTTAAGTCATCCATGAAAATATTAATCTTACATTCTGTCACTAAAATGGAATACAAAAAGAGAAACACTGAAGTAATGAAAACTTTGATTCATGACGGAATAAATGTGAGAATTAAAAGCTACTTTTGAGAACCATTTTTGATTCACATCTTTATGCCTCAGCGAAATTGAGCAACAAACTCTCTGCCAGTTATCGTTGATAGCAAGAATTAATAAAATAGGAATTATGGCAAGATTTAAACTTCAGCATAAGTTTAAAACCCAAAGTCTAAAATATTTTTTTAAATAATAGAGACATCTGAAAACACAAGACAGTTTAGTTGAGTTTACAGTGTCTTCTTCCAGACAATGGCCATATATGAAACATACAGTTTTCTGCTGCATTTGGTAAAAAATATATGTTTTGAATTTTACCAAGAAATTGAGAAAAAAAAGAAAAATATGAGAAAGACTAATGAAATCTGGTCAGTAGACTTAAAAAACAAAATCTATTAGTATTTGTTTGGAGGAAATTATGATGATCTAGAAATATTTCAGGCTTATTTAGTTGATTCAGAAATTCATGAATCAAGCTAGGGAAAACTTCAGTAACAATATAAATTATATGCACCAACTAGAATCTCACAGCCCAATGATTTTTGGGAAAAAAGTCTGTCACAAAGCACCAATGTAAATAAAATACAGTAAATAGCATTACTAAAGTCCCACCTTCCCACACAATTTTCCCCCCTCTGAAAAATAACAACGAATTCAAAATTATCAATATTATGCTTGATAAAGATAGAATCAGTCTGAGCAAGTTACAAAACACAATTGTTTTACAGAGAGAATATGCTGTGGCTTGTCCCAGACTGTACAGGGCATTTTAAAAAGTAATCAAATAAGCCAAAGCAGATGTGAAATTTGAAAAATTAAAAGAGTCTAATTGATAATCTCTATCAACATTCAGTTCCCACTGATTCCAATTACATGTCTATTGAGATAACACATTAAAACTTAGGACTATCAAAATTATGTTCCAGCTTGTTTGTGATTACTAACACTTGTCATTTAAAGGTTAATAGTCCAGGATCCAAAATCAACATACAAATATCAGTAAAATTTCTCTATGGTAAGAACAAATAATCTGAGAATGAAATCAAGAAAGTAATCTCATTTAAAATAGCTACAAATAAAATGAAATACCCAGGGATTAACCAAAGAAACAAAAGATCTCTGCAATAAAAATATAATATTGATTAAATTTAAAATGACACAAAAAAATTGGATGATATTCTATGTTCATGGATTGCAAAAATCAAAACTGTTAAAATGTCCATACTAGGCAAAGCAATCTGCTGATCCAGTGCAACTCCAATCAAAATACCAATGCTATTCTTTACAGAAATAGAAAAATAATCCTAAAGTTTATATGGAACCCCAAAAGGCACAGAAAAGCTAAAGCTATTCAGAGCAAAAAGGACAATGCTAAAGGCATCACATTACACATTACCTGATTTCAAATTACATTACAAAGCTATAATAACTAAACAGCAAGGTATGTGTATAAAGACAGACACATAGAACAATGAAACAGAATAGAGAACCCAGAAATAAATCTACATATTTACACCTAACTCATTTTTGACAAAGTTGCCAAGAACATACTTTGTAGAAAGGACAGTTTCTTCAATAAATGGTGCTGGAAAACCTGGATATCCATGTGCAGAAGAATGAAACTAGAACTCTCTCATCATACACAGAAATCAAACCAAAATGAATTAAGACTTAGACCTAAAACTGTGAAACTATTAAAAGTAAACATTGGAGAAATTCTCCAGGACATTGGTGTGGGTAAAAATAATTTGACTAAGACTTCAAACAGAAAAAAGCAAAAAATGGGGTGACAAAAGGCTTTTCCACAGCAAAAGAAACAATCAACAAAGGAAAGAGATGACCCACAGAATGGGAGAAAATATTTGCAAACTAGCCATCTGACAAAAATTAATAAGCAGAATATATAAGGAGCTCAAATATCTCAATATTTAAAAAACAAATATTCCAGTTTTTAAAATAGGCAAAAATTTGAATATACATTTCTCAAAAGAAGACAAATGGCCAACAGAAATATAGAAAAATGCACAACATCACAACACAAAATGGACTACAACAATTTAGTCACATTTCTCTTCTTCTATCATTTTGTACAAAACTTTTTACATCTTTTCCCTAGCAACTTCAATGAGAAACTTCCTGGATACATAACACCCATTTCTTTAACCACCAATTATACCATCAGAATTTGTTGTTATTTTCTGTTTCTCTAGGTCCATCTACTCATTCTTGAGTCTCCATCTTAAGTGTTTAAACAGCTCCTCCCTCATTAACTCTTGGCATCAGAGTTAATCATCAGAGAAATGCAAATTAAAATCACAATGAGATATTATCTCACCACAGTCAAAAAAGGCTTTTATCAAAAAGACACGCAATAACAAATGCTGGCAAGGATGTGGAGAAAGGGGAACTCTCATGCAGTGTTGGTGGAAGAGTAAATTAGTACAGCCACTATGGAGAGCAGTAAGGAGGTTCCTCAAATAAACAAAAACAGCCACCATATCATCTAGCAATCCTACTGTTGGGTATATATGTTTAAAAATAAAAATAAAAGGAAATCAATATAGCAAAGAGATCTGCACTCCCATGTATACTGCAGCACTATGCACAATAGCCAAGATACGGAATCAGTTTGTCTATCAGCAAATGAATAAAGAAAATGTGGTACATATACACAGTTGTGAAATAAAGAAGACATTTATGCAGCCAACAAACATGAAAAAAAGCTCATCACCACTGGTCATTAGAGAAATGCAAATCAAAATCATATACAGCCATTAAAAGTAAACAAGTCCTATCATTTGCAACAATGTGGATGGAAGTGGAGGATATTATGTTAAGTGAAATAAGTCAGGCACAGGAAGACAAATAGTGCATGTTCTCACTCATATGTGGTAGCCAAAAAACAATTGAACTCATGGAGAGAGACAGTAGAATGATTATTACCAGGGGCTGGGAAGGGTAGTAGGGAGGCGAAGCAGAAAGGAGGAAGAGGGGATGTTTACAGGAACAAAAATACAGGTAGATAGAAGATATAAGATCTAGTGTGTGTTAACACAATAGGATGACTATACTTAGTTACATATATGTATTATACATATATATATATATGTTAATGGTAATGTGTTATTTCAAAATAACTCAAATAGTAGAATTGAAATGTTCCTAACAAAATGAAATTATAAATGTTTGAGGTGATGGATATCCCAATTACCCTGATTTTATTATTACACATTGTATGCTAGTATCAAAATATCACATTTAACCGATAAATGTACGACTATCATGTATCCATTACAACTCTTATGTATCCATAACAGCTAAAAATATTTTTAACTAAGTAATACATTAATGAGCTGTAGCAGTGGTTCCAAGTGAGGTGTTGAGGAGCTGGGCAATGCAAAGCAGCATATCACATGGAGACATCATCTGTTTAAATTCATATCAAGGGTTCCACTGCCAAAATACTAAAATACAGATTCGTGAACCAACAAATGTAGAAGCCCCTGCCAAAGACAGACACCTGCAGAGGCCTCAGGTCAGATCAATATAACTAAATTCAAATCCTTGTTTAGTCCCTTACTAATTATGTGACTTTAGACAATTTACATTTTCTGAATCTCAGGTTTTTTTTTTCATTAAAAATAAAAGCATAGTAACACTACTGTCACAAGGCTGCTGTAATAATTAATGGTTTAATATATGTAAAGAGATCAACAAAGAGTAGTAAATGAATAAATTATGTTCTCCCTGTCCTCACCCTAGAAGATACTAGGCAGAGATCAATTAATATATCTCATGTCTCTTCCAAAATGAAACACTATACAAATGAAAGCATTTTAGGGAAAGCAATTTTACAGCTAGCCAGCTCTAGTGGGTTATCATAGTAATTAACAGCCTTACTACCAAGATGCTGGTCTTTATTGCTTACATAACTGCAAATTAAGTCACTTTCTTCTTGACCTTATTCAATTACCATACTCTAGGCTTAATTCGACAGAGTTGTTACTGGGAAATTCTTTGCCTTTTTCAATTCATTGTTTAAAACTAAAATCTATGAAGGTCTTTTTAATTCTTTTTTCTTTGTTTTTCTTCTAATTCTATGTAAAAATGCAGTAACCCCAAGTAGCTAATAACTAACATTGGTTAGTATTACAGCCCATGAATTTCATTGTCTATCTCCATTAATCTTTCAAATTTATCCAAAGGGGTTAGTGGGCTCTGATGTTCCTCCTTACTAATTTATAAACTAATCAGTTTCATTGCTTCTTTAAAAACTCTTAAGTTTATTAAGCATTGATTTTAAAATTTGACCCGGGCCATAGAAATTTGTGTGTGTGTGTGTGTGTGCTTAGAAACTTTTCTGTCAGCATGTGTCCTCAAATCTGCCTATAGCAACTTTGAATCCATTTGTAGAAGTAAAATAAAACACAAATAGTAATAGGCCTCAATCCCAAAACAACATATAAGCAAATGAAAAATTCTAAGACAGGGGCAACCTATATAAATACTAAAGTGAAATACACTTAAAGATTTACTCTAAAAGTCACCTTGTCAAGAACTAGCAATGCCTATCTCATTTTACTGATGCAATTGTTTAGTGATCTAATATTATACGATTTTATAAATAAAGAAATTAAGACCTTATTATATTATATTAAGTAACTTTATGAAAGTGGCATAGCTACATTGTTGTTATTTGAACTCAAATTTGTGCTACAGCAAAGGTAACCTTCTTTGTATTTTACCACAACGGTATGACAATCTAGTTTTAGAGGACTGTGAACTTTTCTTATATCCAGAAACCTCAGGAAAATTTTTAGTTTTAATGTCTGTATTAATTATGATAGAATAGTTTTTAGCGAGTAATTTACTATATTTGGGACTCATGTTCTTGTCTATAAAATGGACTCAATTGACATTGTCCTTAAGAGACATAGACCAATGGAACAGAACAGAGGCCTCAGAAAGAATGCCATACAACTACAACCATCTGATCTTTGACAAACCTGACAAAAAACAGCAATGGGGAAAGGACTTTCTATTTAATACATGGTGTTGGGAAAACTGGCTGGCCATATGCAGAAAGCTGGAACTGGATTCCTTCCTTACACCCTATTCAAAAATTAACTCTAGATGGATTAAAGATTTAAGCATGAGGCCTAACATCATAAAAACTCTAGAAGGAAACCTAGGCAATATCATTCAGGACATAGGCATAGGCAAAGACTTCATGACTAAAACACCAAAAGCAATGGCAACAAAAGCGGAAAGAGACAAATGGGATCTAATTAAACTAAAGAGCTTCTGCACAGCAAAAGAAACTATTTTGCCGGTAGAGTGAACCGGCAACCAAGAGAACGGGAAAAAGTTTTTGCAATCTACCCACCTGACAAAGGGCTACTATTCAGAATCTACCCAGACCTTACACAAATTTACAAGAAAAAAACACAAACAACCCCATTAAAAAGTGGGCAAAGGATATAAACAGACAGTTTTCAAAGGAAGACATTTATGCAGCCAACAAACATATGATAAAAAGCTCATCATCACTGGTCATTAGAGAAACACAAATCAAAACCACAGTGAGATACCACCTCACACCATTTAGAATGGTGATCATTAAAAAATCAGGAGACAACAGGTGCTGGAGAGGATGTGGAGAAATAGGAACACATTTACACTGTTGGCAGGAGTGTAAAGTAGTTCACCCATTGTGGAAGATAGTGTGGCAATTTCTTAAGGATCTAGAAACAGAGATAACATTTGACCCAGCAATTCCATTAGTGGGTATATACCCAAAGGATTATAAATCATTCTACTATAAAGACACATGCACACATATGTTTATTATGGCACTGTTCATAATATCAAAGACTTGGAACCAACCTAAATGCCCATCAATAATGGATTGGATAAAGAAAAGATGGTATATATACAGCATGGAATACTATGCAGCCATAAAAAAAGATGAGTTCATGTTCTTTGCAGAGACATGGGTAAAACTGGAAATCATCATTCTCAGCAAACTGACACAAGAACGGAAAACCAAACACCGCATGTTCTCACTCTTAAGTGGGTGTTGAACAATGAGAGCACAGGGACACAGAGAAGGGAACATCACACACTGGGGGATGGGGGTTGGGGGGATAGGGGAGGAATAGCAGGGGGTGGGTGGATTGGGGAGGGATAGCATTAGGAGAAATACCTAATGTAGGTAACGGGTCAATGGATGCAGCAAACCACTACCATGGCACATGTATACCTACGTAACAAACCTGCACAATCTGCACATGTACCCCAGAACTTAAAGTATTTAAAAATAATTTTTAAGAATAAATAAATAAAATTAGTTACATATGTAGTTTAAAATTTCTAGTGTCAAATTAAAAAAAAATGAAATAGGAAGAGTTAATATTTTTTGAAGGAGTCTTGCTCTGTCTCCCAGGCTGGAATGCAATGGCTCAATTTAGGCTCACTGCAACCTCCACCTCCTGAGTTCAAGCAATTCTCCTGCCTAAGCCTTCTGAATAGCTGGAATTACAGGCACCTGCCACTGTGGCCAGTTAATTTTGAATTTTTTAGTAGAGACACAGTTTTGCCATGTTGGCCAGGGAGGTCTCAAACTCCTGACCTCAGGTGATCCACCCACCTCGGCCTCCCAAAGTGCTAGGATTACCATCAGGTAGAGTTAATTTTAATAAAGTTTAACCACATATATAGTCCAAATGTCATTTTATATATAATCTGTATAAAAATTAATAAGATCTTTGATATTCTTTTTTCATACTAAATCTAGAAATCCAGTGTGTATTTTAAATACACATTTGAATTAGCCACATTTCAAGTGTTCAATAGCACACATGGCTAGTGGCTACCCTATTGGATGGTACAGCTAGCTCTAGAGAACTTCAAGTTCTCTTCTACCCAAAAAAAGCCTAGAAACCTATCATTCTATAGTTTGCAAAATAAATGTATGCTGAAAATAATTTTTTTAAAAAAATTATGCCATAGAATGGCCTGGGTACCAAAGTAACACTGACACTTACGTGGATCTGTTTTTGCCTAACAAGATCTTTTAAAAATTATTAATTATGAAATAACATATATGAAAGTAGTATATAAAACACAAATGTAATTTTAAAAATAATGATATATTGCACCCTCCCATATAATCACCCTCTAGGTCAATAAAAAGAACTTAACAAACCACTTCATAACAAATGACCCTCAAAGTGTGCAGCACCCTGATCACTACCCATTTCTTCCCCCTTAGAGGTAAATACAACCCTGATATTTGTGATCATTTCCTTACATTCCTTTAAAATTTTATTACCTAGTTATGCATCCCCAAAACTATATACAACAGTTTAGTTTTGCTGTTTAATTTCATATAAATGAAATTACATAGTATGTATAATTTTGAGAATTTCAACATCTGCTCAAAGCTATCTTTGTGGGATTTTAGATCATTCATGTTCACAGCTTTATTAGTTCATTGTGTGACTGCAACATTCTACTATTGACCTACACATAGTGCTTTCCTGTGTTTGGCTATTATAAACAGTTCTGGTGTGAATATTCTTGTCCATGTACCTTGAGGAGGTACATGCCTGAGAGCACCTTAAGAGTATACTTAGAAGTGAATTTGCTGGATCATATGACAGGGCCCATCTTCAACTCTACTAGATAATGTCAGACCTTCCTAAATTGATGGATAAGTTTACATTTATGCATGAGTTTTGCTACAACCTCCCCAGTGACTGGTACTGTCAGATTTTATAATTTTTACCAACCAGGTGAGAATATAATAGCATTTCATTGTAGAATTATTTCTCTAAATATTAATAAAATTGGTTATCTTTGTATATACACATTGACCATTTGAGTTTTCTCTTTGAAGTCGCCTCTTTTATTATTGATGTGTACGTCTTGTATGAGTCCTGGGTATTTGTCCTTTTTGTTTGGTTGGTTTTGGTTATATAAATTTTAACAATTTCCTCAACTGAGTCATTTGTCTTACCACACTTTTAATGGGGACTTTTGATAGATATATCTTCTTAATTTTAATACAAAACAATATGTCAATCTTTTCCTTTATAGGTACTGGTTTTATATCTTGCATAAAAAAGACTTTGCTACCTCGAAATTATTCTCTTACATTATCTTCGAGAGCTTTGCATTTGACCATTGACATTTCGGTCCTTAATCTGTACTAAGATCAGTTTTTATATGGTGTGAGGCAGGTGTCAACTTTAATTTTATTTCTGTTTGATATCTAAAAGGTCTAGAATTATTTATTAAAAAGTTTGTCTTTTTTACAATAACCTGCAAAGTTACCTCTTCCACCTCTCAAATATCCCTCAATAAGTGGGTCCTTTCTACTCTGTTCTTTTCATCAGCTTGCCTAGCTCCGTGCCACTGTCATAATTACATAACTTTAAAATATGTTTTGATACCTGATAAGTCAATTCTTTTCATATTATATTTCTCAAAATTTTCTTGGCTTTTATTAAGACCCTTCGAAGTTCCATATGCATTTTGAAGAAGCTTGTTGAATTTAACAAAAGAGTCAGCTGAAATTTCATTTAAAATTCATTAAATATATAGAAATCAACTCTGTCTTGACTAAGATAGAATTGACATTTTTCATAATTTTTATTTTACTCTATTAATTTTTGTTCTAAATTTACTTAGGTCATGTTAATATACATTTTAATAACTTTTTCCACAGAATTCTTCTATGCCTTTATTAGATTTATTCCCAATTGCTTCATATTTTCTTAAGCTGGAGTAAAATATGTATTACTTCATTTTAACTGTTATGTTGCTGGCATATAGAAATGTAGTTCATTATTATATATAAATATGCACCTAATTGAACTCTCATTAGTCATAATCATAAACCTCGCCAATGTTCTTTATAGAATCATGCCAACTGTAAATAATCACAATTTTGTACGTTGTTTGTTAATCTCAAATGTTTTCTTTCTTTTCTGCCTGATTTGGGTCAGGCTTACCATGTAATGTTGACTAAAAGTGGTACCCAGCCAGCCAGCATCATTGTCTGACTCCTTATCCAAAAGAGAAAATGTTAAATGTCATTTAACATTTGATTCTGCTATATAATGTTTGCAAATAATCTTTCATCATATTAACATGCTGATCCTAATTTCTAAAAACTTTTGTCATGAATTAGATGTTGACTTTTACTAAATGCTTTTTTTGCCTCTATTAAAAGAATCATATATTTTCTCTCTTTTTTTTTAACTGTGCTGATTTATACTGATTGGTTTTAAATGTCTAATTTCACATTTCTGAAATAAGTTAAACTTTACAATGTATTTTTATATTTGCAAACTTTTGTTTAGGGTTTTTATGTATGTTCATGAATGAGAAAGACCTTTAATTTTACCTTTTATAATGGTCATGTCAGGTTCTAATATTAAAGTTATGCTTACCTCATAAAATAAATTGAGAAATGTGCTTTCTTTTCTACTGATATTTAAAAATTTGAATAAAAATTATTCTACTGTTTGGTAGAATATGACAGAGTTCGATAATAAAGATAGACTCAGAGTCCTTTATAGGAATATTTTAACATACTTTATTTATTTAATAGATAAAATACTAATCACATATATCTACCTGTTTGTCAACATTAGTAAGTTTGTTTTTCTAGCGCTTTGTTCATTTTACTTAACTGTCAAAACTATTGACATGAAATATTAATAAATCCTTAATATTATATATATATATGGTATCTATGATCTCTTTTTTACTCTTTAAATTATTTGTCCTTTACCTCTTATTCCTTGATTACAACAGATATTTATAAATTTCATTATTCTTTTTAGAAAGTCTACTTTTTGGCTTTATTAATCACCTTTTTTTTTTGATAGTTGTATAATACTTTAATTGCCCTATTCCTGGATAATGCAAGGACCTTCAAACACTTAAATTATATTTATTCCCCTCTCAATGTATATGTTATCATAAGTAGTTACTATAGTCCTATTTTATGTCCCACAATACATTATTATCATTTTAAGTAATTCCTATTTTGCCTCTAGCTTCTTGTCATTACTTTTGCTTTCCAGATTTCCCTTCTGGGATCATTTTCCTTCAGCCTAAATCACATGTCCAAATCATACAGCAATCATAGATAAATCCAAAATTGTATTGTCTTACAGTAACAAAGGTTTATTTCTCTCATATTTACATCCATGGAGGATCAACTAGAGCTCTGCTGAATGTGCTCTTCATTTCAAAATCAAAGCTTAAGAGGCATCCTCTATCTGGGACACCAGTTTCCACAGTGCTTATAAGTGTTGCTTGTCACTTCCATGTACATTGTATTGTCTGGTAAAGTGATATGGTCAAATTTGATTGTCATCAGGACATGAGGTCCCTATTAAAAGAAGCGAGATGAATTGACATCAATATATTAATATTATCTGCTCCACCATGTGTTTGTATTTCTATCAGATAGTATCTGTCATTGAAAAACTCAGTGTTTGCCTGAAAAATGTATTTTATTTACTGACATTCTTAAAATGCATTTCTTTGGATATGCAACAATTCTGTTAATATTTTTCCATTTAATACAATAATGATATATATTCCCTTTCTTCTGATTTCACTGTTATTATTAATTTAACTCAGTCTAGTTGCTATTCCTTTAAAGATAATTCTCTTTCATTTCTGGCTTCTTTTAAGATTTTAACTTGTATGTGGTACACAGATGTTTCACTATGATATATTCAAGTGTGTATTTCTTTATACCTGTCATGCTTGAGATTTGTTGGGTATCTTCACTCCATAGATTAATATTATCGTTCTGTTCAAGAACATTTGCAGCCAACAGTTCCTTAAATATTTCCTGCTCTCTATTCTTTCTGTTCTCTTCTTCTGGAACTCTGATTAGACATATATGAGAATTCATATATTAGACTTTCTTTCCTGCCCTCCATGACTTTTTAATGTCTCTGTTATATATTTTTTAATCTCTTCGCTTCTTCATGCTACATCCTGTAAAGTTATTCTGACTGATCTTCAGAGTAATTATTCTGGCTGATTCATTTATTGAGTTTTTACTTTCAGCTTTTGCATTTCTCTTTTGTAAAAGTTTGATTTGGTTTTTCCAATCTTCTAGGGCACATTTTGAGTATTCTAATATCAGGAATATTTTTATTTCTTTAAACATTTTTAGCATGGTGTTTTATAACTGGTGGCTATAGTCACAATATATGGAGTCTTTGTAGGTTTGTTTCTGTTTTATGTTTTGGATCTTAATACTAGTGTCCTTGTTTTTTTGTGTGTGATTGGTTATTATTGCCAGTGAGCGCCCACTAGTCATTTTCCTTAAAAGTGTGTTTATAGGTACATTTTAAGAATAAGATGAAAATACCTTTCTGCAGAAAATATTTTAATTTACTTTTGCTAGGTTTCTATGGATAACGAGAACCAAAGAGTCTAGTAAATTTGGGTGTTTAATACTCACAAAAGCCAGGGTGTGGTTATAACTTAGAGTTCCTGCTGTGGTTTGACTGTTCTCCAAAAAGGTCACGTGTTTATTCCTCTTTATGAATGAATTAAGGAATTAATGAGTATGCTGCCCTCATGAACAGATTAACGTTATTGTCAGAGAGTGCTTATCCGAGAGTGGTTACTCTAGTATCAAGCGAGTAGCTTTCTTATAAAAGCAAGTTTTTTTCTAGCTCACTTGCTCTTGCTCTGTCACAATGTAATGCCTTCTGCTGTGTTATAATGCAGCAAGAAGGCCCTCACAGATGCTGCCTCCTCCATCTTGGGCTTCCCAGCCTCCAGAACTATAAGACATAAATTTTTCTTTATAAATTACCCAGGCTGTGTTATTCTGGTACAGCAACAGAAAACAAACTAAGGCAATTCCCTCTTCTGCTTTGCTAAGCATCAAGGTACTGTTCATTGCAAATGCATGATACTGGGAGAATGAGGCTAGTTTATTTCTAATTACCTCTCATTCCTTGGGATTCCTAGATCTACAGAAAGGTGCTGTCTATTAGACTTCCACATGGAGTGTGCCCTGTGCTTGTTTACCCTTTACCCTATTCCACTTTTATTCAAGCTTAACTCATTTGACAAACATCCCCAGAGAAATGTAGATTAAATGACTCTCTTACCTTCTGATTCCAGTTTTGACTTATATTTTAACTTGGTAGATCATTACTATATCTTTAAAGCTTATATTTTTAAAAAGACATTTATTTTCTATTGTAGGCAGCACTTTTAGTTGTTTTATTCCAATGCAAACGTTGTCCCAAATGACCTCTCCCTGATTCTTTCCTCTGAAGGTGACTACTGGACAAATTCTAAAATGATTCCACATCAGCATTCTCCTGTGTAACCTATATCCAGCTTATGGGAAATGCTCCATATCCCTTGCTCTGACTCTGGAAGTGAAGGTAAATCAAAACACATCAGCCCTCTTTTAGCTTTATCATAGAGCAATCTTTCAATCTTTTATCACTTCCAGATTTCTCAGACAGGAGTCAGACCTCATCCCAACCTCTGCTTTAGTTTTCTCACAAGTGAGTCAGACATGAGTCCTCTATAGCTTCTAACTGCAGGAGACAAAATTAGAGTTTTAAGTTGTCTCACTGAAGCCTTCCCCACCTAGCTTTCAGAGGAAGGAAGAGACCCTTCCTCTCCCAAAGACAACAGAATGGAAACTCTCCACAGAGCAGTAGCTCTCTGCAAGACAACCTTTGTGACAACCCATCCCCCCATATCTCTGATTCTTTATGGTCTTGATCATGCTGAAGAGTATAAGACTTACCGAGCAGCTTGTCATTTTGTAAATTCTGCATGGGAAGCGAACTGTCCTCTTACTTGGCACTGGTTTTCATACCGCAGTCAAAAATGAAACATTCTGTACACTTTGATATCATTTGTCAAAATGAAAAACAAATTATTAAAATTTGAGTTTTTTAAATTTTAACCCCACACTTAGCAGTAATCTGTGCAATGCTTATGGTGAGAAGGCTAGTGTCTATTTTCACCATTTATTTACTATTTTTTAAAATATAGAAGTAAAACTGCGTGATGTACCAAATTGCACTGAATTGTTGGAATTTTATAATCATGAATTTATAAAAACACCCAAACTCTAGAGGTGAAAACAAAGGCAAATAAGTATCTCACAAAGAAAGAAGAATGGGAGGAGAGCAGTAAAGCTTTCTAAAAGATCAAGAGATATTTAACAATACTTATGAGAATCTCTCCCTCAGGAGGAGAAAAAAATTCACCCTCACCAAAAAGATCCAGGAACTTCATTCACTTCCTATTAAGACAACCAGCACCTAACAGTATAAACCCTATTTCCTCTAAAAACAGAGCGCTTCTTACATGAGAAAAAGCCCAAGTACCTTGAACTCTGCTCAGAAGCAATAATATTACAAGCCAAGAGAGTTTTGCTAGACTTTGCTGGACTTCCACTGTGAATCTCAGTGGAAACAAAATCTGTTGACAGGTAGGGTACTATACAATTCCCTTGGAAGCCCTAATTCTCATAAATCAGAAGTTCTACTTCAATGCAACTGATCTGTTTTGGAGAAGGCAATCCTGCTCAGAATTAGATTTGTCAAGGCACATTCTTTTAATCTTTAGCAGTATGAGCTTTGTAAACACAGTATTTGAAATAACACAGCCTATTATTTTATATAAAAGACTTGAGAGTCCTAGATTTCTGAGTGCTTTCTAGTAAAACAGCCAAGTTACTTAAGCTGCTGCTGCTTCTCCTCCTCCTTTTCTTTTTTAAGCATGAGAGAAGTAAAAGTTCTATGAGCTAGTGAGCAAAGAAATGTTTGAATATTGAGGAGAGTTAATGAGACAGAGATAATGCTGTTTCAGTTGGCAAGTCCTACAAAGCAAAGGTTTGTGCAAAGGTAATAGTGATTTGAATTGAAGACAGGGATACTGACCATCTATTTGATATTCACACCCTCAGAATCTTTTCCTCAGTAACTGGTTCACATATGTAACACTGCCAACTTGCTTGGGAATATAATCTTCAAAAAACGTTATGTTTTCCTTTACGCTGAACAAGCATTCGCCCTTTAGGAAATAACAAAAAAGACTTCAGTGAGGTTTTAAATCAATCTACATAAAATGCCTTTGAAGTAGCCAACTGGTTTTCTATTTGCTTTTAATTTTCTCTTCTGTGGTCCAAGCACTTGGAGAACAGATGTGAGAGAAGGCTTTGGATAGAAAATAAAAGAAATTACAGAAGCTTTCAATGAGATAGGCTTAATGTAGTGATGGCTCTGGGAAAAAGTATAATTAGGAATTAAACAAATTTTAGAGACCAGAAACACCAATGTACAACTGGAGATCAGAGATGCCAATGTACAGCTAACTCAAATCACCATAGGCTGACCATTGCAGAGAGTGGAGACATATAAACACAGAAAACATAGTGATCTATGGAGAGGTCCATTTAAATGAACAAAACGTGCAAGTTATATACATTTTTCTTCAAGTCTACAGATAAAAAATTAAACATTATCTCCTCCATGAAGTCTACCATGACCTGCCCTCATACCCACAGCCAAGTTAAGACATCTTGGGATGGTGCCCTATCGGATATATCTACAGTATATATGGTTCCCTTACTGTCTGTTTTGTCTTTTGTAAAAACAGCTAATGATATCTTAAGGGTTAAGTGGAATAACTCCTAAAAGTCTTTAGCACACGCACTAAACATAATAGGCACTCAATAAATAATCATTATGATACTGTCATTTTTTTACTTAGATCTGTCTCCCTCATTATAATCTCCTTCAAGAATTTATTATAACTAATCAATAGCTACTGTTAATTATAAAGTATTATACACTAGGTACTGGTCTACGTGATTTACACAAAGATAGTATTATTACCCTCATTTTATAGACAAGGGAACAGAGGCACTGACAGGATAACCAACTTGCCCATGGTCAGATAACTTGGAAGTAGCAGAGCTCAGATTTTTAACCCACATAGTCTGGTGATACGGTTTGGCTGTGTTTCACCAAATCTCATCTTAAATTGTAGCTCCCATAATTCCCATGTGCAGTGGGAGGGACCCAGTGGGAGGTGGGTCTTTCTTGTGCTGTTGTCTTGATAGTGAATAAGTCTCATGAGATCTGATGGTTTTATAAACAGGAGTTTCCCTGCATAAATTCTTTTTGACGGCCACCATATAAGATGACCCTTTGCTCTTCTTTTGCCTTCTACCATGATTGTGAGGCCTCCCCAGCCATGTGGAACTGTGAGTCAATTAAACCTCTTTCTTTTATAATAAATCTTTTTATGATGTTTTCTTTTTTCTTTTTTTCCTTTTTTTTGACACAGAGTCTCACTCTGTTGGCCAGGCTCCTCAATCTGGAGTGCAGTAGCATGATCTCAGCTCACTGCAATATCCACCTTCCAGGTCAAGCAATTTTCCTGCCTCAGCCTCCCAAACAGCTGGGACTACAGGCACATATCATCATGTCTAGCTACTTTTTGCCTGGCTAATTTTCTTTGTATTTTCAGTAGAGACAGGGTTTCATCATGTTGTCCAGGCTGGTCTTGAACTCCTGAGCTCAGGTGATCTGCTGGCCTCAGCCTCCCAAAGTTCTAGGATTACAGGTGTGAGCCAGCATGCCTGGTCTTCAGTTATGTCTTTATCAGCAGCTTGAAAACAGACTAATACATCTGGCTAGTACAACACACTGAGTACTGATGTCACAGAAACACAGACACATACACACAGGCAAAGATGTGTTTGTGTGCATTCAGTTTTAGTTGTAAAAAGCACAGACTTCAAGTCCAAGTCAACTTGATTTCCTTAACATTTTTCTTTCTATCCATAGTCAAAATCAGAAACGCCTGCTGAAAACCATCTTCAACTATCACCTAACCCCTCACCTCCGACATTACTCCTAGCCCCCATAAACTAACCTGGTAATCCTGCTTTCCTTCCTGTTGATTCTGACTATCCTCTTCAGCCAGCAGTCAGACTTGGACTTCCTAGCTGGGTTTCAATGTTGGCATCATTCCAGAATCTTATTTAACCTTTGGTTTCAAACTCTGTTGCCTTTGTATCTGGCCTATTCTACTCCAGTGTCTAATGCAGGTCCCTGGGAATCCAGTCCTGGCCCTTGTTTCAGAATCCATCTTTTCTTGAAGGAAAGTATAAATATTTGGAGAAAGTCTAACTTGGGATTAAACTTCAGGGATCCCAGGCAAGCTTTTACTTTTTCTAAGCCTCAATTTCCTCACTGGAAATATGTGAAAAATATTAGGACCTATTTCAACAGGTTGTTGTGAGAATGCAATAAAAAAAAATAGATGTAAAACAGAATTGTGCTTGGCACATAGCAAACAATGCAAAAGTGTGTTGGATGAAAAACGGATGACAACAGTAAAATTCAGTCTGCTTTTATTATTTTATCTGAAAAAAATCAATACAAAGGCCCTGAAAATTTCCTGTATATCTCATGTCACCTTCATTCTTGAAGGCTCAGCTCAATCATTTATTCAAGGAAGAGTCCCTCCTTTGTGTTCTCACAACAAGCCAAACAAGCTTTTATCTCGATCCTTGTCACACTATGTATCATGTGTCTCTTTGTTCATACAACTTAGACTCTCAGCTTCCTGAGAGAGGCCCATGTGTGCATGTATGTATGCAAGTGTGTTGGGGGTTATTATACATTAGTCACTTTTGTTCCCCCAATCCCCATCATAGGCACCAGCTTTTTCTGGGCTTAACTAAACTGTGTATGTGATCTTCTGCTAGGACCACCAATGAGAAGATACCAACTGGCTAAATAATGATATTGGATGAAGCAAAGGGAGATTCAAGGATGAAAAACATATGCCCTATGGGGGGAAAAAAAAACCACAATGAGGCTATTTCATAAGAAATCTAGCATCATTAAAACTAGAATGGGATTTTTTTATGTATGTAATTGTGGTCTGCAAAAAGATGTTGACATCTAACCCCCAATACCTATGAATATGACCTTATTTGGAAATAGTCATTTCAGAGGATCAACTTAAGATGACATCATTAGGATGGACCCTGCTTCAGTATGACTGATGTCGATATAAAAAGGGAAAATTTTGACCCATGCAGACCAAAGACAAGCACAGGAAGGATGCCACTTAAACGTAAAGGCAGAGATTGGAGTGATGCTTTCACAGACCAAGGAACACCACACCAAAGACTGCCTGCAAGCCCCCAGAAGCCAGGAGAGAGGCATGGGACAGATCAAGCTTGTCCAGCCTGCAACCCATGGGCCGCCTGCAGCACAGGATGGCTTTGAATGTGACCCAACACAAATCTGTAAACTTTCTGAAAACATTATGATTTTTTTTTTTGCAAATACTTTTTATCTCATCAGCTATTACTAGTGTTAGTATATTTCATGTATGGCCTAAGACAATTCTTCCAATGTGGCAAGAGCCTTGTATACAGCAAGACCTCAGCAGATGTTAGCTGTTATTGTTCTGTACTTAGTATCACGTATGTATTAACTCCTTAATGAGAAATTGAAAAAGCAAAACTGTCATGGAAATCTGCCTTTAATAAAGACAAATATCCACCAAAAGCCAAGTATCACTTAAAAATTTATAAAATGGTTAAAAATTATTTTCTCATTTTTACATTTTTCCCTACTGTAACTTATTTAGAAAACAAGTAGAGCTGAATAAGTGTTAAGCATAGAAAAAAAGGAGAAATTTGTTAAAAAGGACTATCCTAAAATATTTTATTTTTAAAAACATTCCCTAAATGTTCTCAGCACAGTGGAGTACATTTATTTTAACTGTGTATAAAATCTGATAACCCAAGAAGAAGAAATTGTTTTACTCCATTTTCTTCTTTTATAATTAAAAATCACTTCTTTAAGCAAGTAAGTACAGTGCTGTAGGTAAGAAGACACAAAAGAACATTATTACACATGCAAAGTGTTCCAGAAATCATAGCTTCTCTAAGACAAACTTGTTCTTAAGTCTGAATAACATACTATGTACAATGAAATAAAATATGTGATTTAACAGTACATGTAACCTATAATTCAGTTCTAATATGGTTTATTTAAAATCTCTAAAACTAGGAATATGGTTTTCTAAAGTTACTTATAAATACATGGTAAAACTTGATAGGTATTTCTGCTAGTATCTCTGCAAAATCCTCACTACTATCCCAAGTTTCGAGAATATCTAATATCTATAAATGAAAGTTATTGGGCATAACCAACAGCAGTTTACACTGAGAATTTTTATCAGTATGTAAAATCTGATTTTGCTTACACCTACGTATTAAATTAAATGTAGGTGTAGTCTACCTCTTCTCTGAGCAAAAGAATTGCTCATACCAATAGTCACTAATACCAGCAACTATTTTTTCACATTGCCATGTAATAATTCTCAAAAACCAAGGAATAACTTTAATATTAATAAACTTGAACACTCTACAAAATACCCTCTGCTGCAGGGTTGTATAAGTACATTTCACTGTAAAAATTCATTTTACTAATATACCAGAAGACACCCTTACCGAATCAGATAGAAAAGTTTAACATAGGTATCTACTCTATATCCACTCAAGTCACTTTCTGACTCAAAAGTCTTGATATCCATATGTCAATATCCTAGACAAAAAGAATATGACAAATTATAAGATGCCCATTTGTTACATTTAAAAACTGAGCTCCAGAGAGATTTTTGCCCAAGATAAAGAGTGAGTTAGTAGCAGAGAGGGAAATTAAACCTGAAATTGTTACACTCCATTTTCTCCCTTGATAGCTTATTCATCTACATCTTAAAATTGACCACAGACAATTGAGATACAGAGGCAATAAAGAATCTAGAAATCTGTTTGCCATTTATCATTGAAAGTTTACTCTTTTTTAAAAAAGTAGCCAATTTTTTAAAGTTACAAGAATGACTACACTTTAATAAAGAATCAGAAGAAAAAAGTTTTTTCATTCAACATGCAGAAATCATGTAAAATCCAGTGAAAGGAAGTTATTTTTAAGCTTATATGTCTCAACAACTACAAACTGGGTTTAATTTGAACTTTCTTTGTGCAAATTTTCGCTTTCGTCAAGAATTACAGTGTTTTTCATTATAAAAACCAGTTTCTTGGTGAGAAATAGAATTTGCAACATTGATATTTATGTTCTTATGTGAACAATATAATAAGTAAAACATCTCTGTTTCCTATATGTTTATAAGCTGCATAAGAGCAGTTTATTATTATTAAATAAATAAAATATTAGCAAATTTGAGGTCAGACTATTCCAGAAATTAGAAAAATGACCCACTTGCTGGATAAAATGGTTAGTACTTTCCAAGTAAAAATTAGATATTCCTGTCTTGCAAACTCAATTTCATGATCTAATGTTTGGAAGTTTCTATTAAGCAATTCCGTGAAGATTTTTCTAACATTAGCCTTCAGATACTACTTAAAGCAGAAGTCCCCAGACTTTTTGGCATTGGGGAACAGTTTTGTGGAAGATAATTTTTCCACAGACAGAGGCAGGGGTATGGGACTGGTTTCAGGATTAAACTGTTCCATCTCAGATCATCAGGCATTAGATTCTCATAAGGAGTGCACGACCTAGAGGTCCCTCGCATGTGCAGCTCACGGTAGTGTTTGTGCTCCTATGAGAATCTAGTGTCACCGGTGATCTCAGAGGAGGCAGAGCTCAGGCAATAATGCTCACTGCTTACCTCCCGCTGTGAGGTCCAGTTTCTACCGGGCCACGGACTGGCACCAGTCCATGCCATGGGAGTTAGGGAACCCTGGCTTAGAGTTTTAATTTTTAATTTGTAAACATGTCAAGCTTGGACTTGTAAAAATGTTTATATTAACATAAAGCATCTAGCAATTTAATCTGCACCTCTGGAAGATGGGTAAAGTGAGGGATACTCTACCACTCCACCAATCCCATTCACCAGAGAAGCTCTGCTTATATTTGTTGTCTTCATAGGGTCCCCAAATAAGATTTAATTTATTAAAAATGAAGTTCTGCTGACTTAAAGTAATTTAAAAGTTGTTCAAATTTCTTATAAAAGATAGTTTAAGTCAGGTGTAATTTGAAACAAAACACTGATATTTTGGTAATTCTCTTATCTAATGTACATTAATTAAGCATCTACCATATGTCAAATACTCTTGGAAACATTAAGAATATCATGATAAAATTCTTGTCCTCATGAAACTTTCAATTGACTAAGTAGACACTGCTATATAAAAGGCAAAGTACATAATACAATGGAATGTAATAAATGCTGTTAAAAAAAGAACGAAAAGACAGGTCCTCAAAGGCAGTTACTTTTGATAATGTTAAAAGGGGAAGTCTCCATGTCTCTCTCTCCGTCTCTCTCTCTCTCTCTCTCTCTCTCTCTCTCTCTCTCTCTCTCTCTCTCAGAATGTAGCACTTGAACATATTTCCAAAATATATCTCTAGTGAAAAGCATTTCAGACTAAGGGAATGACAGCGTCAAGTTTCTGAGGGAAGTAAGAGTGATGTATTCAAATAAGCAATAAACAGGTCATATCAATAGGGAGGCGTGAGGACAGGAGAATGGTAGGTTGGGTCAGCAAGGTAGCAGTAATCAGATGGTGGAGGGCCTCACAGGCTGATGGTGAGAACTTGTTTTAAATTTGACAGAAAGAAATAGAGGAAGATACTGATACAATGTGACTTGTGTTTTTAAAGGTTTACTCTTGGTTGTTGTTTAGATAACAGAATGGACAATAGGAAAAGTTGCAAAAATTCAAGTAAGGAGAGTAATTTAGAAGCTGTTTCAATAGTTCAGAAGGAAAAAGATGATGGCTCGGTGACTTGGAATAGCAGGAAAATGCAGACACTTATTAAGACAAGAGCTTATTTTTAAGGAAAAAACCTGTAGGACTTACTGATAGATTGCATAAGAGGTACACAGAAAAGATGAGTCAAGGCTGACTTTGATTCTGTTTTACCAGAGCAGCCTGATGCATGGCTTTGCCATTTACTAAAATGAAAAAGATAGAAAGGGTAGGCTTGATGGGCGAAGAGTTCTATGTTTGACATATTTGCATTTGAATTTCACATTGGAAATTTCAAATAAGGAATTGGAGTGCATAGAGGTCAGACGTGAAGATATAAATGCATAAGCATATAGGTGGCTCCAAAGCCATGGTATTGAATCAGATCAATAGGGAGAGATACATTTGAGAACAGAAGAGAGCAAGGAATCCATTCTTGGAACATAAAATATATATATATTGAGAAAATAAGAACACAGGAAAGGAGTCTGAGAAAGAATAGTCAGTGAGGTTAAGAAGCTGGTGTACCATTCCAGAAGCCAAGAAAATAAAGTTTTGCTGTTGTTGTTTTGTTTGTTTTTGAGACGGAGTCTCGCTCCGTCACCAGACTATAATGCAGTGGCACAATCTTGGCTCACTGCAACCTCCACCTCCTGGATTTAAGTGATTCTCCTGCCTGAGCCTCCTGAGTAGCTGGGACTACAGGCGCATGCTACCATGCTCAGCTAATTTTTGTATTTTTAGTAGAGAAGAGGTTTCACTATGTTGGCCAGGATAGTCTCCATCTCTTTACCTCATGATCTACCCACTTTGGCCTCCTAAAGTGCTGGGATTACATGCCTGAGTCACCATGCATGGCTGAGAACAAAGTTTTAAAAAAGTGAATGAACAACTCTCATATATGCTATGGAGGGAACAAGTAAAATTATGTCTCTTACCTGACCATTAGACAGCATCCTTAGAGTCACAGGCAAAACTCAAAGCCTGATTAACATGAGCTCAAAGAATAATGGGAGGTAAAAAATGGAGAGCGTAGAGAATACATTCTGAAAATATGCTATTAACAGAAACAGAGAAATCATAGCAAAAGGGGAATCAAGATCAGAAAATTGTTTCTTATTTGTTTGTTTAAGAAAGGATATATTGAAGCCTGTTTGTTTAAAGATGTTTAGTTGGAAGAGTGGAGACCTGATGATGCGAGAAAGAGTGGATCATTTTTAGAGCAAACTTTGAAAAACAGCCAGAGGAGGTAGGGTCAAGACCATTTGTGAAGGAGCTGGTCTCATACAGGTGTACAGAAAATTCATATATGGCATACCAGGAGGGAATGCAAGACATATGAGTACAGACGCAAGTAGGTAAGAGAAGGAATTCATTTCTGATTGCTTTTGTAAAAAATGATAATAATAATAAAGTAAGTATCCAGTTCATTGGCTAAGATTGAGGAAGGGAAGAGTATACTAGAGGTCTGAGGGGAGGGAAAAAGATGTGAGATTGCATTCTTGGAGAACAGAAGAGCAAAATGATTATAGGAATATAGAATGATTGCTGCAAAAAAATAATGGCTCACTTTACTGTGCAGTCATAAATTTAAAGTAAACACCATGATCAAGTCAATGCAGGCATAGAATAGGCATAGTGTAGGATTTAACAACGGTAGATGCTTTTCAGGTGAGAGTGATAGAGAAAAGCCCAAAAGCATGGAAGAGAAAAGCAAAGGAATGATACAATGATATGTTATATCATCTAAGCTGTGTGAAATGAGATGGAGACTATGAGAAGAGTCATGATCCTGAAAATGTGTAGAATTCATAGGCTGAAGATTCTTGAGAGAAGGAGGGTGACAAGTTGTTGGAGCAAAAGAACTGAAAAAACAAGGCTACAAAGGTAGGAGGCTGCAAGCAGAATAGGATGCTTGAAATGAAGATGTTTCGAGGTGGTACAGTTATTGGAAATGACAAGGTCCAGGGTATGACTGTGGACTGAATTGGGGGCAATGAAAAAGATCAACAGAACTGAGAAGATGAAGACCTTTCAATGGTGTTGGAAGGATCATCACTATGAATACTGAAGTCACCAATTAGGATGATAGACCAGTGATAAAAAGTCAGTGTTTCAGATTCATCAATAACCTCATTGAAGAAGAAGGAGAGAAGGTTGGAAAGATGTTGATCAAAGAATACAAAATTTCAGTTAGATAGGAGCAATAACTTCAAGAGATCTATTGTACAACATGGTGACTATAGTTAATTACAATATTATATTTACTAAGAATGTAGATTTTAAGTATTCTTACCACAAAAAATAATAACTGTTAGGTAATGCATGTGCTAATTAGCTTGATTTAGATTTACACATTCCACAATGTATGCATATTTCCGAGCATCATGTTGTAAGCAATACATATGTAAAATTTTTTAATTTAAAATTTTTAAGAAAACATTATTTGGTGAAATATGATCCCTGGGAGGCAACAGTAGATGAATTCAACCAAGATGAGGAAGCAGGAGGCATGCTTAACCTGCCTTCACTCAGGTAGTCAGAGTTTTTAGGAAGGTGGTAAAGATAAATAGTAATCTGGAATTAGCTCTAAACAATAAGGGTAACACCTATATGGAGACTTGTATGCTGTGGGTGTGAAAGGAAAATTGCTCACACTTGAGAGAGCCACAAGGAAAGAGTGTCTTCAACATATTGCCAAGTTTCAGTAAGAGTTAAAAATATTTATAGAAGTTAAGGACACAGGGGAATTTGAATAGGGGAGTTCCAATGGGCAGAATGGGAGAGTCTGGAACAGAAGTGAATTTGAATCAGATTGAAGAATGATTGAAGAATGTACATATATATATATATATATATATATATATATAT
This sequence comes from Saimiri boliviensis, assembly GCF_048565385.1. Classification (NCBI taxonomy): domain Eukaryota; kingdom Metazoa; phylum Chordata; class Mammalia; order Primates; family Cebidae; genus Saimiri; species Saimiri boliviensis. The sequence continues at coordinate 59,632,600 of NC_133455.1, forward strand.
ATATATATATATATATATATATATATGAAAAAGACTCAAGGTGTTCAGGGATGCCCTGGGGTGTTTGAGATTATAATGATAATGAATTAATCATCTCTCTGGGGAAGGTTAATTAATATAATTATGATATTCTTCCTTGTAGTGATCTCTTAGGCAGTCTGTTATGGTGTTGGAAGGTAAAAGGTATTCATGGCAAGAATATTTGCTCCCCTATGGATCTCCTTTAAATCCTGTTGCAAGTGGTATCTCCAGAATATGTTAATTGGTCTATTAATCAAATTTCTTTGTGTTTAGAATTTGAGAGCTCAGAAAATAGTGTCTTGCACCATTTATTAGACTCTGGTGACTTAAATTAAGCATGATAAAGTAAGCCTGATAATAGTTCATTTTAAGATCTCCAAGTCAATGGAATTAATCGTCCAAACCATATTTCTTAAACTTGTTAACTTCAATGCACACAATGGGTAATATATACCTGAGTATGTTCATATGAGTCAGGTGTACACATTCACAGTTACTACCTATAATTCCAATTGATTCATTATCTCCCACTGAAGGACTGCAGAAAGAAAATTCATGAGAGTTGGATTGATATATTAACCATGACTCTACTATACTTTTGAAACAAGACTTATTAACAGCAAGATTTAATATTTTCATGAAATTCATAGTAATATCTTTGTGATACTTGTAACATACTTCACATCTCAGCTCAACATTTTAAGATTCGCTCTCTGGTCTCTGTACTAAAAAAAAATGTCAACCATAACACAGTATTATATCGATCAAAATAAATCTACCACTATCCAAGAATGAAGATCAGTGTATTTTCTTTTTTGTGATCATTTATTTGTAGTTTTCTTCATCTCATATCTTCAGTGACTGATATGTTTGACAACAGATATACAAAATCTGACACTGTGGGAACAGATCTTCAATTTTACCATTTGTTAGGTTTAAAAATGTGACAGATTCTGAAACATGCTATGTGTTCTCTGAGATTCACTGTTTGTTTATGCACTCCCCTCACTGCCCTTGCCTCCCACACCCTGAATTTCTCAGGAATAGCTCTACTATACAGAGGACCACTTTTCTGGGGCCCAAGATCTGAAACAGGGACTGCAGTGACCTACGCATGAGCCTTAATGAACTTAGTACTTTGACAGCAAGCATTCTATCAATAATATGCATTATTATTAGACACATGGATCTGGAATTTAAGTCCAGTCACCAATTCAAATGTCTATATGATTAGCCATGACTCTCTATCTTCCTTCTTAGTTTGAAGCATTATTAGAGGTTGCAGAGAAAAATAACTGTGCTAATCCTGACAAAAAAAAATTCAGGCTTTCCTGACATTATTCACTTCAGGTGAGAATGTAAAATAACAAGAAGCAACAGGACTCTTTGTTTAACATGTCATATTGAATATAAATATACAATATATGAAACATTAATATAAATCAGTATATGTAAATTTTTATACAAATGTGTAGTGTATAGTTTTTAAATGCATGTATTAATAAATTGATATATCATATATAAAATAGGGTATATAGTGTTTATTAATACAAATGTAAATTCCATTAATGTGCTGATTCTGCACATATTTATAAGCAAATCCATGGCCTTAAAAGGAACAAAATGTACTAGTTATTTCAAATGTGCCAGTTCAGTTTGATTCTTGAGCATATACAAAAATGTAGAAAAATAAATCTCGAATAAGTGCCTTTCAGGGATTTGTAATTTTTATATTGTAAACTAAAGGGGTCATCAAATAATGTAGGGTTCCGTATACTGTGTAGTCCATGGGTCAGTTCTGGCCAGCCATCTGCTTTGTAAATAAGATGTTATTGCAACACAACCCTTCCTGAACACAACAATTCATGTTCATATGCATGAATATCCATTCATGTATATGTTGTCTATGGCTGCTTTGCTATAATGGCAGAGTTGCATAATTGTAACTGAGATTGTAAAGTTTACATAGCTTAATATGTTTTCTCTTTGGTTCTTTACAGAGAAAGTTTGCTGATCATTGTGATATTGATTATGGAGGCTTCTTTACATTATGAAATTTTTTTCAATCACTTATTATTTCACTATAGATCAGAAGGAGGGATGACACAGAGCAAAAGATATTTAAGGCGGTAAATTAGTCATTACTTCTGAAATAATCAAAGCAATTCGAACAAAATGGAATTGGATTGAAAGAGCTGAGTAATTAATGTGGTTGCCACCCTCTACTTTAGCTATGTCCTCGTTGGCATCACTACCACAAATCTCCCCAGTCGGTATTGAAAACGATCCAAGACTTACATAGGTGTATCGGTCAGCTTAGGTTTATGTGACAAAATACTATAGACATGGTAACTTAAACAGAAGAAATGTACTTAAGTGTGAGATCAGAGTGCCAGCATGATCAAGTTCTGGGAGGACTGTTCCTGGCTGGTAAATGGCCATCTTTTTGCTTTGTCCTCACATGGCAGGGATAGAGAGAGAGAGAGAGAGAGAGAGAGAGAGAGAGAGATCTTTCTTCCTCTTAGAAAGCCAACAGTTCTATCAGATTAAGATTCCACCTTAAAAACCTAATATGGCCTTAATAAAGCCTCCTGATTACCACTCAGTTACCCTCTATCTATTTCCCTACAGTTACGTTAAGCTTCAGAGCTTCAACGTATAAAATTTGGTGAGACACAATTCAGTCCACAGCAATAGGTATAAGAAATTATGCCCAAATTTCTGCTACAGACATGGAATGTTGGTTTTGTCCACTAGAGAAGTTTGGCTCATCAAGTTTCATACCATTTATCAGCGACCTTTATTAATATTAATAAAAATTGACATGGTATATCTCAAAGTATTTAAGAAGCTAAATGATCCTAAACGTTATCAACCTACCAATTATTTTATAGCATAGTGGATATTTTTCAGTCTGTAAAATAAAATGAATTGCTTTACAATTTAAAAGCTTAAAAACATCCTATTCTATCCTACTGAAGACACAATCTAGGTCATTTGTGAATTATTTACCATATGAAGACTGAACCCATAAGGAAAAAAAAACAAAGCCAATAAAGAATAAGTCTAAGTTGCAAACCATTAAAATTCCTCCAACTGAAAAATAGCATTTGGGACTCACTCTTTCTTTCAAAATCTCACTTTAAAAAGCTTCAGAGATGCCCTGAAGGCTTCATTTACGACTACCATATTGGATTTGCTCTGCTTGTCTACTGCAACCTCCCTTACAGGCTAAAGTTTGTTTCACACTTCAGTCCACTTTACATTTCAAAGTACATGAGCAGCAGCATCAAAATTCTCAAAAACAATAATGAAAGACTTTATGACCAAAAGGTGGGCCAGGGGCACATTTTTCATTTGAAACCTCTCAAAATGTTTCAATCCAAATCCTAAATCCCTCCAGTGTCATAATGGATAAAGTCATAAGTTTAAGATGTTTCAAAAAAGCTGAATTTTTAAAAATTATTATTATTAAAATGATATAACACTTTTATATTGGCTGGAAATTTCTAAGGTTCCTTTTTCTTGTAACAATCTCTCAATAATTATCCAAGTTGAATTTTATAGGATGTGCTGAGGACTCATCTTTTATATTAGACGAGCAAGTGAACAAAATAAACATGCCTGACTCAGGATACAATAGTACCTCTGCTTCTCACCCCACAAATTTACAAGCAGCTATCCCACCTTTTAAAGCAAAGATTTTTATTATGCTTCATTAACTGATAAGATCATAAGACCTCAATGCAAAATGTAAAGGAGTGATGTCCTGATTAGAGTGAACTCTAATAACAACTTAGAGTTCCTAAAACTTAGAAATGATAATCAATCAATAAGTAATCATGGAGCATCTTTACAATGGAAAGGTCTGAAAAGTTCTAGATAAAGAACACTTACAATAACACTGGGAAGAAAAGAAAAAAATGCATTTTGACTATTTCTCTCTTACACAGTATTTTGCTTTAATTGACTTTTAGATGGTTAACCCTAATTTACATAACTATCCCTCAGTCTCAGTTACTTGAAATGAAGCTATTTTGAAAAACCGTCTGATCTCAATATAAGCTATTTTAGCTCTAAAGTTTATGAGAATGGTCACCTTTCTTTTAAAATTGGCTGATTGGCAATGCTTCTGTCAGCAGTAATCCCCAGCTAGATTTTAATGAAATGTTCCTCCTTTCCTCTAGGGATTTGGATTGCTATTTGGCTATAATTAACTCCAGATTGACCAATAGCCAGTGAAGGAAGCAACTCACTCCACGAAAAGGATTATTACAACCATTATTTTGTTCTAAATACAGCTGCTATGGTTAGAAAATACAGAAAATACAAATTATGTATCTTGCTATGTTGATTTCAAATAACCAAGAGAGACAAAAGGAAGTATAAAAAGATTGGTCCTTTGTACTATAGCTACACAGGCAAGTAAACCACATGGGAAAACAAAGCAAAGCTCATAGTTTTTCAAGCTTGTCACAGTCTCCTAAACTGCAGTTGAAAGCAACCAACATCAAGCCTTCGTTTGAATCTTATTATAACACAGCAAATCCTGTTGATAATTCCTTGTAATATATATCTAGAATCTGCCCCCTTCTTACCACCTCCACTACTACCACTCATCCCATACACTAGTTTCTCAGATTAATACAGTAGCTTTTCTCTGCTTTGATCTTTGCTCCCATCCCCCAACAGTCTGTTCTACATGAAGAAGCCAATGTGATCCTTTAAAAATGTAAGTCACACCAGATTGTGCCTGCTATATACTGAATTGTATCCCCTCAAAATGCACATGCTGAAGCCCTAAGACCTAATATGATAGCATTTGGGGATAGGACCTTGGGAGGTAATTAAGTTTAGATGATATCATGAGGATGAGGCCCTCGCGATGGGATTAGGGCTTTTATAACAAGAGACACCAGAGAACTTGTTCATTCTTTGCCATGCCTGAACACTGCAAGGAGGCTGCCATCTGCAAGCCAGGAAATGAGCCCTCACCAGAGCCTGACCCCGTCAGCACCCTAGTCTAGCTTCAAGAACTGTGAGAAATATATACTTCTATTATTTTAGTCACGTGGTCTACAGTATTTTGTTGTGGCACCCCAAGGTGACTAGGACAACACCTCTGCTCAAAATGAAAGTACATATCTTTCAGTGGCCAGACAACAGATCCTTCAGCATCTGCCACCATTGTTTCAAAGATTTCATTTCACCCGCTTCTCCGTCTCGCTGACTTTGATCCAGCACACTGATCTCTTTGGTACTACTCCACAAGTCAGATCCCCTCCTCCTCAGGGTTTCTGTACTCTTTCAGATTTTGACTCAACTATCACCACTTCAGCAAGGCATTATGGGACCATCCACCTGTTTAAAACTGCAAACCCTACCCACTCACCATTTCTGACACTTTCTTCTCTGCTCCATTTTCTTTGTAGCAGCTATCACTTTCAAATATAACCACATAAGTTTTTTTTCTGCCTCTCTCCCATATTAAAATATAAGTCCAATGAGGACAGGGATTGCTGGTTTTTGTTAACTGCTGCTTTTCTGTTACCAAGTAGAACACTGTCTAGTTCGTATGGATACAATAGATGCTTGTCAAATCCGTAGTAAATGTTCTCATTTAAAAAAACAAGGAGGAGAAGGGCTGATGGACGACTAGATACTTATTTCATTTTCCAATTGCAAAAGCATCCCGGGTACAAAACATAACTTCTTAATAGCCTTACCATAAGATTGCTATGATAATAATCCAAAAGCACATTATTTCTTACAGGTACTAATTCATTTTTCACCAACAATATCCTTAATGAGAAAATAGCTGCAACTACAGTTAAGTCATCTTTTATCCCTTCCATTTTTATTTACAGAAAAGAGTTTTCTTAGTAGTTTATAAAGTTTATCACCATTATTTGTTTGAAATCATATTTTATTTTATTGACAAAGTAGCTGAAGCTTTGCCTTCTCTTTCTCTCCTATGTGGTGAAAATGGTTACAACAGGAAAAAATTAGGTATTATTCATATAACAAGAATTTATTGAGTGCCACTTTGGGCCAGGCACACCTCTCAGTAGAGGGAATAGAGCAGTGAACCAACAGGCAAAAACTCTTGTTTTCATACAGCTTACATTTGGGTAAAGAAAGAAGGGAGATGTGGGAAACAAATAATAAAGAAAATAATACATAAACAAAACACAAATTAGATGATATAATAAAAAATTACTATGGAGAAATATAAATCAGGGAAGAGACTTTGCAAACAATCTGCAAGGCTGAAATTTAACAGAGGGGTCAGAGAACACCTCACTAAAACAGGATGATATTTCAGCTATGCATCTATTTGAAGGAAAAATGTTTTAGGATGAGAGAAGAACAAGAACAAAGGCCTTGGGCTGGAGTGGGTATGGCCTGTTGGAGGAACACAGTGCAGCTGAAGCAGAGAGGGAGTAGGAGGGAAATAAACGAGATTAGAGAGTCCAAGGGGCTTTGGGTAGGAGGTAAGCATGCAAGGTCTGAGAGCCAAAGAAAGAATCATTTACCGTATTAGTCCGTTTTCACACTGCTGATAAAGACATTCCTGAGACTAGATAATTTATAAAGAAAAAGAGGTTTAATTGACTTATAGTTTCACAATCATGGCAGAAGGCAAAAGGCACATCTTACATGGTTGCAGGCAGAAGAGAATGAGAACCAAGTGAAAGGGATTCCCCTTATAAAACCATCAGATCTGTGACTTATTCACTACCGAGAGAACAGTATGAGGGAAATCACCCTCATGATTCAATTATCTCCCACTGAGTCCCTCATACAACATGTGGGAATTACGGGAGCCACAATTCAAGATGAGATTTGAGTGGGGACATGGTCAGACCATATCAGAATCCTAGACTCCATGAGTAATGGGAAGCTATTGGTTTTTTTTTGAACAGCAGAACATCATCACCAGTTAAATTCAACATCCTTCACAAAAACTCTTTAAATTAACTCTTTAACTTCAAATCTTATTTGGGTTGAACTCTTGACCCCAAGCAAAAGAGTATGGTGGTTGGAATGAGAGTATATGCAGTGGAAATGGTAAGAAGTGTTCAGATTCTGGATACATGTAGAATGTAGAGCCAAAAGGATTTTCTGATAGGTCAGATGTGTCGTATTACAGAAAAAGTGTCTAAGGCCAAGATTTTACATCTACATGATGTGTTAAGATCTGGGGCTCAAATTTAAACATGTCAATTTAATATACTCTCTAGGCATCCAAGCATAGATATCAGTAAAACTAAAAGTCTGGAGTTGAAGAGAAAGAATCAGGCTGGAGAGAAAAATTTAGGAATCATAAGTATCAGCATATGGTGTTGAAAGCCGTAAGATTGGATGAGGTAACGAAGGGCAGTCAATATCAATGTAAACAGCAAACACAAGAGATTCCAACCTGAGTTTTTAGGCATTCATAGTTTAAGCAGCTAGAAAAGCAAAAGAGCAGGAGAAAGAAGACAGAGTAGCCAATTAATAGGAAATACAAAACAAAAATGTGTTGCCCCAAAAAACAAATGAAAAACTGTGTTTCAAGGAGTTGGAGAGAACAATTGTGTCAGACGCTGCTGACAGATCAAGACAAAGACTGAAAACAGAGCCTTGGATTTAGCAATGTGGAGGCGTTATTGAACTTGAGAAGTTTTAGTATAGCGTTGAGGGGAAGTCTGATGTAAAATGCATTCAAAAGGCAAGAGAGAAACTGGAGTCAGTGCAGATGGACAATCCTTTCAAACAGTTTAACTGTAAAAGGAAGGGGAAAAAATGAGTCAGTAGCTTGAGTGAATGTGCATGTGTGTGGTTATGTTGGGAGAAACAACACCATATTTTTAATGCTGATAGGGAAAAATTCAGTAAAGAGAGAAAATTGAAAATTCAGGAGAAAAAAAGAAAAATTGCTGGAGCAATGTCCTTGAGCAGATGCGAGAGGATGAGGTGCATCCTATCCTCTCTCATCTGCTCAAGGACATTGAGCAGAAAGTATCTATTACTAGAGCAATGCCAGTTGATCCATAATAACAGGGAAAACAGTGGAGTATAAGGAACAAGGCTTATGCAATGACTAAATATGAAAATGTTGAAAATGGTTATATCCTAATTTAATGGCGATGTTGTAACGGCCAAAACACTGTTGGAATACATAAAACAACTCCCTGGAGGCCTCGTTATAACTATGCCCTGATTAGGTTACAATCCTGGTAGAATTAGTGAATATATGCTTAGGATTAAACCCAAGGTTGTGAAGGTCTGAAACTCTTAAAACTAGAGAAAGGGGGAGGAGGGTAGTAAATGAATCAAACATGTAACAATATTGTCAAGCTAGCAAAATAATAAAAAACTTCTCTCCAACTAGATTTTAAGCTTCTAGGAGAAAAGGCCACTTACTATCACTGCTGAGCACAAGGTACATAGAAACTACTTAATAAATGCTGATAAAATTAATTCAGTTGTAAGTTGGTTTGTATTGCATTAAATAGTTTATAGAAGTAATCATCTTATGCATTATTCTCACTAAAACACATTGTTTTCATTGATTTCTTTTATCTTTATTATTGTGTTTATTTCTCTTTTTTGCATTAGTGGCTAAATATCATAAACATTAAGTATCCTATATATGTTTGGTTTGTGAGTGTAATGTTGAAAGTATACAGCAAGTAATAGCTGCAAAATAGCTAACAAGAATAGTTAAATGGTCATATTATAGAAGAATTAATGAAGGGATAAAAGACCTTGTTAAATTATGTTAAAATAACTGTTACTGAAATACTATGTCCATTTTAATATAATTTGGTGTTGTTTTAGCACAAATGCTTGTCAGAGTGGGGGTTAGAAACACATAAAAATATTTCTCCTTGAAAGAAATAATAACCGCATTTTGGTTTATGAGAAAATAAACATATGAAGGGTTTTTCAGAATTAAATTACCTTCATAAAATAGGAATAAAACACTTACTTGATTTTAAATGGGGGGGAGAGGTTAGTCCCTTAAAGCACCTTATTTCTCTATGGTATTTGCTAACTTTGAAGACAAACTACCACCTTAGCCAAGTCCCCAGAAAGTTACTAAGAGTGGTAACCAAAGAGAGATCCTCAGGTTAGTTTCCACCAAGAAACCATACAATTAAATAGCTCTAGTACACGATCAAATATTTTGAAGAGCTCTTGTTGAAGGAACATTTTGAGAATGAATTCACATTACATAAAATTAGACCAAACTGCCAAATCATATAAAGAACCCCTAGAGGTTTTATTTTAAAAGGCAGTATTACTTTAGGCCAGTGACAAAACACATACATAGTAACTCTATATTTACCTAATCAAAGGCAAGGTAAGAAAAGTCGTACTTTAAAAAACATAAGAAAAGGCTCGAATTATGAGATGTTTGATTAAGATGAAGATAGTATTATATGTGGCATCTCAAATTAAAAACAGCAGATACATTCACTATTTAAAGACAAAAAAACACATAACCACGGAGGATAAAATGTCCAGAATCATTATAAATATTTTATAAAATGTTAACAATATAAATATGTGATGAAAAACTTTAGTATTTGCAAGTATTAAATTATTATCATTATCACAATCATCATCACCACAATAAAAAAAGATATGTTTATTGTATCTTAAGCAAAAATAAATCATTTAAGCTAGCCTCATATTTATAAATTTCAATAAGACAATTTATCCCATAATTTATCCCTTCCGTTATGGAAAAATATTCACTCCATCAGCATGATACATAGAACCTAGGCCATTCATGAGATTTCCTACTACACAATTCTCAAAATGACCTCTTCTCCTCTTTCTTCTTGAATTACATTCATGTACTTTTTGGTCTGGCATTAAGTAAAGATAATTCTCTTTATGTGCATTTTATTCCTACAGCATTGTACAACAATCCCGCTCTCTTAACATGGTACTAAATATTTTCTACAAATTTTGATTATAGTCTATATTGTATGAGTCTCTCATTCATTCATTTCTGTAAATATTGCATTCTTTCCTCAACAAAACCACAATCTCCTTGAGGCCAGAAATTCTAGTTACAAAACACCTGTGCTTTTTCAACAATCATAGTACTGTTTCAGATAGGTAATGAATTCTTCATAAAAGCATGGTGTCTTGAAAAAAATAAAAGCAATCAACCAAACTCCTTTATGAAACATTGATTTACAAATTACAGGGTAGTAGTAAAAGGAAACTGAACACTGTCTGTCATTAAGTCTAAATTGTGTGAATAATAAAATCTTACAATACAAACCTGAGTCATTTTATCTGATGACTAATTAACTATAGTGCACCTATGATTAAAACACATTTGTAGGCTGGGCGCGGTGGCTCAAGCCTGTAATCCCAGCACTTTGGGAGGCCGAGGCGGGTGGATCACGAGGTCAAGAGATCGAGACCATCCTGGTCAACATGGTGAAACCCCGTCTCTACTAAAAATACAAAAAATTAGCTGGGCATGGTGGCGCATGCCTGTAATCCCAGCTACTCAGGAGGCTGAGGCAGGAGAATTGCCTGAACCCAGGAGGCGGAGGTTGCGGTGAGCCGAGATTGCGCCATTGCACTCCAGCCTGGGTAATGAGAGCAAAACTCCGTCTCAAAAAAAAAAAAAAAAAAAAAAAAAACATTTGTAGCACTCATATATCTTCAGGTTAGTAAAATTGAATTTAAGTTTTCAAATTAAAGTTTTCAAATTTTCTACAAAGACCATGGATTACTTTTAACATCAGTAAAAATTTAACAAAAATAGCTGTTACATCATTCCTCTAGTAATCAAATTATTGAGTTTATAAGGCAACCTATATTTTAATCTCTGAATTCTTAAAAGTTCTGGAATCCATTTCAATAAATCCCAAGACTTTGGAGCCAGACAGCCTGGGTTTGAATTCCAAATATACGTTTTCTGCTGTGTGATCAGAACATATTACTTAGTCACTGAGTGCCAAAAAAAAACAAACAAACAAAAACAAAATGAAATTACCTCTGAATACTGCAATAAAGATTAAGTGGGGAGCCTGGAACAGTGGCTCACATTTGTAATCCCAGAACTTTGGGAGTCTGAGGCAGGTGGATCACCTGAGGTAAGGAGTTCCTGATCAACCAACATGGTGAAACCCCATCTCTAGTGAAAATACAAAAATTAGCTAGGTGTGGTGGTGAACACCTGTAGTCCCAGCTACCAGGCAGGCTGAGGCAGGAGAATCACTTGAACCTGAGAGGCAGAGGTTGCAGTGAGCCAAGATCATGCCATTGCACTCTGGCCTGGGTGACAAAGCCAGACTCTTTCTCCATAAAAAAATTAGAATGGTCAAAATCCTTAAAAGTGCTCACATTTAGTAAACACAAATAGTTTCCAGTTGTTGTTGTTATCAATATGTGTTTGGGATATTTAAAAAATAACAATTATTTATATGTCTACAACTTTCTCTTAAAGTAACTCTCCATGCATCTGAGAGTTCTTACAAAAATAGTGTACATAGATATAGAAGGGATTGCAGTATTGTATTAAGCAGGCACTATACCTCTTATTAGAATTTAACACCAAAAAATAGAAAATTTCTGCAAACGTCATATGAATAGTTTTAATTACCTAATTTAGAGATTTAAAAACAAATTTTCACACAGTGTGCACTGGTTACTTATTTTGGCATAACAATGATAAAAGAGTATCTTTATAAAACAAAAAGAGTAACGCATTATCCTAACAGCTAGCATCAAAATTCCTCTCAGGAAACTATCCTGATAAACTACCTGAGGTGGAAACTCAAATCCTTAGAGATGAACTAGCATGAGATGAAGCCACAGTAGAGAAATTTCTATTCCACATCAGAAATAAAGAAGACTTTGGGAAGAAACAAGGTATGGTAGAGTTTATGACAGAACAGCAAAACAACTTTTAAGAGAAGGATCCAATACTAAGATTTAAGATTTTGTTTTACTTTCTTGTTTGTCTGTTTTGCAATGTAACACCCTGAAATTCACATATACTAGCATTCCCTCCAAAGCTTCTGTAAAGTCAGGCCAACTGATGAAGAGTCTTCCTAGTTATTTATTTCCATTTTTGGTTTTCTCATGCAAACCAGTTAAAGAGGCAAATTCCACACCTTCCTTGGACATGATTTGGAATAGGGATAATTTGTGAAGTAAGAAATGCTATCACTTCCGCAGAAACAGCTCTTCTCCAGAGGTGGGTGTTGCTATACCACAGGTCTGTCTCCCCCTCTCCCCATTCCCAGAATCCTCCCCACTGCGAATTTTCAGAAATACCAACAGGTGATCTTCACTCACTGCTTCTAGTCACTGTCTCCCCTCCCCAACTCCAAGTCCATTTGCTTTTAAGCACGTCTGTGCTCTAGAACTGTTCTTGTCAAGGTCACCAGTGACCTTCATATTGCTAGCATCAATGAATGGTTAATTCTGAGACCTCATCTAACGTGATTTACCACAAATATTATTTACTCTTTGAAATGCTTTCTCCACTCCACGTCCTAAACACCACAAATATCTGGTTTCCTTAACATCAACCATATGCTCCTGCTCAGTAGCCATTACTGAATCCTAGGAGTCTTTAACCTCTGAACATGGGACCAGTCCCCACCTGCTCCTATTTTTTTCCACCTGCCCTCCCTGCTGTGGTAGTCCCATTCAGCCTCACAGCTTTACACATCATAGTATGCTGGCAAATGCACATCTCTAGCCAGATTACTCACACAAATTCCATATTTTCAAATTCAGCTGTCTACTTGGATTTCTTACAGATACAACAGTGCCACCTAAATGTTAAATAGACATGTCAGTCTCAAAAATCATCACTTTCTGCAATCTTTCTGTCTCAGTAAATGGCAATTCCATCCTCTTAGTTCTCAGACCAAAGTCTTGCAATTGCCCTAGATGCCTCTCTTTCTCTTACAATCACATATTTCGTCCATTATTAAAAGCTTTTGTAACTACTTTCAATATATATTCAGAATGGTACCACTTCTGACCTCTAACTGTTAATATCATCATCCAAGCAGCCATCATATTTGGTCTGAATTTTGCAACGAAGATGCAATGACCATTATCAAAGACACTGTCATTTATTAAGTTAGACTGTGACCGCAGATAATGATACCTGCCATATGAATGGTAAAACATAAATGTAAAATGGATACTGAGGAAGAACGGATAGCTTTCAAAAGGTTCTACATAAACTATCTAGTAGATTCATGTTAAAATCATAACCAGAACTACTCTAAAATTATATAGCAAGTGTCACTGCCTGTCTTCTTCATTGCTAAATTAAAAATGCTTAGTCCAGGCTCTGATACAAGGTGGGTGCCAAATAAATATTTCTTGAATGAATGAATGCACAAATTAATGAAGACTGTCTCCTGTGGATGTGATTGATGCATAGACAGACTGGATTCTTTTTCCTGTTTGCCACAGCTTTGCAGCTTGTTGCCACGCCTCTGTCATTTCATCTTATATCAGATTCTTTCAACCTTGGTAGTACTGACATTTTGGGCTAAACAACTCTTTGTTGTAAAGAGCCATTCTGTGCATTCTAGGATGGTTAACAGTATCAGTCAGGCCTCTACCAACTAACTTTTAGTAACACACCCTGTACTCACCTCCCAAGTTGTAACAAACAAAAACGTCTCCAGATATTACCAAATGCACCAGAGGGACAAAATTGTCCCCCAGTTGAGAACTATTGCCCTACAGTGTATTCTCAATTTAGCCACAGAATGACCTTTAACAATATTAATCAGATTATATAATGCCTCTTCTTAAAACTGACCCATAGATTTCCACCTCACAAAACGAAAGGAAGGAGGGAGGGAGGGAGGGAGGGAGGGAGGGAAGGAAGGAAGGAAGGAAGGAAGGAAGGAAGGAAGGAGGAGGGGGCAGGGAGGGAAACAGGAGGGAAGGAAGGAAGGAAGGAAGGGGGAGGGGAGAAGGGGGAGAGAGGGAGGAAAACAGGAGGGAAGGAAGGAAGGAAGGAGGGAGGGAGGGAGGGAGGGAAACAGGAAGGGAGGGAGAGAGGGAGGGAGAAAGGAAGGAAGGGAAAAGCTACAGCCTGCTCTGCCGATGGTCTGTGATCTGCCACCCAACCATTCCTCCTTAACCAGGCGTCCTCAAACTATGGCCCCTCGGGCTTCATGCGGCCCCCTGAGGCCATTTATCCTGTGTAAAAAGTTTGGGGCCACCTGTGACATTAACCACATCATCAACTTCTCACCCCTTTACTCATTCTGCTCCTGTCACACTTGCCTCTTTGTTGTTCCTGAAATACACCAGGAAAACTTTCACCTCAATGCCTAGGCACTTTGTTCCCTCTGCCTACAATTTTTGTCCCATGATATCCACTGAGTTTAGTCCTTCACTCAAAAGCCACCTTCCCAATGAAGTCTTCCATGATTGCCCATTTTAAAAAACTCAGCCTCTTTCACATGTCCCATCTGTCTCCCACACTTCTTATCCCTCTGTTTCAGCTTTATTTTTAATGGTATGTATCTCCAATCTGATATGCTATCAATGTTACTAATTGCTTTAATGTCTTCTCCACCTAAAAGAATGTAAGCCCAGGAGAGAGGAGATTTTTGCCTTTGTCACTCACTGGTGTATCTGCTTTCCATAGGAAAATGTCCATGGTAGGCACTCAATAAATGCTTATAGAACAAATTAGGGCATGCAGAAAGGATAGAATGGATCTGGAAAACCATCTTAGATATGAAGAGTCAAGGCAGCCTCAGGTGATATCTAGGATACCTCTATATGCATCACCAACAAAGACTAAGTTGGTCTCCATAGAATTTATTTAAAATAGAATTCATAATGTAGAGTAGAAAGTAGGGATGTCAAAATGCATATGTGCTTAGGGGTTTTTATGTAGGGGGTATTTAGAAAACATATTTATAAATCCATTAACATATAGATCTAAATATCTGTAGATATATAAAATAAATAGAACTTTAAGAGGAATTTTACAAAGCACCATGGGCCATGGTAACTCCCCTAGATATATAAAAAGAAGTATGCTGGGATAAGTCAAGTCATTCAATTATATACATCATAAGGTAGCTTAACAAGCAGTGGTAATGGTGAACGAAGCTCTTTTCTACAGGTGAAAGTCTGCGTGGTTCAATTGTGAGTGAAACAGAGGAACAAAAATGCTTCCTGCTGCAAGCTGACAGTTACATGGAACCCCCCGAAGGTATAAACTGAGTTTCTCTGCTAATTACTGGTGTGAAGGGGACAAATAAGGATCCACATTTTATTTCTTTTGCTGCACTTGCAGTATAAGCACTTGTGAATTTTACATTAGGGTCAAGCTGGGAAATTCCCAGCAGTTATACCTGGAGTAGATAGCAGTGCCACCTTCCATGCAAATAAGGTCAAGTATTTTTTTCTGCCTTGGGTGACCACCAGGGAGATTTACATATAACAGATTCTAATAGGGAAGTTGATACACAGGGAGGAAAGAGAAGGAAAACAGAACGAAACAAAACATTGATCCTATTTAAAGTACCATTTTGCCTATGAATTCTAAAAGCACATATTTCAAAAAGATCTCAGAATTTTGTAATATCACTCATGAAAACTGTATGACACACCCATTGATAACAATAACAACTATTCTGCTGACTTTCTGAACCAACTACTCATTGCAAGACCATTAAGGCCACACAGCAGGCAAGTACTTTAATGAAAGCAGCCCGGTTCTACAGGGAGGGGAACATGTGGTTCAAACACAAAAACTTTTGATCGAGCAAGCACTTTAATCTTGCCAATGAGAAATACCTTTAATATGGAATCTGACCAAAAATACTCTTCGGAAAGATAAGGGAAGAGGACGGATGAGATGGGGAATAAAGGACTGTTGTGATGTAATATTTCAAAACAAGTTTTCTGGGAAGGAAAAATAACTTCCACATTTCTAATTCATGGAGGGACCCTTCTAACTTCCTGGAAAGTCTTGTTCACTCCCTGGCAAAAGCAGTAGCCTCATTCAAATTCAGATAACAAATTAATGCATTTATGCATTTGACCGACAATTACTGAGTGCATTCCCTTTGTACAAGGAAAAAATAGAAGAACATTCACAGAGAATACAATCTCCATTATTACCAAGTTTCTCTTCTCTCTTATTTGTATTCAACTTACTGTAACAGTGTACTGGATATATGACTAAACAAAAATGATCTAAGGGATAACGTACATCAAGTTCTGACATGTGAAATTTAAAAGGAGAAACAAATTAATGAAAGTCTTCTCCAAGTAAAATACTGAGTTGTTTTGGGAGTCATCAAGACCTAGTTTAAAATCCCAATCCCTTCACTTACTGGCTGTCTAGATGAATGGAAAACCCCCTGGGTCTTAACTCCCTTATATGGAAAACCTTCTAGTTGTGCCTACCCCTATGGTAGTGTTACTGATTTAATATCACGTTGGCAAGCACCCCTCCATAGTACATACTCAACAAATTTACAGATATTTGGTTTGTCTTTTGGAATCCTAAACTAACATAATGCCTTCTTAATTCCTATGAGTACTTACTGGCAAGACTCCAGAAACACTAAATCTTATTTTACCTCAAAAAAAGAAATTATTTTTTCATGCTTATCTTCTCTAAATATATAAATCTCAAAATTTTCATGCTTCTGGATGGCTCAAATAAACACATGAAGAAGAAATTCTACCTTCAAGGAGCCCTTCTAATAAAATAACCAAGAAAATTCTTACCTAGTTTTGGCAAGGAATAGGGCACTTTAAAGTAGTCTTCATAAAATTCTATTAATCTCTTTGTTATATGGAGAGCATAGTCCCCGGATCCTCTTCTGATAGCATCAGGTCTTGCATATAATCGTACCTAATTAAAAATATATATAAAAGTTACTTTAGCCTTTTAGCACGTGAGTTTTATCTTCCCTGCAAATACAAATCTACACAAATCACTTAGAATACTACAAAATTTAAACAGGATTCTTGTTCATATGCTATAGCAAAGCACGCTGTGGCTAAAAGAACCAATCTTAAACAAATGAAGTAATTGAAGTAACTAAGTAGAGCAAGTCACAATTTCCTCGCTTTACAAGATGACACTGAGAAGATTTACACACCTTGCATCAAAATAAATATTCAAAGTTATCATTTACATGTGCTTGCTAGAGATAGGAAGGTACAGTGGATTAGTATAATGGGTCCCTGACTATGCTGAAAGTAGGCAGGGTATGGTGACTTGGCAGGAGAGAAAATTCATGGTTTGTTAAAGACAGGTTGTGTACCAAGCTTCCAAAGTATTACACCCTGAGAAAAATGTTTATATAATTTATGCTTCCTTCTTTTCTTTAGAATCAACTTTCTTTATTCCCAAAATGCAAAGTAGGGATAGAAAACTTTTTATGTACACAGCAACAATTCTGGAAGGCTTTCTGCAACTGCTCCTGGCTTCAAACTCAGCAGAAGTAATTCATATTTCTAACACAATCCAGATATTTAATATTGATTTTTAAACCAAGCATCATATATTATCTAGTCCTTGGCCCAAAAAAAAAAATTAAAAAAAAAAAAAAGCCTAAAGCAAGTAACGTCAAACTGAACAAAACTAACAATTGCATGGAAAAGGTTAAAATGAGATTAGTTTTCATAAAGCTTTCATAAAACTATCCAGCATCTTTCTTTCCAAAGGCTAAATCTCTTTTTCACAGATGTGGTTCCTAATCCTCATATCAATTCTGTGAATAAGAAATATATATTTTGTGGAGCAGTAGAGAGCGCAGTGGCTTGGGAGTTGAATTTTAGTCCTACTCTGCCACTAACCAAGCTGGGTGGTATTAAACAAATTACTTAATTTCTTTGGATCTCCAATATTCTCATTTATAAAATAAAAATGTTGGCCACCAGCTGGCTGGTAAAGTGCTTTCAGTTGTAAAACACATTACTTCCAACCCCATTTTACAGATAAGGGAATTTTTGTTCTTTTCAAATACATAGAAAAATAAATGGTTTACTCAGTATACAGAAGTGAATACTTACATTCAATTAAAAAAAAGAAAGTTGTACATATTATACATAATCTATTATGATGCATAATAAAAGTTGATTATATGATTCATTCTTTATTATCTCTGCCTAAGAAGAGAGAACAGAAATGTTTGTAATCAAAAAGAGTAGAAGTTAAGGAAAAAACATTCTGACCACATGTGCCAAAGACTTGTAATGCAATATGTTATTTACTGAATTCTGTAACAATTACTTACTGAAATTGTAAAGCTATTTTCCTACCCACAACTAAATGAAATTAGTCTACATTCACCAACATTTTGAGCTGGCAGTATCAGAAAACCAAAAACTATCAGAAGAGACTATCTACAACAGTAGAACTTGGCACTCTTAAAAATTCAGTGGTTAGGATCTCCTACCCCTGACAATAACTGTTAATAAACATACAATATCTGAAGTAAAGTTTCCAGGAAGCACGTATTTCAAAAAGGATGAGTGTATAAGAGATTTAATAAAGAAGTTCTCTAAGAAGAAACTTACAGGGGAATGGGGGAAGCAGGATAATGGAGGATAATAAGCCAAGCAAAAGTGCAATTTCGGGTGAAGTCCTGGACTTAGCCTGATCCACAGGAGCTCTGGAGTGCGAATTACACTGGGGAGTTCACACTGCCTTGAAGCAAGAGAACTAGACTTCTATACTCTTACACCTTGTCACTGGCTACTGGTTATCAAAGGGAAGACATAAAACCCCAGGCACGTCTGGTTCTTGAGCATCTTGGTGATGCAGGTCTCACTGCCCAGGGACAGTCCTTTGGAGAAGGTGTCCTGTGTGAGCTGTTAGGAGCAAAGCAGTGGGAGCTAGAAGGTATGCATACCAAACAGGAAAAAGAATCTAGTCTGTCTATGCATCAACCACATCCACAAGAGACAGTCTTCATTAATTTGTGCATTCATTCATTCAACAAATATTTATTTGGCACCCACCTTGTATCAGAGCCTGGACTAAGCATTTTTAATTTAGCAATGAAGAAGACATGCATTACTGAGATAAAAAGCAATGAAGATGCAATGACCATTATCAAAGACATTGTCATTTATTAAGTTAGATTGTAACCACAGATAATGATACCTGCCATATGAATGGTAAAACATAAATGTAAAATGGATACTGAGGAAGAATGGATAGCTTTCAAAAGGTTCTACATAAACTATCTAGTAGATTCATGTTAAAACCATAACCAGAACTACTCTAAAATTATATAGCAAATGTCACTGCTTTTAGTCTTAAGACACTTCCCTGTTGTTGGTGGAAATACGGCCATTCCCATCAATCAATCTTACCAGGTAGCCAAGTTATCTGTATGCCCAGACAAGAGAAACACAATTAAATTAATCTAGTTGTCAAGATTTGACAGAAATGATACAATTTGAACAGGAAGATAAAATATATACATGCTTGGCACAGTATCTTCATTCACTCATTCAAACCTTTATTATGTACCTGCTGTGTGCCAGGCATTGCACTAGGGAATAGAAATAGAACAATAAAATTCCTATCACAAAATGAACCAGACATTTATACTTACTGCTCTTAAGAGGTTCATAATGTGTAGAAAACAAATTAATTAACAACAAAAATACAATGTGAGAAATATAACAGTGTGCTGTCCCTTCCCCCCACCATTACAAAAGATGAACTGACTAAGCTCCTCTCCAAGGCTAAGCCCTTCACATTTAATCTCGTGCCATTTCAAAGACATAATTCTCCAAATTCCCCCCTTTATCTCCCACATCACCAATCTAAGCTCTCTTGACCACAGTTCCTCCAGCTATGGTTTACATACATGCTTTTTGAAAGTGTTTCCTGTATAGCCAGGGTGAACATTTCAGTCAACAGTCAAATCAAAACATATCTGAGAATACTTACAACCTGGGACAATAGGTGCAAATAGGGCGTTTGCCTATGTGTATATATTCCCTTTGTCTAGTCTCCCTTGAACTCATTGCAACAAGGTTTTCTTCCCATTACTCTACCAGAATGGTAGAGTAAAACATTATCCTTGTTTTCCCGCATTTCTCACACTCCATGTGCAGTTGATGAGCATATCCTACTGGCTCTACCTTTAAAAACACATCCAGAAGCCAACCACTTCTCACAACCTCACTACTACCACCCCGGTCCAAGCCTCCTCCATCTCTTGCCTGAATGACTGCTTTACTTTTCCTACAGATGTCTTGTCCCTTGCTCCCTTCAAGCTGGTATATATACAGAAATGAAAACTTTGTTAAAATGAGCATCAAATCATACACTCTTCTGCTTTTAATCCTTCAGAGGCTTCTCCTCTCACAGTAGAAACCCAGGTTTTTACAAGGGCCAAAAATGTCCTATGGAAATCTAGTCCCTTTTAGTTCTCTGGATTCATATTCTAGCACTTTGCTCCACACTAACTTCAATCTACTCATAACACTAGCTTCCTTGTCATTCCTCAAACATACCAGAGAGATTTTTTATCAAGCATATTGAGTTTGCCCCTACATAGCCCCATGGCTCAATCCTCCATCTTCTTTAGATACTTGTCCAAATCCCACACTTTCTGAAAATCATCATTCCCTCTGACCCCAGGACCCTCTATCTCCTTTTCTGGACTTACTGTTTCCTGAAGCACTTATCATCATTTAGCAAAATACATGTTTTATTTATTCATTTTGTTTCTTGCTACCATTTTTCCAGAATTTACATTGCATGAGGGCAAATACTTTAATCTATTACAGCAAGTCACATGAAAGACCCAGTTTTGTGAGTCAAAATATTTTGTTCATTTAGCCTCTCAAATGCCTGATACATACACCTTTGATGAATAAATGAACAAATGAGTGAATCTTACAGGTATGTATAGGTCCTAAAGAAGTAGGAAGTATGTAATAAGGACTCATCTTAGAGGAGGGGAAGTTTCAGCTGAATCTTAAAGAATAAGCTGGACATAGGAAGCTACCAAGAGGAGGATAATATACCAGACTAAAGTAACAATATATACTATGGCAAAGATTCTGACCAAACACTAAGTGACTTTAAAGGGATTACTGAATACTAGGGCATTATTTTAAAATGTGTGGGAATTGGCTGAATGCAGTGGTTCACACCTGTATCTCAGCACTTTGGGAGGCCAAGGCAGGTAGAATCACCTGAGGTCAGGAGTTCAAGACCAGCCTGGCCAACATGGCAAAACCTGTCTCTACCAAAAATACAAAAATTAGCTGGGCGTGGTGGTACATGCCTGTAATCTCAGCTACTTGGGAGGCTGAGGCAGGAGAACTGCTTGAATCCTGGAGGCAGAAGTTGCAGTGAGCAGAGATTGTACCATTACACTCCAGCCTTGGCGACAGAGCAAGACTCCATCTCAAAAAAAAAAAAAAAAAAAAAAAAAAACCGTGAGCATTCATAGAAGGATATTAAGCCAGAACATGAAAAAATTAGTTTCATATTTCAAAAAAATCACAACCATCTATACCAGGTGAACTGGGATATAGAAAGCTGCTTGTTAAAACTGCACGCAGAAAGACTAATTAGAAAAATGAGGAGATATATTGTGATAGGTGACACTAGAGAAGTAAAGAGAAGCTGCAAAACATATTACACAAGTGTCTGTAAACCAAATTGCAAAATACGAATTGAATACCGTCGGCACAAGCAAGTCATTTTAAGATTTTAATCCACAGAATGACATGATCAGAATTAGGTTTCAGCAGACACATTGGCTGCAGTGAAGATGATGGATTAGGAGGAAACAGAAACAAATAAAAGGACATGAGTTAGACTATCATAGAAGTCCAGGTGAAAGATGACAGTGGTTTGGACTGGAGAGATGGTAGTAGGAATGCAGAAAAATAGATGGATTTATTCAATCGGTCCTAATGCTAGTTGAACATGTCCTTTAGTTACGAAGTAAAGCCAATTGCAGTTGCATTTTTACTTAAAAACAATAATTCACCTTATCTGTACTACAGTATCTCATGCCAGTGACCTGCTGGAACACATGAGACCCAGTTGAATAAGTATGAGATAAGTCCAAAGTATTTTGCAAACTGAGTAATTCCTGTATGGTTGATTGAGTGAATTTTGTACAATAATTCATTTTATACAGTGAAAAAAATCACAGTTGTTTTCTTCTTTTAGAGTAACTAGGTCCTACTTAATCATAACATAGAGAGTAAATCTTCATAAATATAGTTATTACTCAAAAGCAATAAAATATAATTTTACTACACCTGCTTCTTTGTGGCATTTCCTGACATTCCATGATAAGAGCCCGGCTCTGAAACTGTAAATTGCTTACTAGGCTTTATCTCTTCCTCTACATAGCTTCTTCCAACAACTAATATGAACCAAACTCCCTGAATATTTAGTCCAGTGGAAAGGACATGACACTAGGGAAAGGCATGCAGGGACTGGGGGGTTAACTTTCTCACTAACTACTCTCTAGTGAGAGTCATTAACTTTTCTGGGACTCAGCTTAAAGTTCCTTTCAGGGGCTATAGCTTATTGTTATCTATTTATCATATTATGTCTGAGAGATTGGTGTGTCATAGAAATATACCAAAATTATTCTCATTTAGTCTGCATTTATTCTGAACAAACAATAATTCAAAGGTTTTTTTTTTTCTTCACACAGTTTTACTTCTTTACATTTTTTATTTCCCTTGAAAACACAAACCAACTGCGCAGCTACCTTTCTCTATCCTTTACTCCTGAGCATTCTTTGTTTTCCTGACTGGCCATGAACTTGGTACTGATAAATCAGAAATCACTGTAATAACCAATATGAAACAGAAGCTGGCTGTGGAAAAATATTCTTATGGCGCCACCCTGGTGGCAACACACCATAGTGATGAGCTAAGGTGGAGTGGACAGCTACAAATTTTTGATCCCTTAGAATAAAATGGGAGCTCCTATTGGTGTTTCCAGGGGACCTAGAGGCCTTTGCTCTGTAATTTCATGGACTCACTATAAATATGCTTATGTCATCTTGTTACAGAATTTTAAGTATTTTTATCATTGAAAGGAATCTTCAATCCCTTTAGTCATCTCACTTTCCCACAAGGCAAAGATGGCAATAAAGTTTCAGCTATCCTGACAATGTGGGTGGCTGCTTAGAGGACAAGTTGGGAAGAATCCTGAGACACATCTGGACTTGGCAGAAAAAAGTGCTGCAATCCGTGGAATGCTGGCTGTGTACGCAAGGGTAGGAAACAGAGTGCTGGTGCCAGATATTCAACACTATGAGGGTAGAATATTCTTGGGGAAGGTGTCAAAATGGAAGAGAACTTCAGATAGATTTGAATTATGTCTCATAGCTGTGCCATTTAGAAAAAGAACATCAAAGACTTTTAAAGGATTTCATCGATGAGACTTTATTTGTTCAGTTAATACTTAATAACGGTCTATTAAGAGTCAGGTCACTATTCACATGCTGAGTGTCCAAAGGTAAGCAAAAGACAAAAGCTCCCTTCTTTCAAGAAGCTTGAAATCCACTAGGGGAGACACAATAACATGGTCCTACAATTTAAAATAACAAAGTGGACCTAATTTACATGAGCTCTTCAGAAAAGTTTTCTCTAAAGAGATGATGTTGGCTATGCGGAACAACGTCAGAGTCCCATGAAAGTAAAGATGAGCAACTATTCAAATTCTTACATATAAAGTTCTACCTTTCATTATACTAAAATTTTTGAAAGGTAAAAATACATAGATAATTGCAATATAATGCAAAAAATATAAGAAGATATATTCAGTTGTCAGAAATGTTGTGAAATCTTCTACTAAATAAATTTAGGGACTATCTTCTAATAATTTAATGTACCTTACAGACTTTTTAAGTTTATCATCATAAACTACCCAGAGTTAGCAATAAATTCTGATTTTGTTAGGAATTTGAAAATATTTTCTAGTCATTGATTCTCTTTCAAGGGAGTGAAACTAAATCTCTCTGTCTAAAGCCTTTCTTCCAGACTGTATTAATTATTTGTTGTTTAAAAATGAGTTGTGGTAACTGTTACATAATTATGTGAAACAGTGTATAGTTACACCACACACTCAAGAAAAAGAAAAAACATTTACAACAGTAGTGCACCTGTTAAAGACTTATATAACATTTTCTCTAATTTGACATTTGTAATTTGGTACTTTAAGCTAAATAAACCTTTGACTTGCCAGAGTTATTCTCTGCGAAAATTTTACACTGCAAGAGTACATTAGAAACTTTGGAAGACACAGTAATTATTTCACAGCTTTAAAATACCACTAGTAACAATATATTTACTTTTCCTTTTGCCTACTGAAAAACTAGTCCCTTTCTTAAATAATTTCAAAACTACAATGCACTAAATTGCAGCCAGTAAAGATGAATTAATTCACCTATGTGAGTATAACTTGATTTGGGGGTTCGTCCTACAAATCTGGAAAACAGAACAATTCAGGGAAAAAGGAGCAGGTTGATACAAAGAGGAAAGGATGTTGTTGTAAACAAGAAACTAAAAACCCAGGAGTATTAGTCTTATTTACATTCAGAAGATAACTTTTTTTCTAAGCAAAAATGAAATAAATATACATGATAGTCTAACAGAACAGAGAACTCATGCCAAGATTCACATTCAGGAGCCAAAAAAACATAAAGAGGAGGCTGGACGGAGGAAGGAGAAGGCACTGGCCCCACAGTAGCATGTGGCGGAGGTCTCGACCTCTCTTATGAAGACTAGACATGGATTTGAGGAGCTGAGAGCCACTGCAGTGTTGAGGAGTTGAGGCAGAGTGACATGATTGAAAACAACAAGGGAGATTATTTAGGCAACAGAACCTAAGAGGCATCGAGACAAGGCCAGTGAGTAGAAAAGCATAATATTACAGGTGAGGAATTTGTTCTGTGATTTTTTTTTAGCAAGAACAGTCAGTAATAGGCACTCTCCATCACCATAGTCAAGGAGCTCATTCCGAGGAGGAGGAGAATGTACAATTGGTGATGGATGGGGAATAAAATCTCAGTGCTAAGAATGAGATACATGATAATATGAAAACCACAACTACCTCAAAACCTATCAGTCTAAAACAAACACTTTGCAGACAGAAATATCAGAGCCTTTTGGTAAATCTCACCAAGAATCTGTACCACAGATACATATAATAGATATAATAGGTATTTTGAGAACAATTATTTAGACTTCCTTACTGAGGTCAAAAATCAGCCTTATACTAAATTTTGCACTATAGCAAACACTGTTATAAGGTAAATCCAGAGTATTGTCATTAATCAAGTTGCTCTAATGGCCTATCCCTGCTTATACTTCCCCTTTCCCTCTTTATAGAATTTTACTAAAAATTCATTAAGAAAAACACTTAAGAATTCTGAAACAGGTTTGCTACATACTACGTGGTTCTTCCTGGGCCCTGTGGCCCTTATTTAATAGGTGTGTAGGCTCCTTATACTTAAAGTGTGTTTGGCTCATCTTTCTACAGGACTTTAAGTTTCTTAATCATTGGGTCTGTCTTTCCTTTTCACTCCTTACGATGTCTAATACAATGCCTTGCACCCAATAGGGATTGACAACATGTTTCTGACTCCCATAAAATGGCAATAAACTTTGAAGGTCCTTGTCCACTCTAGTTCTAAAATGTTGCTATAATAGATTGATTACATCTTCCAACTGCATTTTGCTTCAGGCAAGGAAATTAGCACTGTGGCAAACTGTACAGTCTCTTCTTGTAAATCACTTCACATTACTTACTACGCTGTGGAATTCACAAGTTTAAGTTACAGGGACTTCTTTGGAAGGGCAGGATTTTGCTATATTCACACTGATATTGTCACATTTTTCTAAATATGTGGTGGGCTAAATGATGACCCCCAAAGATAGCTACATCTTAATGTTACCTTCTACAGCAAAAGGGACTTTGCAAGTGTGATTAAGAGATTTCTGGATTACTGGAGATTATCCTGGATTATCCAAGTAGTTCTGAAGTGTAATCACACTTTGGAAATGTCATTATAAGAGGGAGGGAGAAAGATTTTGGACCACAGAAGAGGAGAAGGCAATATAATGGCAGAAGCCGAGAGAAACGAGAAGATGCAAAGATGGAGAAAGGAGCCACAGGCCAGGGAAGGCAACGCATGAAGCATTAGAAGCTGGAAAGACCACCCTATAGAACCTCCACAGGGCCAGCCCTGCACAGTCCTTGCTTTAGCACCATAAAACTCAGAGTGGATTTCTAATCTCCAGAACAGTAAGATAATAAATTTGTGTTGCATTAAGCCACTGAATTGCAAAGTTTATTACAGCTAAAATAGGAAACTAATATATTACACCTTCTTATCTTCTTGCCAGTTAATTCACTGCTTCATATTAGATTTTCAACTTCCTGTGGGAACACAGCGTGTGTTCATTTTTGTGCTCCTCTCTTTATTGTAGGTATAATTCTTTACAGCTTTCAAACTGCTAACTTTAGTACACCTGTATTACTCACCTGTATTATTACCAAACTTGCAATACATTAATACATGTAAATGGTACACAGAAAAATGAAATAATTTTAAAAAGTTAAACTCATCTATAGTGCTTTTTCTCCAAATGTTGTCCCCCAATATTTGCATCAGAATCACCAAAGGTCATTGTTTGAAACTCAGATTCCTGGGCCCCCACCACACCACAAGTTCTGAATCCTTTCTCCCAGGTGGGACCCTGCATTGAACAAACTCACAGTTGAATCATATATATTCTAAAGTTGAAGAACCACTGGATTAGAGTCACCTGAAGAAGGTTTTGTTCATTTAGCCCCACAACAAGCAAACCTCAAAGCTTGAAAGAAATATTTAGCAAAAGCCTAACAGGAAAAAATATGTATCATGTTTTCTTAAATCTATTTCAACATCAGAGTATTCAATAAAAATACAGTCAACACGGCTGTTATTATTTTTAACTCTAATGACTAATCTTTCTGCTGCACATAAGCAATAAACAACAGATAAGTCAGATCCAATGTTTGGGAATCAGAAAAAGTTGTTTAATTCTGTCACAGCCCACAGATAAAACGGTAGCATTTAATCCCTCTGAAATAGAGTACCTCTTTTGTAGCAAACGGAATTGCACTTTGTGGTTGTTGGTTTGTTTGTTTTTAAAGTGAGAGAATAAATTTAAAGAATTTCCTTATTAAGCTATCTATTTTATGCCTGATCAAACTTCTTCAGCAAGACTGACAGCCAAGTTCGTCTATTTGTAAATACAGGGGCCGAATGCTGAGTTGAATTCAGTATCAACTCAGTTTGGCCCATCAGTCCTTTGATTCCTTGATTTCCAGCTGCCTGCTGACCTCACTTTGACATATACCATCTTCCCCTCTAAATCAACACCAGGCAGTTCAAGCACAGCATTCTGTCTTCACCGATTATCTCTCCTGCATCTTTTAATGATCCAGGCATCCCTCTGTCCTCCAGAGTAAGAACCTTCAGATTCATTTGCTGTTCATTCATTTTACAAATATTTATTAAGAGGCTACCCTGTCCCAGAACTTCTCCTAGGTGCTGAAGACATAGAGTGAACCAAACGAGTAGAAATTCTACTGTGGAAAGCTTACATTCTCATAGGAAAGAGAGGTAATAGCCAAATAAATACAATTTATAGAATGTTAATTACTAAGTTTTCAACATAAAAATAAAGCGGATAAGGGAATTAAGACATGTCCAATGCCAAGGAAAGCATCACTCAGAAGATACTTGAGGAAAAATATAAAGTGAGGACGTAACACTGATACAGGTTTCTGAGGGGAATGAATTCCAAGAACAGCCACTTATCCATGTCCTTAAAATCTTGACTGTATCAATTCTCATACCTTTTCATTCAACTCTTTTACTAAATAAATTATAAAACACCTACTCATATAGAGAAGTACAAAGAATAATATAACATTGCTCTTATACCTCAAACAGATTTAATGTTGATATTTTCCACATATGCTTTGGATATTTTTTATCTTTTACACTTTATTGTGTCTTTCCAACAACTCTATGAAATATTACTATTGGCATTTATAGATAATGCATGTCAGAGTACAAAATCTGATCTTTTATTCAGTTTGACACATCAATTTTGTTAAAATATCTGAACTTTTACCTCCAAAGCATATAATTTTAACAAAACACATGAATAAATTCTATGGAATTTTTTTAAAATGGTAAAATTAATGTTCTTCTAAAAGGTCTGAAGGACAGACAAAAAAAGAGCTTTAGAGAGCAATTCCACAGAAGAATTAACAAAGAAGTAAAAGGAGAAACAGACAGTAATATACACAAATTATCCTCAGCAAACTAGTGCAAGTACAGAAAACCAAACACTGCATGTTCTCACTTATAAGTGGGAGGCGAACAATGAGAACATATGGACACAGGAAGGGAACAACACACAATAGGGCTTGTGGTGGGGATCGGGGAAGGGAGAGCATCAGGATAAATAGCTAACGCATACAGGGTTTAATACCTAGGTGATGGGTTGATAAGTGCAGCAAACCACCACCATGGCACACGTTTACCTATGTAAGAAACCTGCACATGTACCCCAGAACGTTAAATTAAATTTAAAAAATATGTAAAATATTATAACTACAACACACTCCTTTCATCTTATTCCCATTCCCTCTGCTCTATAATTACCCATGGCCATGAAGTATCGGCTTCCACTATCAACTGTACAGTATATTTTCAATGCATTTTATATTTGCCTTTTACTCAGCTTTACTTGCTATTACCTATTTCTCTTCAAAAGGGTTGTACCAATTTACATCTTTCCAGTACAAGCCCTGCTTCCTCACATCTTCACCAAAATTCTATTTTGAGATTTTTGTTAAACAATAGGTATGAAATAGTCTTCCATTGTTAGTTGTAATTTGCATATTTCTGATTATGGTAAGGTCGGGCATCACTTTGTATGTTTATTAGCTCTTAATTTTTTCTCTTCTGCAAACTGCCTTGTTCTGCAAACTGCCTATTTTACCTGTCTATTCTACCACTGGATCATTTATCTTTTTCTTAGGATTTGTAGAAATTCTTGTATATCCTGGATGGTAATCATTTGTCAATGTGCAATTTGCAAAAATCTTCTCCCAGTCTATGACAGTCTTGTACATTACGGCCTTGATCAAACAGAAATTTTTACTTTGGAAGTAGTCAGACATCAAAATGTTCTCTTTAGGGTTTGTACTTTCTGGGTCTTTTTAAAGAAATCATTCATTGCCCTCGAGGTCAAACGTTTGTTTTCGTCTAAAAGTTTAAGACTTTTGTTTTTCAAAGTCAGGGCTTCCATTCATGTGGAATGTATTACATAGGGATCTCATTTTACTTTTTCTGTGTGGATAATCAATTGTCTCAGTACTATTTATTGAATGATCTTGCCTTTCCCACTGACTTATAATGCCCTTCTTGCACATATCGAGTTCTCATATATACTGGGCTCTTCATAGTTTCCTAATGGCTAGTCAGTCTCTCACGGTGCCAATACCAGATTCTGTAATCACTAAAACCAAGCAATAAATCCCAAAGCTTCATAAGACCAAAACCCTCTCCTTATTCTTTTTCAAAATGTCATTATTTTCTATGAATTTTAGGATAATTTTCCACACTTGTACACAAAATCTTACTGTAAATGTTGCTAGCATTGCACTGGATTTACATAACGACTTGATACCTTTAAAATAGTAGATCTTAGCATTTATCCCCTTGAATAAGATCTCTTATTTCAGTCTTTGACCCATTTCTAACTTTTACAATTTCCTGTGTATAAGCCTTGCACAACTTCTATTAGATTTGCTTTTAGATACCTTATGGTTTGTTGTTACTGTAAATGGGATTTGAAAAATCATATTTCTAATCTATTGTTTCTGATATTAGCTATCTATTGATTTTTCTAAAGTGACTTTGAAACAAGTCAACTTTCTCAATTAATTCAAATAGTTTTTCTATGTTGTTTTGTATTTGCTTGTCTCAGTCAGGATTTCTAGAACAATGTCAAATAGGAACCACGGAAGATGCTACCCTTATCATATTTCTGGCTTTATTCAAAATGCTTTTACTGTTTCACTATCAACTACAATTCTTGCTGGCAAGATAAGGAAGTTCCCTTCAATCATTGTTTGTCAAGAATTGTATCATGAATAGTGTTGGATTTTTCTAAGAGTTTCTTCACCTCCATTCAGATATGTTGTTTTGTGTGTGTGTGTGTGTGTGTGTGTGTGTGTGTGTGTGTGTGATCTGAACTGGTCACAAGGTAGTAGTAATAAGTTTTCTAGTGTCAAATTGTTTGCTTTCCTGGGGAGGTGGGAGTAAAGTACATGTACTTAGTCATGTTAGGAAGCTCTCTTCTTTTGTTTAAGATAAAATTTAACTTTTCCTAAAGTGTTGGTTAAACATACCTAAACATACCTATAAAATTGTAAGAACTTGGTGGTTCTTTTTTGTAGAGGAGATGGTAGTGAGTTTTGACAACTGATTCAGTATCTTTAAGGTTCTTGATTACTTACAGTTGTCTTTAAAATTACGCATTTCATCTAAGTTTTATAAGCATGAGTAGGAAATTCTTCATAATACTCTCTATTTCTAAAATCTCTCCCTTATCTATAATTACATTCAGTTCTAACAATATTTGTACCTTTTCTCTTTTTCCATTAAGATTGTCAGAGGTAGGTCTTGTCTTTTCAAATAATTCTCTTTTGGCTCAGCTGAGCCTTTCTAGTATTCCTTTAGCTTTTATTTCATTAATGTCTAATCTTATCTCAATTATTTTCTCTCTGATTTCACTGTACAGTTGATCCCTGAGCAATGTGGTGGTTAGGGGTGCTGGCCACACACAATAAAAAACCCATGTATAACTTTTAGTTATCCCAAAACTTAACTACGAATAGCCTATTGTCAACCACCTCACTGATAACACAGTTGATTTACACTAATGTTGTATGTCCAGTATATTCTACATTGTATTCTTACAATAAAGCAAGGTAGACAAAAGAAAATGTTATTAATAAAATCATGAAGGATAGAAAATACATTTACTATTTATTTAGTGGAAGTAGATCATCATGAAGTTCTTTCAGACACATTGTCTTCCTGCTGAGTAAACTGAGGAGAAGAAAGAGGAGGGGTGGATCTTGCTGTCTCAGGGGTGGGAGAGGCAGAAGAAAATTCATGTATAAGGAAAGCTGTGCAGTTCAAACCCATATTCAAGAGTCAAATGTATTCTGCTATTTCCCTAAACTCTTCAATAAAGTGATCACCTGATAATTTTAAATCATTCATGTTTTAACAAAGACCTTTTAAACTGTATCTTTACAGTGATCTTTTACACTATATCCTATACATCCCTCCTAAGTACTGTTTTAGTTGCATTCCACAAAATTTAATCAGCAGTGTTCTTACTTTTCATTAATTTTTAAATATTTCATAACTTTCCATTTGATTCATAAATTATTTAGAAGTTTAACTTTCTAATGTTGTAATTTTTCAGTTATCTTTTTAGTATTGAGATCTAACTTTATTGCCAAAAGCATGGTCTCTTTGTTACTGATTCTTGGTATTTATTTTTGTGAAAATACATTTTATTGTGTATATTTAAGCTATACATAATGTACATCATTACTATAGTAAAGTAGTAACTATAGCAGAATAAAGTAACATAGTCATCATTTCACAGTTACCTATTTTTCCCTTTTGACAAGAGAAACTATAATCCACTTGTTTAGAGGAATACCAAGTAAGATTTACACTCTAGTGGTCATTGCAGCACTACTCACAATAGCCAAGACATGGAAACAACCTTGGTGTCCATCAATGGATGAATGCATAAAGAAACTGTGGCTCGTATATACAATGAAATATTATTCAGTTTTTAAAAGGGAGAAGAACCTGCCATTTGCCACAACATGGATGGACCTAGAGAACATTACGTTAAGTAAGCCAGACACAGAAAGAAAAATATTGCCTAATATCACTTATATGTGGAATTTAAAAAATTAAATATATAGAGATAGAAAATAAAACAGAGTTACCAGTGTTGGGGTAAAGGGAAATGAATATATGTAGGTCAAAATTTACAAAGTAGCAAATATATAGAATGAACAAGTCAGAAGATCCTGGTATTTCTTAAGTATTTCTTTTTGTGGACTAGTATTTGGTGAATTTTGTAAGTAATAGGTATTGCTTAGGATTGCCTTGGCTACTCAGTCTCCTTTTTTGGTTCCATATGAATTTTAAAATAATATTTTCTAGTTCTGTGAAGAACATTGTTGGTAGTTTGATGGGAATAGAATTGTATCTGTAAATTGCTTTGGGTTCTATCTGGTTGCTTTATTTAAACATATTAAAAAAAAAGGTTTTTTAAGTATACCTAAAAGTTTTAAGTATACCTAAAAGCAGAGAGAACTGAAGACAGATTCAACAACTATCAAGAATATGCTTCATCTGTTTTGCTTAATTGTCTAAAGGAAATCACAGATATTATGTCATTTTATCCATATTATATGCATTTCCAAAAAATAAAGATATTTTCTTATATAACCACAATGTTATTATCTACCTAACAAAATGATCGCTGGATGACTGGTAGGTTTTCTCTTTGTTCTTGGTGTTTCATAGTTTCGCCATGATATTTCTAAATGTGGCTTTGTTTTTACTTATCCTGCTCAGGTCATTCTTGCTCTGACCCTCTCCTTCACCAAACCACCCCAAATCCAATCCATCACCAAGCCCTTTTAATTTGACTTCTTTAAGAAATTTTTAATCCATCATTTTTCTCTGCATCCACTACCATCCTAGTCAAATGACTTCATCTTTCACACAGACTGCTGTAAACCTCATAACCTCCAACATCCATTTCTTCCTGCCTACATCCACTTTTCACAATGTAGCCAGATTTTTTAAAAACTTTTAAGTTCAGGGATACATGTGCAGGCTTATTATATAGGTAAACTCATGTAACAGGGGTCTGTAATACAGATTATTTTGTCAGCCAGGTATTAAGCCTAGTACCCATTAGTTATTTTTCTCCTCTCCTTTCTCCCACCCTCCACCCTCAGTAAACTCAGTGTCTGTTACTCACCTCTTTGTGTTCATGTTTTTTTGTCATTTAGCTCCCACTTTCAAGTGAGAACATGTGGCATTTGGTTTTCTGTTCCTGAATTAGTTTTCTAAGAATGATGGCCTCCAGCTCCAAACATGTTCCTGCAAAGGACATAATCTCATTCTTTTTTATGGCTGTGTAATATTCCATAGTGAGTATGTACTACATTCTCTTTATCCAGTCTACCACTGATGGGCATTTAGATTGATCCCAGGTCTTTCTTATTGGAAACAGTGCTGCAAGGAACATTCCCGTACATGTGTCTTTATGGTAGAACGACTTACATAACTTTGGGTATACACCCAGTAATGAGATTGCTGGATTGAATGGGAATTCTGTTTTTAGCTCTTTGGGGAATTGTCACACTGTTCTCCACAATAGCTGCTTACTCCATCAACACTGTATAAGCATTCCCTTTTCTCTTAAACCTCACCACACATTATTTTTTGACTTTTGAATAATAGCCATTCTGGCTGGTGTGAAATGGTATTCTCATTTTGGTTTTGGTTTGCATTTCTCTAATGACCAACTACATTGAGCTTATTTCCATATGCTTCTTGGCCACATGTATGCCTTCCTTTGAAAAGTCTCTGTTCATGTCCTTTGTCCTCTTTTTAATGGGTTGTTTTCTCCTGTAAATTTAAGTTCCTTAAAGATACCGGATATTAGACTTTTGTCAGATGCATAGTTTGCA
Source organism: Saimiri boliviensis (assembly GCF_048565385.1). Classification (NCBI taxonomy): domain Eukaryota; kingdom Metazoa; phylum Chordata; class Mammalia; order Primates; family Cebidae; genus Saimiri; species Saimiri boliviensis. The sequence goes on from NC_133455.1 coordinate 59,666,480, forward strand.
AATATTTTCTCCCATTCTGTAGGTTGTCTGTTTACTCTGTTGATAGTTTCTTTTACTGTACAGAAGCTCTTAAGTTTAATAAGTTTCTATTTGTCAATTTTTGCTTTTGTTGTGATTGTTTTTGGTGTCTTTGTCATGAAATCTCTGCCAGTTCTTTTTTTCTTTTTTGCAATGGAGCATCGGTCTGTCACCCAGGCTGGAGTGCAGTGGTGCAATCTTGGTTCACTGCAACCTCCGCTTCCTGGGTTCAAGTGATTCTCCTGTCTCAGCCTCCTGAGTAGCCAGGATTACAGGTGTGTGCCACCACACCCAGCTAGTTTTTGTACTTTTAGTAGAGGCGGGGTTTCACTACATTGGTCAGGGTGGTCTCAAACTCCTGACCTCATGATCCATCTGCCTCAGACTCCCAAAGTGCTGGAATTACAGGCATGAGCCACTGCACCTGGCCTGCTATTTTTTATGTGCAGAATGGTATTGCCTAGGTTGTCCTTTTGGGTTTTGAAGGTTCTTTTTAGAAGGCAATTGTTTCATGTAGCCTCCATCTTAAAACCTTTATTTGCTTTAAGGAAAAGGGCCTACAAGGTTTGCATGATCAGTCTAACCAGCAGTGGATACACTGTTTGTTTAATCTTGAACATCTTCTCCAACTACAACTCTCCACAGACCCCAACCACTTCTGAATTAACTTTTACTAGCCTTCAAATTTCTCACCCCTATTTCAGAGAAACCATCCTTGGAATCCAAATGTAGATCAAGGCTTTTGTTTCATTATTTTTCCATAATTTTTCATAAGAAATACTTGGCACAGTAGCAATTTTGCACCTTCCTTTTTGTTGTGTGATTATTTGAATAAGATTATTCTCCCCAGGAGACTAAGAAGTCCCACCCTGTATTCACCACATCTAGAAGAGGAATTGACACAAAGCAGGAACTCAATAAATATTGTCAAAATGACAATTAAGAAATGAATAAGCATTTATTAATTCTTCCTCTGTGCTTCCACTCTACTCTTGAGATTCCTATCTCATAGCACTTATCATATTTGGCATGATTAACAGTTTTTCACTCAGTCTCCCCAAATAGATTACAGCACCTCTGGGCAAAGAATGTATCTGATTCACTTTTGTACTTACAACTAGACAACTGACCTAGTGTCTACACACACACACACACAAACACACACACAGATAACTATGTATATGCATATTATATATTATCTATAATATATATTATGTATATATAAAATGAGAAAATAGGTATGTATTTTATATACATATTATAAAATTGTTAAAAATTATTTTTTAAAATTATTATATAAAATTAAAAATTGGGAAAGGTCATCAGACACTAGTTTTGTTTGGATCTCATATTTGAGTTCATCATTCTTAATTTATACATTCATTTTTCATTCCCATTTTACTTACTAGAACACCTGCTATGCCCTAGGCATCCATTTAGGAACTCAGGATACAGCAATAAATAAAGCCAAATTTTTGCCCACATTAAGATCATGCTATGCTATACTTTTACCAGTGGTCTGTGAAAGTTTCCTCTTCTGTTTTGGATTTTTATTCTTACTATTGTTTTCCCTTTTATTCCCGATTCCCAAGACCATTGTTCTCTCCTTATTAGTAACTACTCTTCTATACTTTCTATTCATCAATCGTATCTGTTTATACATGTAAGAATAACCAGAAAAACATACTGTATTTTGTATTTTAGATTTTTTAAATAAATGGTATTACATTATAATGTCATTTTCTTCTTTACTTTTATTATTTGTTCATTTGACTAATTTTGAGATCTATCACATTTCTACATGTAAAATCCAGTGAATTTCCTTTGAGTATTCCATAGTATACTATCCTATGAATATAACAAGGATCCATTTCACCACATCCCAACTTGATGTAATAAGCATACAAGTGCACATCTCCATGTGCATCATATTGAGAGTTTCTCTCAAGCACATGCCCAAGAGTTGAACTGCCCTGACATCAGGATTAGCATACCCAGTTTCCATAAGATCTACAAGAAGCTCTCTGAAATGACCACACCACTTTACATACCCATCAATAGTAGAAAAGGTCTCCCCTTACCTCTACATTCTCCCCGGCATTTGTAATTATCAAAATTTCCCATTTTTGCAAATTTGATTATGGTAAGGTATTATTTTGTTATTATATAAATATATATTTTTCTAATAATTAGTGAGATGAGTGTCCATATACATGTAAGAGGTTCTTAAACAGATTTCCATTTATATCCAAGTAGTCATGAGTATATTAACTGCTCTGTGACTCAAAGCAGTTTTGTTTGGATCCCAGGTAGATGAATCTTTCACTTCCTTTGTAACATAGGAATGACTAGTACTTCTCCTGTGATGAATTAAGTCATTAAAAAATTAGCCACCAAGAACAAAATCTGTGACAAGAATATGCTTAATAAATGTTAGCTATCATTATCTTTTATTATATTTTTTACTTTCCTTTTTCATTCAAATGGCCTCTTCTATAAATTGCCCATTTATATCCTTCAACCACTTTTCTTCCGTATTTCCTATATATTCCTTTCTAGTTTCCATGAGCTTCTTGTATATTCTGGGTATTAAACCACTACAAATGCTTCCATATGAATAAATGAATGAGTGATCACAAATTAAATACTTCAGTTTTGTTTTACAAAACTCCTGACTGTTTGCTCTTTCTGCTCACTGCCTTGCTAGGTCATTTTTGTGAACATAATTTTGAATGTCAACGTATTTTTAATCTGATCAATACATTTTAAATAAAATTTAATTTATATTCCATTTTCCTATGTCTACAGCACAAATCTACAAGTGTGGGTGAAAAACAAATCCTATTTCCAAACTGGAAAAATTAAATAATTGTATCTATGGTTTCACTGGGTAATTTCTTAAAGAAAAGAAGCAGAAACAAGTACTGCTTTTTTAAAAGAAAAAAAAAGCACAGAAGAGGTACAGATTCTGTCAAATTTTCTCAGAGACAAGTACTTCATCTCAATTTCAAAGTCATTATAATTTGATCTTTAAAACAGGCTGCCCAGTGTAATTTTCTGCAAGATTCTCAGAGGAACTATTTATCACTGTTAAAAGGCCATAGTTAATAGAATTCTTAGCAATCATTTATAAAACTACACAGAAAACCCTCAAAAACGTCATAATAGAGCACCAATAAGCATTTGATAAGAATCAGTGTTCAAAGGAAATCTATGTAATGAACACTAAACTTTGTGGACATTTTTCTAGTAACTCAGAACAACACAGAAATTGATAAAGTGCCCCACAAACTGCCTCGCCCAGATCTATAAATTTATAATTACTAGATTATATATTAAACATATATTCAAAAGTATTATCAACAGAAAAGTAACTGTCTTCATCTTGAAAAAGTTTATTTTATATAAAAATGGGGAAGTGGGAATCAGAGCTAAACTAGAAATACTAGTGATTGCCAGCCAGCACCACTTCGACATACCACTCAGATGGGTTTCTAATAAATGACTCTGTTCAACATTTTTAAATGACAAGGCCAGGTGATCTACACAAGAATTCACACATTGATAGAGAAGGCATCCTGGTGATCAACAACGTGTTTCTATCCGCATCCATAATATTCTAAGTAGGTAAACAGACACAATTAAGAAAATGCTGGCCAAATCTTTTTTTTTCCCCTCAACAAATTCCAAAGCTGATAAGCTGATTCACTCAGTCAATCATTCAATTTAAGCTTAACAAACATCTACTGAATTCTGGAGTTTACAAAAATGAGAAAAAAACTGACAACAACCCTATTACGACTAAGAAGAGGAGACAAACATTCATGTAAAAGTCACGCAAAGGTGCAATTACTCTGAAAGCCAGGCTCATGGTCAATGTTACAACAAGAGTCTATACTAAAATAATCTGACCTAGTCAGGAAGATCAGAGAAAACTTCCCTGAGTCAACATCTGCAGAAAAGAATGAGTTAAGCTGATAAGCAAATGAGTAGGGGGAAGCACATGTGCAAAACTCTAGGATATAAAAGAGAATAGTGAGTCCACAGCAATAGCTAGGATAAACAGAATAAAGAAGATGCAAGATAAACCTGGGAGAAAACGCATGTCCAGAATGGACCTAAATATATGGCTATCTTAAGTGTTAGTTATTTAAGTGCAATGGAAAGATATTGATGGGCTTCAGCAAAGGAGGATCTAATTTAGAGAATGAATTGGAAAGACAGCAAGAATGGAAACCAATTACAACGATGTTGCCATAGTCCAGCTGAGAGATAGTAGTAGCTTGGACCAGTTGGTAGTGATGAAGATGAAGAGAGGATCAGAAACTCCAGAGACAATGAAGAGGCAAAATCAATATGATAGGACAGGACAGGACAGGAGAGATGCAACGAATTCCTCTTTCATAACTTCTCCATGAATCTTTCTAGGCATTGTACTGCCTTCTCTATTATGGCTGCCAGTTGAGCACATCTCTGTATGTTAAAAGGAATCTGCTCTCTTGCAACTGCTGGAATATCCAATCAGAATTTTCCATGGATCCAGTAAAGAAATAGTTTCTACACCATTTGTGATACAGAACACTTTTAGTTCTGGATATTTTGTAATTTAAACTTTTGTAACATGGCAGAACTAATTTTGCAGACCAACATATGATTCTGTTTTAGCCTGTGGGACATCCAATATTTTCATTGTTGTTAACCTCATTTGTTTCTTCATCACATCTGATTATCACAAGCAGGATGCTTACTTCCCAGAGCTTTATTCTTATCTAAGAATTTGTTCCAGCTTATGAAGTATTTTATCTGTGAAACCCGAAGACGCTTAGAATTTTTTCTAACCTTTTTCTCTAGCTCTCCCATGTGTTGAATAAAGTGTATATGACAGAAACACAAACACATGTAAAGATTTTTGCTACAGTTTTTCCTTCACGTTCACAGTCAATTGCAGGCAACTGGCTAGTTCTACCTGGCTATGTTTGGATTCCTTTATTATAGACACTCATAGTAACATTGACCATGAACCTGTCTTTCAGAGTAATTGCACTTGTGGAATTTTTAAATGAATGTTTTCTCCCTTGCTAAGCCAAAACCACTAGGAAGGTTGTGAGTTTTGCCATGTCCTCTCTCAACTGGAGTATCAAGTTATTTGTTAATATCCATTCACATATCACAAAAACACTCCCAGTTTTAATCTTTAGAATATATCTGTAGCCCTATTTGTTCTATCAAGCCTCATTTTCCATAAGCAATTCTGGAAGGGAGTTCAGTACCTAGAAGATCAAAACCTAGGCAAGTAGAACAAGCCATCCCAACCACCTTCTGGAACTGGGGCCTATACATCAGCACAGGCAGGCGCTGTTTGAAAACACTGACATTGGTATCAATCTGTTACTCTGCCACTTACCAGCTATATGTCCATGGACAAGCTGTTTAACCTACCTGAGCCTCCATTTCTTACAAAAAAGAAGATTAAAATTTATTATGTTCTATATTACATTATGTAACATACTGAGATATATAGTACATAGAGGGCTTGCAACAGAGAGAAGCGTGGGAGCTATCATCGCCATTACTGCTGTCATCCTTATGTTTCTTACTTTCCTCCAGGCATGACCATGCTCCAAACGAGGAGGGATGCTTAGGAAGGAAAGTTTGTGCTAGTTGTCTCTGTCTCCTGGTATTTTGAAAGGTACAAGATTGAATAAGACATATAGCAATTAATAATAAATATTAAAACCTCAGTTTTATAAGTACAGCAAGAATACATGGAGATAGAGGAAGAGATGAAGTGATGCTAGCATATGTAGTTGTTGAGGAAAGTAGGTTACAGGAAGGAGTAAATTGTAGTTTTTAAGAAAAAAGGACATAGAATACAGAAAATGGTCTATAAAATGGTATAAACCATCAGTTGAAGAAAAGGACTGATATCACAGACTTGAATCCAGTACCTCTTTTATTTCATTATCTTTTAGATCTGTATAAGAACAAGCATATTCTGGCTTGTAATTAACAGCTATGGATAAGAAATGCATGACAGCTCTTCCCATTTTACAGATGAGGCAACTAAATCTCAAAAAAGTGTCTCATTTATAGTTATATATTTAGGAAATAACAGGGCAAGACCTAATCAGATTTTCTCACTTCGAAGTCCATGCTCTTTTTACTACACCAAAATCAATCACAAGGCCAAATGGTTTGGTCTTCTTTGACAAGAGTTGTAAACGCAATTAGTTACAGTCACAAAGCATCACCCTCAACAAAAAAACAAATATTGTTGGGCCTCAGGGTAAAGTAAGCAGGGTCTACTGCTCTGAACGCTGTAAAGGTGTGTATTTGTCTACAAGCCCCACCCCCCAAAAAAGGCAAAGGGACCTAAAAGCATGCCAACTACCTTTTAAAGAAATCCTTTTACTAGAGGTAAAACAGAAGGAAGAAAAACCAAACCATGTTCATACTCACTGTTTTCAAAGGCAACAAATAAAGTCCCTCTGATAGCAACATTGCTGGTGATATTTCTTTCAAGATTGTCATATAATATTTAAAATTTTCAGAAGCGTAAAGAACATCTATTTACCTAATAAAGGCAATTTTAAAAAGTCAGGCAGTTTAGAAATAAAACCACGTATTTCTATGATGATTCAGAATATTTGTATGAGCAAATGAATTCTGATCTATATGGTTAATATTTCTAGGAATGCAAAGATATTCATAGGAAAAATTGCAGAAATGCATGCTTAGCTAAACTCAACTTTATGTACGAGAAGTTACAAGTACGATATAAAATCCACAGTAGAAATGAAACAGGATTACATCACTTACAATTGCTAATATTAATGGACCAGAGGGAGACTACGTTCCTTCAAGCTAGAAACATGTCAGAGGGGAAAGACATACAGTTCAGCTTGAAAAAGCAAAATCCATTAACCATGAAATAGGGAAACAAAAATCAAACTTACCATATACCATATCTTACTGGAAAAAATCTATTAGCAAAATAAAAAGACCTCTACTAAACAAAAGATTTCCAGCTCAAAGAAAATGTAAAAATAAATGATTTCAAGTAAAGAAAAATTCCAGAAAATTTATATGGTTATTATTATGGCCATTTATATCCATCAAAGTACCAACATATTTCTCTGAATATATAGGTCTCAAAAGAATGCATATAGATTGGAGCACACAAAGGCATTTTTTAATTTAAGAAAATATTATGTTAGCTACCACAGATTTGAGGTGAAGCATTTCAAGTTTCTGTCTCTATTGTGAAATTACTCTCTAATAAAAAAGTCCTAGCTTCTCTGATAGGAAGAGTAAGGCAGAGATTTAACACCCTCAGCATACTTACATCAGTTAAGATTTATAACAGCTTCTTGAATAATCTTTTAAAAATATTTCACACCAGAAAAAGGAAAGATGGCCTGAATCAATTAGAGAGTTGCTCAAATAGCAAGACTCCCAGACGTACAAGATCAAGGCCACTGTCAGGGATCAAAGCGATTAACTGCCTCACCAGTGGTCCAGGGCGCTGCAGAAGAGATGTGGTGTAGCATGCACACACCGAGAATTAAGCCAGCGCACAGAGGCTTTCTATTGCTTTAATGGGATTAAAGAAAGAAAATCCAAGATGACTGACAGAAATATATTTAAAAATTGCTAAGAGAGTAAACTGTAAGTGTCCTCATCACAAAAAAGTATGTGAGGCAATGCATATGTTAAGTAGCATAATTTAGCCATTCCACAATGTGTGTATATATATATGAGTATATACATATATGTATATACATATGTACATACATCATGTTGTATGTCATAAATGCTGTATATACAATTTTTATTCATCAATTAAAATGTTTTTTAAAAGTTGAGCAACTACTTCAAGTGCAAATCCCTATCTTACACAAACAATAAAACCTATGTGTGGGTGGCCTTTTTTTTTTTTTTTGGAGACTGAGTTTCACTCTGTCACCCAAGCTAGAGTACAGTGGCACAATCTCAGCTCACTGCAACCTTCACCTCCTGGGTTCAAGCGATTCTCCTGTCTGAGCCTCCCAAGTAGCTGAGATCACAGGCGCATGCCACCATGCCCAGCTAATTTTTTGTATTTTTAGTAGAGACAGAGTTTTACCATGTTAGCCTGGATGGTCTCGATCTCCCGACCTCGTGATCTGCCTGCCTCGGCCTCCCAAATTCCTGGGATTACAGGCGTGAGCCACTGTACCTGGCCGTGGGTAGGCCTTATACAAGGGCCTTTAGTGATTTCCCCCTGCCTACTGGTATTCACACCCTTGTGTAATCCTCTTTTGAATGTCACCTGGGCCTGGTAATATGCTTCTAATGAATAAAATATGGCAAAAGTAATGAGAGGCCAATTCTAAGATTGGGTTAGACAAGACTATGATCCTCCCTTATGCTCTATCTTGTTATTCTAGCCTGTTAACTCTCATGAAGCCAGCTGTTGTGTTGTGAGTTTGAGTTGTGAGGGTAATTTGCCCTATGGAGAGGTTCACATGGCAAAGGACTCAGGGCAGCCTCCAGCCAATGCTAGCAAGAAACTGAAGCCCTCATTACAACAACCCACGAGGAACTGAATCCTGCCAAAACCCACAAGTAACTTAGAAGTGGCCCCACCTCCAATGGTGCCTTCAGATGACTGCAGCCCCTGCAAATATATTGATTGCAGCCTCATGAGAAACCCTGAGCCAGATAACCTAGCTAAACTGCATTTGGATTGCTCACTCACAGAAACAGTGAGACTGTAAACGCTGCTTTCTAAACCACTAAATTTTGAGATAGTCTGTTACATTACATAGTAGTAGATAATATACAATTTGTAATGAAAACAGCCTCCTAATTGATATTCATCTATGAATAAATACATTGCTGATTTTAGAATGCAAAGATTCTTGTCTCTACCCAAAATCTGATTACTCAATTCCAGGATGGCAGCATCTTTCATTTAGACTTGTCTTCTTGCTTCTCATTTTGTCCCCACTGAATTCATCTCTTATGGGTGTGAGTCCCTCAAATACTTAAGCGTTGGGAGTCCTAATCCCCAGAATGTGAATTTATTTAGAAATATGCCACATTTGGAAATAAGGTCATTGCAGATGTAATTAATTAAGATGAGGTCATATTGGAGTAGGCTGGGCTGCTAATCCAATATCACTGGCATCCTTAAAAAGTAGACAATTTGGATACAGAGGCACACACAGAGAACACCATGTGAGACTGAGGTGATGCTGCCATACATCAAGGAACTACCAGAAGCTAAGAGAAAAGCCTGAAGCAGATCCTTCCTTAGAATCTTCAGAGGATGCATTGCCTTGCTGACACCTTAACCTAGGATTTCCAGCCACCAAAACTGTGAGACAGTGAATTTCTGTTGTTTAAGACACTCAGTTTGTGGTATTTTGTTAGAGCAGCTCCAGCAAACGAATATACCACCTTCTACACAGCTTGCCAAGAAAGATCTGCTTGAAATATGAATCTCACCATGGCATTACACCCATTCATTCATCCAGCAAATGAGAGCCTCTTCCATGCCAGGCTCTAAGTTTGGCACCGGGCATTAGTAACAAAAAATCCAGCTGCAGCACATGCTAGCACAGTAGTACCTAGAGTGCCTTTGTGCTTGAGAAAAGGGAACCATTCCCAGGCAGACAAATTGGGAAATGGCACCCCCTTGTGGAGGATGCCTTAACATAAAGATGCTCCTTAGAGGAACAGTTAACACAAAAGCACACTACATGGGCAGACAGACCCAACAGCTCTAACTTGGTCCAGTGGTAAGAGTGTGCCTGCTGGATGTTAGCATGCATTTCCACCATCTTGGCTGGATGATTTGTGAGGGACAACTTGCACGCCCACTAATGATGAAGCTGAGTAAACGTCTCTACCCTCTCTGCTCTCACAGATCTTTCAGAACTTACCTTCATGATTCATCACCAACCCTTTGTTGAGCACACCCCAGAACTCAGAATCCTGTGCTCCAATAACCCAAACAGTAGCTTGCTGGAGCCAGTTCCCACAACAGGTCTCAACGTCCACAGAAGGCCCCAAAATAGCAGAGGAGAATGTTAGACTCTTCCAGAGGTATCCAGAAATAAACCACCTTGAGCATGAAATTTATGTTTCTGTGTCACTGAAAAGCAAATGTAAATTTTGCATATCATTCCATGATACATTCACTCTTTAATAGAAAACTAATGGATTTTCCTCTCAAATTCCTGAGTAAAATTGATGTCGTATCAAAATGTATTATATTTACAGATTCACTCAAACAAGGAACACCTGTCACTGCTTGAGAAGTACAGAAGGCAAACTAAAAGGCACTCTGTGATCTGGCCTCAGAACTGTCCTTTTCTGTGGGGAAGCAGGGCCCTACACTGGCCCTGGGCTTTGAATAATCTCTCTTTACTTCGTCTTCAGCTTCCTGTCTCCCCAAGGGATAGAGTATCCAAGGAATGTGCCCACCAAGAGCCCACACATTCCTCCACTCATTAAACAATGCTCTGTATACCTAAAAACCCAAATCCCAAGGCCAAACATCTCAGACAATGGTGTCCTGGAGGCATTCACCTACAGGTTCACTAAAGCCCACTGTTAAATTTTCACAAATTTTGAAAGCCAGGTGTTAGATATGACCATTATTAAAAATAAGTTGTATAAACTCAGATCAGTTATATTGAAAACAAAGGTAGTTAGCATTTAAAACTCATTAGTTTCTAACTATTTTACTATTATTTGTGTACTTGTTATTTATGCCTACTGCATCTGATGGTGGCCATACTAGACAATGCCGTGTGACTGCACATCTCTTCCCGACTCTGCATTCAATGACATCATGCCAGTAACTGGAAACTGGCTTTAGTGAAAGTACCTACACCATATAAATCGGTAAATACTACAAATCAGGGCTTGATTTATTTTTTCTTGATTGTCCAAGCAGAAGAAAGTGATGGAGAAAATATCAATAAAGGCAATCAAACTTTAAAATGTGTCATGTCCATAGTTTTCCATGTATTTAGTAATACAAAAAAAAAAAAAGACACATCCTGCCAGTAGTAGTGTAATAGTTACAGTCCTCATTGATTAATGAGTGAAGTCCTACTTGTCTGTTTCACTTTCACTTGCTCATCAACATAAATAAACATATCAACCACTGTGTCATATGTCAATCACGTAGGAATTATAATCAGAGAGCTAGTTGTTAAACATACCAGCACACAGTAGGCCCAGAGTCCCTTTCCAAGGCCAGCACAAACCGCTTTTCTTTAATCCTTCCCCGCTAGGTGTACACCATGAAGGAGAGATGTGCAGCCAGGGATGTTCACCCATAAGAAAAGGGTTCCTTATGATGCTCACGCAGAAGTAGGAAGACAGAGGGTCGGCAGCAGGTCAAAACTGAGGAGTGGAGACTTGGGAGTCACCTACACTTTTGCATGTATTAGGGGCAGTCCAGGACTCATACCACTCTCTCTAATTTTATTGTCTTTTGCACACCAACAGGACACCAGATTATTTGGAATTATCTACACAATTGTTATTGCCAAACCTTGCTCATGTAGCTCACTTGCAGGGGATGCTCTTTTATGTTCATTATCCTATCACTAGAACCCAAGCCAGGACACGGCACACAGTAGGACTCAGCAGTTTAAATTGATGAATAAATGAATTTTATGGACTCCAATCTTGGTCCATTATCTATCAGCTATGTGGCATTAAGCAACACGTTTAAGCCCCAAAGGCTTTAACTTCTTTAGTAGCAAATGAGGATTAATAAAACTTTTTTGTAAAAATTAAGTAAGATATGTGATAGTTATAGTAGCAACCTTTATTAAGCACTTACTTGCTAGGCATTGTGCTTGATGCTTTACACAGACAGCCTTATTTTAATCGTTCCACACTTTACCTCTATGAAATATTATAATAATCATGTCCATTTCAGAAACATAGAAACTGAGGCTTTAAAAGTTTATGTCTATATAATAAGATTCAAATAATAGTTTTTCATCTACTCCTACAAAAGCACCAATAATACTTTGGGTCAGTACTCAACTTTCTATAAATTCCAATACAGTGATTATTGAAGTATTAATAAAAATGTAGCTCATTTTAATCTGGCTATATGTTCAGGAAATCTTGTCCTGAAAAGAAAATGAGTCCAATGAAAAAAATTACAAGGAATGTAAAAAATATAAAGGAGATTAAATATAATTCTACCATAAAGCTGATTTAGACAGACAAGAGTAACAATAGCAAGATAAGTTTTCAAGAACAATGTGATAGAAATGATCTATTTCAGGACATAAACCAACAAGAGGTTCTCCAGCCCTGAGAAGGGCTCTCTCATTGTAGAATTAATGAAGTAGAAGTTCATTTTAGGAAGTTCAACCCTTCTTTTAAATTTTTTAAGTCTCACATTACTATATCTAAAGTCATAATTCTTTTTTCACTTCAAAGATCATATAAGAAAGTATATCCATTGAGAATACTCATCAGTTATGAATGATCTAAAACAAACAACACCAAAAACATAAACAACTGGCACAATAAATAGGAGGGAATACATGCAATTGAACTTAAAGTAACAGTTAGTAGGTTGACAGTTACACCTGGCTTAAGACAAGAAAATGTGGAGTGTTATGGACTGTGGTAAGAATCATGAAAATCTTAGTGACATTTAACTTTGCAACTCAACACAGTTGACGCTTGAACAGGTGTTTGAACTATGCAAGTCCATTCACAGGCATATTTTTTTCAATCAAATGCTAATTGAAAATGTAGCATTTGCAGGATGCAAAACTTGCATATATAAATGGCCGACTTTTTTATATATTCAGGTAGCACAGGTCAACTGTGAGGACTTGAGCATGTGCAGAGTTAAGTATGCACACGGGTTGTGGGGGTGGGGGGTGTCTCCTGGCACCAATACCCAATAACCCAATGCCCAATATTGAGAAGCGACTTTCTCTGTTTTCTTTGGGCCATTCAAGTCGACATCATCAATATATGCTAGCTGTAAAGCAGTGATTAAGACCATAGGCTAAAGTCTGACTGCTTGAATTAGAAATCTGGTTCTGAAAGTTAGTTATGTAGCCTTGTGCAAGTTATATAAAAACTCTTCATTCCTCAGTTTGTTTAGTTACACAGTAGAGGTAGTAACAAGACCCACCTCATAGGATGTTAGAATTATTACATGTGTAAAACACTCACCACAGTGCCTGCCACATAATAAATGCTGCACACTGGCTATAATTATTAGCATTATCATGGAAACTAAACAATATCTCAAAGCTTAGTTGCTACAATGGCTGCGTTCCAAAAAGATGAAAGGGGAAAAAAGCTCCATCCAAGGATCCTTTCTATAAAACTATATTACACAAAACTAGAGTGAAGAAAGCAAATCAGTGAATGTGTTCTAATTCCTGTATGTACAACTTCATCTTCCTCTAATATTAAGACAATAAAAATAGCTCTTCCTCAAATATACTAGTTAAATCTACTTATAAAACATATAGATTAGGTCTAATGTTTTTCTTTATTCGTTAATTGCTTACCTCACTAGTTAATGAAAATTAAAAAGATTAATTCACCCAATTCCACATCCTAATCGCCTATACTAACCATATTCTCTTCATTATTGCTTTCTTTAGAAAAGAGGCAGAGTATATTCAAAAATACTATTTAGGGAGTTACATCTCTCAAAGTTTTAGCAAATACCAGGAACCTCCCTCTTCTTGAAAACCCATTCTGTTTTCTAAGAGTTCAAGACACAGAAATTAGCTTGGAGTACACACTTGAAAAGAAATAATTAGTTGAGAACTAAAACAAATTTTTAGTATGGCAGCTGTAACTTATTTTCACTTAAATCACACTGCTCAAGTATTTGCCAATCTAACAAAAAGGTTATAACCATGATTTTCTTTGAATTAGGTTATTAGGTAATGATAAAAATGAGTGAATAGAATCAAAAATTACAGTAAAACACAATTGAAAGAGAACTACCAAATATGGGCAATTCTGTCTCTCAGTAAGCTTCAGTTTTATTTCAGATCACTCCACAGAAATTTGGGAGTTTTAAAAGTCGTTACTTTGTCCTCATATTTGTATCCTGAGCAATGATTTTTAATTGTGTGTTTCTATCATTCCTAATACTGGCTTTTTCCTGCTGTATTGTAGCTTATCATTTCTGTACACTAGTTCTTCCAAAAACATTTTCAAATATTCCTTCTCAATATTCTTGTAACTTACCAGCTCAGGATGTTGAAGAAGCTAATTTTAGAAAACTTTTAGAACCTTCTTTATAAACACCAGATTCATCTTCTATTAATATATATTATTAGTCCGCAACTCTGGGAAGTATCCTTAAAGATGGGGGCGGGGGACAAGCCTTTTTCTCCCCTTCCTCTTTACTACTGGCTGAAATGCAGAAGGAGTAGATGGGTCTAGCACCCATCTTGGACATTAAGTGGCTTTGACACTGGAAGCCAGCCATAGCTGGACAATAGCACAGAGTGAAGTCGAGTCCCTAACACCACGAAGCACCCCAGCAGCACCAAACTGACTACCTCTTTTATGTGAGAGAGAAATAGGCACGTTTCTAGTATAAGCCATTGTTATTTGTGGGATTCTCATTATTTACAACTAAATCCAATCTGAACTAAAACAGTTCCTCACAGCAAACTCAATGTGTGAATACTGGAAAAAAAGTGAAATGGGTGCTAGACAGAAATAAAGCAATAGATGCTTACTGCACACAGCCATTCACTTTATGCAGAGTTCATTTTTATTTAGGGTTGCCCAAATATATCAAGCCTTATAACAAAAACATTTGGTTGGTTATATTGTTTTTATCTGCTTCATCTGAATAGCTAGCTTCTACACACACCAAGTATCAGATCATCAATCATGATTTCTCTATCATTTTCTGAGTTCCCATATTCCCAGGTGAGTTATGTAACAAAGAGAGTTGCATACAGAAAGTTTGTTGAGATGTACTCTTAGAAGACATACCCATAAGGAAATGGGGAAGCCAGGACTGGGCAGAGGCAGAAGCTGACTAGCAGTGCAGTTACAACTGAAGCTTCAACCAATCCTAAAGGGAAATATGGGGCCATGAAGTTTCTTCACTGTTACACAAATTGAGGCAAGAAGGCATATCTTGCTATCTGTACATCAGACAGTCATTTATTTTGCCCTTACCTCTTCTCTCCCAGGGAGATAAATCTTGACTGAATAAGGTCCCTGTAGCCAGAGGCAATTTCCAGTGGGGAACTCAACCATGATCCTTTAGTAGCAGGCATCCTCAGCAGATGGGGGATGGGTGAGCACCAGAGTATCCACCATAGCCATGGGCTGTGTCTCATTCATTTCTAAATGTGCAAAGCCTAACATAATAAAACCATGATTCGATTTTGTTTTGAATGAACAGACTGATGGATAATCAAACCAATAAATAATTACATCTTTTCAGGCAGAAGGAATAAAATCAATAAAGGAAAAATAGAAGATGCTCATTAGAAATATAACTATGAGAGCAAAATCCTGCTAAATGGAGGAAGATAGAGTTGGAGTGCCCTATCGGTTCTATGTTGACATTCCTTAGAGATGAGGCAAATGAGATGCCCAAAAAGCTTAAACAGTCTTATCAAAGTACACTCTCAGTGTGAAATGGCACAATCAGTCAGTACAAGGGTTAAGGCTTAAGTAGAGAAAGACAGTTTTGAAGAAAAGACATGTCATTTGTTGAGATAACAGTGGAAGAAGCTAATAATACTAGTCAATATTATTGAAAAGGTAAATGAGGAATTTGAAAGTAAAAGTTTCAATATTTTCAGTAAAATGTAAGGTAAACATAATTAGCAGAAATTAAACACAAGCGTGTAAGAGCTTCAAGGAGTAAAAATGTACCAAAACAGAAAAAATTATAGGATTATCCCAAGAAATCAAGAGCTGTGAAGAAGGTGGAATATTACATAGGGATTGCTCCACCATGCTGGAAATTCAGTTAAAGTGAGACTGCAATTATCTGTCATACAATAGATTACGATATTTGACATATCAAAGAAAAAGGTTATT
Organism: Saimiri boliviensis; assembly: GCF_048565385.1. Taxonomy (NCBI): domain Eukaryota; kingdom Metazoa; phylum Chordata; class Mammalia; order Primates; family Cebidae; genus Saimiri; species Saimiri boliviensis. The sequence continues at coordinate 59,682,578 of NC_133455.1, forward strand.
TCTAGAATTTTACCCAAAAATATTCTTCTGCTGAAAACAGATAGACTGAATTTGTTTAATATGATACTTTCCTCCTCTCTATTTAAAGCCAATTTCAAAAGAGAAAGAGTTTAAAGGCTCTTTCTTCTTTAAAGAACTACTCAAACTACTATGTTGATTGTGGTATCTTAGAATTGATGGAGAAATCACAAATTACAAGTCTCCTTTTGTTAGTATCTCTCTATAAAGACATGCTATAGGTTCACAAAATTTCTCTAGAATATGTCTTCCACATGGGACTTAAGTTAACATTACTATAAGCAACAGTAGCAACAGCATCTTCATCATCTGCAACTTGATATGTTTATGGCACATCATTGTTTGCACAGGGCTTTACATACATCAACCACTGAATCCTCTTTATAGCCTTGTGAAGTAGGAGAAACTTATCCTCAGTACAAACAAGTGACTGTGGGCAAGGTCACAAAACACATGACAGATAAAAAGCTAGAACCTAACACTCCAACATTTTTTGGCCCAGCACTTCTGTCCCATTTATACCACACACTGATGCTCAAATACGTTCTTTTCTCTGCCATCCATGATCCCACGTTGTGAAGGTTAATTTAGCTATTTCTTCATCTTTCTTTAATTATTTAAAAAATACCAAGTACTTCAATTAGGAAACACCAATTAAGATCACATTCTGTTTACTGGATCAACCCTAACCATGATGTAACAACTGCCAAGCAGAAAAACAATCATCACCACCATCCTTAGTTAGAAAACAACAGGATTTTTGCCTAAGGCAGGATGGTAGAATAAATTCTCACATTGGCAATAAAAAGCTTCAGAGGAAAAGCTTGGCATCAATCTAATAAATAAGTATAGCCAAGAAAGAGGAAAGGCATTTCTTTCCAACATTCTGTGTGAAAACATAAGCAGGCACAGCAACACTTGCTCAAAAAGTCATCTGAAACATATTTTCGAGTTCCAGTTAGCAGAAAATTCCTGCAGATTCGAAATTTCTACAATTTTTTTCTGAGTTCTGTTTGAAGATTAACTTGATTTTGTTGATAGATTTTTCACAGATCTTAAGTTCCTACCTAAGTGTTGCTAGTATTACATGTAACCACAGCCAATCACATGCAACAGGAAAACTGTGTATTTATCTGCTACCCTGAATGTTTGCAGGGGGCTGACAATTAAAAATAATAATAATACCAGTGCAAATTTCAGATATGCATGTTAGGAACAGCAGAGAAAGGCAGGGAGGCAGCAGTGAATGTAGACCACCGAAAGGCATAAGAAGGAACTCGTCTGACTCAAGCAGTTTAGGAATAATGCAGATAAATCACAGAGCACGCAAAGGGGAATAGAATGCATTTCAGACTTGGCTCAGAGAAAAAGACATACGAGACACACTCAGGGAAGCTAAATTTATACAGTCTAGAGAATGAGCTTCAAGGAGGGAACCTGATCATAATCTATAAATACCACCAAGGTAACACCATAAATAATTAAGGAGAGAAACTACTCGTTGTCTCTGAAGGAGGTCTACAAATGAAGTTTTAGATTTACTTCTCCCTTTGTTTCTTCCTGGCCTCAGAGCACATTTGTATTGAGAGTTGTTTGCTGCTGCCTGGGATATACTGGGGCAGAGCACCAGAAGGGTGAGTGCCTAAAGCTACTCTGCCCCTGCATGAGGAGTGTGACTATCTCTCTTTCCTTTCAGCCATGCAGCTCATCCCAGCCTGAAAAGAACAACTATAGGAGCAGAAGGAAAAGACTTCTGTCAGCTGACATTCTGGGGACCTGTCTGTGCCACTCCAGGAAGCTGGAGCAACCACACCTTCCTAAAATCCAAGCAGAGAAGTGGGCTTCCTGTGTGTTACTATCATTTACTGTTGCATCTAATTGCTCCAAATAATCATGTGCTAGGATGGTGCTTCTCAATTAAAATGCATACAAATCACCTGGTGAGTCCCCTAAAATGCAGATTCTGATTTAGTAGGTCTGGGGTGAAACCTGAGATTCTGCATTTCTAACATGCTCACAGATGATGTCAATGCTGCCAGCCTGCAGGCCACACTTTGAGAAGTGCTATGGTTTGAATGTGTTCCCCAAAGTAATTTTATATTGGAAAGTAATCCCCAATGCAGCAGTTTTGGGAAGTGGGACCTAATAAGACGTGACTAGGTTATGAGCACTCTGCCCACATGACTAGATTAATGTTGTTATTGCAACAGCGAGTTAGTTATCATGAGAGTGGGCTTATTCTAAGAGTGAGTTTGGACCAGACGTGGTGGCTCATGTCTGTAATCTCAACACTTTGGGGGGCCAAGGCAGGCGGATCATGAGGTCTACAGATCAAGACCATCCTGGCCAACATGGTGAAATCCTGTTTCTACTAAAAATACAAACATGAGCTGGGCATGGTGGTGCATGCCTATAGTCCCAGCTACTCAGGAGGCTGAGGCAGGAGAATCACTTGACCTCAGGAGGCAGAAATTGCAGTGAGCCAAGATCATGCCACTGCACTCCAGCCTGAGTGACAGAGCAAGATTCTGTCTCAGAAAAAAAAAAAAAAAAAAAAAAAGTGACTTTGGTCTCCTCTTGCTCTCTTGCTCTTGCACACCTCTTGCCCTTCCACCTTCCGTCATGGGATGATGCAGCACAAAGGCCCTCACCAGATACTGGCATCATGCTCTTGGGCTTTTCAGCCTTCAGAATCATGAGCCAAATACACTTCTACTGTTTGTAAATTATCCAGTCTCAGGTATTCCATTACAGCAACACAAAATGAACTAATACAAGTACCATGGCTCTAGGTGCTGAGTTTCCTGTGAAAGACAGACACAGAAAGGGATAACTAAATGCAACATGTTGACATGCCATTGGCAGCTAAAAGACACAGAGAAGGTAAACTTCATGGAGAGGACAATCCTTGAGCTGATTAAATATCAGGAAAAAGCACAGAAGAAATTCCCATGGTATCTTCATTCATAGATAATTAACATGGATAAATTTTGGGACTAGGAGAGACTGTATTTGCTGCTGATTTCCTTTTGTTGGTCTAAGATTTTACAATGTTTTAACATAAAACAGTGTGCAGCACAGTTTTTGGAGTCAAATAACCAATCTGAGGTTCAATTTTCCAGTGACAAAACAGGTATAATAAAACCTGGTTCTGAAGTTTTAGAATAGATAATAAACAGCAAGCTCTCAACAAATGTTAAAACTCTTTTCTCCTTATAATGGCACCTAAAGAAAACTACATCTTTAGCCTCACCATAAATGCTTCAATCCCCATCCTACATATATACTTCCATTACTGACTACCTATATGTGCTTATGTCTAACAAAACTCATACTAAATTTACAATTTTTACTTCTTTTTTTGAAAATGTGTTAAATGTATTATCCAACTTGCTCACTAAGCATTTCTAAAATAATTGTTCATGAACCTGATGCTCCTTAACAGAAATACAGATGTAGCAATTGTACACCCTGGGTTTTTTAAGGCTGCTCTGAATTCAAACATCCTGCCCACTTATCAAACAATTGTCTCCAATTTGGGGATTCCAAATAAAATCACCAGAGATATAAATCAGAACATTCTGAATTGTTGCCACAATCTCTGGGAAATCTTTTACTAAATTTTGTATTCAATAAGTTCAAGTGTTATTTTAAAATTCCTACATGCAAGGCTCTACAGGGCAAGCCTACATGATTACTTCACTATCCATGCCCTCAAGTTGCTCACATTACAGTGTTCATGGAGAGCACTTAATAAATGAATGATTGTGTGCGTGCAGAGAGGTAGTTGGCAGGAGGTAGGAGAAGGCGTGAATGACATACGCTTATCCAAGTACAGTCTGGTGTTTGGTGCCAAATGTCTTGTTTTGGTTCGTATCTACTTTATCTTTCTGGCCCATCACAGAAAAGACTGAAATAGAAGATTATTAAATGCCAAAGTAATTTCTTGTATCATACATGTGTGCCCACTTGGTCATTTGCATTTAATGTCTGCAGCTAAAAGAATTAGTTTTCCTAACGTAGATATAAAGGCTTTGCAGTAATAATCGGGTGTACTCCCTGAAATCTCTTGTTGGGATTAGAATATACCCCCAAGACCACATAAAGAGAATTCTCTGTGATTGGCAAGCTGTAGTGAATTCTTATAATTTTATGTTGCCTCCGCATCCATTTTGAATGTAAGTTTAACTCTCTTACACCAGAAACAGGGTGCAGTCACCCTTGATACCATTTCCAGTTCCACACCACGCCCAAAGGGATTAGGCTGTGGCCAGAGGCACTTAGAGGCATCTCCCCTGCCTACCAGACTGGGCTCTCTGCTTTCCTGCTGCTTCCTTTAAAGGGATCATTCCAGCATTTGCCTGTGAACTTAAAAGTGACCAAGATCCTATTCCTTTTATATCCACTGTTAGTTGCCATGCTCTCTTCTTTTCCCTACCTGACTCTTTTCAGTCCTGCCTGGCATGACCCAGGGATGAAGGACTGCCCTCAGTCACTGCACCCTCTTCGCTCAGGATCTGTAAGTAATAAATCTTTGAACTTATTTCGTATTGCAGTGGTGTATTGAATTTGTGCCTTCTGTCTGATGAACTCGGGCCTACTCAGGCTGGGTTTTCCCTGGGATGCCAGAGTGAACACAAGGTCAGGCTCCCAGTGCTACAGCGATGATCAGGCACAGATAAACTGGATATGGATCAGACAAGAGCTACAAGGGCATTTGCCAGGATGAGCAAGTTTCCTAGCTGAAGAAACAAGTTTCCTACCTGGTTGCAGATCAGACACCTGGGCATTAGGCCATCTGCCAAGTAAAAAAAATGTCCTGTAAAAGGTGCACTATAAACACCCACATCCAGCTCCCCTTCATTTCCCATTAGGGCAGGGTTGCTAGTGACTCTGGTGCTAGAACCCCAACTTAGCTGTGGACTCTTAAAATGCAAGCTCTTAAGGAATGTGCATTCACAATAAAGTAGAGTTTGAGTAGGAGCTGATTTGGAAGATACACTGTTCTTATCTCAGTTCTATCATGAAGAATCGGATTGAACCCTGTAGTTACTCTTTAAATCATTTTTACTGAAGAAAAATTCTGGCAAAAAAAGAAAAAACCTACAAATGAGCAAAATGTCGACTATGGCAATTATGATGATGAATGATTTGCTGAACAATATATTACACAGAGATTTTTACTCTCCATGAGCACTGTAATGTGATTATTTTATGCTGTGCCCCTTGAAATACAATTCTAATGGTAGAAGCCACTGCTGCTCTTCTCTTTCCACTTTCAAAGAATTAAAAGAAGAGAGAGTAATTAGGAAAGCCATTCAGAAGACTCTCAATAAACCTAAAATTATACCCATTCCACTAGCTATAGAAAATCGAAAGGTTGACTTTAATCCCTAAATAACTGGACCATAAAACATCACTTTTCTCCATGCACTGCCACTTAAATTTGAATTATTCAGCATGATAATACTTTTTTAAAAACCTACGTTTCTTGAGTAACAGGATTTCCAAAAGGAAGTCTATGTACTCCTGGGAGAAAAATATTAACAGATGACCAGGGTTCAAAATAACACTTCACCTCAACCCCAAATTCAAATCACTGGCTCAATCTGATGGTGTTAAGATATTTTTGTTCCCATTTCCATCTGCAGAAATGTATTCATGCCACATAGGCAAGCAGGTGTAACAAGATTTACTAAGAGCATGTGTATGCACTTTTCTCTGTACATTTAATTATTGAGGTTTGTGAATTTCCATCTCCTGGGTTTCTACCACTCATGTCTATCCACTTTTAATGTATAGAACAAGAAATCTTCAGTAGTGCAGAGCTATGATTTTAACCTCATTACTGTCACAAATTTTTCACAATATCTTCCCAAAACACCTTTTCTAAAACTACATCTCAATTATCTTCACCTGGATTATTATTCTCTCCTATTCCAAATTCCTAACTTTTGACACTTCCCAATTCAGACAACCTTCAAATCTAAAATATCTTTCCTTATTGTTTTTATCCTAGCATCGAATCTTACAGTAGGACATCCATACATATTGGTAAATGTTAAGGACAATCTGGGTTTTCTGATTTAATTTGTATTAGTTTCTCCATCATCTAACCAATCTGTCAGTCTTCACCGAGTACCACCAAAGTTCTTTTCCCTGTGATAGAAGCTGAAGAAGAGATGGAAAGGTAATGAGTGTACTCCCCATTACTGGAGGCATTAAATCAAGGACCTGATAACCATTAGTCAAGGACTTTATTTCCTTCACATCCTCATAAATTCCTGAGAAATGTATTCATCTCCTAAGTCAGACTATCCTTCAAAGACAGTGATAATTTCAGTAAATTTGAGAAGAGGGTAAAGTGCTAAAAGCTGAGTTGTCTAGTGCTTCTCAAACAATAATGTCCACATGAATTGCCTCAAAATATTGTTTAAATGTGGATTCTAATTCAGGAGGTCTACGCTGGACCTGATATTCTGCATTTCTAACAAATACCCAGATGATGCCTAAGAGTGATGCTGCTGATCATCATCAAATAGCAAAGGGCTCCATTGTAAGGTCTCTGAGAGCAGTGTCTCTGTCCTCTAACTCTCACTCTTGTGCCTCGTCCACTAGACTCAGTACATAGTACGTAGCAAATATTCAATAAATATTTTTTCAATAAATAATTGTGGATGAGACATTATTAAAGAAGTGATATGGTTTGGATGTTTGTTACCTCTAAATCTCATGTTGAAATGTGATGACCTGGTGGGAAGTGACTGGATCATGGGGGCAGATTCCTCATGAATGGTTTAGCCCCAAGCTCCTGGGTGGTAAGTAAGTTAGTTCACTCGAGATTTGGTTGTTTAAAAGAGTTTGGGACCTCCCCCTTGGCTCTCTTGTCCCAGCTCTCACCATAGGATACACTGGCTGCCCTTCACCTTCTGCTATCACTGTAAGCTCCCTGAGGCCCTCATCAGAAGCAGATGCCAATACCTTGTAAAGCCTGCAGAACAGTGAGCCAATTAAACTTATTTTCTTTATAAATTTCCCAGCCCCTGGTAAGTCTTTATAGCAACTCAAGAATAGCTTAGCACAAGAAGTAAAAAATACAGACAAGGAATGTATTGACTTTAACTCAATTTTCCTTTATGTAGGGTTGGTCGAATCATTTCTAAACCCAACTCCTCATTCTAGTCATCAAACTGATCTATATGTAATTCAATATGCCTATCTTTCCACCTCTTGCCACACCGCTTCCCCTAGGTTGGGTCATTTTTCTCACTGCATATATGCAAATGCACACTCATCTCATAGAGTGCCCCACAACTCCTTCCTTTTTCCTCATAAACCTAGGTCCACCCACCTTTTCAGCCCAAGTCCTACCTCCTCCATGAAGTTCCACCCAGCTTGCTTAGCCACACCTGATGCCACCGTTTCCAGGAGGTCTGTATCTCACAGTTCTTTTTAGGCATTGGAAGTAGAGCAAAGTGACAAATGAGCAGCTCCATAGCAGAGAGAATTAGTTCATTCGGTGGCATAATAAAATGTCTTTCTGTCAAGGTACAATTCACTGAGAGAGTTAACTTTCTTGTATTTCCACAGTCTCTGCTAAGTAAGTAAAGAGAATTAATCATTTTCAGTAGCTTTTTCCATTCTTTTCTTGGAATACAGGAACAGGTCAAAAATACGACTCAAGCTTTGTGAAAAGACAAGATGCCAGGAAGTGCTCTGGGATAGTGGTTAGCACATGGTTTTGGAGATCAACACTTACATTCAAATCCTGGCTCCATCATTTGTTCTATCTGCGTCTTTCGGTAAATCTTTTGACTTGTGGGAGCCCAAAGCATTACACTTAAAGAGAGTAAATAATATACCCAATAAAGTTTTGTAAAGATTAAATGAGATAACAGATGTGAATTGCTTAGCAAATTGCCTGGCATGCAGCAGGTTTTCAAAGTTTGCTGTTGCTGCTATCACTGCAGAGGGTTTCATGTCGGCAGTGGTTCTCAAAATGTGGTTCTCAGAGCAGCAGCAGCAACATCACCTGGAAACTTATTAGAAATGCATATTCTCAGGCTCCACCCTAAACCTCTTGAATTAGCATCCTGGCAATGGGGCCCAGTTATCTGAGTTTTAACAAGCTTTCCTGGTGAATCTGAGGCATGCTAAAGTTTGAGAAGCGCTATTCTAGCAATTGAGGAAACCGCAGATGTAAACCACCCAAGCTGAGTGTCAGGCACAGGAAGGACTACCCACTAAATGTCTCCTTTTATAACATATTATTTTCTCTCTGAAAGTACTTTATTTTCCTACTTTCCAGCACCAAACTGTCCTGCCCTGTATATGAAACTAACCAGTTATTTCAATTACAGAGCTCCCTAATTGCCACCCTTCGAGAGTGCTCCAAACTGCTGCTCACAAACTATTTAATTGCGTATCCAATTGCCTGCGTAGAAACACCCCTGGGTCTAATTACCAGCAGCTGACCCCTGGCTGCCGAAGTGTGACCACAGGCTCTCCCATCGCCCCGGAGAGCAGCATTCTAGGCAGAACGCTCCTCGCTCAGCTCCAGTTCTGATACCTCCGCTCGCTCACGTAATATCCCCGTGGTCACATGAACCAACTGCGTGCATCATTCTGAATTGCTTTGGCTTTTTTGAGCTATGGTTTTGGTTTTTTCCTTTTCTTTGCCTTTATTTTTTAAGAATTGGGAGGAGGGGGGTGGGAGGAGTGGAGACAGTTGCTTTTGTTTCCTTAACAGGAGAACAGTAAAACTTTTCCATAAAAACTGTGTATTGCTCAAGGCCAGGCCGTCAAGCAGCTGGGGCATTTTGGGCACTGCCTGTTACTGATTTTATTTCCTTTCCACTGCACTTGCAAGCAAGTCACTTATCTTTAAGTTAGCAAGCAAGAAATGGGAAATAAAAGAAAGATGTTTTTATTTAAAGCAGTGTTTGTGGCTAGACGTGAGGAGGGGAATGGCACTGCCTGCACTGATCTCATTTTCATCCCGCTGCACTGACAGCGGGTCCATTTATCTTTTGTGGAGTCCCACTTTCATCTCTCATCTCTGATTCCCTTACGTTTTTCTTGGTTCTTTCTCTCCACCCCTCCTAACATATCAGCGTTCTTAGATTTCTATGAGAACAAACTGAATCCAGGACAACGGATTCCTTCTGGTATCAAAAGCCCCTAGACGTCTTTTTCCTATCTGGCATAGAATAAATAAGCCATTATTTAATGGTGTAAACTAGATGGGAACTTCTTTTTTCTCCATCCAAATGGGACAAATAATAAAGAAAATGTTCTACTTCCATCACCTATTTGTCTTTAATACGGAGATATGATTCTACCATTAACAATGCAATCTGTGATGTAATAACAAACAAAATAGAAATTAGCTAGAAATGTCCTCAAAAACCAAAGAAATTGGTTTTTTGAACAAATTCCATTATCTTGCCTTTGAAATATTACACAACACCCTTTAAAGACTTGGTAAGAAAAGGTATTACATTACCAACATGGAGGGGAAAAAATGGATTCAATGCATTTACTATCATCATAGTAAATTTCTGATTACCCAAGATCTGTTCTAAATATACCTGATTCATGCTTCCAAATCAAACGGTATTTTCTTGTAGCCTAATTTTTTTCAGTTGCTTGCTTTCTGCTATTTAAACTTTTAAGGACAGGTTTATCTACAGTGGATAAGTTCAACAGCCACTATTCTTTATTTAATAAATATCCAAAATTAAAAATGTGCCTTTATTATACTTTGCCATAATGCCCTCTGCTTCATTTAACATAATAGACAATATATGATAATCGCTGATTTTCTTATTGGTCCATAATCAGCCAACTGTGAGCTGGGAAGCATCTACTATTTCCCAAGAATCTAGCAAAAGACAAGAATATGATGAGCTCTTCATAAATACTTGTGATGAAATGAATAAGAACTTTACAAAACTTTGAAACTCTCTTGTATTTTTATGTAGACATATTTTCAGTGGCACCAGAGAAATGAACCACATAAAAAGTGTAACTTATATAATCTTTATCTGATAATAAAGGGTAAGTTATTTCAAAGAAGCTTATATAATTTAGCTATTAATCTAGTTATTATGGTATCAGCTAAAATAAACAATGAACTGTTTACGCAAAAAAGATTATGCCAGTTGGGAAAAGCCCTTGAAATTATGCTACCTGAAAACTAATAGTATCACAAGACACAGTTAGCAGCAAAGAAAATTTTCCTCTCTGTAAAATTACTTCACCCAAGTCTTTTCATGTTCAACCATTTCAGCAAATTTTTTTCTGGCCCAGTCGACTTATTATGCATATGTAGTACAGTTTCTCCCTAAAATATAACATGGCAAAAATGTACTAAAATCCCAGAAGTGTCTAGAGTAAAGATGATACATATGCCCCCACAAAAGCCCCCAAATCATAAAGGAACAAATTGCTTTCTCATTTTTATTTTCCTCAGATCATGATGAATTGAATCATCAATAATCCAAAAATAAATGCAACATCTCTTAAACTACACTTTAGGCTTATGCACAAGCGTTTTGTAGAAACCAACGTGAATGTTGTTTGTGAAATGAATGTAGATCAAACTTAAATTTAAACTATTAAATTGTAGTAAGGTAACCCAGCATGAAAAAGAAATTCCAAATTAGGCAATTACTTATAATATGTCTATCATACTCAGCTTCTATTTTAATTGTCCTTGAATGCCTAGCCCAACATATGAAGGGTAACCATTATAGAAAACTAATTTTAGTTTGTGTCACTACATGGAAAAACATAAGTACACCAAACTAGCAACAATTTTAGAATGGACTTTCCAGGCCTCAGATTTGAATATTTTGGCTTTAGTGGATATAATTCATGACCTGACATTGTTTAAACATAGCAAACCAGGTTTCTTTCTCTGATGATACTGGCGAGCCATTTACAATGCATGACAGTATGCAAAAATCCAAGTGACTGGTGTTGATTAGGCAAAAGCCAAGCAAGGATAATTAGTAAAACTGGGCTGCTTGCCCTGGACACATTTCTAGCAAGAAAATTGATGAGGAAATGTGTGTGAGACAAATGGCAAAAAGAAGCCTGAGCAAAACAAATTCCCAAAACAATCTTTGAAAGTCAAAGTTGGGTTTTTTTGTTGTTGTTTTTTTTTTTTTTAAAAAAAAAAAAAAAAAAAAAAAAAAAAAAAAAAAAACCTTTACAGTCTGATAAGCAATCAAATAGCTTAGGTGTTAATTTTATGTTACATCTTTTTTCCTTTTAAAATTAATCCCATAAAAGAGAACAGCTGCTAAAAGCTAGTTTCATCCAAGAATTAAGTTTCAAACAACAACAAAAAGAAGTGTTCATGTCTGCCAGCAGATAAACAAACAAAAAAAATTTTCTAAAGTGATACACAACTTCTCTTAATTGTGGCCTCAGAGCAGTTTCCTCTGTTGCTATTGTTACCATAAACATGGTGTTGAATTTTGAAAATAAATCTCTATGATCAGTTTGGTGATTCCGTGTGTTCTGCTAGATGATCCATTTAACTGTAATGATTCCCCAAATACAAACAGTTTTAGAACATCATAAACGTAACCGAAGTTCTTTAACCAGGAGAAGTCTTAATGATGTGAAAGAGGACATTCACTCATTCATTCACACACTCTCCTAATCAGTGGGAAATCTAGACCATACTCCTATCACTGTCCAACCCTCAGGTCTCACCCATATGCCTCATTTTCTCAGTAGAAGTCCAAAGGTTAATTAAACAAAAATAAGAAAAGGCTCCCTGACTTGGGCTTCATTCTCACTAATTAGAGTTCCTACTCAGTGTCTCCAACCTCCATGCCCCCTTTTCTCACTAGACATGTCAGCTCAATTTTCTGAAATATCTGTGATTGTGTGGAAGATACAAGTGAGATAAAAGTTCTCACAAGGAAGTCACATCAAAAAAAATGAAAATCAGAAAATAGATCTTATTTCTTTCTCCAAACTGTAAAAATGTAGCTTAATGGAAGAAACAAAACATAGAATCATAAAATCAAAGAACTGTAGAGCTTGTAGGTATAGATATATAGAGATACATAATATGGATATAGATATATAATATAGATATAATATAGACATATAGATATACCTTAGCAGTTCCCAAATAAGAGTCCCAAAGTTGCTGCCACTCCTTGTCAAAGTTAAGTCAAAATAAGAAAAAGTAAGGGCAATGGAGCAAGTTTTGATAAGGCTCAATTTGTTCAATGTGAAGGATTACCTGTTATTCTGAAACTGTACTTCCTACTTTTTGGTGTTAAAATACTTTATTTAATGGAATAATGGCAATGAAGATGATTTGCTGGGGGAAGAGTTACTTGTGATTACTTGACAAACTAAAAGTTGACAAATCTGTGTTGGTCCACAATAATTTTTTTCTTAATTTTCTGTTGTGTATACTTCTTAAGCTTGAAAGTTTTATTTAATCCAAACACTATTGTTTTGTATTTTACTTTAAGTTCTGGGATACATGTGTAGAATGTGCAGATTTGTTATATAGGTATACACGTGCCATGGTGGTTGGTTGCACCTATCAACCCATCATCTAGGTTTTAAGCCCTGCATGCATTACATATTTGTCCTAATGCTCTCCCTCCCCTTGCTCCCACCCCTCAACAGACCCTGATGTGTGATGTTCCCCTCCCTGTGTCCATGTGTTCTCATTATTCTACTCCCACTTATGAGTGAGAATATGCAGTGTTTGGTTTTCTGTTCCTGTCCAAACACTATTATTTTATAGATGAAGCCTGGTAACATGAAGAAATCAGAACAAAGTCATGTGGTCCACTAAGTGCCAGAATGAAACAGGATTCATGTTTTTTGACTACAAGTAAATACTTTTTATTTTTGAACTGGATAGGTGTCCATTAAAAACAATAATAATAAAGACTATTTTTTTTCTCATGAACATGGAACAGTTGGTGGTTAAGAAAAGCAGAGACCCTCCAAATATCCAAATATTGGAGTTGTTCCGTCTCTATGCAGTTTGTTAATAATGCCAAATACTTGGAGAACTGAATTGATAATTGTTTTGAGTGGTTCCTCAAAAATAAGACCCTTTTCCTCCAATAAACTGGCAAGTTCTTTGAGTGAATACACCACATTATATTTCTGCTTTATAGTTACATAAACAAAGAATCCTATTTTGTGTCAAAGCATAGTGGATTGCACAACATGTTATTATCCAGTTAATTTAAGTAAAAAAAAAAACCCAAACCTACTATTAAAATAAGACTTGGCTTCACTATATTGTCAATTTCACTAAATAGTTCCTCATTTCAAAGTAATTAAACTTAATCTTACAATAGAGAGATTTCACCATGGTGCTTAACATAGACGGAAACATGACTTGATAACCATTGATTAAAATCACTGAAAACCTGAAAATAATAGAGATTTACAGATGATATAAAAATGATTAAATACAGGTAAAATAATTCTGACAAAAGAAAAGTACTGTCTTTTCTCTGGCCTTTTTTTTTTCTATAAAATAATCCCTTATTTTGTTGGAGTTATTTGTTATTTTTGCATCGTTTATTCCTAAAACATCAAATTCCAGTTACAACAACAAAATTGTCACTGTAGTCTTGCTTTACAAAAGGCTGTTTGGTAAACAGAACTGTTCATTTGTTTTAATGGCTTTCTTTCTCTAGATTTTTCCTATCTGGGATTTGAATAAACGTGTAAAACTACATAAACCTCTGAAGATAAAAATCTAAATCTCTTTAGTGGGCAGTGTTAAAAGAATGTTGGCTGCATGAGGATAAAACTGGAGGGTACAGATTTAAACTGAAGAAAATAGAATTTCATTTAGAATTAAGCCTTTTAAAAATAACAATGTTATGTCTACATAACACAAAATAAGGGTTTTTTCAAGTTAAAAATAAATGAAGCAAATGACTATGGACAACGTTTTTGTCAAAAGAGTTCCACTGAGTTTCATTCTGTTTTTCTTTTCTTAAATTATTTTTCCATTTGGATTCAATTTGCCCCTCTTTTGTTATCCCCAAGAAGAATATTTTGGCTCAAAAGTTCCCAGTTGATGATCCACACTCTGAAAGTACAACCTACCATACATTTAGAATTAAGATCACTAGGGGTTCCTGAAAAGTCAAGCCATACCTGATGTCCAGAATGATGTTTGTAACAGAAAAATAAGAGAACATCATCTAAGTATAGTTATCCATGAAGGAGCTTTATAAAATAAAACTGAAGATGGTGTCATAGGCCTCCTTCTGATATAGAAATCTAGAGATGAAAATGGAGATCTGTAAAGATGCAAAAAGGGAAAATAATTTACTGCTTTAGGAGAAAGTTATCCTCAATATAAACTTTTCATTTATGCAGTGGCATTCCACCCCTTTCCCTGACTCTAATTTCTCCACAGAACCAGCCGGTCTTTCACCATGTCACAAACGGAACATAGTTCTCTTGTACCTGCTGGAGTCTGCACTTCCCTACCTAACTCCCGAGCCTTGATCTGATGACTCCTGTGGGCCATATTTAACAATAGAAATATTCAGCTCATGCCTAACTTTTCACCTAATTTCTCTTCCATGTATCATTCCCTTTTATATCCTTCATGACATTTTTACCTCTACGTGAAAGGCCCATTTCTCCTTCGCTGTAAATCATCTCCATCACCTGTACCTCCCCTCCTCTCTGAAGCCTTCCTCTATTCAGGGAAGCAGTATGTAAACAGCAGAGACTTTGGTATTAGGGAGACGAAGCTTCTAGTCCTGGCTCTGACACATTTACTTATTTCTGATTCTGTCATTTAACTTCTCTGGGCCTCAAATGCCTCTAAGATTCTTGTCAGTTTTTAATTGAAATTAACAAATAAAAAGTATCTAGTAGGTACTCACTAAACATAAATTATTTTGTTTACTACAGCCTCACTACTCAATTTTGTTAGACCCTTTGTTTCCAAGAAAGAAACTGAATCAATGTTATGGTAAGGATAAACATGCACAGGAAGTGTTGAACAATCTAGTGTCAGGAAGACCATGGGTTATAGTCAATTTTGATCTCAGAAAGCATAAAACTTTGTAGCAAAGCTAAGCCTTGGGGTTTTCAATAAATATTTTGCCCTTAATGTGACTGAGATGGTCATTCTGCATCTACTTCTCTGCTGCCATCTCTATCAGCCGGATTCTCCTTTCCATCTCTCTCTCTCTCTCTCTCTCACTCCATAATTTCGTCTTGCAAGACACCCATCTATGACAACCCAACCTCTCTATACATCACAACTGCCTCTATCTGGCCTTCAATTCCCACAGTTGTCTCGTTCTGTAACTACTCCCCAGTTCAAATTTGCTAAGAGGAAATCGGATTGGGTCAGTTCGTATTTTGGCACCGAGCTTTTCTAAGAGTCAGTCACAGCCTATAAACTAGCTTCTTCTGTGTCAGGTGCCCTCATATAATCCAACCATTTGCGAAACTGAGTGAGGGGTTAGAGTCAGGATCACCTGGAGCAAACATGGCTGTGAAAAAAGCAGCCCCTTCAGCACCATGATCACCTAAATGGAGTTGTGGGAAGGACAAAACTTAAGAATGACAGCAGGTAGATTACTGTCCTTTTCTTAGAACTTATACAACTTTCACTACCACATGTTCTAAAGCTTATTCTGTTAGAACACATTCTAAGGGACAGCACAAAGTGGAAAAGAGGGTTACGTGTAGTTAATCTGGAAAATTATTCCACACCAGGTGATTCTAACAAGCTACTCTCAACCATCCACATCCAAGTGGAAAACCACTGCTCGATAGGATCTAATTTATCCTTTAATTACACATCACTTCTTACTGTTTACTACTTCAATTTTAGTGGGCTTTCCCAAGTTAGTTATTAGTTCTTAATGGTGGGCATTGTGCTTTACATAGACACATTTCTGTAACCTTTCTCTTTCCCCTTTCCCAAGATCATAGGAAACCACGAGTGCTACATTAAGACTTTCATTTATAAATATACATAATTTTAGACTGGAAAGAACTTCGGAAATCTTCACTCTACTTGTTGATTTTAGAGATAAGAAAAAATAGTCCAAAATAATAAAAATGGCTAAATAGCTTCTCCAATCTTACACAGCTAATCAGTAACACAGCTAAAACAAGAACCCAGGTAGGCCAAGTCCCCAACCAGGCTTCTGCACCCCCTATATCTACCATTATGTAATACACAAATGCAGATAACTCGAGTCCTAAAAATGTATTTACGGTTTATCACATAGCTAGCTAGCACTGAGTTTGTCAGGTATTTCTTCTAATACAGAAATAGTATCTGCAAATCTGTATGCATATTGAAAATCAATCGATCATCTCAGTGTTTTCATAAAACACTTATCACCATTATTCACAGCTCTTATTGCTGTAAAGTTGTTGCAAACACTGAATTAGCAAATACTGAATCATTGCCCCTGTGGAAAATACAAATTTAAGTTAACATGAGCCTCTGGTCGCATTTTTGTCAACTCATCAATACATAACTTTGTTTGATATTTATTTCTGTTAAAAGCAGCTTATTTAATATATATTGTTCATTAACACTGAACTCATGATCAACGGCAATATAACTCATGCCTGTATAAAGTTTATCTAACACACTATTTTCTTTATAAAGCAGATGGCAGCCTTCTTGTACACAGAAACACTAGATAAACATTTAAGCATTACGTTTGGGGGCCATTTTAAGTAGCGATCCTTAAATAATCACCAAGAGAAAGAGACCCTGCAAAATGCAAGAAAATAAGTGACACTAAATAGACCACAGAAGGAATAACTGTTGATAGCACCAGGGCTGAAACAAATAGCTAGAGCATCTTCTTCTTCAATCTTAGCTGAGAAGATTGACCTCAGGTGACTCAATTTTCTTGCCATTCTGTCCACATCTTCTAGTGACCATGAAAGCACCACAAACATTGATTTGGGAGTTACAAATACATTTTACCAAATAGGAGAATTTTCAAATAAGAAATCTGCAAAGAAAGAGGATTGACTGTACATCTATAGACTCGGTGAATAAACTGTGTCCTATTTTGTCTTCGATACTTTGTGATCTCCTATGCATAAGAACTACTATAATTTAAAAAAAAAAAGAACTACTATAATAAGCAGTCAACAGTTCCTTTGATGTTAGTGGAACATAGCCTCTAGGACTCTTGGGCTGTGTGTGTGTGTGTGTGTGTGTGTGTTTGTGCGCATGCATGTGTGTATAGATATATATGTGTGTTATCCACAACTAGGCAGAGAGCACCAACACTAAACACTAAACAAAATTATAAATTATTCACAAAGGGTTATTTACAAATACTGCTATTTTTGTACTTTACAACTATATTAACCTTGCATTTTAATGTACACCTCTATAATCCATTCACAGTAAAGAGTGCCTCTAAAAAAACAAAACAATACATTTAAAACATAATGTACATATGTTTTAATTATACTCACCAGAGAAAAGGCTTTGTACTACTTGGTAAAATAGACACACCTTTACTTTCTAAAAATAACTTACAAATGCCTTCTTCCTTAGATCTATGTAGACTCAAACACAAGATGAATTTTGAAAACACTTTCCAGAGCAGAAATAGTGAACAAGTCTCTCAAAGGTCAAATATCATGTTTGGTTTTTCCTTGAACAGGGTTAACCCATTTTACATATTTTTCTAAATTCGGAACTAACTGCAAAAAGTTATAAACTGATAGAACTTACAAGAATTTAATTTCCCAAATTATTTTGAGAAAAATTATCTGTGCACACCATCCCCAGTTCTTCCCCAGAAGCCATCAGCTGGCATAAACAGCGGCTGCCTCTTGCTCAGGGCACTTGACCCCTCTTGTCATCTCAGTTTCTACCATTCACTACTCATACTGTGGCCGAGTGTCAACTGCCATTTTGCTATTGTAAAATTAAAAGATAAGCATTTCTATTACTAATGCCTCTATTGAAAATGACATAAAAATTGCTGAGAATCACAAGTTTATTTTTCTCTCACCCTGCTCATTCTTATTGTCATTCGAGATGATGATTCCTGTTCTGCACTAAGGTAGATATATTTCCCACCAATAAGTTGAAATATCCTTCACTTAGAATCAAAGCTTAATTAATAATCTTGCTTATAGCTCTTTACAGTTTACAAAGGCTCATGCATTATCTAATTTGATCCTTCTAATAAAGCTAAGTTGGCTAGAGCAAGTATTTTCACCCTCACTTTACCATGAAATGCAAAACTTGCAATGATTAAACAGCTTGCCTGAGGCCACACAGCGAGTAACAGACCAAGAAAGGTGAAATCCAATCTTCTGATTTGAAATCCAGAGCTTTACCTAATATACTCTGTTATATAAGCAAAAAGCCTGACCCATATTTTATCACATATTGCATTTTTTTAAATATATCATTTTTATTAAGGTAACACTCTGGAGTGACAGAAATGAGGTGTTGCTTTTATTTTTATATTTCACATAGAAATGCCAATGCAATTCCATTAGTTGCTACACACACACACACACACACACACACACACACACACACACAGTCAACCCTCTGTATCTATAAGTTCTACCTCTGAGGATTCAACCAACAACAAATAAAAAATATTTGGGGAATAAATGAAAGGTTCCATCTGCTCTGAACATGTACAGATTTTTTTCATGCCGTTATTCCGTAAACAATACACTATAACAACTATTTCTATAACATTTGCATTCTTTTAGGTATTGTAAGTAATCTAGAAATCATTTAAAATATACAGAAAGTGAGTACAGATTGTATGCAAATACTATGCCATGTTATATAAGGGACAATGGCATCAGCAAATGTTGGCATCTATAGTGGGTCCTGGAACAAATCCCCCAGGCATATTGAGGGAGGGCTGTAGGTATATGTATGCACATGCCTCTCTGTGTATGTGTAGGTACACTGGTGTATGCATATACACTCCTCATTCCAAACAAAAACTGAAACAATTTACAAGACTAGATTAATTGAGAAAATCATGTGTAAGGGAAAATAAAAGTAGGGTAGATAAAATAACATCAAAGGGTTCAAGTTTCACCTGGAGAATAAATAAATAAATAAATAATTTTTTAAGCCAGAGGTATCATTAGTACCATAATTAAATACCATAATTATCATATACTTTAGGAGGGAGTGTTATTTTACTCTGAACTTCCTAGCAGTCAGTAGAAAGAGGGAAACATCATCAGCTATTCAATTCAATTATGTCCAGGAGGGGAAAAAAAACATGTTATTAATTTTTAGGAAACATTTTTTTCCCAAGAGTCCTCATAATGTCCCCTTTGGGCGATATAAAGAACTAGATTATCCACAATATCAAAACAATGCATAAAAAATAAACAATGGTTCTTATTATCTCTCAATGCAAGCCGCCAGCATAATGCCAAATCATGGTTCAGTAAAAAGCAATCCTGCGAAGAGCCAACATAGTCCAGCCCAGGTACTCAGAAAATCTGAGGGCCACATTAATAAAAACAGATAGGTGGTGATAGATGATAAATAGAGAAAGACAAAGAGAGATGAGGTTACCACCTAAGAAAGTATCTAGAAAAGCATACCTTTCCGGCATT
This sequence comes from Saimiri boliviensis, assembly GCF_048565385.1. Classification (NCBI taxonomy): domain Eukaryota; kingdom Metazoa; phylum Chordata; class Mammalia; order Primates; family Cebidae; genus Saimiri; species Saimiri boliviensis. The sequence continues at coordinate 59,702,231 of NC_133455.1, forward strand.
CCATATGTACCATTTTTTTCATCCAAGTTTTGATTAAGTATTGAATAGAAAAGAGTTCGAGGTTAAAAATCTCTGACAAGTTCTTGACATACAAACATTTCATGTTGTTGATTAAAGTAAAATCCATAACTTCTGATGGTCTACTGAGGTATGCCTAGGTTTGATGCCAAATATGAAATAAAGAGACCCACTCCCACAGTCCTGCAGAGGAAAGTCAAGGAAGGAACTGAGGTCAAGGTAAGCAGCACTTCTCTTTCCACCTAGACAGCTGACCCCTCTATGAGACATCAGAAAGCAACAGAGGCTACAGCACTTAACCTCTCTTCTGAGCTTCAGTCCTGTGTCATCAGCAGTCTGCTGGACATCTCCATCTGGCATAATGTCTGCCCTAAAATGTGCTTTTCTATTCCTGTATTCCCAGTATTTAATGGTGACCTCCCATCCTACCCATTCATTTAATCCCAAGCCATGGTACACCATCCTGTTTCCTCTCCCTACATTTTTTTTTTTTTCTGAGACAGAGTTTCAGTCTTGTTACCCAGGCTGGAGTGCCATGGCGTGAACTCAGCTCACCACAACCTCCGCCTCCTGGGTTCAGGAAATTCTCCTGCCTCAGCCTCCCGAGTAGCTGGGATTACAGGCACGTGCCACCATGCCCAGCTAATTTTTTGTATTTTTAGTAGAGAAGGGGTTTCACCATGTTGACAAGGATGGTCTCGATCTCTTGACCTCGTGATCCACCCACCTCGGCCTCCCAAAGTGCTGGGACTACAGGCCTGAGCCACCGCGCCCGGCCCTCTCTCCCTACATTTAGCTCTCACCAACTGTGCCCTCTCTTCGTGCCTATTTCTACTATGTCAATTCAGGAGAGAAACTCCTCATTTGCCCTCCAGAGTCATCCTACCAGTGATTTCTCTGCCATTCCTTTTTCACACATACCCTCCCCCAGTCTGATAGAGTAATCATTACAAAATGATAATAATAGCATTTATTGATTGAGATTTTACCACCTGCCAGGAATTGCTCTAAGTACTTATTATTTCATATATTCCTCATAACTCTGAAATAGTTCCACTTTAGACAAGGAAATTAAGCCCCCCCCCTCCAAAATAAATAACTTTTCAAAGATCCCTCAGCTGAGACATAATGGAGCCAGAATATAACAAGGATCAGTTAGAATTCACACACTGCACTCCTAGCAACTGAAAACGAGAAGTGTCTGACACCTGGGAGAGCTGGCCTCACACTCACAGCTGAGCCATGATGTTCTCTTAGGCAAAACAATCTCAGGGAACATCAGCACTGGCCAAGGTCACTGTGACTGTGATAAACTGAGACCAGCACCAAGACCAATTCATAATCGTGTCTAAGCACACACACAAACAAGGTCACTGTGCAAATTCACAAAAATATCACACATCACCTTCTCCCAGCTAATATGAGTGACTGTTGCTTTCTGCCAATTACAAGTTTAGGCCTACACTTGTCTGCCTTCCTTCTAGATAAGATGTATTGAGGAACCAAGTCACTGTATTGTCCTGTTTACTGAGAGCCTTATCTAGAATGTACCCCCATTTCTTTGGACTCCACAAAATCACCCAACCATAATCCAAATCCAGCAAGTATTTTCTAACACCCTTTGAGACACAGCCCTGCCATTGCTCTTAGCTTTGTACTTTTCCCTCATTGAAGCATATAGTAAATCCAACTTGAACAATTAAAGACGTGTTACTGGTGGTCTTTGGTGAAAGGACATTGACAGTGCTGTGCTGTCCTGCCTCTAGTCATGATTCTCTCATAATGAAAGCCCTTTGATGGTTATAAACTCCTTACATGGAAAAGTTTTAGCTCATGGGAAGAAAAACTCACTCCCCCAACATCGTATCTGTGCCGTGTTCTTCAGCCTCATTCCTACCACATCCTTCCTCCTGCCCCTTCACCCCTGCCACCCATCTTGAACGTCTTACCACAGCACTGTTTTCCAAATATTTCATACCTTTACATATGCCACTGTTATGCCCTGAATGTTCTTTGCCCATTCCATCCTCCAATTCCCCCCTTCTCTAACCCCTTCCTTACCCTGCAGGCTGACATTGGTGTCCCTCTTTCATGTACCTATAGTTCCCACACCTGTTGCTATGGTTTAAATGTTTATGTCCAAAATTTAAACTTAATCTCCAATGCAATATTAAGAGATAGGGCCTTTAAGAAGCAATTAGGAGCCCTCAAAAATGGGATTGGTGTCCTTATAAAGGGGTTATTGGAGCCTGTTTGGTCCTGTTTGCTGTGAGAACACAGCAACAAAGCACTATCTTGGAAGCAGAGAGTGAGCCTTCACCAGACGCCAGTTCATTCAATCCCAAGCCATGGTACACTGTCCTGTTCCCACTCCTAAGCCTTAGTTCTCACCAACTGTGTCCTCTCTCCATCCTTCCTTCACTGAAGCATACAGTAAATCCAACCTGAACAGTTAAAGATGTGTTACTGGTGGTCTTCTGTTAAAAGACATTGACACTGCTGTGCTGTACAGCTTCTGATCATGATTCTCTCATAATGAAAGCACTTTGATGGCTATAAATTCCTTACATGGAAAAGTTTTACATGTACCTATAGTTCCCACTTCTCTGAAGGACTTCTCAGCCTCCAAAACTGTGAGAAGTAAATTTCTATTGTTTATAAATTACCCAGCCTTCAATATTGTATTATAGCAGCAGGAACAAACTAAGACACCTGTATTACAATATTTATCTGTCATGTTAAAATTCTCATTTAATTTGCCCACTCGTATCTCCCTACCCCACAAGAATGCATACTCCAAGCATGTAGAGATTATACCTTGGTCATCTTTAAGGAAATACAGTAGAAAAACTATGAATTTTAAGTCAAATGAAGCAGACTAAATTTACAGTTCTGCCACTTAGAAGTTGTATAAAAATAGGCAACTAATTTTAACTTTCTAAGACGGTCTCATCACCTATAAAAATGGAATTATGATACCCTCAGAATTGTTGTTAAAACTAAAAGTTCCTAATATAGTGTCTGATGCTTAGTATATGTTTAGTGAATTTAGTAGTACAGGGCATAATAAAAACACATAATTCTTCTTTTGATATTTATTAGGCTCAAACATCTTCATCTTTAAAAATTACTATATTTTACTTTCTCAGGAATTTGAGTCTGTATTAAATGCTATCCTATATGAGCTACGACAAGATAATCATGTAACTTATACACCATGACACATTTCCCTGAACAATCATCCCATTTTCAACTATACACCAAGGAGAGACTACAGAGTCACTTAATCCAATGCATTCTTATTTTTTAAATAGATAAATCATATCATATTTATATGATGGGATCTTTGCTACCTGCATCAACATGAATAAATTTTACAACCATATAGTGAGTGAAACAAGCCAAGAATAAAGGAGCATGTATGGATGATTCCATTTATACAAGATTCAGAAACACACAAAAACTAATTTACGGTGTAAAAAGCAGGACACCACTTTCCTTTCAGAACGAGGTGGAGTTCGTGACCAAGAGAAACCTGAGAGGGCCATGATGGGTACTGGTGGTATTCCTGATCTATGTGGTAGTTATTGGGGTGTTTTCATCTTGCAAAAAGTCACTGAGACATAAGCATATGACTTGAGCACATTTCTGTATGTATATTTCAGTGATAGCTGTGAGCATTCGCTATACACTGTGTAGCTTCCAGGCTCTTAGTGTACCTGTTCACAGGCAATGCCCTTATTTTTAAAATGAGAAGGTGCAGCAGCATAACTACCACAAAGTCATATAAAAAATCCATGACTCAGAACTAAAACCTGCAAGTACTGATTTTCTTGCCAGAACTCTTGATTTATGTGTGTATAATGCTATTCCAAGTAAATATATCAGTGTCTTTTCAAGGAAAAAGTTCCATAGATTTCGTGCATTCAGAAGCTGGAATAGAATATGTTCAATGAGAAGCTACCCCTTCAGCCATATCCCAGCTATTATGCTGGCAACTGGCAGAACATCCTCTGAATCTAGGAAAATTTGCAAATCAAGGCCAGGTCTCAATCCACAGCTGGCACAACACATTTCTGTTTGAAACGGAATTTATGTGTGTTTTTCTCCCCCAGCTAAATTACATATAAACGAGGGAAAAGATCATTGAGCATCCATTTAAAGTAACCATAATTCCAAGGCCACACAATGCAATTAAAATGCTGCAGAAGAGCAGCAACGCAGAGGAAACCGGAGTGAACCAAGAGCTTAGGGACCAACATGAGCCTCCTCAACAAGCCCAAGAGTGAGATGACCCCGGAGGAGCTGCAGAAGCGAGAGGAGGCGGAATTTAACACGGGTCCACTCTGTGCTTACTCAGTCCGTCAAGAGCAACACCCAAGTGCTCATCAACTGCCGCGAGAGTAAGAAGCTCCTGGGCCGCGTGAAGACCTTCGATAGGCCCTGCAACATGGTGCTGGAGAACGTGAAGGAGATGTGGACTGAGGCACCCAAGAGCGGCAAGGGCAAGAAGAAGCTGAAGCCAGTTAACAAAGACCTCCACATCTCCAAGATGTTCCTGCGTGCAGACTCAGTCATTGTGGTCCTGAGGAACCCGCTCATCGCCGGCAAGTAGGAGCCACCTATCCCTGTCAGTCAACAGAACTCACTCCCCTGTCCTATAGAGACCGCTGCCACTGGTGATGAGAATAATAAAGCTCTGTGGTTTTTTTTCTAAAAAAAAAAAATGCTGCAGAAAATCAGGCTACATGGCAATAATGCTTCATTGCCAGCTCTCCTTTCCCATCAGTACCCGCAGGCTGATCAAAGTGAGTTAGGGGCAAGAGGACATCAGGCAGTGCTGCCTAACTGGAAGACCCAAGGCTAGACCAAAAGACACCTAGGCTCCTTGGCAGGCTCAACCACCAGTCTTGGACTCCTGTGGCCAGCACATTTTCCAGCAGCTCTGCAGATGTGCCTCTGAGAGAGTTTGATTTGCAGATCATCTGCTCAGGTACAGAGAGAAAGTGCATACCATAATTTTACAGCTACATGTCTTAATATCCTGCAGCACTTTACTGTTTTAAGTATTTAGACGGCAATAAGGCTGGAGCTATGCATAACTAGATGCTGATTAAAATGCACAAGAAATCATGAGTTATGGCACAGATGGCTGCTTGAAAAAAATTTAAGTATATATGGACTTACGAAATCTAAACTACTTGTTCCATAAAATATTGCCACCTTGAGGAATTTCTGTAAGACCTATCAGTTTGTTTTTTTCTTACAAAATTAGCAGAAAGCAATTCTTAGCTATCACTTTAAAATACTTTCTAATCTCCCCAGAGTCTAAAGTAAAAGTTTATCTTCTTCACCTAAATTATGCAAAGGTTTTTGAGGCAAGTAGCTGAGAAACTCTTCAAATGAGTCAACTTGTTTTAAAAACATAAAGGACACAGTTTCCCTTTAAATTGAACAAAAATATTCTTTTAAAAAGCTAAGGGTTAAAATATTCTGAATACATTTTAAGAAATCATCCTAATGTAAGTTACACAGATATAACTGCCCAAACAACCAAATAGCAACAAGTTAACTTGGTAAATGTGTAATTAAAACATGAATTATATTAAAAAGGTATTTGTAGTTCAGTGAGTGCAAACTTGCCATCTAACCACCTGAGCATTAGTCCTAAATGCACTGTTTTAAAAAATGTTTTGTAAGTGTAACCACATTTCCAAATCCCAATTCCTAATTCTAACATTTAATCAGGGAAGCTAATATGGAATAAAAATAAAAAGACACAATGCCAAACACAAAACATTAAACTCACAGTTACCAGGCATCTTTACTTTTAAAAAGTCTGATTTTTTTTTTTAATATACTTGCCACAATTCAATATAAATTTCACCAGAGACTCTTGGTAGGTCCCAAGGGAAGCACTCCACAGAACTACAAACTCTAGATATATCAAACCCAAAACTATCATTTCAGTGTTTCCTACAATTTTTCCTTTAGTGACATTCATTTGAATCAGTAGCAACTTTATGCAAATAAAATTAATTTCATATTCATGTACTGTGTCTACAGTAAATGCTGCCATAGTACATAATGTTTCTAAGAAAAATATTATATATGAATGGCTCATTCTTAGTGCATTTAATTTGCAAAATCAACCGGAAATCCAGAGCAACAGATTTTAAGTTTGCAATTTATAAGGTTTTTTTTTTAAAAAGAGAGAGAGAGAGAAAGAAAGAGAAGGAAGGAAGGAAGGGAAGGGAAGGAGGGAGGGAGGGAGGGGAGGAAGGAAAGGAAAATAAAAGAGAAAAGAAAGGAAAAGACCAGATGTCTGGTGTTCTAGTATTCAATTCAGCTCACATGTGATAAAACACAATTTTTTGTCAAGAACTGCTAAGGGTCTGAGATTTTACACTGCTTGCAAGTTAAGAGTTTAGCCTGCCACAGTTTCATAGAGGCTGACAAAAGACATGAGACCCTTGGGTCAGAGAAAAATAACTTTATTATTCATAGAAGAGCAGGCAGCACGAGCTACATTTACATATGGGCTCTCCTTGCTCCCAGGTCTTGAGGGAGTGATACAAAGCAGATGGATGCTGCACACACAGTGGATCTGAGCAATCCCAAGCTTGAAAAATCCTCAATCTTATAAAGTGAACTGTAAGCAAACTTGCCTAATCTTTGTCCCTAAAGGAGTTTGTCCGGATCAGGGAACAAATTTGCCCTCTTCCCCAGAGGTAGACACTATCTCTAGCTTTGAAACTTATTTACTATGCAAACATCCTTAAAGGATAATCCAGAATTAAACAAAAGGTTTCACAAGACTTGTAGAAAAACCTTAGAGAATTGTCCCCCAAAAGTTTTGTGCTATATATTTCATACTTCACTAAGATTATTTATTCTAAATACTTCTACACTTTGCTTAAAAAAAAAGATGTTCTAGAGAAATCCAAGATGGCTGATCACTAGCAGCTCGGGATTGTAGCTCCCAGTGAAAGCGCAAAGAACGAGAGGACGCCACACCTTCTTCACATGAATTCTTGTTGCTCACTTACCAGGAGATTCCCAGAGGAGGAGCCCCACGGGTCCCCAGCGCAACTCTTGTGACCTGCGAAGTGGTTTTGCCGGCGCCTTGGAACGTCGGTTCTTGGTGCAGAGTCAGAAAAGCACCATCAATCTTAATGCCGCCGATTTAGTCGGCGCAGTGGGTTGCTCAGATTTTGGTGCTGAGAATCAATAAGGTGGACGTCCACTCAGAAACCCAATTACAAAGACGATGATTATGAAGACCACAGATGGATAAATCTACAACGAAGGGAAGAAAACAGCCAAAAAAAGGCTGAGAATACCCAAGATCAGAACGCCTCTCCCTCAGCAGGGGATCACAGTTCCTCATCAGCAACAGAACAAGGTTTGATGGAGAACGAGTGTGTTCCAATTACAGAAGCAGCCTTCAAAATGTGGATAAGAAACTTCTGTGAATTAAAAGAACTTGTTCTAACCCAATCCAAAGAAACTAAGAACTTTGAAAAAAGGTTTGAGGAAATGTTAACAAGAATACACAATTTAGAGAGGAAAATAAGTGAATTGATGGAGCTGAAAAACACAAACGAGAACTTCGTGAAGTATGCACAAGTTTTAACAGCCGAATTGATCAAGCAGAAGAAAGGATATCAGAGGTCGAAGACCAACTCAATGAAATAAAACAAGAAGACAAGATTAGAGAAAAAAGGACAAAAAGGAACAAGCAAAGTCTCCAAGAATTATGGGACTATGTGAAAAGACCTAATCTACGCTTGATAGGTGTACCTGAATGTGACGAAGAGAATGAATCCAAGCTGGAAAATACGCTTCAGGATATTATTCAGGAAAAATTTCCCAACCTAGTAAGGCAGGATAATATTTAACTCCAGGTAATACAGAGAACACCACAAAGATATTCCTCAAGAAGAGCAACTCCAAGGCACATAATCATCAGATTCACCAGAGTTGAAATGAAGGAGAAAATACTAAGGGCAGCCAGAGAGAAAGGTCAGGTTACCCACAAAGGGAAGCCTATCAGACTTACAGCAGATCTCTCAGCAGAAACCCTACAAGCCAGAAGAGAGTGGGGACCAATATTCCACATCCTTAAAGAAAAGAACTTTCAACCCAGAATTTCACATCCAGCCAAACTAAGCTTCATAAGTGATGGAAAAATAAAGTTTTTTGTGAACAAGCAAGCACTCAGAGATTTCATCATCACCAGGCCTGCTTTACAAGAGCTTCTGAAAGAACCACTACACATAGAAAGGAACAAACAGTATCAGCCTTTCTAAAAAATACCAAAAAGTAAAGAGCATCAATATAATGAAGAACTTACATCAACTAATAGGCAAAATAGCCAGCTAATATTAAATGGCAGTATTAAACTCACATATATCATTATTAATTCTAAATTTAAATTCACTAAATCCCCCAATCCAAAGACAGGCAATTTGGATAAAAAACTAAAACCCATCAGTATGCTGCATTCAGACCCATCTCACATTCAAGGATACACAAAGACTCAAAACAAGGGATGGAGAAAGATTTACCAACCAAACAGAGAGCAAAAATAAATAAATAAGAAGCAGAAGTTACAATTTTTGCCTCTGAGAAAATAGTCGTTAAAGCAACAAAGATCAAAAGAAGCAAAGAAGGACATTATATAATGATAAAAGGATCAATGCAACAACAAGAAGAGCTAAAGATCCTAAATGTATACGCACCCAATACAGGAATACCTAGACATACAAGACTAATAAAGAGACTTAGACTCCCACACAATAATAGTGGGAGACTTCAACATTAATATTAGACAGATCAATGAGACAGAAAATTAACAACGATATCCAGGACTTGAACTCAGATCTGGAACAAGTAAATGTAATTAACATTTATAGAACTCTCCACTTTAAATACACAGAATATACACTCTTATCAGTACCACATCATATCAACTTAGAAGTTTAAACGAAATGTTGGTTGGCTCCTTGTTTGTTATTTCTTCCCTCAATTTCTTTTATGTCTCCATTATTAAGGACAATTATAGGCATACCCATATTTAGACTGCATTCTAGCCCAGGCAATAAAGCAATACCCCCATTCTCTCTCCCTCTTCCTCTTTCTCTTTCTTCCTCTTCTTTATTCTTTTTCTTATTATTCTTTTTTTTTCTAAAAAAAAAAAAAAAATGTTCTAGGAGAATACTTTTTCCATGATAAAATGGCGCAGTTTGGAGTCAACAAAAAGAAAAAAATATAAAAATTATTACACCCTCTCGATGATAGAATTTCAGTACAGTAATATATTTTGGGCTGTATCTTATACTACCACAGTTATATCACATTTGCTTAAGATAGCTTTTTAAAAAAACACTCATTTGAACATTTAAGAAGTATTAAAAATATTTTTGTATGTTTTAATTGAAATAGAAGGACAAAAGGAAAAGAAAAAATACAGAGACAAGAAAAAAATCTTGTATTGATATTTGGTCTATCAGGTATTCTACAGTACCAAGAAATTCTGAAAATATTTTAAAATCTGTCAATATGCTGAAAGCAGCCAAATATTTTGGTTTTAAGAAAACAGTAGAACTATTTATCTGGCCCAGTTGTTTGAGACTGTAAATATTGCCCACAATAATGAAATCATAAACCTGATAGCTCTAAAGAATTTGAATGTTTATATTCCAATCAAATACAGTTTAAAAGGCTTATATCACAAGAGTAAAAATATTTCAAATGGCTAAAAACAAAGAACGAAAGAGCTTCCTCTTTCTCTGTCTGAAGGACAGAGGAAAGATGACTTTCTTTAAAAGTTTTTTAAAATTTTAAGAAAAGTTTTGCTTCAAGATCCTCAAAAACTAGATGTTTGTTGATGTATATTGGCAGACATGCAGGAAGGAAGAGGGAGGAAGGGGGAAAATAGTGGAGGTGTGGGTCACTACTTTATTACTTAATAAAATTCCTGGACCAAATGCTTTTTCACTACCTAAGAAGCTGATGTTTTATCTCATTTTCTTAAGTGGCATATCCTTAAAAAGTGGAACTATAACCTTTGTGACATTTTATTAAGGTTTGAGAGAATAATATAGCCCAGTGAAATCTGGTAAATTTGTGGCCTCCCGGAAACTGTGTTCATCTTCTCTGAGTGAAGTAACGGGAAATGGTGGTAGGCTACCAATATTACCTTTTTAACACCCACCACACTGTTCCATAATAACCGAAGTATCATTTGTTGTGTTATTTATTTTTATTATTTTTAAAATAATGGCTGAGTGCTCTTGGACCATAATTAATAGCAAGCTAGAGAAGGTCTGGTCATTACTTTACAGGAAATGTCTGACCTAAAGGTCATCATATTTATTATAAGTTGTTCTAACCTCCTAAATATAGAAAATGAAAAGCAATTCCTGTTATTTGTTGAACAATTGTACATAATCATAAAGTTGATGCTCTGTGAACAATATCAATACATTTAGCCAGTAGATAAATAGAGCATAAGGGATGACGCTGAAAAGTCATCATGCCGCTTAATGAGAAGCAATACAGGAAATCAGCAAGGTGAAGTAATTGACTATGGCCTTTGAGGGCAGTCATAGCTGCCCTGACTTTACTAGCTGTGTGACCCTAGAGAAGCTTTCTTTTGGTTTGCATATCTGTAAAACGGATAACAGTACCTACTTCTCAGGGTTTTTGTGAGGATTAAAGCAAAATGTATTTTAAGTGTCTATAACACATGTGGCAGAAACTCGGCAAGTATTGGTTCACTTTGCTTCCATTTCTCTCTACATGCTAATGCTGCAATCCAGACACTGAAATTTACATAATAGTCTTAATGAAGAAAATAAGAATTTTTTTAAAAAAGGAAGTGTAAGAAAAGATGCCTTACTGGAAGGAAAGTACTAAATGATTTGATGCTATCACAGCAGACAGCTAAATAATGAGTTTTATTCTTCCCCACGTTACAGGAAGAATTTATATTGCCCCTCAATTGCCCATTTTGCTGTCAATTTTTTCTCCAGCTTCTGTATTACCGGATATCTACCAAAATGTACTGACTCAACTATGATACTCCAAATTGGCCAGCATAATGAACAAAATAGGATTAATACTGTCATTATTATCATTCTCATCATACGGATTAACTGAGTTTCTCCCTGACAGTAGGTAAAGCTATTTAGTTAGAATCCCATTAAAGTATCACTTATTTGATGAATAGTCAGCAATATTTACTGAATAGCAAGTGAAAAACATTCCGTTTTTCACTTTTGCTTGATTTTCAAAGATGTTAATGTGCTGATTCCATCCACGAAGACTGCACCAGTAGCCCTAGCTGCTCTAAGTTATGAATGAAGCCTGTATCTGTAAACTCATTAGCACCATCTTTATTCAACTGCCCATAGACGACCACACTGTAGATGCATAGACTGATTTGTTCACACATGCACAGATGATGGATACATCTGGATGTCATTGATAATGAAGTCCAATAACATGTTTCCAGAACCCATTTAAAAAATAGCTAATTGATATAAATGACTTTCTGGAAAAGACAAAACAATGGGAAAAGGGAAACGATCAGTGGCTGCCAAGGCCTGGAGTCGGGGTAAGGGAATGACCACAAAGAGACATGAAGTGATGCTAATGTTCTATATCTTGATTGTGGTGGTGGTTAACAACTATCTGCATTTGTCAAAATCCTTAGAACTATATACTCAAGAAGGATAAATATCATTGTATATAACATATATATCAATAATTTGGCTTTAATAAAAACTAATTGGAAAAGGGAAAAGAAAGTAGCATACCCAGAGTGACAAAATATGCTCTGATTTTTTTCTCCAATAATACTTCAAGAAGCTAGAATGCAGAGTTGTCAGAAATCTTTTTTAAAAACTTGCAACATTTTATACATGAATAAATTCTTGACTCAATACCATTAGAGGTCGGAATCAGCTGAAATTGGTATTGATTAGGCACGGTCAAATTTCCACTCCACATGCTAAGGAAGGAAATAGATCCATGAGGAAAGCAAAAACTTCATTTTAATTAGGAATTTAAATGGCTGCTTTCTCGCCATTTTTTTTTCTTCAGAGCTACAAGTTAAAAACATAGTCATATAACTATATAATCAAAAGTATTATAACAATAACTGACAAAACATTTTCAGTTCCCAGTGTGGCTCTACATTTATGTAAACATTTCATATTTCATAGCATTTTCACACTTACTGCTTTATTCTATTTAACTGGAATGCAATTAATACATTATGTGGAAATAGAGTGTTTCAAAGTTATGGAATACTTCTATGTATATTATGCCATTCAATTATCAATAAAATATATGCAGTCAAGATTATTAAACCTATTTTACAAGTAAGTGAAAAGCAATCAGCAACGGCTGAATGGCTTACCCACAGGTGCAGACCGAAGGCTCTGAATTTAGACACGAGACTCGAATTCAGGTTTACTGACTCCTAATAATACAAGCTAGACTTAGGTATTGGCACATACTAAGACACTTAATTTTCACAACAACACTATGAGGTGAATACTATTATTGTCTCCCTTTAACAGGTGAAGAAAGTCAGACATAAAAGGGCTATGTAACTTGCACAAGATCACACAGCTAGAAAATCCAAACACAGGCAATACAGGCAATAGAGCTCCAGATTCCACGGTCCAGCACCATGAACTACTGTGTGTCATAGCATCTTCCATTATTCTTGTGCTGGGCATACGTCCCAGTCTCACAGATGTATATTCTCTCCTCATTAGTTTTAATGGAAACAGAATTGTATTAACAACAAAATAGAATGATCAGCGTTTCACTGTATTATTTTAAATAGGACTTCAGATCTATCAGGGAAAATAAAATGTTCTTCACCTTACCTCTACCCCTTGACTCCTGACTCTGACCAGTTTCCTGATCTGTTTAAACTTCATGGTGCATAGCATAGCATCAACCATTCTATTACAAGCATTCAACTTCCTGATTTTCCCGTCTTTCCTCTACACCCTCTGCAAATTCTCTCCAGCATCAAAAAAAGAGCAACTGGAAGGAAAAAAAATACACCTTCTCATATTTTTTCTCCTCTGCATCTCTCAACATCTAAATTGTTCTTGCATTTGACTGAGGAAATTGAACTATCAAATATGAATTCTTCAATTCTCTCCAGGTATAGTAATATACCCCTTATCTGCATATTAGACCACCTCATCTCTTTTCAAGGAAAAGCTGTTTTTCCTCTTGTTTCCAGTTATTCCCCAACTGTGCTTTTTGTCCCAGCCCCTTATCACTTTGGGGGCCCTCTTGCATCATTGATCACATCTTTCCAATAGTTTCAAAATCTCCCTTTCCTCTGCTTTTTCCAATCAGCACATAACACATGCTAAAATTTAAAATTTAAAAAAAAAAATCCTTCCCTTAATCTGTGTCTGACTCTCTTTCTCGGACTTTCTCTTCACAGACAAATAGCTTGAAAGAGTAGGTGTTCTCTGTCTTTCCTATTCACCTCTTCTTTGCTTCTCAAACAAATGCCATCTGCCTTCTACCTCAAAAATGACTTTGTAAAAAGGCTCACCAGCTCAAACTCAGTGTACCAGCTACTAGGGACTGGAAACAGAGGGAGGAGCAAGAGGAAACTTCTGGGGGTGATGGAAACTGCCTTGATTGTAGCAGTGGTTTTGCATCTGTCAATACCCACTGAATTGTTCATTTTAAAAGGGCGCCATCACTGTACATAAATTATACCTCAAAAAGTTAATTAAAAATAAGCTCAGTGTGACAAGAGTTCTAATATTTAAAAAAGAACAAAGAAATGAACTTGAAGTGGATTAGAATTATCAAAAGGTGAAGTCAGATAAATTATGCAACTAGACACTAAATTGAGATGGGAGTTTCCTCTCAACTAAGTCAGAGAGGGAGTAATACTGGATTAGAGAAGTTTCTTTATGGTATGATAACTTCATATCATACCATGATCACTTAGTCTTTACTTGTGAGATTTTAGATAGCATAACAGTTTTGAAAAATATATAAAAACAATACTTAATTGGACATTTTATGTACCACCTTCTTTTTTTAAAAAAAAATGAGTGTATAACATTAAATTATTACTCAATAAAAGCATTTTTAGAGCTACTGACATAATCTAGACTGGGCTTGTTAGTTTCTGACAAGGTAATACACTGCAAGAATAGATAAAAATTGAAGAAAAATTGTCTTCCACATGCCAAGTACTTTACACATGTAATCTCATTTTATCTAACAAGCTTTTATTATGCTTATTAGATTAGATTACTTATTTAAAGTGGTTAAGTAACACAGCTAACACATAGTAGAATCAGTTCCAGAATCTGTCAAACTTTAAAGTCCTTCCTCTGTGCCATACACATCTACTGACATAAAATGAATGAATATTCCACATGCCTGTTAAATGATCTCTCTCAGATATCAATTGTCTGTAGAAGTTATTGGCAAATACCAAATCTCAGGCAATTTATCCTCACATTCACCCACACGCACATGAAGTACCAACAGTCTATGGGACCAGAGGAGAACAAAATGTGCTTCAGCCACCAAGAAATGCAGGAGTCAGAGTTGCACTGCTCTTAGAGCCCAACTCATAGTCTCTCCAGGTCCTCCTTCCATAATGATGTAAACCAGAGGATGATTTTCAAGAAAGCAAAAAATACACTATCAGTCTTGATTCTCCTGAAGCTTCCAGGCAGTTATTGGTGGGATCCTAAGCACGCTAGACCATATAACATGAAAGAGACAGGCATAACTAGAAACAAACAAAAATCCTACCTTGACCATAAGGCATGTGATTTGTAATAAAAACTTCATTTTTACAGGTGCACATAAAATGTGTTAGCTGCAAAGTTCATCCTCAAAGCCTTCATTAATTGCCTTGTTAAGTTATTTAGTATTATCCATTTAAACAATGGAAAGATTTTCATTTTAGTTTAAGTTGAGCTCATTCAGAACTGTTCTTTCTGTCAACAATG
The DNA here is from genome assembly GCF_048565385.1 of Saimiri boliviensis. Taxonomy (NCBI): domain Eukaryota; kingdom Metazoa; phylum Chordata; class Mammalia; order Primates; family Cebidae; genus Saimiri; species Saimiri boliviensis. The sequence goes on from NC_133455.1 coordinate 59,717,278, forward strand.
AGCAACAGCTCAGCTGTTCCCTGTATAACCTGGAAATGGTAGGCATTGTATTAACATAAAACAGAGTATTCCTTGAGTTCTCTCATTTTCTCACAACCCATATCAAATACGTATCATGAATTCCAAAAGTTCTGCCTTCAAAATATATCCCAAATCCCACTACTTCTCTGCACTCCACACGCTGCAGAAACCACTTACATAATTTCTCTGCCCCCAGCCTTACCCCATTATAGTATATACCCACACTCCAGCCAAAGAGATTCTTTTGAAATACAAGTCTGGCCAGGTGTGGTGGCTCACACCTTTAATTCCAACACTCTGGGAGATGGGTGGATCTGCTTGAGGCCAGGAGTTCCAAACCAGCCTGGCCAAGTGGAAAAAACCCATCTCTACTAAAAACAGATATAAAAAAAATTAGCTGAGTCTGGTGGCACATGCCTGTAATCCCAGCTACTCGAGAGGCTAAGGCATGAGAACTGCTTGAGCCTGCGAGGCAGAGGTTGCAGTGAGCCAAGATCGCACCACTGCACTCCAGCCAGAGCGAGAGAAGGAAACTGTCTCAAAAAAAAAAAGAAAAGAAAAAAAGAAGTCCGACATGTTACTCCTCTGCTTGAAACCTTCCAAAGGCTTCCCATAGCACTCAGACAAAAAGTAAATGTCCCTATACTCACCCATAAGGCCCTACCTACACATGTACACACACATACACAATCATATCTGATCTTATCACCTACCATTCTACTCTTCCTCCTAATGCCTTTGCAACACCTGAAACATTCTAGGCATTCCCCTGCCTCAACTCCTGTTCCCTCTGTATGAAATCCTCTTTCTCCAAATATCCCAAGGTCCACTCTCTCTGTTCAGTCTCTCCTCAAACACTCACATTCAGAGAGGCCCTTCCTAACATCTTATTTGAATTGCATCGTTCCTTTTCTCTGCTTTGCTTTTCTCCTTGGCATATATCACCATTTTATATATTGTACATTTTAATTTTTCTGTCAACCTTGCCCCACTGGAATAGAAAGAATGTAAACTCGGTGAAGTTTTGCCCATTTTATTTATTCTGTCCCAGTGCCCAGAATAGTGCCTGGAAAAATGTGAAACTTCAAGTAAGTATTGGTTAAAAGAACATTATTGCATGACTGAATAAATTAAATCATGATACCTACACAGACAACACTGCTTATGTTCTTGTTTGCTACTGCTGAAGTATGTACTACTTACTCTAATACTGTTGCCAAGTTGTTTAATGTAAATTTAAAATAAATGAGAAATTAGGGCAAAAGTCTGCCTTACATAGTTCAACACTGGAATTTTGTGTATCATAAAATAAGTCCTCCCCACTCTGATTTAATAGTGTTAGTACTATGCCGATTTTCAAAAAGTATTGACTAGCCTGTGATTTAGAGATATTATGCTTAGTTCATAATTACTTCCTGACATGGAATCAAAAACTGATGGATGCATCAATGAATACTGTCCTCTAGTTTGTTTTCAGTGAATACACAAATGTAGAAGACATTTGTAAGAAGTAGATGTATGTAAGTCCTATTTATTTCTCTTGCAAAATATTAGATTAAGTCATCTAATCTCATAATTTAATTTTTTAGAAGAAAACTGAGTTTTAATTTGATACTCACCAGCAGAAAAAACACTCAGCCATGAGGCAGCAGAGGGGAAAAGGGAATAACAGAACAACCCAAACTGCATGCGACTTGCCTTTGGATTAGTGCTTCTTACTTGTAATAAGCCTGGCAAGATGGAACTGTCTGTACCACTGGAGTGTCAAGTACAAATAAGCTAAAAAGTAATAATGGCCAAGGCAAAGAGAGGTAGAACACCAATAGAGAAACCGAGGAGTGTCTTCTAAGATTTGGAGTGTGTGGAGAATTCATATAACCATGTTTGAGAAGAATTCACGTTTTAGGCACAGAATCAGTGAAACCAGTAAATGATCTACTCTTTTCAGACTGCACCTACTCTTTTACACAGCCTTCACATCTTCAACAATAAAATCTCACTGCTGTTGACTTTCGGTTTTGTTGTTTTGTTTTGTATTGCCAGCTTGGGAATCCCCAAGCATTTGATGCCCTTCTCTTGCATATTAAACCAGATACAGAAATATCCTTTCTCCATTTGTAGGTACATCCTAACACAACTGTTCTCATACAGTTAGGGTGAATCCTATTGAAAATATTAGAACCTGTTACTGAAGAGGCAAATGATTCTTGTAGCCAAAATCCTCCTGGATGCATAATTACCATTAGGTAACAAATTATTTAACTTTTTCCAATGGCAATTTATGATTCTGTGATTTCATTTGTAGAAGTCAAACCATGAGCAACAACAATGTTTCATCATAATTTTCTGTAATTGTACATAATGAACCTAGGCTGGAGCCTTTAGTGAGATTTAGTGATCCATTTTTCAGGATTGTTGAAATAATTTAACCTAATTTATGGAATAACATTTATTATTATTATCATGTCAAAATGTTATCTTTCTAACTTGGTCAGAGTTGTTTGCTGTTATTGTTGGGATTTTAATACTTTTAAATAAAAATACAAAAAAAAGAACGCCAAATGAGATAACACTCAGGTAACTATTTCCTATAATCAAGGGATTTTATTGTTGAAATTTCATTGAGGTCTTTTTTACTAGTGGAGTATTCTAATAGAAAAAAAGTTATTATCTACCTACTGTCTCTGTCTGTCTATCTCTCTCTCTCTCTCTCTCTCTCTCTCTCTCTCTCTCTCTCATGCTCTCTCTTCCTCTAAATCTTTAACCACAGGATAAGATGACAGACACGTGGGACATTAAGACCAATTTCTGCTTATCTGCGACCTACAATCCCATACAACCTACTTAAAGAGGAAATACTTCCCTAAAGACAGTAGCATGCTATGAATTACTCACCATTTAAAAAGTCAATCATAGCCTGGAGAAATAAATTTCCTATATTAATAATTTCCTAAAACATTCCTAGTTCATTTATATGTGTAATCTGGCATGATGATATTGGGAATCAAAATAATTCTAAGGAAAAACTCCAGGTGAGAGTAAGCATTTTAGGGCTAGACTTAGCTGTGGAGGACTCATATTAACTGCCCTCTGGAATAGACAGACATTGATCTAAGACTTCCTAGAGACAGCTGTTTGACTATGTCATCTCAAGATGATAAATAAGCTTAACTAGATTTTTTTTTCTACTTGATTCATCAACTAGCTATCATGGAGAAAGGCCTATATATTCATACAAATCCAAATTAGATTTTCTATGACGCATACCCTGGTGAGATCACTATGACAACTTGAAGATTTCCTTTTATTAATGTATGATCCTCTGGATTATTGGGAACTATAAGCTCAAAATGTTGCCAAATTTACTAAATAACATCAACCTTCCTCTGCAGCTGTTCCCACCTTATGGTGCTATTTCCCTTACTCATTTAAAACTACAAAAACAAAGCAGATATTAAATTCAAGATATACAGTAATATGATTCTAATAAAATCTGAATGATTAAGACTATTGACATTCTTATACCAATAAGGGCCAAATATGCTATATATATTTATAAATCTAAAGACTCTAAAAACTGTAACTAATAGATTGCTTGAGGAAATTAAGAGAGTGTAATTAGATAGTCTAGTGGAAAACACCTGTAAAGCCAGATAGAACCTATTTAATATTTTAGTTCTAACATCCACGAGCTATGTGACAATGATCGTGTTCAGTCCTTCCAGATTCCATTTCCTCATTTATAAAGTAAGGATAATGATAGGAGTCATACCACCTGGTTGCTTTTCTCTTCCCCTGGAACATGTTCTGTGTTCAACAACTGTCTGACACTGTGGCTGTGTTTTAACAGTCTGTGGCAAGGACTGCTAATTATCCACCCATGTCCATTCCCCTAGATACTTAGTTTAAGAATTCCTCATTTTTAGCTTGACACATGGCCATGTGACAGAGATTATATTTCCCAACATTGTCTGCAGCTAGGTATAGCATATAAGAACGTTATGGCTAATATTAATTTTAAAGACATGACCTATGTGTGACTACTGTGCCCGTAAGGAGGAAAAGCAGAGCCACCAAAGATCATCCCAAATAGAGAGCATGGGAAGAAAAACTTCAGTCTATGCTTCTTACTCCAGGGTGTACCTCTGAGACTTTTAATATACCCTTAAAGCTGAGCTTCCATATCTGAGGTGCAGATTCACTAAGTCTAGAGTAGGGTCCATAAATGTCAATTTTGAAACAACGTTCCCCAGTGACTCTAATATGCACATGTGATTTAAGAGCCATTGCTGTAAGGGCTCCATCAAGTCTCATACATTTAGAATATGAAGGGTAAATGAACAAATAGTGCATTGGAAACATGGCAAATGGAACAACCCTCAAACCATCCCTAAAGCCTCCAAACAATCCCTGACCATAGAAGATACTATAAAAATTTCCTTCTCATGTGTTCTTTCTACATCTGTAGCTGTTTCCAATAATTAAAAGGAAATGTTTATCTCTTACTCCTTTTGCTTTAATTCCAATGTCTCTAGTGATGTGTACTAGGTATCCATTCATTGCATTTGAGTCCATGTTTGTCTGCAGAAGTAAGTAGAGATGAGTGAGTGAAACGAGTCTTGATGAGCTCATGTCACTCCTTGGATATAAGCTCCAAATGGGCTTCACACCTCCAGATGGAGTCACCACCATAGGATCATCAATCACCAGCGTCATTATTCAAGCATAGTGGTTCTCACCAGGGATTTTGCCGGAGCACATTTGGCAATCTCTAGAGACATTTTCAGTTGTCACATCAAGTGTACTACTGGCACCTAGTAAGCTGAGGCCAGGGACACTGCTAAATATCTTGCAATGCACAGGACAAACTCTCACAACAAAAGTTAACCAGTCCAAAAGGTCCAGAGTGTTAAGCTTGAGAAACCCTGTTCCAAAGGGCACCAGAGGGGTCCCTTCCTCAACAGATCTGTGGTTAGAATACTCAAAATACACATTCTCTGAGAAGTGTCTCCTGTCTAGCTAACAAGTAAGTTCCACGAAGAGAACAAGACACCCCTGTGTCTGCCTATAGTCATTAAATCATAGCATCTGCCAAACAGTGAAGAGCAGGATCTCTGCAGTCAGATCACCTGAGCTTAAGCCCAGCTCCAGCACTTACAATGGGCAAGTTACGCCATCTCTCTCAGCCTCCGTTTCTGTATCTACAGATTATCAAAATGCTGTGGTAGAAACATGCTTATATTGTTATGAATATTGAATGAGATAATCTTTGTAAAGACCTTACAATAGTACCCAACACATAACAAATTATTTTTTAATCCAATTTTTAAATAAAACAACTTGAATGAATTTTATGAAGTTCCAGTAGGGCAGAAATATCCTCTTTTCCATCTTTCAAGTTGTATGTTGTTTTCCTCCACCCCACCTTTAATCACAGCCTGATAATTAGCAGGATATAACTGTGTATATAAAGACACACACACACACACACACACACACACACAGATAAAAAGCATAGAAGCATTAGGTTACTGATTTAATCTCTATCTCTTCAAACACCTTTTTCTCTCTGGTTCCTTCCTGGAAGCAATTCTTTCACAAACCCCAGAACTTTTCATCTTCCCACATGTAACAGAATCATAAATGAACATACTTCACAAACATCTCACTTCCTCTAATAATTAGGTTATAAGTCATTTGCATGATGTTGGTAATCACAGGAAAAATAAACCAAATTTTGCAACACTTTCCACTGTGGCATTATGCTGGTAGGTATAGCAGTATTGTAACAGAAAAAGCAGTATTCCTGTCTTCACTTTATAAGCAATGTCTCCTTGCCTTTTGCAAATGACCTTTTTTTAAGCTGTCCCCATAGAGGCTCCCATTTAACCTTCTGTGCTCATTCTCCTTCACCCTACCTACAGTCCTAGCCTGCTCACTGGTGAGACATCAACTTGATCTTGCCTATGTAGCTGCCAAGCTTTGCACACTCTTAAGTGTCAAGTACTTTGATGGCCACTCTTCCTTTTAACTTTCTCAACTGTGTTACAAGATCTACATTATCTCCATTCTGTGTAAGAGAATACAAATCTAGTCAAGGAACTTGCCTCTACTAAGTGATGGAATTCAAAATCCAATCACAACTTGCCCAACACCAATGTTGTTTCCACTTTCTCTGCCCAGCCTGTGTTTGACTCCTCTATGATCTTTTAAAAACACATCATTTAATAGGATCCCTAAATTCTCCATTGATTCTTTTGCATAGGACTATTTCCCTCTCTCACTGTTCACATTGCCTTTCCCTGGGAAAAGGTAAGGTAAAAGGATTGTCTCCACCGTAAACATCTCTTACATTCCCACAAAGGCCCTTCTGATGGGATTTCTCTTTGTCTAATGAATTACTAAAAGGAAAAAAAAAAGAGACCACTCTCCCACTTAGACAAAGTGGTACTTTATTTTTTTCCCCTATCTGAAATACTGAGACACTTCTGCATTAATTCTAGGCATGTGTGAAGATAACCTAACTTTCATCCCGACTTGCCATTTAAAAGATTTACATTTCATCAGAGAGACACATGTAATAAATTTGCCATATTAAAAAAAAAAAAAAGAACTCTGTATTTCTTCATTTTTCTCTCACTGGTACGACAGGATCACATAGCGTTAAGTGGAAAAGGAAGCAAAATTTTTCACTCTGGCCAGTCCTCCTCCTGAACCTGGAATTCTGCAGAGAAGAGTGGGTGAAAGTAAAAGAGGAAGGGAAAGAATGCAAAGAGAAAAACTTCCAGAAATAACAGCACAGGGCTAATGCACCATCTACTCAGTCAGGCAACCTGAAACTTTGAGATTTTCTTTGATTCACTTCTATTTTTTTGTCACTCAAGTAAAGGCACTCATCAAGACCTATTGAATTTTCTTCAGACTGCATCTTATATCAATCATGCTTTGAATATTTACTGAGTGACTACAGTTGCCAAGGAGCTGTGCTATGCTATGTACCGTGATTATATATACACACACATACACAAATACACATACACATACATGCACACACATATATAATGTGTGTATATGTGTGTTTATATACTATATATATCATGTGAGAACATATGTATATATACACACACACGCCATACATTATTTCTATAAGCCTCCCAAGGTGCCAAATATATATATAATAAATATATATACACACGTATTTATATGTGTCTGTGTAAACAAAATACATATATATAAAATACACACACATATATATAATACCTATCTCTGTGAGCTGCCCAGGAATATGTATACATATTATATGAGTCTGTTTTTCACTGGAAACAATTCTTGTCCTCACAGATCCTGCAATCTACTAAGTGAGAAAAGAATGTGAGAAAGCAACAACATAAGTGTATTAGTCCAATGATTAAAACATGGAAAGCCTATTACAGTTCAAAGAATGAAAACAATCCAGCTGGGGCAAGGCTGCATGGGGGAAATGAAGCCTAACACTGCCTGGAAGAACAGTTATCCTCTTGTACTTCCTTGTTATAACAATATTCTTTAAATCTGCACTAAGTAATTAAATTGCAGTCATTCTTGAAACTAAAAAAAGACGTTTCTGGCTCTAAGAAAACCCAGTGGTCATCCTTTTTGTGTACACTCTTCCTATCACAAAGAAAACTCTCTAACTTGCTTTCCACCTACCATGTCTATTCATCCCTCAAGATCCGATACTTTTCAATAATTATGCATACCCTCATTGGTCTTCTTCTCTGTTCTTTTCAAACAACTAGCATCCCACTGAAGTTATCTTTTCTTCGTAAAACAACATCTTGTACCATGTAGTGTGTGATAGCATGTTTATCTTGTCTTATCATCTGGCTCCTAAACCCCATGAAAACAAAATCATTTAACATGGTGCTCAGCCCAAAAAGGACACTGAGTTGATTAAGGTTAATCAGAAAAGTTTAGAAATTTTTCCTCTCTCTGTAACTCAAAGTCCTACATGTATATGAACTTCTGTTGAATTTTGCTCAGTCACTTCTCTCTTTGATCTTAATCATGACAGAATTTTGAAAATATTTCAGTTCATTATTGAACACAGTTCCCAATATATGTTTGTGAATGAATAAAGGAATGCTTTTCTATGGTTTTAAGATAGACAGTAAGAAATGATTTTCAGTACCATGTGAACAGCACATATGGGTAGTGATTGGTTTTAGGCATTTGCTGGTTCCTCCCCAAATTAAACTTAATGAGAAAACAACAGCATCTCACAGACCCAGCAAGTCTTCATCTTGCCATCTGGTCTGATAAGGAAATCAAGAAACATTAGTAGGTGGCAGTGGCTGAGGACAGACCGTACTATTAGTACTTTTGCTATCTTCTGCCATTCTGAATATTCAACCTTATTTATCCATCTGAATACAAAGCCTTTCAAGAATAATATTTGGTTCTCCAGGAAATAATTTGTCTCTTTGTTTCATACAAGTCTCATCCCCAGAAATATTAATGTATCTCAAAAGAATGTCTTGTTAATCTTTCTGAAATTTGATGTCAAATCCTATAAGAACCACTGAATCTCAGTGACACCAATCTTTAGAATGTAATTTTGTCTTATCATTTGTTTTGTATCACGGTCGCCCAGAGATTCTTCTCTGTACTGCAGCACATTTTGTGCAAAAGTTTGCCCACTTTTTTATCCCAGCTGCAACCTAAACTCTACTTGCTTGCCCAGACAGTTACTTAATGCCTATTCCTTAATCCTCAGGAAAGTTGAGCTAGATCCATATGGCAGCCTTAATGAAACAGGAAAACAGATCCTGGTCAGGTAAATAATGTAGAAAAGCAATTGAGAGTCTTTTGACAAAGAGGATAAGACATTTTGTATTACTTCTATGCTTCTAAAGAATGTGCCTTATATAACCCTAAAGCCCTCCCAAGCTCAAATCCTTTAATGGTTCCCCTCTGTCTAAAGCATACAATCAAATCTCCTTAATATAACATACAAACCCCTTCAAGATCTGGCTCCTGCATAGATCTCCAACCTCATAATCCCTTCTTCCTCAGTATTACACAACACTCTACCTTTCTTGGATTATAAAGGCTTGGCCAAAAACAGTCCTTAAAAGTCTTAAAGAACTGGAATGTAAAAGGAGAAGAAAGTCAAAAAATAAACACAAATCTGAAGCCAGAAAGAAAAGAGCAAACTTTTTAATATTACCAGACTTGATACCATTACTTTACTCTCGATATGCCAGGACCTTATCTAAGAGACGACTGGACTGGCAACTTCCTTTGCAGTCACCCAAAATTCTACCAAGAAGAGAAAGGGAAGGAAGATCACAGCCAGAATCATCCCCTTCCTCTCTACTGAAAGAAAAACAGACCTAGCTGTGCACCATGCAATCTATCACATACATTATCAAGTATAAACATAGCATAATCATGGATACACCGACCAAACTGTTCTGTTTTATAATCTGTTTTTCACTTCAAGCTCTTTCTACTAGCTCTGTCAGCCTCTTCAATATGTAGACTCTTAAACCTCAGGAAAGTTGATAAATCGTGGATTATATAACAAAACCCATTATCGTTCATCGTTGAATCCACCATCAGCCCAAGCCAGCCACAAGGGGATGGAGATTTGCTGAGGACCATGCCATTACATCAGTATCCCAATGGAAACCCTGGGGCTCAATGGTTCTATAAGCTCCTCCACTAACTAAATTTGGCCTGCTCAGTCCTCCCCCTGTTCGGTTGTTAACATGTCCCTCCAGTCTACCATTCTGTCTGCTGTATAAATAATCCTTTTTTTCAATACTTTCATCCTTTGCACAAACCCCTGACTCCCACTGCTTCTGCCCACACTCTCATCCTTAAGCAGATATGCTCTCATCCACCCTTGGAGGCAGAGAGAAGGATGAGCACTTTCCCAGCTCCTGCCATTGCTGCTTGTACACCACTGCTCCTCCACTTGCTTGAAAACAACTCTCTTCTTTTAGAGTTCATTGCTTTCACTATTCTTCTTCTCTATCTGGCCCTGAAGGTAACACTCCTGAACATTTTTCACAAATCTGAAACCTGACTTACAGCTTTTTCAGACATTCTCTCGACCTGTTCAAGGATCACCTCTCCATGTTATTGGCATCTGTTACAACACAACCTTCTGATTACTTTATTTCTGCTCACTCTGTAATTCTATCCTCTGTTCCCTTCATCCACCCAACTTTGTTATAACAGGCTTAAAATTTCTCCAATTCACCCTGAAATCTGAAACCCTCCTCTCTGTCACATACCATCTTTCCAGCTCATCCACTTCATCTCTCTACTCTTGTTTTTTTTATTCTCATGGTGACTTGTATTCTCCATCCCTACTATGCATTTTTCTGAGCATTAGTTCTATTATGGGGTCACTTGCCTCCTTGCTTCTCTGGATACCATGGCCAATGATTCCAACAACACATTGGAACTTTCCTAACTGCTGGCTATGTGTGCCTTGTCGATTCCCCAAGTTCAATCTCCCTACATCTGCTTTCTCTATTCCTATTTCTGAGTTCTTCAGACTTGCAGAAAGGCACAACAGAGTGTTGCTATTTCCCCTAGAGACACAAGCCATTAAACATTAGGTAGTCTGTGGCTGTTTTCTGGAAACCTTTTGTTCTCTTCTTACAGATTCAGCCCTCCCACAATCTAAAACCCCTTGCAACAGGCTCTGAATAAATAATTTTCTTATCCCTTTTCTTAACTAGCACTCTTAAAAGCATAGTCTACAATCACTACATCCATTTCTTCTTTCTACACTTACTCTGTAGTAGAGCCTATTGGCTCTGCTTCCACTACACTAATGAAATTTCTGGAGGCTCATCAATTTTATTCTTTTCTTTTTAACTTCTTAACTCCTTGATTCTAATAAACTTCTGACCTGGCCATGTAGCCTTCTGATACCACCACAGACCTGACTGGGTGACTCATACCTGACTCAGGCATGGCTCTCATGCAGCAGAGGTGAGCTGGACATCATAATAGCAATAAAGGTATCCACATGGCCGCAGACCACCGAACCACCCCAGACCCCATCTGGCTATGACTCAGCTATTACCAGCAAATCAACAATACCCAGGTGCTGCTTTCCTAATGAAAAACAGAGACAATTCTTTGTCTTTCTATTCACAGTAACCATCCCATTTCTCCTCAGAGTCTGCACTGTATTCGCTTCCCTGTTTGGGAGTAAAACTTTCCTCCTCAGTACTTGAGTCTCTTCTGTAACTCTTTTCACTTACATTTTCCTGCAAACGTCCTTAAAAGTGATGATATTGGGAGAGGATCCAAGATGGCCGTTTAGGAGCAGCTCGGGTTTGCAGCTCCCATTGAAACGCAGAGGGTGAGTGGACACCGCATTTCCAGACGGATGTTTATTGCCCACAGACCAGGAGATTCCCAGGTGGAGGAACCGCAGGGGTTGCCAACCCGACTGTTTCGGCCACCGCGGCCGTTTGGGTCCCCATGGCTGTTTTGGCCCGTGCAGCTGCTTTGCGGTGCCCCGGCACGGCACACTCGTCTGGGTGCCCGTTTGGCTGGCGATTGGAGCCTGGAAAGGCGCAGTCACCCATACATCTGACTAAAGGGGGGTCTGAGGCAGGGAGCCAGGCCATGAGATTCCCGGGCAAAAACAAACAAACACAAAAAAAGGTCCCCGCGAATCTCAGCGCCACGGTTTGAGCTGGCGCAGTGAGTCGCCGCAGGGGAAATCACATAGACCCCGCGCCTCTTCAGCAGGCGACTGAAACACCTGGGAGAGAGTCTACCATTCAATTGGGCCTTTTCAACCCCTGCGGTTGTTTCCGCCCGTGCAGCTGCGGTGCCCCAGAGAGCAAAAGGCTCTGAGGCAGGGAGCCAGGTGATCAGGCTCAGCTGGTCCCACCCCCCACAGAAGAACAGCAATCGGAAACTCTTTAGATTGAGAGTTCACAGCAAGCACAGCTGAACCCGGGATGGTCCAACTCTGTGGGGGAGGGGCGTCCGCCATTGCCCGAGGCAGCCGTTGCCGAGGCAACCCATTGCCAAGGCAACCTGCCATTACAGGGAGATTCCGCCATTACAGAGGCGGGCCACTAATGCCGAGACAGTTCTAACTACTCCCATATAAACAGGACTGCAGGGAAGTTTACAGGACAGCTGGGTGGAGCCCACAGCAGCTCAGCAAAGCCTCTGCAGGTAGACAGTGACTAGGCTGCCTCATAGCTGTGCAGGGCAGTCCTGAAAAAAAACAAAAAAAAAGGCAGTAGCACAGTGAAAACTCATAAATAAAGTTCTAACTCCCTGGGACAGCACCTGGGGAAAAAAAAAGGTGTTTATGAGTTCTGCTGCAGCAGACCTAAACGTACCTGCCCAGGAGCCCTGAATGAAAAACAGAGCTCACAATTCAGCACTTGAGCTCAAGTAAAGGACAGACTGTCTCCTCAAGCAGCTCCCTGACCCCCATATATCCAAAGAGTCACCTAATAAAAGAGAGATCAGACTGACATTTAGCGGGTATCCTTCTGGGACAAGGATAGCAGAAAAAGAAACTGGTAGCAACCATTACTGTTCTGCAGCTGCTGCAGGTGATCCCCAGGCAAGCAGAGCCTGGAGTGGACCCCAGCAGCCCACAGCAGAGGGGCCAGATTGTTAGAAGGAAAACTAAGACAGAAATAACTTCATTATCAACAAATTGGATGTCCACTCAGAGACCCAATCCAAAAGTCAGCAACTACAAAGACGACAGGTGAATAAATCCACAAAGATGGGAAGAAACCAGTGCAAAAAGGATGAAAACACCCAAAACCAGAACACCTCTCCTCCTACAAGGGTTCACAACTCCTCACCAGCAAGGGAACAAGACTGGATGGAGAATAAGTGTGATGAAATGACGGAATCAGACTTCAGAAGGTGGGTAATAAGGAACTTCCGTGAGCTAAAAGAACATGTTCTAACCCAATGCAAAGAAACTAAGAGCCTTGAAAAAAGATTTGATGAAATGCTAACAAGAAGGGACAAATTAGAGAGGAATATAAGTGAATTGATGGAGCTGAAAAACACAACACGAGAACTTCGTGAAGCATGCACAAGTTTCAACAGCCAAATTGACCAAGCAGAAGAAAGGATATCAGAGGTCAAAGATATATAACTCAATGAAATAAAATGAGAAGGCAAGATTAGAGAAAAAGGGGCAAAAAGGAATGAACAAAGTCTCCAAGCAATGTGGGACTATGTGAAAAGACCTTATGTACGTTTGATACGTGTACCTGAATGTGATGAAGAGAATGAATCCAAACTGGAAAATACTCTTCAGGATATTATCCAGGAAAACTTCCCCAACCTAGCAAGGCAGGCCAATATTCAAGTCTAGGAAATACAGAGAACACCACAAAGATATTCCTCAAGAAGAGCAACCCCAAGGCACATAATCATCAGATTCACCAGGATTGAAATGAAGGAGAAAATACTAAGGGCAGCCAGAGAGAAAGGTCGGGTTACACACAATGGGAAGCCCATCAGACTCACAGCAGATCTTTCAGCAGAAACCCTACAAGCCAGAAGAGAGTGGGGGCCAATATTCAACATCCTTAAAGAAAAGAACTTTCAACCAAGAATTTCACATCCAGCCAAACTAAGCTTCATAAGTGAAGGAAAAATAAAGTTTTTTTGTGAACAAGCAAGCACTCAGAGAGTTCATCACCACCAGGCCTGCTTTACAGGAGCTCCTGAAAGAGGCTCTACACGCCGAAAGGAACAACCAGTAGCAGCCACTCCAAAAATAAACCAAATGGTAAAGAGCATCAACACAATGAAGACTCTATATCAACTAATGGGCCAAACGGCCAGCTAGCATCAAAATGGCAGTATCAAATTCACACATAACAATATTAACCCTAAATGTAAATGGACTAAATGCCCCAATCAAAACACACAGACTGGCAAATGGGATAAAAAGCCAAAACTCATCAGTGTGCTGTATCCAGGAAACCCATCTCACATGCAAGGATACACAAAGGCTCAAAGTAAAGGGATGGAGGAAGATCTACCAAGCATATGAAGAGCAAAAAAAAGCAAGAGTTGCAATTCTCATCTCTGATAAAATAGACTTTAAAGCAACAAAGATCAAAAGAGACAAAGAAGGACACTACATAATAGTAAAAGGATCAATGCAACAAGAAGAGCTAACCATCCTAAATATGTACGCACCCAATACAGGAGCACCCAGATACATAAGGCAAGTTCTTAATGACTTACAAAGAGACTTAGACTCCCACACAATAATAGTGGGAGACTTTAACACCCTATTGTCATTATTAGACAGATCAACCAGACAGAAAACTAACAAGGATATCCAAGACTTGAACTCAGTCCTGGAACAAGCAAACCTAATAGACATTTACAGAACTCTCCACCCCAAATACACAGAATATACATTCTTCTCAGGACCACATCACACCTACTCTAAAATTGACCACATACTTGGAAGCAAATCACTCTTCAGCAAATGCAAAAGAACTGAAATCATAACAAACAAGTCTCTCAGACCACAGTGCAATCAAGTTAGAACTCAGAATTCAGAAACTAACTCAGAACTGCACAGCCTCATGGAAACTGAACAACTTGCTCTTGAATGTTGACTGGATAAACAATGAAATGAAGGCAGAAATAAAGACATTCTTCAAAACCAATGAGAATGAAGACACAACATACCAGAATCTCTGGCACACATTTAAAGCAGTCTCTAGAGGAAAACATATAGCAATGAGTGCCCACAAGAGAAGAAAGGAGAGATCTAAAATTGACACCCTATCATCAAATTTTAAAGAGCTAGAGGAGCAAGATCAAAAAAACTCAAAACCTAGCGGAAGACAGGAAATAACTAAGATCAGAGCAGAAATGAAGGAGAAAGAGACACAAAAGACTTTACAAAAAATCAATAAATCCAGGAGCTGGTTTTCTGAAAAGATCAACAAAATAGACCACTAGCCACGTTAATAAAAAAGAAAAGAGAGAATAACCAAATTGATGCAATAAAAAAGGATAAAGGGGAGATCACCACAGATTCCACAGAAATTCAAACCATCATCAGAGATTATTACAAACAACTCTATGCACATAAGCTAGTAAACCTGGAAGAAATGGATAAATTCCTGGACACTTGCCTCCTCCCAAGCCTAAACCAGGAAGAAATCGAAACCCTGAATAGACTAATAACAAGGTCTGAAGTTGAGGCAGCAATTAAGAGCCTACCACCCAAAAAAAGCCCAGGTCCAGATGTGTTCACAGCCGAATTCTACCAGACTTACAAAGAAGAGCTAGTACCATTCCTTCTGAAACTATTCCAGACAATCCAAAAAGAGGGAATCCTTCCCAAATCATTTTATGAGACCAACATCATCCTGATATCAAAACCCAGTAGAAACTCAACAAGAAAAGAAAACTTCAGGCCAATATCCATGATGACCATAGATGCAAAAGTCTTCAATAAAACCCTGGCAAGCTGATTGCAACAACACATCAAAAAGCTTATCCACCATGATCAAGTAGGATTCATCCCAGGGATGCAAGGCTGGTTCCACATATGCAAGTCCATAAACATAATTCACCACATAAACAGAACCAAAGACAAAAACCACATGATTATCTCAATTGATGCAGAGAAGACCTTTGACAAAATTCAACAACCCTTTATGCTAAAAACTCTCAATAAACTAGGTATTAATAGAACATCTCTAAAAATAATAAAAGCTATTTATGACAAACCAACAGCCAATATCATACTGAATGGGCAAAAACTGGAAGCATTCCCTTTGAAATCTGGCACTAGACAAGGATGCCCTCTCTCACCACTCCTATTCAATATAGTACTGGAAGTTCTAGCCAGAGCAATCAGGCAAGAAAAAGAAATAAAGGGTATTCAAATAGGAAAGGAGGAAGTCAAGTTGTCTCTATTTGCAGATGACATGATTGTATATCTAGAAGACCCCATCATCTCAGCCCAGAGTCTCCTGAAACTGATAATCAGCTTCAGCAAAGTCTCAGGATACAAAATCAACGTGCAAAAATCACAAGCATTCCTATACACCAATAACAGACTTAAAGAGAACCAAATCAAGAACGAACTGCCATTCACAATTGCTACAAAGAGAATAAAGTACCTAGGAATACAACTAACAAGGAACGTAGAGGACCTCTTCAAGGAGAACTACAAACCACAGCTCAACGAAATAAGAGAGGAAACAAACAGATGGAGAAACATTCCATGCTCATGGTTAGGAAGAATCAATATCATGAAAATGGCCATACTGCCCAAAGTAATTTACAGATTCAACACTATCCCCATCAAGCTACCAATGACCTTCTTCACAGAACTGGAAAAAAAACACCTTAAACTTCATATGGAACCAAAAGAAAGCCTGCATAGCCAAGTCAATCCTAAGCAAAAAGAACAAAGCAGGAGGCATCATACTACTGGACTTCAAACTATCCTAGAAGGCTACAGTAATCAAAACAGCATGGTACTGGTACCAAAACAGAGATATAGACCAATGGAACACAACAGAGGCCTCAGAGGCAACACAACATATCTACAACCATCCGATATTTGACAAACCTGAAAAAAACAAGCAATGGGGAAAGGATTCCCTGTTTAATAAATGGTGTTGGGAAAACTGGCCAGCAGTGTGCAGAAAGCAGAAACTGGACCCTTTCCTGACACCTTACACCAAAATTAAGTCCAGATGGATTAAAGACTTAACCATAAGACCTAACACCATAAAAACCCTAGAAGAAAATCTAGGCAAATCCGTTCAGGACATAAGCGTAGGCAAGGACTTCATGACCAAAACACCAAAAGCATTGGCAACAACAGCCAAAATAGACAAATGGGACCTAATCAAACTCCACGGCTTCTGCATGGCAAAAGAAACAGTCAGTAGAGTGAATTGACAACCAACAGAATGGGAAAAAATTTTTGCAGTCTATCCATCTGACAAAGGGCTGATATCCAGAATTTACAAAGAACTAAAACAGATCTACAAGAAAAAACACAAACAAGCCCATTCAAAAGTGAGCGAAGGATATTAACAGACACTTTACAAAAGAAGACATACATGAGGCCAATAAACATATGAAAAAATGCTCGTCATCACTGGTCATTAGAGAAATGCAAATCAAAACTACATTGAGATACCATCTCACACCAGTTCGAATGGCGATCATTAAAAAATCTGGAGACAACAGATGCTAGAGGGGATGTGGAGAAATAGGAACACTCTTACACTGTTGGTGGAAGTGTAAATTAGTTCAACCATTGTGGAAGACAGTGTGGCAATTCCTTAAGGACATAAAAATAGAAATTCCATTTGACCCAGCAATCCCATTACTGGGTATATATCCAAAGGATTATAAATCATTCTACTATAAGGACACATGCACC
Organism: Saimiri boliviensis; assembly: GCF_048565385.1. Lineage (NCBI taxonomy): Eukaryota > Metazoa > Chordata > Mammalia > Primates > Cebidae > Saimiri > Saimiri boliviensis. Next base: position 59,734,742 of record NC_133455.1, read on the forward strand.
TGAATGTTCATTGCAGCACTGTTTACAATAGCAAAGACCTGGAACCAACCCAAATGTCCATCAATGATAGACTGGACAGGGAAAATGTGGTACATATACACCATGGAATATTATGCAGCCATCAAAAATGATGAGTTCGTGTCCTTTGTAGGGACATGGATGAACCTGGAAACCATCATTCTCAGCAAACTGACATAAGAACAGAAAATCAAACACCACATGTTCTCACTCATAGGTGGGTGTTGAACAATGAAAACACATGGACACGGGGAGGGGAGCACTACACACTGGGGTCTGTTGGGGGGAAATGGGGGAGGGATGGGGGGTGGGGAGGTGGGGAGAGGTAGCATGGGGAGAAATGCCAGATATAGGTGAAGGGGAGGAAGGCAGCAAATCACACTGCCATGTGTGTACCTATGCAACAATCTTGCACGTTCTTCACATGTACCCCAAAACCTAAAATGCAATAAAAAAAAAAAAGAAAAGTGATGATATTGATATTATAACATTTTCTATTTTTATTTCAATATTGGTCAAAATTATTTCTCAGAAATTTTCAGGCCTCACATATTAACCGAGACAAAAGGTTTTAAAAATCCTTGACATTGTGATATCTCTGATAGGAATTCACTCATTCAGACAACCAGTGAAATTTCACTGAGTATCTGTTATTTTCTATATATAACATGAACTGCTAATCTTACAAAGATGGTGCCTTCAAAGAGTTCACAGTCTAAGGGAGCTGATAAGAAAGTTCTATGAACAGCAGGAAGACAGCTAGCTATAAGAGATTAGTGTAAAAGGTTTTCAGAAAGTAGAGAGGAAGAAGATGACTAACTCTTCCTAGGGTAGGAAGAAAGCCTCTACTTATATTCCTAAATAGCTGATAAACCAACTCTTTTGTTACTATTTCTTTTTCTTTCTTTATGGACTATTATTACATTTGTTTTTTGTTTTTTGTTTTTTGTTTTTTGTTTTTTTGAGATGGAGTTTCGCTCTTGTTACCCAGGCTGGAGTGCAATGGCGTGATCTCGGCTCACCGCAACCTCCACCTCCTGGGTTCAGGCAATTCTCCTGCCTCAGCCTCCTGAGTAGCTGGGATTACAGGCACATGCCACCATGCCCAGCTAATTTTTTGTACTTTTAGTAGAGACGGGGTTTCACCATGTTGACCAGAATGGTCTTGATCTCTTGACCTCGTGATCCACCCGCCTCGGCCTCCCAAAGTGCTGGGATTACAGGCTTGAGCCACCGCGCCCGGCTATTATTACATTTGTAATGCAATCTTATTAGAATGTATAATGACAACAGGACTTCTATTACTAATGTGATTTTATTTAAAAAAAATAGAATATATGCTTAGAGTGCATTAAACTACATGCCACTAGTTCCCTCATTAAAATAAAACTTAATTTGTTTTCAGTAGAAAACTTCACAGAATAGTCTTTTGCTTTAAGTATATATACAGAATGTCACATTTAGAAAAATAAGCAGCAGGAATGTACATTATACATATGTGCCTAGTACTTTCCTGGATGTGGATATAAATATATACACACCATTGCTGTAAATTTTGTGTGTCCTTCCTATTGTAGTCAGTCCACACAATACAACTAAACAGTATGTTTTGAGTACATGTAGCAGTCTTTTGCCAAGCATCCCTTCTCTTAACTTCCTTCTTTTTTGCAACATATATTCCCGCCCATGAGGTTGAAGTAGAGGATACCATGTTCCTATCCTAGTGATGGCAGCGGTGGGCCATCTGGAGCAGCCACTGCCATCTCACTGGGTGCAGCAGGGAGGCGCGGCCTGGGCTGCACTCCCCATGAAGCCTGTGAGAGCCAGAGACAAGTGGGAGCCCTACCCCTTCTGAGCTGGGACGGGGGCTCCCCAGTGCTGCTGCAGCTGCCAAAACTAGGCTGAACACCCAAGTTTCCCTCTCCATGGAACAGGCAGAAGCCCCATCTACAAATCCTCCTACCCCTCAAACCCCCAACATAGCTGCAGCCACCCAAACTCCAGCTGTGGACCCAAGCATCCCTACACTATTGGGGGCCCAGGAAAGCCCCCGCCCCTTGCCTTTGCAGGCTCAGAAGTGCCTGCTCCCACTGCCTGGTTTCTCCCTGTTGTTCTTACCTGCTCCTATCTTGGAGCAAAGTCGGGGCAAGCTCCAGCATTGTCACAGCGCATCTGGGTGTGCACATGCTCAGGGCAGTGCTGACGTGGCAGCTCCCTGCCGCCTCAGTGCCCTCCAAATTTTGGGTACCAATGACCACAGGAGGGAAGCCAAGGCGGGGCTAAGTAAGGGCAGCGCAGTGCTGGCCTGCAGATGCCCCATGGGTGCCATAAAAGGGCAACAGGAAGCAAACAGTTTCCTGGGTTGAAGGGGGTGGGTCCCCAGTGAGGCCAGGGGACAGGCTGCCAGTCCCATGGACCAGAGTAGGAACTTGTGGTGCCTTTTCCAGACCCACCCATGGCCACCCATGGACCAACTGATGTACACTTCCTCCCTCTGAGGCTCATAAGAACCCCAGGCTTAGTCATAACTGAGCAGATGTCCACACGACTGGATGCACAGAGCAGCAACACACTCTAGGGCCTCCTCGCTGAAAGCTGCATAAGCAGCAGGATGACCAGCTACCGAGAGAAGCATACCCTCTCTGCTAGGAGCTGGACACTCGTTGGGATAGCCCGGCTGTGGAAAGGAGCTGCCCCCTTTGCGGGCTTCCTCTGAGCTTTTCTATCGTTCAGTAAAGCTCCTCTTCATCTTGCTCACCCTCCACTTGTCTATGTACCTCATTCTTCCTGGTCATAGGACAAGAACTCAAGACCCATCGAATGGTGAGGCTAAAAGAACTGTCACACAAACAGGGCTGAGACATGCCCCTTGCTTGCCATGTTGTGGGCAAAGAGAAGGAAAGAAGGGCTGCAGTCTTTCAGGGAGCCCAGACCTGGCAACTCCCTGAGCTAGGGCTGGGACTCCCTCTTTGGAACCCTGTGGTTCCTGACATCTCCAAGTCTCCAGGTGCCACTATATTCCCCAGTACCCGCCACAAAAGCTGCTTATGGTGCGCCCAGTCTGGTGCCTATGACAGCATCTGGAGCTGCCTGTCCCACTGCAGTACCTGCCATATCTGATTGTTCACAGTGGCTGGACCTCACACTCACACACCCCTCACCATTCCACACCTGACTCACCCTTGGCGAGTGTGAGACCTTGGCCAGTAGTGTGAGCCAAGCGCAGCTTGCAGGCAAAGTCAGTGAAATGAGCCCAGCAGGCTCAAGTAAAACTCAGGCAAAGGTGCCATTGGCCACAGGTTCCCAGACAGAAAAACGACACCCCAAAGATCCCATAACAACAGGATGTCACGTGCATACTATGCGCAGTAACTGGCAGTGATTACTAACTCAAGCCAGGGCACTCAACTCACTCCTACGAGTTTGGAAATTAATAATCATCAATTTCTTTCTTGGGGTCTTCCCATCAGTATGAAAAACTTGGGAACTTTTGGCAGGCATATTCCAGCATATAAACCAAAGATAAGAGGAAGCCTGTCCCTAGTAAGAGAGTAAAGTAAAGAAGAAGCATTGACAAAGACCCAAAATAGAATTTCTGAGCTGCCCACCGTGCTCCAAGCCCTAGGTCCATCCCTAACCTGGGTTCCTTGACATGCCTTGATCATTTTCTGATAAATTTCCCTTTTTGAGATGAATAGATGGAACTTGATAAACCAAAAATTTCTATAGAGCAAAAGAAATAATCAACAGAGTAAACAGACAACCCACAGAGTAGGAAAAAATATTCACAAGCTATGAATTTGACAAAGAAGTAATACCCAGAATCTACAAAAAACTCAAACATATTATGAAGGAAAAAACAAATAATCCCATCAACATTAGACCACTATGCTATTAATACAAGGAAGCTGGGGCCACTTGGAGAGACCATTGGTAGATGCCCCAGATGAGAGCCCCAGCTGAGGTTCCAAAAAACACACGACATCAAGTAAAGTCATTTAGTAAAGGTGCAGTCAGACTGCTACCCCCAGCAATCAAGTTAACCCCAATCAATGAGGCCTCTCCTGCTGAGGCCCTAGACATTGTGTAGCAGAGATAAGTTGTTATCTGCTCTGTACCATTCAAACTCTTCACAGAATTTTCATGCTCACAATACTCTTCACAGTGAGCATTAAAAATGGTTACTTTTTGTTGCTATATTTTAAAATTATTTCTTATTCGTCAATGTTGATTTGAACCAATTTTGATACCTGGAATTAGGGCACTGCCATAATAAAAGCCTTGAAATAGGTGGCATTGATTTGGAGACTAGACTCTGAGTAAAAACTGAAAAAGCCTTGGGATATTAGCAGAAGCCTCTAGGGCTTACGGAGGCTGTTGGTGAGAGCTTGAAGGATAGCAAGGTAAATGTTACTGAAAGCTGAAGAAAAGGGGACCTTTGCTATATAGCAGAGAAAAGTATGGAAACCTCGTTACTTGTAATGCTGGGAAAAAATGAGAAATATAACCACTGAGCTATATTTTCTAGCTATGGAGATTTTCAGGCAAAACATTAAAAGTGCTACCTGGCTTCTTCTCACTGGCCATGAAAATTATAAAAGAAAAGAGATGAGGTTAAAATTGAACTGTCCAGTTTTCAAGCAAAATTTAGAGAAAATATAAAAGAGCCAGGGCTTGCTGGTTTTGAAATTAAAACTTTTTCTTCTTCTCAGCCTCTTCAGATAACAGAAGATTCTCATAGTAAGAAACAGCTTCAGAAAAACAACAAATTCAGGTCACTGTCAGGAAAAAAATGGTCTAAGAATGAAGCCAAGGGCGAGTCTTTATCAAGACCTTAGAAACTCTTAAAGTGATGCCCCATAACCTCTTCAAAAAGGCGAAAGGTTTTATAAAGATCTTAAGGGCATGCCTCATAAAGCCTGTTAAATAAAAGAGCAACTAAGTATTTTTATTCCACAAAGCCTCAAAGTTGACAAAGGTTCATCTTAAAGAGATCTGTGGGTGTCATTTTGTCTAATGGAGTGGATATAACTTGATACATAAAAAGCCAACATTTTTTAACATAAGTATACCTGCTTGGGCTGAATGTAATGGAGCCAATACAAAAGAAAAATAGGTCTTTGTAGGCCCAACATTTTACTGGTAGGAAGCAAGCTGAGGTTATTCAATTCAATTGCAAACACAAACTACAGTCATTCCTTGGTATCCAGGACCTCCCACAGAAACCAAAATCTATGGATGCTCAACTCCCATATATAAATGGTATAGTTTTTGCATAGAACCCATGCACATCTTGCTGCATAATTTAAATTATCTCTAGATTACATATAATACCTAATACAAAGTAAATGCTATGTAAATAGTTGCCACATTAGGGAAGAAGAACCAGAAAAATAAAGTCTGGCTCTTATTCAATACCAAAATAATGTTTCTTAAATGGTTTTAATCCACAGTTGGTTGAGTCCAGGGAACTTGGTTGAGTCCAGGGATGTAGAACCCATAGATATGCACTGGGTATACTTTTATGCAACTATCAATATTTAGTTTTAAACACAAACTACTTTTTAATTGGAATAGAAAGGATGGCTCAGAAGGCAAAACAAACAGCCCAGAGGGTGGGGCCAAATGCCAAAGAGAACAGTTCACAGGGACGGGCCATTCATCCGTAATTAAGGAATTGGTAACATGTGCCCAGTTGGGTTTCAGAATTGCTATGGGCTAGTGGCTAGTGACTACCGTATCTTCCCATTTCCTCCATTCTTGAATGGAAATGGCTTCTGTCATAACCATATTTCAGTCTTATTATTGTCTGTTGAAGAGAGAAAAGCAAGGTAAGATAGCTTGTATCTTTCGTTAACTGGTCTTCAGAATGAGAGAAACTATGCCCAAAAAAACAAACCCAAGTTATCTCTTCTGTGCTTGAACCTAAATTAGATGTTGAGGCCTGGACTCAAGTCTGAGCCTGCTGTTGCATGGGATGAGACCCACTGACAAGTATCTATTGTCTGTAGGATGAATATTAGTAGTCTGCAGGCAGAGAGCAGACTGTGTTAGTTTTAAAACTGGCCCACACGTTCTTTGACACTCCTCCAATCAAGAGCTGGGGTCTCATGCCCTCTTCTGCTGAATGAGCACTATCCTTAGTGACTCGCTTACAACCAATAGAATGTCTTAGAAATGATGCTCTGTGACTTCTGAAGATAAGTTTAAAAATTCCACATAATGCCCACCTAGTTCTTTTAGGACACGCATCTTTGGAGCTCTGAACTACCATGTAAGAAGACCAACCATCCTAAGGCCATCGTGCTTTGAACAAGCCCAGGCCACATGAAGAGGCCACACATGGATGTATGGCTGATGGCCTCAGCTCACATTCCAGAAGACTGACAGCACAATCACCAGAGAAAGATGTATTCAAACGATTCTGGCCCCTTCTTATCAAGTCACCCCCCAAACATCATACTTCCCCAACTGAGGCCTCAGACATCACTGAGCACAGAGAAGGTGCCACCATTGTGCCCTTCCAAATTCCTAACCTACACAAGCATTGAGTATAATAATATAGCTGCTTTATGCCACTAAGTTCTGGAGTAGTTTTCTATGACATGATAGAAACCAGAACAACCTTGCAAAGGAAGAATCCATACTTTTAGTTTTCAAACAAGAAAATCAGAATAAAAAGAAGTTAATTAACAAAGCTTGCAGAGAAGTAAAGCAGAGGAATAATCCTGAAACAGATGAATCTGATTCTAAAATCAATGTTTATAATCATCATACTATACTATATTCCACAGAGATATCCCTACTCCTGTGTCTTTCCTATTAACATTTCCCTGGCAAAGAATTATATAGACACATTATCTGCTTCTCTAAGACCAAACCATCGTTCAGGACCATACTGAATCCTATCTTCTCCATAAAGCACACCCCTAGACTCCAAGCCTTAACAATTTCTCCCTCTTTCAACTAGTCTTGAACTTATTTTCTACAACTTTCAATCAAAGCAATTCATGAATACAGAATACTAATATTCCTAAATCACAATTATTGAATTCATTGTTTTTCCTATACATAGTCATAAGCTACCCTCTGGATTTTCAACTCCAAATGTCTATAGGATTGATCCAAACAGAAAATAAACATTAGTGAAATGGACTAGATGCAAATGAACAAAAGTGGTCTGGATTAAGTTAAACTGGGAAGCAAACTCCCCACCACCAAGCTCTAGCACAGTGATTTTCTGACTAGCATATATTACTACTGGACATAGTTTTTGTATTTTTTTGTTTATTGGCTCTCTCACCTCATTATAATATAAGCTCCCTGGGAGCAGGAATCTTTTCCGCCTTGTTTGCAGCTATATCATAATAGCCTAGAACAATAGCTGGCTTGCAGTCAGTAAATATCTGCGGAAGGAATACATGAATGAACAAATATTACCAAATAGGAGTGTGACCTTAATGTTACAAGAGCTTTACATTTTTCAAGAAAAGCCAGAAATAAGTAAGTTTATGTGTGATCTTCCACTTTCTAAATGTTGACAACTACTATAAAAAATTGTTAAGCCATTTTGGGGATGGATAAACAAAACATAGCTGCAGCTTTGGATTCAGTCTGAATGCTTGAATTTGCAATCTCTGTACCAGAGGAATTTTAGATTTTTAAAAAACCTTTCTAATTACTTAGAATAGTGTCTTGCAAAGTGTAGGTAGCTTGGTAAGCAAATAGCAACAGTGATGAAAATGTCTCAAATATTCACACTTGGGGATCTGTTACCATTCAGCTGTGCATTATTAATATGCTACTCAAGTTCCTCTTTCACATAGCAAAGAAAATTGCTTCGGCTTCTGATCTGAAATGACCACCTGGACTTCATGTGACCATCCCACATCCAAGATTCTAAAACTAAACTTTCACTCCTTCTAGCTGTTAAGTGTTGAGAAATGTCATTCTCATATGCTCTGAATAATAAAGGGGAAAGGCAGTGAAAAGAAAACAGATTAGATTTCTCAAAGGAGTGACAGAAAAAAAGGAGTCGAGTTTTAAACTATATTTCCACAGTTGATAAATAAGAGCTCCCAATGGGAATTTTGTTTTCTTTTTTATAGATTTTAGTATTTTTAGGTTATGCAATCTAAAATTTTATTTCAATTCACCTTTCAGTGTTCTCCGGTAGCATGTTTTATCATTTCTATGTAAAAATTATTAAGCAGGAATTTAAAAGTATTTATTAATCACTTAGAGATTCTTAGCTCTAATAAAAAGTCACATCTAAATAACAAGTGTATCTGGCTTTAAAATATGGGTCATTTAGAAACAAGCAACATTGTTTAGGGCTGAGAACCACTTTTAAGATACTTTAAAGAAAACAAACTAGAAAAAAGAATTTCCAGTGTACTCTATGCTAGCTGACCTATAGCAAGTCAGTCATAAACTTTTGAAGACATAAAAGGAAATGAGATGTCTTTGTGTTCCATGTCTGTGTATGGTCCAATGAGTACAACCTCAAAATACACATAGAAGATATTAACAAACATCAGAGGAATTCAACATATGAAATGATTCTAAGTCCAAAGAGTAATATGCCTACTAGCCTTCTAACAAGTCTGCATTTAAAACATAATTCTAATGATTTGATAGATGAATTCATTACAAGCGGTTTTTCAGTAATGACATTGATTTTGTATGCTGTCAGATTTTATTTTTTAAACAGATTCCATCATGATTTAAATTAAAAGTAACAGTGAGGAAAATTTCTTTAGCCAAAACTATTTTTCAAAATTTAGGTTATTTTAGATCTATGAACTTCCTACAAATTAAAAATATAGATTTCTATTCACCTATTTTGCTGTGTTCAAGCAACATGAAATACAAAGGTTACTGGAAGAGGAAAGTCACAATCTGAATTTTCTTATAGACACACAAGTGAAATGGTGAAACACAGAGTTCATAGGGCACAAAGGAAAAAGCTCAAAATTTAGGATTAAATCAACCGAGGTCTGAGGTCTAACATTTGCCCATGTTTAGACCCTGGGCAAGTTACTTACTCCTTAAACTTTACTCGATTTACTCATTTGGGAAAAAAGTGGAATCATAATACCTTGCCTTAGTGTTAATATAAAAATTAAAATAAATGCATATATATCATGTAAGCCATTGAAATGTTAATTCAACATGGTATAGTCTACCCTAATGCAATACAATTACATGTGAAAAGTGCCTAGAATACCATGATGTCACAAACGATAGTCATCAAAGAAAACCTAATTGATTCTTACTATAAATTTAATACAGACAAGGCTCCCTCTATCTCATGATTCCTAAGAAAATAAAATGAAAATAACTTGCCGGATATTATCTACAATAGAAAATCACTTACATAAAATTTTAAAGCATGGTATGTATTGTAAAAGTGTGTGTGTGTGTGTGTGTGTGTGTGTGTGTGTGTGTCTACATACAGATATGAAATAATTGTAGGATAATATGCATGGAAATAGCAAACATCAAATTCAGGACAGTGTTGATCTCTAAGGGATCAAGGCCAACGCAACGAGATCAAGGAATGGTTATACAGAGAGCTTCAACTACACCCTAGGTTTTACTTTCTCAGCAATAAACTTAGACCGAAGATGGTAAAATGTTTAGTTCTATAGTACTGACTAGTAGGTCTATGGTGTTTACTATATTACTCACCACATTTTCTGTACATATTTAAAATATGTTACAATAAAAAGAAGTAGCTTTCCCAATCATACAAAGAGAAGCAGGCAATTTGCCAAAACCGACGACAGCAGTTATTCCAGAGATGTACGATAGATGTACAATAGTTTCTTATAGTGTCTATAAGAAAATTCAGAGATGAGGAGGAACAAGGATGATAGGGGAGGGAGGTGGAGGTGGTCAGGGTGCTCTATAGAAGAGAGGTTCCTCTCTGACACTTTGAAACCAGCAAAACATATAACCCCCCAAAAGAACTAAAGAAAGAATTCTACTATATAAGACATAAAAAGGTTAGAAATGATTCATTGTTAATCCAGAAATCAGGTTACTTTATAGAGTGTACATTATCCAAAAACATCATTAAGTTGAAAATACTTACTACAACCCCACTCTTGGTGGTAGTTTCTCTGTATGTGAAGTTGCAAATTGCCCAGGCTAAATAATACGTGGACATGAGAGGGGTCTGTGAAAAGTGATCCGTAACCCATCCATCTTCCTCAAACACGGAAGTTTCCACTGGCATGTTAGATAAAGATAAGTAGGTTGCTTGATGCTTGATGCTGATTTTGAAAGTAGCCTTGTAGATTGGCTCATCAAAACAAGGAAATGCCTTTCTGGCATGTATAGGCGAAAACTGAGTAACACCAAGGAATCTGGAAAAAAAGAAAATGACATTCTCAGTTACATTTGTGTTGTGCATTAAGTTATGGCCACATTACATGCTTCTGTTGATAAAATAATATATTATTTCAAATTGCAATATTTTTCTGAACCAAACTTAAGTCCATAAATAGCATGAAAGCACAATCCATATGTAATATATTTCTCCAACAATAAAAGTTTTTCAGGGAGGTTTCTGTCTCAATTAAAATAAATTCTCTAAACCCAGAAGACTGCTTGTTAGATGAAACATTACATACGATAGGAAAAACAGCTCAATGGCATCACACTGGCCTGAACTAGAAAGTGATGATTCTCCTTTTTGGTGTGCTTCACTTTCTTCCCTGAAGCTGTACAACAAATAAGGACAATGAAACCAAAATCCAAAAACTGTCCTCAGATATATGTAGATATAGATCATCACTTAGGAAATATCTGTGCCCTAAAATTTCAGCAAGACACAGCCTGGTTTTGTTCAGAAAAAGGATTTTAAGATCTCATAAATTCTGGTCTGAATTTTGGCTCCACAACTTTCTTAGCTGTGCCATCTTGGCAATTATTAAACTTTCCTGAGATGTAGTTGGTCATTGCTGAAAAAATAAATAATCAAGTCTAACTCAAAAAGTATTATACAGCTTAGAGGAAAAGAAAGGCTGTAAAGCACCTATGACCGTGAATAGCATGGAGCAGTTGCTGATTCATATCTTCAAACTTTCTTGGAGCACAGGAACAAATGTTTATACTGAATAGTCTGGAAAACATTGTTTTTTACTACTCATAATATATGCCATATTAATATATGTTAATATACCAGATGTATATTAATATAAATATATGAATATAAGTATGTCAGTGTGAGTACACACACACATATGCATATATACAGGTATATATATGTTATATATGTATACCTATATATATGTATATCTGAAAACTTGAGTGAAACATATACGTATATGTTTCAAGTGGTATCTTATTAAAATTCCTATAGAAAGCACCTTCTATATTCTTTTATGGTTATGGTTACAAATGAAGGCAAAGATGAAGTACTTTAAGAAGGACACTCTTCAGCCGGGTGTGGCGGCTCATGCCTGTAATCCCAGCACTTTGGGAGGCCAAGGCAGGCGGATTATGAGGTCAAGAGATCAAAACCATCCTGGCCAACATGGTGAAGCATCATCTCTACCAAAAACACAAAATTAGCTGGGCATGGTGGCATGTGCCTGAAGTCCCAGCTATTCCAGAGGCTGAGGAAGGAGAATCGCTTGAACTTGGGAGGCGGAGGTTGCAATGAGCCGAGATTGTGCCACTGCACTGCTGCCTGGGGACAGAGTGAGACTCTGTCTCAAAAAAAAAAAAAAAAAAATAGAAGTTCACTCTTCTAAATAAGAAATCATACATGACAAAGGTTAATTAAACTTTTTAATAATACTAGTTATGAAACGATATAAAGCAAGTCAATATTAGAATGTTAATAGAATATTATTGCGTTCTGAAGCAATTTCTTTAAAAGGCTTGAAGTAGTTCTGCCACCATTCCTCTCTCCATTATTCATGATATACATGGTTAATCTAACATGGCAACTTTCCCACTCAACCCAGACTTGGCCTCAGAATTACTCTCAGCACAGCATTTCAGATGACTACTGCCAATCAATACGGGTTGGCATGCGTATTGAATCTTATTGGCTATCCCTAGCTTGAAGCACGAGGTACAAATTTTACACTATTTTTAAATTACAGCTTACTTTGATCATTGAGGACCTAATTTCTTAAAGCTTAGTTTTAGAATAAAGAAAAATAAAACCTTTTAAAGATTAATTGTTGTTCTCATAGACAAGGTTTTTGAGAGTTATCTTGGAAACAGCATCAGGCTGCTACACGCCAGGCTTTTAGTTAAGTGACTTAACTGTCTGACCCTGTTTTTTCATTAGTAGAAGGAAAATACAATGTTTTCTAGGCTTCTCTTACAAAAGTTAAAATAATAAAATGAGATAATATATGGAAAATAAATTTTAATTGTAAATCATACAAATATGAAGTTAAAGCTGGAAGCAATATTAGAAACAAGTTGTCCTACTGTCATAAATTTCTAAGTTGAAAAAGTGGATCCAATAGGATTAAATGATTTGTCTGAAGTTATACAGGCAATTAGCACAAAGCTGGGTCTAGAACTCACATTTTCTGAATTACATTTCAAAACAGTAAAATTAACTTTTAGCCATAATTTATAAACAATGTCTTAATTCAGCTGTAGGTATCAAAGAGTCTTCTTTCCCAATTTGCCAGTTTCATGATAATATTTTTCTTAGTCTTTTCTGCTGCTAGTAATACACTTTCTGCTTAATGCAATGTCAGTACCTTTTAGTTAAAATGTACTATTTAAAATTTTGTCTTCCTATGTTTTTACCTTACATAATGCTCATGAATCTTATCTTTCAACTTATTAATTAAAATGTCCATTGAGCTTAATATTTCTCAGTGAGGCTATTTAAAAGATGCCCATGGGATTTTACATATGAGCCAAAGTTATTCCCTTTTAACTTTGAAATATCTGAGAACTCCATTTCAATCACTGAATGAATATTGTCTGCTATCTGAGAGTTTTATACTATACAGGTTGAGTATCTCTTATTCAACATGTTTTGGACCAAAGGTGTTTCAGAATTTGGGTTTTTTCAGATATTAGAATATATGAATTACATACTACCATCTGAGCATCTTTAACCCAAAAGTCCTAATAAAAAAATGTTCCAATAAACATTTCCTTTGAGCATCATGTTGGTGCTCAAAAAGTTTTGGGTTTTGTAACACTTTAGATTTTGGATTTTTGGAGTGGGGATACTTACCTTGTATTAGGTACTCTGTATAATTTTTTACCATACTACCAATTTTGTATTCAAGGCCTTTGCAGTCTAATTGAAAAATATATTTTCCATGAAATATATATATGTATATGTATAATATTTTTCATGGGAAATGAAAGGACAACTAATAATACTAGGGGAAGAGTTCTGCAAGAGTTCAACAGAGAGGTTGTAATTAGGATGAATTAGCCTTTAAGTAAAAATCAAAGATGTCTTTGATATTAAGTAATTAGTGGGTAAGAAGTTATTAGGTGTAAAAGATGTAAATACCTCTGGGCTAAGGATAATTTGATAGAACAAATATTTATGCAGAGAAAAAACATAGTACAGTCTTTTTGCCTTACCAAATAAGTAAGTAAGGGAAGGTAGCAATTTAAATCACTGATCCTCAGGGTTGAAAAGAACTATAAAGATCACCTAGTGACTTCTTCTGCAATTAATATTCTTAATGAATTCATACACACAGTATATATCTATGCACAGAGGGCCACCATATATTCTGATAATGTCCAAATGAGGAAATACCAATTTCACAGTCTGGCACCTGAAGATGATTGCAATTGAATTTCAATTCAGTACTTAGAAAATCAAAAAAGTCCCTTGGTAAAGAAAAGCAGTTGGACTAGATTACATTTAAGGTCTTTTCCAAGCTTGAGATCATATACTGAACAAACATCAGAAATAAAATATTCCCCAAATATGATAGGTTTTTAAAGATATTAAATTACACTACCACTAAATAGCTTTTTACTACAAGTCCTATAATGCATTTGCTTCTTTTAATCATTCATTTCTGAGTGTTCAATACTGGGGAGAAAAAGATAAATATATATGTTTCCTTCCTGCAAAGAGTTTCTATGCTAATAAAATAAATTAAACATATACCTGGACAGTTATTATACAAAAAGCCATGACAAAGAGGGAAAAATGTATGAAGAAATTACATTCTTCTAAAGCAAATTTCTCAATGTTGGCACTACAGACATTTTAGACTAGATAATTATTTGTTGTGGGGACTGTCCTGTGCCTTGAAGGATCTTTAGCAGTATCCCTGGCCTCTACCACTAGATGCCAGTATCATCTCTCCCCAGTTGAGATGGGCAAAAATGTCCCTGGACATTGCAGATGTCCACTGTAGGAAGAAATTGTCCCAGTTGAAAGTCACCAGCTTAAACAACTCAAAGAAGGTTTTATGAAAAAGAAAGCATAAGAATTGGTCTTAAAACCTGGGTAGAAGTTTAAAGGTCAGAGTTGGATGGAGAAATGAGTAAGTTGACTATAGGTAGCACAGAAATAAGCCTTCAATAAAGTTTTCACTGACATACTAAGCTTGTGCCCTGTCTTCTGTCTTGTAGATTGTGGTTACATCAGATCTCAGTATTTCAAGTTCATCTGTAACATCTTTTTCACCCTTGATACTCTTTTTTCTAACAAAGAGAGCCAGTTTCAGGTCAGTCAGTGCCCTTAACAGGCAACAATGCCTGTAGAATTTCAAAACTATAATTTTGTCTTCACTGCATATATTTTATGGTTGCCTTTAATTGGTGGAAGTGAGACTTCTCTTCTTCTTACTGTCATTAAAAACATCAAAGAGGCCCATAGCAACAGTGATTTTGAAAATAAAATAATGAGTTTGGAGTGAATTTGTGGTGAGTTTGAGGTGGTAAGCAGGATGCCAAGTGTAAGAAATAAAAAAAAATTGATTAAAAATAGAAATATGTTAATATATAGTATAGACATGAAAATACATGTAAATACAGCAAAAAGTAAAACAAAACAGCAAAAGGCAGAAGATAATGGGATAAGTATTTTGCTGTCTGTTATGCTCCTGCTTTTTTAAACAAAATCATTTTTATCTTTTAATGAATCTGTCTGTTACCATAAAAAAATTCCACTTTCAAAAGTGACATTCTGGGAGTGTGATTCCTCGAATGTCATTTTAGCATAACTGGAAAAATGTGAATAACATACATGTATTTTAATTCTCTTCTATCTAAAATAAATTACTTTATTTTCTTAACAACTTGTCTATTTGACATTTTGGTTGAGCTAAGAAGGAAGGCTTAAAGCTCCATGTTGCCTCTGAAGGATATAGAGAATTGATTTCTTCTTATTTCTGCGGAAGTTCACCAGGCAAGCTACTTGTGTCAAGTCATTATGATAACATCCAGCAGAAGTAATGCATTAATGCTGGTTGATATTGCCAACAAATTACAGTATGTGATACAAAACAATTTCTGCTCTATTATTTTCAGTTTGCCTTTTCATAAAGGTAAGATATGCAGAGGAGACAAACATTTGCATAACATGGTTAGTATTATTCAGATTGATTCAAGGCATTTCACTGTGGAATCCACCAAAAACGAGAAAGCCTCACAAACAGCATGGATCATTTGAAAGATTTCCTTTTTGGCCACATCTATGCATAACACAGTGAAATGATTTTGATTTTGAACCTACTTATTTCTTTAATATTGCAGTAGTTTAAGATTGGTAATAAAAACTCCCAAGACCTAAAGAAAAGTTTCAGTGGAACATCTAGTTACTATTCAACTGATTGCAGTAAGTAGACTGTTACAAGGTCATGGAAGTTACACGTGTCCCGTTTTAAATTGTTAATCCAAAATGCAAATTGTTACCCGATGACAAAATTCTTTAAGCCAAAATGGGTCGTTGTTTAGACTGTGTGTTTTTATGCACTTCAATGAGTCATTAAACCTCTGCTATTTCAGAAGGGAAGTACTCCTGCTGAATATTCAATACTATAAGCAAGTGTGTAGTCTATTTTTTTTTTAAATAACCATTGGAGTAAACTAAAAACATAAGGCAATAATGCCAGCAATATGTATGTAGGAAGTGGTGCATATGTGAATAATCGTGTTATAAAAACAGAGCATAATATTCATAATTGTTTCAGCATTTATGTACTAAATATGCTTACCAAAAATATGTACTGAGTACTTGATCATCATTGTTGAAGGATATTATGAGTGCATTAAAATAACTTTCCCAGGCCATAATATTAGGTTTTCATAAAAATAAATAAAATTAGTGTCTGAGATTCATTTGCTTTTTTTTTTACTGGAGAGAGGCAAAACATTATATAAGCATTATAAAGTACTGCTGTTGTCAAAACTCACATAAAGTCTTGGGAACAATATCTAATGACTGAGATACCTTTCCTTGATACTTAGGGCTTTTCTTCTTGCTGTCCTGGTGCCCTGCTAACCCTTCAGTCTCTGGTTCCTGCTATTCTCACTGCTAACAGAGAGCAGTGCTGAAATCAGAGAATTGTGTGTTTCTTCTGTTTCCCTCAGTCTTTCTGCTCACTCAGCACTCTCCATCTCACAGTATTTGATCCAAGCTGGGGGTTCTCTGGCTGAAATACCACAGCCTTTCTTTTCTCTCTCTTCTTTCTGGTAACCAGGCTCTTCTTCTTCCTTTCCACCTTCTTTTCCCATTCCCTGTCTTTTGAACTCTGCTTAGGTTGGAAAAACAAACATCAGCCAAAGGAATGTCCATGGTGACCATTTCTCTACTGTTCTGTCAGCAAGGGGAAACCTCAAAGCAAGAATGTTCATCCTACACATCCTGGTACTAGTCCAAGTAATAGATCTCCAGCCATGGAATAATAAAATTATATTTAATAACTACGGATGTGCTTACCAATTATCGGACAGTTCTAAGTGCTTTATTACTGATGTAATTGTCACAACAACCCTGTACAATAAAATATCATTATCTCCACTTTCCAGATGAGGACACTAGACACACAGCAATTAGGAAATCTGGTCAAGGTCTTAAAGCTAATAAGTGGCAGAGACAGGACATGAGGCCAAGCAGTCTGGTTCCACAGTCCCTGCTTAGGGGGAAGAGAATGACCACACTAAATACACACACTTTTCCATCCAGCAACACAACAAAAGTGGACTATTTTTTTTTTCAAAATATAAAATTTTTTACAATAATCTATGTTTAAAAGATGTTGAAAGCAACCAACAACCATAGTTTTTAAAGTACTTTCTTTGTCTATCCTCTGACTTTTTTTTTTAGTTGTATAGTGAGGAAAGATTTGAATGATTAAAACAAAACTTCATCCTGCAGCACACACATAGGTGTGCACTGGGAGGAATTAATTTATCCTGTCCCTGTACAACTGGGGCCAGAGCTTCATAAATGTCAGACCCACCCAGGCATTCAGACGCTTGAAGGCAAAGAGGGCAGGAAGAGTGAGCCTGGGTTCTTCACCCTAACTCAGCACCATGCAACATTGCCAATCTTAGTCTACCCTCACAGTTCCACCACCATCATGCAGCTGTGCCTGTTTGTGTGCCATTTCAGGTTGCTCAGGAACCTGGAAAAAGCAGGAAACATTTTTCACATTTGAATTTTCCAAAATTCTGCCCAATATAATTCTGTCTGTGGGAGAAAGCATGCACTCTCCCGTAGTATAAAGTCGGATGGCATGGAACTTTGAAAAATCCTGGTGGAAGCTGGCCACTAATGTAAATCTGGGAAGAAGTAAAGAACATGCGAAGAATTAAGAAATGATGATGATGATGATGGTGATGATGAAGATTATGATTGCTGGGGTTTGGGAGGATGAACCTGGGGGCGAAGGAGGGATGCCCTTCTTTACAGACGTAAAACATTTATGCCTTAAAGGTAAATTCTTTCTTCCTCACCATTTTTTATCAGTCTTTGAAGTCCTACTTAAAGAGGTAAGTCCTATTTTTGTAATCATATTGACCAGATGTCACCATTCTCAAGCACACCTAAAACATCATCCTGCATTGTTTTCTCAAGCCCAGCCACACAAGCAGTGGCAACAATCAGTTTAAAGAAACAAACATGTTGTACATACTAAACAAATACTGGGAAAGCCAGTATCGGATCCATCTTTATTTGAAAGAGATCCAAAGCAGATAGGCTCAGTTTGGAGTTACATTGAATAAATAAAAACAAAGGCAATTGCACAGGCAATAAAAGCAAAAAAATAGACAAATGGGATTACATCAAACTAAAAAGTTTCTGCACAGCAAAGGAAATAAACAACGGAATAAAAAGACAACTTACAGAGTGGAAGAAAATATTTGCAATCTGTACATCTGATAAATGGTTAATAAACAAAATATATAAGGAAATCAACTCAATAGCAAGAAAACACACAACCTGGTTTTTTAAAGTGGGCAAAAGACCTGAATGAAAATTTCCCAAAAGAAGACATATAAATAGCCAACAGGTATATGAAAAATTGTTCAACATCACTAATCATCAGGGGAATGCAAATCAAAACCACAATGATATTATCAACTCACACCTATAAGAATGGCTATTATCAAATAGACAAAAGATAACAACAGTTAGCAAGGGTGTGGAGCAAAAAGAACCCTTGTACACTACTGGTGGAAATTAGTACACTATAAATTAGTAAAGCCATGATGGAAAACAGTATGACGGTTCATCAAAAATTAAAAATAGAACTACCATATGATCTCGCAATCCCACTATTGGGAAATTATATATCCAAAGAAAAATAACTCATTATGTTGAGGCCGGGCACAGTACCTCATGCCTGTAATCCGAGCACTTTGGGAGGCCAAAGCAGGCAGATCATGAGGTCAGGAGTTTGAGACCACCCTGTCTAACATAATGAAACTCTGTCTCTATTAAAAATACAAAAATTAGCTGGGTGTGGTGGTGCATGCCTGTAATCCCAGCTACTCAGGAGACTGAGGCAGGAGAATTGCTTGAACCTGGGAGGTGGAGGTTGCAGTGAGCCAAGATCATGCCATTGCACTCCAGCCTGGGTGACAGAGTGACAGAGTGACACTCTGTCTAAAAAAAAAAAAAAGAGAGAGAGAAAGAGAAAAAGAAAAGAAAGAAATAAATCATTATGTTGACGAGATATCTGAAACATGGTTTATTGCAGCATTATTCAAAGTAGCCAAGATACAGAACCAATCTAAGAGTTCATCAATTAATGAACGAATAGAAATAAATGTATACGCACACTAACGAAATACTATTCAGCCATAAAAAGAAGAAAATCCTGTCATTTGGGACAACATGGATGAACTGGAAGACTTCATGTAAGTGAATAAGCCAGGCATAAAAAGACAAATGAGATCGCATGATCTCAGTCATATGTGGAATCTAAAAAAGTCACCCCGATATAATTAGAGTAGAATGGTGAACGGAAGTTACCAGACACTAAGAGGTTAGGGGAAGAATGGAGTTGAGGAGCTGCTGGTCAAAGGACATTAATTACTTACATTAAAGGAATAAGTCGGAGAGATTTACTGTAAAGCAGCGTGACTACAATTAATGACAATATGTTATGTTCTTGAAGAATGCTAAGAGAGTGGATGATAAGTATTCTCAGCATGAAAATAGCTGTGCAAGGTGATGCATTTGTTAATTAGCTACATTTGTTCCAAATATACGCATACTTCAAAACATCAGGTTATACACAATAAATATATACAATTTTATGTCAATCAAAATAATTGGAAAAAACTGTGTATTTACTATCCAGGGTGATCAAATCGAATGGCACTACAGAAATCACAGCAAGACAAACAACAATTGCATAAATTTTCTCCCTGAGTGAGTCATTATTAAATGGTCAGAGCTTCTTTTTTAGTAAACATTGTCGAGATACGGTTTACTGGTGGAATTTTGAATTGTGTTCAAAATCCTGCACTGAACTCAGTCTTGCCATATGGTTATGTGAGCCTGACATAAAAACAATGAGCTAAGTCCATTAAGGAATCATACATAGAAAAAAGTTTTTACAGAAACAAATGGTTCTCAAAAGATTTTTTCAGTTCACAGCCCTCAATAGAGGAAGATCCTACTTGCTCATGTTAAGCTATCTTCTTAGCAAAGTGAATGGGAGAAATGAAGCTGCTTTCAATCTAAAACTAATGTAGTGAATTTCTTGTTATTATTAAATATCACGAGTATTAATTCATTCTGAGAAAATTAGAAGGCATCAAATTACACACACTAACACCACAGTAGAGCAAATGCCTATCCAGAGATAAAATCCTCCATTCTCTCCCCAAGATTTTTGCAAAAGGATGGTCCCAATTCTCTTTGAGAACTACCACTATTATTTTCTCATTTTACCTGGAGATGATAGTTTCTCTGTAAACAACCCTTTATAGAAAAGGACCTCCTATTTTTAATGTCATCTTTCACTTTGGCATGTTATAGACCCTATCAAAGTTTGTCAAGGAAAATAGTCTCCCTTTTGAAATTGAATAGAATGTTCTTTATCTTGGCTATATTTACCTTTCAATCCAACCATCTGGATCTAAATTAAGGTACCCTACTTTGAACATGGGTGTGCTCTCCATCTGGCTACCCAAAAGCGGCAATTATTTCAGGTAAATGAACATTTTATCTAATTCTAAGCAAGCATATTATCTTGTCGTAGACTATGGCATAAATACATATCCATTTTTATCTGCCTGCTGCACACCTAGTTGATGAAAAAGTGAGTATGTATTCTGCCTAATTTACTGCTTGGTTTGTAAACATTTTGATTTTAAGAGAATTTATTTTCAATATTCAACAAGTGTAGTAAACAAGAGTAGAGAATTTGTCTCAACTTGAAAAAACCTTGGGCTTCAAGAGGGTCCTCATCTTTTAACCTTTGTACACTACAGTATGGAAACCAGGAAAAGCAAGTCTTCCCAGTTGTACAAAGCCAGACTACCTACAACACCCAGCAGTGGATAAAACCTTCCAGGGGTCCAAGGTATATAGCACACAGTGGAATTTAATTTTCCTGCCATCACCAAAATTCTTTTGCTCAGATCTCTGAGAAGCGAGTTGAAGAATCAGAACTGATAGGATTTTAACGAGTTATTGTTTCCACATAGGCTAAGAGAAGTGGACTGCATGGTAGTATTGGTCTTTTAAGTATTTCAAGTTGCTCAATATGACTTCCTTTGCCAGATTAAATATTTGTTTTTATTACAGATATTATCCTATAATTAAACTGACAAAATCATATCTAACGAAAGACCAAAATATTTAATTATTAATCAAATAAAAATTCAGTGTTTGCATCTGTGCCCTACATGAAAGTGGGTTTTAAAATGCCAATTTACATTACATTTTGTGGACAAACCTACCAATAAAAGTATAACCCTATCTGAGATGCTGATATGGGTCTCTTTAAAAATGCTCCAAGTGGCTTTAGTAACAAAGAAAAAGCTTAATAAGTAGAAAGTTTACATAACTATGAAATAATTTATTAGATTCATTTCTTTTGCCTTATCAATTCCAGCAGAAACATCCAAGAAATTATCAGCACTCTGGTAATAATAACGAAGAAAGGAAAAATGAGGAACAAGGACTTTCTCTAAGATGCTGTTTAGAAACAAAACAATGCTGGGATTTTCAGAACTCTGAGTCCTGTATTTCTATTGGGATGAAGAGTTTAACTATGTATGAACTAGGTTAAACTTCCACCCAACTTATTTACTTCTTTGGGGAAAACTACAGGAGAGAGTTTGAATACAAATGTGCACTAGGGGTAAAGGAAATCAGTTATGGGTCAAGCAGAAACATCTGGTCTTTTTAAAAGTACTTTTAATTTGAAAGCACTGACCAAAACAAACTCAGTTCTGCCAAATATATTTTGGCATGGCTCAAAAAACAGGACTTGTTGAAAGCATTTATTTCACCACAGCAAGATGTATCAGTAATGATATGCAACTCCCACTATTGACATTTTGACATAACAAGCTTGTTCTTAAACACAGCATGCAAATTTGTTTTCTATGCCTTTCCCCCATATTTGATATAATTCTGGGTTTAAAACGATTTTTAATCTGTATTCTTTAGAACATGTTAGAGGAAGTGGTAGAAGGGGATTTAAATGATCCATATCTGATGTCAGGAGTTAGAAAGTGAATAATTTATACATTCACTCATAGGAGGTTTTAACTATCATACAACTACTAAAGCATTGGGTATTTTATTTATAGGAAGTTGCTTCATAGAACTCTATAAATAATACAACTTTTGCTTACTTTCACAACACATTGCAATTTCCACAGCCTCTTGTACAATAACTTCTTCTGAGAGGTTCCAAACCGCATCAGCTCTGTCTGGACCCGGGATTGGAGAACCAGAGTTCAAGTCCTAGCTCTCCACTGACAAGCCTGCTGACCTCCAGGGCTCTGGGCTTCTCTGAGCCCCAGTGTTCTGCTGTTGTAAGAATCACCTGAGAAAAGGAGAGGCTCTGCCTCATTACTGATCTATAACCTGCCTCCTCTTCTAAAGTCGTTGGTTTAATTTTTAAGCTCGACTTGGTTGTTCATCAGCCATTTAATTAATTGAAGTTATTTTAGCAATGACGGAGTTAGAGCAAAGAAAAAGAATCACTTACTCATTCCACAATATACCTGAGAGCTTACTGCCACAAGACACTCAAGAGAGCTAGCATTTATGGTGGGCACTCTATATGCCAGGCACAGGGGTAAGGGCTTTGTAATGCATTCACTCATAAACATCTATACAACTTCTAAAGTAGGATATTATTATTGGTATCCCCAAGTGAGAATGAAAAGTCTACTCTCTAGAGCCAAACTCCCAGGGTCTAAATCTGTGCTTTGTCTGCTCACTCTTGGTGATCTTGGTCAAGCTATGTGACCTACCTGTGCCTCCATTTCCCCACTTGTAAAATAAGGAATGCTGATAATAGCATCTACCTCATAGAGTTCTTGTCGGATTGAGTTCATGGGTGTGCAATAAGTACTAGAAGTAGTCACGTCAAGAAAAGGTTAATTACCTTCCTCAAACCATCACCACAGTTAGATGAACAGCAGAGATTCGAACTCAGTTCTATTGGATTATGAAGTCTGAGATCTGAACAAGTGATGAAAAGCTCCATGGCCTCTCAGAATTTTTTTTTTTTTAAATACAATACTACCCAAATGTAAAACCCGCCAAAGATACTCACTAACAAGGCATTTGGGACTGACCACTACCTTTTCCATCCTTCACCACTGGAATCATCTCCAGAGACAGCAATTCATGAACAAGCAATTCATGAAAAAATTGGAGTCGCCCTGACTTAGCACAGAGCTGGCAGCGCCCGCGCAGCTGCTTCTCCCTGGGTTTGGCCTTTGCAACCTCCACCCCCGTCCGGGTTCTCTCAGCCTATCTCTGAAAACCACTCTTTTCACTCCGAATCTCAACTTGAAGTTTGGGGAAACTTTATTCAGCCAAAGCCCATCCTCAGCTCTGCACCTGGCAGGGGACTACTACAGTCAGGGGAGATGGGCATGTTGGGGCGGGGGAGGGACGGTATGTCCCTGACCTGCCCTGGCATCCTAACCTGGATGCGCTGCTGTCTTGACCTTTGGCGCTCAAGAATTTTCCCTGGACGGTAACTTGGCAAGCTTTTCCTGTCATTCTGGCATCGCTCAGATTACCAACTATCCTTCAGAAAAAGAGCCCTGCGTTTTGATGGCTAAGGAACTTTGAAGGGAAGAGGAGAGGTCCCGACTAGAGGAGGGGGCGGCATTCATCTTTTGGCACGGGTGAGTCAGTTTGCGGAGTTGGCAGCAGGGAGACCCCGAGGCATCTAGGAGACCCCGAGGTTCTGACTGCCCTACCCAGCTTTCGTTTCTTTCCCCCACCCCTGGCTTCCCAGGTACTGGAAGCCAGCTGGGTCCCGGGGGTCGCCGGCCGCCTGAGGTTCGAGCAGCGCGGCGGGGTGGGGCGGCGCGGGGCACCGCCTCCCTCCATACCTTCTCTCCCCGTGGAGCACATAGGAGCTGCGGAAGAAGCCCAGGAGCTCATTCTCTATGAGCGCGTTGTAGATAATCTTCAGATTGTAATTCCTCTGCGCGTCCAGCGTCCTATTCAGCACCACCACTAGGACCTGGGTTTGCGGATAGAGGAAAAAACCGGCCACTGGGACAGCCCCGAACGCCCGGTCCTCGGCCAGCTGCACCTTCTCCACCGCCACTCTGGAAGCGTGCAGCACTACGTAGCGGGTGGCGTTCCGGCACGCGATCTCCACGTTGACCTCCCCGGAGAAGGTGAAGTTCTCCATGAAGGCGGTGAGCATCAGATTGTAGTGCAGCGGCTTCAGGTGGCCCGACAGGCGAAGCTGCGTCCACGGCTGCCAAGGCTCCCGCTCCTCCTCCGACGGCGGCTGGGCGGACGGGGTTCCCGGACTGGCCACCCCACCAGCGTCGGGCTGCAAGGAGTCCCCGCCTGCGTGGTGGTTGCGCCGGGCCGATCCGGGGATGCTCCCGTTGCCGCGGTGCTCCGGAAAGCCCGCGGGGCCACCGTCGGCGCCTGGCGTGGCACTCGCCCCGCACTCGTCGAAGCGCAGGCTGAGCAGCACGGCGAGCATGGTGACCGCGAGCAATGCCACGAGGGACACGGCGAAGGCCAGCACAAGCCGCCTGTGTACCGCGATGTGGCGCTCCGTGGTGCGGGGTCGCACTCCCACGGAGTCTGCCCACGGGTCCGAGAGCCCCCTGCCGCCAGCCCGAAGCGCGGCGTCGTCTTCCCCCATCGTGGCCGCGAAGGGTGAGCTGCTCTTCTCGGCCCCCTCCTCCTCCTCCTTCTTCTTCTTCCTCTTCTTTTTCTTCTTCTTTTTCTTCTCCTCCTCTTGCTCCCCCAGCTCGCCGTCCAGGGCCATCACACCGCCTCCTCCTCCTCCCCCGCCCCCTCTCGCACCCCCCGCGAGCGGGCCACCGGGGCCACCGCCAGAGCAGGCATGGGAGAGCGCACGCGGGCCGAGGGCGCGCTACTGGGAATGCTGGCCCGGGTTCTTTTAAGACGGGTTCTGGCCACCAGCGACGGCAGCTTCAGCGACCCCCATCAGCCCCGCCTCACTCTGGACTCGGGCTGCCGAGGCGCCGGGCTGCGAGCTCTGGGACGCGCCCAACTTGGAAAGCGTCTTGCTTGCCCAGCGCGCGCTACTTCTCGGGCAAGCACCCGGCGCTGGGGCACATGCTGCTCCCGCCCCTGCGCGCCTGCGGCTCCCGGCTGTCCCTCCCCTGCGCCGCGCTCTCGCCTCGCTTTCCGCGGGAGGCTTCCAACCGGTCCTTGGCTGGGGAGAAGGACGGGAGCAGTGGGGAGAGCGAGGGTGTGGAGGGGGAAGTTAGGGCTTCCGCTTTCTCCCCCACTCCAGCGGCGGCGTTCAGTCCTTTGGGTGGAATGTGCTCGCAGCAGCAGTGACGGCGGCCACAGCACGGGAGGCACCCGAGCCATACACCCTGCAGCTGGAGAGGAGAGGATGGCCGAGGTGGGAGAGACTAGAGTGAACCAGCAGGAGGAAGTCCTAGGGCCGCGAAGCTACGACCGAGATCCGTCCTGGAAAAGCCTTCTCCTCCACCCTGGGCACTTTAAGCGGCGGTGGCGGCAAACAGCAGGAGGTTGCAGACCCGACAGCGAGCCTCCCTCTTTCCAATCTTGCTCTGCCCTCCGGAGATGACAAGTGAGAAAGAAGTGTCCGGCCGGGCCATCCCCTTCAGGTAGATGAAGCTCTGGGTTTGCTCCATATCCCCAGGGGGAGAGCCGAAGTGCGTATGTGCGAGCGCGTGTGCATGTGTGTGCGTGTGTGTGCGTGTGTGAATATACACAGGCTCCGGGTTTAGATTGCCAGGGCTACTCCAGCTGCATTGAGGGACTGAAACTCCCCGAGAAAGGCAGAGAGAGAGCGCGCGCGAGGAGGCAGGAAAGGCGGGAGGGAGGGGAGCGGTTGAGCGGCAGAGGCAGGCGCTGGGAGATTAGAGAGCTTTTCTCCGCTCTGTCACACCAGACACCCACAGCCACAGAGGGGGTTGCTGAGCCGCCTGCGAGAAGTACATTGTAAATCTTCAGCGCAACAAGCCCCGCAGTCACCCCTCTTCCTGACTCCTTAGCCCCACCGCGCTCCACGGAGAGATCCTTGGAGCCTTTGGCTATTAACAGAGAGAGCAAAGAAAGACCCTGCTGGGGAGATGTGGCTGTGTCAGATTTCACATCAAGCTCGACAGAGGATTTGGAGGATTGTATGTAAATTGAAATAAATTCTCCAAAGCCTGACTACATATATTACATTATACTGTGTGATGTGTCCAGGTGTGCAGCACTAAAATAATGGTTAGCAATGAAGCATTAAAATCCTCCGGAAGTAAAGACCAAAGCAAGGTGATGTTTTCCCCATAGGATAATTTCTATGTTTAGATTGGGGAAATGATTAAAACACAATGCCTACAGTGTAACATTCAGGACCAAAAGCTTGAGACTGAGAAAAGCTGGGCTATGAGCTTAATACAGTGAACGAATACATTCCATGACTGGTCAGTGTTTCATTGCACCTAGCCATAATTACTTTCATGCAGCTTACCAGTGTTACCATGAAAATTGTTTAAACTTTATTAAGATAGTTATCAATAGACAGTTTGCTGACAGCAGGCAGCATCAAAATAGGATCGTAGCTGGTTATGGACTCTTGCCTGAGCACACTGGAGTTTAAAAATATAGTGAAGAGTATGTATATAAGTATCTGGGACATCCAACCCTCACAATTTGTGTGAAGAACTTTAATTGGAACAATATTCAGAAAACAGCCACCCCAAAGGTGACAGCTAAGAAGCAGGAGTCTCCAGTGTTTAATAAAACAAAATATGATTGGCTTCTGGGTCAATTAAAAAAGTGACTAGAAAGAACATGAGGTAATTCCTTTTTACATGTTTCTTTCATGTCTTCAAATCTTGAAGACATTTTACAAATCGTGTCCATAGCTATTTTATTACAAAAAGGAATGGTTAATGCTTCTGACTTTGGAGTACTAAAAATAGACAATTAAAATATTGTGTTTGCCTTTAAAAGCATGACCAAAGAGAAGAGACCAATTACAGATCAACCTTAGTCTGATAACCACTAAAAAAAACACAGCCCTGCTCGAGGAAGCCCTTTTCCATTTATCCCCAGATGGGATACATGCTCAATGCCATGCATTTTAAATGTCCATTTGAATCATTTTTAAGTGATGATGAAAATAAGTGCCAGGGTGGGATTTTTTAAGCATGTTGTATGTGGGCCGTTAGCAACAGACCAAGGGAAATGCCACATTCTGTTCAAGTTACTTTTTTCTGCTCTGTTTTAAAATGTCTGTGCTCTTGCTGTCCATATGTATCTGGCTGTATGCATTTTAAGAATTGAGGAGTTGGGGTTCATTGGTTTGTTTTCACAGAATCAGGAGCTATAGTGCAAGCAAGTGAGAGGAGTCCCAAAATCCTCAGCAGGTCACCAGACTTCTCTGACTTTCAGGTTTTAAACTGGTAATTCAATATTAATGATTCAATATCCATGGATTTAGTGCATTTGATTACCAGAGGCTTCTGGAATCCTTCCCAAAATTCTAAGAACCACTGCCTAAAGGAAGAGGTTACCCACTAAGGGATCTGTAAGATTTTCTCTTTCTAAAACATTAGTCAAGAAAAGATTCAAAGAAGGCTTTTTCTGTTTGTCCTTTTTTTTAAAATGTGTACAAATTTGTGGGATACATGAGAAATTTTGTTACATGCACATAATGTGTAGTGACAAGTTAGGATACTTAAGGTGTCCATCACCTGAGTACAATACATTTTTGCAAGGTATAGTCACCCTCCTCTGCTCTCAAACACTGAACAGCTAGATTCCTTCTGTCCTACTGTATGTTTGTACCCTTTAACCCAGTTTTCTTCACCTTTCCTCTTTCCCTCACTCGCATTCTCAATCTGTTATCTCTTTCCACTCTTTACCTCCATCTGTTGTTCTTTGTATTTTATCAATGTGTTTACGTACTTCTGAAAATTACTAGATGGCAAATCTCAAATATGTCAGAATTAAATAATGCATTTATCAGTTAGTAAAGTCTCTACTTACTGTGATTAAATTACTAAATGGATTATTTTTTCAGACCCGAGTGGACATATGATTATTAATATAGAGTGGACACAACTTACTAGCTCATGGATTCTCCTTAAATGTAGGTTTGCATAATAAAACTTAGTATTAAGATCAAGTAGGCAAATATTTATCTCCTTTATATCAATGTTAGAAAGGTTTTCAGCAAGTTTTCTTTTCTTTCTTTTTTTTTTTTTTTTTAATTTCTGAATGTATATACCATGCTTTCCCAAAGAAGCAAGCACTTTGGTAAAACAATTTTTAATATTCTTTTTCTAGAGGATGTTCATTCTACCTCCAAAGCAAAAGGGGGGGGGGTGACATTTCAGAGTGTGCACCTCACAAAAATATTAAAGACATAGTTTACTAATATTCCTTTTTAAAGTTCCTTTCAGTGTTATAGGTCACTGGATCTGAGATAAGTTTGATTTTGCCAATACTAGAGCCATGCAGTACCGTAAACAAGGAAATTAAACTTCCCAAAGAGCCTGATGCTTCTCTCAGAAACATGTTTGTTTGTTAGGAGAATTTTATGATTACTTTATTTAGCCAACAAATATCATTCAAGTCATGATGTGGCCACATTTGATTCAGAAACTTGTAAAAGTAAAAACAGTCTGAATATTTAATATGTATGAGGCCAAATGGAAGTTGTTTTTAATAAAATCTACACCTCGGTCCTGAAATGATCAAAATGAACTATCTTGAGTAAATGCATTGGCTTCAGGGTCTTACCTTTTGATTGTTTACACTTGAACTGCCTTTTTTTTTTTTCTTTTCACACTGGTTTGTGTATAGAACCACATACTTAGGTGCCTTTGTGTATGGTGTCTCTTCACATGTGAGTAAAACCTCATGTCCAGAAACAGCTTGACTCAGGAGAAAGAACTAGACCCTGTTCAGCTCCGGAATCCCTCCATTGCCCCAACTCAGTTACTTCATGGACTCAATTTCTCAATGTGTTCATGTAAAGCAGTTAGATTTGTGGGTATTTTTCAGCTCTGGACTTCTGTGAAAAATATACAGGAGCTAATATACTACCCTCTTTATGTTCTCAAGAAATATTTAATTAATCTTCATGAGAAGCAAAAAATAATTCATCAAAAACTAAGACTTTAATGGGTAAATTTTATAAAAGCACACTGTACAAGAAAAAGTACAGGAAGAAACAAACAAATCTTACTAGTCTGGCAGTCAAAACTAGGCTGATGTATCATATGACAGGGATATGTTTCTGAAGACCTCCCACAACTGGAGACCACTGTGAAAAAAGAATGGTGAACTTTCTGTTTAGCAACTGAAGTGGTGCCGCCATGTGGCAACAGCAAAAAATCAGTTTGAAATTTGAAACTGATCATTTGATGAAATTTTTAATTTGGAGAAATAAACATTACTGCAAAGTTTATTAATATTTTTATATTGCAAACTTTCAAAATTTCATAACATTTGGCCCACTGATCTGTTGATGTTGTTGAGGGGTTTCATATAAGCACCACCCTTCCAGATAGAACATTCCTTAAGATCTTGAAGATGAGGAAAGAATTACTTAAAATTAGCTATAATTGAGATAGTGAAATTTCACGATCTCTGCAGTTTGTCCACAACAATTAACACCTTGATTTAACTGTTAGTTGTCTGACTTGTTTATTTAAAAGGATTAATCTAAATGGAAATTACATCTAAATCTGATGATATCTTTTTACCTCATAAAAATCTGTGGAACTATGAAATTGTTTTTATCTTTCTTCATTTTTTATTTTTACTTTTTACTATATTTTCTTTTTAGAGATTAGATGTCACTCTGTCACCCAGGCTGGAGTGTAATGGTATGATGAGAGCTCATTGTAGCCTCATACTTGAAGTTGTTTTTAACAGAAACATTTCCTAACTGATTAATATAATACTATATGTTATTAGTCCCAGAAAAGTCTCATGATTATGTTTAAGCCAAGCTAGAACAAGCCTCACAGCATAAAATGGATATGTCTAAATAACAAAGGTAAGAAAAGAATGAACAAATAATTCAAGTGTTATTCCCAATTTTAGCATTAAATGTTATATCCAAAAAGAGAATTAGTATCTCAATGAAGTTATATCATTATTTGAGGGGTTCTAATGCTATGTTAAAACTCTTTAGTGCTCACTATAGTCTCTTTGGTTTATGACTTCTATAAGAAAGCTTTATCAAAAGGCAAAGTATATATCATGGAAATATTTACAATTTATTCATGAAACCTGCAAACTTAATATAAACCAACGTCTACAAACAATAGAAATTAAGTATTGTTCCAGAAATATTTCCATTGAACTAGTTAATTTGTCCAGTTACTCAAGAAATTAAAATGTACCCATATAATTGTTACCATGAACTTAAATTGCTCAAATTCATGTTTCCAGATAGATATGGCAGGAAAAATGTATGAATATAATAATAATAGCATAGATTTGTCAAGGGCTTAACTTGTGCCAAGTATTTGTCTAAGCATTTTATGCTGTCTTATGTAATCATGAAAATCATGAGGTCAATGCTATTATTTCCTCCATTTGACAAATCAGGAAACTGAGGCTGAAAAAAGATTACCTTGCCCTGAGTCATTTAATTAGTAGGTGGCAAAGCTGGAATTCAAAACTAGGCAGGTTATTCTACCACCTGTATACTTAACCTTTATGTCATACAACTTCCTGAAAGGTAGGCCAAATATAATCTACCCAACTGCCTAATGAGTACTTGCTACATTAATTGTGAAGTCAGTGCCAGGCACTATGCTAGGGATTTAGCACTGACGCATACATGGTCTATAATCTCCTTGAAGAGGACAGTGCCTGGCACATGAGAAGTGTTACGTGTTTGTTAAATAAATGAATAGAGAATAATGTAGTATGACCCTGAACAGAGAAATAATTATAATTTTGTAAGATAATGATAAAAAGAAAATCCGACAATATTATTCCTCCTGGATTGAGAACTAAGTAATTAAAAAAATTGACTAGCTTATTTTCATACTGCAGAATAAACAGTTTACATGCTTTAGGAATTTTACCTCTTCAATGCATCCAAAAATATATATTTAACACAGGCTTATTTGACAGTACAAATTTACGTAATCTGAATGGTGCCTCACCTCTTTCAAACCGTGAAAGTATCTGCTTCAAAGACACACATAGATAAATATTAATGTAAAGTTAAATAAAGACATACAATATTCAGCTTTATTTCATCCACATGTATCTTCTAGTCCATATATATTTTCTCTGTCTTCTAATAATTTATTCCCCATTCCTTCATTTCATAATAAAATATTGCTTATCACTTTAAAAATTCACTTACTACAGATAGATTCTGCTTAATATGTAAATGTTTATCAATATAGCTGTCTAAGTGAAGTAATTATGGTATTTTTTTAACCTGAGTAACACGTGGTTATTGTAAATGGGTTGATGAAGAGAAATTAGAAGAAATATGGTGACATTTTTCATTTAGATAATGAAATATCACTAGTATTGAGGTTATATATCTGTATGTAGATTTTTAAAGCTAATTTTGAACCATAGCTTTTTTTATTTTTAATAATATATAACATAATATAAAATATACATAGTTTTGCCAAGTGAGGATTCTGGTCAAAGGTACAGTCATGTCAACATGAGAAGCACACCTTCTGTTAGAGAATATATCACAATATGAGAATATATAACAAATACACAACAGTAATTGCAATTGTTTTGTTTTAAAACCTCACTGAATTCCTACTTTCAAACTATGGAAAATGATGTATTCTTATTTTTTTTCTTCAAGTACTAGATCTTCAAGTACTAGATCAAGTACATAAATTATTTATCTTCTTAATCGTGAACTGAAAAATCGCTTTTTTCTTTTTTGATCCATCCCTTTTGCTTGCTTATATTCAGAGATGTTTGCTAGAAAATCACCAATTTCTTCCACCACATGACACTATAAGATTCCACTAGGGTTACACACCAAGGTTACACCAATATCATGCCATTTTTTTCTCTGTACATGTTTTTCTGAGAGCATTGTTCCATTCACGGCCTTATACAAGCTCAGAACTTACTCTCCAGGCACCTTAAAAGTCAGGTGAAAAATATGTTTGGGGATCCAAGAATTATTCTTGAAATTCAAACAATTAGGCTTTGGCTAAAATGACTTTTTCTTGGTCATTTTAAAAATTTATTTGCATGCTATAATTAAAAATATAAAAATCTATATATGTTAGTATACTTAGTATTATAAAGTTATATATGATGGATTTTTTTACATTTATATTAACATTAAGCACTAGGCACAATACAAAAGATAAAAGGGCAACAGTCAGAGTTTATAATCAAATAATAGCCATGGAGTCTGTTTCTAGAAAAAAAATAACTTTCCTATAAAATAACTACACAAAAAATTCAATTATTAACTCTTGAAAACAACCAGCTGCTTGACTGAATGAAATTTTCGGCTCCAGAACAGTCCCTATTTTTAAAAAATGAACCTAAAGATGACTGTTTTGAGTTATCACCATATTAAAATATGGATGCTCATTTAATGAAATAGATGGTATTCTCATAATAGAATTGATTTAATATCTAACTTGCCTGTGATCTTTACTTTTGTCACTTTTCTCTTTAGTGCCACCTTGTGGGTCAGCCAGCAACAATTCATACATAGGATTTGGCGGGTGTTTTTGGTTTTTAACTCTGCTTGTATTGAAGCTAGACTTATAAAGAAATGTGATATGATTCACATGTGAGGCAATTTTGTTTGTTTTCTCAGAGACACAACCACTTCACAAGAAGATTCTGAAACTGGCCATTTTGGACACCAGAATCTATGAGACACCTGCTTCTCATAGATTAGAAATACTGGAGTCTACACAAAAATTGATGTTTCATTTACAGAATCATCACCAAACTTATCTTGCATACCATAAGTGACAATCTCTGACTTGTGATTTTTTTTAATAAGAAAAATGTTTTTTAACTCAATATCATCATTTCTACAACAGTGTCCCATGATAATTGATTCTAGATGATTTGAAACACTGCTTAATCCTGTTTTAGAAAAATCTACCGTATCTGATTTAGTCTCACATGCAACTTACTTCTAACATCAGATTGAATTTGCATTGAGTTACCTTACTCAGTTTATTTTTTAATTATGTTGCCGTTACAAGGGAATAAGGAAAAGTCAGTATAGTGCATCGAAATGTCTTTTTTAATTGAGACGCACGGGAAATGTGTTATAGGTTTCCAAACATTCTTCATGTATTAGAGATGTGATAATAATGTTTTGAATAGCCAAGTGAAAACAAATGGTTTCACCTGAACATGTTAGAATTTATTGCTAAGTTTTTCATGTGTTGTAGTGGACAAATAAATTTTTAAATTGCATTTATAGAGTCATTTCAGAACAAGTAGAAATCATATGTAATCTGGTCACTTTGAATGTGTAAGTGTTTGTGTCTGAACTCCTGCCCTATTAAGAGTTGAAGGTTATACTGTACGTTACTCAAAAAGTAATTTTCCCCGGTTATGCAATAAGACCTCAGATTTGACCTAAAACCTGAATGACATAAACTCTTTATTATCTATGCTGGAAGCACACCACCAACAACAAAAAAGTTTTAAGCATTTTTATAGGCTTGCTAAAATCCGATTATAGAACCAGGGCAGTCAAATACCATGAGTAAGACGGCAGAAACCCTAGAATTTAACTCTCATTATTCTTAATGAGTGAATCCTATGCTTTGTCTCTAAAAGCAATGTATTGTGCTTTCTAATTCAGGAAATGCATTTTAATTGCTATACCTATTGATATATCAATCTTTCCATGACATTCTAACATATATCCAGTTTCCTACAGATTTGGTATAAGAGCAAATTAAAAGATGCACTAGAATGGTAACATTTAATCTATAGTTCTCCATTTAACCGTTATGTGGCTGTCACTGAACAAGTCATGTTCTTATAGTTGAACCAAAAAAATAAAAATAAAAATAAGATATACACACACACTAGAGAAAGGGCTTATTTTTTAACCTGGGGACCATGAAAAGTTTTGACCATTCTCCGCCCCCCATGCTTCAACTTCAGCTTTAATAGTGAGAGTAGGTCTTCCTTCAGTTTAAGTTGAACAAACTTCTGCATGGGACCCTCCAGAAAACCTCTTAAACACATACAGTTTTGGGGAGAGTGTAGACTGAACTATATACAAATAGCTGATACTTCAGCACACAATTCCCAGAATACATTTTATCCTCTTCTCATTATTATTAATTATATGGGTTTTTTTTAAACAAGTTATAAGAAGCAAAACATATTTTACCTTTACTCTGTTACATATTTCAAATTAAGCAGATCCTAAATGATTTGATTACATTATATACCAATCGCCTTTTTAATATGAAAAGATTTTGATGATCTCTCTTCAATTTTTCTTAAAACGAGACTGCACTAAAGATTTTCTTGGCATTTCTGAGAATTTCATTTTCAGTTTCAAAAAATCATTTATTCCTTTTACCTTCCAATGTGGGAAAGTAATGAATATTGATTCATTTTTAGAGGTGCTAACATTCAACTAGGTAAACTTCATAAGCGATGGCTATTAATGTTCTCTTTCATCTTCTAGACAGAAAATCAAAGCTATTTAAAGTAAAGGATTTGTTTCAAATCAATGTATGTCCACAAGTCAACATTAATGTTTACAAACACTTTCCGTGGCCCTTGTATCTTATTTGGGTATGTATATGTCTTTATATCTATCTGTAAAGATATAGTTGCAAGTAGATGAGGGAGGAATGTGTATGTTTCTAGATGGTCTGAATAAAGTATTTATCACTATGCTAACCTGCATAAAATGCACCAATGGTTCCTTGTGCTACTCCTCCATTTTTAGTGGTTACCAAGACAGTAAAAATAAACTTACAAACATTTAATTATAACACTGTGATTACAGAATTTTTTTAATTCTATGAGATTTACTTATAGTCGCTTTCTGTTTATTATTCAATGTTCTATAGCAGTTTCCTTTTAAATGTTCAGAGCAGGAGCTATACCTTCTAGGATGTGCAAATAATCAAGTCCTAGCAACATTATAAAATATAATCCACATTATGAATCAAACAGAATGAGCCTTCAGATCTGATTGCCTAAGGCTCAAAATGTTAATGCTCCTGAAATACCTTGTACATATTAGCTAGTTGAAATTGCACTAAAACAAAAGAACGAATTGTAGTCTTGACCTCAGTCTCACTTCACCAGCCTTTGCCTGCTACTGCCAGCCTGAGAGGGGAGCTTCTGCTCTGCAGATGGATGGACAGCTGCTGACCCTCGCCCCTGTCTGTTCCCACAATTCCAAAAGAATTAGGCCTGAGGAACTTTATCTTCTAGTGTTCCATTATAAACTGACTTTATTAAATTTTTTTTCAAAGTTCAGTATCCTTCAGTTCTTTCTCGGGAGTACAAATTGAAGAGACACAGAGCCAGTTCCAAATGAACTGAAATTGTTTTGTAAAAAATTAATTCAAACAATAATGCCATGACAAAGCACTCTGAATTTTTCCATTCCCAAGCTATTGATTCTAAAAAAGAAACAATTATAAATTATCCACATGCTCTCATTTATTAGTCTAGAGCTTTTGCCCAAAGAATTATTTGCCAAGGTAATATATAGAACATCACGATGATTTACTTGCTTTTCTAATACCGTTTTGCCCACAAACTCTATAGAACTGAAAGTATGTCCGCAGCAAAAGAAGTTCCACTAGCAACTATAAAAGAGAGCTCACTAACAAACAGTAAGTATCTAAATTAAAGAGAAAGGAGCCGAATTCCATTTTCAAAAGCCAGAAGTCTGCGGTAGGTAAATATCACAGATAGCATTGCTTATTATGTATAACAACTAAGAGTAATCTATCATTTTTTAAAATCCTCAAAATAGGTCTCTGCCAGCCACATTACCACCTACAGAAAAGTTTGTTATGTGCCTGGTTTTGTAATGTCCAGATAACTTTACACTAAGCTTAATAACCTTCGTTTACCCAAAAGCGATTCCAAAATTGTATGGTAAATGAACAAATGAACACTAAACAAAATGATAACTTAGTGCTTTAACTGAAAGATAATTTTCTGTACCCTTTGGAGTCCAGTCCAGTACCATCAAGATCTGGGAACATACAACCAGTAGGCATTTTGACTTTTTCTCAGAAATTCATTATCTACTTTTTAAATACTTACTTAATATTTCAAGAAATGAAAGAAAGGGGGGAAATATCTAAAATTTTAATCTAAATCTTTCTCAAACTATACCTTTCAAAGACATAAAATACTGTATGAAAGTGGTGTTAAAAGTAGCATTTAGAAGTGACTTCCAACTCTGTAACTTGGTATAAGCCTTATGGAAAGTAATTTAGAAACGGCTGTCAAAATTCACAAATTTAAGACTGTAGCAAAACTCTTGAGATACTTGTAACTGTTGGCATCATTCTCTTCTACTAGAAAGAAAGTTTCTTCCAGGCAGGAAATACATGTATTCATTTCCATATCCACATAGCAAGCAAGATTCTGGGACATACTGTCCATAAGCATATTTTGAATGAATGAAGGCTCCATTTAGTGGTACTCATCATCACTTTCTTGGCCCTTACTACTCCCTTCTCTGGTTTAAAGCTTATATCCTCTTCCCTGCCCAGCACGCTTTTGGCTGCATGCCTGATAAGGGTGCTCTTCAGCTTGGCCTCCTGTGACTTGCCCCAGTGAGCCACTCTATTGGAGTTGGCCCCACAGCCAAGACCCTACTCTCCCCTAGCGCTAGCCTAGAAGCTTGTCACCAGAGCATTAGTCTGCATTTTAGAGAGGTAGTGATTACCTACCAAAGAAAAACTGTATTATTTTTCCTGAATGGGTCAGCAATATGTTCTAGAATCAGTGTGGGATCCTCTCAGCTTCCTTTTTGGAAATCAAATAATGATACTCCTGAAAAAATAATTTGGCTAGATGTTGAGACAATTTACGCTATACAATAGAGTCATATTTGACAGAAGAGTTAGATTTTGAAATCAACATATAAGGTAAGAAGCATCTAATGACAAATTCGCACTTGAAAAAAAATTCCTAAACTGTCCACACATTGCAAAAAACCACGATTCTGTGGATCCATTCCTGTACAGCAACATGTATATATAGATGGCCCTAGAAGATATGTGCAATCTTACAATATTTTCAGTATTTTAATTAAGTTGAATTTGAATGAATAAAACACTGACATGTTGTAACTCTGCTGTTTTAACTTACACTACCAATTCACTACTATGTTTATGTGATGCCTAAACAGCCAGCCAATGCAGAAAGGCCAGTTAGAAAATGATGCCAATGCTCGCCTTTCTTTCTTCCCAATGAAAGGGTATCCAGTGAGTGTCAGGGTCCACACAAAGTGGAAGCTGGAGTTGGCGTGAAGGCAGTTTGACAGGAATCAGGGTCTGCGGAGGGAGGGCTGCTAAACAGGGCAGAGGCTGGTAGAATCAGATGCTTGACTCCACACAGGGAATCCACTTTCCTAGTGCTGGAGAAGGTACAAACATGGAAAGAGGAAAAGTTGAGATGAATGCTGTGGTATTAGATT
This sequence comes from Saimiri boliviensis, assembly GCF_048565385.1. Classification (NCBI taxonomy): domain Eukaryota; kingdom Metazoa; phylum Chordata; class Mammalia; order Primates; family Cebidae; genus Saimiri; species Saimiri boliviensis. The sequence goes on from NC_133455.1 coordinate 59,772,550, forward strand.
GGAATTAGAAGAGTGGATATATAAGTATACATGGCATGTAAATAAACACGAATTTAAGGGCGTGGCTGTGTGCATCCACTGAAGGGACCTGGGAGCAACAATGCCTGAGCAGCAATGAGCAAATTTAATGCCTAGTCTTGATTTCTAAATGCATCTTTCCACTATAAGAAACAAAAGTTTATCGAGACTAAAAGTAGAGCACAGAAAGAATAAGGAGCTTTGAACATGTCATTGGGCCAGAAGGTAAGAAATTTCTCAGGAAAACAATTGGAACGTGACCAAAGGATCCAGGAGCCACCTTGAAGGAGCTCCTGCTTAACAAATGTGGAACAATTTAAGCATAAAAATAAGTAATGAGAGTAATGGATTATAATCCACTGAATGAAAGAGGAACCCATGAATCCACAATTATATAAGTAAATAGATACATGGGAAGAAGATAAATGGGTAAGAGTTTGGGTAAGAGATTCTTTCTTACATTAGAATGCCAAGTAATAAATGCAAAAGGAGTTCAAGTAAGACATCCATGAATGTTAAAATTAGTGAATGAAAGTGAGATGAGAAACAGAATCTTACATAGTTTCAAAGTATCTTTCTACAAAATATGTAATTACAAAGGGAGAAAAAGTTAACGTTATAATGGAGAAACCTAAGAAACACTATCTGAATTAAGTGATCAAAGTTAACACTCCCAGTAATGAGACAAATCAATATCATATGTCACCTAATGAAATGTAATGAGAAAAACACAACATCACTTCTCTAAAATTTATAAGCTGGTTATAATCAAGAGGAAACATCAGCCAACAGAAATTTGGAGAACGTCTATGAAATAACTGACCTTCGAAAATGTCAAGGTTATGAAAGTCAAGTAGAGATTGCAGAACTCATTCAGACTAAAGGAAGATAGAGAGATATGACAGACAACTGAGTAAAATATGCTCTCCTGAACTGGATCTTTTTACTCTAGGGACATTATGAGAACAACAGGCAAAACTTGAATCAAATTTCTGGGAGAAGTATACTCAGGAGTCCACCATACTATTCATGCAAATTTATTAAATTCATTCATGGAAATTTTCTGCAAGTTTGAAATTATTTGAAAATGGAAAATTAGAAGAGAAGCAATTTTATTCTCATTAATTCTTTTTAAAGCTCTGATTGTGCAGCTCTAGTTATACAAGCTGAGAAAGGGACATTAATGGGAAGCTAATGATAGCATCAATAAAATCGAAAAGAAGATGAATTAATTACATAACATCAACAAACTAGTTTTTTTTTAAAACAGGTTTTACTGTTTGGGGTTTATCTACTCTGCTGACATCCTGTAGGCTCCAGCTTTGCCTATTCACATTTTCCCTTCACATAGTCCATGTACTCATGCTAAACACAGCAAAAGATACTTGAGAATACCTTCTGCACTACTTTTATTTTTTTTTTCCTTTTCTACTTATTTTCCTTTCTACTCTCCTTTATTTTTGGAAGTTGCATTCACCCTACTGGAAGAACCTATTATGAACATAAAGTAGTTTGCCTCATCCTGTTCATCCCCCTGACAAACAGGTTAAGTAGCATCTGGTGAGACAAGAGAAAAGAATAACTACACATTTACCCTTCTTCACCTCATCTTCTACCCAGCTGTCTCTCCTCCCTCTTCCTCTTTATCACTATTTTCCCTTCTTTGGACCAGAGATTTAAACTGTTCTTAAAAATTAATTAAAGAGAAGTCAACCTCCAGCAATTTTTCTTGCCCCTATAATCTAAAGTACTCAAACTCCTCACTTAAAACATGAAAAGAAAGAATCAGGATGTAAACGTTCCCCTTTTTGAACTTCTTAATTTTCTAAGCCATCTTCCTCTGCATTAAGTCAGGGCTTTGCAACAGTCTGTCACTCTAAATAGCACTTTTCAGGAACGTGTGAAGTTATTAAAAGAGAAGGAACTTTAGAAAATCTAAATTCAAATTACCTTGACTACCATTCTTTAGGAATAAAAGGGGAGGTGGAAAGAAAACAATCATCACATTGTCTAAAATCTCCAGCAATAATCATTCATCTAAAACATCTGAGAAACACTGACCCCAAGTTACATTGGGAGAGATATTTTAGCTCTCTTGCCTGAATCTGACTCACAGAAACTTGGGAAATATCAAAGATCCCTTATTTGAAATGCTTGGGTCAAGAAGTGTTTCAGATTTCAGATTTTGTTATATTTGCACATATCTTAGGGAAATATCTTAGGGATGGGCCCCAAGTCTAATACAAAATTCGTTTATGTTTTATATACTCTTTAAAAAACCACATCCTGAAGATAATGTAATACTTTTAACAGTTTTGTGCATGAAACAAAGTTTTGACTGTTCGACTGTGACCCATTACCTTAGGTCAGTTGTGGAATTTTCCATTTGTGACCTGGAGTGCATCCTGTTGGCATTCAAAAAGTTTTGGATTTTAGAACATCAGATTTCAGATTTTTGGATTAAAGATATTCAACCTGTGTTAGATAGCCTGGTGCTTTCCTCCTTATAATCACTACAATAATTATGAAGGATAATCATAAAGATGGCAATGAAGATGATTAAAAAAAATTAAGCCACTTGGCCTCATGAAAATAATTCCCAATGTCTTAACTCCCTCTGAGAGCCTTACAATCAAAAACTATTGGAACTAGAATTGTATACCACAGTTACTGGTTATTTCACATGATGCCATGTTCAGACATAGCTGGTATGAGTGCTATTTGCTGTCATCCAGTGGAGCCATTCTCAGTAAGCTTCATCTGTGCTGATGAGAGCCTGGGTCTGTTCTTCCAGCCCAGGATCTTCTCCACACCTCTCAAAGGACTGCAGATCTCCTTAGATATTCTGGGTACCACAGGAAGGGGCTAGGATGTGTTCCTCAATTTACAGCAGTCTCTTTTCAATGTGGTAACTAATGCCAGTATTAGATCATGAGGCTTCTCTTTGGAAACTTGTCCAAAGATTGTCATCTCTGCTATTCATTCATTCAACAAATATTTCTTAAGCAACGACTGTGTGGAAGGTACTGTTCTTGGCATAGTAAACAAAAAAGATGAAAATTCCTGATCTTGTGGAGCTTGCATTCTAACAGGAGAGATAGACCATTTTTTAAAAAATGAGTAATGAAAGTTGACAGATGGTCAACTTTTTACCTGAGGAATAACATGATCTACTGTAGGTTTTAGAAAAGTCCTGATAGATTTGGTGAAAATGCACTGAAAGATAAAAAGGAAAAACAACAGTTTTAGGGTAATTCAAATAATCCATGCAAGAGATGATTGTAGCTTGGATAAGGATGGTAGTAGAGGGGTGATGAGAAGTGATTGGGTTTTGCTGAAGGATTATACATGGAGTGTAGGTGAGAAACCTCAAGGTTGATATCAGGATGTTTGATCTGAGCAGCTAGATGGATGAAGTTGACATTTATCACAGGACAGTTCCCTGAATAGCCCTGGACCCACCCAGTTCTCCCTCTTTTTTGTTGGTAGTTATCAAGAATAACTATAGAATGTACCAGTAATGCAATGTTCTGAGATAGGGAGGAACTGCCTGAAACAGCCTGGACCTTATTTCTGTACTTCCTAGGGAATGTAACATCTTGAGTTAAAGAGGAACTGCCAGGGACAGCTCGTGGATTGTTCTTCTCTCCTGGGAAGCAGGATTAACTTCAAAGCTTATCCACCAAGTCACAGTGCCCCTGTGGGGAAGGGCAGGCTGCCTTTCCAGGTTCCTCAGCTGTGGTTCAACTGAAGCAAGCACAATCAAGACTCCATCTGCCTGAAGCAGCTTTGTCAAACCTTGGGGAACCTACTCACAATGAATCACTGGCTTTTTTGTTTTGTTTCTTGCAGCCTATCTGTAAGTAATTAACTTGCTTCATATAACACGTTGCATATAAGTATTTTCTGTCTCATGGTCTCAGGGAATTGGTAACACTGCAGCTAAGGATGCAGTGGACAGAGGTGTTCAGACTCCTGTTCCTTGTGGTTGCCAGAGTGATGATCTCTGCTGTCCTTCACAGATTGAAAGTCCTCTCTTGGGACTGGTTGTGGTGAACCCACTTCACAATTTATTAAGACGGCAAAAGTTTAGGGAGGGGCAATTTGAGAGGAAGATCAAGATTTTTGTGTCAGTATTGCTAATAGTCAAGAATATGAGGTCCAAGAATTGATCATTATATTTGGCATTGTGCAAGCCATCAGTGACCTTCACATGAACAGGCTCAGTGGAGTTCTGGAGGAAAAAGCCTAATGGAGAAGGTTCAAGAGTGAATGGGAAAAGAGCAGTAGTACATGGAGAGGACAGACAAATATTTCCAAGGGCTTTTCTTCAAAGAGTGGTAGAGAAAAAGACATCATTTTTGGATGGGTGAGAGTTAATTGTAGCATGTTTATATGCTAATGGAAGTGATCAGAAAATATTGATGATGCAGGAAAGAAAGGGATTTGTTGGAATTTTGTCCTATAATGGGTGAGAGGGGTGGGTTCTAACAGAAAAGGCATGGGTCTTTGTTTGAAGTCAGACAATTCATCTGTAAGAACCAGTAGGAAGAACCAGTGGGTACCTGTGGTAGTGGGTGCTTATAAAAATTCTTTTCTTTTTAGTCATTTCTATTTTCTCAATAAAGTGGGAAGCAAGACCATCAGCTGAATGAAAATGAGGAAGAAGATGTTAAAGGTTTGGGGAAAAAAGGAAAAGGATATACTAATCTAAGAGGGAGAGTAAATAGAACATAGATAATGAAAATGCTGGGCCTTAGGAATCCTGGGCCTAAATGCTTATATGATACTAGTGGTCACAAATGTGAAGTTTCTCTGGGGCCACTTTTTGCATGTGTGTGCAGGCCTGGAGTAGTTGGAGAGATGGATTTAATAGGATTGAGAGTCAAGCAATTACAACCAGGGAAGAGAGGGACAAGGACCATAAAGGATATTGGCAGGGGAGCAATTAGAAACATGGACCAAAATCAAAACTGGGTAGGAAGGAAAGTAGGGCTAAGAGGAGTGGAAGGTTAAAAACAAAGAAAATGAAATAGAATGATTAGATTGTAGGTCTCTGTAAAGTTCCATAAGTATTATTATACAGTACTAGTTACTGAAATGAGGTCACTATGCTTAAGACATAGTTAATCCTAGAAAATAGTGGCTTTTTTTTCCTCATTAGGCAATACATTCCTCTTTGCTCCAGAACTCAACATACATGTATCCTTTCCTGTACTATTAAGAATTCATGCTTAATTCTACTAACTGCCACTCAACTTTAATGTACCATAGGGAATTCCTGTACTATGTATTATGAATCCATTCCTTTGAATTTAATTTATAATACTTCATGACTGACACCTGGCTTTTTGCCAAGACTCAATTTTCCTAGCAAGCCTCATCATCATAAGCCCCCAAACAAACAGAATAAGGAGGAAGAATTGGCAAGCTAAAGAAGATGATTATATCAATTAATGCAGAAAAAGCATTTGATAAAATCCAATATTCATTTGTAATTAAAAACTCTCAGTAAGTTAGGAATAGATAGGAATTACTTCAACTTAATGAAGAGTGTCTTTATAAACCTTGAGTATTTTCATCAATTATAACAAATATATCACTCTGGTGGGGAATGTTGATAAGGAGAGAAGCTAAATATGTATGGGGAAAGGAGATACGGGAGCAATTTCTGTACCTTCTACTCAATTTTCTGTGAGCCTAAAATTGCAGTAAAAAATAAAGCTCATTTTTTTTAAGAACCTACAGCTGTCATTATTAATGGTGAAAGACAGAATGCTTTCCTCTAAGACAGGGTACAAGGCAAAGATTCAGTTCTCACCACTCCTGTTCAACACAGTACTACAAGTTCTAGCCACTGAAATGGGGGAGGGGAGAAGCAGAAAAAGAAAAGAAATAAAACGCATACAGTTTCAAAAGGAAGAAATAAAACGGACCCTATTTGCAGATGACATGATCATCTATTTAGCAAATCCCCTGCGTCATACAAAAATAAAACTCCGAGAACCTAAAAAGTGATTTCAGCAAAATCACAGGATATAAGATCAAGATGAAAACCAATGTCATTTCTATGCACAGTAAGTCCTCTCCTTAACACCATCAATAGATTCTTGGGAACTGTGACTTTAAACAAAACAACATAAAACTAAACCCAATTTTTCATCATCAAAGTTTTAACAAAATGATGTTGAGCAAAACCACATTATTCCAGGACCTGCCAGACATCATGTCACTTAAGATTACAGTTTCCAAGAACCTACCAATGGTATTACATGAGAATTACTGTAGTAACAATAAACATATAAAAAAAACAAAATTAAAACATTTATAATCAACCCAAGGAAAATGAAATACTAGCAGAAAATGTGTACCATCTGATGCTGAACGTTGCAAATGCTGCTGAAAGAGGTGAGTGATGACAAATAAGCAGAGAGACATACTGTATTCAGAAATTAGAAGACTTAATGTAGTAAAAATGTCAATTCTCCTCAAATGGATCTCTAAGTATAAGAAAATGCTTATCAAAATTCAAGGCAGTTTTTTATAGGCATTGGGTAGCCTGCTATGAAATTTATATGAAAAGCACTAACCTTGGAATATCTAAGATAATCTAAAAATAAGAAGAAAGTGAAAAAAATTACTCTACCTGATATTAAGGTTTACAGTACAGCAACAGTAATCAAGACAGTGCAGTATTTGCCAAGGCATGGACTCAGATCAATGGAACAGAAGAGAAAACACAGAAATAGGCCTATGTAAATATTTCCAACTGATTGTTTTCCAACTGATTTGTGATAAAAGTGCAGAAATAATTCAATGAAGGAAGGATAGCCTTTTAACAAATGATGCTGGAGCAGTGAGCACCCATAGGCAAAAACAAAGAGTATCAATCTTAACCTCACATCTTAAACAAAAACTAAACCAAAATTGGTAATAGATCTAAATGTAAAATATAAAACAAATTTTACAAAAATAGAAGAAAGTCTTCAGGATCTAGGATGAGGCAAATAATTCTTAGATGACATCGAAGGCATAATTCATTAAAGGAAAAGTTGATAAACTGGACCTTATTAAAATTTAAAACTTCTGTTCTGCAAAAATACACTCTTCAGAGAATAAAAAAGACAAGCTACAGACTGAAAGAAAATATTTGCAAGCCATATAACTGACAAAGGACTAGTATCTAGAATATATAAACAATTTTCAATACTCAGTAGTAAAAATGAAATAATTCAATTAAAAAATTGATATGAGCAAACATCACTGAAGAGGATATACAGATGGCAAAAATGCATGTAAAAAGATATCAACTTCATAAATCACTAGGGACATGTGAATTAAGCAATAATTAGCTATCAGTATATGCTTATCAGAAAGGTTAAAATGTTTAAAATATAGTAACACCACCAAATATTGGCAAGGATGTAAAGGAAGTGAATCATTCATACATTGCTAGTAAAAAACATAAAGAGGTACAGCCACATTGGGAAACCATTTCAGTTTTCTTTACAATTTAAGCATGGAGTTACCATACGTCCTGGCAATTCTACTCATCAGCATTTATTCCAGAGAAATAAAAATTTTTGTTTACACTAAAACCTATATATGAATGTTCATAATAGCATTTTTTTCATAGTAGCCAAAAATTGGAAATATCTCAGATGTCCTACAATGGGGGAATGGTTAAACAAACTATGGTTCATCTGTATCTACCATGAAATAGAACTCAGAAATAAAAAGGAATGAACTGTTGATACACATAATAACTTGAATGCATCTCCAGGGAATTGTGCTAAGTGGGAAAAAAAAAAAAAGCCAATTCCAAAAGGTTATGTACTCTGATTCTGTTTCTGCAATATTTATTAAATGATAAAATTATAGAAGTGGGAAAAAGATTAGTGGTTATCAGGGGGTATATACAGTAAGGGTGAGAGGGCTGGAAGAGTGTTGTATTATAAATGTAAGGGAACCTTATGGTGATGGGGCTATTCTGTTTCTTGACTCTGTTGGTAGTCATATGAATCTACACGTGATAAAATTGCATAGAACTAAACATATATATTCACTCGAATGTATGTAAAACTGGTGAAATCTGAATAAGGTAAATGGATTATAATCAATGTCACTTTTCCCACTGTGATAGTATACTACAGTTATGCAAAATGATGTTAGCATTGGGAGAAACTGGGTGATAGATATATGGAATCTTTCTGTATTACTTCTTGTAATTGCATATTTATCTCAATGATCTCAAAATAAAAAGTTAAATAAATAAGAGAGACCAAAAAGTGGCTTTCCAGAGGAAAAATGAGATAATCTGAGCAATCTTATGCTCTAAATAGATTGCTTTAAAGTATGCAATAAAAATCAAACAATTATACATCTGCAAATTATATTGAAAGTTACGCGCCATTTTGGGTAAAAGTCAAAGAAGTAAAAGCAGGAACATACACTTTTAGCTTTAACATTAGGCTGTGAGACTATATCTGGCCTTTTCTCTGGCCAAAGGGAAAGAAATCCTCAGATCTACTCTGAAGCCTTTCTGAGACTGAGACACCTCTGATAGCATTTCAAAGCAGCTTAGTGCCAAACATTCTCTGAGCATCCACTAAGAGTCTGTTTGCAACTTAATAGAAAGTTGTTTTTTTTTTTTTAAGTTGCCTTCTGACTATACACAATGAGTTCTCTTTTTATCTGGTTCCTGATTACTCTCTGACCTTTATCATACAGAGAAACACATCTTTCAGCCTGTTCCAATCTGTACTAAAATTTAGATAAGAGGAAGCATCCTCAAAGCTGGTTTATCTGACTCCAAAGCCAGTGTGATCCTCCTACTGCCTTCAGCAGCTTTTCATAGTGTTCAGCCAGAACTGACATCTCTACATTCTACATTGTCAGCCCTTAATAATCTCTCTCATCTCCAAACTTCTATAACAATTACTACCTATACCAACATGTATATTTTACATTGAAACTTATTTATGTGCAATAAAAACCACTCATTTTAAGTGTAAGTTTAATACCAAGCTGACAAATGAATTCGGCCCTCTGTGACCATCGTCATAATCAAGTAGCAGAACATTTCCATCACCCTAAAAAGTTCCCTTGGCCTCTTGCTCTGATCCCCAGCCCCAGGCAAATTATTTTGCTTTTTATCACTATAGTTTCATCTGTTCTAGAATTGTACTTAAGTGAAAGCAAAAAGTGTATATTCTCTTGTCATCTGGCTTCTTTAAATTCTTCAGCATAATTTTTTTATATTATCCACGCAGTTGTGTTTATCAGTTTATTTTTGTTGGTGAGTAATAGTCTTTCATTATATAAATTTTATAAGAGATATTATATTTTGTTCATTCATTTACCTGTACTTGAATGTTTTGAGTCATTTGTGGTTTTGAACTATTACAAATAAAGCTAATATAAGTCTTTGTATGCCATCATATGCTTTCATTTCTCTTGGATAAATAGAAGTGGAATGACTGAATCTAAGGGTAAGTGCATATTTGTTTAACTTTATAAATGCTAGAATATTTTACATTCCCATCAACAACACATGAGAGTTCCGGTTGCATTCTTGCTAACAGTTGCTTATTCTTTTGATTGTAGCCAATCTGGTGTGTGTATAGCTGTATATCAAGTGGTTCTAAATTACATTTTCCTGATGACTAATAATGTTGCACATCTTTGTATGTGCTTACCAGCTTTCATGTCTTTTTATTTTTTGAGCGCTCTCACTATATTGCCCAGGCTGATCTGAAACTCCAGGGCTCAACTAACCCTCCTGCCTCAGTCTCCAGGGTAACTGGGATTACAGGTACATGCCACCATGCCCAGCTCATATATTTTCTTTTGTGAAGCATATGCTAAAATCTTCTGCTTATTTTTAGTTGGGTTGTTTCTCTTCTTATGACTGAGTTTATATATTACAGATATAATTCTTTGTCAAGTACACAGATTATTAAAAATTATCTCTCAATTCATGGCTTACTTTTTTGTTTTACTTAAGAATGTCTTTGAAGATCAGTGTTTTCATTTTACTAAGATCTGATCTACCATTTTTTTAAGTTTTGCTATTAGCTACCTTTGTCTTCTGTGAAATTTTTGCTTACCCCAGGGTCACGAAGAGGTACTCCTAGGCTTTTGTCTAGATGTGTTATAGTTACATCTTTTATATTTAGGCCTAGGATACACTCTAATTTTCTTTTGGTTAAAAATAATAATAAAAACCGGAGCTCAACACCCTTTGTATCCATTAATATTAAACTTATTATAAGTGAACCTATTAGAGAATCTGTGTTTTATTTTTAAAACCAAAGAATTACCAACAGTGTAATAAACAAGAACATTAGGATCTATCAGTGAGGGTTTCAAATGTGTAAACTGTTTAGTTTTTTAGGAAACTGCCTATATTTCACATCTGCCAAGGCAAAAGCATTATCTATAAGAATTTGCACCTTAATTTTGCTATGTTCAAGAATTATACTTCTGGTTCTGTCTTTGCTCTTGAAATTCTCACAGCTCAATAGGGTTTGCATAGAAGACATGACAACAAGAGGACTCAACAGAAATTCTGTTCTTCTTCTGTACTCAAGAGTTGGAAAAACTGCTACACAATCAGTAAATTCTCAACCTTATGCTTTCGTTCTCTTTACTCTTCTCTGATGTTTCATTTCCAGTGACTTATCCTCTGAAATGGGTTAGTCTCAGAAAACTTAGGAGGGAGTTTCACAATGAGTTAGAAAAAGCATTTGTAATATTGATTGTTTCTTAAAATGTATTTGAAAACACATATGAATAAACACTTCACCATTAAATTTAAATATTCTATTCCATTAGCTATATATGTGCATACATATATACATACATACATATGGAGACAGATGATTGACAGATCAATGATAGATATGACAGATTTATAGATGATAAATAAACAGATAGATGATAGATAAGATAGGTGGATAAATAGGTAGATTGATAGATAAACTAGTGGTCTATACCTAATGCAAACGAAATTCCAAAATACCATTCTGGTGTCAGTAATTCTGAAAAAGAAGGTCTTGAAATTGCTCTGGCTCAGTCTCCACACAAAATAACCCTAATCTACACATTATAGCCCAATATTGTGATAATGTTATTGTATTTTAAATGTTTTTGCACTTTCAGATACTTCAGTACAATCCCAAAATATACTTTAGGTGTCTATTATGAAAAACACTATGCTATGTTCTACAGCAGTGATTTTGAACTCCAGCTGCAAGTTAAAATAACCTCAGGAATTTTTACAAAATATTAACTGCTAGGCCTATCCCAACTAATTGAATCAAAATTTCTGGGTCTGAGGCTCAGAGTACCCATCATGTTCAGACAGATGGAGAGCCACTGTTCTAGATTAGAAGTTCTCAGAATATGGTCCATGGACCAGTGGAGGTTCTTGAGACTCTTTCGGGGGGCTCCGTGATGTCAAAGGTCAAAACTTTCCCCCAAATTCCCATATACAGTCAGCCCTCCCTATCCATGAGTTCCACATTCTTGTATTCAACCACGTAGAAGGTCAAAAATATTTTTAAATTAATATTTACATCTGTATTATGTACAGATATTTTCTCATTTTCTAAACAATGCAGTAAAACAACTATTTACATAACATTTATGTTGTATTAGGTATTATAAGTAATCTAGATATGCTTTAATGTATATGAGAGGATATACACAGGATATATGCAAATACTATACCATTTTATATAAGGGACTTGAGAACCCATGGATTTTGGTCTCTGTGGGGTCCTAAAATTAATCCCCCATGGATACTGAAGGATTACTGTAATTGCTAAGTTGAGCTTTAGTATGCAATATATAAGTTGTTGTAAAGTTGAATTGAATTAATCATGATTTTGACCTTCACCCAACTTAATATAGTTTTTCTTACCCAGGATATTCTGTGTCAGAGAGTAAAAGAATCGACAGAAGAAAATGACAAATATTCCTGCAGCTTTAATTTACTCAGAGGTTCAGAATAAGAAAAACATAACATTACTTGCAAGTTCACTCTTCTGTGCTTATAGGAACAATTTGTTGGAAAAGTTTCAAAAGCACCACCTTAATATGAAGAAGAAAATGACTTTTCCAACACTTAATGACAAAGTATTAGAACTAACCAAAAGCAAGAGGAATAGAAGGTGAGGTGATTATTCCGTTAGCCCTTCAGGGTGTGTCCTCAGTTTGTGTCCCTACCAGAAGCAATATTGAGCTGTTTATGTTAAATAAGTCAGCTGCTTGTGGAGAACGTGAACAGGCCCAAGGAAGACCTCTCTATACTGCTGATCAAGAAAGATGAAGACAAAAGTAGAAATGTGGAAATTATCCAAAAGGAAAACTGGAAAATATGTTTCTTAAGAGTCAGAGGGGAATCAAATGCCATATTCAAACAATAGCGAGTAAATAAATATGGCCTACAGGAGAAAGAAAAGAAACACAGTATTACTGAAACGCAAAATAAGTGCATGTCACTTCTCATGAGTAATGCAACAGAAGTCAAAGACGGAAAAGTAAAATGTCTACAAGAATTCAGTCTTTCTCTATTTTGTTGGCACATTTTAAGAGTTACTATATGCATTTTTGCAGAAGGTATAGGGAATTTTTTTTCATTGTTATCTGAACATAATATGGCACCATTTTTTCAAGGACAATATCAATTAAAAGTGAAAATGTGGACCGACTTTCAAGATGGCCGCCTAAGAACACCTCAGGACTTCAGCTCCCAGTGAAAGTGCAGAGGGTGAGTGGACGCTGCATTTCCAGACGAACTCTTATTGCCCACAGACCAGGAGATACCCAGGCAGAGGGGTCGCCAGCGTCGCAGTCCCAGCCGGTGCGGCTGTTTTGGCCCCCGCGGGGCTGATTCCGCCCGCGCGGCTGCTGTGACCACTCCCTGTTGCTGCGGTTCTCCGTACAAAAGCCACTGGTCTGGGAGCCCTCTTAGCTGGCGAGCAGAGCCTTGAGACGGCAGAATAGCCCATTCATCTGAAATAGCGAGCCAGGCCAGGAGATTCCTAGGCAAAAAATCCGCCAGGAGCCGGCGCCGCGGTTCGAGCCGACTCCGTGAGTCGCAGCACGGGAGATCCCGGCGCCTTTTCAACAAGTGACCGGAACGCGGGGTCGTTCAACTTAAAAGAAAAGACTCTGAGTCAGGGAGCCAGGTGATCAGGTTCGGTTGGTCCCACCCCTCCACCCCCAACAACAACGAAAACAAAAACAGTAATTGGAAACCCTCTGGGTTGAGCCCTTCAAACCAAGCACAGCTGAACCGGGACGGTCCGGCTCCGTGGGGGAGGGGCTTCCGCCATTACTGAGACTCTCCACCGCTACCGAGGCAGGCTGCCGTTGCCGAGGCAACCCGCCGTTGCCGAGGCAACCTGCCACAACAGAGAGAGTCCGCCATAACAGAGGCGGGGCCACCATTGCCCAGACAGTTCTAACTACGCCCATATAAAAAGGACTACAGGGAAGAGCTCAGGGCAGCTGGGCGGAGCCCACAGCAGCTCAGCAAAGCCCCTGCGGGCAGGCAGAGGCTAGGCGTCCTGCTAGCTGGGCGGGTCCGACCTGAAAACAAAAAATCAAAAAAGGCAGTAGTGCAACGGAAACTCATAAAGCTCCAACTCCCTGGGACAGAGACAGACAACAGGTGGATAAACCCACAAAAATGGGTAGAAACCAGCGTAAAAAGGATGAAAACTCCCGAAACCAGAACACCTCTCCTCCTAAAAGTGATCACAACTCCTCACCAGCAAGGGAACCAGACCGGATGGAGGAGGAGGGTGATGAAATGACAGAATCAGACTTCAGAAGATGGGTAGTAAGAAACTACAATGAGCTAAAAGAACATGTTCTAACCCATCGCAAAGAAAATAGGAACCTTGAAAAAAGATTGGACGAACTGCTGACGAGAATGGACAGCATAGAGAGGAGAATAAGTGAATTGATGGAGCTGAAAAACGCAACACGAGAACTTCGTGAAGCATGCACAAGCTTCAACAGCCGAATTGACCAAGCAGAAGAAAGGATATCAGAGGTCGAAGACCAACTCAATGAAATAAAAAGAGAAGGCAAGAACAGAGAAAAAAGCGCAAAAAGGAATGAACAAAATCTTCAAGAAATGTGGGACTATGTGAAAAGACCTAATCTACGTCTGATAGGTGTACCTGAATGTGATGAAGAGAATGAATCCAAGCTGGAAAATACTCTTCAGGATATTATCCAGGAAAACTTCCCCAACCTAGCAAGGCAGACCAATATTCAAATCCAGGAAATACAGAGAACACCACAGAGATATTCCTCAAGAAGAGCAACCCCAAGGCACATAATCGTCAGATTCACCAGGGTTGAAATGAAAGAGAAAATGCTAAGGGCAGCCAGAGAGAAAGGTCGGGTTACCCACAAAGGGAAGCCCATTAGACTCACAGCAGATCTCTCAGCAGAAACCCTACAAGCCAGAAGAGACTGGGGGCCAATATTCAACATCCTTAAAGAAAAGAACTTTCAACCCAGAATCTCCTATCCAGCCAAACTCAGCTTCATAAGTGAAGGAAAAATAAAATCCTTTGTGAACAAGCAAGCACTCAGAGATTTCATCACCACCAAACCTGCTCTACAAGAACTCCTGAAAGAGGCTCTACACATATAAAGGAACAACCAGTACCAGGCACTCCAAAAACACACCAAATGGTAAAAAAGCAGCAACACAATCAAGAATCTGCATCAACTAACCAACAAAACAGCCAGGTAGCATCAAAATGACAGCATCAAATTCACACATAACAATACTATCCCTAAATGTCAATGGACTAAATGCCCCAATCAAAAGACACAGACTGGCAAATTGGATAAAAAGCCAAAACCCATCAGTGTGCTGTATCCAGGAAACCCATCTCACATGCAAGGATACACAAAGGCTCAAAATAAAGGGATGGAGGAAGATCTACCAAGCAAATGGAGAGCAAAAAAAGGCAGGAGTTGCAATTCTCATCTCTGATAAAATAGACTTTAAAGCAACAAAGATCAAAAGAGACAAAGAAGGACATTACATAATGGTAAAAGGATCACTGCAACAAGAAGAGCTAACGATCCTAAATATATATGCACCCAATACAGGAGCACCCAGATACATAAGGCAAGTTCTTAATGACTTACAAAGAGACTTAGACTCCCACACAATAATAGTGGGAGACTTTAACACCCCATTGTCAATATTAGACAGATCAACCAGACAGAAAATCAACAAGGATATCCAGGACCTGAACACAGACCTGGAACGAGCAAACCTAATAGACATTTACAGAACTCTCCACCCCAAATCCACAGAATATACATTCTTCTCAGCACCACATCACACCTACTCTGAAATTGACCACATAATTGGCAATAAATCACTCCTCAGCAAATGCAAAAGAACAGAAATCATAACAAACAGTCTCTCAGACCACAGTGCCATCGAGTTAGAACTCAGAATGCAGAAACTAACTCAGAACCGCACAGCTTCATGGAAACTGAACAACTTGCTCTTGAATGTTGACTGGATAAACAATGAAATGAAGGCAGAAATAAAGATGTTCTTCGAAACCAATGAGAACGAAGACACAACATACCAGAATCTCTGGGACACATTTAAAGCAGTCTCTAGAGGAAAATATATAGCAATGAGTGCCCACATGAGAAGAAAGGAGAGATCTAAAATTGACACCCTATCATCAAAATTGAAAGAGCTAGAGGAGCAAGATCAAGAAAACTCAAAACCTAGCAGAAGACAGGAAATAACTAAGATCAGAGCAGAACTGAAGGAAATAGAGACACAAAAAACTCTTCAAAAAATCAATAAATCCAGGAGCTGGTTTTTTGAAAAGATCAACAAAATAGACAGACCACTAGCCAGATTAATAAAAAAGAAAAGAGAGAATAACCAAATTGATGCAATAAAAAACGATAAAGGGGATATCACCACAGATTCCACAGAAATCCAAACCATCATCAGAGATTATTACAAACAACTCTATGCACATAAACTAGTAAACCTGGAAGAAATGGATAAATTCCTGGACACCTGCAACCTCCCAAGCCTAAACCTGGAAGAAGCCGAAACCCTGAATAGACCAATAACATGGTCTGAAGTCGAGGCAGCAATAAAGAGCCTACCACCCAAAAAAAGCCCAGGTCCAGATGGGTTCACAGCTGAATTCTACCAGACATACAAGGAGGAGCTGATACCATTCCTTCTGAAACTATTCCAGACAATCCAAAAAGAGGGAATCCTTCCCAAATCATTTTACGAGACAAACATCATCCTGATACCAAAACCCGGCAGAGACTCAACAAGAAAAGAAAATTTCAGGCCAATATTCATGATGAACATAGATGCAAAAATCTTCAATAAAATACTGGCAAACCGATTGCAACAGCATATCAAAAAGCTCATCCACCATGATCAAGTAGGATTCATCCCGGGGATGCAAGGCTGGTTCAACATACGCAAGTCCATAAACGTAATTCACCACATAAACAGAACCAAAGACAAAAACCACATGATTATCTCGATTGATGCAGAGAAGGCTTTTGACAAAATTCAACAACCCTTTATGCTAAAAACCCTCAATAAACTAGGTATTGACGGAACGTATCTCAAAATAATAAAAGCTATTTACGACAAACCAACAGCCAATATCATACTGAATGGGCAAAAACTGGAAGCATTCCCTTTGAAATCTGGCACTAGACAAGGATGCCCTCTCTCACCACTCCTATTCAATATAGTACTGGAAGTTCTAGCCAGAGCAATCAGGCAAGAAAAAGAAATAAAGGGTATCCAAATTGGAAAGGAGGAAATCAAATTGTCTCTATTTGCAGATGACATGATTGTATATCTGGAAGACCCCATCATCTCAGCCCAAAATCTCCTGAAACTGATAAACAACTTCAGCAAAGTCTCAGGATACAAAATCAACGTGCAAAAATCACAAGCATTCCTATACACCAGTAATAGACTTCAAGAGAGCCAAATCAAGAACGAACTGCCATTCACAATCGCTACAAAGAGAATAAAGTACCTAGGAATACAACTAACAAGGAACGTAAAGGACCTCTTCAAGGAGAACTACAAGCCATTGCTCAACGAAATAAGAGAGGATACAAACAGATGGAGAAACATTCCATGTTCATGGTTAGGAAGAATCAACATCGTGAAAATGGCCATACTGCCCAAAGTAATTTACAGATTCAACGCTATTCCCATCAAGCTACCAATGACCTTCTTCACAGAACTGGAAAAAAACACCTTAAACTTCATATGGAACCAAAAGAGAGCCCGCATAGCCAAGTCAATTCTAAGCAAAAAGAACAAAGCGGGAGGCATCACACTACCGGACTTCAAACTATACTACAAGGCTACAGTAATCAAAACAGCATGGTACTGGTACCAAAACAGAGATATAGACCAATGGAACAGAACAGAGGCCTCACAGGAAATACAACATACCCACAACCATCTGATCTTCGACAAACCTGACAAAAACAAGCAATGGGGAAAGGATTCCCTGTTTAATAAATGGTGTTGGGAAAACTGGCTAGCCATGTGCAGAAAGCAGAAACAGGACCCCTTCCTGACACCTTACACCAAAATTAACTCCAGATGGATTAAAGACTTAAACATCAGACCTAATACCATAAAAACCTTAGAAGAAAATCTAGGCAAAACCATTCAGGACATAGGTGTAGGCAAGGACTTCATGACCAAAACGCCAAAAGCAATGGCAACAAAAGCCAAAATAGACAAATGGGACCTAATCAAACTCCACAGCTTCTGCACGGCAAAAGAAACAGTCAGTAGAGTGAATCGGCAACCAACAGAATGGGAAAAAATTTTTGCAGTCTACCCATCTGACAAGGGGCTGATATCCAGAATTTACAAAGAACTAAAGCAGATCTACAAGAAAAAAACAAACAAGCCCATTCAAAAATGGGCAAAGGATATGAACAGATACTTTACAAAAGAAGACATACAGGAGGCCAACAAACATATGAAAAAATGCTCATCATCACTGGTCATCAGAGAAATGCAAATCAAAACCACATTGAGATACCATCTCACACCAGTTAGAATGGCGATCATTAAAAAATCGGGAAACAACAGATGCTGGAGAGGATGTGGAGAAATAGGAACACTTTTACACTGTTGGTGGGAATGTAAATTAATTCAACCATTGTGGAAGACAGTGTGGCGATTCCTCAAGGACCTAAAAATAGAAATCCCATTTGACCCAGCAATCCCATTACTGGGTATATATCCAAAGGATTATAAATCATTCTACTACAAGGACACGTGCACACGAATGTTCATTGCAGCACTGTTTACAATAGCAAAGACCTGGAACCAACCCAAATGCCCAACGATGATAGACTGGATAGGGAAAATGTGGTACATATACACCATGGAATATTATGCAGCCATCAAAAACGATGAGTTCACGTCCTTTATAGGGACATGGATGAACCTGGAAACCATCATTCTCAGCAAACTGACACAAGAGCAGAAAATCAAACACCGTATATTCTCGCTCATAGGCGGGTGTTGAACAATGAGAACACATGGACACAGGGAGGGGAGCACTACACACTGGGGTCTGTTGGGGGGAAATGGGGGAGGGGCGGGGGGTGGGGAGGTGGGAAGAGATAGCATGGGGAGAAATGACAGATACAGGTGAGGGGACGGAAGGCAGCAAAGCACACTGCCATGTGTGTACCTATGCAACAATCTTGCATGTTCATCACATGTACCCCAAAACCTAAAATGCAATAAAAAAAAAAAAAAAAAAAAAAGTGAAAATGTATAACCATTGATCAAATAATCCCATTTATAGGTATCCCTCCTTGAGAAATAATTAAACATGAGCACAAAGATATATTAACAAGAATGTTTTTCACAACAATGTTTGTGTCTGAGAAAGAGCCTGACCATTGTAAATCTTCTACATGGCCATAATAGGGCATGATTAAATATAATACACTACTTTGTACATTGTTGTAGTTAGAATAACAAGATAGATCAACAGAATATATACTATACTCCCAGTTATATGAAAATTCCTTCACTAAATACATGTGTATGTGAATGAACTTAAGTATATTGAAAACTTTTTAAATGAGTTCCTGGATAGAGGAATATGATGTGGGAAAAATATATTGAATATATATGTGTGTGTGTGTGTGTGTGTGTGTGTCCATACATACATACATTCACATAAATACTTCTTGCCTTTATAAACTTATAGTTTGATATTTTATACTTTGAAAATTTAATTACATATTTTTATGTACACAGATGTATAAACACACTTGTATAAGTAAAGGTGAACCTTTTGTAAATAAAACAATATTCTGCTGCTTCTGGTTGGAACTAGAGAATGGAAAATTCCCACAGAGAAGAAACTTCTAGAAGGACTATGAAACCTTAGAAAACTGAAGGATTTATAGCCTTGTAGGGCTGTAAGATGTTAGATTGTTTTTATTGTTTTCCCTTTGAAGGTTGAGAATTTGGAGGAAAAGTAATACATAGGAAGTAAGTAGCTGGAGAGATAGGAAAGTAGAAAGCCTCCATCTCTCCAGCTATTCACTCGTATCTATATGTACATCTATATCTATACCTATATCTACATATATATCTATCTACCTACCAATCCACCTCTCCATCTCTCTACATACATATATATATACACATATACATATATATATATATGTATGCAGATATGTATATACACACACACATACATACATACACACAGACATAGATATATAATGAAAGAATGTGATTGGATTTCTAAGCCATGGGTATGGTGAGTCAGGAATGTATTTATGTCACACAGCTGGCAAGATATGGACCACACATTATTTGATTTCTTCAAGAGAAATTTATATTGAATAGGATGAGCTGAAGAAAAAAAAATGCCCAGATAAATTGACAATTTTTACTCTAGAGCATCAGTCTTTCCTGCACCCCATAAAAGATGTTGTAAAATTATTCCCATGCCTCTCACATTCTTAACATCTAAAAATTCTCATATAAGTATAAATGGTTATAAAGGATGTAAATTTCTTGTGTATTTTAAATAATTACATTTAAAAATAGAATTGTGTCTACACATTTAATGTGAGTGAAATCTATTTAAATACCATAATAATTTATCAGCAAGTTCTTTGTTGGCAGTCAGGATTTTATTTCATTCCTTTTTCTCTCTGATCTTACATTTTTATTTCTGCAACCCCAAAGAATTTTATTTTAATTTAATATATTTTTATGCTTAAAAATATTTTATTGATCAACCTATCATATTACCTTCAATAAAATATGTAAATAAGGCCGGGCGCGGTGGCTCAAGCCTGTAATCCCAGCACTTTGGGAGGCCGAGGCGGGTGGATCACGAGGTCAAGAGATCGAGACCATCCTGGTCAACATGGTGAAACCCCGTCTCTACTAAGAATAAAAAAAAAAAATAGCTGGGCGTGGTGGCGCATGCCTGTAATCCCAGCTACTCAGGAGGCTGAGGCAGGAGAATTGCCTGAACCCGGGAGGCGGAGGTTGCGGTGAGCCGAGATCGCGCCATTGCACTCCAGCCTGGGTAACAAGAGCGAAACTCCGTCTCAAAAAAAAAAAAAAAAAAAAAAAAAAGGAAATAAAGTTAATTTTTAATTTTTAAAAATTTTATGGGAACATTAAGTATGACAAAGCTTCTTCTGGATTAAACTTTCACTAAAATTATTAATTATTCAAATCATAAATATATTTAAAATTAGTATAACTAGCAAACATAAAGGTAAAATTTTAGTTGGAATTTGTCTTTTATTGAAATGATGGTGCTCTTTTTGTTTAATTAGTTCATGTAGCCATGGATGATTTATTATTATTTTTATCTATAATGAGGGGCCAGTGGAAATTAATAGCCAAAAGAATGATTAGGCCATTATTAGGAGCTGAACTTACAGTGTTGTTAAATGCATCATTTGCAATACCCAACTCTAATATAATATCCTTTGGGAAAGCTCATTTGTTCCTAGAGTTATGTGTGCCTCTGGTTGAAGACTGCTGTTATGAAGTATGTCAGGGTAACATAAAATGATGGCAAAGATCCAATAGACAACATGAGAAAGTCACCAGGTAGTGGGTAGTAACACCATAGTCTCTAAAATCTATACACCAATGTGCAAACAATGGATAATAACATAAATCCAATAGCACGGGGTGATGAATAGAGCCTTACACTGAATACCAGGCTTAGTGAATGATGGGAGATGATGGAAAATTATGATGTAGTCAACATAAACAGATATTTGAGGGTAGGACTATTCGCTATCCATGCCCTACATACTTGATCAGTGGGTGAGAAATACAAATACAGAAACCTGGGCTCTGTGATCTAATTAATCAGGTTCTCAGAGGATAAGACTAAAAATATTTTTTACAATAATTCCAAGCTTCAGGTCTGTCATATTTGAGAACAACTTAGTGTATGGAAAAGAGAACTCCACAATTGCAAAGGAAAAAAATAGCCATGAAGCCTTTAAAAGTAAAGATAAATCAAGATGGTTGTAAAGCTCTTAAAACAGTCTGACAATGCAAATATAAAATATTACAATGAACAGGAAGAGGGAGAATTCTCAAAAGCAGTGCTGTTACATAGAAATATAATGTGAGTCACATATGTGACTAAATTTACTTGTAGTCACATTTCAAAAAGTAAGAGGAAACAAATGAAATTTATTCTAATGGCATAATTACTAAACCAATATTTTCAAAACATTATTATTTCAACATGCAATAAATACAAAAATTATTAACAATATAGTTTGCCTTCTTTTTTAAAACTATTCAACATCTGGTTGATATTTTGCACTTTGCAGCACTTTTTGATTCAGAATAGCCACATTTTAAGTGTTTTAAGAACCACATATGACTGGACAGCACAGGTTTAAAGAAAATAGATGACAATAGAAGGAACTCTCTGAAGTTCAGTAAAACAAGAAACTTGTACAAAATGTAAAAAAAAAAAGAATACTGTACTTTAAGATACTTTTGGCAGCAAGTAAAAGCTTCAAACCCCAAACCTCAAAAAAGCTTAAAGGGGAAAGCCAGTAGCATTTATCGCAGGAAGTCCTGAAGTAGGGCAGACTCAATCATGTCATCAAAGACCAGGTTCTTTTCATGTTTTTATTCTGCCATCTGTGTGTTGCCTTTTTCCCAAGGCTGGTAACACAATGGCAGCAGTAGTCCCAGATGTCACATCTTGATATAATAGCATTCAGAAGTAAAAGTAGTGAGAAAACTTTGCAGAGACTGCTGCCATTAGGATTTCTTCCATATCTCATTAACCAGAGTGGAGTTAAATGTCATTCCTTAGCCAATCACCATTAAGAAGTATATATGGGGAGTTCCAATTTTGGTTCAGATGAAGTAGCCATTCTCCAACCTGTCTCTCCCATTGAATGCAGTAATAAAATTGGGACAAAACTCATGGGACAAAATTCAAGTATCTACCTGAGTACTGCTCTTTAGATTCTGGGGTACATGTGCAGAACATGCAGGATTGTTGTATAGATACATACATGGCAATGCGGTTTGCTGCCTCCATCGCCCCATCACCTATATCTCACATCCCTCCCCAACTCCCTACCCCCCATTGTCCCTCCCCTAGTTCCCCCCAACATAGCCTAGTGTGTGATGATCCCCTGCTTGTATCCATGTGTTCTCATTGTTCAACACCCACCTATGAGTGAGAAAGTGCAGTGTTTGATTTTCTGTTCTTGTGTCAGTTTGCTGAGAATGATGGTTTCCAAATTCATCCATGTCCCTACAAAGGACATAAACTCATTGTTTTTTATGGCAGCATGTATTCCATGGTGTATATGTGCCACATTTTCCTTGTCCAGTCTATCATCGATGGGAATTGGGTTGGTTCCAGGTCTTTGCTATTGTAAACAGTGCCACAATGAACGTACATGTGTATGTGTCTTTATAACAGAATGATTTATAATCCTTCGGATATAATCCAGTAATGGGATTGCTGGGTCAAATGGAATTTCTATTTCTAGATCCTTAAGGAATCACCACACTGTCTTCCACAATGGTTGAACTAATTTACACTCCCACCTACAGTGTAAAAGTTTTCCTATTTCTCCACATCCTAAAGTGAATAGTACCAGGCAGATTGGGAAATGAGATGGGATTCAAATCATCTCTGACCAGCAGTGAGTTATCGTTTTTTTCCCCTCTAGTCTTTCACTGCCTGATCTCAAGACAACCCAAAAACCAGATGTGAACATTGGTGTGGATGGAGAGGTCTCAAGAAGCAGCCCACTACCTCCTGCTGAAGAAGCAGGAGAGTCGACTGGCACCAATAGTCATGGCAGCAGAAGCCTACAGCACCCAAAACAAACAGCTTGTACAAAATATAGAAAAAAGAATACTGTACTTTAAGATATTCCTGGCATAAATTTATTCTCTGAGCAGAGGAGCTGTGGTCCCAGGAGGGTGGCAAGAACCCCCACTAGTTTTTTCTCTCTCTTGCCTCTTGATGCTTAGCCGTGGAGTTGGAAATGTGGCAGAGCAAGGTAAATAAAGCCCCAGCTTTCCAATTATAAAAAGGGAACACAGGGAACTATAAATTGCTGGAGAGACAGTGGAGAAGGAAGAGCTCAAAAAAGCAACTTTGATAACCAAATTCAAAGAAATTCCTCATGACCCAAGATTATGCAAAGATATCTTAGATATGACACCATACAGATAATCTATTTAAAAATTGATAAATTAAACATTATGTTTTTTAAAAATTTGCTCCATAAAAGAGGCTTAAATATAATACTGGAATATTTTATAAATTGGTGAAATTATATTTAAATCATATATCTGACAAAGAACTTGTATCCATAATATAAAAAGAACTGTTATAACTCAATAATAAAATAACTCAATTAAAAATAAGCAAAAGACTTGAACTTCTTCACAGAGGACATATGTAAAGCAAAGGAGTGCATAAAATATGTGAATCATCATCAGCCACTGGAGTAATTCAAATTAAAACCATGACAAGAGACCACTACACACCTATGAGAATGACTACATTTAAAAAAAATAAGACGAGACTCATGACAATACCACAAGCAGGTGAACATGCAGAGCCCCAGGTACTCTCATAAATTGCTGATGGCAACAAAAACTCACTCAGCCACTCTGGAATACTGTTTGGCAGCTTCTTATGAAGTTAAATATACACTTATTATAAGGCCAGTAATCCTACTCCTGAGTGTTTGCCCTAGAAAAATGTTCATGCAAAAAGTCACACACAAATGTTTACTGCAGCTCTATTCCTGATTCCCCAAATTAGATACAACTGAAATGTTTTTCGATATGTAAATGAACAACAAATGAATAAGCAACTGTGGTGCATATTTATAATAAAATACTACTCTGCAAAAATAAAATATTAATGCACACAACTTGGATATATTCACAGGCATTATGTGTAGTGAAAGAGGCCAATCTCAAAAGGTTATACACTGTAGATTCCATTTACATGACACCCTCAAAAATATAAAATGAGAGTAGTAAGAACTAGATCAGTGGTCCCCAGGAGTTAGGAATAAGGGGGGTGTGTGCAACTACAAAGAGATAGCACAGTGATGTGTTTTGAGGTGACATAACTGTTCTGTATCTTGATTGTAGCAGTGGTGACATGAATCTATACATGTTAAAAGTTTTGGTATTGTACACCAAAAAAGTCATTGTATGTTAATTGTTTTAAATGGAATTGATTAGACGTATGGATGCATGTATAGGGAGTGGGGTGCAGGGTTGGATTGGGATAATTAAAACAAATAGGAGTCCTTTTAGGACGAAGAAAAAGGGAATGAGTGTCCAATAATACATGACCGGCAGTGATCACTATAGGCACACAATGGACAAATGAAGGTAAGAGAGTGGCTTAAAGCTGTTAGAAATAAGGACAATGACTAAATTTCTAGGTTGAATCAAGATGTGTGAAAAAGTAATGCCCAGAAAAATTTGTCTTTTAAAAAAAATTAATTGGAGAAAGAAAAGGAAGCAAAAAGCCCTCTGCTAAGGGCAGATGGTATAAGGTTAACAGATGACAGAGAGAGCTTGAAACTATCTGATTGTTGTTATACCTCATGTCAAGATGACCTTACATATAAAAATGGTGACTTACAAAAACAGAATGTACAATATAATGTCATTTGATTTACATAAATATATATTCAACTATATATACAAATATATTTATATATATATATATATATATATGTCCTCACATCATATATATATATGTGTGTGTATTATATAATGTGAGAAGGACATACCCTGAGATGTTAGCAGTTTTTATTTTTGGTGTAGGATTTTAATCTTGCTGTGTATATGTATTTCCCAAATATTCTATAATTCACACGTATTACTTTTGAAATAAAACTGAATAAGTGATTTTGAAAATGAAAAAAGGTGAAAGAAACTTTAAGAAAACAGAAGCTCAAAATGAAGGGGTGTTAAAAGAACACATAGATTTTTATTTAAAAGTTAACAATTAGATACACTCCAGAGCGCTATAAGAACTTTTGGAGAACAGAAAACATGCAAAAGTAGTTCCAGTAAAACTACAGGAAAATTCTATGCCGAATTGTTGAAAGAACAGATTTGGAGAATGTAGAAAAGAAGCATCATTAAAATTCTGGCTTAAGCTCACTGAAAATAAGTCATGACAGACAAAGTTCATTTCTTTTCTCTGGGTACTACATGTAATTCGTAACAAGTAATTGATGCTATGTCCTCAGACTTGACCTGTTCAAGACTTTATTCTCTTATGATGGTATCTCAGTTTTATTTAGGAGAACTATTTTGGCTATTTCATAGATATCTCATGTCTAGTGACATGTGTTCACATATCTAATAGTTCCCCTAAAACCTGCTCCATCTATGATCTCTAACATCATAGGAAAGAACAACTACACCCTTCTGTTGCTCAGGCCAAACATCTTAAAGTCGTTCTTCACTCCTCTCTCTTTCTCACACTCCACCTTGAAATTCATCAGCAAATGCCACTGGTTTTACCTTTAAAATATATCAAGGATCTGACCACTGCTTCTGCTATCACCCACACCCAGCACCATTCACCGTCTTTCCTCACCTAGCTTATTGTGATGGCTTCTAAAGGAAATCCCTACTTTTAGTCTAGGCCACCTACATTCTACCATCCTTTTCAAACACAAGTTAAGTCACGTCACTCCTTGGATAAATCCCTCCAGGGACTCTCCATTTCATTCAAAGTCAATACCAAAGTCCTTACTGTGGCCTTCAGGGCCACTAATGAAATGCCTGGCCTCCTTCTTTTCCTTCTTCCCTCTCTTTTGCTCATTGACCTTAACCACAGTGGTCTTGCTGGACCTTGTACCAGCCAAACACACTCTTGCCTCAAGGCCTTTGCAATAGCTCTATTTGCTACATGGAAGGCTCTTTTCCAGATCCCACATAGCTAGGTGTGCCTAGATCCTGGTTTTAACAGAGAGTCCCTGTATTAGTCTGTTTTTGCACTGCTATAAAGTTACTACCTGAGACTGGGCAATTTACAAACAAAAAGAAGTTTAACTGACTCACAGTTCCCCATGGCTAGGGAGGCCTCAGGAAACTTACAATCATGGCCATAGGCAAAGGGGAAGCAGACACCTTCTTCACAAGGTGGCAGGAGAGAGAGAGTATACTCAGTGGAAACTGCCATTTTTTTTAGCATTTTTTTATTGCATTTTAGGTTTTGGGTACATGTGAAGAACATGCAAGATTGTTGCATGGGTACACTGCCATTTTTAAGCCATCAGTTCTCATGAGAACTCCCTCGCTATTGCAAGAGCAGTAGCATGGGGGATACCACCCCCATGATCCAACCACCTCCCACTGGGTCCCTCCCTCAACACATGGGAATTACAGGTGGAGATCATATTTGGGTGGGGACACAGAGCCAAATTGTATCAGTTCCCATCTGTGCTGCTACCCCAGCATAACAGGCACAATCTTCAAATTGTCTCTATTGGGATAATAAATTATATAGCCACCCTCCTGATGGCTCATTGCTTCATCTCTTTCAAGTCTGTTCAATCTCACCCACTCACTGAAGACCCTCTGACCATCTGATTTTAAATTGTAACCCCTACCCCAGTTCCTCTACCTACCTTCCCTGCTTTGTGATTTTATTTTCTCCATGGCCCTTTTCACCTCCTGATATACTCTTACTTTTGTATTTATTACATTTTACTGTCTGCCTTCTACAACTAAAATGTAAGCTCTATGAAGACAGCCATAATGCCTGTTTTATTTTGAATATGATATCACCTAGAACAGTACCTAGCATAAAGCAATTTTCAATGAATATTGCTGCATAAATGGCAAATAAGTGCCTAGAGACTTGTTTTCTCACCAGCTATCAAAATGAAGTAAAATAAAAATTTGTCTTCAGGGATTTTGAGGACAAGTAAATATGCTACAAAACATTCCTTGAAGACACATAATCCAAAATGCCTTATTATCTAATTAAAATTCATCAACTTGGTCTTTAAAAATGCTGGAGTTTTAATTGAATATTTACCTGATTTAAATAAACATTTTCATTAACATATACAATACACGATTGCATTGAATATACAGATATGCCAGGATTCCTTTGCTTGAAAATGATAGAAATATAACTTGAACTTCCTGAACCAAAAATAAAAAAAGTAGGGAATGTTTATAGGAAAGATACTGTGGATTCTCACAAAACTGAAAAAATGCCCAGGAACCAAACCTTTGTACAGCAGCTTCCAGGATTTTAGAACCTAGACACAAAAATTGAAAAATAAACAAGATTCTTACTTCTCTCTTCTCTGCTTCTTGCTATATTTGAGCCTCATTCTCTCCTATTCCAGACCTACAGTGAAACTCCCAGTTTCTGGCTGTAGTTAAAAAAATAAAACTGCTGGAGAAGTACTGACTCTCATAGCCCCTGCTGAAATCACATCCACTGTGAGAAGACAGGGTAAAATCTTATGATTGGCTCAGTTTGGTTATGGGACTCCCTCAGCCCCCAGAGTAGTCACTAAGGTCAGAAATGCAGGTTTACAGAATGGCAATAACCCTTCCGACCAGAATAGGAGAGAAGGAAGAAGAAGTATTCTTCAAAAGAAACTGAGTCCTTTTCCCAAAAGAGATAAGAGGTGCAGAGAAAACAAAAAATAAAAATGTACTTCAATATTTTCTTATATTTTTAAAATACCACACAATGTTATAGCTTATTCTAGAGATTAATAAACACTAATATATGGTTTGCTCCAAAATAGGTATGATTTTTTTCTATACATTGAGTCTCCAATTCATCACTTTGATAAGCTCCTTGCAATTTTACCACCCAATAGCCAATTTTCTTTGCTTTAATAAACCATATTACCAAAATATTGTACATCCTTTAGTGATAGAAACTCTTTTTTCACTGCATTAAATTATGATATACATTTTCAATTTATCTGTGGTGAATGTTAGCATATAACAGCTGTATTTGTTTTTCACGATGTAGAGTGAATGATAATATCTCACAAGCTGATTTATTTCCTTCTTTTCTATCCACAATGATCTCACTATGCTATTTCAACTTAAAAATATGGATATTGATACACCAGCTGCTTTAACTCTAGAGAATAGCTCTTACCCATGAACCAAATATTTTACTTAAAAGAGGAGAGACACAGGAAATAAAGAAATATTTCTCAGGGCCATTTAAACCAAATTTTAAAAAAAAATCCCAAAACCCATATAAGTTTTGACAGCATTGTAAGATTTCTTTTGTTAGGGTACAAGATACAGAAATTCCCAAGAAAATAACAAATCAATTAAAGCATGTATTCTCTTAATTAAAATTATCATTGTTGTTTTCACGTTATTAATAGAAAAAAAAGTCTTGCTTACATTTCCAATTAAACTTGTGCAAAGCAAGTACTATAAATTGATCTAAAAGGCTGTGGATGGTATGTAGGATACTGTTTTCTGGATTTTGTTTTGTTGCATGAGTTTTTTTACTTTAAAGGAACCTAACAGATTTTATCTTCATTTAGAAAAATCATGCATGCAGGGCCTGAAGCAATGATTTTATGCTATGGCATAATATGTTTTTGACACAAAAAGAACTCCTCAAAAATGCAAAACACAAGAGCAACTATTTTAAGTGTTTTAAGAGGAGAAAGGAATATCTGGCTTTCATCAGTCAATAATATATTTAACATAAATAATGACTGAAAAGTGACAGCTGCAAGATATGATTTTGATGCTCCAAATTCCTACAAATAAAAAGGTAAGAAATAACCATTTTATATTTTAGGGTTATTTTGCTCTGATATGATTGAACTGCTTTACATTGCAACAAGACTTACAATTGTATTAGTAACTGGTGAGTCATATCATGAATAACATCTTTAATTGAATATTTGCTTTCATATTATAGCTGCAACTCTGCCTTGATTTGGCACTATAAAAGAATAGGTTTAATCTTTCATCTTCCATCTGCTTTTTCTGCCTAATTTTATATTTAAAAATATACCAAAAAACAAAAAAAAACAAAAAACCATGAGGCTATGCAATGATGGAGAGTTTTAACTAGTTACGGTCAGTAAAAATGATTAACATTAATTTTGGAAAAATGTGACTCTTCTGAACCTTGAAGAAAGACAGTATACTTTCATAAAACCAGACAGAAATGTCTGTTCTAAGTGGCTCTGGGAAAATTATGCCAACACAAAATATTTTTCTCAAAAGACTCATACATCTGCTTTGGGACTTTAAAACTTCCCATTTGTACATATTGACTGCCTCGCTCTGGTGCAACAATATACTTTCCCATTACTGATGCTGTCCATTGGCCAGATTTGCTTTGGCCAACGGCATGTTAGCAGATGTTCTGTGAGGAGAGGCCGTTAAGTATACTCTTGTAGTTTGGGCTTAGCTATAGTGCTCTGTTGATCTGCCTGAGAAGCATATCGTGGGAAGCTGCTAGCCCTTCAGCCTAAGCCTCCCAGCAATTACATACGTAGCTAACCTGAATCCCATCTATAGCCTGGACTGAAAGCCATCTATCTAACCCACCATTGGAAGCAGAGCCATCCAGCTGAATCCTTCATACACTGGCCAAACCATGGTTAACCTGAAGCCCTGTGAGCAAGAAAATTATATGCTTGTTGGAAGACACTGATTATTGTTAAAGCAATAGCTGACTAATACAGACAGGCCGCCTTAGTGTAGTATGTTTAAGACTACAGACTATAAGGCCAAACTCCTTTATGTCAAATCTCTACAATTATCAGTTGTGTTTCCTTATGCAAGTTATTTAAATTATGCCTCAGTTTCTTCACTTGTAAAATGGGATGATGATAATGTCTATCTCATGCAGTTAATATTTATAAAGGTTTTAGAACAGTGCCTGGTACACAGCATCCTCTGAAATAGTATATACCAGATCAATAAAATAAACCTCATTCACTCATAAATGTGACCCCTAAAGACCCCTATCAAGAACATGATGGTTTCTATATTTGTTGTTTCTTCCAGAGGGTGCTTGATTCCCCAGAGACTGTCTTCAGCATCATCAAGAGTTCGTGCTACCTAATGCTTCAGTGTTCCATATGTTGAAGACTCTTCTGATGAGTCAGATGACCTGGATTTGAATTCTTGTTTCACTCTCTAAGCACTGTGCCAGACACTGAGTGTTCAGTGTTCTTATCAGTAAACTAGGTGCTATAACAGCTCTTAGTTCTGCAGTTATCAGTATTAAATTAGATGCTCTATAGAAAATCTTCATGTACAATATTTATTGCATTGCAAAGACTTAATAAATGCTAGTTGTCCTTAATTTTCTCAATTTTAGGAACTACAAGGTCACTTTTAGCTTATTAAGAAGTGGATTTTAACTTCAAAGTGTTGTTTACCTAAATTCATTAAAAGGTAACTTCTGATTAATTTAAGACAAAATAGATTTTTATAAAAAGCACCTAAAACCAACAAAAACAACACTGCATTATTTTCTCTCATCTGCTACCCAAAATCTCTTCAGCTTTTATTTTCATTTGGTTCTGATTTATCATTATAATACAAATCATAAAAATGATTCTTGTTATGTCTCTGTTATCTTCATTTTATTTTTATGTAAACAATGTTGTCTCTACCTTCCATTTACTAACACTATTTCTCTTATTAATCAAAAAGAGCCCTCAGATCACATTCATTTCAGTGGAAATTTAATTTAAAAGGTAAGACATGTGGATTATGTAAAATACTAAGCCACAATGCGTGCATCTTTTACATGAAAATAGCCTTAATTTCCCTGCTTGACTGAGAAAAGAAATAAAAAGAATGATTGCTATAAATCAGGAAAAATTCATAACTTGCTGGAGGAATAACAGCTGTTGATTTAAGGCTTGCATCTTCGATAACACAATGCTGCTGGGAAGATAACATCTTTTTGACAAAGTTGTGAACATAAAAATTACAAGGCTTTACTTGACATTTAAATATTTCCTCGATATCACTTAGAGAAAAAAAATTCTTTTATTCACTTATACAAAAATATGTTTGAAGTTTACTGTATCCCATCAGCAAGCTTTGCAATAAAATTTGGTGTTTTCTTGTTTCATAGGTGTACAGTAGATATGTCATATCACAAATAAAAATTAATTATCCTCAGTTTAGAGAAATGGTCTACTGTTATGTACAAATAGTTCCTACCATTAGTAATACAACACAGAATTGAGCATACACTTGGGATATTATTCATTTCTTTTATTATCAGCTAGAACTAGGCTACTGAAAAATTAGGTGACAAAACAAAGCAAGTATTGCATTGGCTGAAAAAAATCCTCAAAGTAGAATCTTGAAAAAAGTAGAATCTTGTGAAAGAGAATAACTTTGCCAAGGAGTTGGAAATAATAGCAGAGTTTTTATTTATCTAGAGGCTGCTATATTATTTATTGTACATGTTCGTGTACTGTTGACTCACAAACTATGAAATTTTATGCTGAGGTTTTGTGTTTCTTATTTATCAGTGAAATGCACTGAAAACACCATCAAGTACCTAGAGTAACACTAAGTAATGGCCTTGTCTACTCACTCTTCAACAAAACCTATGTGCTTTCTTTCTTTTATGAATTGCATTTACCTTAGAAAACAAATTTGCTTCTTACCATTAAACTTTTTTTAAGGCTTCTGTCTTTTACCTAAGACCATCTTGCAATGTCACTATAATGCCTGCATGCCCCAGCCCTCTAGCCATCTTGAGTCACTTCTTTTTGAATGTTCAGATAAAATGATTTGACTCCCCACACTACATGCTACGGGAAATACAAATCCTTTTTTGCCCCCCTTGAGAATTAGGGCAGTGTTGCCTACAAATTCTTCTGGATACGTCCTTATTCCAGTTTTACTCTGAATACCTGCTCTTGCCTAATTCTTGATTCATAAGAGAGGTTTCTCCTGGAGTTTCCACCTTCTTGGCACTATTTCATTCCAAGTAGGACAGTACTTCTGGTTCATTGTCCAGAACACTTAGTAAAGGTTGTGTGTATAACGGAGTGTTACTGGAGGCTTGGGGAGAATGGAAAACAGAAAACAGCTTTAAACTGAATGCTGACTGTCACTTCTTATTCACTTACTCATTCATTAACAAATATTTATTAAGCTCGTACCCTGTACAGGCACTATTCAACATCATGGAGCTACAGAAGTGAACAAAACAGATTAAATCCCCAGCTTTGATAGAGTTTGCAGTCTACTTATTCCAGACAGATCATAAACAAAATAAATCAGTAAAGTAGGTAAGTTAGAGAGTAGTGTTTTCAAAAGAAGTAAAGCAGAGAAGGCAGAGAAACTTTAGGGAGGGGTGCATTTTTAAGAAGGATGGTAGGGGAAAGATTTACTGTAAAGGTGATATTTAGAAAAAGACATAAAGGAAATAAGGGAAGAAGCCATGATGTTATGTTTGGCAAGAGTGGTTTAGGTAGAGGAAAATAGCAAATGCAAAGGCCCTGAGGTCAGAGCCTCCCTGGTATATTAGAGTTCTAGCAATGAGGATGCTAGGGCTGTTCTCAAATTTCTCACACCTAGACCCTTCTCCTGATTCTAGAGTTCTGTATTAACTCTATGTTTTTGTTATTGTTTTCTGTTTTCATGGTGCTCTGTTATCTGGGGCCTCACTGACTAGGGAGAGATTGCCACTCCTAGATGTAGCCAATTCTTAAAAATAGCAAACTATTCCCCATGGAGTGAATGGAGTTTTTCATACACAAACTTACCAAACCACAGCCCCTATTCCAGCACGTCCTCCGTCTGACTTTTACACACCAGGAGGCAGCATTCCCCTGCCCTGATTACCCTAGGGCCAGGTACTAGACAAGGAGGGACCACTTCTACAGGCCAGAGCCTGCTGAAGTTATTCACACTGTTCAATCCAAAGCCTGCTGAGCAGCTCACCTTCCTGGCCCATTTCTTCCTGTGAGAAGCACAGCAAAGCCTCTGTCTGTGTGTGCCCTTCACAATTCTATCTCCTGACTGATCCTGACATTTCTCACATGGCTCTGCATGGTCTGGTGTGCCCCTCCTCTTGGGAACTATGAGTAACAAACTATCTTTTCAGTGGCAGTTGTCTCTTTATCTCTTGGCCCCACCATACCTGAATAAACCCAAAATCCCAAGAACATTTTCAAACAAGTTCCTACCTAGCAGCCAGTAGACAACTTACAAATTCATTTTATCCCTCAACAGAGAAATAGGGGTAGTTTTCTTTCCATTCAGACTAGGTCTTGGGTTTGCCATAACTAAAAGCCATATGAATGAGCTTTCTTACAAAAAAAGTTATTCCTTATGGCCAAAAGAATTCTACTCCAGTTCTGATTATACAACCATCACCTGTTGACATCACTCCATAGCCTCACTCCAGTTGCCCACACCATTAACTCTTTAATATAAGTGGTGCTTCCTAATCAGATGTCATCTACCACCTAAAATGTAAGCAGTATGTTCAGCAAGGAGGTATCCAGATCTGAGCTAAGCATAGTATTTCCAGAAGATCTTGTGACCTAAGAAAATGTATAGCTTTTTAGAAGTAACCACCTACAGACCATAACAAGCTGGTTTCCCTAGAGATTCTATGTTCCGCATTTTCTGGACTCTAAGAAAAACACCTGTTTGGTTTGATAACACAAAAGCAGCTAAGGCAGGAATGGCCTCATGGGCCACTCCAAATCTGATAGGAACTTAATAAGTTAATTTCTTAAACTATCAGACAACAGAACTCTTATCAAACTTAATGTTCCTCCAAAAGGAAATGAGGGACTTCCTTAAACAAGTATATTTTGTCACTACTTCATCATATGTTTTTCAAACTTGGATATTGGCACATTAGACTATGCTTTGAGAGGGAGGGGAATGTAAATAAATGCTAGAACCCATAAAAACCTGACCCCAGATATTACAGTTGTCTCAGTGACTAGGGAAACATTCAATATTTTAGTTGCCTTTGTGTGTGCTAATTTTTAAAAAATTTTCATGCCTGTCCTTAGTTGTTACATAGATATATAGTTTTATGCACTTCTAATTTTTTATCAAAAGACAGTCAAAATTCATCTGCTAAATTTCTGCCTAGAATGTGACTTAATTCTATGGGAATGACATAGTTTTGATATCCAAGTGTTGATAATAAATGTCCAAATTCCAAAATGACAATATCATTTTTGTTACTTCTTTTTCACAGTTTATATTAATACTTGGTCCTAAAATAACCTCAGTGTATTATTTTTCATTTACATTTCTACACAGCGATGAAAACAGAATAATGATTCATAGTAACAGTATGTTTGCCTTAAAAAGAGTTTTATGCTACATTGCTGTCTTTTCTAGTTTATAAACTTGGGCAGTTTATAAGGCACAATCGACTTTTATAAGCATATTTGGCTGCAGTAGGATTTTACAGTAAGGAAAGTAGAAGGAAAATGCATCTCCTTGCTTTGATAAGGTCGATAGGTCTTTCTGCTAGGGTGTCCTGAGAGCTTTTGCAATCAGCCACTCTGGGAAAAGCTTAAGAGTTGTGAGTGGGAAGCTCTGGAATTTGTTAAAATATCAGTATACTAGGCCATCATAGGATTTCACCATCTAGTAGCAGCTACTGCAAATTTTAGCCAGTTACTGTGAATGAGATCTATTTTCGGTGTGTGGCTGAACAATTTACTTCTATAGACAGCTTTTATTTGACAGAGCGAATTTCCATATTCTAAATTGACTATGATGTGATTGATACATTAGAAAACATGTTTTACAAAACACAGATTATTGGTTATATCAGGATCAGGCCTGGTTGCCAACGCATTCATGTAAGAAGTAAAATTGAAGCAACTGTTACAACAGCTGCTTTCTTTATCATAATAGATGTAATAAGGATGATAAGAATGTATGGAAGCACAGAGCTGGTGGTATAGTTAATAGTGATAAGAAAACAAAGAGCATCATTAATGACCCAAACCTAGATAGGGTCTAAGGTAATATTTATTAAAATTTCTACAGAAAACACAATTTTATTTGTGCACATTTTTTTCCGATTCTTTAAGATTTAAGGCCCTGTGTTCTGATGGCACAACAGTTTTTATAACACAATTTTTGATAACTCAGAGATTTTTCAGAAACAAAACCATTAGGTGGTGGCAGACCAGAGACCCACTTGCTAGTACATCTAGAAATTGACAATATTTGTGTCATTTCTTATATTGTAAAAATATTTATTTGCCCATGTCTCTTAAAATGAATATTGAGTTATCACATCTGAGAAGTTCCTTCTGACCTGTAACATGGTATTAGCATCTCACCTATCTCCTCTTTTGACAGTTCTCATTATCTTTAAAGACCAACTGTTCTTCTAGCATGCATTAGGGAGTTTTTCACCACCCTCTTCTTTACTCCATAGATTGCTGCTAAATCTCATCTCCCTTTTTTTATGTATGACTTTATATCAAGCTATGTATCTGTACAAATAGTTAAGCTACTTTTGATAAAATATTAAGCTTTCATAACGCATTAAGCCAGGCATCCCCAAACTATGGCCCACGGGCCACATGCAGCCCCCTGAGGCCATTTATCCGGCCCCCCGCTGCACTTCAGGAAGGGGCACCTCTTTCATTGGTGGTCAGTGAGAGGAGCACAGTATGTGGTGGCCCTCCAACAGTCTGAGGGACAGTGAACTGGCCCCCTGTGTAAAAAGTTTGGGGACACCTGCATTAAGCAAATGATTTAGTAAAGTCCAGATATATTACATCTACTAAATTACCCTCATCCATTTCGTAATTTGATCAAAGGAATGCAATTCAATATCTGGCATGATCTGTTCTGTATCAGCCCATGCTGCTTATCACTCAGGCTTTCACTACTCTCTGGATGCATATTGATATGGTTTGACTATGTCACCACCCAAATCTCATCTTGGATTGTAGCTTCCACAATTCCTTCATCATGGAAGGGACCCAGTAGGAAGTAATTGAATCATGGCAGTGGGGGGTTCTTTCCCATGCTGTTCTCATGATAATGACTAAGTCTCAGGAGATCTGATGGTTTTAAAAAGGGGAGTTCCCCTGCACAAGTTCTCTCTTACCTGCTGCCATGTAAGACATGCCTTTGCTCTTCCTTCATCTTCTGCCATGACTGTGAGGCCTCCCCAGCCATATAGAACTATGAGTCCATTAGACCTCTTTCCTTTATAAATTACCAATTTGGGTATGTCTTTATTGGCAGCATCAGAATGGACTAATACAGACATTGGTACCAGAAGTGGGGTGCTGCTGTAAAGATACCTGAAAATGTGAAAGTGACTTTGAAATTGTGTAACAGGCAGAGGTTGGAACAGTTTGGAGGGCTCAGAAGAAGACATAAAGATGTGGGAAGATTTGGAACTCCCTAGAGACTTGTTGAATGGTTGCGACCAAAAGGCTGAGTGATATAGACAATGAAGTCCAAGTTTAGGTGACCTCAGATGGAAATGAGGAACTTGCTGGGAACTGGAGAAAAGGTGACTCTTGTGATGCCTTAGCAAATAGACTGGCAGCATTTTGTCCCTGCCCTAGAGATTTATGGAACTTTGAAGTTGAGAGAGATGATTTTGGACATCTGGCAGAAAAAATTTCTAGGCAGCAAAGCATTCATGATATGACTTGGGTACTGTTAAAAGCATTCAGTTTTATTCATTCACAAATATATGACTTGGAATTGGAACTCATATTTAAAAGGAAAGCAGAGCATAAAAAATTTAGAAAATTTGCAGCCTGATGATGCAATAGACAAGAAAAACCCATTTGCTGAGGAGAAATTCAAGCCAACCCAGCTGCAGAAATATACATAATTAAAGACAATGGGGAAAATGTCAGGACATGTCAGAGGTCTTCACAGCAGGCCCTCCTATCACAGGCCCAAAGGCCTAGGAGGGGAAAAAAATGGTTTCCTGGGCCAGGCCCAGGACCTTGACACTTTGTGCAGTCTCTGGACTTGGTCCCCTTCACTCAAGCCATGGCTAAAATGAGCCAATGTCCAGCCCAGGTCATTGCTTCAGAGAGGGTAAGCCCCAAGCCTTGGAAACTTACATATGGTGTTGGGCCTGTAGGTGCACAGAAGTAAAGAATTGAGGTTTGGGAACCTCCACCTAGATTTCAGAGGCTGGATGGAAATGCCTGGATGTCCAGGTAGAGGTGTTCTACAGGGGCAGAGCCCCCATGGAGAACCTCTGCTAGAGCAGTGAAGAAAAGAAATGTGGGGTTGGAGCCCCCACACAGAGTCCCCACTGAGGCACTGTCTAGCGGAACTGTGAGAAGAGGGATACTGTCCTCCAGACACCAGAATGGTAGATCCTCTGACAGCGTGCACCATGCACCTGGAAAAACTGCAGACACAAAATGCCAGCCTATGAAACAGCCAGAAGGGGTCTATACCCTGCAAAGCCACAGGGGCAGAGCTGCCCAAGGCCATGATAGCCCACCTCCTGCATCAGCATGACCTGGGTACGAGACACAGAGTCAAATGAGATCATTTTGGAGCTTTAAGATTTGACTGCCCCGCTATATTTCAGAATTGCATGGGTCCTGTAGCCCCTTCATTTTGGACAATTTCTCCCATTTGGAATGGATGTATTTACCCAAAGCCTGTATCCCCATTGCATCTAGGAAGTAACTAACTTGCTTTTAATTTTACAGGCTCATAGGCAAAAGGGATTTGCCTTGTCTCAGATGAGACTTTCACCTGTGGACTTTTGAGTTAATTCTTAAATGAGTTAAGACTTTGGGAGTCTGTTGGGAAGGTATAATTGGTTTTGAAATGTGAGGACATGAGGTTTTGGAGGAGAATGATATGGTTTGGCCATGTGCCCACCCAAATCTCATCTTGCATTGTAGCTCCCACAGTTGCCATAAGTCATGGAGGGACCCAGTGGGAGGTAACTAAATCACAGGAGTGAGTCTTTCTCATGCTGTTCCCGTGATAGTGAATAAGTTTCATGAGAGCTGATGATGTTGTAAGGGGAAGTTACCCTGCACAAGCCCTCTCTCACCTGCCACCATGTAAGACAGCCCTTTGCTCTTCTCCTTCATCTTCTGGCATGACTGTGAGGCCTTCCCAGCCATGTGGAACTATGAGTCCATTAAACTGCTTTCCTTTATAAATTACCAGTCTCAGGTTTGTCTTTATTAGCAGCATGAGAACAGACTAATACATATATATACTTTTTTTTTCTTAACATCTACTCTGTTATTTTGCTAAGAACTTAAGATAATAATGGTCAGGAAGGCTTTATTTCTTTATTTCTTTCTAAAATATTTTTATCTTGATTATTGTTTCCATTGTTTTTGAAATGCTTTGGTTGCCCCAATCCCAAGAAATATTTCCCAATGGAAACATAAATGCCATGGGTAATTTTCCTGGCAACTAAGGGTGCTTTATTTAAGTCAAAGGTGCTTAATTGCTGAGTTCCACATATTCATTTATCAGCCTGTTGAGTTCAAGTAGCTTACTGATGTTATCATTAATCTTAGGTACCATTCTTATTTTTTCAGCTAATTATTCTCTGATAGAATCCTAACAAAAATCTGTAGTTTATCAGCCATGTGCCAGTTCAATTAGAGGTTATGTTTGTTGTTCATTTTAGAATACCTCTAAATACTTTATACTGACTCCATGACATATTCAATTATGCCAGCCTCAGTACATTTAAATGATGATTCTATTTATCACTTTGGTGTAATCTTCATTGCAGTAAGTCAAATAATTACTAGTTAGTCTCTGGAATTCACAAATCAGCAACAAGGCTTACAGTCTGTTTATTTTACATATGCTAAAGATCATGACTTGAATTTCTACTAAACGGAAGTAATTTATATTTTATTAACATCACTATTTTTCTATTCAAATATGCTGCAGTTAAAACTAATTGAC
This sequence comes from Saimiri boliviensis, assembly GCF_048565385.1. Taxonomy (NCBI): domain Eukaryota; kingdom Metazoa; phylum Chordata; class Mammalia; order Primates; family Cebidae; genus Saimiri; species Saimiri boliviensis. The sequence goes on from NC_133455.1 coordinate 59,812,124, forward strand.
CCTGTTTTAAAGAGTTTTCACAAAATAAAAATATTATTCCCACACTTCTTTATATATAGGAGTTCAAAGGGAATAAGAATGTTAACAGCAAGGAATAGCACTAATCCCTTTAGAAACTCTCAGGAGTGAACAAGGTAAGGTGTGCATGCTAATGTGAGCATTTTCTTCTCATACACAAAGGCTAAGAATGTTCTGTTTTCTTTTTATATCAAATAAATCTACCTCTGGACCCTCAATTTCCATGGTCAGCAATGTCAGTCATTTTAAATGGCTTCCTTCCCTCTTGTAGAATATTAAAAAGACACCTGAGCTTACAAAATGCTGAGGAAATAAAGGAGAGTCCTGGTCTGAACTGAAATGTTCATCATGCCTATGCACACCCAAAGGTGGACTGCTCTGCAGATAGCATTCATATCATTAGCATCCAGCTAATCTGTGGTCTCCATAGGAGAGCTTTTGGTACACAATCCTCCCTGACACCTAGACAAATATCATTTGGGGAGTCATGACACCTCTTAGATGCTACTTTCTGGTGAGATCCTGGCCTTCACCACACAAATGAACAATTGGCCTCTGGTTTCTCCTTCCCTGAGGAATTCTCTCACTGCCTGAAAGGTCAAACCTTCATTTCTCCAACCCCTGGGGAAAAAATCAAACACCTAGCCTTTCTTTTCCTGGCCCCTTTTTAATGGCACATCATGTAACTTCAAACCTCAGGACCACAAAAGAAATTATTCATTTTCCTGGTTTCTTTAGGAATACAATAACTGATCTCCCACCTCCCAAGGAGAATAGTGTGATTATAAACAGGAGAAAAGAAATAATGCCACTAACTTTTTATATATTACTACATTAAATGCTTAATAACTCACCTTTTATATAAGAAAACCAACACAATTATTTTTTCCAAACTGAGATGAAAAGATTTTGAATGGATTTCAGAGCTTGCACTTAAAGCTAACTGATACTTCATCATCCCATTACTGTCTCCTATTTCCTGGCTTTCTTCTATCTTTCCACTGGCTTTTCCCTAACTTTCTGGATAGTTGGAGATAAATTAATGCTATGTGAGAAGCAAATGGCACTAAGCTTTTAATAAACAATAGATTCTTATATGTGATGGTGATAAATATTATTTCAGCAATTCACTTGATTAGAGGGTGTGCTGCTTATGAGGCTAATGTTGCACATTCATTCCTTATCTGAGTCAATTAACTTCATAGAGAGAAATATCTTTCTGCAAGACTGCGTCTCTAACTATAGCCAACAGAGTAATTCAACATGATGACTAGAAAAAAAAAAACTTTAGAGAACATTTCCTGAAAGTTGGTCAATTACATCATTTTAGTATATGACAGACAGCATACTATTATATTATTATTTGCCAGGAAGAGGTGTATTTCTCTGCAGAACTCCAGTGCTTCAAGTATAGGAAAGTTGACTTAAGATCAATGCAAATGGAGTTTGTGCTATTAATATCAAAGTAAACCTAAAATTATTTGGATCCAGCATTAATAAATAAAACAGAATAAACATCAGAATTAAAATATGAAATACTGAGTGAGATAACAAGTATTTTAAAGAGAGGGGAGGGTAAGATGATTTAAAATGTAACTATTTGCATAGTTGCATTAGTGGAGAGAGATGACTAATAATCATACTACTGAGAATGTTTATAACTCACCTTAATGGCTTAAGGTGGTTTATAAAATACATATGCTGCAAAATACTCATCAGTATAAAACTATATCCTAGCACTGAATTTTTGTTGTTACTGAAGTATAGCTTGTTGATTGCTATCTTTGTATGAGTAGCTAATAATGGTAATCCAGGGGACTCCCCAATATGAAGAAAAACTACGGAGAACCCCACTCTTTCCTAAGGATGCAGAACTTACTACCACCTCTAAAAAGTAATCTCTACCACAACCCTTCCTTGGGGGAATCATGTGGCCTGATGCTCTCACAATCAAATTCCAAGCAAAAAAATAATATTTTGCAGTCACGAAAGTCCAGTTAGTGATATGGAGCAAATTGGTATGAATAGGACCTGATATTGAGAGATCAACCCGACTGACTGGCCTTCCCATGTCACCATATCCATTATTGCTGAGCTCCACAACCAATAGGCATTTCTTGGGCAGACATCACTTGGAAAGGTCGAGAAATTTTTAGTGGCTTGTTATCCTTATAGCTCTGGTTCTGGCCTACCTAGTGGGGGTCCTTCATATTTGCAACTACACTTTGAAATAGATACATGCATAGATAGATGATTGACTGATTAATTGACTGGACACAAATATAATTATTTCTAGGGATTTGATTCAGGGAGGAAATTATACCATGTGTTCCATTTGCAATCTTAAAACTCGAAGTAGTGAGTTCTTTTGTCCCAACAGAAGAGAAAAATAATTATTTTTCAAACAGATGGCCAGGCATGGTGGCTCATGCCCATAATCCCAGCACTATGGGAGGCTGAGGCATGTAGATCATGAGGTCAGGGATTTGAGACCATCCTGGCCAACGTGGTGAAAACCACCCCCCCCATCTCTACTGAAAATACAAAAATTACCCTGGTGTGGTGGTGGGAGCCTGTAATCCCAGTTGCTTAGGAGGCTGAGGCAGGAGAATTGCTCGAACCCAGGAGGCCAGAGGTCACAGTGAGCCAAGATCTTAACACTGCACTCCAGCCTGTGTGACAGAGCAAGACTCTCCCTCAAAAAAAAGAAGATAAAATTTTGTAATGTTTTGTGTATGTACATGAAGTGATAAAAGCACAAGGAAAAAGAGGGTACAAAATAAGACATTAATCAAGTATGAAGTTAGTAGATATAAGGCATTCTATGCTATCCCATCAGCTTGCTGAACACAGGCCAGAAATTTGACTCTAGGCTTTCATTTGCCCCACACAAAGAGGGAAATGTGATTAGATACATGACTGAAAGTGAGTAGGACTCAGGAGAAGCTGAAGTAGCCCAGTATGGAGTCAGAAATAAATGTGTACCATTAGTCTGCACAGAAAGAACTCATGTGATAAGAGTATCTTCAATATTACATTTGTAGAAAATACAATGTTAAGTTTTGGGGCAAATCAGTGACATCATGCTAAAATTTAATTAAGTGAAAGCAGCATTCACTGCAATACACCAATGAGATGATCTGGCTTCATTTAAGAAAGAAAAAATCAAAATGTGTTGTTTGCAAGAACAAGAAAGAAACCATCCCTTGGAGAACATTTTGGAAATTTTGAGAGGATTTTATTATCGCTGTTGTTCTCACTGTGTTTGTTGGGCATTACATGCATTCTGCAGGAAGGATACAGGGGTTTCAGATATCCTGCAATACACAAGAGCATTCCACTCAGTGAAGATTTGTTTTGCACCTTCCTAATTCCAGTGTGTTCTGCTAGACATGCAGATACTAAATACGCACCCTGATGTGTGGTAGCATTTCAAAATGAGAAATATGTTTTCTCTGTTATTTCTACACTGACTAACCTAATGTCATAAGATAGAAACTATTTTCACATTACACTTACAAATAAGACTAGCTCATTTGCTGACTCTAAATTTCCTCCATTTTGAGTCTGTAGTTTGCCAGGGCTTGTTATCACTACCATGTTAAGGTTGTTTTATTTTTCTTTTACCATTTACATATAAGTCATGCTATTATTACTTATCATTCCACTAGTTTTAACTAGGGCCCACCCATTGCTCGGACCTTTAAATTTTCTTTCTATATACAGAATGGCTTCTAGATTTTTAAAACTCTTAAATCCAAATATTCATCATAAACAGTAGCAAGAATGTGACTATATTCATTATGTTTTCTAGTATAATCATGTCAGAGCACTTACATATTAATATGCATTGCATATTATTTCATTATAAACTTCATTCTTTTTCTTTCTCCTTTATAGTTAGAGCGTTGTATTGTTCTTTCAAATTTATGTTCTTTTAACAATTAAATATGCTCTTTTATAAAATTTCATTATCTCTGAATTTCATTTCATGATTTAAAAAAGAAACAATACAAAGTATGTGTTTTTAAAAGAGGGCACTGGGTATGACAGAGTTGAAAGCCACTCACAGAGATGAAGAATGGTTGCAAGGAAAATAGACTCGCATCTCACTTCCTCATTGGAGATACCCATACATAGCATATTAGTGATCCATACTGTGTATGTAGATGAACAGTAGAGGAGACATTAAAGTGAAATAGTGAAAGAGAAGAGAACAATCAGTAGGCTGGCCTGCACACTTATGATTTGAAGCGGCAAGAATTTAAGTCTCATTGAGTTCCAGTGAAAGGGAACACCATAGAAAATAACCAAAGAGACTGCCTGACCAACAGAGAAGCCCCAGCAGTGTGAGGCTTGGGTGTACCACTGAGATCCAAGACTGATGGGACTTGCATGAAGTCTTGCAGGAGCACATCTCCCATGTCAGGGATGATTCAGTAGTGACTCTTCCCTGGGGCCCCTGAAAAACAAACACATAGACCCTAAGAAGTTCAGGTTTGGGGTGCCCCTTATACAGAAGCCATCAGCTATAAAGGAAGACCACAGTAGTGTGACTTAAATAGGAGACATTTCTCCTTCACCCATCCTTCATGTCTGGCCTCAATATCCCAAAAGATAAAGTAGCCCAGAAAGAAAGGAGGAAGAAAAATGATAGCTTCTGTTCCCTTTCTTAGCATGAATCCCTACCTGGCCAAGGATGAATGAGAGCTTAGGTAGTGCTTTGAGCTGGATGCGAGATGGAATCCTTAAACTGAACTTTATAAACCTGAAAGGGACTGAAAAACAATGACATCTGTCAAAGTTCTATATAATGGACGAAATAGGGCATGTCAAGTGAGCATGTTTGAAGTCAATTATTGGAGAAAATTATGGTCTTTTAAATCTATATACCGCTGAGTTAATTTTGCTGAATATACTGATTAAGATAGATAAATTTCTACTACATTAGCAGATCTGTAATTTGGGGTTAGAAAATAATTATCTTCTTTAAAAATTGAACAAGGAAGATTCTATGTGCAATGAGACAGAACTATGATCTTACATAAATATGAAGAGACTCAGAGCCCAATATTCAAAGTTGCCCTTGAACAATTATGGGAAAAGATGTCTTTCTCTGCCTGCTTTATTTGGCTTGAGTTTTTAAGTCAACTGTGAATAAGCTTTCCAGTCAGAGTATCAGGGTTTCTACAAAGTTCGGAGCTGTTAACCTGGGGTTGTAAAACCAGGAAAATAAATCTCCAGATGTCCTCCGGATGCCAAGCTTCCACAACATCATCACCAATTTCAGATCCCAGGAGACCATATTGTACAATCTGCCCTCATTTTCTGATTTTACAGCTAAACTCGGGTCTTCCCACATGGATTAATTACACCTGAAATTTTTTAAAGTCATAAAAGAAGACTATAAGAATATTTAAATTTGATGGGATCCCAGATTGCCTCTTGTAATTTCTTTTTCAGGTCGCTATGCTGATGTGGTGAAAAGTTTTGGGCAGTTCAGCAACACTTGTCATACAGGGCCCATCACCACAGTGTTATGTAGATAGAACTTGTCTTAGATTATCAGCAGCCCTTTAATGGAAGATACTAACAAAGGAGGAGCTTCATCTTGGGCACCTGATGCAGAAGTTTTTTAAGGGGTCAGATGGCAACAAATTATCTTCTGTAGTATTCCTTTCCACCAAAAACTCAAGTAACCTTTGCACTCCAAATGGTAGAGGTGCAGGCTGGCTGAAATTCACAAAACCTGAAAATTTCTCCGATTCTCCTTAGCCTACTAATCTCCCCAGGACCATTATGAATGCAGATGGGGGTCTGGAACAATCCTGAAAGAAATTTAACACATGGAAAAGGAATGCTTACTCAGCCCGTGACATCCACATAAAGGATAGTAGTAAGTAAAAAGGAACAAATACTATAATGTAGAACGAGGGTTCTCAAAATGTGTTTCTCAGTCCAGCAGCATCAATATCACCTTGGAACTTACTAGAAATGCAAATTCTTACCCTCTTATTCCCAGACATAATAAATCAGAAACCCAGCCAAAGGATCCAGAAATCTCTGTTTTAAGAGGCCCTCCAGATGATTCTCACAAATGCTAACATTTGAAAATTGTTGATCTATTATGGTTGTTATCAGTGTAGAGAGGTGAGGAGACTTTCCCTCAGATTTATCCAAGAAGTCCCAGTCAGCAAGCTGTTACATAGTGTGGCAGACTGTATTTTCCAAAGATGGCTGGAACAATCTACAATCTCTCATTCCACATGCTCTTCTTACCAGGAACAATCTCTCTCATTCCACATGCTCTTTTTACCATGATACTGATAATCCTTCCGTCAGAAAAGCAGATCTATGTCTCCTACCCCTGAATCTGGACAGACCTTTTTTTCAGTATTAATCAAGAGCATGTGGCAGATATGGTACTGTGAGACTTTCACAGCTCAGTAATAAAATACAATTTAGTTTCTGTCTTCCTGGCTGAAATCTTGGTCCCGAAGCCTTCAACCACCATGTAAAAATCTGGAGTCCCTGCAGCTTCCACATTGTGAGGAAGCCAGAAGTCACCCATGAGAAGAAACCACATGAAGAGGCCCTGACACTACACAGAGAGATGCTGGTCCAGAACCCAGCTGCTCCAAACCACCATTGAACTGCAGCATCATGAGAAAACATGAGCCAGACCCAACCACATGTGCTTTTCTCAAATTCACAACCCACAGAATCTGTGAGAGATAATAAAAATGGGTCTTGTTTTAAGCCACTATTCGTTAGTAGATAGCTCAACATATGCTATTCCAGTAATCTAACCTTGGTTTTTTTTTTTCCCAAATATTGTCAGTTATCCAAATGTCATATATGAAATAGTCCACCTTCTATTTGTTCCTTATAAAGCCACACTTATTAGGTCAAATATGTTCATATTCTTGCATCTATTTCTGGACTTTTTCCTTTAAACTACTGTCTGTCTCCCTAGTCCTGCACCTTTTCTATACTATTTTAAATAATACATTTTAATAGTGAATAGGACTCTTTAATAGTGAATAGGCCATTTTTGATAGTGTTATCTCTAGTCTACTGGATGAATTTTAGGACAATTTTTCAAGATCTGAAGATAAACAAAAAAATTACTGATTAGCTTCTTTTATGATAGTAAGATGTCCCACGGAACTTGATGTATTTCTTCATCTACTTAAGCTTTCTTTCATGATAGTATTCCTTGAGTTTGATTCTTTCCATGCTCCTGAGGATTTCTTCATAAATTTATTCTTAAGCATTTTCTACTTCTGTTGTAAGTGCTATTAGATTGCATTATTCTTCCCCAAATACACATACATACATATTTTCTAACTGGCATATTGCAAAAGTATTGTCTGTTTATGACTGCCTTACTAAAAAATCTAAATCTTTCTAAAGCTTTTCAATTTATTCTCTCAAATACACTGAATAGACTTTGTTTCCAAGTAAATGATTATAACTTCTGCAAATAATTATAATATTGCTGCCTTTTTTCTAATTTTTATACCTCATTTCTTTATCTTGTTTCATTGGCTAAAGATTTCAGAAAAAGTTAATAATTTTTATACATTTTTAAAAATAAAAGTTGTTATATTTATTTAAAACTCTTTTAGAAACAAACACACCCATACCAGCATTCACAATAAGGAAAGGTAACAAAAAAACCCACATCAAAAATATCCAGTAGCAGTCCTTGGTAGAAGAAAAGTTAGCCAACAACAACAGCAAAAAAAAAAAAAAAAAAATTAGAGTTAAGTCAATGTAAAAATTAGATAGGATGTCACATGCATAAATAACTACAGCATAAAAATCCATGTTAAATTTCTTTAAAGGAGTTCAAGTAAAATTATAAAAGAAGAAAGAAGAAATAACTTCTGACTAAGGGAGATGGGAGTAACCTTTGAGTGAGAGTTTGAAATGTGAGTATGATTCCAACCTATGAAGATACTACAGCAACAAAGTTGGGAGAAAAAAGACACATTTGGGAAACAATGAGTTCCTTGAGTTTTGAACAGTTTGGAAAGTGATGATACAAGAAATTGAAAAAATAACCTAGAGAATGCAGGAATGCCAGGCTAACAACACAAATAACATGAGTAATTTACATGAAATGAGAACTGGTCATGTGTCTGCCAGCTACTGTCTCAAGTGCTTCACTTGTATCATCTCAAAAACAAGAGCTCCAAGCCACACTGTATGTTTTAGGTCATAGCAGTCTATGTCGGTTTTTCAACAAAAAGATAACGTGACCAAAACAAGCATTTAGAAGAAGTACTAGATAACAACATTCAGGACTGAAGAAGGAAGAAACTACTCACCACAAAGACATTTAAGAGGCTTATTAAAAGATGCAATCCAAGTCATATAAGGCTTTCACTCTCCAGCCTTTGACTCCGTCTCACACTGTCCCCATCACACATCCTAAACTGATCTAACTACCCTAAAACTATCTGAAAGTATGCAGTTCCCCTTCAAAAGCCTGTGCCTTTTCACATCCCATTTTGTGTATATGCCTGTAAGGCTCACTCTATGTTTCTCCTTTATTTGTGAATTGTAACCCATTCCCAGCTTGTTTAGTTATTTCTTTATCTCTGCAAACAGCACTTTTCCCAGATCCCAATGAGAGTAGTTACCATGTTATATTTTAATTGAATGTCCACAATTGTTCTTGCCTGCAAGTTGTGAGTTATTTTGGGGAAGCGCCTGCGTTCTATTTATATTTGCATTCCCAACATCAAGCCCATCTCAGCAGACCTCCACAGAACACACGCATGAAATAAATACCAAGATGGACAAAAGGACCATGGACTAACAAGGAAAAACCAAAACTGAATGCTACTTGTACTTGCAGTACAAAAAAACACACTTTTGATGACCTTTAGTAATGGTCATCAACATCTTCTGTTTTTGTCTATGTAGTTTCTCTTACCTCCTTTTAGCAATAGGCCTATCATGTGGACCCTCAGGGCTGGGCATGTGACCCAAAATGGGAAAGTGATTGGTTCAAGGGTGGGAAGGCACATGGTTCAGGCTGAGCCAGTTGGAATCCTTCTCTCAAAATGACTCTCTCTGTAGCTGTGGATATTTTTTACCTCTTGGTGATAAAGTTGAAAAACTGTGGATTGCTATAATTTAGGCTTCAAAAGAACAAAACATTCTTAGTCTTATTTATAGCAAGACAGTGATGGGCACAAATTAAGCACTTAAAAATATATGTCAGATGAATGAGTCCAAAGCTTCAAAGAGTTACATTCTCAGACAGAGTTTTGGCCACTGGCAAATAGGAGTCCTAATAAATTGACAGATAAATCAGTTTGGGAGTTTCATTGCATTAGTACAGTCTTTTCCAAAATGTGCCAAGAAAAAAAATACCCAAAATGTTTTAAAATAATTACCATCTACTATTACTATCACATTTTAATAAGAAGAAACTAGGGAGTACTAACCTCAGAAAAAAGAACTATATATTGAATTCGTTTGACTTTGTGAAAATTTTATTGTCATTGATTCTTTTATTTCTCTGCCATCTGGCAGAATTTAGATTGGACCTGACCAATTTGTGAAACTGGGGTATAATAGATTGAGTAATGGCTCCCCAAAAGATATGTTCAAGTCCTAACCGTCAGTATCTTATCTGAAAAAGCATTTTAGTAGATACAATTAGGTTAAGGATTACAAGATAAAGTCATCCAGATTTAAGGTGGGCCCGAAATCCAATAACAAGTCTCCTTATAAGAAGAAGGGAGACGGATAATTGAGACACAGATGGGAAGGCCATATGATGGCAGAGACTGAGTTAGAGTTATGCGTATGCAGTAGAAACTGAGGAACCCCAAGGATTGCCCAAAGCCACCAGAAGCTAGGAGAAAGGGCTGAGATGCACCACCCTTTAGAGCCTCCAGGAGAAATCAATCCTGCTGATACTTTGATTTCAAATTTGTAGGCTCTAAAACTCTGAGAGAATATATGTTTGTTGTCCTGAACTACCCAGTTAGTAGTAATTTGTTACAGCAATCTTAGGAAACTAATACATGAACTTACTCAAATTGAAGAGTGAGGGGGAAAAAAAACAGCATCATGAAAGTGTAAGAAATTGCAAGAATCTCTAGTCTGAGGCCACTATATTTGGTATTTTATGTCAGAAGAAGAATATCAAAGTGACAATTTCCCAACTTTGCATTTCCTTTAGCTGAGAACTGGTAATCATACATAGCTATAAGCTAGATTTTTAATCAAACTTGTTTGGCCAAATTTATACCTGATCCAGAAACCACAATGATGAAATTTTCTATTATTTTCCTTTTAAAATCTCACTGATACAAAATTGTGATCATATGGAAAGTAACTTCACATTTTTTCTGTGCCTATATTATCTGTAATTCACATTAGTATCTTTATTTGAATAAACAAATATATCTTTATTTGGATAAATAAATGAATGACCATGAATGAAAGTAAAATTCAAGGCTATTGATGTAGACTACTTATTTGCCATTGCTAGATCAGGAATGATCTACATCACCAATCATAATTATGTATCCATTTTTGTTATAGACAAAAAAATTAAAATTTAAAACTGATCTTAAAGTTTATTTTAATAATATGCAGAAATAAATTAGTATATGTGACTCTAGGTTTCTGTAAGAGAAGTGCAGTATTTTGTTCTAACATTTTCCCATCAAACATAGTAAAAAACTTGGGTTGTTGTTGTTCTAAAATCTGACATTTAAGCTTATGTTTTTAAAATTTTTATGTTTCTCATGTTTCTGATTCATTATATTGTGCAACGAAAGCATCTCTGTTTCACTTAGCATTCTGTTGAATCTGCAGAGATCTTGCTACTTTAAATGTATACGCACTGTTCTTCCAGCATATAAAAAATCAGCCATTAAGTTGGAATGATGGAGCAGCGATTCCTGGGTTTTACAGAGATTAACAAGGCTTACTTCTACCTACAGAGACCATCTAACAGACAGACTGCACATTGATGACCAAATAAGAGATTGACAGATGCAAGGAACTCTCACGTGCTGTCAGACATCCATTGAATTTTTCCAAATATAGTAAATGATCTTTGGCTTTTTAAGAAGCTGTGGAGTAATGCTACCATCCATTAATTACTAAGAGCACTAGGAAAAGTCCTTAACCAAGATGTGGATGGATAGTTATTTAGGAAACCAAAGGCTAGAAAGGGAGGTGTTTAGTATTAATGAGGTTATAGAGTAACTTGATTCATTATAGCTACTTGCTAAAATTGAATGGAACAATCAAAGTTCATTACTAGGCCTGATTGCCTGAGCGAGAGAGAGTAAAGACACTGTGCATATGAATATGTTCCCCATACCTTGATTTCTGCACCTTTTTTAAAGATTTCTTATCAGTAAACATTATCCACTTCCTATTTTCTTTTCTTAGGACAGCAATATACTGACATTCCCAAAGAAATCATTTATGGTGTATAGAGTAAAATCAGAAAACTATAATTGCTCATCTGAACAATTTCTTTAATACAATCTTACTTAAAAAAAAAAAAACTAGCATTACCTTAAAATTTGTTTAGATACAAAATGCAGAAGTACACATCAAGTTAGGTTGCTATTTACTTTTCATGGCCAATACCATTAAAACGAAATTTGAAGAATTCAATTTATGTAAATTTTTTCTGTTAAATTATTTATAATAGGAAATTCTCTCAACCTTTCTGAAGTGAAATGAATGCAAATTTAATTCATTAGATGACTAGACTGGTATAAAATCTTAGAGGAAATGTAAATGGTAATTGAAAATATAGAAATGATATTTGTTTGGGGACACAACAAATCAATCAGCATAAATTGTCAAGCATACAAAAATATTACTAGAATGTGTTCTGTGTTTTCCCTTAAAAGGCATTCTTTTCTCTTTGAGGTACATATTTTACAAGAAAATAAACGAAGTAGAAATTGTAGGTTGAAGTTGATCTGAATGCCATGAAGCTTGCAAGACCTCCATATTCCCTCCTTTCACAAGAGGCCCCTAATGAAAGCACTCTGTGACTTTGGCTAAGTCACGATACTTCTGTGACCATTAGTCCTCTCATCTGTGTTAAATGGAGTTTAAATGGTATACATATAAAATACTGGCCCTACATCTACCAAAAGGATTTCATAAAAATAAAGTGAAATAATGGGTTGACAATGCTCAGTAAATCATAAAATGCTAGAGAGCTGGCATGCTTTAGCAGCTACAAATGAGTTCTAGGCTGCTAGCCTAGAAGTCTCATGGAATTGAACACAAAATCTACCCAGTCTTTCCTTGGTTGTCCTTATTCACTAGATTCCTGGAAAGTATAAAGCTTTCTAACACTCAAATGCCTTCTATCTAAGCCTATGTATAGTCTAATTTAATCCATATGACAATCTAGAGTGATAAATTTTCCTGTCTGTATCTTACAAATAAAGAAAAAGACTCACATTTACTAACTTGCCTAATGTCATTTAGTAGAATAGAAGAGATGTCATGTAAACCCAGCTATGTCTTGTTACAATACCCCAACTTTTTCCAACTAAATCTATAGCCCATCCAAATTTTTCCTTTTGGCTAAAGTGTGTATTCGGACGTGAAATACTAATGCAACCACAATCTTCTTCTATATTCAAAGGTAGCTGCTTAGTTTCCAAATTGTCAGTCTCCAGCCATTTCTGAGGGATAATCACCCCCACCCCGGGGGAATTCAGGTGTCATTGCTGCCATCCAGTGGATTCCAAGACATTGAAATGCCATAGGCACATTTCCATCTGTCCTTTCAAACTCTTGATGAAGACACAAAACAAAGCTGCCTCATGACCCCAAATTTATCAAAATCATCATCAGCCCTGAAAACAAAGCTGTGGGATCCCAAACTACACTATTGCCATGATGATTTGGTAAGGGCAGTCAAAGATGAGCAAACAGTTGTTGAATGAGAGGCAGAAAAGTAGATAATGAATTAAGGAAACTGAACTGGCTCTAACCCATGTGCTTCCCATCACTGGCAAAAAGGTCATGTGGGAGGAGCAACTAACACAAAGAAGGCTCTCAATAAATGATTGTTTGCATGGAATTAAAAAGTGAAAAAGACACAATTCTTTCTAATGATGTCTAAAAAACTTTCAGAGATTCAGGACTACTGCTGCTGTAGCACAGAAGAATATATAGAGAGAAAAAATATATTTTGTGTCTTTGGCCAGGAGTAGGATGAAGAGAAAAGATCTCAAAGGAAAAAAAGTATAATTAAATATGGATTTTAATCACAATTTAAGTTTTGTCTTATAAGGTCTATTTTTTTCTTCAAAAACATGTGTGTGTATTCATCCAGCACTAGGTAAACATGTGTTACTAATTTTATTTGTTTGTTTTTATTGTTTTGTTGTCATGGAAAAATTTTGCTTCAAATGTTTCGTAAAGATCCATTCAAATGTAAAACACTGAATACTTTATCACAAAGTCATTGAAACCTTATCATTAGCCTTGTTACTCAGCAACTGAGTGAGGCAGCACTTCAAAATATCTAGAAAACCAAATTCATGACCTCAGAAAAAGTAATAATTGTTTTGCAAATTAAAATCCTTTTCCTCACTCCAGCCAGTAACTTAATTTTCTAATGTAAATGTGGTCTGCAGTGTGAGTAACCTGAAGGAGGAATCACGCATCATTTTGCCTTAGTGCCAGCAAAATATTTCTAGTTGACAGTTATTAATTTCTAGTCAAATTATCCTGGAATAGGGTCAAAGAGAACTAATGTTTTATTTTACATTCTAAGAAGTGTTGTGTTTCGGTATTCAGCATGCAGTGCTCTGGAAAAAGAACTGCAGCAGAATTTAGGAGCACTTCATGCCGTCTCTAAAAATTGTTCATCAGATTAGTAAGTATATTAACCCTTCACCACTTCTAAGGCACTCTCCTACAAACTGTAATAAAATTATCAAGCTGTTTGCTCTTCATCTTCATTGAGTAAAAGTACAAAATTTTAACTTTCCTGAAAACAGAAACATCCGATTATGTATCACTGACCAAGGATTAAAAGGGTTGTTGTTTTCATTCACTTTGCAGCTTGTATTTTATTTTAAATTTGGAATTTTAGCATACAAAATATGCATATGAAAGATAAGGGGATCTAAAGTAGAAGTTACATCGAGTTCATTTTCCTCCTCAGTTCCCAGTTAGATGACCTATGCGATGTGGGTTGCGACTGTAATAAAATTAATTATTCAACTCATATCTAATCCTCTTAATTGGCTCACAGAAGTTTAAACAAATTTCATTTCATGTTATGGCATGCAAATAATGCCAAGTAATTTGTTTTTGAATTTTACAAAATTCCAGTAGAAATCCAGGCACATAAGTTAGGTAAGTATATGGAAAATGTTGGAATTTGATCTTTGCAGGTGTGATATAACCAACGGCATGGTACAGTGGAAAAAGCAGGAGATTTAAATTTAAAAGATTTAATATCCCTCTTCTAGCTCTGTTAATTGCACCTTGGGCAAGTCACTGTCTCTCTTTGAAGCGCAGTTTCCTCTTGAAAATTTGTGTGAAAATGATGCCTATTATTAAGAAATACCAACAAATTTTATTGTAGCATTTAAGAAAAATATCTAGAAAAGTGCCTTTGCTAACTGTGATGCACTCAAAAGGTAATACTTTCAACAGCTTTACTGAGATATAAATCATATGCAGTATAATGTACCCATTTAAAGTGTACATTTCAATGTTTTTAATATAGTCACAGGATTGTGTAACAACCACCACAACCTAATTTTGAACATCTTTGTCCCCACGAAAAGTAACCAAAACCCATTAACGGTCACTCTCAATACACTCCCTCACCCTCATCTCAAGGTAACCACTAGTCTACTTGCCATATTTATAGATTTGTCTATTCTAGACATTTCATACTAATGAGATCATATATATAACATGTAATCTTTTGTGACTATCTTCTTTCATTAGCTTAATATGGATAAGGTTTATCTATATTGTAGCATGTATCAGTATTTCATTCCTCCTTATTGCCAAATAATATCCCACTGTAAGAATATACTATATTTTATTTAACCACTCATCAGGTAATACACATTAGAGTTGTTTCTGCTTTTTGGCTATTATGAATAATGCTGCTATGAGCATTCATGCACAAGTTCTTGTGTGGATTTGTGTTTTCATTTCTCAGGTGTATGCCAAAGAGTGTGACTGTTGGATTCTGTGATAACTCTAGGTTTAGCATTTTAAGGAACTGCCAAACTGTTTTTCAAAGTGGTTGTGCCATTCACTAGCAATTTAGAAGAATATCAATTTTTCCATACTTTGCCATTACTTGTTATTGTCTGTCTTTTACGTTATAACTGTCCTAGTGTATTTTAAGGGATATCTCATTGTAGTTTAATTTCCAATTCCTTAATAACTGATGATGCTTATTAATCATTTGTATAACTTATTGTGAGAAATGTCTAACACTTTATTCATTTTAATGGATTGTTTGTTATATTATCATTGAGTTGTAAGTGATATTTATTTAATCTGGATACAAGATTCTTATCAGATATGTGGTTTGATAACATTTTCTTTTATTGTGTGAATTATTTTAAGTTCCTTGATGTTATTATTCATACCACAATGTTTTACTTTGAATGGAGTTCATCTTTTCTTTTCCTTTGGTTGCTTATACGTTTGGTATTGCTTCTCAAAAGTCAGTCATAAATACTAACTCCTAAGTCTTCTAAGAGTTTTATTGTTTTATCTTTTTACATTTTGGTTTAATTTTATTGTTTTGTCAATTTAACATGTCTAAGCCAATACATGTTCATTAGAGAAAAATCAGAAAATACTTACATGCAAAAACAATAAAACCAAATACATCCATAATTATATTTATTCTAAAACAATTAATTCTAGCACCCTGGTTTATGCTTCCAAAACCTATTTCCTGTGTACATATTCTAATTTTTGTGTGTATATATATACAGTATGTACACAAATATACATTTTAGTGGGAAGATATAATGTGTATAGTTCTGTAGACAGGTTTTTTCTTTGATATATTGTAAGCATATTTGCATATCAGTTTTTTGGACTTGGGTTTTCTGAACTTCAACTGTTTCAGCTGCATAAAAGCAAGTACTTGCGATCATCAAATGCAATGTTATAAATGCATTTTGTAAGACTTCATCTATAGAGTAAATTAGCTTTATTTTATTATTGTACTAAATTAGTCTTTTCTCTTAAAATACTTTCTCCAAGTACTCTGTCACATTAGATTAAAATCCTTTATCACATTAGATTATTAAACTAGCAAGTTTTAAAAATATCTGTGTCTCCTGAATTCTTCAAGACTAGCAGTCAGTCTATAGTTTTGGGTCCCTGGGGCCTGTTAAAATTCCTGGACCAAAATAGTGATGAATAGTTGATGGAATTAATATGTATTATCAACAACTCCAAATATTTTAGAAGTGGTATGCTGTTATTTTCTGATCACTGATTAAATTATCAAAAGCTTAATGAATATATGTTTATGATTATTATATCTTCCTGATAGTGACTATTTTATCTTTATAAAATGTTCCCTTTTATCATTAGAAATATTTATTTGTTTTAAAGTCTACTTTATCTAATACTAGCATAGCCACTTTAGCTTTTTCATGGTTACTTTTTGCACTGTATATATTTTTCCATCTATTACATACAAAGTTAGTTCCTTCTTTGGAAGGAAGGTAAGCTCTTCATCCTCATAGCTTGCCTTCCTTTTGGGGAGAAGCTTAGCACCACCCTAACAGAGATGGGAATGGTGGTCTCTGGTCTTCTCTGCTTGCCACTCCTAGTGTGGAAACTCTGTTATCCCAAAGAGCTGGGCTGGCAAGCAAAGTGCTTTGTCTGGAAGCAGGAAAGAGACAGAGGGTTCCTGTTTCCACAGTATTCCAGTGACCCAGGGAGTTCCCTTTAAGTATAAGGAAACAAAAACCGTAGTCAAGTCTAAGAGGGTGGTGAAATCAATGGATAGGCATCAATTATGAAGCCAGCCAGGGGCTAAGGTTCTAAAATTTCATTAATTTTGAAATAAAGCAACAGTGCTTTTTAAATTTTTTGCCTTATGAATGTTATGTTGAGATTTTTAGGCATTATGTGTACAAGTCAGAAAGCATTATGAATGATTTAAAAATAGTTAAAAGAAAAAGGAAAAAGAAAAGAAGTTGGTGTCATGCCTCAACAATTAAGATTAGCTCTACCTTTGGTTGTTTTGACTACACTCTTTAGAAAACTGATAGTAATGAAAATGTTTCTTGCTCAAAGTTATGCAAATTACTCCTGTTCATACAAATGCAAATAGACTTTGTCCAAAGGAACATATGAATTGTTGTAAGTTACATTCTCCTTTTAACCGGTTGTAACACTTACTGGTTCTCATTAATTAAAAAGTTAAATAAAATTTTTGACATATGTTCATTTCATATTTGTAAGGGTCATGATTTTCTCTTTTAAAAATATTATCCATAAACACAAATATTGAACATCATTTGGGCAACATTATTGCTGTTGCCCTGATCTTTTTGTGCTTTATTACTTTTCTCCCCTTTCCTAACCTTTCTTTCCTTTTCACTGGGCTTAATCTTCAGGGTGAGAAATAAACAATAGCAGACACATTGAAAATAGATGATGCACAGGGAAACAATGGAGATCATCATCAGAATATTGTCATGTCAAGAATAAGCCATGTTACTGAGAAGGATGTTACTGAAACTTTTAATGTCATACACTAAAGGTATACATACCTAAAAGATAGGTATGCCACTTTACCAGAAAGTAGATAGATGATAGGTAGATAGATCTTATAGAACCTAAAATCTTTGTGCTTCTAGATATTACAAAGCTCATATTTTAAAGTATTAATATTGAAATTTTAAATAGTTAGGGTTTTAATATTAACTGGAAAAAAATCCATAAACTATTCCCCTTGCAGTTATTTTAAATTCTCAAGCTCTTAAATAATGTCCTTATTATTTATTCTTTTTTAAGCCTCGAAAATGTCTGTGTCTTGGCCCTGGAACATATTTCTCTGATTTTCTTAACCAACAATTCAGTGATAATAAGCATTCGAGCAGCATGAAGGATTTAATCAACACTTGCATAAATGCATCAGAAAACACACTGTATATGCAGAGATAACTCTAAGCAAATATGTACTGTTCTTGTAAGCCATAATTTGTTTGAAAGTAAGTTAGTTCTGGAAACAGTGTAAAGTCGTTATTTTAACCTTAAGTGAAAGCAACTTGTCTCTACCCCTTAGCAAGTTGATTCTTAACAGAATAAACATGTTTGCCCCTATTTTAATGTAGCAAGAATCTTTACAAAGAGAAATCAGACTGATAAATTCTCTTTACAAAGAGAAATCAGACTGATAAAGAATCTTTACAAAGAGAAATCAGACTGATAATAATCAAATACATTAGATTATTAGATAATCCAAAATCATCTTTATCTTTTACAAAAGTTAAATTAATTTGTTTTCTTGCCTTGGCATTTATGAATGTTAACTTAATCACACAAACTTAGATTTCCTGTGAGAGAATTTGAAACCACATTGTGAACATGATTTTCACATAGGGTTTGTTCCTTTTTCCCAAATTAGGAAATAAGATTCAAAAACCTCATGCTTGTATTAGACCCTAGGCAAAATCAGCATAGGCCTGCCATCTCCCATTACTTGATTCAGGACTCTGGGGAACCATGTCACCATCTGGACAAGAGTGCATATGGTCAGAGCGAGGCCTGGGAGAGTTTCCTCAAGAAGACCCCAGCTGGCCGAGCAGCCACATGTTACTGAGATGAGTAAGGGCAAAATAGATCATATTCATCACAATCCATCTGCTTATAATCTCCAAATATTCAGTCCTGTCATGGCAGGGTACAGCTTCAACAGGAGAGGACTGACTCAGAGAGACAAAGACCACAAGTCCAGCTAAGCAGAAGACGTGAAAAATCCTCTATGATGACAAATAGACAAGGAGGCCAATCTGAAAATGTCAAGAAGGCAGAGGTAGTAGGCTCGGAGCAGCAGAAAGGCAGGGATTATCTATGGCATATGTCCCAGTGAAATCATAAGAACAGCAATGGTGAACAGGGTTGGGGATTTCAGATTCTAAGAAGGGTGGGATGTTTAACAACCTGCTGAACACAGCTTGTCACTGGATTCAGAAATGTTGACTGTGGCTTCAAAATGGGCAGATGCGCATGAATTAACTCAACTCCCGATGAAGGCATGGATATAGAATCTAGGATTCATTTATGATTTTCATGGCAAACAATAATAATTAATATAGTCAATAGGTACATAGCCCTTCATAAGTACTTTGCATACACTTACTAATTTAATCCTCACTATAACTATGTCAGATAGATACTATTATTATTTTCAATTTGCAGATCAGAAAAAAATAGATGCAGATTTTAGTAACTTGCCCCAAATCATGTAAGTAGCAGAGCTAGATTTGAAACCCAACAGTCTCTACTCCTAAGCACTACTGTGTGCCATTTTCATTCCTTTTTTTTCCCAAGAGGCTGCAATGACTGAGCTCATCTCTTTCTGTTTTATACTCTCATTTCCCTATCTAACCTGTTTTACCCTGATTTTCCCTTTCTCTTATATTATGAATATCAGGTTGGATTCTCATGTGGAACCTGAACAATGACTGCAAATACTTGGAATGTGCCCTGCCCCTCCTCTTCTGAACCCATCTGTTTAAGTTGAAATAAGGAAGGACTCTTGTTTTTGGTTTGGCTCTTGAGTGTCTGAACTGTGTGAAGGGTATGAGGGGTATATTTGTGTGCATGTGTCTTTGTGTGTGTGTAGATGTGTGTTTAAAGGGCAGAGAGTAGAAAACGGAAGGTGGAAATTAGCAAATAGCTGAAGGTTGAAAGCAGAAGCTAGAAAGGCTGTGTTTAAGAGGAACTCCCTGAGACTTATGATTTACACAGGCCTAGCAGAGCCCAAGGGCTAAAATTTGGAACAGCTATGGAGGGGCAACAGAGATGCTCAGCATGGCACCAAGACCAGTGACAGTGCTGAGACACTTCCAACAGTGACTCATGAGCAGCTGACATCAGAGACAAAAGCAGATTAATGGAATTCTTCTTTAGACATTATGAGAACCATCCCAGAGATGCCTAGAAATAAACAGGGGAGATTTCAAATGGGAGAAGGAAAATATTGTTATTCCACAGTTGTACAGAAAAGCATTACAAGCAGCAAAATGCAGTTATTAATGTTAATGTGGCTTCATTGCTTACAGAGACTGGCGAGACCTATGGATATCCTAGTTTGCTGTATACAAAGAAACAGGGAAGAGCAAGTGCAATGCACCATAAACCATCGTGTTCGATCACGTCAAGAACAGCTGCTGACATATTCTGCTAATAAAGGGCAACACAGACATCGTACCAGAATAGCTTATGATCTATTGGTGCCTTTTTTGTTGAGGTTTATTTTTATAATAATTTCATAAACACTGAATTGCAGCCATATATTAAAGTTGCTTTCCTTTTTGTCAGGGAATTTTATCTCCTATTGTGGAAATTTTGTGCATTTCTTTCACTGGTATTGACATATGGTACTGAACCTTGTCACTCTAGACCAGGTTCAATTCAAGTCCTAAAATATTCAACTGTGACCTTTTAAACTGCCCCACTGAGCTTGTGCTTTCTTTGTTTGCCTAAAGTCAGATTCCAAGGATCAGGTGACACGGGATAAAAAACAGAATAAGCACTTTTGATCTAAGCTAATGTGACTGGACCATATGTAATAGCCCTGCTGTCCTCCCATTTTCTATTTTGCACATATCTTTTCTGGTCATCAGCTGTAACAGGCCATCTTAGGGGGGGAAACAGCCTTTTAATATTTCTCAAAAGGATGAAGTATGAGCAGATGTCCAAGAGAAAGATAAAATAACATTGCAAGTAAAATGTGGAGATTTATTGATTCACTTTAGCAAGCTGTAATAGAAAATCGTGAGAACCTTAGAGTACAACACTAAAAGATAAAGGTAAAAAGTCTTATTTTCATCCCTTTATGTTCAATAAATCATGTAGTTCCAGTTGTTTTCAACAAGTTTGTTCCTTTATGGTGAGTTGTCATTAGTCTCAAGTTCAATTCATCACATGCAAAATACCTTCTCCTATATATATTAGTATATGTAGATAAACATATTATACATAAATATTTACATGTTGATTTATAGAATGTAACATTTCATCAAAATAAAGCTATTACATATAAAGTACTATAATTATGTATTAATATTTCTTCTTTAAAATTTTCATTTTGGAAGAGTAATAGAATACATGAACGAAATAGAATTCCATGGGAAAAGGGATAATACTGAAACACAATTCATATTTTCCTATTAAAAAGAAGTATATGGCTGGTATTGAAAAGAGCTGCACTTTCTGATGTATAACCAACAAGACATAGAGAATCTGCTAACAGGAATTACATATAAATGTGTATTGAACACCTACTATGTACTAGGCACTGTGAGGTTACTACAAGTAAAGTTTCTACTCTATGATTAGTGAAAAAATAGACATGTAAACAACTAACTAAAATGCAAGGCAGAAATATCGTGCCACACCTATTAGGATGGGCATTATCAAAAAACAGAAAATTCACAGGTGGTGGTAAGGATGTGGAAAAATTGAAACCCTTGTGTAGTATTCCTGGGATTATAAAACGGCACAGCTGCTATGGAAAACAGCATGGAGTTTTCTCAAAAAAATTAAAAATGAACTACCATAAAATGCAATAATCCCATTTCTGGATGTATATTCAAAAGTATTAAAACCAGGATCTCAAAGAAATATTTGAACATCCATGTCTATTGTAGCATTATTCAGAATATGAAAGCAACCTAAATGTCTATCAGTTGATAAACTGATAAAGAAAATACAGTATGGACATACAATGGAATACTATTTAGTCCTTTTTAAAAAAAGGAAAATTCTGTCATGTACCACAACATGAATGAACCTTGAAGCTATTAAGTGAAATAAGCCAATCACATAAAGACAAACACTACATGTTTCTTCTTACATGGGGTATCTAAAGTAATCAAATTCATAGAAAAATAAGGTAGAATAATGGTTGCCAAGGGCTAAGGAAAGAGTGAAATGGAGAATTGTTTTCCAGCGGGTATAAAGTTTGTCATGCAAGATGAAACAGTTCTAGAGATCTGCTGTATAATAATGTACATATAGTTAACAATATTGTAATGTGCACTTAAAAACTTTAAAAGGATAAGTTTATGTTATATGCTTTTTAGTATAAAACATTTTCTCAAAAAAAAAAAAAAGAAAAGAAAAAATCAGCGCTGTGGTACACGAAGGGAAGAGTGAAGGGAAGGGTATTAATTCTAATTCAGAGGATTATAGCTTCAGAGTAGTGGCAGCATTTGACCTAAGTTTTGAATAGGGATGTGCCAAAGGGTATGGAAAAGCACGAACCAAGACCCAAAGTGAAAGTTCATAGATTGTTTGAGGAATAAGCAGTCTGAATGGCTGGAACATAGGCTATGGAGGGATTATCTCAGACCATTTATCAAACAAGTTCCTTGAAAGGACAATAATATCTTTTCCATTATCTGTAACAATTTACAGCTATTTTACCAGCATACCATGTTATTTTATGTCCTCACTGTAAAAATATTATACATCATAGTTTATTTAGCACTCTTCCTAGAAAGTGTAAAAAGAAATAAGGATGGTAAGCCCACTTAATCCTGACCTTTTTGCCTTTAAATTTTAGACAGCTGTTTTTCATGGCCTGACAGGGCAAAGCAACTCAACCCAATAAACATAAACATTGAAAATACTAATGAGGAAAAAAGATATAGGAAGCTCATTATATAGTTTCTGATAAATATATAAGCATACATTTTGGTATTGTCAAAGTCTTTTATTCAAATATAGTTATTGATCTTAAAGACTCAATCTTATTCCTGCCTAATTTAACAATGATACTGAAAGTTAAAATAGAAAATTGGGAAGAAATTGCAAGAAAAGTAATGAATTTAAATTTGGACATGTTTTAGATGCCTGAAGGACATCAGATGAAAATAGTTAATCAATTAAATCAGAGTTTTGAGCTCAGGAAAGAATTTGACTAGTAAGAAAATCACAGGGAGGCATCAAACAAAAAGTGATTGCTTAATTTATGATTTTATGTAATCACCCAGGGAGAATATGTAAGAGAAAAATGATCGTTTCTATTTAAAAAAAAAAAAAAAAAAAAAAAAAAACAGGAAGCACAGCAATGGAGGGGTGGAGGATAAAAGAAGCTTCAGGTAAATTGAGAGGCTGAAGGTAATTCGAGAGGCTGAAGGTAAATCAGAAGTGAGAAATGACCTGGAAGCAGAGATAGGGTATTAAATGAAGGAAAATCTGGATGAGAGTATCAAATGCTGCAGCAGCCAAGTAGGAGGAAAACAGAAACATATTATTGAATCTACCAACTATATGGCTACTTTGCCAAAAAAGAAAGACTGAGTAGACTAGTGAGTCAATTCAAGAGTGTACGGTTCCAAAAATATAACAGACTTGATAACCTGAAATGCTCCCACAGTAAATAGTAAGAAATCTGGCTATAATTTAACATTCTTGAAATGCATTACTAAACTCAGAAAAAAATCAAGTGAAATAATCAGGTGCCAAACAAGATTCCCCCAAACTACCATGTAAGAGTATGGAGATCCTCAAGCCACCATATGATGACATTAGCTGATGCTAATGAAATTGGGGGTGGGTCAAAGGGAGAGCTGTTAATCTTACTAAAGTATTTTGGGACTTGACAAACACAAGGAAAAAAGAATCTGTCTGGCCTATGTATATGGAGAGTTGCAACCAAGGTATCCTCATAAACCCAGGGCCTTCAAAGGGTTATATGCTCACTTAGGGGTATACTAGAAAAAATTTATCCCCTAGCACACAGGCAGATGGTAATTTACTTTAACTCTTCCTGAGTGAGTAAACAACTAAGAAAGTTTATTAGAAATATCACATACCAAAAAATAGGCCTGTGCTGGTGTGTGGTGTTCAGAACCTCAAAGACAATAAATTAACATAAAATAGCATCAAATAGGTTTCAGACTTTTGATATTCCTAGGGCTCCTGGAATAAATGAGTGAATTGCAGTGACTCTCCCACATTCTGCATCATTATACCATTCTCTCTCTCTCTCTCTCTCTCTCTCTCTCTCTCTCTCTCTCTCATATCTTTGTTTCTCTTTCTCTCATACACACACAAATTAAAGATGAACTGACAATAAGCATTATAAAAAACATGAGGGAATAGTTCACTATATGCAAGAGATAGCAAACTTAAAAACTATCTGTGATTGGAACTGTGAAAACTTGAGATTACAGAATAAAATTTTTTAAAATATAAAATACGTTTACAATAATAAAAATATTAAATAGCTGAAACCCAAAGGAAAAATCTGAACACTAGAACAAAGGAATGGGAAACATAAAAAAGAAACAAATGGAGTATTCAGAAATTTAATAATATAGATAAATATTTTATTAGAATAAAAGATTCTAAATGATACAATCAGCAAATGCCTAATCTAATGGACATATATAGAATATTAGAAGAGAAGTGGCATGTTCTGAATTGCATGTTAGGTTGGCTCTGCCTGAAATGTAACTTAGAGATGACAATGGTTGCAAGTATTGAATCATCAGGATTCCCACAGGAAGAGGATGGCACAGTCACATTAGAGTAATTCCAGGAGAGTTTGCATAATAAGAAATTCATTTTAATGTTCTGAGTGGAGATAGGGAGCCAGAAAGGATAAAGCAGAAATCTGGAACTAGAAGTGAAGCTAAAACCAACCTTAGACCCAAAGGGACATCAGCTTCCCAGAGTAGAGACAGAAAAATAATGTTTGACTTCCTAAGCTATATTAATCACTCTTATAAAAACAAAAATTAATTTAGAAAAGTATTGTTGAGAGTGTATATATACCAGTGACTATGCTAAATTCATATTACTGAAACTTCTCAACAGCTCTACAATTTCTCCCTGAGGCATCTAAATGAATAAATACATGACCTTACTCTCCTTCCCTCAGAACTCCTTAATCTTACTAAAGTATTTTGTAAGATTAAGGCTCCCCATTGGCCAGAATCAGGAAACCAGAGGACAAGGGATCTCACTGATAAACAAAAGGGGAATTTTAGCAACAAAGAAACAAGAACAGAGGCACATCTAAGACCAAGGCCTACCATGGAGTTGGATGCAAATTAAAATCAAAATCTGATTTCAGTCATCTCACCAAGCAACTGTGATTAACTGGCTGTCCATAAAGGTTGTTTGCCAAAAGAGACAGTACAGTTGAGGCCAGTGCAAATATCTCATCCAGTCAGCATTTTATATTTGCACTCAAAACTAATAAGACAGAGTTCTGGAATTACTAAAAATTGAAATTGTATGTTGATTATTTTTTAATGAAAATTTTGGTGGTAGCTTCCATCGTTTTATGATTCTAACAACATAAATAATAGGATGTGGCTATGATATAGGCAAATACAGAGACCAGAGGACATTTTAATCTGTTGTCAATATTTGAAAAAGCAGATGTGGCAACACCGTGGCAGGGTTGCTGCATGGCAACCATCGGCTGGCCTAGTAACTGCTGCTTCCTTCAATGGCACATGCCTGGATCAGCATGCTCAATTTCCCTCCCATGTTTCCCCCGGAACATGTTTCACTCCTCTCCCAGCATGCTTTACTCCCTTCCCAGCATGTTTTGCTCACTTCCCAGCATACTTCACTCCATTAGGTTACCTACTTCACTCCTTCAAGCATTTGTGGTGATCCCTGTTATGATCCATGGGAGACTCTTCTCACAGAGGGTCTGTAGCCTAGAGGAGTCCTCAAGTCACCTCTTGTGTAGAGGCACTACATGAAATTAGCTAGAAGCTTAACAGAGTTAGGCTAAATTAGGGAAGAACCTAACTTCAAAATCTTAGCCAAAAGTATTGATTTCTCCTTATTCCAATTTTCTACTTTATTCTTTTGACATGTCTCTACCTCCCTAAAGTTTTCCACTCAAAAAATCTATAGTAAATGTAAGATATTGGATTCCGATCTTACGGCTCTGTTATTGGTTCCAGCTGTGGCAATTTCTTTTTCTCCTTTAATTATTTTTATTTCACTGACTGAAATTCTTTAACCTGGTTTATGAAGCCTCCATGATCTGGTCCCTGCTTACTGCTTCAATTGTGTCTCTTTCCAGTCTCCCCTAGTTCCACTCCAGGAGAGGTGTCCTAGAGAGATCAAAGAGACCTCCAGGAACACTAAGCTAAGTAAACTAATACAGCTAATGACATATAGTACTCCAGAGCTTTACATCTAGCAATTTTCGCATGCTGCTACCTCTATTAGGAAGTCTTCCTGTATCACTCTCCTACTCCAGACTCCTTGCTAAGGCTCATTTTAGCTCACAGTTATTCCCAAATACTTCCCTGACCCCCCACATCAACAAAATTGGTTTAGGTGCCCTGTCTTTGCACACTTATAAACATTCTATACAATTAGCCCCATCTGTATTATAGAAGCTTGTTTACTTTTTTGTTTTCTCTGTTAGACAACCAGACCCTTGCAAGCAGGACAAGCTGCACAAATGGCTAATCATTACCTTCAGCTTGATCTAGACTGCCAATTTTCAAAACTGCCTCCTCACTGTTCTACTAGCTGTTAACAATACAACCTGAACTCTAAAAGTTACTTTATCATTATATCTCCTTTTGACACCCTCCATATCCCAATCCAGCCATAAAAGCAAGCTTTATAATTTTTGTTTTCCAATAGTCAATATTCACCACTTATGCTCAAGAAATACATGTTCTGACTTCATAATAAATAATATAAACCATTATCAAAAATAATTTTGTAGAAAACATAACTCAAGATGAGATATCGGTTTTCTCAGGCAACAGGTATCTATTCTAACACACATCTTTTGGATGACTTACTAAATGGAGCTCTCTTATGGTAGAGTTCAAGTTCCTTAAAAACACTGAGGTTTCAATATTATATTTACAGAATTCCCTCCTTACTATCTTTTCTATCTTACCTTCCATCTCCTCAATACATCCACAAATACACAAAAAATTCTTACTACACAAACCTGTTTAGCTTTCAATTACAAGCAATGTCAGCTTAATGGGTTGTGACTGACACTGTTCTTATCCCATTGGAGGAACACAGTCAATTGCAAATAAATCTCCATCCATCAATATGCAAGAAATAAAAAGACTCTCTAGTCACTCTTTTATTCACTTGGGGAATACCTTAGAACTCCGTAAAACTACTCAGTTATACCCTACATTCAGCTGAGAGACACAAATATCCCCAGTAAAAAATTTACATGTGCATATAACCACTACAGGGACTCTAAAGAGTTCAACCTAATTTCACCACAATAGACCAAATTTAATACAAAGGAAAAGAAACCTCAAACAAGCTAGCCCTTTAGAATTTAAATTCTTACTAGGATTCAAACATAAAAATAGTGTGAGCTTCCTAATAAAAATGCACTGGTATATAGAGACCAGAAAAATCTTCACATAATCCAAGAACTAAATGGCAAGTCCCTAATTCACTGAATGAACAGTGAACAAAGTAATTTAATCAAATTGCCTGCCTCTTGAAGGCCTATCTCAGTTGCTGGAGTGGGCTGCTAGTTTGCTATGTCTTTATCGTCCTTCCTTTTTAATCAAGTCACCTGTTTAAACCACTGCAGTAGCTCTTTAATGTTTGTAGGAGTGTTGGGTCACAAATATTACTTGGTATCTACAGCCTTCCAAATTCTAACTGCAATCTATGTAATATTCTCATCCTCCATGTGGTCTTTTCTTTGACCCTTCAACATGCTACCACAGCTTGGCATACATGGTTTCCAGATAGTTTCACCAACAGGCCCCATCCAGCTAGTACTTGAAAATTTTCCTCCGAGTCATTGGCATTCAACCTGCCCCTCTTTCCTTTGATTTCCAAGTGTACTTAAAATCACAGGAAGTTAGAGCTGAGAGCAGCTTGTCCTACCTCTGTTGTGTCACTTTAATATTTAATGTTTAATTTTTTATTTAATATTTAAGAGTTAAGCTGCTTTTTTTAAGCTCTGACATACCTCCTATAGTGATCTTTAAATAAAATAATATGTAGAAACATGTTACTCTAAGCACATAGTCACTCCAGCCAAAGGAGAGGGATAGTGCCTGAGAAACCTCACACTCACTGCTATGGTTTGGCTCTATGTCCTCACTCAAATCTCATGTAATTCTCAGCACCAGGGGAGAGACCTGGTGAAAGATGATTAGATCATGGGGATGGATTTTTCTCCATGCTATTCTCACGATAGTAAGTGCGTTCTCAAGAGATCTTATGGTTTGAAAGTGTGTGGCAGTTCCCACCTCGTGTCTGTCTCTGTCTCTGTCTCTCTCTCTCTCTCTCTCTCTCTCTCTCTCTCTCTCTCTCTCTCTCTCTCTCTCCACCACTTCACCATAGTAAAACATGCCTGCTTCCCCTTCTCCTTCTGCCATGATTGTAAGTTTCTTGAAGCCTCCCCAGCCATGCAGAACTGTGAGTCAATTAAACCTGCTTTGTTTTTTATTTACCTAGTCTCAGGTAGTATCTTTATTGCAATGTGAAAATGGACTATTACACTCACCTTGACATAAAATATTTGGAAAATATCTGATCTACTCTAATCTTTCCATTTTACGAATGAAAAAATAAGTAAGGCCCACAGATATTAAGAACTTGCCCAAAGCCACATATCCAGTTCAGGCAGAAAAAACTTTTAGCCAGGCATTCTAGCTTAGAATCCAGAACTCCTACAATACAAAAGTTCACTATAAAACGCTAACCTATTCATTGAACGACGAGCTGAAAAAGCAGGCTGTGTATAGTATGACTGCAAGCCTTCACTATTCAACAAATACCTACTGAGTGCTTGTTGTGGGCCAAGAATTATTCTAGACACTGAGTAATTATTATACAAGTGGACAATACGGCATAATCCCTGACCTCATAAAACATATTCTTTTTTTAATATTGACAATTAAATAAGGAACAAGCAGATAAACATATAATTAAAATTATATACACACAAGATAAATGAATATATATATCCACATCAAAACTTGTACATAATTGTTCATAACAGTATCTTAATAGCCAAAAAAAAGCAAAAACAACCCAAATGTCCATCAACTGATGAATGGATTTTAAAAAGTGGTATATTTACACAATTCAATGCTGTTTACCATAAAAGGAATGAAGTATTATACATGCTATAACATGAATGAACCTTGAAAACATTATGCTAAGTGAAAGAAGCCAGACACAAAATGTCACATATTATATAATGCTATTTTAAGAAACATCCTGAAAATGCAATGCCACAGAGACAAAAAGTAAATTCATGTTGGCTAGGAACCACAAGGAGGGGAAAATAAGGAAATGACTGCTATTAGGTATGGGGTTTCCTTTGAAGGTAATAAAGGTATTTTGAAATTAGATAGTGTTAATAGTTGCACAACTTTTTATTATATGCTAATAACCACTACACTGTATATTTTAAAGGGACAAATTTGTGTCATGTGGATTATATGCAATTTTAAATATAGAAGATGTAATTAGAACTCAGAGATATTAATGAAGCATATAGGGTACAGTAATAGATAATAATAGAGAAATACCTAGAAAATACGATGATGGCCAGGGAAGGGCTCTTTGAGTAGGTAATTATTAATCCCATATCTAAAGTATAAGCAGGATCCAGACACACAAAGGAAGAAATGGTGTTCCTGGAATAGGGAACAATATCAAGACCCTGAGGCAGAAAACAGTTTGGTGTGTTCTGGGAACTCAAAGTAGAAACAAGAAAAAGAGGAACAGAAGAAGTTAACGAGGAAGGAATGAGAAGGTCACCCAGAACTTATGGGCCATAGTAAGCATTTTAGATTTTACCTTAAGTCCAAAAGTAAACCATGTAAAAATTTTAAGCAAAAGAGTTACATCTGCTCATTCATTTAAGAAACTTAATTATCACCAACTATGTATCAAACACTGCTTTGTAACAGGAAATACAGCCATAAAAAAATTACACAAATCCTTTGCTTTCATGAAACTACTACTCTAGTGAAGGGGAGAGCTATCTAATAAGTAAATAAATGAAGCCTAGTGTATGTGGATGGCAATGTGCCTGCTATAAAGCCAAGAAAGGAAAGTGGATAGGGTATACCATATGGGTTGCCATTTTAATAGAGTGGAATGAGAAAGCCCCACTGTGATGTGATACTTGAGCAAAGTCCTGACGGAAGTGAGGAAGCACACCATGAGCATGTATAAGAAAATCTAAAAAGGAGCTGCCAGTGAGGTAGGAAGAAAATGGAAATTCTGATGGCCCAGAAGCTTACTAAATATAGTGTTGCAAGGAGTAAAAAATGATCATTTGTGTCAAATGGGGTTGCAGCTCAGTTAAAAATGAGGCTAAAAATTGACTGTTGAATTTTGTTTGCAATGTGGGGGTCATTGGAAAACTCTGATTAAAATAACTTCAATAAAATAATAGTGGTGACTGATGTGATTGAAGTTGGCTCAGGGAGAACCGAAGAATTGGATATAATCAAGAGTTTTAAAAGTTCGTTCTGTGTACAATAATCAGTAGCATTCCAGTACACAAATAATGTTCAAGCTGAGAGCCACAGAGAGAATACAATCCCATTTAAAATAGCTGTAAAAATAAAAATAAAATACCTAAGAATACATCTATAAAAGGAGGTGAAAGATCTATAAAAGGAGAACTACAAAACACTGCTGAAAGAAACCATAGATGACATAAACAAATGAAAACAACATTCTATGTTCATGAGTTGGAAGAATTAATATTGTTAAAATGGCTATATTGCCCAAAATAATCTACAAATTCAAGGCTATTCCTATCAAGCTACCAACATCATTCTTCACGGAGCTAGAAAAACTATCCTAAAATTTAAATGGAACCAAAAAAAGAGTCTAAATAGCAAAAGCAAGCCTAAGCAAAAAGAACAAAGTAAGAGACATCATATTACATGACTTCAAACTATACTGTATGGCAGCAATAACCAATCAACCAATACAACATGATACTGGTACAAAAAAATAGATACACAGACCAATGAAACAGAACAGAGAGCCCAAAAATAAAGCTGCAAACCTACAGCCATCTGATCCTTGATAAAGCTGACAAAAAAATAGCAATGGGAAAAGCACTCCTTATTCAATAAATGGTGCTTCGATAATTGGCTAGCCATACGCAGAAGAACAAAACTGGACCCATACCTTTCACCTTATATGCAAAAATTAATTCAAGATGGATTAAAGATTTAAATGAAAGCCCTCACACTATAAGAATCCTAGAAGAAAACCTAGGAAACACCATTCTAGACATCAGCCTTGGGAAAAAATTTATAACTAGGTCCTCAAAAGCAATTACAACAAAAACAAAAATTGACAAGTGGGACCTAATTAAACTAAAGAGCTTATGCACAGAAAAAGAAACTATTGACAGAGTAAACAGACAACCTACAGAATGAAAGAAAATATTTGCGAAGTAAATCTGACAAAGGTTTAATGTCCAGAATCTATAAGTAACATAAACAAGCAAAACAAACAACAACCTCATTTTAAAATTGTCAAAATAATGAACAGACATTTCTCAAAAGAAGACATACAAAGTATTCCCTGTTTAATAAATGGTGTTGGGAAAACTGGCCAGCAGTGTGCAGAAAGCAGAAACTGGACCCCTTCCGGTCTTACACTAAAATTAAGTCCGGATGGATTAAAGACTTAAACATAAGACCTAACACCATAAAAACCCTAGAAGAAAACCTAGGCAAAACCATTCAGGACATAGACATAGGCAAGGACTTCATGACTGAAACACCAAAAGCAATGGCAACAAAAGCCAAAATAGACAAATGGGACCTAATTAAATTCCAGAGCTTCTGTACAGCAAAAGAAACAATCATTAGCGTGAACTGGCAACCAACAGAATGGGAAAACATTTTTGCAATCAACCCATCTGACAAAGGACTTATATCTAGAGTCTACAAAGAACTAAGACAGATTTACAAGAAAAAACAAACAACCCATCCAAAAGTGGGCCATGGATATGAACAGACACTTTTCAAAAGAAGACATATATGAGGCCAAGAAACATATGAACAAATGCTCATCATCACTGATTATTAGAGAAATGCAAATCCAAACCACATTGAGATACCACGTCACACCAGTTAGAATGGTGATCATTAAAAAATCTGGAGACAGATGCTGGAGAGGATGTGGAGAAATAGTAACACTTTTACACTGTTGATAAGAGTGTAAATTAGTTTAACCATTGTGGAAGACAGTGTGGTGCTTCCTCAAGGACCTAGAAATAGAAATTCCATTTTACCCAGCAATCCCACTACTGGGCATATACCCAAAGGATTATAAATCATTCTATTATAAAGACAGATGTACCTGTATGTTCATAGTGGCACCATTTACAATAGCAAAGACCAGGAACCAACCGAAATGCCCATCAATGATAGACTGGATAAGGAAAATGTGGCACATATACACCATGGAATAATATGCAGCCATAAAAAAGATGAGTTCATGTCCTTTGTAGGGACATGGATGAATCTGGAAACCATAATTCTCAGCAAACTGACACAAGAACAGAAAATCAAAAACTACATGTACTCACTCATAGGTGGGTATTGAACAATGAGAACACATGGACACAGGGAAGAGAGCATCACATACTGGGATCTGTTGGGGGAGCCAAGGGTGGAACAGCAGGGGGATGGGAGGTTGGGGAGGGATAACATGGGGAGAAATGCCAGATGTTGGTGACGGAGGGATGGAGAATTGCCATGTGTGTACCTATGCAACAATTCTGCATGATCTGCACATGTACCCCAGAACCTAAAGTACAATTAAAAAAAAAAAAGAGGCCAGACTCAGTGGCTCAACCCTGTAATCCCAGTACTTTGGGAGGCCGAGGCGGGTGGATCACCAGGTCAAGAGATCGAGACCATCCTGGTCAACATGGTGAAACCCCGACTCTACTAAAAAAAAAAAAAAAAAAAAAAAAAAAAAAAAAAAAAAGACATACAAGTGGCCAAAAAAACATGAAAAAAATGTTCCACATCACTAATCATCAGAGAAATTCAAAGCAAAACCATAATGAGATACCATCTCACACCAGTCAGGATGGCTACAATCAAAACGTCAAAAAACAACAGATGCTAGTGAAGCTGTGAAGAAAAGGGAAGGCTGACACACTGCTAGTGGCAATGTTAATTATTCCAGACACTGTATGAAGTAGTTTGGAGAGTTCTTAAATAATTTAAAACAGAACTACCCTTTGACTCAGTGATACGGTTTGGTTATGTCTCCACCCTAATCTTATCTTGAATTGTAGTTCCCATGATCCCCATGTGTCATGGGAGGGACCCAGTGGGATGTAGTTGAATCCTGGGGATACTTACCTTCATGCTGTTCTCATTATAGTGAGTGAGTTCTCACAAGATCTGATGGTTTTATAGGGAGCTTTTCCTCCTTTGCTTGGCATTTCTCCTTCTTACTGCCTTGTGAAGAAGGACATGTGTGCTTCCTCTGCCACCATGATGGTAAGTTTCCTGAGGCCTCCCCAACCCTGCAGAACTATGAGTCAATTAAACTTCTTTTCTTTATAAAATAGTCTCAGGTATTTCTTCATAGCAACATGAGAACAGTCTAATACACCTAGTAGTACCATTACTGGGTATGTATCCAAAATAAAATAAATTTTTCTACCAAAAAGACACATATACTCATAACAGCACTATTCACAACAGCAAACACATAGAATCAATCTAAACGTCCATCAATGGTGAACTGTATAAAGAAAATATGGCACATACACACTATGGAGTACTATGTAGCCATAATAAGGAATGAATGAAATCATGTCTTTTGCAGCAACATGGATTCAGCTGGAGGCTATTATCCTAAGCAAATTAACACAGGAACAGAAAGCCAACTACTGCATGTTCTCACTTCTAAGTGGGAGCTAAACAATGGGTACTCATGGACATAAAGATGACAGCAATAGGACTACTAGAAGGGGTCAGAAGTGGGGAAAGATTGAAAAACTAACTATTGGGTACCATGCTCAGTACCCCAAACCTCAGCATCACCTAGGTAACAAACCTGAACATGTACCACCCAAATCTAAAATAAAAGTTGATATTTTTTTAAGTTCATTCTGGTAGCTCTATAGGCAATTGGGCAAGTGTGAAAACAAGGACCTCCATAAGAAGGCTGGTGCAATAGCACAAATGAGAGGTTTTGGTGACGTAGACTAAGGTAGTGACAAATACAACAAAGTTTTATTTTGTGATTAAACTAGAATATATGTTATCTCATTTCTGTTGATCAATATCAATAATCTTTCTAAATGGGTATTCATACATTTATTTTTTAAATAACTCAAACTCTTACATTATGTCCCAGAGTAATTAAAGACAAAGAAGGTTTTAATCTCCTATCACATGTATGGTTAGAAAATTATTTTCCCAAAATTTTTATGTTCTGTTGAGTGTTTATCAAATTATTTAATCTTATTTCAACATGATATTCAGGAATCATTAAAAAATGCAAATAATAGATGATAATATTTTTAATTACTCTTATCTCCCTCATTCTTCCACCAGTTACCACAATCATAGGTATGTGATAGGAATAGCTCCTGGGTTTTTCAACAGATATTAGCTATAAGTTACTGAAAAAGCTATAGCTGATGAAAGGGAGGTGAGGATCCTGTTGATGAATTTTGAAATCATTATTATCCAAAACAGAAAATTTCCATAGAATGGAGACTGAGAAAACATCTCTCTTTATTTTTTTATTTTTTTAACTCTACCATACTGTGTATTTATTCTTTCTGTCTCTTTTAAATCTTCAAGAACAAAATTATCGGTAATCATTTTGCTTTTTTATTTGGTCACCTGATGTGAAACCATCTAACATGCACAAAACACAAGATTCAACCCACTACTTCCCAGTGAGGTTTGAAACATGCCTAGACTCTCCGGTAGAAAATAGGTAATTCCCAGTGGGGGAAAATGTTATGCTGTAAATAGCTGCCTCTTGTATTAATCCACAGGCTTTACTATTTGCTTCATTTTCTTTCATAAGATTAACATTTAAAAAGCCTCTTTGTCACAGACTGAAATTGAATTGTGAAATGTGCTACTGAATAAATAATTTCTTCCTGAATGTTAATTACATAGGCAATTATCCTGAAGTGTAATTTTACATAAATACAGTTTTAGGGGTTCTACAGATGCAAACAACTGCACAAATGCCTCCACAATTGAAAAAAAAGTTTTTGAGGTTGAAATGGAATATGCTGAATACATATTAAATATTAATCTGCATGTTTATGGAATTCATCAGAGGCTTTAAGGCAACTACACAGCTAAATCTTTATAAAGACAAACTTTATTTTCTTTATATATTTTTAACAACTACAAAATTTAGTATACTGATACTTAAAGATTTTAGCCAAAAGTTTTAAATGAGATAATTTCCCATTATAAGCATCTGAAAATAAAATTTATCCAACTTTGATATTCATAATTTCTTTCAGACAAAATATTTTAGATGTGGTTATCAGCTTCTTATTTGATAATGATATGATGATACGAGGATGATGGTGATAAACTAATATCACAAAACTGCCTCATTCACTGGTTACAGCCAATAGACTTTTGGTCAAGACTTCTTACTCCAATAAAAATCACAATTAAATTGGATCTAAGCTCATTGGCTTATTGAAGATAGTAACTAGCAAAATAGGTAATATTTGAGCACTTACTATTTACAGCACTCAATTAAGCATTCTACCTGTGTTGTCCCTTTTAAATCACAGCAACTCTATGACACTCAAATCAGGAAACCAAGGTTAGGAGTTTAAAAGAAAAAAAAAAAAAACTTAGCCAAGTTTATACCACCACCACAAGAACTTTACATACAGGCTTCAAATCCAGGTCTTGCTAACTCCAAAGTTCACACTACAAAGCAGATTCTGCTTTGTAATGTAGAAAGAAAAGCCTGAGAGTTAAACTAGAGTTCAAACTGTCAGTGCTTTCAATCATAGCCTTAAATTCTCTCCCTTCTTTCTACTTTGTAAATATTTATCCTAAGTTGGCATTGGATCTAGGTTAGATGCAGCATCCAAATAATTTCTCTTGATTATAAGAGTAAGTCAATCAAAGTATTGCTGCTATCTTAAAAAGACAAGACAACTAATTGATTTATATTTTAAACTTCTGCTTAAAATTTCTTCCTATTCAAATTGTGATCTGAAGACCCAAAGCATCAACATCACTTGGGACCTTGTTATAAATGCAGAAATTAAAGCTCCATTCCAACTTGCTGAATGAGTCCCCAGTTTGAGAAGCACTAACACAGATAATTGGTCATCCAGGTCCATGTAGACCCTGCACTAATATCCTCTAATATTACATAAAATCACTAAGTTTTACAAGCATCATTTATAATTATTACTTGTAGCACTTGATAATAATGATGAGAAATGAGGTCAGCAGATGCACAAAGTGAGATCCAGGAAGTACAGACTTCGTGTTTTGAAATTTCCCCAAATTTTCCAATCTATAAAGCTAACCCAGAAAAGCTTCTATTTAGAGACTCTTAGGCAGACAGCTTTTACTAATGCTTATATTACTGCTCAACTTCAGTGGGAGGATTCTGTTTTTAGAAAATATTTCAATCTCTGATTTTTTAAAAATAACGAATAGATATTATCTTTGCACGATATTAAGGCTTGTTTACACTTTAATTCTATGGCACATCTTATAAATCACAAAACATCCCACGGACATCTCCAAACATTTTTTATTATTGCTAGCTCACTGTTACATCTTTTTTACTTAAACTCCCAAAGAACTAATATCTATACACTGTTTTTCCGTTTCTCAAATTTTTCTGAGTATTATGACAACAATGAAATATTTTAAGGGTAGACTAGAATCAGTTACTGTTGAAACATTCTGAAATTTCCACATGTTAAAAGGCACTCGTTAAAATTATCTTCACTTATATG
Organism: Saimiri boliviensis; assembly: GCF_048565385.1. Lineage (NCBI taxonomy): Eukaryota > Metazoa > Chordata > Mammalia > Primates > Cebidae > Saimiri > Saimiri boliviensis. The sequence continues at coordinate 59,849,373 of NC_133455.1, forward strand.
TAAACAATTGTCTGCAGAACTTTAGGATATTAGGAAAGACTTTCCTGCCTGTATCAGTCAGGGTTCAGAAAGAGAAAAAACAAACTTCATTCTTACTAACTGGAAGAAACATGTAAATTGTTATAGGGTATTATTAAATAACCATCTTTAGAAGGGCTGTGGAAATGGAATGTAGTCTGAGATTCATGGAATGATGCACAAAATCTCATTCTAGAACTTGGACCTATGAGAGCTACTGTCGCTGACACAATAAGACAACTATATAAAGCAGCAGCTGATTGTAGAGTCAGGAATCCACTGCAATAGCTCCTACTTCCAGAATCAAATCACTTCTGCCATAAGCTCCACTAACCAGTATTAAATAGAGCCCATTAAGCTTTCTATAAAGATTTCTGTCTGTAAGTGACGTAATATATGACAAGACGAGTGTGTTCTATGAAAGTCCCCGAGTGGTGGGGAAAGATGTAATGACATCTACAGGAAAAGTGGTTTTGTCTGCAAGGTTACAGAAGATCTCAACAGAGGAGGAACTTTGGTAAATACTCACATGGATACAAATAATTTTACATTCTGGGCCCATCATTAGAAGTCTATTCACATATTTCTTCACTAAACTTACTTATCACCAGTCTTCCGATCATTGTCTTTCCAAAATGCTTTCCATGAATTGGTACTAAGCCATGATTCTGACCATTCAGACAAAAGTAGAAAATCACTTATGCCATGCAACTTTCTGCCTGCTAAAAGAATCTTCTTTCCATGTTATGCTCTAGGCCCACCTCCTCCCTGGGTTAAAATGCTACAGCAGGGCATTCGTGCACTGCTGGATTATCAGGCAGGGTTCCATATAGGCCAGATTTGAACTTTTTCTTCCTCAATTAGCTAGTTATAGAAAACATTTCATGAGGCCACAGCTGGTTGACAGTGAGGTAGCACTGCAACAGGAGTAGGTATGTTGGAAATGTGAGTCACCTGCTTTTACAATTTTTTAGTGCCTACAGGTTTGGCCTAAGCCTGATCTTACAGATGCCATTTCTACTCGATGCTGGAGTAAAGCTAGAAAGACTTGACATTAATACCTGTTGAAGCAAAAAACACTCAAGTCATTATTGGAGACTATGTTTTCATGGTCAGACTTTCAGTGGGCCCCAGTAGCAAGCCAAGAGCAGTTTCTCAAGAGTAGGATATTTTTTACTTTTGAATACTGCTTGTTTGGATGCTTGTAGTGCATATTTGAGTGGGTGGGTGGGGTTTGTATATGTGTCTTTTATCTCCTCTGTAGATAGGACATCTCAAACTACAGACACTTCAAGCACCACTGGATCTGTAGGCTCATAAAAACTAAATGGCAGAGCTTGGCACCGAGGCTTCAACTAGCTGCAGTGTCTTGTCTTACTCTCACTCTCACTCAAATCTGATAGCTTTCTAGGTTCCCTCAATAGACAGGTCAGAGCACATTCCCAAATGTGGGATATGTTGCCTCCAAAATCCAAAGCAACCCCCTAAACAGTATGTCTCCTTCTTAGAGGCATTTTGGAGGGAATATCCCTTCATATCCCAAATCATAGGTCTCTGAGATATTTCACCAAGGTGACCAGCCCCTGAATTTTTTTTTTAATTTTTCTTCCACTCTCAAGTTACATATTTCATACCCAGGGCATCTAGGGTACATGTTATTGCCTGTTTAGCAGGTCCTGCTATTATAATGTTAACTCTAAAGTAAATCTTCCTGTTTTCCTTTGGGATGGTGAAATAATCAAGAGTCTGTATACACTGAGAAGCTGGAAAGTTGGAGGGCTGGTATTACTCAAGGTATGATAGTGAGAGGGTGTTTTCTCTGAATAGAAAAATGTCTATCTGAGGCCGGGTGTGGTGGCTCAGGCCTGTAATCCCAATACTTTGGGAGGCCTAGCCAGGTGGATCACTTGAGGTCAGGAGTTCAAGACCTGTTTGGTCAACATGGTGAAATCCTGTCTCTACTAAAAATATGAAAACCAGCCAGACATGGTGGTGGGCGCCTGTAATCCCCACTACTTGGGAGGCTGAGGCAGGAGAATCATTTGAAACCAGGAGGTGGAGGTTGCAGTGAACCGAGATCATGCCACTACACTCCAACCTGGACAACAGAGTGAGACTCTGTCTCAAAAAAAAACACAAGGAAAACATCTACCCATAATGTCCATCATTCTTCCTTCAAAATACTCATTTACCTGTAAAGTTTGAAATCTTACTATTAAAAATTAAAGTACATTCTTGAATATGAGTGATGTATACCCCTGAGTTGAATATAGTATTAAAATCTTATCAATCATTTATACCTTAGTAAAAATTAGTTGATCAGGTCTCTTTATAATATTTACTGGAGGTCGTTGCACAGAAGCAAAAAAGAATCTTTTATATTACAGGTAATTGCAGACATTACTTCATTTATTCATTCTTTCTTTCCCTGTCTACCAAGTTTTTAGGGCAGCTAAGTGGATATGCATTTTATTATCCTCATTTCTGAGAGGAGAGAAAATGAGTAGAAATATAAATAAGTTGCTTAAATGGCAGATCTGTCTCCAAAGGCCTTTCTCCTGATCTTTATGGGATAAGCATCTGGATGGGGAAGATTCTTCCAGCTGGGGAGATGAGTACCAAAGACACAAGGAAAAGAAAGAAGGCTATACTTCAGAAGTATGCAACTGTCAATATGCAAGGCAAATGTTAGCCATAGCCATAGTTTCCCCTCCCCCTAAGTCTTTTTCAAAGTGTTTAATTTACTCTGATTTATTTTAAAGTCTTTCACGTTTACAAAAAAATCAGACCTCTTGGCATTTCTTGAAAGCCTGGATGATGTGGCAATGCTAAGCCCACATTGTCACAGGGCAACATCAGCAAGAGCTAAGGCTGCCTTTGTAGATGAGTTCACATGCTAATTCACCACAGAGCCCAATAGTCTGTTGAAACCTGGCCCCTTTATCCCATTAATGTAGCCTACAGTGCTCTTGAAGGCATTTAAATTTACTGTTACTATCCCAACTCGACTTGGTACAGGGTTGGGGGAATACAGGAAAATAGGCAATAAATAATTTGGTCTGAAACAGATCTTGAAAGCTGAGATACAAAAACACTATTTTCTGATTTGATGCCAATTGTTTGAGGGATACATTTTCACAATGGCTTTGCCTATTTAAAGGAACTGAAAATTAGTCTAGTTTTATTCCAAATGTCAATGCAATTGAAAGAGTTTACTCACAACTATAATGAGTTTCATCTTGCTCAAGACTTGGAACCACTGATTACTGAATATCTATCCCCAAAATCATAATAGCTTTAATTTGCTCAATCTCCACATTTGTTTTAGCAATTCCTCAAAATCATATGGTCAACAATATATGTCATTGCTGTGTAAATTCTCTATATGATTGCTTTGTTGACGAGCAACATTGGGAACCATCACTGTTAATTAAGTTTACCAAATATTAACACATATGTTCTTTTGGCCAGAGTTTTGATCTGTTTGCTATGGCTATATTTCCCACATTTTGCTATTAATAATATATTACTTTCTTGGTTTAATGTGTATAATAGATCCCTAAACTGTTTATTTGTTTACTTAAGAATAACCTATTAATATATAATCTTAGCTACATTTAATCTGGTAATGTAGTTCACAGTAGTCAAAGGCAGTATATATCTTTCAATTATTATGTAAATCCTAGTTCTGTATATCAGAAGTTGGGTGCAATGTTAGTCCTATGTGTCAACTTGACTGAGCTAAAGGATGCCCAGATAGCTGGTAAAACATTATTTTGGGGTGTTTCTGTGAAGGTGCTTCCAGAAGTGATGAACATTTACATCAGTACACTGACTAGAGAAGATAGGTAGAGGATGGGCGAATTTACTGTCCCTCACCCCATTTGAGATAGAACATCAGTGTTCCTGATTTTGGGACCTTCAGACTTGAAATGGGACTGATACCACCATGCCCCATCCACTACCACCACCACCATCCTCTCAGGCCTCAGTCAGACTGAATTACACCATTAGTTTTCCTGGTATTCCAGCTTTCCAGCTTGCAAATGGCATATAGAGACTCTGAGTGTGTGTGTGTGTGTGTGTGTGTGTGTGTGTGTGTGTGTGTGTGTGTTGTGTTGTGTTTCTCTGAAGAGCCCTGACTAATACACCACATGACCTTAACCAAGTTATTTCTGCTTTCTGAGCTTTGATCATCTGTGAAATAAGGTAACAATATCTACCTCCCAACATAACATAATCACAAGGATCAAATGAAATAACAAGAAGGAAAAGAGGAAAACACTTCACAAACCATTATAAATTAATCCTATGTGACTTTCTGAAGTTGCCTCAGTATCAAGAACTTCTTGTACTGAATGCCAAAATTCTGTTTCTAGGCTAGTGTACTATTTAGTATTAGATGATACAAATATTCGTAAAAATATAGTTCCATCCAAACTGTGAGCTTGTGAAGATCTGGTCCTATGCCTCATCCTTCTGTCTTCCACCATGCCTAATACAGTTTCTATCACCCAATTGGTAAGATAAGCTGGCAACACAGTCTCTATATCCTACTTCTTATCAGCAAGGAGACTAAGAATCTAATGGAATCTAATTGGAACTAGTGCTACCCCTCAGGGCAGTAAAGGAGAGCCACTTACTTACAACTGTAATAGTAGTATTTTTATTTTTTTTATTTTTTATTTTTTAGATGGAGTTTCACTCTTGTTACCCAGGCTGGAATGCAATGGCACGATCTCGGCTCACCGCAACCTTCGTCTCCTGGGTTCAGGCAATTCTCCTGCCTCAGCCTCCCGAGTAGCTGGGACTACAGGCATGCACCACCATGCCCAGCTAGTTTTTGTATTTTTAGTAGAGACGGGGTTTCACCATGTTGACCAGGATGGTCTCGATCTCTTGACCTGGTGATCCGCCCATCTCGGCCTCCCAAAGTGCTGGGATTACAGGCGTGAGCCACCGCGCCCGGCCGTGTTTTTATTTTTTTAAAAATGAGCCAGGTCTAATGAAAAGTCAAAATCTTTTTAGTAAAATAATGATATTGTTGTTTTGCAATGGGCAATGTCAAATTACATTAATAGAAGAAATATACTTTACTCATTTGAGATAATACTGTGTTGTCTACGAAAAAAAGAAAATCTTACCTTGCTTCTTTGGTGAAATTACTAAAGAAATCAACCACAACAACTACAGACAGAAACAGAGTTGGAAAAATCTTACTTTTCTCCCATTAATAGGAGAAAAAGCCACACTTCACCTCCAAATCAGATACAGCCAAGGCCCGAAACCCTTAAGACACAAGAAGAAATTGCAGGTAAGGGGAATCGAAACTGCATTCTGTGAGAGAGGAGTAGGGAACAAAACAGTGAACAGGAAAGCAGACAGAAAAAAGTCAAGGAAAGAGAAGTCATTCAGAGGACAGAGGAATTTTTGAAGCCTTAATTAAAGGAAGAGTCTTCCTTTCCATACTATAAGAGAGAAAGGAAGAGAGATAAAACCAGTATTTTGAGATCCTCAAGATGTCCCACTAAAGAACATCAGAAACCTCTGTTGTAATAAAATATGTGCTTATGCTGGGGAAGAAGGGGAGATGAGAGAATCAGGTACAGAATGGTGACTTCTCTGTATCATCTTTCTCAGGCTTTGGAAGAGAAGGAACTGGAAGGAAGTTACCTCTACAACCATGGATTACAAAAAGGAGTTACGCCTGTCCATCCAGCAAAGGAGAAATACAGGTGACAGCAGAAGACCCCAAGCACCCAAGACCCTATTCCCCTAAGGGTAGCATGAAATAATCTTTGGAGTTCTATAAGATATTGCATGAATAAATGAAAAACAAAACTAAAAATTCATGATGAACAAGTGACCTGCACAACATTTGATTTTCCTTACTTGCCTACATTTATGTTGTACTGCTTCTAGCTATTTTATGTAGCCTTGGATGGTTCCTAAACATTTGTATTTTACAGAATAGTAAAAATTCAAGAACAAACTTGAAGGTTGATATACACTTTCCATTGTTTTGTTTTTGTTTTGCTTTTTTTGAGTAGATTTTTAAAGTACCAACTACTATAACATCACTTTACAAAAACATATATATTTCATCCAGCCCAAATCCCATAATATCATGATTTTAAAATTGAAGAAATTTAACTATTGAAAACAACCTTTTTACTCTCTTTATTTCTGTCATTTTGCACAGACAAGTTTTAACCGGGGTTTGGGAACCACTTCTCTATGCTTTAGTCTAAACTAGACTCCAAATAGTCTCTGCATAAAGAAACCCTCATCTCTCAGATACACAAAGCCATTAACACTATTATGGTGCATAATGAAGTTGATGCATGTGAAATTGCCAATATTTGACCATTTTGACCTATTAAAAAAATGAAAATGTCATATAGCTGAACCTAATATCGTGATCTTTTTGTCTGTACTTGACCATTTTATAATGTCAAATAAATGTTAGAACTATGACAAATGTATTCACAGCAATTCTGGGGAATTATATCTTATCTAAAGAAAGCATTTAATAATTCTCCACACATGAACAAGTATTCGAGAAAAGATTTTACTAAGTGCTCCTTATCATATTTTGTGCAATTCTGGGAATCTATATTGGGGCAAAGGGGGCTATTAAAATGCTAAACCTTTTAAATATCAAATCTTTAATTACATTCATTACAACAAATCAGCCTTTCACCAAATTAACTCAAGATTATCAGGTACATACCACAGTGTTCAGCACGTAATAAACTTTTAGTAAAGGTTAGTTAGTGTCTTAGGGATGGCTTGGTTACAGAGAGAGGAAAGTTTTTCATCCAAGTTAAGAAATAGAAGTTTGTCATAAGGAGTTGGGGGACTCTCACAGAACCCATCCTAAGAAGGGGCAAGCCTCATGGGAATAGAAATGTCAGGCAGCTACTTCTTCCACATTTTCTGCCAACTGTTTGATCTCTCCCCTCCTCTGCCCATATTGTTTCTCTCTACAGACTCCTAATTCCTATTTTCCCATAACATTGTCTTCCAACACTGGTTCTAAGACCATATAGAGAAAATAAGCCTCTCCCCAGTCCCAAACTCTTGCTTTTGCCCATAAAACTGGACATTTTCCCTGTTTCAAGAGTATTGGGAAGGAAGTGTATCTTCTCTTTACCCCCTTCCTACACTTGTTTTCCTGAGCAGGACCTATCTGACTGGTGAGGCTGAGAAGAGCATCTTTGGACATGTAGAATCCAGGATTTTTTTTAATTCTCTTTCTTTTGGGGTCTGCCCTTCCTACGTGCCTTAGGTGTTCTCTCTCCACGAAGGTGGTATGATATCTGTACAGAATGCTTATCCTGGCAGGTCTTGCTTTCAACAGGAGTGGGTAAGGGGAGGCCTGTGAAATTATAGCTGCTCCTTCTGCTACTAGAAGAAAACTTCAACTACAGAGGTAAGAGCTCAGAAGGCAGTCAATTTTGGTCTTGAATCCAGGTGATTTTCCAACTCAGATTTACTAATAGCAAAGCTGATATTTTGGTACCACTGAAGTCATGAATCTTTTTCTTTAGCATAATTACTTGATTCATTCATTCTCTAACAACAGCTCTGGAGCCTCCAGCTGTCCAACTCAGTCTCTACAGCTATTAGTTCAAACAAAGGAGAGTGAGATAATTTAAGTGGTTCAGGTTAAATCAACTGTCCATCCCTGTTGTGGGCAGTTACTCCAGTTATAGCCAAAGGGGTAAGTGTACTTGAGCCTAGGTCTCCTTCTATAGGAGAAAAGGGGAAAATTCCAAAGAAGGTAAGTTGGGTAGACACACTGAAAATCAAAGTACTATTTTGATTTCTAACATTTCAGGGCTCTAAAATAGCATTCACCCATAAACCCATTATTATTTAATAAGTTCCACATAATGCATTCAGTGACAGGATGGCTCTCAATTTGACCGATATAAGAAATTTCTACCCAAACCACATTTAAAAGATATTGGAATTTTTTTACTTTTATTGCAATGTGTTCTTGAAAATTATATCATAAAGTGGGTTGCCATTGAGCAAACTAGAAAAACAACATAATAAGTATAAGGTGTAGGTCACTGAGTATATTACAGCCATGTACAGTGCATAAAACTTCAAAATTGATTGACTTCCTGATCCTTATCTCCAAAATTGAAGTTATCCACCCAATAGCAAGCAAAGAAGCTAGAAATTTTTAGGATTCTCCCCATAGAGACCTGCCATGATGAAGACTTCAAAGACAGAATGATTATAGAAACTAGTCTCCAGTCAATTAAAATCATGCTTCAAATCTTATAAACAGGTATAATATTCTCTAGTATATTATGAGCATATAAATACACAATTCTAAATCATGCTACATATAAATAACTACATTTATAGCTTCAAATTTTAACATAAAGCTGGTATGCAAATGATAATACACATTAAATATTTCATTTAAATTATCGTTGCTTGTAATTTTGTAATTTATAATGACAGAAGTGTGTTGGTTTGATTAGCTCAGGACTCTCTGAAGAAGCTGCACATGTGAGTTGAAACTGGGGTTTTCTTTTTCTTTCCACAAATTCCAATAAAGCTAGCAGAGAAATTCAAAATCATTCTATTGACCTTGGAGATGAACTCAAAGCATTAAGCCCAGAGGTCAGTAGAGGATTGTTGTTGATGCTAATGATAGGGCTTCTCTGAGTAGAAAGCATTTTAAAAGTCAAGGATGACCCAACATTCCCTTCCTTCACCTCTTACTACTACTGAAACTTATTTACAAGGCCCTGCACATCAGACACTTCTTAATTGTGTACTGAATTGAATCCGAAACTTCAAATGTAGCTCTACCTAACAAAACTAATGGTGCTACCAGGAAAAATAAATCATCCACTCTCACTCTTCTTCTGCATTCTTGACGTTTGTTACCAAGAATCAGATACCTTCATACAGGGCTGCCATTAACAATTACCAGGTCATAACACTCTGTATTATTTAGGGTAGGGTAACTGTCATAATCAAGAGACCTAAATAAACTTTTACTGTAGCTGTATATTTTCTGCTCACATAACAGTCAGGAAGCATAACAGTCAGTAGGTCAGCTCTCCTATAGTCAGGATCATTGAAGAATCAGACTTCTTCCATTTGTGGCTCTTCCAAGTACATGAGCCCTTATGTTCATCTGAATCCAGCTATCAGAAGGAAAAAGATAGTGGGAGAAGTCTGCATGGAAAGTTTGCATGGGGTAGCCTGGAAAGTGACAATTATTGCCTTTACTCCATTCATTGGCTAGAACTCAAATCTCCTGGCCAAACTCAACAGCATGGAAAGCTAGAAAAACATAGTCTAGCTTCAGATCCAGGAAAAAAAAAACTGATTTTAATGAAGACCTAAGGTCTCTACCATATCCCTTTTCAAAATGAGCATTAAAATAAAGATAATAAACTCAAGAGTCTAAAATGACCAGTTAAGAAAAAGGGCCTGGTGCAACTGTCCAAAACTAGAGAACATTTCATGCCTAAAGGGACTGGCACTATGCGAATCCAGCAAATTGTTGTCCTGAAAAATGGGAACATAGTATTATAGATCTAATTTTTCAACAGAAGGCAAGAATCTAGTATTTTTATGTTAATTCTTATTGTAATTTGAAAATGTTGACAATTATTTAATGTTTTTAAAAGTAATATGCAAGTCACACAAATATTTCTGCATGTCCTATTTTACTCAAAGCATGTAAATTGTAAACTGCTTTAAAATATATAGCAAAGCTCTAAAAACATAACTTTTTTTAAAAAAAGCACAACTTAGTACCCTAATACATATTTGCATAGGTTGAGTTAATAAAAGAACAAGTGAACTTCAGAATGGAGGCACGAGTATTAATTAAGCAGTATTAATTAATACTACCTAATAGTGATTATTAGTAGTAATATTAATTACTAGTCATTAACAGAAATTATTAGGTAGTATTAATTAACTACCATGTGCTACAAGGATAGCACAACTTGTATAAAGTAACCAAAGTCAGGGACTGCCTGTGCCTTTATAAATCCTCTAAATAACTAGAAGAATCGCAAGTAGACTCAATCATATTTCTTAGTTTATTAACTGCTTAGAAATTAGGCTATGATTTATTTGTTCATTTAACAAATACTTACAGTATGTACAAGATACTGTGTTAGCTGTTAGCTGCTGCAGAGAAAAGTATTCTGATTAAACTCTTCCCTTGGGGAATCTATATTTAATAAGGAAATAGTATAAGAATATAACTAGCTATAATATGAGGTCAAAAGTAAAAAAGCCATATGACTGTAGAGTTCAGACTCAAAAGAGAATGTATCTCACTGAGATGATCAAAAGTGGCTTCATGAAGCAACTAGTATTTGAAGGTGAAATTGGGATATGTAAAAATGGGGAGGTAGGGATGCCATGAAAAGCAAAAAGCATTAACAAAGACATGTAACTTAGAAAAGTGAAAGTGTGCATGAGGGTGGTGGGTAGTTGGAGCATGAGGTTTCTTAAGGCGACAGGTACAGTCTATAATAGTTTAATTTTTTAGCCCTTCAGTAATTTTTTAAATCCTTGAAGCTTATCAGCGGAGGTATTTCCCCCTATAACAAAACTCATGCCGATAGCTTATAGAAAGTAGGTAAAATTTTACTGATATAAATTCTACTGACTTCAAAATACTGTTATTTGCAATTGCTACTTGTTTTTGTGTCTTATTAAATCTAGTATTCTTCTGGTTTACTCATGATATATGCTGCAACAACTCCAAGTGTTGTCATGAACTTCTTGTACCAGAAATCTGCAACAAGTCAGGTCCTGAGCTATCTGGTTACAAGCTGCTTTTATTACATCAGTCACCTCCTGTTCATATTTCCAATAGGTGACATTTGCATAATTCCATCTGTCCAATTTATCTCTTCTCAAGGCCATATTGTTTCAGTGGCATTTGGGAACCTTCCAAATTGTTCTTCTATATATCATTGGTTTGCAGAAATTACCTCTGCAGTTGATTTCTCATGAGAAGTAATCTCAGAGTTATTTCTTTTATTTTAAAGAAATATTTTGATATTTCTTGCCCTGGATTTTATTTGCTTTCACAGTTCAGATAAATCTGTTCTCAAGTCAATTTAACAGTGCTAGTCAAATACATTATAATATCTTACGTTGGAGTTAGAAATATTCTTATGTACGGCAATTAGTAGAAAGTGATAACTTTTAAACTTATGCCTAAGTTGGATAGGTTCTGTAGGTTTGTAAGATTTCTCATTAGCCATTCTGAAACTACTCCACTCAGTATGATAACTACCTCTATTTTGATGTTCTTCCATTTCATCCTCATCAAATCTTGTCAAACCCACAGGCTACAGTAATTTTGTTCCTCTCTGTTATTGAGATATTTCTAGTTAGTGAAACAGTTATCAGCTTAGGATACTTTATATTATTAGTTTTGGAAAAGAAAATGTTTGGTCTATTGGACAAGATTTTTAAAAATCAGTTCTTAGAATTCTAAACCACTTTATGCATTATCATTATTTCTTATGGGATTTTAAATTTTAGTCTTAACATCATCAATGTTGTTACCATTATTGTTGTCATTATTGTTTTCATAAATATTGCTATTTATAATAGCAGTACAGTATCTGATAATATCTGGACCTGAATATCCTAATACACAGTACAATATTCTATGTATACCACCATGCTATCCAACTAAGTCAAAGTAAATACTTCCCCTATATATTTTTCAACTTAGAAACATAGACTATTTGATCGAAAAGCTTCTGAATCAAGTTTGTGAGCTAAATTTATCAAATCAAAGGCACAAACATTTCAATTAATGGTACTTGATATCATAGAAATTGCTTATTTTCTGAATTGTATGTTAAAAATGATCTTTAAAAAACTATTCAACATTTTTTAAACTGTATATTTGGCAATTATAGCCCCAGACTTACCTCTCAAAAATATTTTTGTTTTGTGTATCTTGGAGAGTACTTTGACAAAATGCAATATGGTGTAAGGTTAGAAAACAGTTCCAAGTACTCACATGTATTTGTTTATTTTTCCTTTCATAGGCAGCCCAATCATTATTTTCATAAGTAATATTGCTGGTTAATATAAATATATAGGCTCTAACAATAGATTATAATTTATTATTTTACACATTTGGGGGATAATTCCATAGCTATCTGAAGTTTCAGGTAGCCATGCAGTTTAAAATACTTATTTTTTATAGAGAAAAAATGTTTTATTGTCTAAACTCATACCTTACTGTGACATTCTGTAAACCTAGTTTGGCAGAAAAAAAAATTGGTATTTAGTCTTTATTCCACATATGTAGAATGTATAATGTAGATTTTCTCATATAATAACATTTATAGAAATTTTACAGTTTTGTTCTTACTGGTCATAGTTTACTAGACTGTAGTTTGGATTGTTTGGGGTTGTTTTATTGTAGCTATTTATTTGATCTTCAAAATACCTGTGTTCAGTATACATTCCTAGATAAATGCCATTAAATGACCTGAATTGATTATCTTCCTGGTTTCAGGTTTTAAGACACAATGTATATTTTTCCAAACTGTATTTATAAAATCAAGTCTCAAAAGTACTTTATTCTCATATTTTAAGCTAACATACAATATTATAGAATTGTTGCAAGTGGAAACCTTCCATGTTTGGTACTTTTGAAAGAACTATAAATATAAGCAATCCAATTTAGCAATGATAAATGCTGCCTTCCAAATTCCAATCATATCTGTCCTTAGTTATAGCAATTTCCAATAAAAAAAAAAAAAACCTTTGGTGATGCTCTGACACATATCATTTTTAAGACCTAGAAATAAAGACCTGGACTAAGGCCAGTCACTTGAATTGTGGGGATAGCCATTCCAAGAATATCTTTTATAGTTACCACTGCTCACTTGTCGTCATGATCTATTGGAGTGCCCTAGCTTCCTTACCAATGGAAAAAAAAAACTTTTTATTTTCCATTATTTATCTTGTTCTTCTTGCATGCTTTCTGCCTCTCTGAAAGATATTATTCAACTTGTTCTTCTAAATAAATCCACAGCAACCTTGGTATCAAAATATCAAAATGACTATTTTAGTTTTTGTTCTATCTTTAAATGAGAAGTAACTCTTTTAAAATTAAAGTTTTCAAAGTTCCTTTATTATCTCTGAAATAAATAAAATGTTACTGAAAATTTTCAAACACACGTTAATGACCACTTTTCATTTAACAACTCAATCTCAATTGCTATATTTTTCCCATTCTAAGATGACATTGGCTACTAATGCATCATAGACTTAATAACAGCTTCTTAGAAAAAAATCATACCACTACATTAATGCACTCAATTAGTTTTAAGTAACTGAGACAGCATGTATTTATTCATGCAAACACCTGTCACCCCCTTTTTGAGTATTTTAGTGTGGAAAACACAAAGATGAACCACACAGAAAGACCCATTGCCTCACATCCTCTGTCAGCTTCCCTAGGGTCTGCATGAGCTGCGGAGGCCGTTAGCCTGAGCTCATTCCCTTCCCAACCCAGCCACATCTACACTAAGTAAGGTGAGAATGTAAGCAGTGGCACAATCTCAGCTCACTGCAACTTCCACCTCCCAGGCTCAAGCAATCCTCTTACCTAGGCTTCCTGAGTAGCTGGGACTACAGGTGTGTGCCACCACACTCAGCTAATTTTAGGGGTTTGGGTTATTTTTGGCAGAGTTGGGGTTTCACCATATTTCTCAGGCTGGTCTCAAACTCCTAGGCTCAAGAGATCCTCCTGCCTTCACTTCCCAAAGTTCTGGGATTATAGGCATGAGCCACCGTACCTGGCCAGACCAGAAATTTTAGCCAGACATGGGGTTCTCTGACTGACAAGGTGGACCATGGCCTTATTAGGCCTGAATCTGACTGAGAAGGTCGACCATGGCCTTGTCAGGCCTGAATCACAGTTCTCTCGTAGCCCAATTCTGCCTCTTCTTCTTCTTTTCACAGGCATTAACCCCTAATAAACATCTGACACCCTAAACTCCATCTCAGCATCTGTTTCCAGAGATCCCAGCCTGCAATGTATGATCAGAGTTGATCCTTCTTCACAATCAGACTCTAAAATTCTTCTGAATTGCCTTTGCCATTTGAAGTTATTCATAGAAACATAGTAGAATGCTTATCTTCATAATTTGCACTCATGATCTTGTTTACTTTAGTAATGTTTACATGGCAGCATACTTTTAATGGGCTCTACTTGTAAATGTAGGTGGCACATTAGGTGAGGAGTTAGAATTATTTTCATAACAAGTAACAAAAACCCAACTTTAAGCAAAAAAGGTGACTTCATTGACTCAGAGAACTAAGAAGGTGTAACACTTTATGTGGGAATAGCAAGGATGCAGCCAGGATTCAGGAGGAGAGCTCTGCTTTATTCTTCCCTCTGCTGACCAGCTTGTTCCACATGAAAAGGAGTCTTTCCAGTGGTATCAGCTATCACTGATGGCTGATCTTATAGATTCAGCCACACGAAGAGAATTACTCGATGGTGTCAAGTTCTATATTGAAAAATCCTATTGAGGCCCTTTTGCAAACACCACAGTAGCAATTTGTTCCGGTAAAGAAGGGAAATCCTGCAGCATAGGACAACATGGCCGAACCCTGAGGATGCCATACTAAATGAAACAAGTTGGTCACAGAAGAATGAACAGTGCATGATTCCACTTAGATGAGGTATCTAAAATATTCAAACTCATAGAAGCAAAGAATAGAATGGTGGTTGCCACAGGTTGGGTGAGGCAAAAAAAAAAGGGGGGAAATTGCTAATCACTGACCATGAAGTTTAGACTATTCAAGATGAATGCATTCTAGAGGTCTGCTGTACAATACTGTGGCTATAACAGTCAAGACTTTACGATACACTTAAAAATCTAGGAAAAGAGTAGACCGCACATTGTATTCTTACCACAATAAAATTTTTTTGAAAAGCATAATATATATTAAAACTTTTTTAAAGTATTATGTGGTAGTAGAATTAAAACAAGTTATTTACTTTGACAATATATCTCCCTGTAGATTATTTAGTAATAGCAAATGGAAATATAGTATATTATAGTGGAGAAATGAGGTAGACACCACCTTAATGAAATGATGAAGTTAATATCATTTATAATAAGGCAAACTAACATCCCATATCCTCTGATATGAAGTACTAAGAAGAACATAGAATCATTTATGTAGTATTCTTGCAGAAAAAAAATACATTACTTAAATCTAATCATAAAGAAACATCATAGAAATTCCAACTAAAAGACACTTCTCAAAATAACTGCTCTGTACTCTCCAAACACATCAGTCATGAAGGAAAAAAAATAGGCTAAGGAAGAGTTCCAAATTTAAAAAATGAAAGAGATGTGACAGTGAATTGCAGAATATGAATCTGGATTAGAAAATGAATTGGGAAGAAAAAATAATATAAAAAACATATTTAGGACAATTGGAAAATTTTGAATATGGATTAGATAATAAAATTATGTTAATGTTAATTTTCTATTTTTTATCATTTTACTTTGTATATTAGCTTCTGCTGTACAAATAAACTACCTTAAAACTTAATAGTTTAAAGCCACAAACATTTATTCTTTCTCATGGTTCTATGAATTGGCTAGTAATTATATTCTAGGTGGGTTCAGCTGAAGTTATATAGTCTAGATGACCTCACTCACACTAATGACTTGACTCAATATTGACCAAGAGGATGGCTGTATGTCTCTCTTTCTCTAGCAGCCTAGCCCAGGCTTGTTCACATGGTGGCAGACACATTCCCAGTATCAAGGGAGAGGAAGCCCCAAAGCACAAGCATTTTTCAAGCTTCTGGTTAAATCAACGTTTAACATTCTGTGTCCAAGGCAAGTCACACAGCTGAGCTCAGATTCAGGGGTTGAAGAAATAGACTGGTTCTCTTTACAACAAGAGCATCAAAATTACATTATAAAAGGACATGCATACAGGTATGGGAAGAATAGCCATTTTGCAATGCAGCATACTGTAATTAAGAATGTCCTTGTTCTTAGACACACTGAAGAATCTGAGGATAAAGGTATATAATGTCTGCAACTTAAAAACAGTTCAGGAAAATTAATTGTGTGTTTGTGTGTGTATGTGTGCACAGAGAAAGAAAGAGGAAGAAAATGTAGCAAAATAATAACAATTGCTGAATCTACATGAAGGATATAAAGGGCATATAGGATGTTTTTGTACCATTCTTGTAACTCTTTAAGATTATTTCATAAGAAAAACCTTTTTTAAGTCCCATTGAAGTATTGGTTCCATTCAATTTGCACCAGCATTTTGGGGTCGCTGTAGTAACACAGGAGCACATGCAGGAACAATGCGGGTGGAATAAGTAGGTCCTTAAAGGAAGGTGCCAGAGAGACTATTTCAAGAATGTCCTGTCATCTGGGTTTTGAGTACTTTCCTATTTATTTAAACCTCATATTTGCATCTTTCTCCTGCTATGAATTATGTATCACGGGAAACTGTGCCATTTCTCTCTAACGTCAAGTGAAACCTTTAGTCAGATAGCTGGTGAGTTTCTGAATGGTAATCCTTTTCTACCCACTATCAGGTCGCAGCAACCTCTCCTAGCTTTCTGTCACTTTAAGGTCTGTCTGGCCACAAAGTGATTTCATTTCCACTTTATTTTCTTCTGCCCAATTGTAACACCAGGTAATAATTGTAAGTGACATTGTGGTTCCTAAATACATATTTCTAATTATTAATATCTGAAGGCATTATTTTATTCTTTGAGCATTATAGAGGCAATAAAAGAAGTAGTTAAAAATAATTTATTTTGGAATGAATTATTTACAGCTTACTAGTCAGTAGCTCAAACATAAATACAAGAATAAAAATTTTCAATACAATACACTAATAAAAGATAGTATTCTGATATAACTTCAGTGTGTTTCTGAAGTTGCCTACTAATCTCATCTTACTAGGGCAGCAGAGCCTTTGGGGTAATTTGTTGTTACACATAAAAGAGATCTGCAACCACATATGTTTGGAAAATGTTGAGTAAAACCAACATTAAACAGGTTTTAGTAATCAGCTAATTTATACTACGCATCTTTAAGAAGCAGCTATCCTCTGCAGCATCTAGTAAGCATATTTAATTTTGGAACCATCTTCTTGAGAAGCATCTTTGTGATACTGGAATTACTAGGACACTGATGAAAACTCTAGTTATGAGTGGCCATGGTATTATCTTAGGTTTGGTTCTACTGCATGTCACTTTTATCTCTGGTACTTGAAACCTTCTTTGATATTTCCCACCCCCTACTCTTATTTATGTCCATCTCTAATGTCTACCAGTCAATGTTATATTAGTCATATCCTTGAATCTAAACTGAAATACATTAATTATACAACTCTGTCCTATAGAGTCATTATAGTGCTATACTGTAGGGTCAAGCAGACCTGAGTTAAACCTTGGTTCCCCCATATTTTAGATGAGAAAATAAAAAAATGCTTACTTTATAGCGTAGCTTGGAGATTTAATGAGATAATACTAGTGAAAGGCTTAGTATTGTATCTGGCATGCAGTTAAGTGTTGAATCAAGGTTAGCTGTTATGAAGTGTTCTCAGTCTTTATGTCTGAAATCACACATAGATCATACATTAACCAACTTCAGATAAACCAAATATTCTGTCCTGTTTACTTAATAGATGAATGAATAGCCAAGACATTGGCCATGTAGATTTCTATGTATAAGAGATATGTTTTCCTCCATTTGTGCCTTTCTTGGAAGATACTGATGTGCCTTTACGCTGTCCAGTGGTAGAGCTATGGCAGGTCCTTCTCATACTCTTACTCCACTAAATGTCTACAACCCTCTTATGGCTTAAGAGTGTTATTGGGCTTTGGGGGAAGCATCCTCACAGGGCAATTGAACAGTGGGCATGTGAAGAGTGAAGGCTCATGTAGGACATTATCGCTATTCATTTGATGACTCTGAATATGGGCAACTTAAAGTCTCACAAATTCAATAGCTGGAAAATTGGTGAGCAAGTCTTCAGGCATGGACAGGTGACAGTATGACTCATATAGTGATAGGACAATGAGTAGGAGAGCTCTTGGAGGACATAAGCCACAGCATTCTCAGTCATTAAGATACCCTCTTCCGGAAGCTATCCCAAAGGCAGTGGGCTTGTGTTAGCTCCCTGGTCCCACTCAGTTCTGCAGTATGAGAAAGGCGTCCCTCTCATTGGTCTTTCTCTCAGACCAATCACATGGCAACTTCTAGGCAGCAACACAAATATAGGAGCACCCCCAGAAATGGACCAGGGCATCTGGACACAATCTCTCCCACCAGACTATACTAGCCCTCTTTTTGTCCGCCAATCTCCCCTAACTAGAGATTCTGCCAGGAACCTGCTCGCCCAAATGGAGACTTAATGTAAACTAGAAAAAGGCCTCTTCCTCATGATAGTTTCCTGTCATCTATCAGATTATAATCCAAATAATTTGTTAAATCTAAACTACATTAGAAAGAGCACCTCTCGCATCTATACAAAGCAGAACTAGAACACTTGTAAGTGAGAGCCTGGGTCTTTTCCCCTTTTCTTTAAGCTTTGGACTAACCAAACTAATCTCACTTTTTTTATTTGGACATTTAAATAAGGCCTCTTTTTCTAAAGATTCCTTCCCTAAATCCCTGATTTTCCCTTTGAGGGGAATCTACTTTTGATAGTTTAAAGGTGAGAAAGGAAACCAAGAGAAGTACAAGTTAATTTATATCAAAGAATTCTGATAAAATGCACACTGAAAAGGGCTAGCAACACTTGCTAAAACATGTGGCCACTGTTATGATGGAAAAGAAATTATTGATCTCTTTAGCTTTAGGGAGAAATAATAACTTCTTGGTTGAGTATCATCTGGAGGATTCTTTTCCATTATCCAGAAACTCTCAGAACAGATTAGCTTCCTGGATATCTACATAACACCCTGTCTCCCATTATCAAAAGTTGCTTTCCTACCTTCTCTGAGTTTTTCTATTTAGCTATTTGTGGAGAGAGAGAGAGAGAGAGAGAGAGAGAGAGAAATTGTGGAAATGGGCACACATATATGATGCTTTACCTTTTTAAGCATTCACATATAAATTGTCTACTGCATGCATGCAGGATCAGTTATTTTCAAAAGTGTTCTCCAAACCAGTTGTTACAAGAGCAAATTCTTTATTCACCCCAGACCTATTGAGTCAGAATAGGTCTATTCTAGATCTACTGAGCCAGAAACATCAAAGTGTCCTTGCTTGAGCAACCTCTCCAGGTGGTCCTGATGCTCACTAAAGTTTGAGAACCACTGCTCCAGATACTAGACCAATGAGAGCTATATCAGTATTAAAAAGATGTTTTAAACCACCAACAGGTGAGTTTAATGATAGTCAGCTTTCCCACATCAGCTGACCATGGGGTTAGATTTCATCTTCTGTTAAATCTTCTGTAACCTCCCCCATCTGTGTTCTGATTAGCTATTGAGGCCTCAATACATTCCAATTTTCACATAAAGTCAAGAACTTTGTTCTGAAAACCATTTTCCAGGACCATACATCTATTCCCTACTGCTCCTGTCACTAAAATTAGACCCTCAGTCTCATATTCTTATTACCTGCTTTAGAAGTCATGACTTTAAGAACTCCAGCCCTTGACAAGTCTCATTATTGTAATCCACCCTTAAATGGGCTATACTAGCCTTAACACCTTACGCCAGCTTGAACTGGACTTGAGCCTACTAGTCTACCAAGACTAGATGTTTTGGTTGACTAGCTCCTGCTTCCAGCCCATACCTTTTCCTATTTATTGTCACTTTTCTCCATTCTACCCTGTAGAAGTTGCCAGGTTGCCACATAGATTTGGCATAGCATTGTAATTCTCTGGCTTTTTCTTTTGCCCTAAAATCTAACCCCAAAGTCCAAATGATTCCACTAACGCTGTGATTATCAATCACCATTATCATGGACTGAACTGTGTCCTCTAAAATTCATATATTGAAGCTCTAACCACAAGAATGACTATATTTGGATATAGGGCCTTGAAGGATGTAATTATGGTTTAATGGAATCATAAGGTTTGGGCCCTTATCTGATGGGATTTGCATCTTTCTTTTATATTATTATTATTTATAGAGACAGGGTCTCACCATGTTACCCACGTGGGTGTTGCAATCCTAGGCTCAAGCAATCCACCCACCTCAGCCTTCCAAAGTGCTGGGATTACAGGTGTGAGCCATTGCACCCTGCTAGTATTTGCATCTTTGTAAGAAGAGGAAGAGACACCAGAGATCTCTTTGTCTCCACACTGGCACAGAGAAAAATCCATCTACCAGCCAGAAAGAAAGACTTCACTAGAAATCAACCCTGACAGCAACTTAATCTGAAACTTCTAGCCTCCAGATATGTAAGAAAATAAATTCCTGTTGTTTAAGCCACTCAGGATATGGTATGTTGTTTGACAGTCTAAGCAGACTAACAATAATTGTGAATCAGAAACATCTAGGGGAGGTTTTAAAAATGCATACCCACTAAGAGAATGATTTATCTGAAGTGTGACCCTTGCATTAATACTCTTTAGCAGCTTCCCATATTATTCTGTGTACAGCCAAGTTTCAGAATAACTGAAACTTCCCCTGGTTTGAAAAAAAAGCCTGTTTCATTGACATAACTTGAGAACTGGAGAGGATATCTTTAGATGAATCTGTTCTCCTATTTCAAGGAATCCCCAAATAGATGAGGAAGGCATGGTTATATAGCTTGCCAGCTTGAGCAACAGAATGTAAACTGAGCTTGAAGTTAAAATAACTTTAGAATAAATCAGTTCAAGATTTTTTATGTAATAACTTATTAAAGATCTCTTTTCTGTTGAAAATAAATTTCTAAGAAAGAATTGAAATTAGTAAATAACCTCATTCCTGTAAATAAGACATAATCCTAACCTTAGAGCACAACATTTGAGAAACATTGTCTAAAGTTTGACTAAATTAAAGGAAGTTGCCAATAATCTACATTGTTTACCTCCTCAGAAGAACACATGACATGATTGGAATTAAGTGGAAATTTATCAGAAAAAAAACTCACTAATATCTCCAGTTGGAGGGAAGAAATACTGGACAAGCTTCCATTGCAGAAAATAAAATCCACCCTAGTTATTCAAAGTATAATAGGATTCAATGTAGCAAACTAAGTACTTACAAAATTGCTGGAATGTCAAGAGGAGCAAGACTGAATCTGAACAGCTCCCAGGTCTATCTCTGCTATGACCAAGGAAGCTTCTTCTGCAAGAACCTACTGAATCAGGAAGTCACATTCTAAATGAGAAAGCTTTAGCAGATGACCCCAGAACCATACAATCTCTATTATCCTCTAATGGTATAAGCAAATGGATGTCTCACATCCATGAGAACTACCCAGGTGAATCCATTAATAATCAATCTATCACACACAGAAAAATGCTTCTGATTGGTATCATCTAAATTACATCCAGAACTCTAACTGCAAGAGTCTAAAAAATGTGGTTTTTAGTTTGTCAATCATTCATTCTAGAAAATTTGGAATATTTCTTTTAAAAAGCTGCTTTCAGTTTACCCAGCATCTACTTGCAACCTATTTTTTCATATATTTCCAAACAACAAAACAACCTCCAAAATATGCATATCTGCTTTAGTCTTTCAGCTATAGGCTGGCAGTCATAGGAGACATTCAAAAGAATGACTAGTATTGTAGCCATATTCTTCCCTCTGTTTCCCCCTTCACAATTAGAATCAATTATGCCCACCAATACAGGATTAGACTCTTTCCTAAGAAAGCCAGTTGATGGTTTCATCTTCCAATTAAATTTTTGTACCTCTGAAGGACACAGTCTTCTCTTAGATACTTAAGCATCTGAACAAACAGAACCTAAAATTTCAGCAGCAAGAAGCAACATGTTATAAGAAGGTAATCTGATATAATTGGTGACAGATGTAATTTCCATGTCTCTCATTTTATCAGGCTCCATGTATTCCAATCATGGGTAAATACGTTGGTCAGTGGTTTAAAGTAAATATCACATCTATAAGAAAGCATCTTAATCCCACAAGGCATTGTTTCTTAATAACTGAGTCTTCAGTAGGCTATTCCATCACTGTATACAGCAGCTGCTTCTGGATTGATATTACTAGTGAAATCCCTTAAGCCTCAATCTGATGCTTTCTTTTGCTATAAAAATTAGTTATTTGGTCAGAATAAGTATTGTGTGAGATACTGCAAATAAGCTATTTAGTAAGTCCTCAGATGTTAGCTTTGTAAGCAGAGAAGGCAAATCCAAATCTAAACTGAATAATCTGTTTTCAATGCAGAAAATTTCTGCTCTTTCCATGGTGGAAAGGGCTTACTCCAATCCAGGCATCCCCAAACTAAGGCCCGCGGGCCTCATGCGGCCCCCTGAGGCCATTTATCCGGCCCCCCGCCGCACTTCAGGAAGGGGCACCTCTTTCACTGGTGGTCAGTGAGAGGAGCACAGTATGTGGCGGCCCTCCAATGGTCTGAGGGACAGTGAACTGGCCCCCTGTGTAAAAAGTTTGGGGATGCCTGATCTAAGTGATACTTTGCAGAGGAGAAGAGAGGTGATTTAAAAGAGCAGCAGAGTTCTTTACATGGTAGAGTGAAAACAGGGAATTCATGAGCAGAACTGTTGAACTGAAGGCCCGTTCCTGAGTGGTATGGATAGTGGTTATACATCTGTTTGGCTTATGATTGCAAGCAAAACTAGTTGTAAGCTATATTTAGCATGACTTACCACCACAAGGTAACCATTTATTTAGCAATTACTATGTGAATATTAGTTGTGTGCTTGGTACTGTGCTAGCACTGGAAATGTAGCAATTAAGATTAAAACTGCTCTGTCTTTCTGGTTTGGGTTGATGTTTCAGCTTAGATACTAATTTTTTAAAAACTTTTATTGGTCATTTGATCAAATGTATTTTGCCTCCAACTCTGTTATACTTTAACATATTATATGTAATTTTTATGATAGTCTCCATTGCAGTCTCCTATTGTCTTATTTGTCTCTTTGTGTATAATTTGGGCCCCTGCCCTACCTGCTGTCCCCAAGCCCTCAAAACTAGAACATGAGCTTGAAGACAGCAGCATCTTTGTTAGTCTCCTCTGCTAGAACAGAGTAAGTACTCCTCAAACTACTGAATGAATGAATGAATGAATGCATGAATGAATGCCTGCTTCAAATAAGTATATTACATGTACAGGGAAAACCAGAAAGAACAAATCTATAGAATTTATTCTGTTCTGAAACCTCGACTTCTATTAATGTATGGCACTTTAGATTTTCTGAGCAAAAAATCTTACATCCCATCAGAGACAAGTGCTGCTTTTCAGGAAAATGCCAGATCCCCTGACTACACTATGGGCTTGGCAGCAGGTCTGTTTTCTGCCTGGGCATGGAGAGATTGGCTGTTGAGGTGATGCTCCTGAGTTTCTGGGATATTTATTTCTCCAGCATAAAAATTCTTGTCTTCCAGGACTTTCTATCCCTTTTCACTCAGGATTAAGGTTGAAGTCTGGGGCATTCAGGTTCTGATCTTATTATAGACTTTCTTATGAATCTCAAATTAGCTAAATAAATGGATGACATATCTGGAATGCACTGATAAGTTTGAGTGTGGACAACTGGAAGACAGAAATTGGCTGGTGAAGAAATATTACCAGGAAAAGCCAGCACTCTAGGGAGTATGGCTTAGGCAAAAGGAAAAGTATCAAGAGAAAGTAGGACAATTGATAACTATCTGAGGTCACGTATCACAGAGCCTGGAGTGTGAGCTTGATCCTGTAGCAGAGAATATCTGAGCTAGAAGATACCAGACTCTTTCACACTGGAGCCAGGACTTAGAGCAGGCGTCCCCAAACTTTTTACACAGGGGGCCAGTTCACTGTCTCTCAGACCGTTGGAGGGCCACCACATACTGTGCTCCTCTCACTGACCACCAATGAAAGAGGTGCCCCTTCCTGAAGTGCGGCGGGGGGCCGGATAAATGGCCTCAGGGGTCCACATGTGGCCCGCGGGCCGTAGTTTGGGGACGCCTGACTTAGAGGAACCCAAAGCTGGGGCAAAGCATCTTATTCTGGACTGACTACCTATTATGACCTGTGAGATCAGAATCTGACTGTGGGAGACAGGAAAGGACTGATATTGTACACATGTTTTTGTTGTTAGTGATTATTTAATAATTTGGAAAATATTAGAGTGCATTTCTAGCTTACAAGGTTATGCATCAGTCTGGGTATTGGTGCGGAGGACATGATTACCATGATATCTCATTTCAGGTGTTTGTTCACAGACCTTGAGTTTTTAGTAAGCTGCCCATTTGTTTTATTTCTAAGTCCTCAAGAAAAATAAGCCACACTAAACATTGATGTCAGCTGTAGGGTAAATGTACCTGATAGCAATAATTTAAGCATATCCTTAGAATGATCCTGTACGGCAGATGCACCTGAATGTGTGTTCCAAGCTTGGGAATCTGGAAATGGACAGCCCAGAGATTTGTTACTTGTCTATGAGAAACATCTTTCCCCCTAGCCCATCGCTTGCAACGCAGAACTTATAGGGCATTGTGGCCCTGAGTATTGGGTTAAGTGAAGGTTGCCACATGGAGGTCAGTGAGGAAAGTCGTTTTAAGTGAAAATGCTATACGAACTGCATGCTGCTTGTAAGCAGTGGCAGTTTTTCTGCCCATTCTGTCATCACTGGGCCGTGTGGTTATCTTGCCCAGCTCGCTGCTGCTGGACTGTAGGAAGACAGATATACTGTCTAGCCCACTGCCACTGGACTGTATGTAAGGTGAATATCTTGTCCAGGCTGCTGCCACTGGAAGATTTCTATAAGAAAGGTAGTTATCTTGTTTAGCTCACCACCACTGGATTCTCTTCCCTGCATCTAAGACCTTGGTAAAACCCCATGTCTCACTTGCTGGCTCTGGATCTCTTCTTCAGTCTCTTGAACCTGGTGCCTTCCCTACTGAGGTTAATAAGAGTTCAGCAGAACACCATCAAACCACCCTTGCCCTTCTGCCTATTGAGGTAACTCTGCTCAGCCTTTCTGATGTAGTTAGTGCCAGAGTTGCCCTTCATTACATAAAATTCTACTTCCCCATTAAAGTTGTGATTCCATTTGAATGGCAACATGTCTGTCTTTATTTCTGGCCTATAGAAAACAGCCATGTCAAAAAAAAGTACCCTCACCAATGCATTTATCAATGAGTTGAGTCGTTTTGTTTTGTTTTGAGACACTTTTGCTCTTGTTGCCCAGGCTGGAGTGCAGTGGCAAATCACTGCTCCCTGCAACCTCCACTTCCGGGGTTCAAGTGATTCTCCTGCCTCAGCCTGCCAACTAGCTGGGATTCTAGGCATGTGCCATGATGCCCGGCTAATTTTGTATTCATAGTAAAGACCGTTTCACCATGTTGGTCAGGCTGGTCTCGAACTTCTGACTTCAGGTGATCCCCCTGCCTTGGCCTCCCAAAGTGCTGAGATTACAGGCATGAACCACCACGCCCAGCCAATTTAGTTGCAGGACAATTAAACTAATTATATGTTAAACCCATTCTAAGATTAGCATTTCTTTTTTTTTTTAAATGATACGCAAAAATGTACGGCATCTCAATTTCATTTAGCTTAAGCTCCCATTAAGACTAGGATTCAGCAGTTATCAGAACAAACAGAAATACTCTCAGATGCTCAACCTACATACTGAATCCCAAATCTCTGGTAATTGTATCCATATCATGAATTTAGACCTATCAAAGCCTTGGTCTAGCAACATCAAAATCCATTTCCCACACATAATCTCCAGCTTTCTGCTGTTATAAATATATTCACAAAAATCACTAACTCATTTCATTTAAAAGCCTTTTCCTCTGAGGCTTAGCTTTGCAATTGTTGCCTGGGATATGCAGGGATCTGACTGGCTGTGGATGAGGTAACAGCAAAGTTAGTAAAGATACTGCAAGAGGAGAACCATCATCCCTTTGCGAGGAACCTGCTTCAGACAAGCTGTTACAGGTCTTCAAATAAGGCAAAATCAACATCATCAGGCAAGAGAGGAGCTGCTTCAGCTGGCAAGAGAGACTTGGTAAGGTTCAAGGGTACAGAGCATGCATATATATTCAAATCCTCCTAAATGAAATACTTTCAATTAGGGAGTCTAGCTCATTCTAAGGCAATGTTTTCAATTTTTTGAAAAACAAATGGTAAAACTGTAAATTCAACCTACCTTATAATTCAACGAACTGCAGCATCAGGCTTTCCATCTGATTTCCATCTAAATTAGTCTTGAGGCTACAAAAGATGAGAGATTTTTCAAGAACAGTTGTAGAAATTCCTTGATTCTCAGACAGTTCCTAGAGCTAAGAATCTTAAATATTGAGCCTATCACTTTCTTTCTTTTAGTTCACAAGCACAATTGGAAAAAAAAAAAAAAAAAAAAAAAAAAACCTGCCTCAAAGTCCGTTTCTTCCTCATGCCCCCTATGATTGTCTATCACAATGGTCATTCTCTCTTGCAAATCAATTGCTCACTCAGTTCCATAATATACTGTACATAAAATAAAGTCCTATTTTTATGTTCTATTGCCGGCAACCACTTCTGCTAATTACTTTATCACTCAGGGCTCCATTGCACACAACAGAATTCACTTTAACTAGTTTAAGCAGAAAGGTTTTATACAGGGAATTCAGTGCTTACATAAATTGAACAGCTGGAGGAGCTGGCTTCAGGCTAATCTCCCAGGACCAACTTCTAGCCCTCAGAAACATTCTGCCACTACTGTGAATGAAAAAGCAACCATCGCCAATGCAGGAAGATAATAAATCAGGAGTCTATTTGCACTATTGCTGACTGAAAAACCATACTAATTCTGATGTGACTGGAACACTGCCACCACTGTGACAGGAAGCATCTGGATCAGGAAACCATCTCCACATTAGGAGGTCACCACTTAATATGCTAGCTCCAGAATCATGTCACCTCTGCAGCAACCTGTGCCCCCACACTCTACCTCTGTCTGCTCCATTCATTCTTTTAATCAAATTCTTGTGCAATAATATTTCTAAAGAGTCCAGGAATATTGTTTCTGCTTTCCATTCTCAGCATATAAGAAGAGAGCTAGGATGAATGTTAGCCGATATCTCTCGGAGTACGCTTTTCACTGAGTGTCAGAAACACTTCAAAAATCACAGTGATTGGCTTAAAAAAGCCAGCATATCTTGCCATACTTTCTGTCTGTCCCATGGATGATGGGAAAA
Organism: Saimiri boliviensis; assembly: GCF_048565385.1. Classification (NCBI taxonomy): domain Eukaryota; kingdom Metazoa; phylum Chordata; class Mammalia; order Primates; family Cebidae; genus Saimiri; species Saimiri boliviensis. The sequence continues at coordinate 59,876,734 of NC_133455.1, forward strand.
CAGATAAAATTTACTAACTGCCACAGTTAGAGCCAATGATCCCCAACCACAAACCATACTATTGGGCAAACTGTATTGACATGCCTACAAAACCCATGGTGCTTTTAAAACAGATTTATTGTGGCATAATTGATATGCAATATTCTATCTATATTTAAAATGTACAATGAGATGAGTGTTCATATCATGAAAATACATATCAAGATCAAATAAACATATCCATTAGCCTTAAAGGTTTTTCTGGATTCCTTTGTAATCTGCCATATGGAAGTTCTTTTTCATCTGACATCACATCAAATTAGCCAACTCATTCTTAATATGAAAATAAACCCATTCTCTCCCCATCCCCCTGCCAGCAAAGCAAGATATGTTCTCAAATCCAAAAAGCTTATCTTCCAGTATAAAAATTCCAGTTCACTCATAGATAATCCAGTGGATCACGAGGTCGAGAGATCAAGACCATCCTGGTCAACATGGTGAAACCCCGTCTCTACTAAAAATACAAAAAATTAGCTGGGCATGGTGGCGCGTGCCTGTAATCCCAGCTACCCAGGAGGCTGAGGCAGGAGAATTGCCTGAACCCAGGAGGTGGAGGTTGCGGTGAGCCGAGATCGCGCCATTGCACTCCAGCCTGGGTAACAAGAGCGAAACTCCGTCTCAAAAAAAAAAAAAAAAAAAAAAAAAAAAAGCTCTTAAGTTGGGGCATAGCTCTAGTTCTCTTCTTACCTGCCACAAAAATCAATATGACTAGACACATAATATAAACCACTGGCTCTTAAATGTATATAGCAGAATACTGATGTATAGCTAACATCATAGATATTCTTCCAAATTTGGATTAATGTGGTAAAAAATTTTATTTGCTACAACTGATAACACATACTATTGGTGGCAAAGTCTATCAGCCACTATCAGCAGGTCATATAATCCAGGTACAATTTACAGCCAATGAGAAAGGAGACAGAGGTGAGAGGAACCAAAAATAATTTTGTGTTTACTAAAACAAACCAAAAAATCTCTAGTACTGAATATATGAAAAAGAATTCCAGAATGGTGAACAGTTCTACTCAAACATCCATATAACACTAAATACTACCAACAAAACAGTAATTAATTTCACGTACATTGCCCCCTAATTCTAGTATTTAGAAATGTGACATGAACATAAATACAATGGTAACTATGTGGGGTAGAGGGAGGAGGGAAATATGTCTAAATCAATGTTTTACAGACTTCATAGGCCTAAGAATCACAAGGAGTTCTTTTAGAATATGGATTGTTGAGTTTTATCCCAGAGATTCTGATTCAAGAGGCCTGGGATAGGGGCTAAAGAATTTTCACTTCTAGCAAGTTGCCAGAGGATGCTTATGCTACTGTTTTGTGGACCACACTTTGAGCCACTGACTGAGTATGAGTTCACACTTAGTTCCTGGCAGTATTCAAATGGAAGTCAGAGAGGCAGGGAGGGCAGCCAGGAAACTTTGGCCAACAATATGGGTATGTGACATAACCAGAGAGAACTTTTTCTAACTAAATAGCAGAGGAAAAAGAAAAAAGGAAACATCAAACCTATGCAAAACTTCTATCCCTTTAAAGAAGAAAAAATTAGAGCATGGTATGAATGATATAGGAAGAACACAATTAGGAGGAGATAATTTCACAACTAGATTTAGAAAATACTTTAACCTCTAAAGAAATTTAGAAAAATCAAGAATGCTATAAAATGAGAGTTGTAAGATGAGATGATATGATAAAATGAGATGAAAAGAGAACTGGGAAAGGAAAGAAATTAGAATAAGTGTGATGTGGTGCTGAGAATAATGTATATTCTGCTGATTTGGGGTGAAGAGTTCTGTAGATGTCCATTAAGACTATTTGGTCCAGAGCCAAGTTCAAGTCCTGGATATCCTTGCTAATTTTCTATCTCATTGATCTGTCTAATACTGACAGTGGAGTGTTAAAGTCTCCCACTTACTGTGTGGAAGTCTAAGTCCCTTTATAGTTTTCCAAGAACCTGCTTTATGAATCTGGGTGTTACTGTATTGGGTGCATATATATACTTAGTATAGTTAGCTCTTGTTGCATTGATCTCTTTACTGTTATGTAATGCCCTTCTTTCTCTGTTTTGATCTTTGCTTGTTTAAAGTCAGTTTTACCAGAGACTAGGATTGTAACCCCTGCTTTTTTTTTATTTTTTTTATGCTTTCCATTTGCTTGGTAAATATTCCTCTATCCTTTTATTTTGAGCCTATGTGTGTCTTTGCATGTGAGGTGTGTCTCCTAAATACAGCACACTGATGGGTCTTGACTCTTTATCCAATTTGCCAGTCTGTGTCTTTTAACTGGGACATTTAGCCCATTTACATTTAAGGTTAATGTTGTTATGTGTGAATTTGATCCTGTCATTATGTTTTACAAGAAAAAAACAACCCCATCAAAAAGTGGGCAAAGGATATGAACGGACACTTCTTAAAAGAAGACATTTATGTGGCCAACAAACATACGAAAAAAAAATCTCATCTTCACTGGTCATCAGAGAAATGCAAATCAAAACCACAATGAGATACCATCTCCACGCCAGTTAGAATGGTGATAGTTAAAAAATCTGGAGACAACAGATGCTGGAGAGAATGTGGAGAAATAGGAATGTTTTTACACTGTTGGTGGGAGTGTAAATTAGTTCAACCTCTGTGGAAGACAGTGTGGAAATTCCTCAAGGATCTAGAACTAGAAATAGCATTTAACCCAGCAATCTCATTACTGGGTATATACCCAAAGGATGAAACATCATTCTAAATAAAGACACATGCAACGTATGTTTATTGTGGCACTGTTCACAATATCAAAGACTTGGAAACAACCCAAATGCCCATCAGTGATAGACTGATAAAGAAAATGTGGCACATGTATACCATGGAATACTATGCAGCCAAAAAAAAGAATGAGTTCATATCCTTTGCAGAGACATGGATGAAGCTAAAAACCATCATTCTCAGCAAACTAACACAAGAACAGAAAATCAAGCACTACATGTTCTCACTCATAAGTGGGAGTTGAACAATGATAACACATGGACACAGGGAGGGTAACATCACACACTGGGGCCTGTCGAGGGGTGGGAGGCTAGGGGAGGGATAGCATTAGGAGAAATACCTAATGTAGATTACAGGTTGATGGATGCAGAAAACCACCATGGCACATGTATGCCTATGTAACAAACCTACATGTTCTACACATGTACCCCAGAACTTAAAGTATAATAATAATTTTTAAAAAAAGAAATTAGAAGAAAAGAAACACCATGGGAGAACTTAACATAGTATGTGTAGCAATGAAAGACAAAGAAAAGACAAAATCCATAATGTAGAGAACAGACTTGAGTAAATCATACTGAAATAAAGAAGGGATGAAAAAAACATTTAAGAGAAAGTGATGGATATGAAGTAAAAGCAACAGAGGTCCAAGGTATAGCTAGTTGGCATGACTGAAGAAAAATGATAATAATTGGAAGACAAAACTTTTTCAAACATGTTTGCCATACATATCTGATTCGAAAATCCCTGCATATAATCAAAAAGAATTATATATCATCTTGAGGAAATGGGAGTTCAAGTTTAGCAAATACAAAACTACTAAGCAGAAGAATCATGTCACCTATATTCATATTACAGAAGTTCTTCCATTTCCTTAGCTTCATCACTGCCTAGTTGAAACAATTCATGTGGCTAGGTCATTCCCATCCTTCTGTTGTGAGGTCTAAGGTTAAATAAATTATCAGAAGTCTTTCCTGATCTTCCTCTACAAAGCAGCTCTTTGAATTACTATCACTGTACCCTAAGTATGTGTTTCTTGACAATTATTATTGTTTTTGTTTAATATATTCTGTTATTAATTATCAGTAACTTTCCACTAGACTTTAAGCTTTATGAAAAGAGGAACCCACCTTTGCCTGGTTGACCACTGTGCTCCTAGAATTTGGTAGTGATTGGTATATATTAGGTAGTCAATAAATATATTAAATAAATGAACAAATCAATATAAAGTTGTTGTAATTAAAATCATATTGTAGACTGACAGATCAAACAGAATTAACTAAAGAGTCTAGAATTAGACCCACGCTTATATAGGAGCTCTAAATACATTAAAATGGCATTTAAGGCAGAAGAGGGGTATTCAGCACTTGGCACATTGATTGGCCATTTGGAACAATAAGTAAGTCTCAATCTTTTGTGTGAATGACTTTTGAAAAATTCAAGGAATGGTGAATAAGTTGGCATGGAATCATAAAGATGTAAATAGACTCAGAAAATCAGATGTTTGTGAAGTCAGAAAATGCTCTAAGACATAAGCCATCAGGAATTTGCAGGTATCTTAGAGAAGGCCTCCAACAAAACAGAATAGAAGATTATGAAAATCTTACTTAATTCTGAAAGAAAGCCTGACACCTGGGTTAAACACCGAAGCAAGAACTGAAACAGAAAAAGACAAATAGTCTTTATTGTATACAAATTTAAGACTATATTTTAAAAAGTAATACCAGAAATCAGACTGAATATTAAATGGCAATCCAAATGAAAAGTTACAACATATTTGGTAAACAATTATTGTTTCTAATATATAAATAATACTCATAAGTCAATGAAAATGTGAGAATTACTGGAAGATACAAAGAGACAATTACACACACATGACAACGAATGAGGCTACTCTTCTACATATATATATATGTATGTATGAAAGATATATATAATATATATACATATGAATGTATGAAAGATAGATATAATGTATATACATATAATTTCAACTTTTATTTTAGATTCAGGAGGTACAAGTGCGGGTTTAACAACAAACCTTTCTTGATTCTCTCATCCCTTTTACAGAAACAAACAAACAAAAAAATTCATTGCCTATATCCTCTCGCCATTTTCTCAGTTTTCTTTCCCAAACTTTCTCCCATCAGACTTTCATTGACGCCTCCTACCAAAACATTTTTGTTGGACATCGTGAACTTCACACTATGAAATCCAACAGTCAATTCTCTCTTCTTCCTATATGACTCTCCAGCACTATTTGACACAGGGCATTTGACACATGCCTTTTTCCTCAAATACTCAATTTAGTTTTTGAGATGCCACACCTTTCTCATCTTCCTCCTACCTCTTGCCTTTCCCCATCTGATCTCCAAATTCCAGGCTCCTTTCTCAATGATCTTTTCTTTTCCCTGCTCAATTCACTCCCTACCTGGTTCATCTATTTCTACAGCTTTTATTACTTTCCAAATGTCAGTATCTCCAAATTTTTATCACCAGACCTGACTCTGAATTCCAGGTTTGTATATTCAACAACCAACTCAACATCTTCACAGAAAAATCTAATAAGCATCTGCTGCTTAATACTCAAAATGAACTTCTTATTTTCCCCTTCCCATTTTCTTCCTTGGTCTTCCCCATCTATAAAACTAGCACCACCATTCACCAGGTATATAAGGTCAAACTACTGGAATCTTACTTGAATCTTCCTCTCTAAGACTCCATATCCAATCCCTCAGCAAATCCTATTAGCTCTGCTTTTTAAGTATACTTGGAACCTGACAATGTTTCACCAGCTCTGCTACTATCACCATATCAAAGTCACCATCATTTCTTGCTTGAACTGTTATAATGGCCTCCTAACTGTCCTTGTGCTTTCAACATTTCCTCCTTCACACAGCAGCTAAGATATCTTCTTAAATAAAACACATGTGATAATGCCACTCTTCTGCTCAAAACCTTCTAATCTCTTCCCATTATATTTAGAACCAAAACTAAAATCCTCACCCTGCCCTTCAAGGATCCTGGCTGCCTCTCTGTCTTCATCTTCTATCAGTGTCTTCACATTCTATACTCCTGGATTTCTTAGAACCATCACTTAGAAAATCAGTGTAGTTGCTGATCCTGCTATTTCCTCTGCCCAGAACAGTCATCTCCAGATATTGGCTTGGCTCACTCGTTCACTGCTTGTAAATGTCAGTTAAGTGTCATCTCTTAACAGGCCTTCCATCACCCTATCAATAACAGCATGTGTGCATATCCCACTACCCTGCTTTAATTTTCACATGCATTGCTACCAAACATTCCATTATGTGAAGCTAGAATGTCAGCTTGAAAAGGGCAAATACTTGTCTTTGGGGAAGTACTAAATCCTAGCATTCCCTATACTTGGGGGCATAAAATATGATTGGCATGGGGCAATTGCTTTATAAATATTTGATGAAAGACAGATAAATAAACAAGTGTTTCCCTTGCTTCTTCATCTAAAATCAGCACCTCTAATACACTTAAATTCCTCAAATAGCATTTAGAACTTTGAAAAAAATTTCCACTCAGAATAAACTCTAACTCCTAATCACAGCCTATGAGGCATGAAAAGATCAACCTCTGCCTACTTCTACAACCTTTTTGCTTCCTCTTTTTCTAATACTCTCTCTGTTACTCAATATATTCAAGACTCACTACCCATACTTTTATTCTTGAAACACTCCCAGATCATCCCAAATCATTGCTGGGACAATTGTCTAGAAAAGTCTCTCTTACCAGCTTCTTCTGTACAGGTTTCTGCTAAAATCTCTTTTTCTTAGGAAGGCCTTTTTTGACCACACTAGTTAATGTACCTCTTCCTGTCACTTAGTTACTATTATATTTGCCTATCTTACATTCTTCAAACACACAATACTCTTTGTAATTATCTTGGTTACTTATTTGTTCGACTTTTCTTCTAGTATTTAAGATTCATAAAAGCCAAGGTCTTAAATGTCTTATTCACCGCTATTTCACCAGCACCTAGAATAATGTCTGGCACATGAAAAACACCCATTAAAATTTTATTGCATTAATTAGTGGTACATATATGTTGTGCCTTTGTACCTATATTATTTATAAAGGCTTAAAACTGGAAATAATTTAAAATCCATTAATGAAGAATTAAAGTATTTATGGAATATACATACACTGGAACACTTCGTAACCATGAATAATTATAATATAAAGCCATATTTATTGATATGGAATAATTAGAACAATATTTTAATGAATGAAAAAAGATTACATATTTGTTTTCATCCAATTTCAGTAAATAGGCTTGTGTTTGGAATGTTGAGTAAGATATTTACCAAAATATTAGCAATTGCTTTCTTTGATAGGACTTCACTTACTATTTATCTTCTTTAAATTTTTGTGTATTTGGTTTTATTTAGTGGTTTACAATAAATATGTATTATTTATTTAGCTATTTTAATTCTGAAGGGAAAAAAGAATGAGTGTTCTTTTCTGTAAATATATAACACAACTCTAATCCTGCTTTGAAACAACATGCAAATGCCAAGCTGGGTGACTGAGATTTTTAAAAATAGAGAAACTAGTGAAATTTTTTTAAACATATCATTTTCTATTTGAAACTATATTGGCTTCATAATTAAATAATACCAGATGTCTCAAGTACAGTGCCTTATTCCTAATTCACATTGACTGAAGAATTGAATGGAATATTTCTTAATAAAAAATTCTCCCTTTTTCTCTCAATCTTGGTATATGAAATAAGGAACTATGAGGACTTATAACCAATTTTGAGTTTTCTTACCTGTACACATCACATACCTTAACTTACATAAGGTACTTAGTGAACTCCAAATTACAGTTTGGAGAAAACAATAGTTATTGGACTTCTTGCAGTCAGGTCTATAGTATAATCTAAACTCCAAGAACTCTGATTGTTTTGCAATTTTCAAGTCAGAAAAAAAAATCATGTTAGAATTTACCAAAAAGAAGACACAAGGTAATCAAAGACTGCTTCTACTCAAACATTCAATGATAACCATGTAATCACAGAAGCATTAAAAAAAACTCAGGAAATTTGAGTGAACCCTTCTTGTGAAAATGAATTTGGGCATATACACTGTCATATATGGAGCTATCTGTTCGTTGCAGCAGTCACAGCAATTCCTGTAAATCATACTGACATACTTTGTTCAAGTCCAGCTTGCAAGATAGCTGCTTTCACAAAACAAGTTGCAGGATGTAGTCAAATTACTTTTCTGACAAACTAAACAGCAAAAAGAAAACTTGCAAGAATGAATTCATATGAGATTGAAACATGCTTGGAAGACCAAGAACTGAGAGATCACTGCAATTCCTAAGGGCACCATGATATTTCAAAATTGTTTTATGACACTTAACCATAATTGCAGCTAACCACACTGTTGGGGCTCTTTCCTTGGCAGGATCAGAGGCTATGAATATGCGTGTGTGTTTGCGTGTGTATATAAATTAATTTCCTTGTGAAGATGTGATTTCTCCACCTGTTATAGTCTGTTTATGTCTTAAATTTCCATCAAGTGTTGCCAATTGTTCACAAAACAGAAATGAAGAGTAAAAATTGAGGTGTAAAATGTCTGATTTATGGATGAAACTGGTTATGCCCAGTGATTTTTGTTGCTGCTTTAAATATTGTTAGTAAATTGATTAAATAATTAAAGCTGTTACAAACATGTCAGATGAAATTTCACAGCAAATTTCAACTAGTGCCTTGGAAATGTCACATATTTTCTAATGCTGTTGGATTCTTTACATTTCTGGAAGGGCATTTGAGGGTTTCACCTTCAGGCAAGAAACAGTCATGGTAAAATAAAAAGTTATCTCCTAGGAATTAGAAGTTCTGGATCTTGCTATTTATAAGCACCATGATCCTGAGCAAGAAACTCGCCTCTCAGATCTTTTTGTCACATCTAAGAAATGGAAATATTTGTTCTGCCCATCTTATGGGATTCTTTAAAGATTAAATAAAGTAGCTGGGCATGTGGCTCATGCTTGTAATCCCAGCACTCTGAGAGGCCAAAGCAGGTGGATCACCTGAGGTCAGAAGTTCAAGAGCAGCCTGGCCAACATGGTGAAACCTCGTCTCTACTAAAAATACAAAAATTAGCTAGGTGTGGTGGTTGGCACTTGTAATCGCAGCTACTCAGGAGGCTGAGGCAGGAGAATTGCTTGAACCTGGGAGGTGGAGGTTGCAGTGAGTCAAGCATATGCCACTGCACTCCAGCCTGTGCAACAGAGCAAGACTCGATCTCAACAACAACAACAAAAAAAGATTAAATAAGGTAAGTCATATCATTTGATGTACAGTATGAAAACGGTAAAGTACAAAACAAATTCATTGACATTATTATTTAAGATACGTCATTATAGCAGGAACTAGTTTGTAGTAATCATTAAAGAGCTGTTCAGCCCAATTGATATCATTCAACATCTGCTGAGCATTTACCCTAGAAAGCACTTTAGGTGTTCAAAGATGACTTAAAGATTATCTTCCTTCAACAAGTTCACACTCTGAAGAATACTACATCATACAACTAAATCTATAAATACACATGGCAATAGATAAGTGCCAAACCAGGAATATCAGTATAAAGGTTGGGAGATGGAAAGTAAAAGATTTTGTCATGACCTTTGATGATGACAGAAGTCTTGAGCCTTGATAGAAGTTTTATTTATTGTTTTCTTTTTTAATGACTTTTTGAGTTTGGGAATGAGGTTTTAGAGTAGTATAATCATGCTTATTGCCTGTCCCAAGTTCAAAGCCAACTGATAAGTAGATGCTCTTATAAAAAAGATGCAGATTTTTAAAATCAGTTTTATTGAAGATAAGATTACATTATAAGTTGCAATATAACTATTACCATAATTATATTCCCTTAAGTAAACTTAGCACTCAGCTCTGGTAGATCACCACAACAGCAGGCCTACCCAGGGTGACAAGGCAGAATAGAACTTGTACATCTGAGAACAGTCCACAAATGAGAGGAAACCTGAAGGAGCTGAACTAAGCCTGCTTAGACTTGTTTTCAAAATTCCTTTTTTTTTTCACCTGGGTGCAGGTGGGCTAAGGGCAAAAAGGGCAGTAGCCCAAAATTCCTTAATCAGGTAAAGATATGGACAAGAGACAGAGAAATACTGGGCAGAAGAGGGCAGTTCCCCAGCAAAGTCCCTACCCTCAACCCTGGATACTCACAGCCCTAAATCAGAATAGGCATTTCTATTTCATGCCCAAAGAGTTGCCTTTGGCCCACCACACCCACTATCTTGCCCCCATATAAACCCTAAATCCCAAGCTCCAGAGCAGACCAGCAGACCAGTGATGGCGGAATGATGCTGCAAATAAAGAGAGAAGAGAAACATCTGGACGCCTAGGGGAGTCCTCCCCAGCCGTTGGAGGAGAGTCAGGCTGCTAGGCAGCCCAACTCCAGGGAGGTGGAAGACCACCTTCCCACTCCATCCCCTCTTCCAGCTCCTCATCCATCTCACTGCGAGCCACCTCCACCACTCAATAAAACTTTGCACTCATCCTTCCAGCCCATGTGTGATCCAATTCTTGTGAGACACTGGACAAGAGCTCAGGATACAGAAGGCTGTCACACTGGCCCACTGCCCTTTCAATAAGGTAGAGGGTCCACTGAGCTGATTTACACTGAAGCTGTCCACAGACGGCAAAGCTGTAACATGGGGGTTGCAGACACCACCCCTAGACACTACCCGGAGTGATTGCCCTAGCCTCTGCACCTGCCATCTACATGTTCTGCCTTCCTCAAGAGGTTTGAGCTGCAGGGCAACCAAACAGTCTTTCATTGATCAAATTTTCTGTGTATTTAAAACTGTTATTCACCACTCTCTTCTGAAGCATTAATTTAGTTCTACCCCATCTTAAATATATTTATATCTGGAAAGATTAGCCTCTCCATGCTATTTTGTTATGCCTTGAAAAATATTTACAAGTAAGAGATGGAAATTCAGATACAGGATAAATAAAAATAAGAGGTGATGCTGGACATAGCATACTTGGGGAAAAATGAATAGTACAAACTAGCTAGAGAAGAGAATTTCTGCAAGGGAGTTGGAAACATTAAACTTAGAGCACTATTTGGAACATAATGTTACAGATTAAATAATGTTACTCTACAGACACTGAATGTAATAGGGTAAAAAAATGATCAAAAGTATCCTTATGAAGATTACTGCTATGTTATTATCTCCTAAATAATTTAGAAATAAAAAATAGATAATGAAGCTAATTAAAATAGTCTAAGAGTAAGGAGACAAGAACAAGGATGACAACTGAACACATCTCCTTGAGTATTTAAACGAGATAAGGAATTTGTTTCTCAATGAAGTCTAGTGACTTAACTAATACATTGATATGTCTCACTCCTAAATACACACCTTCCTCAAGGAGATCACTCCTAACACCTTTAATATCACATAATCCTTATTTCAGATTTTTAAAATTATTTTCTTATTATTGTGACACATTTCTAGTAGTAAGAAATACCTAAAAGGAGATAAGAATTTTGAAATATGATTAGCACCAGGAATGTCTTTAGAGCAAATTAGGAAATTTTAAAATAGGAAAAGTTTACTTTTAGGAGTCCCTATTTCAACTCCCAAAACCTATGAAGGAACAAATCTTAGCTTTAATAATAATCATGTTTTATCATGTTTTTTGCTTAAGATATGTGAACACTACATGCACTGGAGAACAGCTGAGAAATTCGGGAACTGGAAGGAATTTGTTATTAGGACTAGAAAAGTATAATCATACCTTTGCTAGCCAAATGATCTGAAAACTGAAAGAGGCTTTCATAAAGGAAACAGAATTAAATGGGTCATACAGAAAGGACTGGGTCTTTGAAGGAGTCAGCTTTTGATCATGAAATAGAATTGGTATCATGAAAACAGAATTTTTTAAAAGATGATATTTTACTATCAAGCCCTTGTGATTAAGCCCTTATTAGAATCCATTCAGGTACTAGCTTAGAACAATCTATGAAACTTCAAGAGAATAATCCTTAGAAAATAATTCAGAATGTGTATTAAGACCAAGCTACACTGGTGGCTGCTGTAGCATTGTTGTAGTATTGTGAAGAAATTAAAACTCCCAAAACCAAGAGAGGTTGAATAAACCATGGTTCTTCCTCAAGATGAAATCTAAGGCATAATTTTAAATGAAACTTGTCTGAATGGTGGTATGCAGATCTCTGTGGACCTTCTTCCCAGCACAACAACCATCACTAGAGAATACTATACTTCCAAAAAAAACAAAAAGCAACAGCAATTTAAAGTCTCTGGAAATTGTCCCAAGGGCGTACAGCAAATGGAGAAACACTTATTAAAGAAAATACAATAAATCTCAGTAAGAACAGCTCAGTGTAATGGAAACTCTACTTGGGGCAGGTGCAGCTGAGAAGACAGGGCTCCTTCTTCCCCAGCTCCCAAGCTAGGGTGATGGTTTCTCCCTGGAAGGACAGTCTGTCAATATTTATCAAACCCACCTTCATCCCCTAATCTTTGTAGAAACTCTCTTCCAAGTAGACGTTGAGAGAAGTCTAGGACTCCCTTCTTCCACCAGCACCTAGCAGGGCAAAAACTCTGTTACAGGCATGACAGGCTGAGAATACTGGGCTCCAATCACCCTATCCTTGGCTCTCCCACAAGATAGATGTTACACACCAAGAGGGGCAAGCTGAGAACACTAAACACTTCTACATATCCCAATGCCTTCTCACAGAACAGCATTGTTATTCTGAGAAAAGTGGGAGCTGCAAAAGAGTACCACAGACATTTTTCCCACTGAGAAGGTCAAGCCATTAGGACAGACGGCTCTATAGCTCTCTCCAAGACTATATTTGGAGCAAGGAAGATGAATTCAAGCCCAGGGACTTCATGGGAAAACAATGAAAATCTTGATGGTGAGCATTTAAAAGAAGGCTGATAGCTTGTGATAGCCACAGGTAACACAGGAGACACCTCCCCTACCCAGAAGTTTAAAAAAAAGAACCAGGGAAAGGGAAAACAAAAGCTGGTCTGGAGTCACAGAAAACCTCAAAGACTACTTGGGCCAAATGATCTGACTTTAATTGGATCAGACTTTGGAGCAAATTATGTCCCTAGGACATTGTCAAAAACAATAGCACAATCAGCTAGCAGTTAGCAGAAGCTAATAGCTGGGTGGGATACCAATAGAGACAAAGCAGCCAGAACTTTAAAGGATAGGTGTGTTGCAGGGGAGGGGTTCAAAGAAAGAGACAGTCTCGCAAAAAACACTGGCCCACTGTGAGTCCTACCATGGCCCCCTAAAAAGTCAGCCTCTTCCAAAGTATGTGTCCTTCCTAGAAGCAATGAATTCCTCCTTTCCTCACTGCTTTTCTCCTGACTGAGCTATTCCAGAAACTCACCTTTGAGGCATAACAACATGCCAGAGGTGAACACATTCCGGTAAAATTAGAACTTTGAACTGCACAGAACTGGTACTAGGAACCTGGCTGACTCCTTAAAAGCAGTGTTAATCTGTCCAATCTATAGTTACAAAAGTGAGTGATAAACTTAAGTTTCAATAAATTAATCACCTGTAACAAAGAAGGTTCGTAGTTGGACATGGTAGCAGATGTAAACCAGCAAAAACATTTGAAAGATATTTTGGATATGGTGTTGGGTTTCTTCATACTATATTGGCATCTAGACCCAATCTAATAATTCAAGAAATAAGGTCTAGCTCATCCCTAACCCTCTACACATGCACACATGTATCACAGCCACCACTGCCATCATGACCAAGGAAAGACTAAAAAGAGCCAAGCAGGATGATACCTGATTCCTGCCAAAGGGGTCAGAACAACACTCTAGCCCCACAAAAATGGCCAACGCTAAAAGGGAAGCTGAGACAGAGGCCTACTTAGTCCATTTAATATGGGAAATGCAGATAAAGAATTCTCAGCATGCCAGAGACATCCTCATAATCTGCTTCTGCTACTCCAGTATTACCTCTAAACCACCCTACACCCCAAAGCTAACAGACATCCTAGATCTGAGCATAACTCGTATTTGTAATTCTCTGAACATAGAGTGCTCTCTCCCTTTTGTTTCCCTACATAAACAAATCCTTTCTTAGAAGGCCCTTCCTTCCTTCCTTCCTCCTACTCCTTTCATCCGGCCAATTCCTAATTGCCATTGAAACTCTATTAAAGCTTCACTTTCTCCAGAACTCTTTCCTAACACTGTTGAAACCGTAGAGTTCCCTGATCCCTCTAACAGAATGTGCGACAGGGATGTGGTTCGTCTGTTTGGTCGCCCCACTGCTCATACCCGTAGTGGGAGGAGGAGCGTGCCAAGGGGCAAGTGCAGAGGCTAGGGCCTGGAGTCACAGAAAACATCAAAGACTTGGGCTCTCAGCCCCACAGTAGTGTCTAAGGGTGGGTGCCTGAAACTCCAGTGCTACAAAGCTCTTTCAGCTTTGCTGTCCACAGACAGCTCGAGTGTTAACTCAATGGACCCTCTGCCTTTTCACAATGTGACAGTTTTCTGTATCCCGAGTTCTTGTCCAGCATCCCAGAAAAATTGGGTCACACGTGGGCTTGAGGATGAATGGAGGTTTCATTCAGTGGCAAAGGTGGCTCTCAGTGAGATGAATGGGGAGCAGGAAGGGAGCACAGAATCAGAAGGTGATCTTACCCAAGAGTCTGGTTGCCCAGCAGCCATACTCTTCCCTGACTGCCTCCAACTGAACTCCTCTCAGCGTTCAGATATTCCTCCTTTTCTCTTGTTCTCTGCCACATCATTCTGCCATCCATCTGCTGGTCTTCTGGTCTGCTGCTGGAGCCTGAGACTTGAAGGGTTATATGGGTGCAGGATAGGAGGTGTGGTGGGCCAAAAGGCAACTTTTGGGACACAAAAACAGGAATACCTATTCTCATTTAGCACAATGGGTACCCAGACTTCAGGGAGGGGCCTTTACCATGGACCACCCTCTTCTGCTTGGTATTTCCCTTTCTTCTGTTCGTATCACTATTGGGGTGGAAGAGATCCGAGTCACCAGCAGTGTATGCATGCAGCTTCAGCCCTTGACTCCTTGGAAGAATTCGACTAAGGGGCACAATGCCAAAAGGAGACCGAGGCAAGTTCCAGAGGAGAAGTAAAAGTTTATTAAAAAGCTTTAGAACAGTAAAGAAAGGAAAGAACCCAAGGAAGAGATTCAAGTGGGCACCTGAAGATCAAAGAGAGAAAAACGGTCCTTTAACCTTGATCCTGGGACTTTATAGGCTCACCTCTTTCCCATGAGTCTTCCTTGATGATGGGCTTCTTGCATGCGCAGTGCCCTTTTTACCCTTAAGAATTGAGCAGGAGCAGTGTCTTTAAGAAGTTGTATGCATGTCCATCTGAAGCGTTCTTCCTTTTTCTGGTCCAGTGTACCCAGAAGATCATACTTTGCCATTTTTGTCTCCTAATGTGCATACTCAGGAAGTTGCTTCTCCCTGGGGCCTGCCTTTAATTAACACTTTAATATTAACATGTGTGGACCATCAGGAAATAGCCTCTCCCCGGCACCCGCTGCCAATTTCTCACTCTTAAAGAGGCAATGCGATAATTGCCAAACCATCACCTGACATTTCTAGTGGGTAGGGGAAAGCCCTCTCCTGCCCTACTTTTGCCTAACTACCTGTAGCAATACCCTCAATATGATTTGGAGATTTATCTTACATACTCTTTTGGCATCCAGAGCCTCCTTCTACTGTACTACCTACATTATAGCAAGTCCTGTTGTGTTAATATTTATGATGTAAACTCATTACAGACAAGAACCATTATTTTTAGTCTTCTTATCTCTAATACTTGGCATAGTGCCAGGCATAGAGGGCCTCAACAAATATGAGTGAGTGAAGACTGCAGTTTCAGAGGCACAAAACTGCTATAATAAAAAGCCAAGTCATCCTAAGAGTAGAAACCATAACCACAAAAATAATTCCAGAACATCCTGCTGTTTATTCTGGGACCTTCAAAAGCATTGTCTACCTTTGTTCAGGACTAGTTAATGAATGGACAGAGCTAAGCCCACAGGTCACAAAAGACTTTCTCTGTGGCTATCAGGGGCAGTGAAAAAGTGGGGACTCATAGCATGAGACCCTGGTAAATTAAGATAAAATAACACTATCATGTGATATGTTTGTATTTTAAAAAGACCTCTTGGATAGTGCCTTTAACTCAAAGGAATGATTTAGTAGTGGAATATCAGGCTACAGAGTAGTCAGGGGAAAAAAATAGTATTTTATTCATAGAAACTTTCCTTAAGGGCCTGCTCAAGACTCACCTCATAGGTGTGACTGCCGATTTAGGGTTGCCAGATAAAATACAAAGTGCCCTAGATCTTCATATAAGTATGCCCAACGTATTGAATAGGACATACTGTTTTTTTAAAAAAAAATCATTGTGTGCTTATCTGAAATTCAAATTGAACTTGGCATCCTTTATTCTTATTTGACGAAAAAAATAAAGCTTTTGAAAAAGCAGAACTATTATATTATGGGAGTTTTCTGATTCTTTTCAGCTTAGCCCTTTAACTCAGCAGTTACTACTCTTCCTCACCCTCTCCCCAGATTTAAGTAAATTTATATTCTGCTCAATGAGCTACACTATTTGTATTGGCTGTTCTGGCAAAACTCAGTTGAAATAACTGTCTCAGCATATACCTGAGAAAACCAGGCATGGGGAAAATGGGCAGCAGAGAACTCCCAGACTGATTATGAGGCCATCCAGTTCCTCAGCATACTCCATCATTCATATTATGGCTGTTCTATCACAGCAAAAATCATTATAGTCTCATTAAATAAGACTATTTCTCAAAATAGTGTTGATAAGAGAAGACAGACTCTATATAATATTTGAAGGTATTTATTCTGAGCCAAACGTGAGTAATCATGGCCCATGACACAGCCCCAGGAGATCCTGAGAACATGTGTCCAAGGTGGTCAGGCTACAGCTTAGTTTTATACATTTTAGGGACACGTAAGAGATCAATCAATACATACGAGATATACATTGGTTCTGTTGGGAAAAGCAAAACAATTGGGAGCAGGGAGGGGGATTCCAAGTCTTAGGTGGATTCAAAGATACTCTGATTTGTAATTGGTTGAAAGAGTTTACCTATAGACCTAGTATCACTAGGAGAGACTGTCTGGGTTAAAATAAGGGGTTGTGAGGACCAAGGTTCTTATTATACAGATGAAGGCTTCAGAGAGAATAGACTGTGTGCATTCTTCAGAGAGAATACAGTTTTTTGTCAGACTTTAAAAGGTGCCAGACTCTTTGTTAATTCTCTCCTGGATCAGAAAAAGACCTGGAAATGGAAGCGGATTCTTTACAGAATGTAGATTTTCCTGACAAGAGACAGCTTCACAAGGCCATTTCAAAATATGTCAGAGAAATACATTTTGAGCTGAAATGCTCCAATCTCTTTCAAAGCCTGCTTTCTGTCACATTGGTATGTTATTGCTATGAAGAGTCTGTTTTATAAGTCTTAAAGTTTTGTTTTAATGTTAATGCTGGTCAGCTGTGCCTGAATTGCAAAGGGAGGAAGATAAAAATGAATCCTATCCAACCACTCATTCCCATCGTGACCAGAACTACTGTTTCAGGTTTACTTTAGAATGCCTTTGGCCGAGAAGAGAGGTCCATTCAATTGGTTGAGGGGCTCAGAATTTTATTTTTGATTTACAATAGGGTAATTTTATTTCTGATATGGAACTGATCCAGTGGTTCTTTAGAATGCACAGTGCTGTGATCTCAATGACAGCTCACTTGGCACAAAGCACAGAGAATTCAGTTTTCCTGTTCAGCATCACTGCCACCTGTGTCATTCCTAAGGTTCCTTCTTTGTAAAAATTAAATCTCCTGCTTTGGCTGAAAACATTCCTATTTATAATGGCTGCACATGAACACCAAGGAGGATTCAATAATCCCCAACTCTCCCCTTGTGGGGTTTTCTTTCTTCAGACGTATTTTACATAAAACATACACTTTGATATTTTATAACCCTATTAACATAAAAGTCATGCAAGTATGACTATTAGCATCTTTCTAAACTTTTATCATTATAAAATTTGTCAAAACCTACATGTTGTCCAGAAAAAAAAATTGTTAAATTTACCCTTAAAAGCCATTTTATCACATTAAAAAAAAAAATCAGTTCTGCCATTTAAAATTTGGTGGTGGATGCAGAAATATTGCCAGCATTTTCATTTGTATTTCTTCCTTTTACACTCAATTCTACTAGTTATAGTAATTTTAAATGTTCCTTTAAATAGAACACCTCAACTTCACTGGAGAGCCAAATCCTAATATATTACCAGGTACATCAAAGATTGTTTCAAAATCACCATGGTAACCCCTAGTTAAGGAGGCTATGCTCACACAATCCATTCTCTTTCTAAAGTAAATCTACTGCTCATCATTTGGTTTTGTTGAGATACCCCTTTTTTATAGAGCGGAAATGAGTTTCAACACAGTCTTGCTTCCCACAGCCAAGCTCACGTGATGTTTTTTGCATAACTTCACCATACCTTAAAGCGTTGAGGAAATTGAAAGTGGGAATATCCACCAAGGAAGTTTGGACAGTTCACAACAATGTGTGAACTGTCCAAACCCTGATGAGCACCGATGAGTGTCGCCTCTGTCGGATGACCTACAAGCACAGGACAGTGGAATATGTTCCCCAGAAAATGAGGAATATAACCATGACTCCTCAGAGATACTCATAATCAATTTATCATATCATTGACCTCACTTTGCACACAACCATCTGATGTTATTAATAGCAGTAGATGGGGCCAGACAGTTTTCCAAGCTAGAACTGATTTTCTCCATGAGATTCACTGGATCTCTTCTGATATCAGGCCCCAAATATCTACTTCAGGTGCATACCCTGTTTCCTCTCTTTCTTCCTCCCATATCAGAACAGCCTTGGATTTTCCCAGTTTTACTTATTCTCAAGACTTCACTACACATTAGAAAAATCCAGAGATTTTTTTTATGTGTTGCTTTGTTTTGTTTTGTTTTTATTTTTAAATACCAATGCTCAGTGACCATTCTCAGATATTCTGGTTTCATTGGCCTGGGGCGAAGCCCAGGAATAGGCATTTTAATAGCTCTTCCAGGTGATTCTATGTTCAGCCAGGGTTCAGAAGTACTGCTATTTTCACTTTCTTACCTATTGTTCTGGTTTAAACTATACGTCATTCTGCTTTCAAGGCCTTCCCTTTGGAATCTCAAGATGCTTTTCTTAGCTTTTACAGAGCTTGGCTCTTGAAAATAGAAAGCTCTGACTTTCAAAACGACCGTTTCTCATGTGGATTTCAAGAACCGATTTGGGAAGTCAAAAAGACCACACTGACTGTTTTCTTCTCTTTGCCTTCCTGCTATCATGATCCTAATTTTCCCGTAGAATAGTTCTAACCGATCAGGCAATGGTCACATACTATGAAGAGCAGGAAAGAAGAGCACAAAAATGATTATTTCAAGATAGATCTCACCATATTTACTACCTTTCTTAACTTCTCTTTCCTCAAAACTGTCTTCTGTTGAAGGCAGATTTCCTTGTAGATATTCCTCCTAGCAATCGTTTTAAGGTTGGAAGGGCATTAGTGGTTCTCTCTAAAGGACAAGTAAAATGGCCAGAACCACAGGACTTATTTACAGACTTTGAGGCTCTCAGCCCCAGTCTGGTAGGACAAGAATCACTGAAAAGAAAATGGAAACATTATTAATAGCATAAAGGGGATCCTTGAAGTGCCAGACTAAGGCTGAGAACCTCAAGGTTTTAAAATAATCCCTACGGTTCTGGTCATTTGACTTGTCCTTTGAAGAGAACCTATGATTGATCTTATCTATGCAGTGGCCCACAGTGAGCATAATTAGAATGAGACTCTGTCTCACACGTGGATCTATCCAAAATTCCCTGTTTCGTAACCTTGGGATCCAAAACAAACTACTTCTCCTAGGACAGGCAATATAAATGACTCTGAGTCCTCCACTTGCTACCTTGAGAATGTCTTCCTATTCTTTTCAAAGGGCACCATTCCCAGAGAGGAAACAGAAAATCTGTTCTGTTTCACTTGCTATTGCTGGGATGTTGCCCTATGAAGTCACAGTGGATAACAGGTGGTCCAGAAACCTGTTGCAGAGACCAAAGCACGCATTGCTGTCACAAGTATGACAATGTTTTCTTAGAGTACAGGAAGAGGAAGCTTCTTCACACAAATGCTACAATCAGCTAGTAACCATGCCTGAGAACACGTTGCAGCAGGTGTGGGTTTTGCCATGATCATATGCCATAAAAAACAGGTGCTGGGAACTTTCTCCTCTATACAACTACTACCCTCCTAGCCATCAAGGAATCACAAGCAGCTTGTCAGCATTATCACTTGCTAGTGGCACAGTGCTCTCAAATGAAACACACCAGAAGCTGTTTTCCTTTTTATACAAACCACAGGCCAGGCTACCAGGGGGGAGTTTTGAGCTTCAGCCACATTCATGTTCAAACCAGCCTTCCTCTACAACTTTAGAGAAGAAATGCTGTTATCTTTGGGCTAAAAAGCCAGTTAGTATTTCTTTCTGAACTGTCTCACAGGACTGGATCTAGTCCTGCTCCTTTGATTATGTGGCTAAAACACAGAAATTGTTTCTTCCATGATTGGTTTCCAAGAAATAAAAACAAAAAATAATCATGGAGATTCAATGATAGCATTCACTTCAAATCTGCCTTCAGAGCCCCTGTTTATTAGTCATGGTTCTCTAGAGGGGCAGAACTAATAGGTTTCATATACATACATATATATATATATATATATACACACACACACACACACACACACATATATTTCATATTATATACATACATAATACATATATATTATACATAATCTATACATATATATGTATATAATATATATATTACACTCCTTACTAAACTCTTCTATATATGTGTGTGTGTGTGTGTGTGTGTGTGTGTGTGTACACATATATGTAGAGAAAAGAGTTTAGTAAGAGTATTAAACTCACATATATAGAAGAGTTTAGTACGGAGTATTAAACTCACATGATTACAGGGTCCCACAATAGGCCATCTGCAAGCTGAGGAGTGAGAAATCCAGTTCAAGCCCCGAAGCTGAAGAACTTGAAGTCCAATGTTCAAGGGCAGGAAGCCTTCAGCATGCAAGCAAAATGTAGGCTGGGAGGGTAAGCCAGTTTAGCCTTTCCACATTTTTCTGCTTGCTTTATATCTTGGCCATGCTGGCAGCTGATTAGATGGTGTCCACCCAGATTAAATGTGGGGTTTGCCTGTCCCAGCCCACTGACTCAAATGTTAATCTCCTTTGGCAACACCCTCACAGATACACCCAGGATCAATACGTTGCATTCTTCAATCCAATCAAGCTGGCACTCAGTATTAACCATCACAAGTCCACCCCTTGACAACTTGAACCTATACATAATCTTCAAACAAAGACAACAATAAGGTCATAATTATACCTCACATAATGCAACTATCCTTCCTACAAATACCTTAATTTTATTTTCTTTTTCATTTATCATGTGACGTAAGATTTACTGACTTCATATCAGCATTTAAGTGTTGTTAACAAGTGACGTATGCACGAACAAAACAGGTTTTTAACAAAAAGAAGAGGAAATACTCATGACAATTACAGTCCTTGTTTCTGCAACTGGTCATGTGGTTCTAGCTTGTATTGATGACTACCTTCTTCTACTACCCATTCTTTATTCCCTTTGCCTTTAGCAAGCACCTCATTAGATCACAGTTCTTTTTCTGGTGGAGTTATCCAAACCTTCATTCCTGAAGTGTCTAGACCATTTGTATTCCTGCCTGGATTAGTCTGTTGTAGTTTCCCATTGACCTTAATCACAGGGCACTGTAATACTAAGAGATGCCCCAATAGAGCTCCACAATTTTAGCTCTTTCTCTATAGGAAATAAGACTCTCACTCAGGGAAATCTTAGCAGATTTGAGGCTCAGTATCTGCTTCTGAAGCTGGGAGTTGGAATCCCTGATTTCATCATTTTCCTCCATCATGTTATCCAGTGAGCTTAGGAGCAACCAACCAACTTCATTATGTTCCTTAGTTCTCCACATATGGTCAAAGGCATTATGTATAGAGTCACTAAACTCCTTGCCTCTCATGAGCAGTGATTCAGGAGCGTCGAATGCATTTATTTTGCATAACTCTCTAAACGGCTTATGCCAAGGACTATCAGTGTTCTCTGCAATATTAGAAACAGAGTCCTTAGCATTTGGGGGTCTAATCTTATTAAGAAGCCAACTCCAGAAACTCCAAAGCAAACAGAAGAACTTCATCATTAATATTCTGTTCCTCTAGAACCACTCCTGTTACCAAAGTCTGTCAAGGTTCTCTAGAGGGACAGAACCAATGGTATATATCTATATAGATATATACTATTATACATATAATATGAAATATATATAATATATATATTTTTATATAACTATATTATATATAAATATATTGTATGTATATTATAAAATTATGTATTTATTTATATGTAAATATATTTATATATGTATAAATATATAAATTTATTTTACATTTATATATAAATATATAGTTAATAAAATAAAAAATTTATATTTATATATAAATAAAATAGATATATAATATATGTATTATGTTTATTATATATTATATATTAATAAATATATAAATATATATTTAATAAAATAAAAATGTATTTATATTTATATATAAATAAAATAGAGATATATAATATATAGATATATAGTGATATAATATATACTATATTATATATATTTAAATATTTATAATATACATTATATAAATATATTATAATATATAATATATATTATATATTATACATATTATATAGAAATATATAAATTTATTTTATATATTATATATTATTTATAATATATATATTATAAATATATTTTATATTATATCTCTATATATCTATATATATTATATATAATATATCTCTATATCTGTATACATATATATCTCTCTCTATAGAGAGAGATATATATGTGTAGAAAGAATGACAGAGAGAAAGGGGAGTTTAGTAAGGAGTATTAAACTCACACAATTGTAGAGTCCCATAATAGGCCAACTGCAAGCTGAGGAGACAACAAATCAAGTCCGAGTTCCAAAACTGAAGAACCTGAAGTCTGATGTTCAAGGGCAGCAAGCATCCGGCATGGGAGAAAGATGTAGGCTGGGAGGCTAAGCCAGTCTATTTTTTTTTTTCACGTTTTTCTGCCTGCTTTATATGCTGGCAGCTGACTAGATTGTACCCACCCAAATTAAGGGTGGAGTCTTCATTTTCCAGACCACTGGCTCATATGTTAATCTCCTTTGGCAACACCCTCACAGACCCACCCAGGATCAATACTTTGCATCCTTCAATCCAATCAAGTTGACATTCAGTATTAACCATCATATCATGCTTTTCCCAAGGGCCTAATCCCAATCTGTACATGGCCAGTGTTTTATCCCCAGGCACTAGACCTAGAAGGAGACTCTCCTTTCCTTCATCACAGTACCCCCCTCATTTCTTACTTCAGAATGACAAAAACAATAATAGTACTATTTAGTTTCCAAGATCTCAACACACAATCATAGGATAAAATAGTCTAAACTTGACTATTTTCCCAAGAACCACACTAGTAACTATCCATTGTTACCTTATCATGTCACACAGGAGTGACCTAGTAGAAAGCAGAATGAAAAATACTAATTTAGGTCAAACGTATTAGTGTATTGAAGAGGAAACTGAAGTCCCAGGAATTCTGTAAGGTAGATGCCAATTTACTAGACTAAACCAGTCATCTCTTAACACAAAATATAGCTGCATGCCTGGGAGAATATTCCTCTTCAATTGGATATTCCCTTGCTGCGGGATATGGATGTTCCAACAAATTGTCTTATTGCCATCACCAAAATACTAAATTGTAGAACGTAGAATATTAACCACTGAAAGTTTTATACAATCCCAAACTATGATTAACATTATTTATACCATAATTAGCCATACGCTGGGCACAGAATCCACTGAGTTTATTTTACTTCTTTCTTTTTTATTTTTATCTGCTTATAGGTCAAAGGGAAAGTACAAGCATTCATTCAAATTCCCCGTTACTTTGGACATGTATGCTTCTGCTTCATATCATTTCATTGTAGCCTATTTAATTGTAAATTACGGGTTCCATGAAGAGAGCTTTATTGAATTTCCCATTTGCAGTTGTTTACACTTTGCTATCAATATTTTCTCACCAATATGCAATTCAGAGACTGTTATGCTGACACTAATGTTAATGGGTTATATTATGCTTCTGTTCCATCACAGTGCATGTTTTTTAAAAACATAAAGATCCCATTTTGCAGATGTTCATATAGCCTCATAGCACAGAGTTCCTTATACTCTGCATTGAAAATAAGCCTAGACATCCTCCTTTCCCCAGCCAGCCACAGTTCAGAAATTTTAGAAATATCTAAATTAATTGAAACCTGACTCGTTCACTACATATTCATGGTCCAAATAAAAGATGAGCATTGGTAGCCCAGCTGATGCAAATGAACAGCATGCTTATAGCAACACCAAACCATGCAGCAAAAGGAGAAGAGCAGATGTCTCCGGGAAAAAAACGAGCCCCAAGATATCCATTACTGAGCTGCCCAGTACTGTGATGTCAGTACTGATTACAAAAAAAAAAAAAAAAAAAAAAAAAATTGTAGAGAATAAATGCCACAGGGGCAGCACATCTGTCCCAGTAGCATAACTCAGCCAGAGACCTGGATGGAAGCACAACAGCTTGCTTCTAAAGGGAGAAGAATCCTCAGTGAAGGCAGAACAAACTTAATCTCCTCAGAGTTCAGCGGTAAGCCTAGAGAACACTACTTATTGATCTCATCCCACAACAAGGCACTTGTATTTTATCACCAGTAAATAGCCCTTGTGAGTCCTTTCAAGGACTTGAAGCAGCTAAGAAAAGAATACATTTTTCCCTAGTCCTTTTATTTTAAAATAACTTGTAGTTTAAAAAAAAAAAAAAAAGTCTATGTACTACAGAAAAACCATGAAAGCAGGATGTCCCAGTAGCCAGGTATAGGGCTAGCAAGGCTACCAGCCACTGCTGAGCGTTGTCCCAGGTATTGATTGAATGTGAGACCTAAGGCAAGCTTCTTCATCTCATTTTGTCTCCGTGTCACCAGTAGAAAGACCAGGTCGATAAAGCTGACATCATACCTCGTGGGGTTTCCGCAGAAGTGATAATGAACGGAAATGTGCTTCAAACAAGAAGATTGTGTTGAAATGCTTGAAAACAACATGACAAATTAATAATAAACAGAAGAGAATCATCAAAGCTGAAGAGGCTGTGGAGTCCTGGTCATTCTGATTATGCCTCTGGAAAATGACACTTCAGTGCCAATTTTGAGTGACTGAGCTAGAGTCCAAAACCCCACAAGCCCTGGGCTTATTGCCAATTTTCATCTGATTTTCTGTTGAAGCCTGAATCATTTTTACATTCATGCTCACATCCTTGTCTTTTCTTTTTTCCTTTTTTTAATAGTGTTTTGCATATTGTGATGACTAATTTTGAAACTCACACATATATCCAAAACAGAGCAAACATAAAACGTCTAGCGTCAAATGACATATTACCATTTTGTTGGCTTGAAATAATTAAGGCAGTATCACAATAGCGATTAGTCATTGCTTTCATCATTTGTTTATCTGGAATTATGCAAATTACAGAATCAAATGGTCCAGCTGAAATTTATCTCCCACTCCCCCACCCCCTCCTCTGCACCCAACCCCCAAACTTTCCTGCTTTGAAAATAGCTGCATTTAGAATTGCAGAATGTCAGTGAGCCAGATAAAGTTAACATATAGCATACAAGGAGTTCAAAGAACTCCTACGTATTAGAAGTTTTTCCCTTTCTCTTCTTTTTTAAGAGTAAATTCAGGTTTTGTGGAGCCTATGGCTTATACAATTTGAAGACCCTCTTTGAGAAAAAAAAAAAACAAAGTTTTGCAAAAATATATATTGATGGCAATACATTGCTACGGTCCCTCTTAGGAATTTGGAAGAAGACCATGCAACTGAGAGGGCCTGAAGCTTAAAATAAATCTGTTTCTATCCCTAAGTAACAGGGCTGGCATGGATTTTTCCATGTGTCTCATTCTTCCTTATCCTACTTCTTATGCCCCTCTTCCAAGTTTCTCTCTGTAATCCTTTGCTCCAACTTTTTTCTCCAGCCGGGGCAATAGAAGGATTCTCCAGGCACACCCCTATTTGTAGGATGAAGCCTAATAGGGACCAGCCCTTTTTCTGGAAAGTGTCCAGAAATGAGCTCATGAGAAGAAGGAAAAAAAAAGACCAAGGACAATGAAATTATTTTCTTGATTTAAATTTTCAAACTATGCTTACTCTTCTAACCCAAATCCTGGAGGGAAGGAAATCAAAGATCAGCCTGTGCCAGTAACAATTAAGAAAACCTGTCAGTTCCATCATAAGATATTAATGTTTATTCCTAAGAAAAATCTGACCCAGGACCAAGCAGACTCTAATTTTAATTAGAGCAAGGAGTGAATTAACAACTTTAGCTGCCAGCACAAACAAAAGTCTAGAGAAGCCAGTTCGCTCCCCTTGCAGTCAGCAACATCACCTATCCCCAGTGATTGCTATCTCTCTGCATATAGAACAGCCACCCAGGGAAAAGCTGAGGAGGAGGTGAAAGGAGAGGCAGCTGTTGTCAGAAACGGAATGCTGCAGCTTTCGTAGTCCCAGCAGTGTACCTAGCCCAGGAGCAACCAGGACAGTAAGTTATTTAAATATTCCATAGAGAACCCAGCACACTCATTATAGTATGGGTCAGGAGATGGGCAGCCTTTGGCATGTAACAAGGGACACCTGGTGGCCCAGCGATAGACCTCTATATCAGTCACTACCCCACAAGTTCAGCATAAATGCTGTGATGTCAATGTAATTTTAGTCCATCTTGAAATTCAACCAACAGATGGAAAAATACATAGTATACTAAAAAACTGTTGGGTGCTTAATGTTCTAGCCCAGGCATCTTATAATAGGACTTTTTCTGGGATAATGATGTTATCTTCCCCAGCACCTCCTCCCTCTCTTCCAAACTTGCTCTTGTAATCTCTCACTCTTCTACCCAACGCTGCAATCTCAGCCATCATTGATCCCTGTTACCCACCACTTCCAAATTGTTGTCAAACTCTGTCCATTTCTTCTCTGAAATACGGCTTGAATCTGTTGCCCTGCATTCTACTTACACTGTCACTGCTTTCACTATGACTCACTAATTTTGTCTGGATGATGCCATTAACTTCCTACTGGTTTCACAACTTTCAAACTCTTATTTCTCTAATTCATCTTTAAATTGTCAATAGCTATTTTCTGAAGCATGAATCTCTGTGCCTTGGTACTGCATGTGTGCTTACAAAAGCTTTTAATGTCTCCCCACTGCCCACAGAATAAAAATCCACACTCTTTGCCGTGGCTCTGATTCTACAGACTCACACCACTCCTTCTACCCCCAATATGTCCTGTCTGCTCTGGCCATGTCCGGGTCTTTCCTATCGTCTCTCCTCTTTCCAACTCCATGCCTGTGCACATGCTATCTCTGTGCTTGGAACACCTCTCCTCCTAATCAAGATCCAGGTCACATGTCCCTTTTTCTACAAAATTTCATCTGACACACCCTCCTCCAGGCTGAATTCATGTCCTTGCTCTAGGCTGTCTTGTAGTGTCTATCATTCTGGCTTGAAAGATAATTATCTATGTTCATGTCTGCTTGTTAGGGCACAGGTTCTACTCATCTCTATGTCCCTAGCACCCAGCACAGAGCTGGCATTTGAATGCATTCCAAAAATACTTACTGAAATAAACAATCCCCTCAAACACCAAGGATTGATGTGTGGAGCAGACTTAGAGCTGAGGATTAGGCTGATTTTTTGCGACAACTGCATTTTCAGTTGTTGGAGAGAGAATGCAAGAATGAGGAGGTCAGATTCTCTCGCATTAGAACTTGTTAATCAGAAAAGGTGGAGACTGGAAAGGGGACTGCTTGTATCTTGAGGCTACACTCTTTTAATTTTTAATCCTCTTCCAAAATGTCCCTGACTTGACTTTCTGATCTGGTTCCTGTTGGGCACACAAATGTTCTCCCAAAGCAGTGCCCCTGAAAGAATGAGAATGCCAGTGTTTCTCAAAATTGGTATAACCTTTTAGCCTTCAAAACCTTTTTTTTTTTTAGCATGAAACCCTAGTTCCTTTTTTTCCAAGTGCTATTAACTGCTAGTGCTACTAGAGACAGCCAGCTAGCCTCACCAGTCTTCAGCAGGCAAACCAGCAGGCTTACCACATTCCCCACTTGATTAAACAACACGAGGTAGTGCAGGCTGCAAACTCCAAACGTTACAACAAGATACCTTTCCAGGGATAATTCTTATTGTTAAAATATCCTTCCACTGAGACACTCTTATTCCATTGTTAAATCATTGAAGGGTAGGAATAAAAGTAGTTGAATTCTTTTTTAAAAAATTAGTCCTCTGCAAATAAGCTCTGTATTAGGTTGTGTAAGTGTCCTCTATCTTTCGTTACTCTATTCCCACTGAAAGGATGACCTATTTCCACCTATTGTCATGTGACTTGCTATGCATCCTTGTAGGGGGAATATGCTTCCCCTTTTTGGCTTGGCTAATGATATATGAGCATGAATGACAATGCCAGTTAAGAGTAGAAGCTTTAGGAGTCATTATATGTTTTCACCTGTTCACTTGATTTTTATTCTTTACACAAAGAGAGCATGTCCCAGAGTGGGCTGCTCCCTGAGCTGGGATTTTAGAATGATATGGAGCAGAGCCTGGCAAATTTCAAAAAAGCTGTCACCAACCAGCAGCCATTGAATAACTGATATTTGAGGATCATTTTGTTAACTGTAGCACAATTGAAAACAAACAATCCAATCATTTCATGCAAATGCATCAAAATAAAAATACTTTTATGAAAGCTCAAGTGAATCAATAAAGGGAAAACAACAAGTTCCCAAAAGATATACAGGAAAAGGGGATAATTTACAAATATATATATATATATATATATATATATATATATATTTATATTTATATTTATATATATATTTATTAATAAATTTAAAATATATAGCACTGCTATAAATTTAAAAATTAAGTGAAAATAATATAATTTTTGGTAAACTTAAAACATATTAAGTAGTACAAGGAATATGGAAACAGACATCATAAGGCACTGTACTTTTGGGAAAACTATTTGGTAGTATGTAGAAAAAGACCCAAATTCTTATTTTTGCCACACTGTTTTTCAAAATGGTGTTTCCAGTTTATAATCCATCAGGAGTACATAAAGTTTCAAGTTTCCCTTTATCTTCTCTAGCAGTTGATATTATCTAGCTTTTTCATTTTTGTTTAGTGGTATGAAGTTATTTGCAATCACATATTAATTTGTATGTTCCTGATTAACTGTGAATTTGAGAATCTTTCACATACTTATTAGCCATACCCTGTGCCCATTTTTCTATTGCATTTTTTGAACTTTCCTTGTTAGTTTACAAATATTTTCCCCCAGTCTTTCACCCATTGTGATGTTTTTTAATTGATAGAAATCTTTGATTTTGATGTAGATAAATCCATTAATGTTGCCCTTAGGGTTTTTTGTTTGTCCTATTTGACAAATCCTTTCACATCCCATGGTCATGAAGATACTCTCCTGTATTTTCCTCAGTTTGGTTACTCATCTCTCTGGAGATCTTATTCTAAACAATTTGTTGGGTCCAATACCAGTATCATACTATCTTTATAACTTTAGCTTTGTATTATTTCTTAATATCTAATAAGGCAATCCTTCATTTCTGTTCTTTTTCAAAATTACCTCAGTATTGAATTTATAGAGTAATGTGGATAAGACTTAATCTTTAACATATTCCAACAATGACTATAATAGGTCTCTCCATTTATTATTATTTCATGTCCCTTAATAGAAATTTTGAAAATATTTTTCTACTAAGAGTGTGTGCAAACTTTATTAGTCTTTGCTATTGTGAATTGTGCTGCAACTAACATATGAGTACATGTGTCTTTTTGGTAAAATTACCTTTTGGACATATGAGTAAAATGACCTTTTGGACATTACTGACTATATGTCTTTTGGATATATACTCAGTAATGGGATTACTGAGCCAAATAGTTGTTCTGTTTTAAGTTATTTGAGAACTCTCCAAACTGCTTTCCATAGTAGCTGAACTAATTTACATTCCCACCAACAGTGTATAAGCATTCCCTTTTCTCTGGAGATTTACCAACATCTGTTATTTTTAATGTTTTGATAATAGCCATTCTGACTGGTGCAAGTATTTCATTGTGGTTTTGATTTGCATTTCTCTGATGATTAGTAAGAAAGAGCATTTTTTCATGTTTGTTGGCTGCTTCTATGTCTTCTTTTTGAGAAGTGTTCATGTATTTTGCCTACTTTTTTATGGGCTTGTTTTTTGCTTGTTGAATTAAGTTCCTTAGATTCCGGATATTAGACCTTTGTCAGCTTCGTAGTTTGCAAATATTTTCTCCCGTTCTGTAGGCTGCCCGTTTACTCTGTTGGTAGTTCCTTTGGCTGTGCAGAAGTTCTTTAGGTTAATTAGGTCTACTTTCCGTTATGTCACAATTGCTTTTCAGGACTTACTGATACATTCTTTCCAAAGGCCAATGTCCACAGTGGTGTTTCCTAGGTTTTCTTCTAGGATTCTTATAGTTTGAGGTCTTACATTTAAATATTAAATCCATCTTAACTTTTATATGTGGTGAAAGGTCCAGGTCCAGTTTTATTATTCTGCATATGGCTGGCTAGCTATCCCAGCACCATTTATTGAATAAGGAGTCCTCTTCCCACTGCTTATTTGTAGACTTTGTTGAAGATCAGATGGCTGTAGGTGTGTAGCTCTATTTCTGCATTATCTATTCTGTCCCTTGGTCTATATGTCTGTTTTTGTACCAGTATCGTCTCTTTTGGGATACCGTAACCTGAAAGTTTGAAGTTGGATAATGTGATGCCTCTGGCTTTGTTCTTTGAGCTTAGGATTACTTTGGCTATTTGGGCTTTTTTTCTGGTTCCATATGAATTTTATAATAGTTTTTTCAAATTTGTGAAGAATGACATTGGTAGCTTGATAGGAATAGCATTGAATCTGTAGATTGCTTTGGGCAGTATGGTCATTTTAACAACACCGATTCTCTTAATCCATGAGCATGGAATGTGTTTCCGTTTGTGTTATTTATGATTTCTTTCAGCAGTGTTTTGTAGTTCTCCTTGTAGAGATCTTTCACCTCCTTGGTTAGAGGTATTTCTAGTTATTTTTGTATGTGTAGCTATGTAGTAATTTTTGATGATTCTTTCTCTGGTCTCAGGTAATTCATTCACACATACTCCATGATCAATACTCTGCTAAATACTCAAGGGCACCCTCTGCACATCTCCAGGGTTCTGGGTTGTTTTTTTTTTTTTTGCAGCTCACTCCTCTCTAATACTCTGTTCTGCAAACTCAGGCCATGTTGGTTTCCCCAGATTTTCAGTTTCATCTCTTCTACTCAGGGAGTCTTCCAGGACCCACCTCAGTTCCCCAGGCTCTATATCATTGTTTGGAAAGCTGGGCAAATCATAGGGGTCACCTCATTTTTTCCCCATCTTTCAGGGATCACTCTTTCATATTGTCTGATTTCCATTGTCTGGAAAACCATTGGCTAAACCATTCTGTCTAGTTTTGTTTTGTTTGTTTCAGGCTGTTACTCCTATTACTCTATCTAGGCCAGATAGAGTAATCATCTATGTAGATTTTAAAAGCATTTTAAAAATGCTGCATATGTTAAAATACCATATACTTTTAAAGAACAAAAATATGTAAGTGTATAAACAATGAATGGAAGGAATACATTAAATACATAGGAGTGTATGTTGGAGGGATAAAGGAGTATTAGAGATGTTACATGAAGAGAACCAACAAGCAATTCAACAGGTGAAGTCCTTGCCTGGTGATGATCACTTGTCCTAATACCAAAAATATAACCAACTCTATGATAAGCACCTGAGGTCCAGTTTTTTTAATGAGTTAAGCATTCAGCTCAATTAATTAATAGAAAAGCAATGCAAACAACTGTAAGAAAGCTCAGTTAATTCGTAGAAAAGCAATGGAAATAACTGTAAGAAAGTGTAAGTAAAAAACAAAATTTTAAATACATATAAACAAGCTAGAAGGACTCTCTTGCACCATAAAGATCCAGAACAGGAGATTTCAAAGAAACAAAACTCTTTACCCAAAATGATTCCAGAGAATAGAAAAATAGAGGAGAAGCTGTCCATTTATTTTATGATGATAAAGTAATCTTAGTACCAAGACTTTAAAAAAATAGCACAAGAAAATAAATTACAACTCATTTTTATTTTTTAAGTATATGGAAAATCTTAAATATTAAATTGAATCTAGCATTGTTTTTAGGAAACAAGGATATATCATATCTGAGGAGGATTTATATTAGGAATACAATAATGATTCAACATTTAAAACCTAAAGAAAAATGTTTTTATCTTTTGTTACAATAATTTTACTTTTCTAAATTCATGCTAAGTAAACAATAGGCAACTCAGTGCTTTCTCTTTCTTTTTTTAGAGGTAGGATCTTGCTGCGTTGCGAGAATTAACTCCTCCGCTCAAGATCCTCCCGACCTCAGCTTCACAAGTAGCTGGGACTACAGACATGCACCACCATGCCTGCAAATATGTGCAGTTCAAAAACTTTACTCACAACAATGTTTATAGCACCATTAAATACAGACGTGAAAATTAGCAGTAATCTAAATGTTCCACTGTTGCTCTGAATAAACAAAGTATGATATAATCACTTAATTGAATATTACATAGTCATATAATACTAACAAAGAATTACACAGAAAATGCTATAAAATGTACATCCTGACGCTGTCAGATTTTAACGTTTATATCTGACTGATGCCTAACCTGATGATTCTATCTAATTTTGCAACTACTTCTATCACCGTAAACACATACCCAGCACTCTGAATCTGTTATTACCAGCTCTAGTTTTCCTCTTTTATGTAGAACTTATCACCTTCCAACAAAGTGGATGACTTATGTGTTTATGTTTACTATTTATTGTAAACAAATCTCCTACCTTCACCTATTACAATATCATCTGAACAAAAAAAGTTCTTTGGTGCGCTGAAGGCCTAGAAAACTTACACATCTTAAATGTATGAATAAATTTATTGATCATCAGCGATTTTGACCATTTATAGGTGATCTTAATTATGTGGCTTTTAAGAATATGTAATTATGTTGAGGCATTAATTTGATTCACAGGCACTATGAACCAGATGTATGGGGGCTAATATACAGGAGATGCCTGGTATCTGAATCTCAGAGTGGTTTTGTTGTTCTCTGCACATTTTACGAAGAAAATTATATGCTTATACAACAGCATACCACCAGCGATAAAAAGGAACAAACCACTGATACATGTAAAAATATAGATGAGTCTCAAATGTGTTATGCTGAATGAAAGAAGCCAGACCAAAAAATAGAGTATATATTGTAAAATTCTTTTAGTATAAAATACCAGAAAATACTCACAAAGGTATGAAATAGATCAGTGGCTGCCAGGGGAAGAATGTAATGAGGCATGATAAAACCTATGGAGATAATGGAAATGTTCAATATCTTGATTGTGATGGCAGTTTCATGGATGTATATATATATATATATATATTTCTGTCATAACTCATCAAATTATCCACTTTACATTTGAGAAGTTTATTGTACAAAATCATACCTTAATAAATTTGTTTTTTAAAAGGTAAACATATATGCTCAAAGGTGTTAATGAATTTAAACATTATTAAAAATCTCATTATGAATCTTATACATTTCAAGGTTATTCAACAATGTTAAATGAGAAGACATTATATACACATCATGTTTAAAGCTTTGTTACCCTAAACAGGAAAAAAGGTGAGAAGAAAATATACCAAAATGCTAACATTGGGATTCGATAATGATGTTTTATGAGTTTTTTAATGCTCTTCTTTCTACTTATCTGAGTTTTTCAAATTTCTCTAATGAAAATGTATTATTTTTAATATAGAGAGCATATTTTAATAGATACGTATTATTATTGTACTCAAATATAATTTTTGAAACATCTTTTATAGCTCCCTAGGATTAATCTTCCTGAAATAGTCACTCCCCTGATAAGTAATTCCTTGGAATTTTACTTTCTGGTGGAAGAACCTACAGTGGCATCCAATTGCCCAACAGATTAAATTGAGTTTATTCTGGTGTACACAGCACTATCACAACCTGTTTCTATTAGGTTTGCTCAGTCTCCAGTTTCAAAAACAGTATTGCCTTTGTATACTTTAAGTTAAACTTAACTAAAAAAAAAAAATTAACCTCGGTTGTGACTGTTGGATTATCTACTAGATTAACAGTTGCGACCAGGCATTACAACTAAATATTTTCTTTTCTTTAAATGTGTAACTCAAGACGGTTTGTTTTTTTGTTAGCTTTCACTTCAGTATACTTTAAGATAAGAAATATTTAGCAGGTATATTTTAAAAGGCTGTATACTACATATTTTAATGTATTTTTTAATAATTAGGATTGAAGCACCTTGTGAACAAAAAGAAGAAGATATATTTGGGGCTGCCACTTCTACTCACATAAAAGACCTATTTTTTGGATTAGATCATTAGTAGCATGATCTCTAGAGCAAAGTCTGTATTAGAGTTCCCAAATATCCAAAACAGTGACTTCCTTCTGAATGCTTCCATATAAAGTGCTAAACATTTTAAGTTAACTACCAGTTTTTAAAAAGTTACCTTCTTACTAAAGCAATTAAAATATATGTACTGCCATTATTAGAAAAAAACTTTCTAAGGCTGGGTGTGGTGGCTCATGTCTGTAATCCAAGCACTTTGGAGGCCAAGGTGGGCAGGTCACCTAAGGCAGGGAGTTCAAGACCAGCCTGACCAACATGGTGAAACCCCATCTTTAAAAAAATAAAAAGGGGGCCAGGCGCAGTGGCTCAAGCCTGTAATCCCAGCACTTTGGGAGGCCGAGGTGGGTGGATTACAAGGTCAAGAGATCGAGACCATCCTGGTCAACATGGTGAAACCCCCTCTCTACTTAAAATACAAAAAATTAGCTGGGCATGGTGGCGCGTGCTTGTAATCCCAGCTACTCAGGAGGCTGAGGCAGGAGAATTGTTTGAACCCAGGAAGCGGAGGTTGCTGTGAGCCAAGATCGCGCCATTGCACTCCAGCCTGGGTAACAAGAGCGAAACTCCGTCTCAAAAAAAAAAAAAAAAGGAACGAAAAAAACTTTCTAGAAACAATTTGTTGTAAAAGTCTTGAACATCACATTCTACTACAGGAAAAATTTCTTTAAACATAGGACGTTTTTCAGCAAAGAATATCCTGCTACTGATTTATTAAAACTGGCTAAACAGTCTATTTTGTCACTGTTTAAAATTCTTATGTGGGGAAAAATTATAATGTCATAACTAATCAATGAATCAATTAAACCAATAGGCTTACTAAGAGCAATGTCAGTTAAGGTTCAATTACAGGTAAGAACCATGATGAATGACACAGAATAAAGAATTGATTGTAAAGATTAAATCCTTTGCAATTGCATAAACTGTTGCTTCTGCCTCCAGAGTTTGTCGTGATGTCAGTGGGGCCAGTAGCACAGAAGAAAACATGGGTATGAAGTGGGGGATAACGAAATCAAGCTGCCACTTATGAGGAAAAAATGGAACAAACAAGGACAAACTGGAACCCTCATTTCTCTCACCACCTCCATCCTTCTTGGTGTGAGTGACATGAAGAATAGAGATCCTTTACCACAAAGACAAAGATAGGACAGGGAAAAGGAAGGGAGGCACACAGAGCTGGCCTGGCTATGGCCCTACACCACTCAGGTAAGTCAAACCAGTAGATCACCTGGTTCTATACAGACATCTGGCTACTGCTACACTTCCACCTTCCAAATCTCAGTTCGACTTCCCTCATAGATCAGGGCAGGTCAAGATGATCAAACAGAAGCCACCACCAATCGTTTTCCCTATAGGAACACCAAACTGAACCACTATCCACATTTTTTAAAAAAAAAAAAAAAAAAAAAAAGGCACTTCATAAGAACCAAAAAGCAGGTGAGCTATTGTAGTTCCTAGTTTAATATCATATCACTGAAAAAGGCACTGAAAAGTTTTGAATAGCCACCATCACCTCTCCCCTCTCACCTGGCAGTGGCTGCATGGCATGGAGGAAAGAGCACAGAGTGATTGTGAGACTTTGCATTGGAACTCAGTGCTGCCCTGTCACAATGGAAAGCAACACAGAGCAAAACCCAGCTGGTGCCCACAGAGGAAGCAATTAGACCAACGCTAGCCAGAAGGGAATTGTCCATCACAGCAGTTGGAACCTGTGTTCCAGAAAGCCCTGCCACTATGAGCTAAAGTGCCCTGGAGTCCTAAATAAACCTGAAAGGCAGTCTAGGCCACAAAGACTGCAATTTCTGCACAAGTCTTGGTGCTGTGCTGGGCTTGGAGCCAGTGGACTTAGGGAGCACATAGTCTAGCGAGACACCAACTGGGGTGGCCAAGGGAGTGCTTGTGCCATCCCTTCCCCACCCCAGGCAGCAGAACTGGCCGCTCCAGGAAAGACCCCTTCCCTTCACTTAAGGAGAGGAGAGGAAAGAAGAAAGAGGACTTTGTCTTGCATCTTGGATACCAGCTCAGCCCCAGTAAAATATAGCACCAGGCAGAGTCCTGAGGCCCCCGTTCCAGCCTTTACTCCTGTACAACATTGCTGGACATACCTTGGGCCAGATGAAAAGCCCTTGTGTTGAAAGGAAGGATCTAGTCCTAGCAGGATTTATCACCTGCTGACTAAAATGCTCTTGAGCCTTGAATTAACATCAAGGCAGTACTTGCTGTGGCCCTGGGTGATACTCAGAGCCATGCTGGCTTCAGGTGCGACTCAGCATATTCCCAGCTATGGTTGCTACAGGGAAAGACTCCCGCTTGTGAAAAGGAGAGGGGAGAGGAAAGGGGGCTTTGTCTTGCACCTTAGTATCAGCTTGGCCACAGTTGGGTAGAGCATTAAATAGGCTCTTGGGGTCCCCAACTTGAGTCTTTGACTCTTGGACAGTATTTATGGACCTGTACAGGGTCAGAGGGAAACCCACTGGTTTGAAGGGAGAGTCTCAGGCCTGGCAGCCTTCACCACAAGCTGACAGAAGAGCCCTGGGCCTTGAATGAACATGGTAGATAGTCAGGTATGACTCACTGTGAGCCTGGGGCAACAGTGGTCACGGAGAGATACTCTTCTGCTTGTAGAAAGGGGAGATAAGAGTGAAAAAGGCTTTCTCTTCTGGCCAGCTCAGACACAGTAGAATAGAGAAACAGACAGATTCCTAACGTTTCCAACTCCAGGCCCTGGTTCCTGGATGGCATCGCTGGACATACCTAGAGCTAGAAGGAACTGGCCACCCTGAAGGGAAGGACACAAGCCTGGTTGGCCTCACCAACTGCCGAATGTAGAGCAGTAGTTATCACAGGTCTTGGGCAAGATCCAGTATTATGCTGGCTTCAGGTCTGACCCAGTGCAGTCCCAAGGGTGCTTGTGTCACCCCTCTCCCAACTCCAGGCAGGTCAGCCCAGAGACAGAGACTTCATTTGTTAGGGAGAAAGTAAGAGAAGAGAACAAGAGTCTCTGCCTGCTAATGCATAGATTTCTTCTGGATCTTATCCAAGGTCACCACGGTGGTACCTCTATAATACTACAAGAGCAACAGCATTGCTGGGATTGAGGTGCTTCCTAATGCAGATACAGCTACCAGGACAATGCCCAAGGCTCTTAAAATACCTGGAAAGCTTCCCAAGAACAGGTACAAAAACCCAGACTGCAAAGACTATAATAAATACCTAACTTTTTAATGTCCAGACACAGAAGATCACCCACATGCATCAAGACCATCCAAGAAAACATGACCTCACTAAATGAACTAAATAAAGCACCAGGGACTAACCCCAGAGAGATAGATATATATGACCTTTTAGATATATAATTCAAAATAG
Source organism: Saimiri boliviensis (assembly GCF_048565385.1). Taxonomy (NCBI): domain Eukaryota; kingdom Metazoa; phylum Chordata; class Mammalia; order Primates; family Cebidae; genus Saimiri; species Saimiri boliviensis. Next base: position 59,914,844 of record NC_133455.1, read on the forward strand.
CTATTTTGAGGAAACTCAGTGAAACTCAAGATAATACAGGAAAGGAATTCAGAATCCTAGAAGATAAATTTAACAGGAAGATTGAAATAATTTCAAAGAAGCAGAAATTCTGGAGTTGAAAAATGAGTTGGCATATTGAGAATGCATAAGAGTCTTTCAATAGCAGAATTGATCAAAGAAAAGAAAGAATTTCGTGGCCTTGAAGACAGGCTATTTGCAAATACATAGTCAGAGGAGACAAAAGAAAAAATAATAAAAAAAATGAAGACCAGATACAACATCTAGAAAACATTCTCAAAAGGGAAAACCTAAGAGTTATTGGCCTTAAAGAGAATGTGGTTGCGTGAGCGTGGTAGAAAGTGTATTCAAGGAATGTATTAGTCCGTTTTCAAACCGCTGATAAAGTTATATCTGAGACTAGGAAGAATAAGAGGCTTAATGGACTTATAGTTCCACATGACTGGAGAGGCCTCAGAATCATGGCAGGAGGTGAAAGGCCTTCTTACATTGTGGTGGCAAGAGAAAAATGAGGATGATGCAAAAGCAGAAACCCCTGATAAAACCATCAGATCTGATAAGACTTGTTCAGTACCACAAGAACAGTATGGGAGAACCACCCCCCGCCCCCACCATGATTTAAATTATCTCCCACTGTGTCCCTTCCACAACAGATGGAAATTATAGGAGTATAATTCAAGATGAGATTTGGGCAGGAACACAGAGCCAAACCATATTATGCCCCCTCCAAATCCCAGGTCCTCACATTTCAAAACCAATTCTGCCTTCTCAACAGTCCCCATAGTCTTAACTCAGTTCAGCATTAACTCAAAAGTCCACAGTCTCATCTGAGACAAGAAAGTCCCTTCTGCCTATGCACCTGTAAAATCAAAAGCAAGCTAGATACTTCCTAGATACAGGTACTGGGTAAATACAGCCATTCCAAATGGAAGAAATAGGCCAAAACAAAGGGGTTATAGGACTCATGCAAGCCTGAAATCCAGTGGGCCTGTCAAATTCCAAAGCTCCAAAATGATCTCCTTTGTCTCCATGTCTCACATCCAGGTCACACTGATGCAACAGATAGGTTCACATAGTCTCGGGCAGCACTGCCCCTGTAACTTTGCAGGGTATAGTCCCACTCCTGGCTACTTTCAAGGGCTGGTGTTGGGTGCCTGTGGCTTTTCCAAGTGCACTGTGCAAACTGTTGGTGGATCTATTTCTGGGGTCTGGAGGATGGTGCCCCTCTTCTCACAGCTCCACTAAGTGATGCCCCAGTAGGGACTCTGTATGGGGGCTCTGACCCTACATTTCTCTTCTGCACTACCCTAGCAGAGGTTCTCCATGAGGGCCCTGCTCCTCGAGCAAACTTTTGCCTAGGTATCCAGGTGTTTCCATACATCTTCGGAAATCCATGTGGAGGTTCTCAAACCTCAATTCTTGAGTTCTGTGCACCCTCAGGCTTAATATCACATGAAAGCTGCCAAGATTTGGGGCTTGCACCCTCTGAAACCAAAGGCTGCATTGTACCCTGGTCCCTTTTAGGAATTGCTGAAATGGCTGGAGTACAGGGCACCAAGTCCCCAGGCTGCACACAGCATAGGCACCCTAGGCCTAGTCCATGAAACCATTTTTTCTTCCAGGCTTCTGGGTCTGTGATGGGAGGGGCTGCCATGAAGACCTGTGACATGCCCTGGAGACATTTTCTCCACTGTCTTGGGGATTGACATTCGGCTGCTTGTTACCTAATGCAAATTTCTGCAGGCAGCTTGAATTTCTCATCAAAAAAATGGGTTTTTCTTTTCTACCATATCATCAGGCTGAAAATTTTCTAACTTGTATGCTCTTTTTCCCTTTTAAAATGGAATGCTTTTAACAGCACTCAAGTCACCTCTTGAATTCTTTGCTGCTTAGAATTTCTTCTGCCAGATACCCTAAATCATCTCTTTCAAATTTAAAGTTCCACAAATCTTTAGGGCAGGGGGAAAATGCCACCAGTCTCTTGGTTAAAACATAATAAGAGTCACCTTTGTTCCAGTTCCCAACAAGTTCCTCATCTCCATCTGAACCACCTCAGCCTGAACCTTATTGTTTATATCACTATCAGCATTTTTGTCAAAGCCATTCAACGAGTCCCTGGATTTCAAACTTTCCCGCATTTTCCTGTCTTCTTCTGAGCTCTCTAAACTGTTCCAACCTCTGCCTAATACCCAATCCCAAAGTTGCTTCCACATTTTCGAGTACATTTTCAGCAACACCCCACTTCTGGTGCCAATTTTTTGTATTAGTCCATTTTCGTGGTGCTGATAAAGACATACCTGAGATTGGAAAGAAAAAGTGGTTTAATTGAACTATCAGTTCTACATGGCTGGAGAGACCTCAGAATCATGGCAGGAGGCAAAAGGAACTTCTTACATAGCAGCAGCAAGAGATAATGAGGAAGATACAAAAGTGGAAACCCCTGAAAAAAGTATCAGATCTCCTGAGACTTATTCACTACCATGAGAACACTATGGGAGGAACCATCCCTATGATTCAAATTATCTCTCACTGGGTCCATCCCACAACACATGGAAATTATGGGAGTATAATTCAAGATGAGATTTGAGTGGTGATGCAGAGCCAAACCATATCAAAGAGTTAATAACAGAAAACATCCCAATCCTGAAAAAAGATATCAATAATCAAGTACAAGAAGGTTACAGAACACCAAACATTTTAACCTGAGGAAGACTAACTGAAGACATTTAATATTCAAACTCCCAAAGTCCCAGGATAAAGAAAGAATTCTAAAAGCAGAAAGAAAAAATAAATAACATACGTGGAGTTCCAAGACATCTGACAGCAGACTTTTCAGTCAAAACTTTACAGGACAAGAGAGAGTGGTATGACATATTTAAAGGGACAAAGAAAAGGAAAAAAAAAAAAAAAAAAAAAAAGACCTTATATCCTAGAACAGGATATACAGCAAAAATACCATTCAAACATGAAGGAGAAAGAGACTTTCCTAGACAAACACTGAGGGATTTCATCAACACCAGACCTATCCTACAAGAAATATTAAAGGGAATTCTTCAATCTGAGATAAAAAAGGACATTAATGAGCAAAGGAAATCATCCAAAGGTACACAACTCACTGGTAATAGTAAGTATATAGAAAGAAAGAGAATATTACAACAATGTAATTGTAGTTTGTAAATTACTCATATCTTGAGTAGAAAGACTAAAAGATGAATTGATCAAAAATTATATCTATAACTTTTCAAGGCAGAGACTGTACAATAAGATATAAATAGAAACAACAAAAAGTTAAAGAGTAGGAGGAAGAAATAAAGGTGTAGAAATCTTATAAGTTTTCTTTTTGCTTATTTGTTTATATAATCAGTGTTGTTATCATCAGCTTAAAATAATGGGTTATAAGATATTATTTGCAAGCTCATGGTAACCTCAAATACAAAAACAGATAACAAAAAAATTAAAAGCAAGAAATTAAAACACACCACCAGAGAAAATTATCTTCATTAAAGGAAGACAGGAAGGAAGGAAAGAAGAAAGAGAAGACCACAAAACAACTAGAAAACAAATTTTAAAATGGGAAAAATAAGTCCTTACTTATCAATAATAACATTCAATGTAAATGGACTAAACTCTCCAGTCCAAAGACATAGAGTCACTGAATGAAGAAAAAAATGAGGCCCAGTGATCTATTGCCTGCAAGAAACACACTTCACCTATAAAGACACATATAGACTGAAAATAAAGGAATGAAAAAGATATTGCATGCCAATGGAAACCAAAAAGGACCAGAAGTAGCCATACTTAGACAAAATAGATTTCATGACAAAAACTGTCAAAAACAGAGAAACTTATTATGTAACAATTAAAGAGTCAATTCAGCAAGAGGATATAACAATTGTAAATATATATGTATCCAATACTGGAGCACCCAGATATATAAAGGAAATATTATTAGACCTAAAGAGAGAGATAGACCCCAATACAGTAATAGTTACAAATTTCAACATCTCATTTTCAGTATTGAGCAGATTATCCAGACAGAAATGAACAAAGAAACATTGGACTTAATCAGCACTATAAAACAAATGGACCTAATAGATATTTACAAAATATTTTATCTAATAGTTGCAGAATATACATTTTTCTCCTCAGCACATGGATAATTCTCAAAGATAGATGATATGTTAGGCCACAAAACAAGTCTTAAAACACTCAAAAAATTGAAATAGTGTAAAGCATTTTCTATGACCAAAATGTAATAACACTAGAAATCAATAACAAGAGGAATTTTTGATATAATACAAACACATGAAAATTAAATAATATGTTTCTGAATGACCAGTGAGTCAATTCAAATTAAGGAAATTGAAAAATTTATTGAAGCAAATGATAATGAAAATACAATACACCAAAACATATGGGATACAGCGAAAGCACTACTAAAAGGGAAATGTAAAGCTGTAAGTGCCTATGTCACAACAGAAGAAAAAATTCGAATAACTAATGACGCATCTTAAGGAACTAGAAAAGCAAAAGCAAACTAAAGCCAAAATTAGTAGAGAAAAATAAAGATCAGAGTAAAAATAAATGAAATTGAAATTAGTAAAATAATACAAAAGGTCAACAAAACAAAAAGCTGGTTTTTTGAAAGATCAAAATCAACAAATTTTTAGCCAGACTAAGAAAAAAGAGAAAAGACCCAAATAAATAAATCAGAGACGAAAAAGGAGACATTATAACTGATAACTGAATCAGCTCAAAGAATCACTACAGGCTACTGTGAGCAACTATATGCCAATAAGTCAGAAAACCTAGAAGAAATGGATAAATTTCTAGATACATACAACCGATCAAAACTGAGCCATGAAAAAAATCCGAAACCTGAGCAGACCAGTAACAAGCAACAAGAGCAAAGCCATAGTAAAAAGTATCCCAGCAAAGAAAGCTTGGGACCCTATGCCTATAAGACTAATCCTACTCAAACCATCCCAAAAAACAGAAGAGAAGGCAATACTGCTGAACTTATTCTACAAAGCCAGTATTACCCTGATACCAAAAACAAAGACACAGCAACCAAAAGCTACTGGCCAATATCCTTGATGAACACTGATACAAAAGTTCTCAACAAAACACAAGCAAATCTAATTCAACAACACATTAAAAAGATAATTCATCATAATCAAGTGAGATTTATCCCTGGGATGCAAGGATGGTTCAACATATGTAAATCAATCAATATGATATGTCATATCAACAGAATGAAGGACAAAAACCATATGATCACTTCAAATAATGCTGAAAAAGCATTTGATAAATTAAACATCCCTTCATGATTAAAAAAAAAAACTCATAAAACTGGGCATAGAAGGAACATACATCAACACAATAAAAACCATATATGATAGACCGACAGCTAGTATTATACTGAATGAAGAAAATCTTCCAAGATCTGGAACAAGACAAAGATGCCCACTTTTACCACTGTTATTAAACATAGTTCTAGAAGTCCTAGCTAGAGCAATCAGACAAGAGAATGAAAGAACGAGCATCTAAATTAGAAAGAAATAAGTCAAATTATCCTTGTTTACAGATCATATGATCTTATATTTCAAAAAACCTAAAAGCTCCCAGAAAACCATTAAAACTTAAAAACAAATGCAGTCAAGTTGCAGGGTACAAAATCAACATACTAAAGTCAGCAGTATTCCTATATGCCAGCAGTGAACAATCTGGAAGAAAAACATCAGGAAATATTTCCATTTACAATAGGTACAAGTAAAATAAAATACCTAGGAATTAGCCAAAGAAGTAAAAGATCGCTACAGGAAAACTATAAAATATTGATAAAAAGAAATTAAAGATGACACAATAAATAAAATGATAGTCTATATTCATGAATTTTAAAAATACATATTGTTACAATGACCATATTATCTAAAGTAGTCTACAGAGCTAATGCAATCTCTATCAAAATACCAATGACACTCTTCATAGAAACAGCAAAAACAATTCCAAAATTCATACAGAACCACAAGTGACCCATAACAGACAAAGCTATTCTGAATAAAAAGAACAAAACTGGAGGAATCACATTACCTGACTTCAAATTGTGCTACAGAACTGTAGTAGTCAAGACAGCATGGTACTAGCGTAAAATTAGACACACAGACCAATAGAAAAGAATAGGGAGCCCAGAAATAAATTCATACATCTACATTAAACTCATTTTCAACTAAGGTGCTGAAAGCATACATCAGAGAAAGGGCAGTTTCTTCAATAAATGGTGCTGAAAAAACTGGATATTCATATGCAGAGGAATGACACTAGACCCTTATCTCGCACCATCTACAAAAACCAAATCAAAATGGATTAAAAACTTAAATCTAAGACCTCAAACTATAAAACTACTAAAGGAAAACAATAGGGAAACTTTCTAGGACATTGGACTGGGCAATGGTTTCTTTACAAGCACTGGCAACTGATGCAAAAAATGGAAAAATGGGATTATGTCAAGCTAAAAAGCTTCCACACAGCAAAGAAAACAACAAAGAGAAGAGATAACCCAGAGAATGGGAGAAACATGTTTGCAAACTACCCATCTGACAAAGGATTAATAACCAGAATATTTTTAAAAGCACAAATAACTTTACAGGAAAGTCTAATAATTCAATTTAAAAATGGGTGAAATATCTAAATAGACATTTCTCAAAAGAAGACACACCAAAAACAATTGCAACAAAAGCCAAAATTGACAAATGGGATCTAATTAAACTAAAGGACTTCTGCACAGCAAAAGAAACTATCATCAGAGTGAACAGGGAACCTACAGAATGGGAGAAAATTTTTGCAAGCTACCCATCTGACAAAGGTCTAATATCCAGGATCTTGGACACATTTACAAGAAAAAAAAAATCAGAAAGTGGGCAAAGGATATGAACAGGCACTTCTCAAAAGAAGCCATTTTTGCAGCCAAACAAACATATGAATAAAAGCTCATCATTACTGATCATTAGAGAAATGCAAATCAAAATTACAATGAGATACCATCTCATACCAGTTAGAATGATGATCATTAAAAAGTCAGGAAACAACAGATGCTGGTGAGGATGTGGAGAAATAGGAACGCTTTTACACTGTTGGTGGGAGTATAAATTAGTTCACCCATTGTGAAAGGCAGTACGGCAATTTCTCAAGGATCTAGAACCAGAAATATCATTTGACCCAGCAATCCCATTACTGGGTATATACCCAAAGGATTATAAATTATTCTACTATAAAGACACATGCACACGTATGTTTCTTGCAGCACTATTTATAATAGCAAAGACTTGGAACCAACCCAAATGCCCATCAATGACAGACTGGATAAAGAAAATGTGACACATATACACCATGGAATACTACGCAGCCATAAAATGAATGAGTTTATATCCTTTGTAAGGACATGGATGAAGCTGGAAACCATCATTCTCAGCAAAGTAACACAAGAACAGAAAACCAAACACCAAATGCTCTCACTCATAAATGGGAGTTGAACAATGAGAACACATGGATGCAGGGAGGGGAACGTCACACACCACAGCCTTTCAGAGAGTGGGGGTCAAGGAGAGGGAGAGCATTAGGACAAACACCTAACACATGCAGGGCTTAAAACCTAGATGACAGGTTGATAGGTGCAACAAACCACTATGGCACATGTACACCTACATAACAAACCTGCACGTTCTACACATGTATTCTATAACTTAAAGCAAAATTTAAAAAAAGAAGAAGACATACAAATGGAAAACATCAGTGATTCAACATCACTGATTATCAGAGAAATGCAAATCAAAACTACCAGACATCATCTCACCCCAGTTAAAATATCTTTTATGCAAAAGACATGTAATAACAAATGCTGGTGAGGATATGGAGAAAAGGGAATCACTGTACACTGATGGAGGGAATGTAAATTAGTATAACCACTAGGGAGAACAATTCAGGGATTTCCCAAAGGTACTGTTATTTGCAGCAACATGGATGGAACTGGAGGTCATTACGTTAAGTGAAATAAGCCAGGCAAAGAAAGACAAACTTCACATGTTCTTACTTATTTGTGGAAGTTAAAAATTAAAATAATTTAACTCATGGAGACAGAGTAGAATGATAGTTACCAGAGTCTGGGAAGGGTAATGGGAGGAGGGCAGGGGAAGAAGGAATGGTAAGAGGAACAGAAATATAATTAGATAGAATGAATAAGATCTAGTATTTGATAGCACAACAGAAAGAGTACAGTCAAAAAAAATTATACATTTTTAAATAACTTAAAAATCATAATTGAATTGTTTGTAATACAAAGAAAGGATAAATAGATACCCCATTTACCCTGAGGTGATTATTACACATTGGATGCCTGTATCCTCCCTCTCACCTCCAAACCATAGCACACACAGTTGAGCCTTAAACACACTTGGACTGTGCAAGTCCACTTATACGCAGATTTTCTTCCATTTCTATCTTCCCCTAGACAGGAAACCCAAGCCCTCTTCTTCCTCTTCCTCCTCTGCCTACTCAGTGTGAAGACAATAAGGGTGAAGATCTTTGTGATAATTTACATTTACTTAATGAATACTAACTATATTTTATTTTCTTAATGGTTTTCCTTAATAACATTTTCTTTTCTCTATTTACTTTAAGAATATGGTATATATTTATAACATACGAACTGTATGTTAATCAACTGGCTGTTATTGGTAAGGCTTCCTGACAACAGAAGGCTATTAACTGTTAAGTATTTTAGAGTTAAAAGTTATACATGGATTTCAGCTGCACAGGGGTGAAAGAAATCTTATCTGACACCTAAGTTGTTGCAGTGTCAGCTATGTTTTCTAATGCTCTTGAGGTGCCTGTGAAATATTTAGTTAGGAATTTTTTATCATTTTCATAAGACTAGCTGACTGGTTGCCTACCCAGCATATCTTTTTTTTTTTCATTCCCCAAAATGTTAAATCCAGGAGCCCCTGGCATAAACCTAAACTCAAAAATAAGAGGATATCACTCTTGGACCCTAATTTCTCTGAATGCAAGAACTGCAGGTAGTCCTGTTCTAGAAAACCAACCAGAGAAAGACTGGGAGAGCCAGTGAAGATTCTGGTCAAAAAAGAAAACAGAATTCTAAGGTAAAACCTTAACAAATAACCAGCTGAGTTGGAATATAAGGTCCTTAGAGTGCAAAGAACCTGATGTAAACCACATAATAAGCAGCAGCTAAGCACTATCATGGATAAGAAAAAAAGGACCCAGGTCATATAGAAAGTTGAAAGCATCTTTCAAGGCAATAGCTTGAAATACCATAACATCGATTACACGATATTGTGATATAATAAGAAACATATATTTGGTTTTAGTCCTGGGTTCCTGGCACAAAGTTTTTTAAAACCCTGGAATTTTCTAAATGATAGGGGTGAGTCTAAGGTGACTATTGGTGGAACTCTAGAAAGCTCAGGATGGGGGCTGGTTGCCAAAGGAAACAACCATGTAATTAAAGAGTTGGAATCTGGTGCAGTGGCTCATGCCTTTAATTTCAGTGCTTTGGGGAGGCTGAGGCAGGAGATCACTTGAGTCCAGGAGTTTGAAACCAATCTGGGAAACATAGGGAGACTCCATCTCTATAAATGATGTTAAAAATAAAAAGCATTAGCCAGGCACGTGGTGCATGCCGATGGTCCCAGCTACTTGGGAGGCTGAGACTAAAGGATCACTTGAGCCCAGGAGGTCAGGGATGCAATGAACCTTGATTGCCACTGCACTGAAGCCTGGGTGGCAGAGTGAGACCTTGTCTCAAAAAACATATAAATAAAAATAAAAATAAAGAGTTAGTACTTTGAGCCTCACCCTTAAGCTCTGTTAACTATAGTCAACCTACTGTGCAATAGAGTACCAGAATTTATTACTCCTGCATCTTGGAATCACTATTCTACTCTCTACTTCTCTGAGATCAAATTTTTAAGATTCCACGTATGAGTGAAATCATGAGGTATTTGTCCTTCTATGCTTGGCTTATTTACTTAACATAATATCCTCTAGGTTCATCCATGTTGTCACAAATGACAGTATTTCATACTTTTCTATGGCTAAATTGTATTCCATTGTGTGTGTGTGTGTGTGTGTGTGTGTGTGTATCATGTTTTTTGTTTTGTTTTTTATTTGTTTATTTATTTATTTTTATTGCATTTTAGGTTTTGGAGTACATGTGAAGAACATACAAGATTGTTGCCTAGGTACACACATGGCAGTGTGGTTTGCTGCCTTCCTTCCCCTCACATGTATCTGTCATTTCTCCCCATGCTATCTCTTCCCACCTTCCCACCCCCGTCCCTCCCCCATTTCCCCCCAACGGACCCCAGTGTGTAGTGCTCCCCTCCCTGTGTCCATGTGATGGACATTTAGGTTGATTCCATATCTTGACTATTGTTAATAGTCCTTCAAAAAACATAGGAGTGTAGATGTATCTTCAACATATTGATTTCATTTTCTTTGGGTATACATCCAGAAGTTAGATGCTGGATCATATGGTAGTTCTGTTTTTAATTTTTTGAAAAACCTTCATTGTTTTCCATAATGGTGTACTACTTTACATTTCCACCAACTGTACATAAGAGAACCCCTTTCTTCACATCCTCATTAGCATTTGTTACTTTCTGTCTTTTTGATAATAGCCTTTCTGAGGTGAGGTGATGTCTCATTGAGGTTCTGATTTGTGTTTCCCTGATGATTAGTGATGTTATGCTCAAATACCTGATGGCCACTTACATGTCTTCTTTTGAGACATGTCTGTTCAGGTGTTTTTCCTGTTTTTCAATCAAATTATTTGGGTGTTTAGTTTGGGCAGAGTTGCTACTGATTTGTTTGGGTTTCTTACATATTCTAGTCATCAACCCCTTGCATCTGAAACTATGCATCAGATGAGATGCATAGTTTACAAATATTTTTTCCTACTCAGTAGGTTGTCTCTTCACTCTGTTGATTGTGTCCTTTTCTGTGCAGAAGCTTTTTAGTTTGATGTAATTCCATTTGTCTACTTTTTGTTGTTACCTGTGCTTTTGACGTTTTACAAAAAAAAAAAAAAAAAAACTTTGCAGAGACCAATATCATGGAACATTTGCCTTACATTTTTTTCAAGTAGTTTTATAGCTTCTGGACTTACATGTATGTCTTTAATCTACTTCAAGTTGATTTTTTTAAGTGATGAAAGATAGAAATCTAGTTTCATTCTTCCTTACATTGATGCCCAATTTTCTCAACACAATTTATTTAGACCATCCTTTCCCCAATATGTGTTCTTCATGTGTTTACTGAAAATCAAGTTGGCTATAAATGTGTGAATTTATTTCTGGGTTCTCTATTCTGTTCCAAGAACTATGTGGACTATGTGTTTGTTTTTATGCTAGTACCATGTTGTTCGGATTATTATAGTATATTGAAATATACTGCAAGTATATTTCAAAGTCAGTTAGTGTAACACTTCACTTCCAGCTTTGTCCCTTTTGCTCAAGATTGCTTTGGATAATCAGGGTCTTTGTGATTCCATACAAACTTTAGAATTATTTTTTGTATTTCTCTAAAAAACATCATTTCTATTTTGACAGAGATTGCATTAAATCTATAATTTGCTTTGAGCAGTATGAACATTTTAACAATATTAATTCTTCCCATCAAATTAACATGAGATACCTTTCCATTTGTCTGTATCCTCGTCAATTTCTTTAATCAATATTTTATCATTTTTAAGACATCAAAAAGATTATCACCATAATCAAGTGAGATTCATCCCAAAAATGCAAGGATAGTTCAACATATGCAAATGAACAAACATGATACATCACCAACAGAATGAAGGACAAAAACCATATGAACCTCTTAATAGACATAGAAAAAGCATTTGATAAAACTCAACATCCCTTCATGATGAAAACCCTAAATAAATTAGGTATAGAAGGAATATGTCTCAACCCAATAAAGGTCATACATGGAAAACCCATAGCTAACATCAGAATGAACAGGGAAATGTTGAAAACTATTTCCTCTAAGATCTGGAAAAAGTCGAGGATGCTTACTTTCATCATTTCTATTCAACACAGCAATGGAAGTCCTAGTCAGAACAATTAGGCAAGGGAAAGAAATAAAGGGCATTCACATTGGAAAGGAGGATGTTCAAATTCTTCCTGTTTGTAGAAATATGGTCTTATATATAGAAAACCTTATAGACTCCACCAAAAAATTGTTAGAACAAATAAATCAGTAAAGTTGTAGAATATAAAATCAATATATAAAAATCAGTAGTATATATATATATACAGTATGCCAACAACAAGCTATATAAAAAAGAAATTAAAGATGCAATCTCATTTACAGTAACTTCCAAAAATACATAGGAATAAATTGAATCTAACTGCAATTTTTTTTTTTAAACAGAGTCTGGCTCTGTTACCCAGGCTGGAGTGCAGTGATGCAATCTTGGCTCACGCAACCTCTGCCTCCAAAGTTCAAGTGATTCTCCTGCCTCAGCCTCCCAAGTAGCCGAGATTACAGGTGCCTGCCACTGTGCCTGGCTAATTTTGTATTTTTAGTGGAAACAGGCTTTCACCCTGTTGGACAGGCTGGTCTCAAACTCCTGACTTGAAATGATCTGATCTCCCAACCAAATATCACCTTGGCTGGCTAAAGTGCTGAGATTACAAGCATGAGCTACTGTACCCGGCCACTAACTGCAATTTCTTAAGAGAAGACTAAGCCTAGTGGCTCATACCTATAATCCCAGCACTTTGGGAAGCCAAAGTAGGCAGATCACTTGAGCCCAGGAGCTCAAGACCAGCATGGGTAACATGGCAAAAACCCCATCTCTACAAAGAAACAAAAAAAAAAATGTAGCCAGGTGTGCACCTATAGTCCCGCTGAGGTAAGAGGATGACCTAAGCCTGGGAGGTTGAGGCTGCAGTGAACTGTGATCACACCACTACTCTCCAGCCTGGGTAACAGAGTGAGACCCTGTCTCAAAAGAAGAAAAAAAAATTCTTAAGAGAAAATCTGCCTGATTCAACTTCTCTATGGAAATGAAGATACAGGTCCTACATTACTGACTAGCCTGTGCAATGGCTGCCCTTTGGTGAGATCCCTACTACTGAGGTTCACCTTAGGCCTATGAAGCTGATTTGAGAGCTAACAAAAAGAAAAGGGATCACATGGCTAAAAATTGGGCTTCACAGGAAACAAGGCCTCTGAGTCAGGCAGTTTTTCATAGAATGCAGTGTGAGTAGGCCAGGACGGAGAAGTTTAATCTGTCTACGAGTGTGCTTAATGGCTTGCCAAAGAGAAATGTAAGTCATCTTATTGATGTATTTCTCATATTGAATTCTTACAGTGTTAACAATGTCAAATTAAGTTCAGTAAAATATCAATGAGATCAAAAAAGTCATTATCTATAAAAGTGTATTGAAAAGTATTTACCATCATACAAATGTGAAGGCTATTATCATCAGGAACTCAAAGTTTTCATTTATTCATTTAATAGGCGCTACCTACTGTGTGCCAAGTATGACACTATTTACTGGAGAAAGCAGTCATCACTTTTCAAATTCCAGTTACACCAATTCTGTGAGTGTACACGTATTTTTAAAGCAAGTATATGATTTTATTTCCTTTCAGATGAAATCTGAATGGCTAATCACAGTTACTTATCGGCTCCTAAAACCTAGATAGCAGACATGGCCAAGACCTCTGAGAAATAAACAGCATACTGCAGGAAGTACATTGCTAATTCAGTGAAGTGGCGTATATGGCTTTATGTCAGTGCTGAACAGATGCCCCAGTACAGCATCAGGAAACCCTGCTACTGACAGTACTATATTTCAAAGGTATTTTAAAACTGACTTCACAGTCCCCCTCCTGGCTCCCAGATACTCCGTGGCTCATATATTAAAGCAAGGGTAGGCAGATGCTGAGCGAATCCTTTTGTGTATATACACATTTCTGCCTTCCAGATTCTTCCTAGAGTATTAACATCAAGTTTTAACTTTTTTTCTTGATTTTTTTTTTCTCTATACCTCCTTCTGCCCAAACACTATAGCTTTGCTGGATAATACTGAACAGCTGCAATGTGCTACCCAGTGGGATTGCTGAAAATTTTGGCAATTGCTAAAATGACTCTGTGTAGACATATATTCACACATGTGAAGATAGAAAAATTGTTTAAGAACCAGGGGACTCATTTGAATGAAAGATGCCAGCTAAGTGCCAAACATTATTATTTCATCTGAAAGAAGAACGAGGCAGAGAAAAATAATTTTTGGTAAGGCTGAAAATGCCTCAGAAATATTATGTTATTATCACAAAAGTTCATCAAGAGCCTCCAAACTCAGCAAACTTGACCAGAAATCTATTTCCCTTCTGACAATCTTTCAGCCTGAACAAGCATTCTTGCTTCTAATACTTCAATTAAAAGTGCTTTATAATAAAATGTTGTCATTTCTCTCTCTCAGACCTTAGAACTAGGGAGATAATTGTCAAATTTTTCTTTCATAGTCCCAAATGGGATCTTTTTTCCAGTACAATGAACTGTTTCATTTCGCTTTCTACTTATAAAGAAAATAAGTAGCCTTTCTAAATTACTGAAGGAAGGTTTGCCTTTCTGTATGTTTGCTTGTTAAATAGTATGAGAAACTGAGTAGAAACAGTTAATACACACTCCTTTTGTTCACAGTCCTTTTATCACCAGGAGCTGTCAAATACACACAAACTCATGTATCTAACATAAGTCATCAGGATGAGGAAATCGAATTATCAACAGAACCAGTGTCCTCGCTCTCTGAAATGAACTACTTCATTGTTTCAATCACATCCATAACATGAGTTAACATTCAACAGCCAGAAAACATTTGTTCTCTCAGAGAGGGACTCCAATAACTAAAGTGAGCCTCAGATTCTTCACAGAGGACATGGAATTATAGCTAGTAATGACAAGGACCGACTGGCAAAATTGACTTGGTCAATTACCCTCTACTGAACTGGAGTCTACAGGACACATTTCACAAATATAGATTGCCTGAAAGTGACAGGAAAAGAGACATACTTGTATTTGCCAACCTAATAGGACATGGTTCTCATTTGAGCACACTGGAATTGTACCCTATTTTCCATCATTTCCTCCCATTAAAACAATAACACAAATCTTTACTGGCCATTTAGGCTCATTTACAAAACACAGTTTCTACTAGAGTTATAGATTGCTAAATCTTTCCTCTGTCTATATTGAAACAACTCTGCTCAACGTAAAATCTCCTACCCACAGTTCATATGGAATAAATCATTGTAGAACAATAATGGTGGCATCACCTAGGGTCAGAATATTAATTACCTAATATCTTAACAAAAGAACCTAGTGTTATTTAACCTCTATATTTGATAGAGTTTAAAATTTTTTCCCAATGTGTTTGTACTCTGGCTGGGATAGAGATATACAATATAGAAATTAGCATTAAATAACAAAGAAATCAAAACAAACAGAAAACTAATAAACCACATCCTCATGTTCAAATGACTTTCCTTTTATGCTGGACATTGAGAAGAAATGTGGGGCAATTTAAAAAAAAAAATGAACTTTGGCATCAGACCTGGGTGGGTTCAATCTGCATGTTATTTAAACTCTCTGCAACTTGTCTTCCTCACTAGTAAATGGAGGCCTTATCTCGCCTGACTGTTGTAGGAATTAAATGCCCACAGGATAAAGCACTCTACAGATAATAGGTGTCAATATATATGACCTCGCTTGTAGTGGTCGAATTTTACATATAAGTTTGGCAAAATTATTACATAGGGAAAATGTGTCCTCAGCACTCCTAATATCACATTTCTACATGATTTTCCTATTTTGTTAACCTCATATTAAACTTGCAGACTCCTAATGATAGTGTCCCATTTTCTCTTATTAAAGTGTATCCAACAGACTGAGGCATTAAGGAACTTGATGTGATGCCTTTCCCAAAAGTATTTGCATTTTTACAGAGAGATGTTTGAAAACTTATTTGACCCAGAAGGAAAAATTGCACGTGTAAAATTCAAAGGAAAGTATCTACAAACTTTTCCATCGTCTCTTACTGCATAGAGATGCATGTGTAACCAAAGCCATGTGCCCTTTTTCCTGCTAAGTAAAGCCCACTTTTCATAGAAAGAGAATGTGCTCAGCCACAGGCAATGAGTAACAATTTACCTAAACCAGTCATGCCAGCCCTATTCCCATTCACCAATTAAAGATCCAAGAGTAGACATATGACCCAGTTTCAACAAATAAAATGTAGGAAGTCTCCTAGTGATTTGGGGGGAAAATATCTCCCCTAGAAATGAGGGAGAAGGTATTTTGTTCCTTTCACCTTTTGTTTTGTTTAAAACATTGTTGTATAAAGACATTAGCTTAAAGCTTTGATGGCCATTTTGTCACCATTAGAGAGACACTGCCACCATAGAGACAATAGCAGTCAGAAAGAGTAGGAGCCTAGTTGTTAGTGATACCATTGACCTTCTATACTAACTCTAGAATTTCTTACTTATTACATGATATTAGTTAAGTCACGTATATATTTTTAGTCAAATATTCTGTTAGTTGCAGCCAAGCATATTCTAATTTGTAGACACTCTCTCATTTGACTATCCTTGGAAACTTCAGGAGAAATCACAAAGACAAAAAGAAAGCTTAAGAGATTAAGAGCAAAAATAGCATCTTCTATAGTATAAGCGAGGCTAAGAGTATAATAAGCTCTAGATGTAACAAGTTACATTCCTGCCTTAAAGTTGGGCCAAATGGATCTTGATTCTTACTCTACTTTATTGCAGCATCTCTGTGAGGGCAGGAATGGAGTCTTCATTACACCTCTAGCATCTGGCAAATTGCCTAGCACATAGTAGGCAATGGACAAATATTTGTAGAATGACCACATGATTGCTGTGGAGTGACTCATCTAATTTTGTTGTAGCTTTCCAGTGCTTTGTGTCATGGGGACCTGTGGACTGCTCTGCAACAATTTGATTTGGAAATGAAGCCAGAAAACAAGAATGTCTTTCTATGCTTCATCTTTCTGTTGCAAATGGCTCTATACTGCAGACCCACAGTATAAATGTTTCCCTCCCCAGTGGCCTATACAAAGCTGTGATTTTCTTCTGATTCTCTATTTTTAAAAAGTCTAAGACCATTCGTGTGTTTGTGTTTCTTTGTGTTGACTATAGGTTTTGATGTTGTTGCCAGTTCCCTTCTCACACTGTCAAATTTTGTTTTATGTTCCCTTATTCTTTCAACCATTTCAGGGGCGAAAATGCTAATTACCATGGGCTTAATAGCAGTTCTGAACTGCACCAGAACACCAGGTTCTCGCAAATACCTGTCACTGCAGAAGTTTTCAATTACCATAATTCCATTCCTAATTCAAATTACCATAATTGCCCTCCATTAATACAACTTTCTTAAAGCTGAAACATCAAAGAAGAAGCTGGCACTCACATTAGCTTAGTTGACTACCTGCAAAAATAAACAGCATCTGTCCATTTTGCAGATAGGATGGTGTTAGCCTGAAAAAATAGATGTATCAGTGTTCTCAGTTTATAATACCTATCATATTATATTTTAACTATTTGGTCAACATATGTAAAACCTGAAAACCATCCATATATCTTCCTTCCTCTTTTTTCTATTCTGGATGAGGGGTTATAACTGTCCTGATTGTTTCAGCATTTACCACAACAAAATTCAGCCTATCTACTCCTTAACTAACCTAGTTCTTATAAATCCATCTATTTGCATAAAAAGCAGTTTTGTTGCCCTACAATTAACTGCATCACCTCCAATGATCCTTGTTTTTCTGAGCAAGTCATGCTTGCTTTTCTCACTTACTGGTGTAGAACAAGATCACTTCCTAGAATTAGCTGGTTTCAATATTAGTGCTATGCCTTCTCCAGGCTGTCCCTGGCATTTTGTCAGGAAGCCAAATTTTTTTAAATTTGAAACACAGACAATATTTGTACTTGAACTGCGAGAAATCACTAGAGGAAAGCAGGCAAAACAAAAGGTCCTGTCATTAGTTGGATGATTAGAGTATACGGTTCCAGGGAAGCAAGTATACGACCCTTTAAATCAACAAGTGAAAGAGTGAAGTATTCTTCAATAAATCTAATTCATTAAATGATAGATTTCAAAAAACGTCTAAACAGGCCCTATAATAAGTTTATTTTAAATTCTCAGCAAATGATCAAAGTCATTGATAACTCTCAGTCCTGCAGAGTCTCTGTGGTATCCAGCAGTTTAAGTCAGCCATTCAAGAGCCACAGTAGCTTTGAAGGTTGATAATTCTGTGACTGCAAATGCCATAGGCACCTTTAGGAATTAGCTCCAGGCTGTAGCAATGTAGAACTCTTTATGGAAGATAGAAAACAGAGAATAGTCCAATTTGTTGGAAGATTTGAAAGAGTTCAGAATGAGAGTTCACCTAATTACCTACATCCAATCAACAGAGAGGTTCAGCAGGTGAAGTCACAGGTTACAGCTAATCCCTGGAGGCATATCTCACTTTGTGTGCCTCTAAATATTTTAGCATATATGTAGGTTATCACTGCCTTTGCAACTCAACTTTAGGTAGAAAATAAACCTCATAGGTACCAAAGACTTTGCGATAGCAGATTTCTTTCAGTGAGAAGCAATCTCAGGATAATTGGAAATGATCTGCAGACAAGTAAAAAACAAAGCTGCCAGAGAATTTGTGGGAGAGCACATTGCTAGACCTTCATATTGCTGAGGGACTACACCAAAATTAACTGAAACATGTCCTCCTGATTTGGAAGGTCAACAGTACTCAGCAGTACTACTGTAGCTCAGACTCTCACAACCCTCCGATGTTGCAGGCAGCCTCCTGAATTATCCCTCCTCCCCGGTTACTCCCCAGGCCACATCTGATGTCATCCGCCAGCAATACATAATATTCAGGCTCTGAACTCTAGTCTGATCTCAACCACTTTCCAGTCATATGATAGAGAAATTGCTTAGGAAGAGAGAGGTATATTTCAATGGTTTCAAAAATAAAATAAAGAAATAAATAAATAACTGCTCTACTAAACTCATGGAATTATAACAAAGCTCAAATGAATTAAAATACTTTGTTGTATGTAAAACATTATACACATATCAGGTGTTATTAAATTTTAAGATGTATTTCCTTTAAGTGGCATAGCATAGCAGTGAAAAGCACAGACGTGGAGTCAGACTGCCAACTATTAGCTATATGACCTTGACCACAAAACACTTGTGCCTCAGTTTCTCCTCCATAAGATAATAATAATTATAATTATGGACTTACCATAAGGACTAAATGAGATATTATATAAAGCACTTCAAATAATACCTGACCCAGAGTGTTGTATTTGTTATTATCATTATTATGATATTATTCTCCAGCTCAAAATTCTGTTGTGATTTCCCTGCTTTGCATTCACAGTTGTCTATAATCTTACTTCTCCTCCACTTTCTTTCTACTCCCAAGCACAGACTAGCTCTGCTCTGGCTAGACCAGTCTTCCTGGGGTCCCACATTTAATCCTGAATCTGCACCTTATTCACTTAGCATCACTTATCTGAAATGCTCTTTTCTCTGTGATCTTTCCATTAATCAAATTCCTGTTCCAGTCCTACCTCCCCAACCACTTAAGCCATGCCCCTCACCTTCTCTGAATTACAATGGCAGCTTTAATGCAGACTGTTCACCCAGAATTTTAATCATGTACATCCTCATACTGCTGCTGATACTGTTCAACAGCATCTTCCCCTTCCAAGAAATGTTCCCTCAAACATGGTAGCTCTGAAGTCTGAGGCCCACTTCCTTGGCCATCTGACTCTCACAGCTGGTTAGTCCCTCCTTGAAGTACTTCACACTGGATGGAGGGGAAGAAGAGCCCTCTCGTCTCTGGCACTAAACTGTATTAGTGTGAGCCCAGAGCTGCTAATAGCCATGGCCCCAACTCCATGGAAAGGTTACTGTGAGAAAATAAAGGAAGCACAGAGAGAAACAAAGATGAGGGATGTGAAGCGGAAATGTGGATGCTCTACTTCCTGCTTCAAAATGTCCCTGAAGCTAGTTCTACCCACTGTTCCAAGTCCTTGGCTATTGAGTTATATATGTCAATAAGGTCCCCTCTTGTGCTTTTCACTTGTTTAACCGTTAATAGTCTGGCATGGATACTGGAAAACATATCTTTTTCTTGTTGACAGGCCTCTGTCCCACAGCCAGGCTATTTTCAGCTTTAATTATGTGACTTGTCCTTGTTCATTATCCATATACCATTGAAGAGTAACAAAAGTAAGTGATTCATTGCTGACACATGGCATTTCTTGAACAGCCATTAATTAGCAAAATAGCACTTGAACATAAATTGTTAAGGAGTGTCAGCAAATAAAACCGTAATCAGAATTTTTTTTCTCCCTTCTTGTGTATGCACCTTTGTGAATTGCACTAGGCAATTTCCAACTTTAATTTAGAGCTTATCAGGGAAACCAAGTATTACATTAATCTTTCAGAACTCAGTCTAAGTGTGCTTGACCCTCTCTATTCTCTCTTTCAGAAACAAGAGATGACCCAATCCACACACAATCATCTTCTCTGCCCTGCTGAGAGTCTCAGACCCTTGCGTGGAAGGACTTGAGCTTGGTCTCATTTTTAAGGCATTTTAATAAATAGCAACTGAGCAACTGCTATGGACCAGTCCCAGTGCAGGTAAAGGGAAATACAAGAGTAAACAGTAAAATTTATGCCTGAACACCCATTGTAAGCTTCTCTCCCCGCACCCATGTATTTCAGACTTCACCAATTAGGTGTGTTTCAACTTCCATCTGCTAGTATCTGCATCTCTAAACTTGAGGAATTCTTCCAGAAAACCACTCCTTACAGGTCAGAATTCACAGGAAAAGGAAATTAACACCTCCTTATGTCTCTTCAGCCTCCTGTACCTTGCCTTCTACAGCCCCCAAGCAATGATGGATAGGAGTGGGTATGGAAACACTGGAGAGGCAGAATGCTGAGACACAGGAGTGGCCCATTATTACCCACTTGATAATGGACAATGTATTGGCCTCCTCCTTGCACTATTACTTTTCTACATCCCTGTCAGTATTTTCTGTTTATCTCCCCTTGAAAGAGAAAAAAGAAGAAAAGAAATTACTTGCATTCCAATTTTTGCTTCACTGTCTGCTTTCAGGGCAATCCAAACTAACACAATACCCTTAAAGAACTTGTACTCTGGCTGGGAGTAGCAGCTCATGCCTGTAATCCCAGCACTTTGGGAGGCCAAGGCAGGTGGATCACCTGAGGTCAGTAGTTCAAGACCAGCCTGGCCAATATGGCGAAACCCTGTCTCTACTAAAAAACAGAAAAATTAGTCAGGCGTGGTGGCATGCACCTGCAAGCTCAGCTACTGGGGAGGCTGAGGCAGGAGAATTGCCTGAACTCTGGAGGTGGAGGATGCCATGAGCTGAGATCACACCACTGCACTCTAACCTGGGCAGCGAGAGCAAAACTCCATCTCAAAAAAAAAGAAAAGAACAAGAAAAAAAAGAACTTATAGTCTAATGGGGAAGACCGCCTTGCAAATAATACTCCTTTAATAAAGGAATGAAGACTGTGGGAACACAGAAAAATAGTAGTTTCTATTCCTCAAGACTCTGAAAGGAACCAGAGAGAATCCTGTCACAGAATTCACACTAAATGAAAATCAGATAAACAGGGTCTTCAACAAGGGATGCTTCAAGTCTATCTTTTATAACCGCTGCTATTGATACCCAGCTCCCTTATGCCATATTGGTCTCCTTTCCCTGTGACCTGGATAGGGCCTTATTAACTCTGTATCCTAAGGGTCTTTTAAGTGGCAGATTTTCCACTGAATTCATTTAAATAATAATTATTTAGTCATATTCTAATATGATGCTTCCTTAGGATACAATATCCTAAATATCAGACCTAACACGACTAGTTTAGCAAAGGATTTTAATCTCCTTCTTTACTTTTCAAATCAGGATACTTTTATTCTAAATCACTAAATTCTAGCTGCATTTTCAAATGGGACTTAATTGTTCACATTGTGTCTCAGACTGGATTCTCTGGGACACTGACTCTGTGATGGAATTTCATTTCAGGCACAGGTTGTGCTTTGGGGAAGAAGGAAGTAGGATTGAGTAGAAAAAGAAGTCACACTGCAAAGCAAGCGAATGCTAGAGGAAGATCTGAAGCAAGCAAGGATTGTCATTTGTCCTGTGTTTGGCCAAAATGGGCAAGCCTAGATGAGTCATTGGATATGGGCTGCCCAGGAAACTGGCCTTTGGTGGGCAGGTGGTTCTCTTCTGCTGTGACAGTACCTCTAAGGTGTCTTCTGAGAGCACTCCCACCAACTGGGGCAACAAGCCCTTCCTTGAAAGGGAATCTAGTCAGGCATCCCCAAACTACGGCCCCAGGGGCCACATGCGGCTCCCTGAGGCCATTTATCCGCCCCCCCCACCCGCCGCACTTCAGGAAGGGGCACCTCTTTCATTGGTGGTCAGTGAGAGGAGCACAGTATGTGGTGGCCCTCCAACGTTCTGAGGGACAGTGAACTGGCCCCCTGTGTATAAAGTTTGGGGACGCCTGATCTAGATGGTGCATTCATGAGTATTCATTATACACTGAGATCTGCCTAATTTCTCAGCCCCATGTTTATCTTCACAGGGGCATATTTAAAAAGTTATAGGTTAGAAAGTTATATAGTATCATCGACTCCCCAGAGTTGCTTCCCTTCCCCTCCTCTTAAAATTCCCAAAGCTTTTGCCAAGATGTCCTAGCTCCACAAATATTTTTTGGTAGGCCATAGGCTGGCTCTTATCAGCTGAACTAGTAAAGTGTAAGATTGGAATTTAATGCCATAAATAAGCAAATTTAGGGTTAAGATTAGTCTCAGGCTGGGATATGGAATCAGATGGCCCAGCAGACTCAGGCCTATCAGGTTTATTTTATTTTATTTTATTTTTTGAGACAGAGTTTCGCTGTTGTTACCCAGGCTGGAGTGCAATGGTGTGATCTCGGCTCACCGCAACCTCCGCCTCTGGGGTTCAGGCAATTCTGCCTCAGCTTCCTGAGTAGCTGGGATTACAGGCACGTGCCACTATGCCCAGCTAATTTTTTGTATTTTTAATAGAGACGGGGTTTCATCACGTTGACCACAATGGTCTCGATCTTTTGACCTCGTGATCCACCCGCCTCGGCCTCCCAAAGTGCTGGGATTACAGGCTTGAGCCACCGCGCCTGGCCTCAGGCCTGTCAGGTTTAGATCATCCACGACAAACAGGTTATTTGAGTATTCGATGAACCTGTCAAATTCCTGGCATTTCTCTGTGTCCTGGGAGCCCAATCCTTCTACCACATTTGGAGAGTCTCTGTATGACTGAACCAGTCTGGCTTGAAAGAAAGCTCCTCTGAGGTGACTATAGGTTTAAGCATGTCCCTCTGTCGCCCTCCTAATGCCTTACTCTAAGCCCTGCTATTATCTGAAGGGCAGCAGGGCAGGAGGGCACCCACACTGCATAACACTGGGATGTGAATTTAGCTTGTCCAGATACCTAAATATACCTGAGGGCTATGAAAAGCATAATTTGCACCAAGTCTCTGCATTCCCGATTGAGTTCATTTTGCTTGATTACTGCTTTCTAAAGATTCCTGGTGTTTCATTGAGAGGCCCTTGCTTTAAGCAAAGATTCAGACAGGAAGAGGCAGAAAGAAAGAATCTATGTATTTAACAACACATTTTGAAATTTTAAACAATCTAAACAAAATAGGCTATCGTTATAACTAATAATGCTTTTGGTTTAGAAAGGAATTTTGCCTCTAATTCAAAGTGAAAAATTACAGATGCATTTTTCCTTTTTTTTTTTTAGATGAAGTCTCACTCTGTCACCAGGCTGGAGTGCAGTGGTGCAATCTCAGCTCACTGCAAACTGCCCCCCACCCCGGGTCCAAGCAATTCCCCTGCCTCAGCCTCCTGAGTAGCTGGGACTACAGGCATATACCACCACACCTGGCTACTTTTTTGTATTTTAGTAGTGACAGGGTTTCACCATGTTGGCCAGGATGGTTTCTATTTCCTGACCTCATAATCTGCTTGCATCGGCCTCCCAAAGTGCTGGGATTACAGGCATGAGCCACCGCGCCCAGCCGTATTTACTATTTTCCAGGGTTCCCACCCTGGACCATTTCAAATTCATGTTTTTCTCAGCCTGTTCTGTCTTTACCAAAACAGTGAAACAAAACAAACATAAAGATAATAGCACAATAACAAAGAGACATGAATAATTGGAATGTCTCTTCAGTCAGAAGCATTTTTGCTTCTATTTAAAGAATTACACTATGATAAATATTATTACCTTCAATATCAATGGAATGAAGGATCTGCCAAATCTAACACAATGCCAGGAAAATCTATATTGTATTTACAGATTTCAGATGGAAAGAACCAGCATTCATAGCACAAAGCATTTGTATTCTCTTTTCTCCACTCACCCCTCAATTCCCTTCCAGAATCAAAACTATTTACATGAGTTATTGGCAGAAAGCTTCTTGTTCTTAGAGCTGATGTTGTAATCACCAAACAGAATACTTTGAGGATTGTGCATCAGCCATCCTTAAAACCAAGACTCAAAGCAACCACTCACCCTGTGTCTAATGCTTCATTCCTTTCATGCTGTTCTCCCCGGAAGAGCTAAGTTATTATTGAAATATAATCACCCCACCTATATTGCAAGCAGACAACCTGAGTAGATCAAATGGATTTGTAAACATTTATTGGCTGTTTTGGTAACACTGTATAATGTAATCATACACTTCGAACTCTGCCTTCATTAGCCGTGCATGCAAAATTCCCCAGGTCAGTATTTACATTTCAGCAGCTTATTAAGCTTCTAGATGCTGTGATTCAATCAGCTTCATAGAATCCACTTTGGTATGGCTATGCTGACACAGACATGATGGAGGGCAAATAGATTCAAATTAGTCGGACTGCAGTCACACTAGCACACCACTTTACCCTTCATTTACTTCTGAATTTGGATACATCCCATGCAGCTTTATTTGGATCCAGAAGACCCAGAATGTGCCTTCCAATGAATTTAGCAGCCAAAATGGTTCATGGCTATGCAGAGGAAAGTATGAGGGAATCTAATTGTTAAGGACTTAGCTTTCATCAATTTTTGGACTGATATAACCCTACCATTTATGTGAGGGGGTCAGTGACCCAGCTATGATTTAATAAATGGAAACAAGTCTTTCACTTTGAGAGAATAACTGGGTCCTGATCACAAATAAGTCTTGGAGAGGTAAGTACAATCAGGAGAAAGACAGGTCATTTTCATTTCAAGGGGTCTATTCTTCTCCTGATCCCAAAGGGACTAGCAAGCAGTAACTTTCAGAAATCTTTATTTCTTTGTCTTCTCCTTCGGAGAAGTAGAAGGGATGTCCACAGAAGATTAATAACTATGACAACAACAAACCCACCACAGTGATTGGGTTGGACCCATTGGGAGCTTCTCTCATGCTATACTTTGCTGACCTTCTGGTAAACATTTATTAATGGTAACAAAACCTATAACCAGCTAGGAATAAGACAGTTCATATTAGTGGCCAAAAAAAGGAATATAAAGAGTAATAATAGCTGCAATCTGAGAAGTAACAAAGAGACATAGTATTAAGTAACATCTGAGTAATTATTATGTGGTATAAATTGTGCATTTTCTCATTTAATCCTCATAACAAGCCTTACACAGTATTATTTTTGCCTCTGCTTTATATATGTAGGGACTGAGGCACAAGGAAATTCAGCAGTCTGCCAAGGGCCCTACAGTCTAAGTAATACAATTAGATTTTAGCCCTGACAATCTAACTTTAAAGACAGATTTCTTAACCATTATTTAAAGAAAGAACTACCCATTGATATATTTGATGAATCTTTAATATCTTTTGAGAAAAAACCATTGTAAAGAGTCAATAAATATAAGCTCTTTCATATCTTTACTATCTATAGAAATATCTGTGTGTCCGGATACTTTCCTGGGATTTCTGAAACATTATACCCCTTCAGAATGTATCTTGTTAAAGATATATCATTGGTGTTAATATTAGAATCAACATAAAAATCAAAGTGATAGCTATTGAATGGTTTTCAGAAAATGCAGAGTCTTTGAATTGTCGTCTTGAGCCTGAACTCTAGATTTCCATACTTGTCTTAAAATATGATAATGTGGATTTTTCCACTGAAACATTTGTTTCACTAGATTTAAGTCTACATAAATATTAACCTAAAAAACAGAGTCTGAGTCTGTATCTACATGAAACCATTAAATTTCTTGGCCAATTATCACTAAGAATTCCAAATGCTAATAAGAGAGAGAGAGAGGAAGGCTGGTATTCATCAGATTTTCTTGATATATATATAGCTGAGTTGAAGCATAACAAGATGAAATCAACTGACAGGTTATGTATTTAAGGGGAAAAAAATTCAAACTGTACATAGTCAATCCTTACCTGCTAGTCACCATATCAAAATCCAAGAACAAAACATGAATCTTTATGCCTAAAGATTCTCAGTGTGAGATGCTGCTGTCACAGTTACCCTCTGCGATATAACAAGTATTCTAAAAATTAGTGGTATGGCTATGCTGACACAGCATGGAGGGCAAATAGATTCAAATTAGTCAGACTGTAGTCACACTAGCACACCACTTTACCTTCCATTTCCTTCTGAATTTGGATACATACAAATGGAATTTTATTGGTTATTGGAAAAAAAATTAATGGTTTAAAGCAACAATAATTTTTTTTAACAGAGTCTTGCTCTGTTGCCCAGGCTGGAGTGCAATAATGTGATCTTGGCTCACTGCAACATCTACCTCCCAGGTTCAAGTGATTCTCCTGCCTCAGCCTCCCAAACAGCTAGGATTACAGGCATCCACCACCATGCCCAACTAATTTTTGTAGTTTTAGTAGAGATGGCATTTCACCATGTTGATCAGGTTGGTCTTGAACTCCTAATCTCAGGTTATGCACCTGCCTCGGCCTCCCAAATTGCTAGAATTACAGGCATGAGCCACCGCGTCCAGCCAGTGATTTCTTCTTTCTTACATTTTTGTGGGTTTTGACTCAACAGTTGCTCTGCTGGTTTTGCCTAAGCTTACTCATGCATGAGCAAGGCAGTCGGCTGCCTGGGAGGTGCAAGATGGCCTCACTCACATGTCTGGCAGTTAGTTCTAACTGTTGGCTGGGGCCTCTACATGGTCTCATCCTCCAGTGACTAGACCATCTTCTGTACAAGACGATCTCAGGAAAACATATCGAGAGAGGAGATAAAAAGGTATATGGCCTTTTGAAACCTAGACTCTGAGACACAACATAACTTTTACCAAATTCTATTGGTCAAAGCAAAACAAATCTGGCCCAATTTTAAAGAAATAAAACAAAAGGTTTGACCTTTAAATTATCAAAACAGCAAAGTTACATTGCCAAAGAGCATGTGTTTTGAATGAGAAGAAATTGTGGCCATAAATAATTACCACAACCACAAAAGATGTTTAAAAAGTCATTCAGATTGACCACATCAATGTCAACATTTCAAGGTCCTAGCTGTGATATTATACTAGAGTTTTGCAAGATTTGACTATTGGAGGAAACGGGGTAAAGACTACATGAGCTCTCTCTGTATTATTCCTTATAACTTCATGTAAGTCTGTAATTATTTCACAATTAAAAGTTTAATTTTTAAACAGTCAACCAGAAAGAATCTCATTATAAAAAGTAATGTATGCTGAGTGCAGTGGCTCAAGCCTATAATCCTAGCACCACAGAAGGCTGAGGCAGGAGGATAGCTTGAGCTCAGGAGTTTGAGACCAGCCTGTGAGTCATAGTGAGACCTCATCTCCATAAAATAAAAACTAAATAAAGTATTGTGAATGAAACAGAATTTATTATCATGACATTTTATCAATTTGAGGTGAGGTCACATGTAAAATAACAAACGCAGTGCATCCAACCATTTATTCAATGACTATTTTTTGACTGCCTACCAACGGCCTAATACTCTTCTAGTCATTTGGTAAAAGGCTTAAAACTGCTTTCCTCATAAAGCATTACCTTCTAGTATTTAATTCTGAAGTCTGTGACAAACCACAAAAAGGAATGAAAGTGAAGGTCCTGGAGCTGACAATAAAATAGTCAATGAAGATCAAGTGCAGTGGCTATACCTGTAATCCCAGCACTTAGGAGGATGAGGTAGGAGGATTACTTGAGGAGAGGAGTTCAAGACCACCCTGGGCAACATATCGAGACATTGTCTCTACAAAAGAATCAAAGCATTAGCCAGACATGGTGTTACATACCTGTAGTCCCAGCTACTCAGGAGACCGAGGTGGGAGAATCACTTGATCCCAGGAGGTCGAGGCTGCGGTGAGCCTAAATCAAAGCACAGAACTCCAGCCTGGGAGACAGAGCAAAACCCTGTCTAAAGAAAAAAAAAAAGTAAATGACCTCTATTCCAGAACTTGAAGGCCTTCCAGGAAAGATCTTCTGTTTCTAAAATTATGAAGTGACTCTCTAGGCTAGTGCTCTTTCTCTATCTCCTGATTCCTATTATCAGAAGCAGAGGACATCCCATAGACACCTCAGGTGAAACTACTGAAAACTGAGCTTCTTAGCTCTCTTCTCCACTGCCCCTTACCCACCTGCCAGACACAATCTGACTGTTCAAACTGGACAAGGATGATGTAGTATGCACCATTAACTGTATTTACCTGGCATCGATTTATCTTTTTCTTTTGAGAAAGCCACCACTTCCTTACTCTTGGTACATGTGGGTTGATAGAGGACAATCCTAACTCACGTATGAAGGTGGGCATATGATCCAGTAGTAAGCTAAACAGTGTCTTTGGTAATGGACAGACAGATAATCTAATTGGCCAATAAGGGTCAGGCCCAGGAGTTTTGTTAGCACTCTTTTCTGCTGTGCTGTTAAGTGGGCAAGATGTGAGCTAGAAGTTACTGACTGTATTTTGCCAGTGTGGATGACAGGCTAGCCTGAAAACAATAGAAGCAAAAGGAAAATCAAGTAGGGAGGTGATGAGAGGCTAGGTCTTGGTGACAATATTTGAGGCTCTGTAGTCACCTATATCCCAGATCTTTCCTCAGACTTTTTTGTTACATAAGCAAATAAAATTCTATTTTGGCTTAAGCTACATTGAGCTGGGCTATTCTTTATTCATGAGCAAAAGAGTTCTAACTAGTACAAAGAAAGAAGATGCAAAGGACCTGGAAGTACCTTGGGGAAAAGCAAGATGGAGCACTGGACAGAACAACAACCAATTTTTGAGAAAAGGAATGAAAACTGAGTTACTGTGTGCTTCCTTTTTTGCCATCTTTGGCATCTGAGCTAAAAAGCTAGCTTAGCATTCAATAGGGAGAGGCAGTAGCACTGGTATCAGAATTTGATATAGACACTCAGGATTCTATTATGAAATGATCTTCATAACTGAGGAAGAAACAATCTCATTGCCCAAACTTGACATAATTGTTAAAGATTTTCTTCTAGTGATAGCAAAATAAAAGAGGAGCATCTTTGTGGTTACTGAGGATAAAGGAAATAAATAATAGTACATGATTACCCAAAACATCAGACCAGATGTTCTTGGCACAAATATTTAAGGTGCAAATGCTGGATTAGAGAAACAAATGTTCTGCTAAGTATATCAGAGTTCTGCAGATAAGTAGAACCAATAGGGTGTGTGTGTGTGTGTGTGTGTGTGTGTGTGTGTGTGTGTGTGTGTGTGTAGAGAGAGAGAGGCAAAGATTTATTTTAGGGCGTTAGCTCACATGATTACAGAGGCTGACAAGCTCAAAATCTGCAGAGTGAGCCATCACACTGGAGACCCAATGAGATGCCAATGCAGCAGATCAAGTCCAAAAGCCATCTGCTGGCAGAAAGCCCTCTTGCTCAGGGAAAGTCAATCTTCTGTTCTATTCAGGCCTTCAACTGATTAGATGAGGCCCAACAACATTATGAAGGGCAGTCTGCTTTACTCAAATTCCACTGATTTCAATGTTAATCTCATACAAAAACACCCTCACAGAAACATCCAGAGTAATGTTTGACTATATATCTGAGACCTGCAGTCCAGCCAAGGTGACATATAAAATTAAAAAGTTAATCATCACACTGAGTATAGGAACAACAAGTCTTAGCAAATTTCTTCATGTCAGCAACTGATTTTATTTTCTGCCTTACAAAATCCAGATCTACAGGAAAATATCCTACCAGCATGCTATCACTGACTTCCAAGTCTGAAAGATACAGAAAGTAGAGTTGAATATAATAGAAAGAGCATTGTCTCAGAAATGAGGGGACCTGAGTTCTAGTTGCAGGTTTGGTGCTAACTTAACCAAGTCATGTCACCAAGCTGGATTTCAGCTTCATCTCTAAGGTGAGGAGGGGGATGGTAGCAACTAGAGACCTCTATGGTACCTTCTAACTCCAACATTCAATTATGAGGTGGTTTTAATCTCCTCTCTCATCTAGGACCACCAACCTCGTTCCTTCCTAGGATCTCTACAGTCTATATTTATAACACTTGCTTCAAATGCCAAATTGGATATTGTTCTCTTTTCCAGCTCCAACCTTTATGCTATTTAAATAAAAGTAGGACATGTGCTGCTGAGAATGGCAATAACAGGGGTCCGTGGGTGTTGGCAGCAGCCTAGCCAAGGTGACACTGCACTGCTAGAGACAGCCCACACTAAAGGATTTTCTCAGTTATATCAGGTGGACATTTTGCTTTTCCAATGGAAAATAATTTAGATCTAAAAGACAGAACTGGTGACAAAAACATCTCCTAGTCTGTCCTTCAGAGCTGATATGTTCTTCGGAAATTTCTGCTCTGAAAAGGTATTTCAAGATAATCAAGAAAGATTTGAAGGCAATAACGTCAACAAGATGATGGAACAGGAGGTATCCCCCTCTATTCCCCCACAGCAATAATAGTTTCATAGCCATCCATGAACAAAAGTATCTTTGTGTTGGGATTCATGTAGGATGTTGTGAAACTCTGGTGGAACCTAGTGCTGAGAAGGACCACTTTGAAAGCGCAGACCCATGTTCAGGTGGCAGATTCACCAACTGTGTGAGTTCCTGGCTCCAGACCTAGAAAAAGCCTCATTCTCTTGTGGATGCAGCTGCAATCTTATTTGGCCTTGATCTGGCCACCAGAACCCTCCTCCAGAAACCCAGAAACAGCCACGCCTACTAAAGCTTTGCATGTCAGACCTGACAACCTCAGTCCTGGCTAGGACCCTGAAGTGACCCTGTGCTTAAGCTCCAGCCCCTCTCAGCTATAGTCTGAGACCAATCCTGCTTATATAGGGAATGGAAAAGATATATACCCATCTGTATCCCTGCAGGCAGGCCTGCTGACTGCAGCCCCATAGCAGATCCAAAAGAGCCTATAATTAGCTCTCTCAGCTACCATTTGAGAACAGTCCTGCCCATCCAGGGAACCACCAAGAAATATGCTCATCAGTAACCCCAGAGGCAGGCCTGAAGACCTCAGTCTTGCCTACAGCCCCTTACTCAGCCCTGTAACTCAGTCCCAGCCCCTCTTAGCCATAGTCCAGGGCCAGTTCTGCTTGCCTAGGGACTCACCTAGTGACCCAGTTGACCGCCCTTGAAAGGGGTCAAGACCAAGAAAGCTACATTGTCAGTGCACCTAGTGTCATCTGTGGTCCTTCATCCTAGCACCAGTCCTACTGACCAAGGTCTAAGAGGCAGTCCAGTTCACCCAAGTACCAGACAGGAATTATGCTAAATCCAGTCATCTCTGATAACAGGCCCACCAACCACAGACTCCACTGCAAACCCAACAGGAGCCACGTGACCCTGCTCCAGCTCCATTCAACCACAATTCCAGGGGCAATCCCATCAGCCCAGGGACCCAACAGAAGGTCTTTACCTGCTAAAAGTCTGTAAAACTGGAAGAGACATTTGCTCCTTCAAATACAGATACACAGATTGTAAGAAACCTGTCAAACACGACACCACCAAAGGAAACTAATAAATCTTCAGTAACTGACCCCAAGAAATAGAGATATACGAGTTATCTGAAAAAGAATTTAAATAAGCATCTTAAAGAAGCTCAATGAGACGCAAGAGAACACAGATGGACAACTAAAACGAATTAGGGAAACAATGAATGAACAAAATGAAAAGTGTAACAACGAACTAGAAACCATTCAAACAAACCAAACAGACATTGTGGAGCTGAAGAACACATGAACAGAAGTGAAAAATTTAATAAATACCTTGAACAGCAGAATTGATCTGAAGAAGAAAGAATTAAGAACTCAAAAACAGGTAATTTGAAATTAGCAAATTAAAGGAACAAAAAGAAAAAAGAATGAAAAAGGGTAAAAAAAATTTAGGCGTCTATGGAATATCATCAAGCATACAAATATATGAATTTTGGGAATTCCATCAGGGAAAGAAAGAAAAAGGCAGAAAGTGGTTTAAAGAAATAATGGCTAAAAACTTCACAATTCTTGGGAGGAATCTAAACATCGAAGTTCGTGACACTCAAAGGACTCAAAGCAATATTAATGCAAAGAAGAACTCTGCAAGACAAATTACGGTCAAATTGTCAAAAGTCAAAGACAAAAAGAAAATCTTGAATGCAGCAAGAGAAAAGAAACTTATCACAAATAAGGAAACCACATGCTATCGGCAGACTTCTGAGCAGACACCTTCCAGACCAGGAGGAAGTAGGATAATCAAAGTACTATAAGAAAAAAAACTTGCCAACCAACTCACAATTTAAGAATAATTTCTTATTTTTAATAAAATATCAAGCGTTCAGAACAAGAAATTACTCCAAGTACATGCTGTGGGCTCCTCCTACTCTCAAAACTAAGTTCCTTCTCACAGGGTAAATGGAGAGGTTGATAAATCTCAAAGTCATACTTACACATAAACTGCAAGGAAGCCTTGGAAGTAGAAGGTCATGAGTTTCCATAGCAGAGGACAGGAGTGTGCTAAAGAAGTCCTGGTGTTTGGAAACTCAGAATACATTTAAGTTGTGACTTTAAAATAATCATATTAACTGTAGAGTACTTTTATATCCTTCTTCCAGCAATAGATTCCTGTTTTTGACTCTTAACCTCCCCCCTGATTCTTAGTCCATGCATTTTGGATGGAACCGAGACTCCATGGGAAAGCACATGCCCCCAAACTACATCAAACATCACATTGCACTCCCTTAGCCTCAGAGATGGTTTAACTGTTTGCATATAGTCTAGGTCTTAAGACTTCTCTGGGAGCTAAAGAAATGATGCTCTCTGCTCCTAAGTGACTTCAGCCTGCAAGGATGTAACAGTCACTAGTACCCGCACAGGAAGACCTGTCTGAGAATGGAGACAACAAATAGGAAGTAGGTCCCAGAGACAAGAAGAGAGAAGCTAGATCCTGATTGTACTGGTTGAGTTTCTCTGTCCACTTAATATTTGAAAGCAGAAGATATCCACTACAGTTACCTTTGAACAAGTATAAATATTGGAATACAGAAAAGCATTTTGATTGTTCAGAATTTATCAGATTTTTAAAATTTTTTAAAAGAGATGTATTCCTTATATGAAAGATTCTAACTAGAACTCATAGGCTATTAGAGGATTCAGGTTGTCCATAAAACCCCTGACAATAAACACAAAATTTATGTATATAACCATATAGGGATTTGAAGGAAGTGAATCTATGCTTTTATTATAATCTCAGAGGAGTCCACAATGCAAGAAAGGGTTGAGAATCAGTGCCTAGACTAGAAGGTGGTTTGATGACTAATAAATTCATCTGGGCACAGTGGCTTATATCTGTAATCTCAGTACTTTGGGAGGCTGAAGCAGGAAGATCACTTGAGCCCAGGAGTTTGACACCAGTCTGGGCAACACAGTAAGATCCTATCTCTACAAATAAAATAAAATAAAGTTACCCTGGCGTGGTGGTGAACACCTCCAGTTCCAGCTACTCAGGAGGCTGAACAGGAGAATTACTGGAGCCCAGAAGTTAGAGGTCGCAGCAAGCTATGATTGTGCCACTGTACTTCAGCCTTGGGACAGAGTGAGACTGTCCCTTAAAAAAAAAATCCAACCTTTGAAATAACTAAAAGTAAAACATGCACAATAGGCCAAGTGGTTATCTCTAGAGATAAGAGCAAATTTTTCTTTGTATCTTTTCTGCATTTTATCAGTTTATGATAAATATGAATTACATCATCATATAAAAGATTAATTTAATTAAAAATATCTACCTAGATCCGTGGGTCTACCGTAAAACTCCCAATCCCAACATAGCAATTAAGCCATTTCAAGCCACACTTAAGGCAATGGGCAGTACAAGAACATGAAGCATCAAAATTCAAAAGGCATAAAAACACACTCCAAGTAATCAGAAAATTTTATATTCTAAAATTTTGCAGTTCTCTCTTAAACACACTAATTGCCCAAACATTCAAGATATAAAAAGAGAAAAAGTAAGTAAAATGTGAATAACCACTCCTAAATCAACCCTGCTATCAAATTCTATTCTCATTCAAATGCTCCCCCAAGAGCTTTAAAACCTCAGTGGCGAATAGTGTCCTCCAGTAAAGTGCACCATTTTTTTCATTGCCAAAATATTAATAAAACTTAATTAACATAATTACTTAAAAGTAGTCACCACTGAGTGAGTCAGAGTGGGAAAAGACTCATCCTTGTTAGTAATAATTATCTCTGGGTAAATTATTACCTAACTACACTCTCCCTAAGACACCTTCTTCCAGAAGGCTTTTACAGAGAAACCAATGACCTATTAGGGTTTATTTTTGGGTCACAATCCACTTGCCACAGTCTATGTCAATCTAAAATGTTTTCCTTCCTATTCTTCCTTTTTTCCCAAATCTTCCTAGGATGTATTCATTTCTCTCTGCAACTAAAAAGTAACACCAATAATGACAGGTAGCACTAATGGAGTACTTAGCATAATATCTAGCATACAAAAAATACCTTTAGTCATTCGTCATCTATTGTTTTATTTACTCAAGAAATATTTACTGAGTGTTCACCACTTGCCAGTCACCATACTAGTTCTTAGTGTGTAATAGAGAAGAAAGCAAATACAGTTCTCTTTTCACATGGACTTCTCATTGCATGGGAGAGGAGTGATAAAGAATAAATGGAATAAATAAGTAAATTATATAGTATGTAAGGGAGTGACAATAAAAAGTAAAGCAGGGTTAAGACATTGGGAGTACAATGAATGGGAAGGTGGGGAGGAGTGGCAGGTACATGGTGAATTGTTAAATGGGTTCATCAGCATGGACTGCCTTAAGAAGGTATGATTTCAACAAAGATTTGAAGATGATTAAGTAAAATAAAACACGAAGGAAGAGCACTTTAGACTGAAGAAACTGTTAGTACAAAATCATAAATGACTTGTTCAAGGAACCCCAAGAAGGCTGCACAGATTGTGGCAGCATGAGAAAGGATGAGAGCAAAAGGTAATGAGGTTGGAGAAGTAAGGAGTGTACGGATTATGTACAGTCTTGTAGGTCTGTGTAAAGCACTTTACTTTTCTGAGAGAAATGGAATCTAATGCACAGTGTTAAAAGAGTGATATGATCTGACCTATGTCTTTAAAGATCTCTCTGGCAGGCTTAAGATTGCTGAGGGAAAAAAAAACTTGAGAGGGCAACGCTGGAAACAGTATACGTAACAAACTCAGATCAGGATGGTAGCAGCAAAAGTGGTGAGGAGTAGCTGGATTCAGGATGTTCTTTTCAGCTAGAGCCACGTGGATGTAATGTCTGAAAGAAAGAGGACATGTAGTCCCAGTTACTCGGCAGGCTGAGGCAGGAGAATCACTTGAACCCGAGAGGCGGAGGTTGTAGTGAGCCAAGATCACACCACTGCCCTCCAGCCTGGGAGACAAAGTGAAACTCCATCTCAAAAAAAGAAAAAAAAGAAAGAAAGAAAGAAAGAAAGAAAGAAAGAAAGAAAGAAAGAAAGAAAGAAAGAAAGAAAGAAAGAAAGAAAGAAAGAAAGAAAGAAAGAAAGAAAGAGAAAGAAAGAAAGAAAGAAAGAAAGAAAGAAAGAAAGAAAGAAAGAAAGAAAGAAAAGAAAGAGAGAGAGAGAAGAAAGAAAGAAAGGAAGGGGGAAAGAAAAGAAAGAAAGAAAGAAAGAAAGAAAGAAAGAAAGAAAGAAAGAAAGAAAGAAAGAAAGAAAGAAGGAAAGCGAGAAGGCAAGCAGGAAAGCAAGAAAGCAAGCAAGAAAGAAAAGTTGACTTTAAAGTCATTAAAGATGAAGTGTTTTGACCTTGGCAACTGCATAGAGTTGCCATCGATGAGATAGGGAAGGCAATGAATAAAGGAGGTTTGAGGAGGAGGATCAAGATTTCAATTTTTGAACATACTGATTTGGAGCTATCTAATAACCATGCAAATGGAGAGGTCTAATAGGCAAGTGGATATATGGGTCTGAAGTCTGGAAAAAGAGGTCTATACCAGAGATACATATTTAGTAATTAGCATATGAATGCTATTTAAAACTAAAAAGCTGACTGAGAAGAGAAGGCAGGAGAAGGAAGGGGAGGAGAGAAAAGGAGAAGAGAAGAGAGGGGAGGGCAGAAAATGAAGGCGAGCAAGGTCTGAGCCCTAAAATGCTTCAATAGTAAAAGCCCAGAGAGGAGAAAGAACCAGTAAAAGGATGAGAGGTCTGAGAAGAACAGAACTCAGGATTGGAGGTATGTGAAGTATTTAATCCCTGTAGCAGCCAGATACTATCATCATTTCTATTTTACAGATGAGAGAACCAAGGCACAGCAAAGTTATGCTGCCGAGGATCACACAGCCCTATAGCCTGGATTTCATTTAGATTTGTGTAACGCTGTAGTCCATACTCTAATCTAGAATGCTAACCTGCTACCTACCTAATCTTCAAAGCACATCTTTCCTCTAAAAATATTAGGTTTTTAATATGCCTCTCAAATAAATGCCCATTGTCAAACAGCCTATATACTTTAATGCTAAAATATTTGGATATCACTCTCCATTCTCCCATTGTTTGTTGCAGATCTTTCCTCTTTACACTCACAATTTTTTTCAATGTGCTCTCACTTCTTCAAGGTACATTTGATCCTCTTATAGCTCTTTCCAGTCTTCCTTGTAATTATAATCTTTTGACCTTCACATCACTTCTCAAGATACACCGAGGACTTGGAAGATGATGAGCTAATTTGATATCTATCTGGATGACTATCCAACAACCACTTTTGCACTGCTGGGACCTTACTCAGCCTAAGCACCAAGGATGCTAGTACTACGTTCTGTAAACACAACATCTTGATATCCTTGTCCCTCATTTAGCCTTCTCCATCATTTCCACCAAAGTCAGTGATGAACTTTTCAAAGACTTCCAAGTCCTGAACCCTTGATTTCCTTTTCTTTGGAAATCTTCTTAATTTCACTTTCTTCTCCACTGAGTTTCAGCTTCCAAGACAACAAAACCTTGTAGAGACCCTGCAGTGCAACTCCTCCTGTTCTCCTACACCTCAGCTGGTAAAGGGTGCTAGAGGAATCACACAACTACCCAGAATGCTACCAGCTATGGTTTCTAAGATCAAATGCACCTCCAGTATTGCTGGGCAATATTGTTTTCATATTGTCTTTGCTCGATTTTCTCCCCCATTCCCTGTGCAGTTGTTCTAAGCCTTCATCACTCTAAGCAATTCTCACCCACCCACTACTGCCACTAAGCACACTATCCCATTTCATATCAGCAGAAAACCTTATCCCCTCCTTATTTCAAAGAGAAAATAGAAGCCATCAGACACAAATTCCCTCTAGTTCCAAATTCCTGACCCCCAAAATTAATTAATTTGCAGCTGTACTTACTCCTCCTTCCTTTCTTTCTATCCCAGAGGAATAGATGTTACTTCTCTTCTCTAAGACTAATCCCTAGGCCCATGCTCTGGTTTCTATCACCTCTTACCTCTTCCCCAAGTCATGCTATATCATTGATCCCATCTTTCCTCTGTGTCTTAAGGCTTCATCTTATCCTTTGCTTTCTCCTGCAGCAAATAAACAGGTTCTAATGTGATAAGGTAAGCTAATTTATATGGACTTTTCTTCTGATGCTCTTTGGATCAGGAGTGCCTTCTCTTCTGTCTCTCCACTGGAATCCTACTGTTCTTAACAGACTTGGCTCAAAAATTCCCCTAGCTGAAATTCATTCTATTTGAATTTCCATAGTATTTTTGGCACCATTCTTAGGTCACTCGCCCCATGTACTATACTACAGTTTGTCCTTCCTTTGTTTGTATTTTTCTTTTTGTTAAGGAACACTTTTATGTAGTACTTACAGTGATTCAGATATTATTCTAAATGCATTTTAAAATATTAACTCATTTAATATATCAACAATTACAAATATTTGCTCATTTAAGTATTTGCATATACTTTGCTATATTTTATTACAAAGTCCTTGAAGGCAAAAATCATAACGATATCTCTTGGCCCTTCCAATTATACTCTTCCAGACTGGGCAGCCATTAATATGATAAGCATTTGATATATTTTTCAAGTGTGTAATGCATGGAAGTGACTTAGGCATCATACAGTCTTCCTACCAATGTCAAAATGCCATACTCTCACTAGTTCTGTAAAGTGAAAACATACCTTACATTGTCTTTTAGTTATGATTTATGGGAGAAAATATATACAGTCAGAATTACTTTTCAAAATCTCTTAGAAAGGTACCAAGTTTAAGTTCATCACATTATATTTTAGTAATCCTAGAATAACCAATGTTCCAGTATTGGAAGAGATTTCTCTTTCATTTACTAAATGCCAAGTGAGGTAATTGGTTTGCATTTAGAGAGCATGTTCTGAGACAATGATATAGCTTTACATCCTAGAAATTACTTTCAGCTGGTGAGATACACAATGAGAGACATGTGTAAACTGGCACTGAGCTATAGAACTGCAGATTTGTATTTCCTAGCCCACAATCACTGACAGCATATGCTTATCAAGTAAAATGGCAGGCAGGTAGAATTGCCCAAGTTGCTGGTGCAACCATTATCTCTTTGAATCTGAAGACATTAGTTTTAAGGCACATACTTTTATATACTATTAAAAAATTTTAAATGCCATCAATTAAACTATGTCATGCCACCAATTGTAAGAAGAATCCCAATTTTAGAAATGTTGACATCTGTATCTTAGAATGTATGTACAGTATTAATGTTTTTAAACAAATTGTAAGATTCTCAAGAACAAGAAATTTAATTCTGCATACCCTACAGAAATTTTCATACGATAGACAATACTTTTTGTTTAATTTAATCAACTATAGATAATATCCAGTTAAAAGTTTCCCAGTAGGTTAGGGACCCTCTCTCAATCTACAAAGAGTCATAATAAATTAGTAGCTTACTTAAATAAGTTCAGAAGAAATTCCAATCAAGCTGATAAGCAAATTCCTCCCTATTAGAAGTACAAAGCATAAAGTATTTTGATCCCCAAATATAAATAAGTATAATCTCATTAAGCTAAATTCTTAAAGCCATCTGGAATCATGAGTAAGAAGTTCCCCAAGAATTGCAGGTAGAGAAAAGAAGGTGAACAACTTGCCATATTTGGTACATTTACTCTTTATATAAG
The DNA here is from genome assembly GCF_048565385.1 of Saimiri boliviensis. Lineage (NCBI taxonomy): Eukaryota > Metazoa > Chordata > Mammalia > Primates > Cebidae > Saimiri > Saimiri boliviensis. Next base: position 59,954,654 of record NC_133455.1, read on the forward strand.
AAGTGCTGGAGTCAGGGAGCATTTATGTCCCTCTCTTTTCATTTCTGCTCTGCCTACAGGGATGTCTCCTGTCTATGCTTCCACCACTGTTTACTCCCTTACTAACTCATTTCCATTCTTCCCCTGACCACACACACACACACACACACACACACACACAAACACACAATTCCCTGGGACTGAACTAGGGAATGGAGGCTACAGGACACTAGCTAGAGACCGAGATAGATGCTGGATCAATTTCACAAGTGAACGCAATCACTGCAGTTAAATTAGAAATCCTAATTTGTAGCTTATGGCTGAATGGGTCAGACTGGGTCTGCCATGAAGGTCAACTATTAGGTGAGAAGGAATGGGAATCAGCTCTTGGGCTTCCAGGCATAAGTCTTGTGCTTCAGCATTTATTAGACAGGCCCATCAGGCAACTACTCGGATGTTATTTTCTACTTAAAATTAGTTCTCAGTGTCGGTTCCCCTATTTTGGAAATTCTAGGAAAGAGAGTGATAAATTACAGGATTTCAGCAATAAAATCTCACCACAAACCCTTAAAGTGAGCATCCTGTCTCCACCCACAGCCACCCCTACTGTTTTGGTGTTGCCCTATAGTTCTAACCATCTGGGTCCGCATCCATTTCAATTTGGTCCCCACTCCACCTCCTTTCCCCTCCCGTCCAATTGCTATGTATGGTAAGGAACAATTCCCTAGGCTTGTGATAATATGGTAACAGCCTTGACCTTTACACACAGAAAACATGTGAAAAACCAGCTGCATGCATCAAAGTCATTAAAGACCTCAAAAGAAACTTCATAAATGCAAGCATGGATCGATGGATGGTTGGATGGATGGATGGATGGATGGATGGATGGAAGAAAAAAAGGAAAGAAGGAAGGAAGGATAGATTCACAGAGAAAGACGAATTTGTGATGAAACAAGGAATAAGATAAAGAAACTGTGGAAATATAGACATCTATAGAAAAAATTAGAGAAATATTCAGAAAGTATATATGTATCTTCAATGGGTAAAGATTTGCATCAAACATTATTATTCCAAGTCTTAGATTTTCTTGCTAATGTTGCTGTATATATCATTAACTTTACACTATCTGGTGGGATAAATATCAAATACAGCATCTCATATTGCTTTATAGACATAGGCAAGACTTTGCTTTCTCTAGGATCCTAGACTTAAAGAGGTGGAAATAATATTGGTGACCATTAAATTTACTCCCAATGTTTTATACATGAGGAAACTAAAATTGAAAGATTGTCCATGACTTGCCTATTGCATTCAGTCACTGGTTAAGAACCAATACATCAGGAAAAATATGCTTTTACTAAAGAATGCCAGACACAAAGACTGATCAGAGTTAAGAAATTAGAAAGAGAAGAATTAGAAAGATAAGCTATACTCTTTTGCTACTTGTGTGAGGAGAGAGTTTATTGGAAGTGAATATAAAAGAGCACTGAACACAGACAAATGGTATGTTAGCAGGGACACTTGAACTACTGCCCAAAGAAACATTCTAGGAGACTGGGAAGCCCATGTAATTATTGTTTAATAAAAGCAGCTTGATATTTTAATATAAAAGCAAGAATGGCTGAAAAGTGAGCAATCCTCTCATTAAAAACCACTCTTAAATTCTACTTTTTAGGCTTCATCAGAATATCAAAGGAAACAGCGTAATTTTTTCTATAAACTATCAGATATTCTTTAACAGTCATTCTTGATTTGTTCTGAAAGCACTTAAGCATTCCGAGTGCCAGCTTTATCAGGTATATATCCACATTCTGCACTTTATATGCACAGAGCCAAATATCTATCTAAATATACAAACTATTATTGGTATTTAGTGTTTCAAAATCTGAATAATTAGCATAGTGATGCAAATTTGAGTGTTCTTTTTAAAAAGCTGCTATGTTTATGTGGACAGCTAAACAAATAACATGAGCTAATCTTTCAGGAAAAAAAAGTTAATCCCTCAGATATACCACTCTTAACAGAATCGACTTAATTTTTTGTGACATTGCCCTTTCTGGAACTGCAAATTCAATGAACGTAGCAGGTCCTGATCTTGGTTTTTAACAGATGGCCTCAACAATATGACAGTAATAGCATCTGACATGTGTTGTTTCAATGATCTCTTTTACTCCTGGAAAAGTATGGAAGCGTTAGATCCCGTGTGTTCCTTCAGATTGTTATTTCTGGCACACTCTTCTTGGCATATGTTATGATGAACCATTCATAACAAATTAAATTTTCATTAAGGTAAACAAATATATAATCTATAAGCTCACAATTTGTCCCAGTTCCCAAGGTAACATTTTCTGTGCAAAGGGGCCAGTTCTACAAATAATCAAGTGTGGGGCTTGTATAGACTTATTTTTTAAGAATTAGTTGTTTGCTAAAGCTAGGGGTAGGGAGGATGGGTGCAGAATGAGGAGGGCCTGGAATCCCAGAAATGGAAAAAAGAAGGGATGCCTGAAAGACATGGCCTTGCTCTCAGAGCATTTTGCAGGGACATGATAATCATAGGTTCCCAGGAAACACATCAAAATAGGCTAAGCTACATGATGCCACTTGAATGGCACCACATGGGCTGGATACAAAGACCAACTAGAGCAGGCAGAATTCCTGCACCTTTAAGGTAGAGTTTTCGTGCTGATTGTAGCTGTAATTAACAGCTTCCTCTAACTGTGCAATGGAATTTTCCTGAAGGACTCAGTGGTTTTACTCACTGGTGGGTTTAGTAAAATGGGATTTCAGGCAGCATAGAGCTTTCAACCCAAAGTAGCTAAATCTAGTTAAAGCAGAAACATCAATGATTTTCAGTGAGTGCACATCATAGAAATGTCTGAGCATCATAAACCACTGCTGATTGCTTCTTTCAGAAGCAACTGCAACTAAATGGGGCCCGGAGAAGATGAGAAAGCTAGCCTAGGCCTCTCTCTTCCTGAGCTTGCACTAAAATCCTACATAATTTTTTTCCTAAAATAACGCATTCAAGCCTACTTAGTAATGGGTAGACTACTTCATTTTCAATGTACACCAAAAATACTAGCTAACAATTGGGAAAGAATTTGAATTGAATTCTTTACCTTGCCTCACCCTTAGTACAATCTTTTCCTCAGTTATTTTTCAGAATCTGCATCAGAGAGAATCTCTTCCTTCATGAGCTTTTGGCTATAAAGGTACTTCAGTAGACTCTTTTCATTATTTTCTTTCTATTCCATTATTTTCAACTATTCACAAAGAAATTATAAAAATGTGTACACTGAAATCCAAAATAGTACAAAATAAACAGATTTACTATTGAATATTTTATTATAAGGAGTTCTTTAAATTACCTACGCTTGTGAAATAAATACCTTATAGAAACTCAAGGAGAAAATAAAACTCAAAAAAATAAACTAACAAATAAATCAAGGGAATATAATGAAGAATAGGAGTTTGGCAAGAGTTTTCTCTGCTTGACCAATAACTAAAAAGAAGAGAAAGGAGACTGAAAAGGCCAGGAAAAAGTAGCAGTCATAAGACGATCACTCCATTGCTGAGCAGCTGCAAAATACTGAACTAGAGAGGGAAGTACCAGGAAATGTATATGCATAAGATTCAGCACTTTATAGATGTTATCAAAGAACGCACAGAAATGAGGGCTTGTGAAAGAAAGAGGCGATGAGAGCATCTGAGGGAATCACAGAAGTACACACTTGAGACGGGAGCATCTGTGATGGAGAGAGCACCACCCACTGGGCCAGCAGTTTGTGCAAAGGCTGGGAACGTGTTAAGAGAAAGTGTCCTGGAGACTGTAACATTCTAGCCTTCAGTTGCTTAAATCCCTTGGAAGCAGTCAAACTCCCTTGGACAAAATCCAAAATGAAATTGCCTTTTGTCAAAGTCTGATCTAAAGTAAATGCTCAGTAGCAAATTTTCACCATGTTAACTTGAAAATGTATGTGAAAAATGGTATGGCATTAACTCCTCATAAGATTGATTTTGTATTAGATATTTCCAATAACAAAGCAAATTGTTCTAAACAGAATGATAATTCTTCTTTCTTGAAGTCAATCTGAGTATGAAATTCTAACACGCCTTCTAAAATACTGAAGCCTTGGTAACGTGAATAGATATTTTTCCCAAAAGAACCAATTAAATACTAGAAATAAAGAATATCTCAATAAGCTTATAAAGGGCAGAATTTGAATAAACTCCATTTTCTAACCACAGTGCAATTAAAAGAAGTCAACAACAAAGCCAGAACCTCTTAGATATCTAAAAATATTCTACTAAACAAAGTTGGGTTGAAAAGGAAATAGAAATGTAACAGACTCTTGGGGGACAAGCCACCAAAAAATAAAAACCACAATCTTTGTGGGGTCAAAACAGAAATACTACCAATTTTAAAAGAAAAAAAGAGTGAACTAAACATTCAATGTAAGAGATTCAAGAAAGAACTTGTCCAAAATTCTATCGGAAACTTACTTTTTTCCCTCTTTTCACCATCTCAGTAGATGGCGCCACCAATAGCTTTGGCCTGAAACTTGTGTGACATTTTTGATTGTGCCCTTTCCTTTAAATTCTAAAATGTTACTCAAATTCTTCTACTTTCATTGCCAACTCCATATTCCAAAGCCCGTCATCTCTCAATTGGACCATGGCAATTACCTTCTCATTGTTTTTCTTGCTTCCACTCTTACTCTCCTAAGAAGCCACTCTCCACCCTGTAGCAAGGAGGTTCTTTGGACATGTAAATTAGATCACATCATTCCTGCTAAGACTATTCAATTATTTCCACTGCATGTATATGAAAATCTAAATTTTTCGCCCATATCTTACCTGAAAGGCTAGGACCTATAAACAGAATTTGACTCACAGACATGTTTCATTTGCCCTACCGACTAATGTATTTTAAAAGATTGTTAAATTTATTGACAATATTTGAAAATTTGCACATTAAAAATGGAAATTTATGTATTTACTTAAAAATTTGAAAAATCTATCTACACTGTCCCTATGTGATCATATGGTGATAAATAACTACAGTCCCCACCACCCCATATTGGTTTCAGACCCTAGTCTAGGTATCAATAGTTCTTTTTACTCCCAGCTTTCTCAAGGTATAAATGAAAAATATAAAATTGTATATATTTGTGGTGTACAACAAATGTTTTGGTATGTGTACCTTGTAAAATAATTAAATCAAACTGATTAACATATCTATCATTTCACATGTTTATCTTTTTTTATAGTGAAAACATTTCAGAGCTACTCTCTTAGGAATTTTCAGGTAGATAATACATTACTACTAACTATAGTCACCATGCTGTACAATACATTTCCAGAACTTATTTATCTTACCTAACCAAAACTTTATAACCTTTGACCAACATCTCATTCCCTCTCCATCAATAATTCTTTATCAAGTATGCACAATCTATTTTTCATACCATAGTCATGAATATTTTTCCACACATAAGTATATTTTACTTTATTTACTTATTTTTAAATTTTATTTATTTATTTTTGAGACAGTATCTCACTCTGTCGCCCAGACTGGGGTTCAGTGGAGCAGTCATAGCTCACTGCCATCCTGATCTCTAGGCTCAATCTATCCTCCTGCCTCAGCCTCCCAAGTAGCTGGAACTATAGGTGCACACCATCACACCTGGTTAATTTCTTTTCTACTTTTAAATATTATTTTTATAAGTCTTACTATGTTGCCAACGCTGGTCTTGAACTGCTGAGTTCAAGCAATCTTCCTGTCTTGACCTCCAAAAGTATTGGGAATACAGGCATGAGCCACTGCACCCGACCTACTTTACTTTTTTAAAATAAAATCTACACTGAGAGAACCACATGTTTCTTACCTCTAGGGCATTTCATTATGTTATGATACTTGTCCCAATACTGGATTGAAATGGAATGTCTGTATATTTTTCAATATTGTACCAAACAGACACTTTCAAATTTCCAGATGTTTAAGAGCATTTGAATATTTGTCATCACATAGAAAAATTCTGCGTCAAGACAATCCAAGATGGCTGAATAGGAACAGCTCTGGAGTGCAGTTCCCAGTGAGAACACAGAGGTTAAGTGATCACTGCATTTCCAAATGAGTTTTTACTGCCCACAGACCAGGAGATTCCCAGGCAGAAAAGGGCTATGAGTCTCCAGCACAGCTGTTTCAGCTGGTGCAGTGGGTCTCTGAACAAAAACTCACACAAATCTAGGCAGCTGTTTCAACTGGCACCTGGAATGCCTGAGAGACAAAGTCACCCATTCAACTAAAAAAACGGGGGCTGAAACAGGGAGCCAGCTGATCTGGCTCAGTGGGACCCACACCCACAAAGACCAGCAATCTGAAACGCTCTGGATTGAGAGTTTAACAGCAAGCACAGCTGGGCCTGGGATGGTCAAGCTCTGTGTAGGGAAGGATATCTACCATTACCGAGACAGTCCACCACTACCAAGGCAGTCCACCATTACTGAGGCAGTCCACAACTACTGAGGCAGTCCACCACTACTGAGGCAGTCCACCGTTACTGAGGCAATCCTCCATTTCCAAGGCCAGAGCACATGGCAGCTCAGCAATGCCTCTGCTGGCAGACTGTGACTAGGCTACCTCCTCACTGTGCAAGGCATCTCTGAAAAAAGGCAGCATCATGTCGGGACCTTACAAATAAAGCCCTATCTTCCCAGGACAGACCACCTGGGGAAAAAAAGGCGGTTATGAGTTCCACTGCAGACTTAAACATACCTGCCCAGTAGCTCTGAATGGAACAACAGCGCTCACAACTCAGCACTTGAGCTTCTATAAGGGACAGACTGCCTCCTCAAGCAGCTCCCTGACCCCCATATATCCAGAGACACCTCATAAAGGAGAGCTCAGGCTGACATCTGGCAGGTATCCTTCTCAGACAAAGATAACAGAAGAAGAAACTGGCAGCAACCTTTATTGTTCTGCAGCCGCCACAGGGAATCCCCAGGCAAGCAGGGTCTGGAGTGGACCTCCAGCAGTCCTACAGCAGAGGACCCTGACCGTTAGAAGGAAAACTGAGAAACAGAAAGAAATTAACTTCATCATCAACAAAAAGGACATCTACTCAGAGACCCCATCTGAAAGTAACCAACTACAAAGATCACGGGTAGATAAATCTACAAAGATGGGAAGGAACCAGCACAAAAAGGATGAAAACACCCAAAACCAGAATGCCTCTCCTTCTCCAAAGGATCACAACTCTTCACCAGGAGAATGATCCTTTGGAGAATAAGTCTGATGAAGTGACAGAAACAGGCTTCAGAAAAGGGGTAATAACAAACTTTTCTGAGCTAAAATAACATGTTCTAACCCAATGCAAATGAACTAAGAACCTTGAAAAAAGGTTAGATGAAATGCTAACAAGAATAAACAGTTTAGAGAAGAATGTAAATGAACTGATGTAGCTGAAAAACACAACACAAGAACTTTGCAAAGTATACACAAGTTTCAATAGCCAAATCAATCAGGCAGAAGAACGGATATCAGAGATTGAAGATCAACTCAATGAAATAAAATGAGAAGGCAAGATTAGAGAAAAAAGAGTAAGAATAAATGAACAAAGCCTTCAAGAAATATGGGATTATGTGAAAAGACCTAATCTATGTTTGATAGGTGTACCTGAATGTGAAGGAGAGAATAAATCCAAGCTGAAAACACTCTTCAGGATACTATCCAGAAGAACTTCCCCAACCTAGCAAGGCAGGCCAATAGTCAAGTCCAGGAAATATGGAGAACACCACAAAGACATTCCTCAAGAAGAGCAACACCAAGGCACATAATCATCAGATTCACCGTGTTGAAATGAAGGGAAAAAATGCTAAGGACAGCCAGAGAGAAAGGTCAGGTTACCCACAAAGGGAAGCCCATCACACTCACAGTGGATCTCTTGGTAGAAACCTAAAAGCCAGAAGAGAATGGGGGCCAATATTCAACATCCTTAAAGAAAAAAACTTTCAACCTAGAATTTCATATCCAGCCAAATTAAGCTTCACAAGAGAAGGAGAAATAAAATCCTTTACAAACAAGCAATTGCTCAGAGATTTTGTCACCAGCAGGCCTGCCTTACAAGAGCTCCTGAAAGAAGCACTAAACATAGAAAGGAACAACCAGTACCAGCCACTCCAAAAATGCACCAAATGATAAAGAGCATTGACACAATGAAGAAACTGCATCAATTAACAGGCAAAATAACCAGCTAGCACCAAAATGGCAGGATCAAATTCACACATAACAATATTAACCTTAAATGTAAATGGGCTAAACATCCCAATCAAAAGACCCAGAATGGCAAATTGGATAAAAAATCAAAACCCATCATGCTATATCCAGGAAACCCATCTCATGTGCAAGGACACACATAGGCTTAAAATAAAGGCATGGAGGAAGATTTACCAAGCAAACAGAGCCCAAAAAAAAAAAAAAAAAAAAGCAGGAGTTGTGATCCTAGTCTATGATAAAATAGACTTTAAACCAACAAAGATCAAAAGAGACAAAGAAGGACATTACATAATGGTAAAAGGATCAATGCAACAAGAAGAGCTAATGATCCTAAATATGTACACACCCAATACAGGAAACCCCAGATATATAAAGCAAGTTCTTAATGACCTGCAAAGAGACTCAGACTGCCACACAATAATAGTGGGAGACTTTAACATCCACTGTCAATATTAGACAGATCAATGAGACAGAATATTAACAAGGATATCCAGGACTTGAACTCAGATTTGGAGCAAGCAAATCTACTAGACATTTACAGAACTCTCCACCACAAATCCACAGAATATACAGTCTTCTCAGCACCACATCACACCTACTCTAAAACTGACCACATAATTGGAAGAAAATCACTCTTCAGCAAATGCAAATGAATGGAAATCATAACAAACAGTCTCTCAGACCACAGTGCAATCAAACTAGAACTCAGTATTAAGAAACTAATTCAGAACTGCACAACTTCATGGAAACTGAACAATTGGCTCTTGAAACATTGACTGGATAAACAATGAAATGAAGGCAGAAGTAAAGATGTTCTTCAAAACCAATGAAAATGAATACGCAAAGTACCAGAATCTCTGGGACACATTTAAAGCAATGTCTAGAGGAAAATTTATAACAATAAATGCCCATATGAGAAGCAAGGAAAGATCTAAAATCAATACCCTATTATCAAAATTGAAAGAGCTAGAGGAGCAAGATCAAAATAACTCAAAGGCAAGCAGAAGACAAGAAATAACTAAGATCAGAGCAGAACTGAAGGAGATAGAGACACAAAAAACGTTTCAAACAGTCAATAAATTCAGGAGCTGGTTTTTTGAAAATATCAACAAAATAGGCCACTAGCCAGATTAATAAAAAAGAAAAGAGAGAAGAATCAAATAGATGCAATAAAAAACAATAAATGGGATATCACCACCAATTCCACAGAAATACAAACTACCATCAGAGATTATTATAAACAACCCTATGCCCATAAACCAGTAAACCTAGAAGAAATGGATAAATTCCTGGACATTTGCACCCTCTTAATCCTAACCAGGAAGAAGCTGAAATCCTGAATAGACTAATAACAAGGGCTGAAGTTGAGGCAGTACTTAATAGCCTACCAACCAAAAAAAGCCCAGGTCCAGATGGGTTCACAGCTGAATTCTACCAGACATACAAAGAGGAGCTGATACCACTCCTTCTGAAACTATTCCAAACAATACAAAAAGAGGAAATCCTTCCCAAACCATTTTATAGACCAACATCATCCTGATACCAAACCTGACAGAGACTCAACAAAAAAAGAAAACTTCAGGCCAATATCCATGATGAACATAGATGCAAAAATCTTCAATAAAATACTCACAAACTGATTGCAACAGCACATTAAAAGCTTATCCATCACGATCAAGTAGGCTTCATCCAGGGGATGCAAGGCTGGTTCAACATACACAAGTCTATAAATGTAATTCACCACATAAACAGAACCAAAGACAAAAACCACATGATCATCTCAATAGATGCAGAGAAGGCCTTGGACAGAATTCAGCAGCCCTTTGTACTAAAAAACTCTCAATAAACTAGGTATCAACAGAATGTATTGCAAAATAATAAAAGCTATTTATGACAAACCCAGAGCCAATATCATACTAAACGGGCAAAAACTGGAAGCATTCCCTTTGAAATCTGGCACTAGACAAGGATGCTCTCTCTCACCACTCCTATTCAATATAGTATTGGAAGTTCTAGCCAGAGCAATCAGGCAAGAAAAAGAAATAAAGCGTATTCAGTTAGGAAAAGAGGAAGTCAAACTGCCTCTATTTGCAGATGACATGTTTATATAGTTAGAAGACCTTCATCATCTCAGCCCAAAATCTCCTGAAACTGGTAAGCAATTTCAGCAAAGTCTCAGGATACAAAATCAATACGCAGAAATCACAAGCATTCCTATACACAAATAACAGACTTAAAGAGAGCCAAATCAAGAATGAACTGCCATTCACAATTGCTACAAAGAGAATAAAATACCTAGGAATACAACTAACAAAGGATGGAAAGGACCTCTTCAAGGTGAACTGCAAACCACTGTTCAAGGAAATAAGAGAGGACACAAATACATGGAAAAACATTCCATGCTCATGGTTAGGAAGAATCAATATTGTTAAAATGGCCATACTGCCAAAAGTAATTTATAGATTCAATGCTATTCCATCAAGCTATCTATAACCCTCTTCACAGAACTGGAATAAACCACCTGAAACTTCAGATGGAACCAAAAGAGAGCCTGCATAGCCAAGTCAATTCTAAGCAAAAAGAACAAAGCTGGAGGCATCACACTACCTGAGTTCAAACTATACTACAAGTCTACAGTAATTACAACAGCATGGTACTGGTACCAAAACAGAGATATAGACTAAAGGAACAGAACAGAGGCCTCAGAGGCAACGCCACATATCTACAACCATCTGATCTTTGACAAACCTGACAAAAACAAGCAATGGGGAAAGGATTCCCTGTTTAATAAATGGTGTTGGGAAAACTAGCTAGCCATGTGCAGAAAGCAGAAACTGGACCCCTTCCTGACACCTTACACTAAAATTAACTCCAGATGGATTAAAGACTTAAATGTAAGACCTAACATCATAAAAACCCTAGAAGAAAATCTAGGCAAAACCATTCAGGACATAGGCATGGACAAGGACTTCACGACTAAAACACGAAAAGCATTGGCAACAAAAGCCAAAATAGACAAATGAGAGCTAATTAAACTCCAGAGCTTCTGCACAACAAAAGAAACAATCATTAGTGTGAATCAGTAACCAACAGAATCAGAAAAAAATTTTTGCAATCTACCCATCTGACAAAGGGCTAATATCCAGAATCTACAAAAAACTAAAACAGATTTACAAGAAAAAAACAAACCCATTCAAAAGTGGGCAAAGGATATGAACAGACAGTTTTCAAATGAAGACATATATAAGGCCAACAAACATATGAAAAAATGCTCATCTTCACTGGTCATTAGAGAAATACAAATCAAAACCTCATTGAGATACCATCTCACACCAGTTAAAATGGTGATCATTAAAAAATCTGGACACAACAGATGCTGGAGATGATGTGGAGAAATAGGAATACCTTTACACTGTTGGTGGGAGTGTAAATTAGTTCAACCATTGTGGAAGACAGTGTGGCGATTCCTTAAGGACCTAGAAATAGAAATTCCATTTGACCCAGCAATCCCATTACTGGATATATATCCAAGTGATTATAAATCATTCTATTACAAAGACACATGCACACATATGTTCATAGCAGCACCGTTTACAATAGCAAAGACCTGGAACCAACCCAAATGCCCACCAATGATAAACTGGACAAGGAAAATGTGGCACATATATACCATGGAATACTATGCAACCATAAAAATGAGTTCGTGTCCTTTGTAGGGACATGGATGAATCTGGAAACAATCATTCTCAGCAGTCTGACGCAAGAACAGAGAATCAAACACCACATGTTCTCACTCATAGACGGGTGTTGAACATAAGAACACATGGACACAGGGAGGGGAGCATCACACACTGGGGTCTGTTGGGGGGACAAGGGGAGGGACAGTGGGGGGTAGCAAGTTGGGGAGGGATAACATGGGGAGAAATGCTAGATATAGGTGATGGGGATGGAGGCAGCAAACCACATTGCCATGTATGTACCTATGCAGCAATCATGCATGTTTTGCACATGTACCCTAGGACCTAAAGTGCAATAAAATATATATTAAAAAAGAAAAAGAAAAATTCTGAATGATAACAATTTTAACTTTTCATCTTGGAAAATTAATGAAAGAAAGGGAGGGAGGGAGGGAGGAAGGAGGGAGGGAGGGAGAAAGGGAAGGAAGGAAAGAAGGAAGGAAGGACGGAGAGAGGGAGGAAAAGGAGGGGAGGGGAGGGGAAGGAAAAGAGGGAAGAGGAGGGAAAAGAGGGAAAGAAGTAGACCATCAGTGGGGAGGGAGAAACAAATGAATTTATGAGGCACTTATATGCCCCTAAAACTGTATATGGCATAATGGGACACCAAAAATTAATGTATAAAATGTATAAAATAAAGTTCCTATAGAGGATGAAATTGTGCCACCTAGGATATGTGAAATAACTAGAAAATAATTAATAGCTATATTATATTCTATAGATAACTACAATAACAAGAAAAAAGAGACTGGGGAAAGCTGACAAGATCAAGGAAAAGTCAAGATTAGAAAAGGGACTTGAAAGTGGAATAACATCTCAATAAATGCATACACTTCTGACAAGTAATGTAGAATGAGCATTAGCAGGAAGGGAAAAAGGAGCAACGCATATAGCAAGATATAGAGAGAACAAGAAGACTCATTTGACTAACATGAAGGTGATTAACACAATATAACTATGACAATGGCATCTTTTCTATATTTATGTACCTATCAATATGTGTTTATTTGCATTTCTACATTAAGTTGCTAGGGATAAAAATAGCTTACCATCCACAGATTTCAAACTCCTGGGGGATGGAGATATTATCCATAACACCATCTGACTCATTTATAGCATCTTTCAAAATCTCCCCAGACATAAAGCAAAAAGAAATGGTAATAACAACATATTGTCTTTAGATAGTATTCTTTGTGAAATAATTGGAAGACTCTTACAACAAAAATTACATGTATTCTTGTGTCTCTATAAGGGAAGTAGATAAAAAGCTTTTATCTGCAATTCAGACAGGATGAATAAAGGTGTTAAGTGACTTGTCCATGCTGTGTTTCTGGCTAAATTTCAGATGACTCTATAATTATTTAGCTTTTCAGGTGGCTTTGGAAATTTCTCCTCCTCTATCCCTGCCGAGTGCTTCCATTGTCTTCCCCACTCCTGCCGCAGGGCTAATAGGTCTCTGATAGTAGGCTGCAAGGGTGTCATTAGCCTTTCTCCACTCCATCAGCTCACCTCTCACCAGAAACAGCTTCAGAACAGTTGGCTAGAAGTTTCCTATTTGGGGTATGTTTTTTTCCATTTTTCTTTTTTTTTTTTCTTTTTCTTTTTTTTTTTTTAGCTTCAGCATGCTCTGGTTTTTCTGAACTAAGGCAATACATAGAAAAATTCAACTGGAACCCTATAATACAATTTGATCCATTCAATCATATCTCTGTGTTTGAGGCCATTTCAGGTACAAATCAGATTTTCAACAACCTTCAGACACACCGGAACCCAGTGCTTGCAGTGTAAATAATCAGTTAACCCATGTTTTCAGCTCAACTGATAGAAGAAATGTTGAAATCGTAGATCCTCTCCTTTTCAGTAGATGCATGTAAGTACAATTAGTCCTTTCTGTTGTATTGTATAAGAATAAACCTAGAAGTCAGGAAGGCTTAATTATCAACCCCACTGTGCCATAACTAGGTATGCAATGAAGTGGAAAGAGCACAGGCTTTAAAACAGTACAGATGTGAAACAGTACAGATGAGAGCAAACATATTGACTGTGCTGTATGGCACAGAAGAAGTTACTTAACTTCTCTGATCCATCTGTAATAAAAATCATAACTATTTCATTTACAGAGTGGTTAGGAGATCAGATTAGCTCATAAAAAAGCAAGCAGTGGCATTTCATACAGGTGGTATATGTTCAGTAATATTAGGAATTGAGTTAGATGAACTTTAAGATCCCATCTGTTGCTAAGATTTTATGTTTCTATTATTTTTCCTAGGTACTATAAATTGTATAGCAGCCTGGTTCCCTCTCCTAGCCTGCAAGCTGTACAGCTGCAAACACTTAACTCCCACCTGTAGGCTCAAAATAGCTTCAGGCTCTGAGACTCTTATGACCAAACCTCCACATTGTTCCCCATTTTCAAGAACTAAGTTGTTGCCTTATTTTCTGCCTTGTACTCTCTTCCTCTGAGACTTTAATTCCATCTTTTTCCTCCAATCCTCTCAAGATGTGGAGGCCGGTCCCTGAACCCTATTATCATGGCATGATCAGAACTATGTGCTGTAAGGACTCCCTGCACTGACCACCTGCCTGCTTGGACACTCACTGCCTGCCTGCTGCCAGTTTGAAAGCCCTAACCCACTAGCCAGGACATCTGTCTACAAACCACTGCCAGGCCTTCGAGATACCAGCTACCCCCCTGCCGGCTTACCTTACAGCGCTCACTATGCGAAAGCCCAGCCCTGTTCACTCCTGCCCAGCTGAAGCTGATCCCACTTACGGATCCTGGACAAACAGCCCAAACCATAGGCATGGTAACTGAGACGAACACAAGGATACAATACTGTTTCTTAGTTCTGAAAAGAATTCATGCTGCTTACACATTTGAGATAAACTATCTTAAGCTCTGTATTTAATCTAAGTGGTAGCCTATTTTTTATCTGATTTTTTCATTTCATGAATTTGCATTTTTGTGGTGGTAAAATACATATACAAACAAGTGCACAAAACATAACTGCATAGCTCAATGGATTATCACAAACCAAACATACCCATGTAATCCACACCAACAAGCCTTCTCACTGTGTCCTCACATGGTAGAAAGACAGCTCTGGTGTCTCTTCCTCTTCTGGTAAGGCACCAGCTTTATCAGATTAGGGCCCTACCCTTATGACTTCATTTAGCCTTAATTACTTCCTGCAGGTCCTATTTACAAATACACACTGCAGGTTAGGGCTTCAACTTGGGAATTTTGGAGGTACTCAATTCTTTCCATAGCAGCTGTAATACATTAAACAAAACCAATAACTAACACTTATTTTGTGGCTATATATGTTGGTGCTTTACCCACAATCACTTGTTTAATGCTCCAAAATTCTATCAGGTAATTACCATTATTGTCTACTTTTTATGCATAAGACAGAACCCAGGAAAAGGTTAAATAATGAACATCAGAACATGCCTTCCTCCTCATTAAAATTCTCCAAAGGCTTCCTATTAAACTTAAAATTAGATTCAAACTCTTTACTATAATAACAAGCCCTTCCTCATCTGGCCCTATCTGCCTTTTGTTCTCATCTTTCACCCATTTCCCCTTCACTCACTGCATCCTGCTGCACGAGGCCTCCTCCTGTCTTTCCCTATCAAGCTTATGACCCTCTCAAGGCTTTGGCACATTCAGGCCTCTTTATCTGGAATGTTCTTCTCACAGATCCTTGCATGTTCAACTGTTTTGTGATTTACGTACTAAATGAAATACATCTTCTCAGACTTGGCCACACCATCTATCTGCCCCTCCCAATTACCTTCCAAAACAATAGTCTATTTTTACACTCCTTATAACACCATTTTAAATTATTTTACTTTTTATTATCATTTTATGTTTTATTTCATTCCATTTTTGGTTGTCAACATGTGATATTAGAATGTCAGAGTTGTAAGGATAAAGCACTTGTCTTTCTTCTTCACCACTTTAGCTCCAATACCTAAAACTTCACATATAATGGCACCAAATTACATTGAATAAATGCGTGAGTAGATGAATGAATGAATGATTTGTCCATGGTCACACAGTTAAGTAAAATGCATATCATAGATTCTAAAACCATTCATTATTATTTCAAACTCTACAAAGAAATGTCTGAAGTAATTATTTCAGAATTATATCTCAAAGTTAAAATCAAGGAATAGATTAATTTTTGGAAGGATCTGATTCAATAATAATTACAGCTACCATTTTGTAGGGCCTACCCCTGTGCTATGTACTCTGGTAAATGCTTTCTAAGCACCGTCTACTTAATCCTCAAAACCACTCTATAAAGTAGCTGTTATTATCCTCATTTTGCACTGAGGAAATTGAAGCTCATAGAGGTTAAATAATTTATTCATGTCACGCCTAACAGGAGACTGAAGATGGAACCCAGATCTGTCTGTCTCCAGAATTTGAGTTATCACACTCCAGACCATAAAAATGGAGTCTGCTTTAAAATAATGTCGCATTGTATATATTTCCTGATCTAAATATGTGTCTATGTGGTGCTTTAAAAATCAATTGTAAACAATCTATGTCAAAAAATCGTATGTAAATTTCATTATCACTCCTGACATTATTCTGATCTTCAATTATTTTTCCCACTTAGAGAAACAAAATGTTATTTGATGGTGAAATTTTCTCAGCACTAAAATCTAATATGTTATACAGAAGAGCACTTCTACTAGATAGAAATTATAGATGGCAGATGTCCAGTGCTAATTCATTACCTTTTAAATGAAATAGCAAGAAGGTCTTTGAAGGGACATTTATACCACCTAAGTAATCTTCCAAAGTGTGGTGTGTTGGCGATTATTAACCAGCACAAACTGCCGAGGTTAATGAATAATGCTAATCCGAATAAATCTGCATAAACTCCACCTACTCAGATGTTTTTTCTCTAGCTTTCTCCTGAGATTGCTATTTATAAGCTAAAGCAGAAATACAAGACTTGCAAAGAGATATCAGACACCCACTATTAAATCACCTGTGGATGTAGAATACAGGCTTAGACACGGGAGAAATAGATGATGGAGAAAGTCTCTTGACTGTTTCTTATCCGAGCAGTCTGTCTCCAACAGGCCTGGAAAACCAGCCTTTGACAGAGCATTTGAGTTATTATCTGTTAGATAAAGAATTCTACAAGGGAAAAGAAAAAAAAAATACAGAACCAAAACAATCTACCTAAGAAATCTAGAAATAATGACAACAAAACAGGTTGGTATGAGTTGCTAAACTGGATAATACTCTGAAGCAAGTAAATGAAGCAAAGTCTAAACATTGCCACTAAAAAAAGAGAGGGGAGGAGTTAGAAGCTTTCTATCAACAGCCTAGAAGAACATATCTTATTGGAGATCCAGCATATAAACCCAGTGCACCATACTTCATGAACATCAGAACATCAGGTACCACCAAGTGTATTTTTCATCACATACTTAAATTTTTCTAAATAAAAATGACTGTATATCATTCTGTCCCGTGCTCTCACATCTCTAAACTGCTGGTGACAGAAAGATCAAATTTAGTGATGTAGAAGTTCTTTAAGATCTCTAGAATGAATCTATGGGCCAGATCTAAATATCTCCTTATTAAAATCTAGCTTTATGAAAGATAAGAGAAAGACTATGGAAAACTTCTCCCCAATCATATCCTTCATTTTTACTTGTTGGCTATTTTCCTAGATGAACAAACCCTTTTCCAAGCCTGCAGTCAATTCCCCAAAGCTATCCATCATGCCTACCCCTGTTAAAGAAGTGTATTTTCCCCTTAAACTCAAGTATAAAGATATCTCTTGCCTGCCTGAAACCCCTACTAATGCCTGTTTCCTGCAGAATAAAGCTCAGATTCTCCAGACTCACCCTTCAGGCCCTCTGTAATTTTGCAGTTTTCTAACTCTCCAAACATGTGTTCAGTAGGCACAACTGTGTTTTCATCACACAATTATACCCAGTTCCCTAAGGGAAGTCTACAGCTACTTATTTCTAAGCCAGCATTTCTCAAATGCCTTTGCTTCAATGGGCTTCTCAGAAATCTTTTAGGTAGAATGCTCTGGCCTTTGTTCAGGCAGTTCTCTCTGCCTGGGACACATTTTTTTTCCACATGTTCAAAGTCCCAGCCTTCTGTGGAGGTCCACATCAAAGTCTCTGGCAACAAATAAATCTCTCTCTCCCTCATTCTTACAGATCATGTGGAAGCTCTCTTTTATCACTTTATGTACGGATATAAGTGCCAATATATACCAATATAAGCACAAAGCTTTACAGTTAACAAAATAACTTTCACATATAGTTCACATAAAACACAATGTTTTACAGTTTATAAAATAATTTTCACATATATTGCCTCCTTAAATGATTACAAATGTCCTGTGTTTTTGGCAGTATTTTCTTGGAGGAAAAGGAAGGGATTTTTCAGGACTTCAAACCAGTTACCTGTATCTGAACATCAGTTTTATTTGTAAAATAGAAATACTAATGATATGGTTTGGCTTTGTGTTCCCAACCAAATGTCACCTTGAATTATAATAATTCCCAAGGATAGTGGGAGGGACCCAGTGGGAGGTAATTAAATCATGGGAGCAGATTTTTCCCTTGCCGTTCTCATGATAGTTTATAAGTCTCATGAGAGCTGATGGTTTTATAAAGGGGAGTTCCCCCCTGCACATGCTCTCTTGCCTGCTGCCTTGTAAGATGTCCCTTTGCTCTTCCTTCACCTTCCACTATGATTGTGTAGGCCTCCCCAGCCATGTGGGACTGTGAGTCTATTAAACCTCTTTCCCTTATAAATTATCCAGTCTTGGGTATGTCTTTATTAGCAGCATAAGAATGGACTAATATAGTAAATTGGTACCGGTAAGGTGAAGTGTTGCTGTAAAGATACCTGAAAATGTGGAAGTGACTTTGGAACTGGGTAACAGGCAGAGTTTGGAACAGTTTGGAGGGCTCAAAATGTGGGAAAATTTGGAAATTGCTAGAGATTTGGTGAATGGTTTTGACCAAAATGCTGATAGAGATATGGACAATGAAATCCAGGTTGAGGTGGTTTCAAATGGAGGTGAGGAATTTGTTGGGAACTGGAGCAAAGGTGACTCATATTATGTTTTAGCAAAGAGACTGGCAGCATTTTGCACCTGCTTTAGAGATTTATAGAACTTTGAACTTAAGAGAGATGATTTAAGGCATCTGGTGAAAGAAATTACTAAGTAGTAAAGTGTTCAAGATGTGACTTGGATACTGTTAAAAGCATTCAGCTTATGTATTCACAAAGATATGGGTTTGGAATTGGAACTTATGTTTAAAAGGAAAGCAGAGCATAAAAGTTCAGGAAATTTGCAGCCTGACAATGCTATAGAAAAGAAAAATCCATTTTCTGGAAAGAAATTCAAGCAGGCTGTAGAAATTTGCATAAGTCATGAGAAGCCAAATGTTAATCACCAAGACGATGGAGACAATGTCTCCAGGGTATGTCAGAGGCCTTTCTTGCAGCTTCTCCCATCACAGGCCTGGAGGCCTAGGAGGAAAAAATTGTTTCATGGGCCAGACCCAGGCTTCCCCTGCTCTGTGCAGCCTAGGGACTTGGTGCCCTGCATCCCAGTTGCTCCATCCATGGCTAAAAGGGGCCAAGGTACAGCTCAGGCCATGGCTTCAGAAAGTGGAAGCCCATGCCTTGGCAGCTTCCACATGGTATTGAACTTGCAGGTGCACAGAAGTCAAGAATTGAGGTTTGGGAACCTCTGTCTAGATTTCAGAGGATGTATGGAAATGCCCGGATGTCCAGGAAGACGTTTGCTGCAGGGGTGAAGCCCTCATGGAGAACCTCTGTTAGGGCACTGCAGAAGGGAAATGTGGGGTTGGAGCCTTCACAAAGAGTCCCCACTGAGGCACTGTCTAGTGGAGCTGTGAGAAGAGGGCCACTATCCTTCAGACCCAGAAAGGTAGATCCACTAACAACTTAGACCACGCACCTGGAAAAGCCACAAACACTCAATGCCAGCCCATGAACGTAGCCAGGAAAGTAAGTGTGCCCTGAAAACCCACAAGAGAGGATCTGCCTGAGGCCATGAGAGTCTACCTCTTGCATCGGGGTGACCTGGATGTGAGACACACAGTCAAGGGAGATCTTCTCAGAGCTTTAAGATTTGGCTGCCACGGGGATTTCAGACTTGCATGGGACCTTTAGTCCCTTCATTTTGGTCACTTTCTCCCATTTGGAATGGGTGCAAATGCACCCAATACCTGGACTTCCACTGTATCTAGATCATAACTAACCTGCTTTTAATTTTACAGGCTCATAGGTGGAAGGGACTTGCCTTGTCTCAGATAAGACTTTGGACTGTGGACTTTTGAATTAATGCTGAAATGAGTTAAGACTTTGAGGGAATCTTGGTAAGGCATTATTAGTTTTGAAATGTGAGAACATGAGATTTGGGAGGAATCAGGAGCAAAATAATATGGTTTGACTGTGTCCCCACCCAAATCTCTCCTTAAATTGTAGCTGCCACAATTCCCATGTGTCATGGGAGGGACCCAGTGGGAGGTAACTGAATCATGGGAGCAGGGGGTCTTTCCAGTGCTATTCTCATGAGAGTGAATGAGTCTCATGAGATCTGATGGTTTTACAAAGGGAGTTTCCTACACAAGCTCTCATTTTCTCTCATCTGCCACCATGTAAAATGTGTCTTTTGACTTCTGCCACGATTGTGAGGCACCCCCTAGCCACATGGAACTGTGAGCCCATTAAACCTTTTTCTTTATAAATTACCTGCTCTCAGGTATGTCTTATCAGCAGTGTGAAAATTGACTAATACAATTGGGAAGGCATGATTGGTTTTGAAATGTGAGGACATGATTTTTGGGAGGGGCTAGGGTGAAATGATATGGTTTGGCTCTGTGTCCCAACCCAAATATCACCTTGAATTATCATAATCCCCACACATGGTGGGAGAGACCAGTGGGAGGTAATTGATTCTGGAGGTGGGTTTTACCAGTGCTATTCTTGTGATAGTGAATAAGTCTCATGAGATCTGATAGTTTTATAAAGGGAGTTCCCTGCACATATCCTCTTGCCTAACACCATGCAAGACATCCCTTTGCTCTTCCTTCACCTTCCACTGTGATTGTTAGGCTTCCCTAGCCATGTAGAACTGTGAATCCATTAAGCCTCTTTCCTTTATAAATTACCTATTCTCTGATATATCTTTATTAGAAGCATGAGAATGGACCAATACAACAAATAACACACAATTAAAGAATCCCTGAAAATATTGTCATTTTTACACCAAGGTATTTGTTCCCAAAGACCCTACATCATTCTCACACAGGGAACACAAACTGAAGGACTGTGAACAAAATCTGACCAGCACATATACTGAGTTTGGTCTGCACAGTATTTTACACATTTAGTCAACATTTAAAAATTAGAAGTTCACATAAAATCCAGCTTAGCTCTTCAGCTTTTCTCTCCCCTCAAAAGAAGGAGATGGAGAAGAAAAAGGACAAGCAGAAGATGAAAAGGTGGAGGAAAAGGAGAAAGGGGAGGGAGAAGAAGGATTTAACATTCCTATATGACAGTAATACTCTGGAGCTGAGTAGCTGGTGTGCCCTTTGAAGAAGTTAGTGGTCTCCAGTGTGTCATAGTCCCCATCATTCCTTATCATCTTCCTGACATGAAAGACAAGTGTCAGCCCCCGTCAGCCATCACACATTGTTGTTTTTCTCATGTATCTCAAAGGTGTCTCTATCATAATTGAAAAAGTGAAGGATAATCTAAGAGAAACTCAGGTTTCAATAAAGCCAGGATATAGCACAAACTCTGTGGAAGTGAAAGCTATTTCTACACAACTAATAGTCAAAGAAAATAACTTACACCTGGGCTGCTTCTACTCATTTATATTACCAATTTGTTCCCTGAAAACACTTGGATTTGCAACACTTGGCCTTGACTGGAAATCCCATGAAAGAGAGTCAATATTTTGCTGTTATTGTTTTTTTACCATATCTTTCATAACTGGCACAAAGTAGGTCCTCAATATGTGTTTTTAAAATAAACACAGTTAAAACACTAGGGAAGACAAATTTTTAGAAATAACTGCAATTGCCTAGTGGTAAGTGCTTTAAAAGAAGTATATACAGGATACAATGGAAACACAAGCAACTTTGCCTCCTCACCCAGCATGACATATAATAAAGTTGAGCAAAAAGGCAACTACGTCCCCTTGCCCATTACTCTCCACAGCACTCCCATACTAAATGTAAGCTTCTATAGCAGGAGTTAGTAAATGTTTTCTATAATGGGCCAGAGAGTAAATATTTTAGGTTTCTCAGGCAATACCATTTCTTTATCAACAGTTAAACCCTGTCATTGAAGTGCAAAAGCAGCCATAGACAATATGGAAACAAACATGGCAATGTTCCAGCAAAACTGTATTTACATGCAGTGAGCCATATTTGGCCCATGGGTCATAGTTTGCTGAACATGGTTCTAGAGGCTAGGAACTATTTTTATGATCTTTGCAGTTTTTGAATTGATTTGAACTACTTGGAGAACTTTATTATTTGGATTTTGAAGTCTGATCTTTGCACAAATACACACAAAGAGAGAGAAAGAGAAGGAGAGAGGGCAGGAGAGAGAGCAAGATATGAAACAATGATAACTGACACTAACCACTTTAAGAAAAATGCTGCTGCAGAAATGGAAGCAGAATGGAACATCTTTTTTATACAGCTTCTTAATGAAAATAAAAATCTCTGGATTTTCACAATTAAAGTTCTGACCTTAATACTACCAGTTGGTCTTTAAAAGATCCAAGGGAATATGAGTTTAGAAACATGAGAACTAGTGTAGAGAAAATTGTCCTGATCTTTTTCTGATGTGAACCCTAGGAATGATATTTCCTAAGATTATGTTGCTTCCCTAAATTATAGTTTAGATACTCAAGGTAGAAAAGAAAAGAGTAACAGGCATCACTTATATATGTATGTAAAACTATTAACATGTCTATATTCTCTTAATGGGAAAACAAAGAAGCTCTTCCATTTAAAAGAAAGAAAATACCTTAACATAGAAATTTTCTTTTAGTCCTGAATGTCCTTGATGGGGCTGCAAAATGAATATTCTATGATTAAAAACCAAAATAGGGACAGAAGACAGGGAAAACAGATAGAGTAACGAGGAAGAGCATAGGAGAAAAAGAGAGAAATAAATAATAATAAATAGAGAAGAAAACAGAAGAGGAAGAGACCGATGAGCCTGCAATAGAGAAGTGGCAGACTCTCTGTAACTCCTTCAAGGTCAGGCAGAGATTTCAAAGTCATAAACAATCAAAGTCTGCTTCACAGTACTTTTTAAAATCCACTTTATAGTAATTTTACAGAAGTAAAGGTAATTGGCTTATTTCAATTCTATGAATCAAAAAATCTATTCTAAAATCCAGACCAAATATAATTGCGGTATATTATCTTGGTGTGTTTGGGTCCCTCAAGATCCATGCTGGTGTGCACTGCATCTCCATCATTTGAGATCTCTGTTGTGGGAAGAATCATACTGCATTTGCCAATGAAAGAACATATATGGGCTATAAGATGAGCCAGAAATGACTAAAACTGTGTAGACTGCCATTTAGCATGACTGGATTTCAGTGAGCGACTGAGAAGACGACTCTCGAAAGTGTGAAGGAAGTGTCAATACAAACTTCAGAGGAAACTTCCATGTTCTACACTCTGAAACCAGTGTTGAATCAAGATGGCGAGAGATTAATATGTGTCTTATTTTTCGTGTCATTTTGCTTCCTTGCTCCAAGGTGGTCACCAGGTCTTATAGCTTTTCTTCTTAGAGGAGTTCCTGTTGTATGGCCAAAGACGAATTCACCTGAAGATTGTGCATCTTTCTGGATTCTTTCTTTCTAAAGGCCTAAACTCATCTGGGGAGTTATGCTAGGTCTTTGGGCTAAGAAGAGAAGGAAATAAGGTGAATATGTCAAGGGAAAGCTTCTTCCAAGACTACAATGTGGACTGAGATCTGTGAGTTCTACAAGGAGGTTCTACAAAAGGGGGAGATGGCAGACACCTGAAAGGAATAACTGCGTTGTGTATGTAGAGACAGGACACTAAGTGCCTGGGCACCCAGCCTCACAAAGACACAGAACAAAAGAAGATCCCCTCCCCGTCAAGGGCTGTTGTGAGCTTGAGCAAAAATCCATTTGAACCATGGACATGAAGATCCGCCTTTCACCCACCTACCCTAAACAGCACATTTGGCCAATCCAGAAACAGAAAAAACTACAGTAATTGTTGAAATTGAACTTTCAGCCAATATAATGAGATGAAGGCTTTATCAGATTAAATTTGATTTAGAAACGTATACACATACCTTGAAGATACTGTGGGTTCTGTTCCTGATCACCATAATAAAGTAAATACTGCAATAAAACAAGTCACATGAATGTTTTGGTTTCCCAGTACATGCAAAAGTTATGTTTATGCTATACTGTAGTCTAGAAAGTACACATATTAATTAAAAATATTTTGTTGCTAAAAAAATCATGAGCCTTCAGTGCACTGTGATCTTTTTGCTGGAGGATTGTCTTGCCTACATATTGATAGCTGATGACTAATCACTGTGGTGGTTGCTGAAGATTCAGGTGGCTGTGGCAATTTCTTAGATTAAGACAACAATGAAACCTGCCACGTTGATTGACTTTTTCTTTCAGGAAATATTTCTCTGTAGCATACGTTACAGTTTGATAGCATTTTACCCATAGTAAAACTTCTTTCAAAATTTAAGCCAATCCTTTCAATCACTACTGCTGCTTTGCCAAGTTTATAAAATATTCTAAATCCTTTGTTGCTATTTTCAACAATGTTCACAGCACTGTCACCAGAAATAGATTCCTTCTATTTGCTTTCTCATCCATAAGAAGCAACTCCTCATTTATTAATGTTTTATCATGAGATTGTACCAATTCAATCAAATCTTCAGGCTCTACTTCTAATTCTAATTCTCTTGCTGTTTCCATCATATCTGCAGTTACTTCCTCCACCGGAGTCTTGAACCCCCAAAAAGTCATCCATGAGGGCTAGAATCAACTTCTTCCACATTTCTCTTAATGTTAATATTTTGACCTCCTCCCATAAATCACAAATGTTCTTAATGACATCTAGAATACTAAATCCTTTCCAGAAGGCTTTCTATTTACTTTACCCAGATCTATCAGATAAATCACAATGTATGACAGTTACAGCCTTATGAAACATATGTCTTAAATAGTAAGACTTAAAAGTCAATATTACTTCTTGATCCATGGGCTACAGAATGCATACTGTATTAGCAGGCCTGAAAATATTTTTCTCTTATACACCTCCATCAGAGCTCTTGGGCAACCAGGTGCATTGTCAATGAGCAATAGTATTTTGAAAGAAGTCTCTTTTTCTGAGCAGTAGATTTCAATAATGGCCTTTAAATATTCAGTAAATCATACCATAAGCAGATGGACTTTTATGCAGGCTTTGTAGTTCCATTTCTGGAGCATAAGCAGAGCAGATCTAGCATAATTTTTAAAGGTACTAGGTACATAATTTTAAAAATGATCGAAGGGCATTTGCTTTAACTTGAAGTCACCGACCTCATTACCCTCAATAAGAGTCAGCCTGTCCTTTGAAGTTCTGAAGCTAAGGATTGCCTTTTTCTCCTCTCTAGTCATAAAAGTCCTCTATGGCATCACCTCTGATAAAAGGCTATTTTGTCTACATGGAAAATCTGTTGTTTAGTATAGCCACCTTCATCAATGATCTTAACTAGATATCCTGGATAATCTGCTGCAGCTTCTGTATCAGCACTTGCTGCCTCATCTTGCACTTTCATGTTACACCTTTTCTCAAACATCATATACCAACCTCTCCTAGCTTTCAACTTTTCTTGTGTAGCATCCTCATCCCACTCTGCCTTCAAAAGATTGAACAGAGTTAGGACATTGCTCTGGGTTAAGTTTAGACCAACAGGTAACCTGTGGTTCATTGAATCTTCTATTCAGACCACTAAAACTTTCCCCATCCCAGCAGTAAGACTGTTTCGCTTTGTTATCATTTGTGTGTTCACTGGAGTAGCACTATTAAAATTTCCTTTAAGAACTATTCCTTTACATTCATAAGTTGGTTAACTGTTGGCATAAGAAGACTAGTTTTCAGCCTATCTCAGCTTTTGACATGACTTCCTCAGTAAGTTTAATCACATCTAGCTTTTGATTTAAAGTCAGAGATGCATGGCTCTTTCTTTCACTTGAACACATATAGGCCATTATACAGTCAACAACTGGCCTGCTTTCAATATTGTTGTACCTCAAGAAACAGGAAGATGTGAAGAGAAGATGGGGAAATGGGCAGTCAGTAAAGCAGTCAGAACATTTACAGCATTGATGCATTAAATTCACCAAATTATATGGGTTCCTATATAAGTTCATAGCATCCTAAAGCAAATACAATAGCAACATGAAAGAGTGGGGGTCACGAATCATCATAACAGATACAATAACAGTACAAACACTTGAAATGCTGCAAGAATTACCAAAATGCGGCATAAAGACAAAAAGTAAACTCATGCTGTTGAAAAAATAGTGCCTATCAACTTATTCAACAAAAGGATGCCACAAAGCTTCAATTTGTTTTTTTAAAAATTCAAAACACAATATCTGAGAAGTACAAAAAAGTGAAATGCAAAAATTGAGGTATGCCAGTAAAAGAAATATCTTACACCTAAGTGTTGGGGTGGAATAAAATTCACGGCTGCTGTAGCACTTTTTAATGAGTCACTTTAATTTTATATGGTTCAGTCACATCTCACATTAAATGAAAAGTAGAATCATTCTTAGTCTCACCCTCCTCCACTCCCAGTTCATGAGCTACAATGTGTCAGACACTGTTCTAAGTACTTTACTTCAACCCCATGGGGAGATATTATTATCGCCCCATATTACAGGTAAGGAAACTGAGGCACAGAGCAATTCAATGACTTACTAAGGTCCCACAGCTTATGAGCAAGAACTGGGACTCAAAGCCAGGCAATGTGACTACAGAGGCCACATTCTTCACCAGCCAGCTGTCTCCTGGCTCTGCAGGCTGGGTGGGGCCTCTTGCCTTCAGGCAAGTGAAATCTAAATGATGCAAAATAAGAACTTCCATGTGCCCTTCATGTCCTGATGTAGCCATATGAAAGCAGATGTGAAAACTCTAAACATGAAAACAAAATAAGCTTCCATGAATGGCTGTTGATGAACTGAATGTTTTCCTTGACAATCTCCAAAAGCAGAAACTTAAAACCTCTTTCTACAATAGTGGCTATTCCAGTGCTTTTACATTTTAAAAAAGGTGTGCTGAGGTCCAACCAACCCCCTTTGGTTAGCGTTCCCCTGAGACAGAGTAAGCCTCATCAGCACTTCACACCCTGTATGCCCCTCGTAGGCATGTGGGTGTGGATACAGCAAGGACTGTAACCCACCAGGAGTGGTTGGGTCAGTAGGCTGTCATAGGTGGGAAATGGCAAGGGGAAGTGGATGTTCACTATCTAGTCTATGAAGCTTTGCTGTCCTCTAGCCTAAGAGGATGACCATAGTTTGCCCAATACTTGGGCAGGAAGGGAGTAGGAGGTGGAATGTTGTAAAAAAGAAAAGATCTGATTAAAATCCCACAGCATATTCTCAGTCTAATCTCCTTTTATCTCTGTAACCCAATTTCAGCAATTATGTTTATCACTTAAATGCCTCCTCTTGTTCATAACTTTGATGATTCTCACATGGGCTGTAGATTGTTTACTCTAATTGTGTTCCTATTAACATTCCCATTTTGAATGACTAAAAATAAGACTTTGACCTTCCAAAGTGAATGACTGCTTACTGCCCTTCTTTGGGGAGAAATTAACTTTGGAAATATCTGCAAAGAATGTACATGGTGATATGTCCATTCGTTTTCCTTCCTATTTGTTTCATTAAAGTGGAGTCTCCTATTTATTTTCTGGAAGAGATGCAGGGACAAAGGATCACTGGCCTCTAAAGAAAATGTGAGATCATATTGACAAACTGAAAAGGTTTCAGCAAGAAAATACTAAAGTCACTATTCATTCTTACAGACCCACTGATCTAGTGCTTTTATTTTAGGAATGAGATTAAATACCAGGTGTGAAGTATTTTTCTTAATACATGCCAGTCATTAAAAAGGACATCATTTAAGTTCAATTTTTTTATATAAAGAGAAATTGTCATTTGATGATTTTACGAGGAAGAAAAACCATAAGATTACGCATTGCTGCCAAAAAAAGAGAGAGAGAGAGAGAGAGAGAGAAATCCTCCTTTGGAATGTGAAACATGAAGAAGCAGGATAATGAGATTTTGTTTTCTACACAAATTGAAGATTAAATATGAATTTGAATTAAATTTAAATTTGAATGAAAACAATCAAAGATCAAAAGAGCTATTTATAAAGACTTGCAAAACCTAACCCAACACATCCCCTGTACCTTTACAAATGTGCATGAGAAGCGGTGTGTCAGTGTCAAATAATACTTCTATACATTGTATTGATAATTGTCTTTAGCCTGACATACAGAAGGAAACATAATAGTTGTAGAGAATTGCAGCAATATATTTAGTTATTTTAAACCTCTCCTTCAATCATCTTTCATAAAGTAAAAGAAATGAAAGGAACTTTGTAAAATATACAAAGGAAAGTAAACTTATTGATGTATACTAGAAGACCTAAGCCAATTTGTTTCATCCAGGCACACATAATTCTGACTGAAGACCAGCTTCTATTTTCTTGGATAAGAAGTCACTCCCTCCCTTTTGAGCTCTAGAAGAATATCATGATCTCTGATCATGACTCACTATTGTTAAAACTGAGGCAATACGCCCACCTACCCCTTGAATATGAAAGGAAAGAAAAGTAAATAATAATAACCAGCTTCCAAGCACAGACTTTATATGTCTTTTCAGAGCTCCATGAATCTTCAAAAATTAATGACAATGGATAAGCTTCCTCAATGATTTTCAGGATGCTTCTGGCACATTTCTGCAAGGTAAAGTGATTTATTTTGCCCTAAGTGGGGGAAAAAAAGGAAGGGCTTAGAAAAATAAACTAGCTGGAAAATAAATGTATAAAATGCTGCAAAAATAACACAGAAAAAATTTGACCTATTCTCAATCTTAATCATCTCAAAATCTAAAGGAGAATTAAACTTATTTATTTCTACAACTGAGGTCATTTTTGTTAAAATTCCAAAACCAGTCATTTTACAAAAGGAACAAATCACATAGATTCTGTACAGTTCAGAGTAAATAAAACGGATTAAACAAGAGGAAGAAAAAATGAAAATGTAGTTCAGGTGAAAAAAATAATTTCAATGAATATATTCTCACCATTTTAACAATAATTTCTCAACATCTAAATGATAAAAAATATTCTGGAAAAATAATTCTTAAATCCATAGCTAACTGAGGAAAATTATAAATAATCAATAATATTTCAAAAGTTAAACATCCCTAAGACATTTACTGGTAATTATTCACAAATAAGCTATGAGTAATCTTTCTGTCCATTATAAACTAAATACTGATGAAACAGTAAAATTTAATCATTCTTTTATTCAAAAAAATATTTATTAGGGAACTACTATGTCCTAAGCATTCTTTGAAACACTGGAGATACAGTAGTGAACAAGATGGGGGAAAAAAAACTCAGATAAAAGGTGTAAGAATAGAGTTTATACTCCAGTAAAGAAAAATAAAAAATGAACAAAATAAATAAAACATACATACGTATGCCAGATGGTGATGAGTACTAGGGAGAAACAACGTAGGAAAGAATAATGGGGAGTGCTAGGGATGGCAAGATTTGAGGATGAGTGAAGAGAAACAAATTAAATAATTAAGGCCTCCCTAAAAAGGCAGCATTTTTGCAAAGACCTAAGAAAGTAAGAGAATAAGACATGTTGCTGCCTGCAGCAAAAGCGTTTCAGGTAGAAGGAACAGCAAGTTCAAAGATCCTGACACAGGGGTATCGTTGACATTTTCAAAAAACATCAAGAAATGCAGTAAGCCTGGAGCAACATGAAGCAGAAGAAAGTAACAACAATATCATAGAGGTAAGGGAATAGGATCAAGATCAGGGTACATTCTTTTAGGCCATAGTAAGAATTTTGGCTTTTTTCCTAAGTTAGAAAGCTTCTGAAAGAGTTTAAAAAGAATGACATGATCTGACATTTTAGCAGGACCACTTTGGTTACCTCATTAAGAAATATGATCAAGAAAAAGAAATAGCAGCAGGGAGACTGGATAGAAGACTATTACGGTTATCCAAATAAAACATGATGGTGGCTGGGGCCTGAGTGGAAGCAGTAAAGGTGATGACAAGTGATCGGGTGTTGGAAGTATTTTGAAGGTAAAGTACATAGGATTTACTGATTGGATGTAGGGGCAATGGAGAGAAATGTGAGAAAGAGAAATTCACTATGACACCAACAATTTTGGCTGAGCATAATCAGCCAAATGATTGAATCTAATTCTTCATGTTTCCCAGAATCCATGCCCTCCCCCTAGCCTCACTGTGGGCACCATCTGTTTTTCCACTTCTTAACTATGGACTCAACCACAAACTTAACTTTGGCCGATGACATGTATATGAAAGCGACTGCCTGCTCGTTCTGAGCCCAGGACTTAAAAGACCTTGCACGTTATTTCTTGCCATCTTACATTTGTACCATCAGCATGAGAAGAATATACCCTAACCAGCTTTCTTGTTACAGGAGAAACAGTTGGGAGAGAGCTGCTCAAGTGATCAACAGACCTACAGTTAGAAGTAGAACTGCCTTGGCCTCTGAAGCTTGAAGCAGAGGTGCCTGGCCAAACCCAGATCAGCCAAAGTTAAATCAACTTCAGACACGTAAGTAATAATTAGTGATTGTTGTTTTAAGCCTTTGAGGGTTGGAGTGGTTTGTTATGATGCAATAGCTAGCTGATACACTGAGCAACTTAGAGGATAAAGTTATATTTACTAAAATAAGGAATTCTGTAGGAAGAACAAGTTTGAGTGAGAAAACAGGATTTTAGCCTTGGACATAATAAATTTAAGATGTTAAAGGGGAGACTGAATAGGAATCGTATATATGGAGAAAGAGGTATAGGCTAAAATATAAATGTAAGAGTCATAAGAGTTTAGATGGTATTTAAAGCCATGGGACTAGTTAAGATCTTCTAGGAAGTGAATGTAGATAAAGAACAGATGAAATCTAAACCTTGAGACACTACAATGAGAAGATGTTAGGAAAATGAGAACGAACCAGCAAAACAGACTGAGTGGGAACAGACAGAAGTACAGGAGAAGGTCTGAAAGGGATGGTGCCTGGAAGTTTAGTGAATAATATGATGTGCAGAGTAAGTGATCATATTGGTCCCTTCTCATTCTACTAATAAAGACATACCCAAGACTGGGTAATTTACAAAGAAAAGAGGTTTACTGGACTCACAGTTCCACATGGCTGGGGAGGTTCACAATCATGGCAGAAGGTGAAAGAAGAGCAAAGGAATGTCATACATGGCAACAGGCAAGGGGCCATGTGCAGGGAAACTCCCTTTATAAAACCATCAGATCTTGTGAGAATGTATTCATTATCATGAGAACAGCATGGGAAAAACCCACTCCCATGATTGAATTACCTCCCACTAGGTCCCTCCCACAACATAAGGGAATTATTACAATTCAAGGTAAGATTTGGGTGGGGACACAGAGCAAAATCATGTCATTTCACCCAGGCCCCCTCCCAAATCTCATGTCTTCACACTTCAAAACCAGTTATGCCTTCCCAACAGTCCCCCAAAGTCTTAACTCCTTTCAGCATTAACCCAAAAGTCCAAGTCCAAAGTCTCATCTAAGACAAGGCAAGTCTTTTCTGCCTAAGAGCCTGTAAAATCAAAAGCAAGTTAGTTACTTACTAGATATAATGGGCATATAGGCGTTGGGTAATACACTCATTCCAAATGGGAGAAATTAGCCAAAATGAAGGGGCTACAGGCCCCATGCAAGTCTGAAATCCAGCAGGGTAGTCAAGTCTTAAATGTCCAAAATGATCTTCTTTTATTCCATGTCTCTCATCCAGGTCAAATGTGAGACATGGAATAAAAGAATACAAAAAGCTCCAAAATGATCTTCTTTTATTCCATGTCTCACATTCAGGTCAAATGTGAGACATGGAATAAAAGAATATCTGGTACAAAAGGTAGGCTCTCATGGCCTTGAGCAGCTCTGTCCTAGTGGCTTTGCAGGGTACAGCCCCCTCCCAGCTGCTTTCATGGGCTAGCATTGAGTATCTGAGGCTTTTCCAGGTACACAGTGCCAGCCATCAGTGGATCTACCGTTGTGGGGTCTGGCAGACAGTGGCCCTCTTCTCACAGCTTTGCTAGGCAGTGCCCCAGTGGGGACTCTGTGGGGAGGGTCCAACCCCACATTTCCCTTCCACACTGCCCTAGCAGAGGTTCTCCATGAGGGCTTCACCCCTGCAGCAAACTTCTGCCTGGACACTCAGGCATTTCCACAGATCCTCTGAAATCTAGGGAGAAGTTTCCAAGCCTCAATTCTTGTCTTCTGTGCACCCACAAGACCAACACCATGTGGAAGCTGCCAAAGCTAGGGGCTTGCACCCTCTGAAGCCACAGCCTGAGCTGTACTTTGGCCCCTTTTATCAAGGCTGGAGTGGCTTCGATAAAGGGCACAAAGTCCCAAGACTGCACACAACAGGGAGACCCTGGACTCAGCCCAGGAAACCACTTTTTCCTCCTAAACCTCCAGGTCTGTGATGAGAAGGTCTACCATGAAGTTCTATGATATGCCCTGGAAACATTTTCCCCATTGTCTTGGTAATTAACATTCAGCTCCTCATTACTTATGCAAAATTCTGTAGCTGGCTTGAATTTCTCATCAGAAAATGGGTTTTTTTCTTTTGTATTATTTAATCACACTGCAAATTTTCCAAACTTTTATGTTCTGCTTCCTCTTGAACCCTTTCCCACTTAGAAATTTCTTCCTCCAGATACCCTACATTATCTGTCTCAACTTCAAAGTTCCACAGATCTCTGGGGCAGGAGCAAAATGCCACCAGTCTCTTTGTATAGCAAGAGTGACCTTTACTCTAGTTCCCAACAAGTTCCCATCTCCATCTGAGACCACTTCAACCTGGACTTCATTGTCCATACTGCATTTTGGTCAAAACCATTCAACAAGTCTCTAGGAAGTTTCAAACTTTCTCACCTCTTCCTGTCTTCTTATGAACCCTCCAAACTGTTCCAGCCTCTGCCTGTTACCCAGTTCCAAAGTCGCGTTCACATTTTCAGGTATCTTTACAGCATTGCCCTACTCTACCAAAACCAATATACAGTATTAGTCCATTCTCATGCTGCTAATAAGGACATACCTGAGACTGGGTAATTTATAAAGGAAAGAGGCTTAATGAACTCACACTTCCACATGGCTTGGGAGGACTCACAATCATGCCAGAAGGTGAAGCAAGAGCAAAGACATGTCTTACATGCTGACAGGCAAGAGAGCATGTGCAGGGAACTCCCCTTTATAAAACCATCAGATTTTGTGAGAATTGGTTGCTATCACAAGAACAGCATGGGAAAACCTGTCCCCATGATTCAATTATCTCCCACTGAGTCCTTCCCGCAACATGTGGGGATTATTACAATTCAAGGTGAGGCTTTTGTGGAGACACAAAGTCAAACCATATTAGTGATCTACTGGACCAGATTACATACTGATAGGTCAAACAGGATGAGGACTGAAATAGTACCACTGGATCCTGTAATGTGAAGGTCTGGTGACTTTATGAAATTTGGGTATATAGGCAAACAGAGAAATGGGAAAGTAGCTAGCGAAAAAAAAAATGATGTTTAAAAAGGAGTTTTGATTTTTTTTAATAGAATTGAGAATGGCTTCTTTCATTTGCTGTTGAGAATGATCTGGCAGAGAAGAAAACTTGGTGAAGAAGAGAGGGGACTAATTAATAAACCAGACAGAAGGCAGAGTATATTAAAACTCAAGCTGGAAAGCAAGTAGTGTTGAGGAACAGCATAAGGAAAGTCTCTTCCGGTTGCTTATACTTTCCGAATGGAACAGGAAGCAAGATCAGCTAAGAGAGGATGGAGACCTGAGCATTCAATGAGAAAGGAGAAAGGAAGAAATAATCAGATGGCAGAATGGAAAAGTAAATGAAACACATAAAGCCAGGCTGTATAAGACCCACTGGATGTTAGTGATCATGAATTTAAAGCAAGACCAATCACATGGTTCTGTGTTTATCTGCAATTACATTCTGTTTCATGAGTGCAGCCATTGAGTAGTAGGATAATTAGATTTATACAGGTGAGGATTTTCTCAAACAAAACTTATAAAAAGGGTATATGAGGAAAACTGAGAGCACAGGCAAGGGAATACTAATGAATGACCATGGAATTGAAGCTGGAGACAAAGAGAAATATGTACTGGAGGGGAGTCAGGGGAAGTAAAAATCTGGGTGGAAGTGCTTTTAGGGCTGTGGTTACTGAAGGAAGCTTCACAGTCAAAATGGTAATGGCAGGAAGTAGTTATATTAAACAGAGCTTATGGAAGGATTGCAGATATCAACAACCACAAAGATGGGGTATAGACTTGGAGAATGAAGAACAGTATACCTGAAGGGTGGAGGACAAGAGAGGTAGAAGAGGGGAGATGAAGAAAGTGAGAAGTCAGTGTACTAGAAACTTCACCTTCCGATATCCAATCCAAATATTGAAATTGCCAAGAATTCGGGCAGGAGTACTGTTAGAGTCCCAATGATGTAAAAGGTAAAATTTTCCAGAAACTCAAAGTAAAAGATTTTGCATTTCTGCAAAATATCTTATACCTTAACTGAGATCATAGCAAGTACCACCCAAATTGTTCTATCAAACATTTAACAAGAATCTTAGAAGTACAGTAGAACTCTCTTAACCCATTTCCACTCAGCCAACTTGCCAGATTATCTATCCACATGCATCCCTTTCTCTGCAAAGCTTTTCTGTTGAAGCCCGAAGATGAGAGAAAGCCCCTGGCAGAGATTGCTCTCTGCTCTGCTCACTCAGTTCTACTCCCACTAGTTGAGTTGGATGGTTGCCAAAAGTCAGTTATGTTTGTTTCCAACACTGTTAGTGCTTCTTAAATTCAATGTTATAATTACATAATTACATAGTTTCTTGAGATGTTATATAAGTCAATGATATATAAATGCAAAAAAAAAAGTGGCTTCTTTGAAAAACCACGTAGAATGCTAGAAAGATTTTATGAAGGTGAGTCACTAAGAAATGTGCTATCAGACTATGTGTGAGTGAGATAAACACAAAATATTTTTAAAGAATCATAAAAACTTAAAAGGTGTCAGCACTCAATTTGCTTTACCTATGTCCTTGTGTTCTTGCTCCACTTACAAAAGCAAAACCAGAACTCTCAGGCAATGAATTATGGGTGTGGTTGATGCAAGAAAGACAATGCAGAGCTTCAACCAGGGGACCCATACTAGAAATGAAGACAGTGGGTCTCCAACAAAATATTGACGAATGAATACAAATACACATGTTTTAAGGTAAGTAAAATCTTAAATGGGTCTTTTTAAAATAATTCCTGTTTTAACCAACATCTTCAGTTAACTTCTTTAACTACTGTCTTGATTGAAGTAGATTAATCTACTTCTGATG
Source organism: Saimiri boliviensis (assembly GCF_048565385.1). Classification (NCBI taxonomy): domain Eukaryota; kingdom Metazoa; phylum Chordata; class Mammalia; order Primates; family Cebidae; genus Saimiri; species Saimiri boliviensis. Next base: position 59,990,410 of record NC_133455.1, read on the forward strand.
CTACTTTAGACAAGCAAAACACGAAGATCCAATGATTCATTCTTAAGCTAAATCCTTTATAAACATGGAATAAACATGACTCAGTTGAATTGGACAGTGACTTTGATTTTTTTAATATATTTTATTGCATTTTAGGTTTTGGGATACATGTGAAGAACATGTAAGATTGTTACATAGGTAAACTCATGGTATGAGGCCAACAAACATATGAAAAAATGCTCATCATCACTGGTCATTAGAGAAATGCAAATCAAAACTACATTGAGATACCATCTCACGCCAGTTAGAATGGTGATCATTAAAAAATCTGGAAACTTTGATTTTTGTTGTTATTGGTGTAAAGGATCATCATATAATTATTGGAATGGGAACAATGTTACGAGAGCACCAACCACACACTTGCCTCTAAGGCAGGCCACTTATGAATTCCTAGATAGATAAGAATCTCTGCATTAAAATTTCCTTTGAAATGCTTTTGTCAGAATAAAAGTTTTGCTGTAGTAAATTGCAACTTTACATTCACTAGTGTAGGCTGCATGAATCTGGTTAAGAAGTAGTTAAATAATTAAACTGATTTGCTCCAGTCCTGAGTGACACTTAACAGTATTACACAGAAAACATCCTGGTGATTATGCCACTAGACAATTTGACCCAATATTTCTGCCTAAATCCAAAATACTAGCTGAAACTACTATAACCAGGCAATCCACGAAACATAGAAAGACTCTGGAGTAGATATCCAGAGTCTTTCTTAAAAATATCATGAAGGTAGGATGGAACAGATGAGAAGTATTTAGCATGACAGGAGAAAATATCAGTCTCTTCTGAACACTAGAATAGACTGTATCGTTTTAAGAAGTAGAAGAAAGCTAAAAATTTGCTGCAAATAGTGAGAAATGTCCTGTTTGGAGGAAATAACCTTCTAATGTAGAACAAGGACACCATGAAACACATGGGAAAGAATCAACAAAATTTGCACGGACCAGGAGAAAAACTGGAACTGAAAGTGTTCTCTTAGACATGTTTAGCTCAGGTTTGTACTCAGTCTTTTTAGTAAAAGTGAATTAAAATGTGGTGCCATTACCATTATTTATAGTTTATCATATGTAACTATATTTTAGTTAACCAGATACTAAACTCTATGTAGTTTTCATTTCATGCCATTAATTCAGTCAAAATTGAAGTTCAAAGTTTAAAAACCCCTCCAGGCATTTTAGGAGGCATGATTGAAGACAGAGTTGTAACCCTGTTAACCACTGAAAGCAAAATTCTGATACCCATTATGGATATCATCTTTCTCAGAACAGTTTAGTTCTCTGTAAAAGGTACAATAAATTCTTCATATGTCTTCATCAAGTGATACTGCATCTTTAAATTTGGTCTGTGAACATAGAGAGCAAACAAACATTTATACACAAAGATTTGGAAGCACCCTAAATTAACAACTTTAAAGAAATAGACAAATTATAGTACATTTATTTGTTACTATCCAGTCTTCCGTGGACAAGATAAATAGCAAAATGGGCAATGTATATGAGTACAGGGGAGAATATTTGTTATTTTGAGAGCTGAGCACTTTGTTCTTAGCAGGATAGAAAGTGTTTTCAGATGGAAGAGAAGCAGCAAGCTCATATGCCTGAAAGAGGCTGGCAGGTGACATAAATGAGTGAAATGATCCCGGTATTGGAGAAAACATGAAAGAGTGACAGTGGCAGTATCCATGGCATACCGAAGAGCACTTGCCAATCTATACAAACAACCAAAACTCAGCTCCAACCTAGTTGTATCTGAGAATGGGCACCCATTGTTGCCTTTTCTTCTGATTTTTTCCTAAAGGAGCTTACCACCTGGATTTTGCTATGCTTTTTGTGTCATCATAGTCAATAGTGTAAAGGGTCATTTCATATTAACCCAAGGGATGCCATAGGGTTTTTTGTTTGTTTGTTTTTTCTATGTATTTGACTTAGAGGTCAAAATAAATTAAGATGCCTTAGTCACCGTGATTTTCAGGGACAAGGAAGCTCTGTGGGGATAGCCTGGATAGGCTAAAAAAAAAAAATTGAAAAGAATAGCTAACTAAACTATTCTGCAAAAAAGGTTAGTTTGGGGTGGAGGTATAGTAGACAAATGGAAAGAGGAGAGGGAATATGAAGTGAAGTAACACAACAGTAGGTGAAATAAGACTTTTAAGAGCATGGATTTCTAAATATCCAATTCACTAGGATTGCTGTGAACCCTCAGTAAACTATGCCATGCATATAAATGCCTTAGATGATGGTATTTTGAGAAAAACAAAGAACAGTAGCTATTTGCACATCCCCTGTGTTGGTGCAGGCAAGAAGAAAGAATTACTCTAGGATTTGAGAGATGAGTGAGTTTCAAGGGTTTAAGAAAATGGGAAATTGAAAAGAGAGGTACCATAAAATATATAATATCACTTCTCTAAGAAGTGATAAAAAATATAGCTAGGGTATTGGACACCCTATAAGACAGAAGTTATTGAGGATATTAAGGTAACCCTACCTGCTCTCTCAAGATCTCAGTGATTTAAAGTGATAGAAATTTATTTCTATGTCATATCTCAGTTCAATTAGTGGCAAGTGGCAAGGTAAGAGCTCTGTTCCACACAGTTACTTAAGTTCCCAGGCTGATAAAAGGTACATCACATGGGTTCCAAGGTCAACCTAGATAATCAGCTAGCTCTTGATAGGAGAGAGAGAAAGAGTGGATAACCATACAAGCTATTTCTGCGTTCAACATTCTGTTAGCCATAACTCAGTCATGTGGCCACACCTAATTATAATAAAGGCTAAGAATTGTGATCTAGACGGATGCCCAGAAGGAAAGGAGAACTATGTTCTCTGACTTAGTGGGGTCAAGCCAAATTTATTTAAATCTCAATGAACTGGGTAAGCTGTGGAGGATTGATGGATGGATGGATGGAATAAAGATAAGAATCCATAGACTGATGTGGGGGTAGCAGAAAGAGAAAAAAAGAGAGAATTACTAAATATTTGTGTGTGTCTGTATGTGTCCAGATTTAGTAGGGGAATACATATATTCAGATACAGATGAGCACTTTGTATTATTTGCTCCTTCTTCGTCTTCTCTCAGAACCCCCATGGTGTTGCCATAGTCCACATGATCCTATCTCCCAAGACAAGGACTGACTAAACTGGGATAGATACTTTACCCAAACTAGTACAATCAGAGCCCCATTCAAGAGAGTTTGAAATTGAGGCAGAGGAGCTGTAGTTCTGTTCTTAAATAAGGAAGTCATATCAGAAGCTGCCAGTTGTCCACCAGTCTCTTTGGTCCATAGCAACACAGCTGTGGCTGGACACATGGAAGACCAGCTAGATTTGATGTTTCCAAGCCTCTCACAGCCAGCTATGACTATCTGGTTTATTTCAAGTCAAAGGACTATAAATGGAAGTCACACATCTAACTTCTGGATTATCTCCTAAAGGTAAACCCTTTCTCCTGAACTAGCTCCTTCCACCCCCTCCCATGAATTGCAATTTGGGCATGCTTTTGAACCAGTTCATCCAGGCAAACTGGGCAATGCTCTAGGGAATATCAGAGCAAGAAAATATGGAAGGCACCTAGATTTCAGAATGACTGCATGGAGTAGGCCTGTCTCATCAACCTGGAGTGAGATAACTTCTTTGAATAAAATTATTTTGAAACCACTGTACTTTGAGGGTTCTTTGTTGCAACAGCATGGCCTTTTCTGAAACCTATACAAAGGCCATGGAAAGCCAGAACTGAGGTAGCCACATGCATGTACAAAGTTGAGAAAGCCAGTCTTCAAGAGCAGAAAGACATCAAAAGGAAATAAAGATTAAAAATACATTCTGCCTTCAAGAAGTGAAGAGAGTAGGTTGTTACTGCTGTCATTTCAGTTACTGGTTACATTTTTTCTTAAAGCTTCTGAGTCTCATAAATATGCTTTCAATAAATGTCCATTTTTTATTAAGAGAGTTTGAATTTCTGTTGCTTATAGCTGCAAACACCTCTAAGACTACAAGAGAGCAAGAATGAAAGCAAGAAACACACTAAAATGTCAAAAGTAGTCATGTTTATGGGGTAGCTACACATGTGATATGGTTTGACTCTGTGTCCCCACTCAAATCTCATGTTGAAGTGTAATCCTCTATGTTGGGGGAGGGACCTGGTGGAAGTGGATTTCCCTCACAAGGACGGTAGTTCTTGTGATAGTGAGGGCTTATGAGATCTGGTTGTTTGAAAATCTGTAACACTTCACCCTTCTCTTGCCCTCCTCTCTCTCCCTCCCTCCCTCTCTCTCTCTCCTACTTGCTTCCCCTTTGACCTTCTGCCATGATTGCAATTTTTCTGAGGCCTCCTAGCCATTCTTCCTGTACGGTCTGTGGAACTGTCAGTCAATTAAACCTCTTCTCTTCATAAATTGTCCAATCTCAGGTAATTCTTTATAGCAGTGTGAAAACAAACTAATACAGCATGCCACTTCATTTACTGTTTAATTTTTTTATTTATCAAACATCCTATAATGAAAAGACCATTATTTTTCTGATGGGAAAAGGACTGCATTGTAAAAACATCTAGTACAACAGAGGGCAAATCAGAAAAACAATTCTTATACAATTCTCTCTTAGCCATACTCTTTGTCTGGGTACACCAGGTATTACATAAAGAATAATGATATTCTTTACCAAGCCTCTATCACATGCAAGGCACTGTACTAGGAGCTTCTAACATGTTATTTCATACTTTTCAGCAGGGAACAACTTTGGCCCTGCTGGAAGCCCTGTCATTGACAAAGGGACCAGACATGTTTACTCTCTTTTGATTCTCCATTACAGTGGCACACCTGGAAATCTGGTTTATCTCTGCAACCCCAGGCCTATAAAAGGCACCTGGTCAGGACGCTTGAACAACTTCAGGAAGTAATGTGGTGATATTTATGCAGTATCAATGTTTATTTTTGTAGTTAATAATTTGGGGCCATGCAGATTAAAGATACTAAAATAAATGTTTTTTAATTAATTAAGAGGACTCTGCAATCTCTAAGGCCATTTAAAAAAAACTGCTCAAATAAGTTTTGTATTCTAGGAGGGAATGTGTGAGCAGAAAGCAAGTAATTCCCTTCTTCCTGTAAATCTGTCAAGCCTAATATTACCAACCTGAAATTTTTACCAACTCTTAGCCAGTACCACTATTGATCCCTTTAAGACTCTTCACTGTTTTTTGTTAGGAAGTACAAGATGTAAATAAAGCAGTATATAAGGTCTAGATGGTAGAACTATGATTTTAGAAGATATCTCTGTGTATTTGTGGTATGCAGAATACTGACATGCCCCCAAATAGGTTCATGTCCTAATACTCAGAACCTGTGAATATTTTTAATTACATGGCAAACGAGAATCAAGGTTGCTGATAGAATTAAAGCTGCTGATGGGATTAGGGTTTCTAATCAGCTGAACTTGAAATAGGCAGATTATCATGGATTATCCAGGTGGACCCAGAGCTATCACAGGAGTCCTTATAAGTAGAAAAGGGATGCAGAGTCAGAGAAGATGTGATGATGGAAGCATGGTCAGATGGGATAACGCAATGTAAAGACCCACCTGCCATTGCTTGCTTTGAAGATGGAAAAAAGGAGTCATGAGTCAAGGAATGGTGCAGTCTCAAGCAGCTAGAAAAGGCAAGAAAACAGATTCTCCCCTAGAACCTCCAGAAAAGAGTGCAGCTGACATCTTGATTTCAGCACACTGAGAGTGGTGTTGGGTTTCTAATCTGTAGAATTTAGGTAATAAGTTTGTGTTAATTTAAGCCACTGATTTGGGGTAATTTTTTGGCAACAATAGAAAAACATTACACTACTAATGTGAGAAATCTGCTTGTAAACATGGGTAGATGAGAAAGCAAAAATTAAAAGGTGACTGAGATAAAAGAATATCTATCTACTTGTGTGACTCAAACAGGCCTCTGGGGAGGTTTGCCACAAGTAGTTAGAGGGAGTTGCAATTAGTGATTGTGCCCAGTGGGAAAGTGACTAATACAATGTGACGGGAGGACACTGAGCTGTCTTCCCCAGTGTTAACACACTTCCTGGCCAACTAGTCAGCTCTTAAAACACCTAAAAACCTTTAATAACCATGTATGACAGAGGAGTGTATAGGTTTTTTGTAGTCTCGGGAAAAATCTGACCTGTATATGTTGACACATAGAAACACAATTAGAAAATCATGTTATTGTATGTTAGAAAGGAAAGTAGTCTTGGAAACTATAAATCAAATTCTCATTTTATAAATAAAATGAAACTGAAGCTCAACGAGGTATAATGGCTTGCTGATGTTAATTTATGTCACAGCTAATACAAGAAGTCAGTTCTCCCAATTCGTAGACTGGCCTAAAAAGTGTAGGATTTGTTTACAACTCCATAATTATTCTATTTCCTAATAAACTATAAAAATGAACTTTAGGAAGAAAATCATCATCTCTGGATAGAGAGAAAACATAATTAAAACCCTAGCCAAAATGGAATATTAATATTGGATGTAAAGAAGGATACATGCTAAGCTTGAGAGGCACTACAAGTCCTTGGGAGAAAAGCAACTTCTTCAGAGTTGAAATAGCTAAGCACAGTGAAAATTCCAAGTAATTGTCCCAAACAAGGCCCTTCATCTACCCATATTTTGTGAATAGGAGAAGCCCCTTTGAGATTCTCAAACCAGTCTTGTTCCTTCAGTGGGTATGACAGCCCAGTTGGCCTCAGACAACCTCAGTAATAATAACAAGGATAGTAATAATAGCTGCCAACATTATTGAGCACTTGCTGTGTGCACTGCCATGTACCATTCCCAATGCCATGTGCCATTCCATCCCCATTTTACATGCAAGATAACTGAAGCATAGAAAGGCTTAGTAACTTTTCAAGGTATTCAGCTACTAAGTGGTAGAGCTAGAATCTGAGCCTGGATAGCTTGACTCCAGAGCTAAGCTGTAGACAGGCTCTGACTTAGCTCTTGCTTTAGGCAATGGACTACGTGGGCAAGAATTAGGTCTTGCTCATCTATGAAGCTTCAGTGCCTCGCACCGTTTCAGCACAAATAGAGCAGAATAGCACAGAGGTCAGAGACCAGGCTGTAGGGTCAGTCATTCCAGGTTTTAAAAAATGACACCAGCACTCAATATGACCTCGAGTAAGTTACTTACCTTCTCACAATTTCAGATTGTTTACCTTAAAAAGTAAAAAGCATAATAAAAGAGACATCTTTATTATTTATTATCTATCACATAAGGTTGTTGGGAAGATTAATGCTATAACACATTTCAAAGGCTTAGCCTAGCACTGTATTTGATAAATAATAAACAAGACTCCATGCAACTGGAAGTTATTTTTGTCTTCTTTCTTTGCTTTTCAAAATTATTTTTTAAATGTTCCAAAAACCTAAATGTCTTCCAAGTCCCCTCACAAGTATCATGAAAAGTCCATTTAAAGAAAAAAAAATATTTTAAGTTTAAAGAAAATAAGATAAAGCAAACATCATTCCAAAGCAGTTTGATTCCCTTAAAGCTCAAAAGAGAAGCTAGGCTATAATTTGGTAAAACTGGCAGTAGCAGTGGAAAGTAATTGACAAAGCACAAAGTTTTCTGAATGTTTATAGGAGTGTATTAAGGTAGCTAATCCATAGGTGTCAATTACATGGTTGAAGACAGTTCTATCTACCAGTAGATATTCTGTGGCATAAATCTCCCTGTTCCTACAGGTACTACTCATATGATACTAGTTTCCAGAACCTGATTTATCTTGGCCTTTCATCCAAAAAATATTACTGAGCAGAGCACAATGCTAGGTCTTGTGAACACAAAAACATGTAATACACAATCCCTATTCTCAAGGAATTTATAGTCTACTTGCAGAGACAGAATATGTCCATTCAAAATAATTAACATAATAAGTCATAGACTAAATACCAACTATAGTCCAAATGGGTTGCACTTTTTATTGGTCATGCTAGTCACTAATGTTGGTAGCTTTTTTGTAAGAACTAACAGGCATCTTTCAGGAATTGACCAATTCAGTAGTTACTTTTAAGGGCAGGAAAGATCAGATGCAGAAAAATGCAGAAATACATCCTACCCTCTTCTCAGAGTTTGGCTAAAATCTCAATTTGGCTAAATCTTCTGACAGTAGATGATATACTTATTTGCAGAATAATCTGTCTTCCAGCTAGCCTAAGCATTAGTGAAGGGAAATGTCCCTATTCTGGCACATTTCCATATCACATAAAGGGGCTCAATTAATAGCAGTTGAATGGAATGGATATCTGTAGTTTATTAAACATAATTAATATTATTGTTAAAGTTTTATCATATTTGACATTCTATAATTTTCTCCTTTAGTCTGGTTAAACTCCATCATAAGCAGACTCAATTATCTGTTGACAGTGTATTTTCCTAATTAAGTCCAATGTAATTATGCGGCTTAAACGTAACTATTTGTAATCAAGAAGCTGGCCTATATGGACCTAATATTTGCACAAGGCATGAATAAGGTCCAAACACACACTAGGAAAGAAACAATGCTATCCACATGCACTCTGCTGAGGACCTGTCCATCCTTCCAAGTCACCTGTGCTGTTTGCTTCCTCCTCTTGGAAAACTTTTATCTCCCCATATCAGGTCCAACCATTCCCTTCACCATGTTACCTCATCATCGTCCTTAGGATTTCAACATATTCACTCCCTCAGGAAAGATTTCCCAGACAGCCTTTGATACCGATAGAGCCAATACTTCTCCTTAATAGCAATCATTATAACTGATAAACTAACATTTTCCACTAATTTTATGATTATTTCATTACTGTCTTCTGTTTCAGATTATAGAATCCATGTATGAACATAATACATATGCATTTTGTTCATTATTATGTTTATATCACAGAGCAATGTGTCTTGTTTATGTGTGTGCATATATGTACACACACACATTTATTGACACACACAAGACACAAACATATATGCCCTCACATAAGACACTTTGCTCCATAACCCTATACACATGAAAGTATAGGTGATGCTCAGTAAATATTTTGAATGAATGAATTCAACAGATTTTACCCATGAATCTTAAAGGAAGATTTGAGAGCAGGGCTGGGTCATTCCAATGACATATAAGCAGAGAAACTTTTCGACCTACCACTTGTCCTGTTGTCTTAACACTCCTAGGAGACATCAGTTGTGTTTCTGGAACAACAGCACCCCAAACAGTGTTGTGCAGGCCATATTGCCAAACTGTACCTGCAATGAGCAAGCAGTGTATTGTGTAGCTCATCAGGAGGAAAAGACAGGCCAGGTGTGGTGACTCACGCCTGTAACCCTAGCACTTTGGGTGGCTCAGGCAGGTAGATCACCTGAGGTCAAGAGTTCAAGACCAGCCTGGCCAACATGGTGAAATCCCATCTCTAATAAAAATACAAAAATTAGCCAGGTGTGGTGGTGGACCTCTGTAATTCCAGGTATTAGGGAGGCTGTGGCAGGAGAATCACTTGAACCCAGGAAGTAGAGGCTGCAGTGAGCTGAGATCGTACCACTCCACTCCAGCCTGGGTGACAGAGTGAGACTGCCTCAAAAAAAAAGGAAAAGGCAGAGGGAAGTGATAAGAACCCACTTACATCTTTGTGGTTCTCTCCCTGTTTTGGTCAGGATATTAATTCACCTGGAAGCATAGTGCTCTTACTCCACTACTGACCATTATTAGCTCCCAATTACCAAATATCACCTCCTTGTCTCTGTCTCTGTGTCTCTGTGTTTTGCTCTCTTTCACTAGCTCTCTTTCTTGGTTTCTTTCTTTCCAGGACATTATATGTAAAACAAGTATGGCTCTGAAAGGTAAAGAAAAGAAGTTAGACCAGCTAGAGACCTTGGGATCCGAGCAACAACACAGCAGTGCGTTCCCTGGGTTTCCTTTTTGGCTGATATATTCCAAACCGGATGCTGGAGAAGTCAGCAACCTAGGCACAACAACAGGTACAGACCAAAAAAAGAAAAAGAAAAAAACCCAGCAAATTCCACTCTCTACAACCAAAGAACCAGGAAACATGCAGCCTTCCAGGACAATTCCACTTTATTGCAACCAAAATGGCAGAAAAAACTGTGGCCCCACCCCATCCCTAGCAAAATCCAAGGGAGAGCCTAGACTTTCTTCCTTGCCAGGCTGTAAGGGAGCACCTCAACCCCCCTACCAGGATGATGTCAGAGAAGGATGAGTAGGGAGCTGGGACTTTTATCATCCCTGAGCAGTAACTGGAGCTGTCCTCCCCCAGAGTGTTAGTGGAGACCACACGGGGACATGGAAGCAGTGACAAGACACTGCTCCCCTTTCTCAGAATAAAGAGGAGCCCCTCCTCATCCCAGGTGTCAACAGAGGCTGAGTGCAGAACCTGGATTTATATCCCCAACCTAGTAATAATAAGGTGGGCTCCACCCCTTTCTTTGCCAGAGTGGTGTCAGAGGCAGCCGATAAATACAGAAGACTGAGAGTCTCATAATATAACATTCAAAGTCTCATAACATAATATTCAAAATATCTAGGTTTCCATCGAAAATCACATATCATATCAAGAATCAGGAAAATCTCAACTTGAATGAAAAAAGACAATAGATTCCAACATCAAAACGACAGATGGCAGAATTATCTGGCAAATATTTTTAAAACAGCCATTATAAAAAGTTTAAATAAACTATTACAAACACACTTGAAACAAACAAAAAATAGAAAGTCTCAGCAGAAGTATAGAAGCCATAAAGAAGAACCAGATAATATTTTAGAACTGAAAGATACAAATGCCAAAACCAAAGACAATAGCAGAATAAATGAGACAGGAATAAAATCAATGAACTTGAAGACAGAGCAGCAGAAATTAGGCAGTGTGAGTAACAGAGGGAAAATAGACAAAAAAATAAAAAGAACCTCAGAGACTTATGAAACTATAACAAAAGATCTAACATTCCTGTCACTGGAGTCTTGCAAGGAGAGAAAGAAAAGAGCAGGACTAAGAAAAGGACTCAAAGACATCATAGTTAAAAACGTCCAAAAAAAAAAGTGATGTGACCTTATTGGTAATTAAGAATGCAAATTGAATAATAAAATAACATTTTTAGCTTTTGCTTCTCTAATTGGCAAAAAATATTTATGACTGATGACATTGCATATTGGTAGGTATATAAGAAATTAGAATTCTTACAGTCAGTGACAGTTTAAATTGGTAACATGTTTTTCATTAAATTTTTCTGATTTGAATTTTGTCTATTGCTATCAAAATTGCACATTCCTTGATGCTGAAATTATATTTCCAGAAATAAATCTATCCCATGAAATAGCCACATATGTTCGGAATCATATAAACTATATAAAAATATTTATTGCAATATTATGTGTAATAACAGAAAATTACAAATAAAAACATGCATTAAAACATAAGTAGTTAATGAATTGTGACTTATTTGTACTACAGATGTGACATAGCTGTTTAATAAATATATGAGGTAGACTTACCCACTTTCATATAAAAAAAACTCCAAGTTTTAAAATGCTAGTAAAGGAACATTATGTATAATATGGTCCCAAATACAACCACACAAAGAAAGATGTATGTCTGTGAATACAATGCATAGAAAGTGGATATAGAGATTAGACATTTTTAAGAGTATCCCCAGCTCCAAGCTGTGTTTGCTTGAAATTTTGAATAAACTGAAAAAAAAAAAAAAAAACAGAAAATGACACTGTTAAAAAATGGTGTGGAAGGACTGATAGAGATCATGAAGTGACCAAAATATCCCTAAAGCAAAGGTTGACAGTTAACCGAGTTTGGCAGAGGTGGGTAACAAAGGGAAATGTCTACACTTCGTTCTCCACTCTTTTATGTCTTTGGCTCATGCCCAATGTGTTGATATATTAATTGCATAACAAAAGAAAAGTTATGAAGATATAACCATATGATTAAAAAAGAACAATGGATAAAATAATAATAGCCCACATTTATTGGGTGTCTACAAATGTCACGTGTCAAGCATGGGGCCAAGTGCTTTTCATGTATTATTCTATTCACGAAAACTCTGTGAGATAGGTGGTAAGTCCCATTCTGAGTGCTTTAAGTGTATCTCATTTAGTGTTCACAGGCAATCTATAATATTGGTACCATTACTAGTACTCATTTCACAGAAAAAATTAAGTATTAGGACAACTACCCCTCTTAGTAGCAGAATTGAGTACTCAATTGTGTTATTTGACACCAGCATCTACATTCTTAGCCCCTATTCCACAGAGAAAAAAATTCATGTATCTGCTAATCCCAAACTTGTCTCTTCATCAACACCGGAAGAATATTGACTGTTTTATAAGCTTTAAACCTGATTCAGAAGAAGAAAAAGAAAATTATTCTATAAAATAAAAGAGAGACATTGTTTAATTGTACATGTGTGTGCCTCTGAAATGCAGGACAATGTGCTGTTGTGTTCAGACAAATCCACCGTTATGTTCTCTTCAGTGTCATTTTATGTGTAGCAATTATACTAAAAATAATGGATATTAAACTAATCCTGACAAAACAAGCTAATTATTATTAGTGCACAGTTATCTAATTTTCTCTGTATTGAGATAGGTAATTCTAAATGATAAACTAAGATTAGTGAAACACTTTAACTCATTTTTTAAAAAATACTGCATGTCTCAAAAAAGGGAGGAAAGCTATAAATATCTTCAAAACTCAAGTGTGGTCATTTGAGACATTTTTAGTATAGATAGAAGCTTCTACTCTGAAGCATTGAGTGAAGTTAATGAGTCAATTTCTTTCTATGATTAAAGAAGACATTTGACACCATATAGAGACTTCTTAAACTTCAGCCTCTGCCCTCATTTTTCTAGGTTGTACAGCACAAACCATCATAACCACAAGGTCACAGTATACAAAAGAAAAAAGTTTTGGAAATGTTTAAGACAGAGAAGATAAGCAGGACCAAATTTTCCCATAGTAGGTATCACGAACCTTTCGTGTACATGACATCTAGCTAGTCAAATGAGATTAGATCTGTTGTATCAGCCTGTTTTTCTGACAGTATCTCGACAGAACCAAGCTGCAATAAGATCTACCTACCTCTTAAAAACAAGAAAAATATCACTCCCAGAATAAAGCAAGAATCTCTGTAGGAACACATACTCCACAAGCATGGAACCTGTCCAGCTTTGCTAATCATTATGCCTAGTGCCCAGGGTCTCCACCAACACTTCTGGAGAGACCATGGTCTGAGTTTTGCACAGTCCATAGCTCCTTAATCTATGCTTTAAGGAGCTTCTCCTCAGGTTTCTGGGACCACCCTTTGCTAAGCCACCTACCTCTCTGGATGCTCCTCCTGTCTGCATCATCCCTCCTCTTCAGCCACCACTTTACCACAAGAGTCTCCCCAGAAGCCTTTCCAGCCTGCATTTGAGATGACATCAGGTATAAAGTGACCAAGGGAAAGGGAGAGGGAAAGAATGGATAAGCTAAAGGTGGTTTACCTGTAGTATAAAGTCACTTTACCCACTCTAAAAACTAGAATATTTGGATGAAAAGCCAGCAAATCTAAAAAAGGAGTCATAAATTGAAATGTAGGGGTAAAGGCCAACCCAAAGTCTGATCATTTAGGATCCAAGGACAAGCTCCATTAGGCTCGGTAATTTCCAAAAGGGACAATGGTTGTGGTCTGGACTCCAAAGATCTATTCGGGTCTCTGCCCAGCCCAGCTGCATCCAGGAAAGCCTCCCTACTCACAAGTGAGAGTCTCTGCAGTCTTATCTAAGCCACCTTACCTTCTATGCTGGCCATTGTCAATTGGACCAGGAATGGACAGCCTACCCACACTGGATCAATCAGTTTCCCTTTCCCAAGATTTTGGAATTCAAATTCAGAGGCAATGAATCTGTCTTTGTCTAAAACTATAACCTGTAACTCAGAAGTTATAAAGTTACTATATTCTGTCATGTACATGGATAAGTAGAAAAATCCCATCTTCAGAGAAAAAAAAAGAATAAAAGAGAGTCACCAACAGTACCGTGAAACAGATGCGCAGAGAAGGCATAACAGAGGCAGAGAGAAAATTCTGAAATGTTCTCAGTTCCCAGCTCGCATTCCTTCTGAAGGCCACCACATCCCTGCTCCTGGATTCCATGAGTCACATATAGTAAAGCTCCCTTTAGTTTGCCAAGCAAACCCAAATTATACAAATGATAGAAAAATAAAAGTCAATAAAATAAATGTAGGAAACAGAAAATGAAGCTAAGACTGAACCAATCTTTAATTAGAAACCCTACTGAAATGAGGTAGGCTGTCATATGTCAGCTCTCCCAAGGCCTACCCTAGTTCCCCATGTACAGGCAGTCCACAAGCATAATTGCTCTGTGCCTAGGCTGGTGTTTAGAATTAGCACTCCTTTCAGTATTGTTCACAACAAAGACAAAATGGAGATAAAAATAAAGCTCAAAGTGAAACTGATCCCAACCATTGTTCCCCTTCCCGTATTAGGATATTTTTCTAAAAGTGAATTCTCCAGAGAAGAAGACATCACAAAGGAAATAGATGGTTACTTTAAGGAAAGTAGGAGACATTCCATATTGCCTTTCCCTTGCTCCTTTTCTTTTTTAACAGGAAGGACTTAAGCAGTAATGGTTATTCCTCACATACATTTCAACCATTCTGTTTATGCAATGCAAAAGATGGATAATTGCACTACTGCACTACAAAACAAGCAGCTGAATGTGGAATGGTACTCAGAAATGGAAACCTTGTCAGTTGGTATTAGAGAGTCATCACATGAAACAAATTGTTCACTTTTTGCTCAGTCCATTAGCTGCAAGGATGAAAGGAATTGCTCTCTCAACACATAATATTCCAACTTCCTATTTTTATTTAGCATTTCCCTTTCCTGCCATGCAAATAATATAGATTTATATTCTGGACCTAATTTGTTCCCTCTGACCAGGAGTTTTTTTTAGTCAGAGACAACTTAAGCAATTGCTTTGTGAAATGAAGCCTTGGGAACATCGTACCGCTCACATAGAGGGGTTTGATTGGGCCTTCCCTTTAGTATATGGTCCTGTGACTAGACTATAACACCCACCAACCACTATGCCCTGTATTTCAGTTTTTCTAAGAAAGACAATTATGGAATGGTTCAGAGCCCACTTTCCACAGTTCAATTATATGCAATAATAATCATGATAAGTCTGTAAATGAGGTATTTTCATTACTATTTTTCAGAAAACTAAACTATAACTCAGAAAGTATCAATAATTCTATAGTGATCATACAGCTTACTAGTAAGTAGAGAAACCAGAATTTGTACTTCTGTTTACATGATGTCAATGCCCATGTTCTCTCTTCTACACTCTGGGAGACAAGTTTTATTTAAAGGTGCCCTAATGAAAACCAGATCATCCTAAGAGTTACAGTGAAAAACTGGGACAGCAAAAGTCTTATCCAGTTATCTAACCTGCTTCTCATCATAAGTTGAATTCGCTTTGATTTTCTTTTTCCATGGAACAAACCAGTGAGTGACCTACAGAATGAAACTCAAGTTGTCACCTGGATCTAATTTAAACACTTCTGTTGAGCAATTTGGCTGGCCACATTTCACTGGAATCAAGTCACACCACTCCTAATATTATAGTAGTATAAACAGGTCAGTTACCCCAGATGCTCCATATTTCTATAGCATAGGGAGGACAAAAGGACGCAAATAGTACAGGCACACCTTGCTTCATTGCACTTAACTTTATTATACTTCACAAATACTGTATTTTTTACAAATTGAAGGTTTGTGGCAACCCTGCATCAAGCCAGCCTACCAGCACCGTTTTTCCAACATGTCTTCACTTCCTGTCTCTGTGTCACATCTTGGTGATTCTTGCAATCTTTCACACATTTTTATTATTAGTATATGTTATGGTGATCTCTGATCAGGGATCTTTGATGTTAGCATTGTGATTGTTTGGGGGCACCATGAACCATCGCCATATAAGGCAAATTAAATCAGTACATGTTATATGTGCTCTGACTACTCCACCAATTGGCCATTCTCCCATCTCTCTTCCTGTCCTCAAACCTACTATTTGCTGAGACAAAATGATCTTGAAATTAGATTAATTAATATCCCTATAATGACCTCTAAGTGTTCAAGTGAAAAGAAGAGTCACACGTCTCTTTCAATCAAAAGCTGGAAATGATTATGCTTAGTGATGAAGGCATATCAAAAACCAAGATAGCCCAAAAACTAAACTTCTTACACTAGTTTACCAAATAGTGAATGCAAAGGAAATATTCCTTAAGGAAATTAAAAGTTCTACTCTAGTGAACATACAAATGATAAGAAAGTGAAACAGCCTTATTGCTGGTATGCAGAAAGTTTGAGTAGTCTGGATAGAAGGTCAAACCAGCCACAACATGCCCTTAAGCAGAGCCTAATCTAGAGCAAGGTTCTAACTGTTCAATTCTTTTGAGGATGAATGAAGTAAGAAGGTGCAGAAGAAAATTATGAAACTAGAAGTCAGTTCATGAGATTTAAGGAAAGAAGCCATCACCATCACATTAAAATACAATGTGAAGCAGCAAATGCTGAGGGAGAAGCAGCAGCAAAGTTATACAGATCTAACCAGGATTATTGATGAAGGTTCTACCAAACCACAGGTTTTTCATGTAGACAGAACAACCATCTATCAGAAGACAATGCCATGTAGGACTTTCATAGCTAGAGAGGAGAAGTTAAAGCTTCAAAAGACAAGCTGACTCTTTTGTTAAGGGTGAATGCAGCTGGTCACTGTTAAGTTGAAGCCAATGCTCATTAACCATGGCAAAAAATCCTAAGGCCCTTAAGAATTATGCTAATTCTACCTGTACTCTAGAAATGTAACAAAGCCTAATGAAAGTGCATTTATTTATAGCATTGTTTACTGAATATTTTAAGCCAGTAGTTGAGACCTACTGCTCCAAAAAAGAGATTCCTTTCAAAATACTACTGCTCATTGACAATGTTCCTAGTCGTCTAAGAGCTCTGAAGAAGATATACAAGGGAATAATATTGCTTTCAGGCCTGCTGATACAGTATTCATTCTGCAGCCCATGGTTCAATTAGTAATTTTAAGTCTTATTTAAGACATACATTTTATAAGAGTCTTGCTGCCATCAGTTGTGATTTATCATATAGATCTGGGCAAGGTAAATAAAAACCTTCTGGAAAGGATTTAGCATTCTAGATGTCATCAAGTGTATTTGTGATTTATAGGAGGAGGTCAAAATATCAACATTAAGAGAAGTATGGAAGAAGTTGATTCAAGCCCTCATGGATGACTTTTTAGGGGTTCAAGACTTCAGTGGAGGTAGCAACTGCAGATGTAGTAGAAATAACAAGAGAATTAGAATTAGAAGTGGAGACTTACGATATAACAACATTGCTGCAAACTCATGATAAAACTTGAACAGATGAGGAACTGCATTTTGTGGATGAGCAAAGCAAGTGTTTTCTTGAGATTGTCCTACTCTTGGTGAATATGCTATGAAATATTGAAATGGCAACTAAGTATTTAGAATATTTCATAAACATAATTCATAAATCAAGAGTAAGGCTTAAGGGAATCAACTCCAATTCTAAAAGAAGTTCTACTACAGGTAAAATGCTATACACAACACTGCATGCTATAGAGAAATATTTCATAAAAGTAAAAGTCAATCAATATGGCAAACTTCAGGGCTGTCTGATTTTAAGAACTTGCCACAGCCATCCCAACCTTCAGCAACCACCACCCTGATCAGTCAGCAGCCATCAACATCAAGGCAAGACCTTCAGCCAGCAAAAAGATTATGATTCACTGAAGGCTCAGATGACTGTTAGCATCTGTTAGCAATAAAGTATTTTTAATTATGATATCTCCATTTTTAGACATAATGCTATTGCATACTTACTAGACTACAGTGTAGTACAAATATAACTTTTACGTACATTGAAAAAACAAAAAAAAAAAATTGCATGACTCACTTTATTGCTATATTTGCTTGATTGCAGTGGTCTGAAACCAAACCCACAATATCTCTGAGGTTTGCCTCTACTTCTTCAGGAAGTTATGATTACCAGAACCAACAGGAAAAGTGTGAAGAAAGCAAATCTAAAATCCTTTACCCCTTCTCTCCTGCTTTCATTATAGATGTTAGCACTTTTTTGATGCCAGTGATAGGATGCAGGAAAATTAGAGCAGAGAGGAGGGGTCACTTATTAGCTCATGGACCTAGAAAGTCTAAAGGCACATCTAGCTACATGCACAGCCAAATCTGTGATCTTGACAATGCCATGAAGACATTGTATCTCTTACACTTGGCCTTGCATTTTCTATCTGGTGGTCCATGGAAGTTCCAGACTCACTTTTTACCACCTTACAACTATAGAAGAAAGCAGTACACCTCTTTCTTGACATCCATGGTTTGGCTTTAATTGGCCCAACCCAGACCCTGGCCTACCCATAAACCAATCATTGTGACTAGAAGAATACAATAGCTCATTGATTAAACATTGGTCATAAGCCCACCCTTAGAACTGAGAAGTGGAATCCAAGGTAAGGAATAAGAGCCAGAGACAGGATTCACAAAAGGAAAACTATGTGTAGTTACGGGACAATAAAGGTATGGATACTGGGTTAACAACAGCTGGTCAGTATGATCAGAGAGACAATCATCCTAAAAGACATATATCCAACATGGAAAAGTAGCCTCCATCCAGGTTAGGAGTTTGTAGGAGTTACGGAGCTTTTTCCCTCTGTTCTCAGGCAGAAGCCCAAGAGGCAGACTTAGTCTGGCAATTAGCTGTCAGCTCATCACCAATTCAAATGTCCTGGAGTGGGCCATGCTGATGATCTGTACTTGCAGTAATCATTTGGCTGGTTGAATCACATTATACTTTCCAATGCCACTTCAAATCAGGATTGCTACGTCTGCACTCATTTTCAGCAGTATTACTGTGTGAGTTATTTTCTTTGATATCGACTATACATGGGCAAGGGAGAAATTTAGGCTTCTTTTAAGTTCTGCTCAACAGGAAAGACCAAAAAGTTTTAGAGATTTGCGAGGAGACTAATTAGGATCCATTCCAATTTAATGGCTAGGCTTTCACACTGAAATGGATAGGGAAACATGCTCTGCCCTTGCAAGGTAGAGATTTTTCTTACAAGTAGCTATCTGACTTGGAAACCTCATTCTTTCATAATGCCATGTGCAGTGATCAATCAGATGTAATGATCAAAAGAAAGTTTGCCTCAATCAATCCAGATAAACAAATAACTGCTATAGTGGCAAACCTAATGTGTTCTTCACTTCAAATTCACTTGCCAATAATTGGCCTCATTAACGTCTGTGAAGTTAGCTGTTCACTAAAATTGGGCAAGCTGTACATTAGATGTGTTCGGTGGTTTGCAAACCTTTGGGAATAATAGACCTACTGAATCAGCAATCTTGCTAGTTCCACGGAAATAAACAAGCTAAGAAGCAAGGAGACTGCAAGAGATCTAGGAGTGAAGGAGGAACCAGGAACTTCCTCCCACCTAAGTGTAATTAATATTATCTTTTTCAACCTGTAAAATAAGGACTAGTTTTGTACTGTTTTTTAAAGATTTGATTTTGACAGAAAATGAACTTGATTTCTTTGTGCCATCTAGCTTTCAAATTATCCTGCCCACATCTGTCAGATGTTTTTGTTGTTCAATTATAAAAACTGTATCCAGACTGGATTATGAGAATGCTGTTTGCCGGCACCATAACTACAGATGCCCCTGGGTTGAACATCAGGCTCACTGCAATCTTCCCAAAGAAGGAAATATACTTCCAGCTGCTGCACCAGACCCATCCTTCTTGGAAAGAGGACAAAATCACAGTAGGTGAACCTTTTCTGGGATATTTGAACTATGCATTTTGGGAGATGGGAGGCAGACAGCAGAGTGGAAACAGAGTTAACTAATCCACTAACATTAAATGGTTTCTTCCTATAGTAATAACCAGAGTGAACAGTGAACACAACTATTCGGTTTGTCTGGAGGTAGGAGAGTTTTGTTTTGTTTTGTTTTTCCGGAATTACCCTGTATGACAGCACCACCAACATTCACCAATAATAACTCATTTTCGGTGTCATTTTTGCTTCTGTTGTCAATATCTGCTACTCATTTAAAAAAATGCATTTGCTTTTCAGTCTAGATTTTTTTTCCCTTAAAAGCTGGCCAGAGAAACTTTCACATGATGTTTGTCAAAGGAAGCTTTAAGTATTTGTGAAAGACACAGGGTATGTTTGGATGACATCTTTTCCAGTCAAATGAGAATCAGCCTGGGTACAGATCATTCCAGTTTCCGTTTTTCGTCTGATGGTACCCACCCACTTCAGTTTGTAACTTATTTAATTACAACGATTTTTAATAACATCCACCACGATCAAGCAAGATATTGATATCACAGATCCCTAATATTGCAATGGTCTCCAAATTGGTTTCACTAATTCCACCCTTGTTCCCACACCCACCCTTTAACCCCACTACACTCCCTTTACACAGAGAATCCTGAGGAAGCTCTTAAAAACGTAAATCAGGCCGGGCGCGATGGCTCACGCCTATAATCCCAGCACTTTGAGAGGCCGAGGCGGGTGGATCACGAGGTCGAGAGATCAAGACCATCCTGGTCAACGTGGTGAAACCCCATCTCTACTAAAAAAAAAAAAAAAAAAAAAAAAAAAACACACAAAAAATTAGCTGGGCATGGTGGCACGTGCCTGTAATCCCAGCTACTCGGGAGGCTGAGGCAGGAGAATTGCCTGAACCCAGGAGGCGGAGGTTGCAGTGAGCCGAGATCGCGCCATTGCACTCCAGCCTGGGTAACAAGAGCGAAACTCCGTCTCAAAAAAAAAAAAAAAAACGTAAATCAGACCCTGTCACTGCCTTCCTTACAACCTTCTTGTCACTGTCTTCCTTCCAACCCTTCCAACCTTCCGCTGCATGGAGAGTGCACCTGACCCCTTACGGAACCCTGTACTGTTATCTCATCCTCATCTTCCATGCTGCCCTCATATAATTCCATTCCATCTACGGACAATATGTCTCTTCCTTGTACACATCAACCCAATTTCTGCCTTGGAGCCTTCAGTCCCTGTTGTTTCCTCTTCCAAGAACACTCTAACCATGGCCCTCTTCATGTCTGGCTCCTTCTCATCCCTGGTTTTTGGTAAAATACCACCTGCTCAGAAAGGCCTTTCCAGGACCCCTGATACCATCTCCTCGTTTCTCTTTATCATATCATCCCAATTATTTTCTTTATAAAACTTGCTGTGATTTCAACTCATCTGGTTTTTGTTTGTTTGTTTTGCCTGTATCTGCCTCTAGAATGTAGGTTCAAAGTGGGTGTAAGCCTCCTCTGCCTCATTCATCCTTACCTCCTCAGTGTCTAAAACAATGCTGATACTGTGCCTGACATGTTCTAAGAAACTGGATGAATGTTTCGAAACTGCAAGTCACATTATGAAGAACCACTATTTTATGTTCTAAAACTGATTTTATTTCAAACATTTGCAAATCTAGTATTACAAGAAGCAGTCTCCCATTTTTAATTCCCTTAACTCTCCCCAGAACATGAAGATTTGCATAAGAATTGTTTCCTAAAAGAAAAAAAAACTCAGATACATCAGAAAACTCTGGACTGCTTTCTTCTTCATTGTAAGTAAGACAAGTTTGTGAGAATAAACATCAGAACTTGATTCTCTAGAAGTTGAAAATTAGATCAAATAAATTGGAAGACAACTACATCTTGTGTTAATGTTTTCCTCCTCAAATGAAGAAAATGAGGTGATGTGAGCCATGACTCCATTTGAAAATGAAACTCTGTATTTCTATTTGATTTCATATTAAAGCACACTGTTTTTCATCGTAGACTTTCCATGTTGGTAAATGTTGCAATACTTTACAATCATTAGGCTTAGGACCATTTACTATAAGCAAGCAAGACAAGCACAGATACATCATGCTCATAAAGCATCATTTGTAACTTACACAGTAAATAAATGAGACTAAGTCAGAAACCCGAGTCTCACAACTACCACCACTAATGTGAAAAAAAAAAAGAAAAGAAATCTCAGGTCAAATGTTGAATTTTTCTACTTTTAAAAGGTACAATTTATTAACAGTCTATTATGCTCTGATTATGCCAAATAAAATGAACATTGAAGAATATACTATATGCCTTATCCAACTCATAATAGACAAAATGCTTCAAGAATAAAACTGGACTAATCATATTTCGGCTATCTTTTGCAAAGTGTGACACATAAGCAACCTGGTCCTGCCAGGAATTTTGTGTTGATTTCTGATTAGCTGATTACAGAAGTCAGCAGCAAAGTGATAATAAAGTAACAACTCACAGTGAGATGACAGTGAGCAAGTGTCTTTAAATTTATAATTGCCCTTGGATCTATTTAATTTAGCTTTAAGTCATGAAGCATAATTGAGATAAATGGTTACACTGAGCAGGTATCAGATATGACAAGAATCTGGCTGTGATTATTTTGTTACACTGTTTCCTTACAGGGAATTTTTCTGCCAACACTTTTCCTATGATGGTTATTAAATTTTATAGGATTTTTCCCACCATTAGCTGTAATGGCATTTGCATGTTAAATGCTCACAACAAATGAAAACCATGATTCCATTGTTTCACAGGGGGAAAACCACAGTTACTGCTATTCCAAATGGAGAACAAATCTAAAAAAAAATCAAGTAATTCCACTTCCTTGTATGACACCTATATAAGCTCTGTGGGAAAGCCCATTTACTTTGCAACTCTTCTATTTTTGAAACAAGATAGATTTTGCACATATTAGAAAATTGGATTCCACTACAAGCCATGCAGAAGACACCTCAAATGCTATTTTTGCTGAGGGAATTTGTTTACAATTAAATATAATTCTCTCTCAACTATATTTAATTAAGATGTTCCAATCTCATGGGGCTAGAAGGGGAAAGTTTGATGCCTACTTGCAGGGGTTTTTTAATGAAAAAAATATATATATGACAGAACTCTAGCACTTGTGTCTAAAGCAACACCAAATTATAAAAACAACACCAAAGGCAGATATTGAGCTTTTCTTAGCCAATTTTCTTCTCTGAGAAAATTCAGCCACTACTTCTGAAAATTTAGGGATATGTTATTCTGGATTACGATTTGGGATTCTAATTTATAAGTAACTTATTCAGGGTCATCTAGAGTTAGCAAAGCAAGATATAAGAAACTACATATTTATGGATCCATGAAACTATCAAAATATATAACTGCTTGTTCTATCTAGATCTTTTAAATTTGATTTAGCTTGTTCATCATTTTTCTACCACCAATAATTTTTCAAGGCACTATTCCCTTCACCTGGAATAGCATTTCTATTTTGTGATTCTCACATTCTATCCACCAATTTATTTCTCAGAATTCAGTTGTTCTGAAAATGTTTCAGAGAGGAAAGACCCTCAACAGTTGAGACAACCAATGTTCAAACCTCTGGGTTTTCATTTTAGTTTGATCTCTCTCCCTGATGTGTCTTCTAGCTCTTTCTCATGTTCTTCCTGAATATATTTAGTCCAAAGATTTCTGACCCTTAGTGGGCTCCATACAAAGTACGAATTAGTTTGAAATTATGTGTAATTTCTTTGTAAAAGAACATCTTTGGAAATTGCTCAAGTAAATATTTTAAATTGCTAAAAGTTTTAAATATTTTAAATTGTTATTTTGTCATTTTTTTTCTTCTCTAGTTTTTCTTGTGCCCTCCTTCCCCATCCACTGTTCTGTATTAGCAAATGCAGACTCAGAAGAACAGTGGTTATGTTTGGTGAGGGAATCTGAAGAAATTCATTCACTCCCAGCCGTTTTCTATTTGTTTACCTGACCACTGAATTTCATCCTTTACTGCAAAGACCACCAAAAATTTACGCTGTGTCACTACTGTTTACCCAAAGTTGCCAAAACTTTGGGAAAGTGGAAAACCTTCCATGGATTTGGCCTGATTTTCAGCTATGAGGGGAAACAACATATATACTGGTGGCAACCCTTGACCACAAGCCAAGTTCTGTTTACTGATAAACATGAGTTTGGACAGGCATTATTTTCCATCTCCAGTGACATACTAACACATGCACATACCAGAAAGAACTTTCCCATCTCAGATGACAGAAATGCATGCACTCACCGAGACAGATGTATCAGCAAAACAAAAGGAAAGTGCAGTGGACTATGAATGTTAGTGCACAACTAACTGCTGCTTTAGGCAAATCACAACTTCTCTGTGACTCAACTTCCACATCTCTGAAATCTAAGATGATCTTTATAGCTGAGATTTTATTCTCCTCTGACCAGAAAAAAAAATTGTTTCAACACCTGATCATGATGATTTACTTTATTCCAGCATAAAATTCATAGTCCACAGATTGACCGCCCACTGTTTAGTCTTACCTAATGTCCTTTCTGGAAGTGCCATCCTCCAAAATACTTCAGGAAGCTTGCCATAACTCAGGTTCTACAAGGTCAATGCAACCTACATGATCCATTTGTAAAAAGGTCTTTTCTTGCATTGTATCAATACTCAACCTAAAAATCATTCCACCTGCTGTGTTACCTCAACAGTTTTTGAAACAGAATATTGAATCTTTTGTTATTGTGATGGGAGTTTTCCTACAATTCTGGGGTTATCTCAAGTAATGCTGTGAAAACACTGATATTATTGAAAATAGAAAGTTTCCCTGTTTCTTCATTTTATCTAATGAACACAGAGGAAAGGCTTAGATCTGAGAAAGAAAAGGGCATAAGATAGACTCCTAAAAGGGTTATTTGTTACAAATTTTAAGTAGATGCATTTTGGTTAAGGACACTAAGCAGGAATGTCAAATCTTTTAAAGACATTTAAACATATTACACTCTTTCATACAATGAGCGTTTATCTGCCATTGAGTTTCTTATGTTGTTTTATATATTAACACAGTAGGTTACAAGATGGTATAGATACACAGAATTGCATGCTCATTTGCCAAGCCATGACACGGAAGGTTATTTGTGTTACATGACATTGACTGCATTGCTGCCAAGCTCCAAAAAGATTACACTGGCAACATCAGTTCCAGGCATCAAATCCCCAGATACTGATTCATTTTGTTCAAGGCATCACACACAGTGTTCAAGTCGCTACGAAGGTCCTGCACCACATTTTCAATACTTCTGGTGTCTTTCAGAATTTCAATGCTCTGTGTATAGGGATTGAAGTATACAGAGAAGGGACGGGTAATTGATTTTGCAAAGTCCCTGCAGAAGAAACAGAAATAGAGTGAGATGTGATCAACCCTCATTGGTACAAGAGATAGACAGAAGGAAAGAAAAGAGACAGAAAAATAAAAAGTTATTTTCTCTAGGTAAGAGAAAAACAAGTTTACCTCATCTTTTCTTTGGCTTCTTCAAAACTTTCTGAAACAAAGTAGGCTTCCTGGAAGGTGGTGATAAGGCATTCCTGTAAGCAAGTTGTCTTTGGGTCAAAGGCTTTCACACATGCCTTGTCAGAAAGGGCATGCTGCAAAATATACCACAAAACCTGTTAAACTCTGTAATGAGACTTCCAAAGTGCCATGACATCACATTTTTACAACACATTTGATAGTTCGGTAATCCTACAGAGCTGCTCAGTTACGAGTCTGCCATGAAATACAGAACTCTCCTGTGTGCAGAGTAAATCGGTCACTAGGATTTTGTTTGTTTGTTTTGTTTTCTTTTAAGTGTACTAGGTACTGTGAGAGAAAATGAAATTGTGGTTTTATTTAATTTATTACCAGCCAAATTCATACTGAAGGATAGTTCAGAGCTACACCCCCACAGAAATGCAATTTTAAATCTATGCTATGAATAGAAGCAAGGACAGCATAAATATGCTCTTAAATTTATTGCTATAAGTAATATACTAAAATTTCACTTAAATGACAGAAATAATAATTATCTGCGTGGAGAGGTAATTGAGGCTCTGACTAAACTATTTGTCGTCTCATTGCAAGATATTTTGAGGCCAGGTACTGTGTATCAACAGAGTCTGGAGTGGGCCTGTATATTTGAGGATACTTACAGAGCATTCATTTACCTTCCACCAAGTACAGCAGATAAATATTGCCACTTGAGGGGAAAAAAGCTAATATTAATAGTTAGAGTTATGCCAAGAGCAGGTATTAGAAAAACAGGAAAGCTGGGGTAATTACTCTTTGAACCATCATTAGCTCCATTCAGCTCACTACATGACTGGCACTAAGAACAGCAGGGAACAATGAATGACTATATTTTCAGGATAAATTCAGTGATGTTAAAAGTTAGTGGTCATTTCCTGCCATGTGCCTCCTACCTATTTATAGACCCTAGATCGACGGTTCTAAAAACACAACATGCATAAGAATCACTGAGGAGCTTATGAAAATGCAGATATCCAGGTCTCAATTTTATTTGGCAGGTCTGGATGAAACCCAGAAATCTTCATTTTAAAGGAATCCAAGGTGACTCCGACATAAGTAGTTGTGAACTATACCTTGAGAAATTCTCTTCCTTTTTCTTATCCTTAATTTAAGAGGTGAATTTGTTGGGAGAAAAAGGCAGAGAGGAGAAAAGGAATAGTAGAAACTGCCATGAACTGAGAGTTGGAAAACTGGGCTTTAGTCCAGGTCTAACGGTGTAACCTCGGCAATCACTGAACCTCCCTGTACCTCCATTTCCTCAACTGTAAATAAGAGTTTGGGGCTGGAAGATTCTGAAGACACTCCCTATTCCAGCCTCTGGATTCCACCCATGTACTTTTCTACCTTCTCAGTCTCTAACAGCTAAGGTTTCCTGGATAAATTCTGAAAACCCTTTCCTGTTCAATATTCTTCGTGCACTCCTCCAACAATTTCAAAATGCATGGAATGATTTACAGCCCTCCATGAAGAAGTCTGTGGTTCCCTAAATTTGAAAACGCAATTGAGAACCAAAAGACTGACATGTCAGAGAAAGGGCACCCTGCGTACGATTTGCTTTCTGGCAAAGTTCTGTTGTCCAGATAAATGCATACATGAATCACAGAATGCAGAGGGCCTCTCAGCATGAACTCATTTTTTTGGCCCACAGAACAACTTCATTATAAGCAGAAGGTCACTACGCTTACAAATACATTTGTGCTAGATTCAGTGCAGTGCAGTGAACATCAAGGGATTTTGGTTCCACATGACCAGTAATTCTGTCCACAATTTTAGAAACAAATTCACAGTTTCAAGAAACAAAATGTCCCTTTATGAAAGCTGTTGCTCCTCTGCAAAAACTGGCTTCCTATTGGCTTGCCATGATTTTCAGAATTTCAATTAGCTTTCTTTGCATCCATCCATTCTGGTTACATTTAATGTACTATGTTGTTCTAATAGTACTTTCACCCATCAGTAGTACATACAGAAAGGACAGTGGCTGGCTCAGTGTGTTCAATCTTTCTGCTCTCTCATCCCTGCATTCAGGGGCGTGGCCAGAGTGGTAGCAGAACAGGCTATAAGAACATTAAAGCCATGGCTCCCTTGGGACATCCTTTGCTAAGCTAAGGACATTTCACTGGATCAAGGACAAGCACAAGAAAGAAGAGAAACTCATCTATGTCTCCAATGCTTCTATAAGACATTAGCAACCTTATCAGTCACTATGTATAGAGGATGCCTCCAGAATGTGTGTATGCAATGACAGACTGAAATCAGTGTGGTTTTAGAAAAACATCATTTTTTGACAATTCCACTGGTTAGCCAGATACTTGCTTAGTCCTTTTTTTTCCTGAGATGGAGTCTCACCCTGCTGCCCATGCTGAAGTGCAGTGGCACTATCTCAGCTCACTACAACCTCTGCCTCCCGGGTTCAAGTCATTCTCCTGCCTCAGCCTCCCAAGTAGCTGGGACTACAGGCACAAATCACCATACCTGGCTAATTTTTGAATTTTTAGTTGAGATGAAGTTTCACCATGTTGGTCAGGCTGGTCTCGATCTCCTGACCTCATGATCCACCCAACTCAGCCTCCCAAAGTGCTGGGATTACAGGTATGAGCCACCGCACCCAGCCTATTTAGTCATTTTAACATCTGAAAAGGATTAAAGTAGACCAAGAAAAGGCCCAGAGCATAAGGGCACTCTGCCTCAGACTTCAAGAAAAATCAGTGGGTTCACATATGTAATTTAAGGCAGACCATTAAGCAATATAGATCACACTTGCCCAATGTAATATTTAAAGGAAAAACTGGAAGTTAATTGTCCTAAGCTCTCAAAATTGCAGGCACCTTCAGGAGCCTGCTATGTGTGTAATACGCTGGTTACCTGCTGAAGACTTTTCCACCCATGGAGTATGGAACCAGTGCTACTGTTTGGCCGTTAATGAACATGTGGATAATAACGGTACCCATGGATTAGTCTGGAGAATGACAAGAGCCTGGAGATGGGGGAGCAGCCAGTGAATGAAGCCAACAATGGGGTAATGATCACCCATGTAAATGGCCTCATTTACCTGACCATGAGCTGACTGTGTGCTGATTTCCAGGAACATCCATGCAGCCCAAGAGGTCTCCTGTCTCTGAATACTACAGTGTGTCCCAAGGGATGTAAAATAGCATCAGTGTCTTTGATTCCGACTTCTATTGCCCAATAGAGAAGTCTGACTGAGTTTGCTTCTCAATTTCTATCCATGTCTCTCTCTAAGCCCCTCAGTTTTTGGAACAGCTATTGTACCCTCTTCTCTACGTCCAGAGTAGATCCTCTGTAAATGTTGAACCAAACTACTTGATGTCCCCAGGGAACTCTGCAGTGATTCTGTCTTGAAACGTTAGCAGTCTGATATCCTGAAGTTTGCAAGAATTAATCCAACTTCCTGCAGAGAGAAGCTTTATAATGCTTACAGAATCTAGTTGACAGTCTTTTACTTTCAAGCCATTTTTAAAGTATAGGAATACTTGAGAGTCACCTTCTCTCATCAGAACACTCTCTAAAAGGACTATTTTGGATTTACCCATAGTGCTAGAGACAAGGGCACAGGGCTGGGAACCAGGAGACCTGGGTTCTAAATGTAGCTGTCCCCAGAGGCTAGACATATAATATCAAATGAGTGAAACTACCCCATGTTGGGCTGCAGCTTTATCTTTGATAAACTGAAGAGACTGACCTATATGAATTCTAAGACTCTTCTTGAAATATAATTGTAACAAAGCCTGCAAGTACACAGCACTCTACCACATTTACCTTTCTCCACACGAGCCACAATAAATTGACCATAGCAGCCTGTCTCACTGGGCCTGGGGACAGACTTCCCACCCTTCTCCACAGAGGTGGCTACTACCCATTAATTGACTTTAGTACACAGGTTAAGACTTATTTAAAAAAAAAAAAAAAAAAAAAAGATTTGCCATTTCATCTTTTTGAATATAAAAATCTCTTTTCAATATCAAAAAATTCTCAGAATCCAACTATTAGTAGAACATACTATAAGGTAATTAAAAATACAGGTCTTCAGTCAACATGGTGAAACCCCATTTCTACTAAAACACATAAAAAGTAGACAGGCATGGTGGCACACATCTGTAATCTCAGCTACTCAGGAAGCTGAGGTAGGGGAATTGCTTGAACCAGGGAGGTGGAGGTTGCAGTTAGCTGAGATCGCGCCACTGCACTCTAGCCTGGACGAGAGAGTGAGACTCCATCTCCAGAAAAAAAAAAAAAACCTATACACACACGCACACATATTATATATATATATATATATATACGTATATATATATGTATACATACACACATATATATGTATATATATATATACATATATATGTGTATATATGTATATATATACACACATATATATGCATATATATATATATGTGTGTATATATATATATACTGGTTTTTACAATTCAGAATTGAGGTTTAAATCTCACCCCATCCCTACCTACGTGTCCCTGGGCAAATTACTTTACTTCGGTAAGCTCATTTTAGTGTTCACCTGGAAAACTGAAATACTAATAGTAGTATCTATAACCTGGGATTGTGGTCAAAATTAAATACGGTAATAGATGCAAAGTGCCTGGCATGGGAATTGCTCGATATATTTACTTATCACTAATTTAGTCCAGAGATGATGCTTTGTGTACACATGTATTTAGCCACACGTTCTACCATTTGTGCAGCCCTTCTCCCTCAGGGGTCTGAAACCCTCAGAGAATGAAATATCTTCAGCTCTAAGGCTTTCAGGTCCTAGACTATCATAGTGCCTTCCCTGGGTTCATCAGTTTAAAATCTTCCTTCTTCCCAGACACCTGCTTTTGCAATGACAGAGTTATTATCTCAACTATTCTACATGCAAGCCCTGTGACACTCACTGTCTGTATTAGGACTGGTTAAAATTGGGGGGAAAAAAACTCAAGTGTGAAGTCAGGTTTGTGAGTAGTTTGGGCCCTGGATTCTGTATTAGAATTTGCAAACACTCCTACACTTACACCACAATCATCTTTTCCCACATCAAAAAAACAACAAATATATACACATGTATATGTATAAATGCAGTATACGTATATATAATATTTTTGAGCCTCCCTCAAAGCCTCATCCTGCTAAACAAGCACAACGTGACATCTATATCCCCATTGCCAAACTAGTCAATGACGCATTACCCTTTTTTAAATTCACAATTAGGCTTCATCAATTTGAAAAGGCTGCAGGGTCCAGGGAACAACCTTTGTCTTCAAGCAATCCTTCCACAAAACCAAAGACACAGTTTCCATTTCCCAACACCCAGCATTTACTCTGTCATTACCGACAGTGCTAACTTCACAAAAAGAAAGAGCAAGAGGAAGGGACTGGAAAGCCATCTGAACAGGGTGAACGTGTGGGAGCTCAGCAGCAGTGAGTCCTTACTCTGGTCATACCATTGACCAAACAGATGACATCAGAGGACCTGCAAGGCCCTTAGAAGACTAGCAGTAATTCTGATCACTTCCCAGAGTTACTGCAAGTGGTAATAAATACAAATGCTTCTAATAAATATAAAGCTATTCTGAGAATGCTGATTAATAGCTATTTCAAGGCAACACAATAAATTTGTCATGCACGATATCCTAAAACTAAAGCCAAAAAAAAAATGTAAATTTGTTTAAACCATTAGTTTTTTCAAAACCCGAAGAGCAAAACAGATGTATTTATATGTAATATGTCAGCAACAACTATGGGGTAGGTGCTAAGGTTATTTACAAAAAAAAAAAAAAAAAAAAAAAAAAAAAATTCTAGTCTCTGGCCTGAAAGATATAAATATCTAGATATTACTATTACTCATGAAAAAGGAACAGAAATTGTCTTTTGATTTCGAGATGGGTTAACTTTTTGACATAAGACTCAGGCAATTCATTGACTAGCAATCATTTCCTTACCACCTAATGTGAACAAACTTTACTGTCACTTCTTCAAGAGAATTGGGCCTAACAAAGATCCATATCAATCACTTTCTTAGAATTTACCTACTACATTCCTACTTCTTGAAATCTTGGACCACCAATTTTGCGTTTGTTGAACAAAATAAATGAATAAGCAGACACATAATAAATCAAAAAATGAGAGATATAGTTAAATCAACTCAGGATAAAGGGGAAAAGTGTGAAAGGAAGGACACAGCTAGACTGTGGTTAAGGCAATTATCCTATTTTCAAACTTTTCTTTAAAGTCAGTGTTCCAGGTAACGCCACTCATGATTAATTGTTCTCCACAGTAATGAAAGGTATGGAAAAGCCCCACCAAAAGCACTTTTTGGCATTCCTGTAAGTACACCACAGGACAGATAATTAGAATAAGAGAGGGGCAACCATTGCTGAGGGGGAAAATGTAGTCTTTATGGTTGTAAGATTTATGGTAACTTTTGCAAGCTTTTCCATATTTATTTTGTTTCTATCTTCAGAAAGAATAAGCATTGTCAAAAAAATAAGAGGAAAAAATGAAAGTTATCTGAACTATAGATACACTGCTCTGAAGTATGTTGCCAGCTCTAAAGAGCAACATCTATGCCTCAGGAAAATTTAGCCCCTTATAGCACAAATTTTAGAATGTGTTCTGTTCAAGAAGAGGTGATTGTGGCTACTTATGTAAAAGTTATAAAGATGGCACCAAAACCCCCATCAACTCCATCTAAAAAGTTATAAACATGACACCAAAACCCTCCAGTAGCTGGGACATACAGTTGGAACAGAATAAAATACTTTACTGCAAAAGGTAACTGCACTCAAAACTGTAAGCTTGTTTAGCCATGAACTATGATAATGCTATTAATAAAGTTATCCCTACATGAGTCCAGGACTATCATTTTTTCATTCAAATAAAGGTGAAAGGTACTCAGAAGTGCTTTGAGAGGACTCTGGGTACTTTCACAATCAGGGCAAGGAGAACGTGGAAAAAAAAGTGATAGGGAAAGTATCTTGTGTTATGTATTCTCTGTGAAAAATCAGAAGATATTTTGCATAGAAAGTATTCATGAATTGTAAAGATGGTCCAACGTAGAAATCATATGGGTGTTGACGTGTTGAAATTTGAGAATGGAAGAACGCTAATGACTGGAGGTGATGGACCAGAGCAAGAAGGCACTCTGCGAACGATGTCCTTCTTGGTAAGTATTTCTGGATGATATCCATTTCCAAATGATTCTATCCACATCAGTAGGAACAAAAACAACAGAATCATCCTAGCGCTGCCCACACATGCCTCATTAACCAGACCAGAAGCCCCTGTGGAAACTCAGGGACATGAGAGAGATCTGTTTCCTTTGTTTCTGGCGTAACTTATAAACCATCTGAGAATGTAAATAGACACAGCTCAAGAGCTACATCATTTTCTGACTCTTTTGTTCAGGGAAATCAAGAAACACTCTATAGAGGGCATGGTCTTAAGAGGATATGACATCATGCTATTGCTGTGAGCTTTGCCCACCACACTAAGATTAACACCAAATGGATTATTTGTTGAGAATTTAGTTTTTTTTTTAATTACCACATTGCATCAGGTCATCAGGTTTTTGTTAGGTTGAACATTATCCTCTATTCTAGTCATGCTGAACTGCAAACACTTCTTTAAATGGACCAGGTTTTTTTTTCAGTGTCCATATTTCAAAAATTTATTTATCTCAAACTGCGCATAATGGAGTAGAAACTTAAGTTGAAAATGTACCCATTATAAGGATGATATTAGTTCAAATATATACATGGATTCTTGGCAGACTGATTCAAATAATACAGAGCCAAATCTTTTAAAATACAACTATGGAAAATAAAGGGGGAAAACCTTAAAATATCACAATAAATTTACAGAAATATTATAAACCATAAGAAAACATTTCAACACAGTAATTTCATGGCTTTTTTTATCTGAACAAAATGGAAAGTTGGGATTGAACAAAAGCTATTATAAATTACCAACGATGTCAACCTGCATGGCCATTTTTGCTCCAGCAAGTTATAAAATTTAGTATAATCTAAAACTTTTGCCCTTTCAAACAAGACCACAGAGATGGTTTGCCAATACTTATTCTATTTTTTTCTTTTGTACAATTTTTAATTAAAATGTCCAAATTTTAATAATATTCTTCTCTCCACATTTGCAACTGTCCTAAATTTCGGCTGCAGAATCAAAATTCAGCAAGAAGCCTCTCCTTGAAAAATACTGGCAAATTGTCAGGTTATAAACAATGGACATTTTTATTGCCATGTTTATCTCGATAAAGACTGAACAAAAGTTGCTTGCAAATATTAAAACCTTTTTCTTTCATCACTTGGAGACTAGTTCTAAATATTCTTGTTAAAGACCTCTGCAAACTTCCTGCAAAGCTCCTACCGTACCACCAGAACTTTTAAAGGGTTTTTCATAGCTTTCTTTCCTCCAGCTCTATACAAGGTCCTAAATGGACCACTTTTAACTAGAATCATGAGGGTCCACACATGGCTCTCCGCTGACAGATCTGTGTGCTCCATCCTTTCCTTATTTACCCTTTCCATCCCTCAAGAATCAACTTGGGCAGCAGGGTCCTTGTGAGGAAGCCTTCTCAGGCATGGCCTAATATAAGCCAGGCACATTTCTTTTTGTGTTATGTGACTGGTTGTCTATCTCTTGCACTAAAATGTACTATAAACTCTTTCATGGCAGGGATCCCAGGGAGTGCAGACTAGTGGTTAGGAGCTCTGATCTTAGAGCCTAGAAGGCTGGTATTTGGGCCCAGCACAACACTTATTAACTGTAATGTTAGGCAAGTTCCTTTTAATGTCTTTACACCTCAGTTTTCTCATCTGTGATAATAATATCCCTTATCTCATTGGTTTCTTATGAGCATTACATAGGTTAATATATCTAAAGCACCAGAAATATTGTCTATTTAAATGCTTGGTCTGGCTATTACCATTACTCTTTTTTCTTTCATTTTTCTTTTTTTTTCCCCTCTTTTTTTTTTTTTTTTTTGAGATGGAGTCTCCTCCGTCCTCTAGGCTAGAGGGCAGTGGTGTGATCTTGGCTCACTACAACCTCCGCCTCCTGGGTTCAAGCGATTCTCCCACCTCAGCCTCCCAAGTAGCTGGGATTACAGGCACCTGCCATCATGCCCAGCTAATTTTTATATTTTTGTAGAGATGGGATTTCACCATGTTGGCTAGACTGATCTTGAACTCTTGACCTCAGGTGATCTGCCTGCCTCAGCCTCCCAAAGTGCTGGAATTACAGGCATGAGCCACCACACTTGGCCTTTCTTCTTATTCTTCATCATTATTACTTGTCTTTTTATCCCCAGTGACTGTCACAGTACATGGCACTAGGTGTTCAACCAAATGCTTGAGGAATGACTGAATGAATGAATGAAGTCATAAAATGGCCAGACTCAATAAAACTACAATTACATTGCATCTTTCAATAATACAAATGACCCAAAAGTACCAATAACTATATACTTCCCATTTATATTACATAAGGATAATCAATGCTCAAAATAAAAACTCAAGAATGATCCATAATCTTGACCTTAGTCTGAATAGTCAAAGAAATATTAAATTATTTTCAGTACTATTTAGATTGTATATCATACTGCATTTAAAATTCACCAAAACTTGCTATCCACCCATGGTATAAATGGCAATTCTTAAATGGCCAGAATAGTTAAATTATCAGAATATTCCAGTCTCAACATTTCTGAAAAAAATGACCATTTTATTGTATTTTAAAGCAAAAATTAGCATTCTTCAGGCATCATTACACATATTAGATACCTGTGTGATAATATACTTATTTGGTTTGTTTTTCCAAACTGTTTATGTCCACAAATGTTTTAATGCATATTAATTTTGAAGAAGCTGAAATAACATCAAACTCCCATTGAGGAAGTAGATGCTGAGGAGTCCAAAGGAGCCAGGGAGGTGACAGAAATCAGAGTAACCAAGCCACACTCACAAGTGAATTTCAATCAGTAGGATCACTGCTAGCTCACTGACCACTTTTCCACACTAAATTTAGGCCAGCCATGTTACCCAAGATTTGGGCATACATTTGTCATTGCTGTTGATTTGTGCACATGGCTGCTCATCCATTTGAGTCACACCACAAACCCAGAAAGGCATGACCCATTTTCAGAAATGCAAAAAGTTAGGTCAGCACCCACATCTGAGGTGCCAAATCCTCTATGTTAAATATTTATGCAGTATCTGCGAATAGAAATGCTCAAACAAATCAATATTTTCCATGACCTTGAACTAGTTTGTTTGGGAAGCATATTTTCATTCACAGCTTCATACCTTTAATTCTCCAATGGAGGAAAGGAGTCCTGCTCCATATGCCCGCAGTTGCCCTTCTTGCTTGCAAAGGCCAAACTCAATTGTGAAGAAATAGCACTGAAGAAAAATGAACACATATCCAGTGAACTGGTCAATGAGTTATTCGATAGGATAAAATGGCACCCAAAACAAAATGGTGTACTGTGCATAATTTCTTCAATAGTATCAGTTTAAATACATCTAAATCAAGAATATTTATTGAAAGCTATTCTCTAGCTTAGCATTACCCCCTAGGTTGAACGTATATGAAAAAAGTATTAACTACTAAGAGTCTTATGCTTCCTGAGTTCAGAAGCACTGTGAGTCAGATTATAATCCCTGAAATCATTTTAAAAACAAAAACACAGATACAGAAATGAATAAATAGATCACAATGATACCTCCATAACAATATGCTACGTATTTACCAAACTGTGTTTCAATGACATAAATCAGTTTATGAAATGTGGAAAAAATAAGTTGGAATCCAGTAATTGCAAACAGCTTTTTGCAATTTGTTTATTCATTCAACAGACATTTTTTGGGTCCCCACTAGGTGCCAATGCTTGGTAAAGAATTGTTGTTAAAAAAAAAAAAAAAAAAAAAAAAAAACAAGAGAGAGAAAAACCAAGAAAGCAAGTACCTCTATATGACTACCAAATTACCAAAACCACAATTTTAATGTAATTTTTAGTAAAATCTTAAATGTATATCTATATTTGCATATGTATGTGCATGTATAGATTTATATATGTGTGTGTACATGCTTCTCGACTAATAGGTTTACATTTCAATAAACTCAATAAGTTAAAAATAACATCCTAAGTTGAAAATGCATTTAATACATCTAACCTACTGAACATCCTACCTTAGTCTAGCCTACCTTAACAGTGCTCAAAACACTTACATTAGTCTACAGCTGAGCAAAATCATCTAATTCAAAGCCTATTTTATAATAAAGTGCTGAAAAGATCGAAATTCAAAATTTGAAGTATGCTTTCTACTGAATGCACATCACTTTCACACCATCATGAAGTTAAAAAAACTGTAAGTCAATCTATTATAAATGGGAAAGCGGTGTGTGGGGGGTGTTATGCATACACACATAGACACTTTATTGACCCAAGTTTTATCAGCATCAACTACTACAACATCTCCAGAACACTAATATATTCAATTGCTTCTGTTGGGTTTACGAAATCAACCTAAGCAGATGAGGAATCTCTGCACAACATTGAAAAAAAATTCACAGTGCTGTTGAGAGAGGCTGAACTTTATTTTTGCTCTGAAAGAAAAGTGAGATGCTGACAATAAGCAATAAAAATTCCATCAAATTAGCACTGTCCTGCATTAGTGATGATAGAGCACTTGAAGGTGTTGAGAAAGAGAATTTAAACACTCCCGAAAAGGAGCAGAAAATAATAATTATTTCTAGCACATGGCAGTTTGCTCTATTTTTATTTGGAGGCTAAGATGTCCCTTGGTTCAGGAAGGTTATATATTTTTTTAATGTGAGAGTGATCTCTGAAGTTGAATTATCCAAAGCTCTGCAGCACTGGGCTGACCCAAAAGACTGATCGTTTCCAGGTCATGGAGCTTAACCTCCAGAAGTAAAAAAGTTTTTCCTGATTCATCTCCCAAAGTGACTAAAATTACAGCCCTAGGCCGGACAGGATGGCTCACGCCTGTAATCCCAGCACTTAGGGAGGCCAAGGCAGTTGGATCACCTGAGGTCAGGAGTTTGAGACCAGCATGGCCAACATGGTGAAACCCCATCTCTACTAAAAATACAAAAATTAGCTGGACATGGTGGCATGCCTGTAATCCTAGCTACTCAGGAGGCTGAGGCTGGAGAATTGCTTGAACCCAGGAGGCAGAAGTTGCAGTGAGCTGAGATGGTGCCATTGCACTCCAGCCTGGGCAACAAGAGAAACACTCTGTCTCAAAAATAATAAAATAAAATAAAATAAGATAAAATAAAATAACAGCCCTTCCTACCCTTTATCACAACCTACAGCACCTATCAGCACTTTTCCTTACTCTGTTCTACCTTTTTGTTCTTTCCATCAACTACTTTTTGACACAGCCTGCAATTTCTGTATGCATGATATGTGAGGTTTATCATCTGTACCCCCACACTAGACTATAAATTCCACAAAAGCAGGTATCTCTGTTCATATAGAACAAGGCTTTCCAAAGTCAGCACTACTGACATTTTAGGCTACATAATTGTTATGGGAGTCTGTCCCCACAACAATTACATAGCCGCAAATGTCAATAGTGCTGACTATTGACATTGCAGGATGTTTAGCAGCATCTCTGGCCTCTACCCACTAGTTGCCAGTAGCCTCCCCACCCCTTTGTAACAACCAAAAATGTCTGCAGACATTAGCAAATGTTCCCAGGAGAGCAACATCATCCTTACCTGAGAAAAATTGATCTAGACTAGTGTCTGAAAGATAACAAGACCTCAATAAGAACCATTAATAAATAAACGGTGAATGAATGAATGATCTCAGTTAGGCTTGCATGTGGAGAATGACCTGGAAGAAACAGACAAAGGGATCCAAGTTCTAGTCTGGGCCCTGCTTCTAATTAGCTATATGACTCCAACCTTGTGCTGTAGTTTTCCTTCCTGTGACATCGATCCATCTACTCATTCATCTATTCTGTGGTATCCATCCATCCATTCATTCATCTATTCTACAAATCCTTCTTCAGCAACTATTACATGCCAGACTGCCCTAGATGCTAAGGATACACAATGAACAAGGCAACAAAACCTGTGATCCCATGAAGCACACATGCTACTATGATGAGACAGGCAATAACAAAAACAAAAATCAACAGCCAGGTCATGTCAAGTGGAATGTATTCTGTATATAATAAAAACCATGTAATATGTCAAATATTAAGCAGGGAATGCAATTATTTTAGAAAAAGGGTCAGGGACAGCTTCTGTGAAGGGGTGATGTTTAAGCTGCAAACAGCTTTAAAAGCAGCTTTTCATTAAGAAATTTAAAAAGGCAGTTGTGCAAGGATCTAGAGAAAAGGATGTTCCTAGAAGGGAAAATAGCAAGTGCAAAGACCTTGAGGCAGGAATAGATTTTTTTCTTTCCAAGAGCAATGGGAAGTTGCTGGAGGGTTTTAGGCAGGAGAAAGATATGTACTAACTTAGCTTTCAAAAGATCATGGAGGTGCTGCATGGAAACTAGATTGTAGGGGAGCAACAGTGAGTGAAAACAGACCAGCTAGAAGGCAGTGGCACCTAAGAGTGGTGAGTGATCAGGAATATGGCTTGGCCTAGGGATGGCAGGGGATTGGGAGAAGTAAATATCGCAGAGCCCTTAGGAGAAGAAACAAGACAAAAAATGCAACTACATGTTGAAAAGCTAAAACACAGCCTACAAATATATCCTCAAAAAATTTTTGCATAATTCTGGGTGCAACGAAGAGAAGTAATCACACAGTCATAGAATATAGAACAAAGGCTTGGAAGTTCAGCTCTCCTATTTTACCTAAAGGAACACTCAAATTGAGGAAGATGAAGGGATTTACCCAGGAGCAGTCTAGTCGGTGACATTTAAGAGCTCTAGAGCTCAGGATTTTATTGACATCAACATCTGTCACATTTTAAAGTTTCTAGATAAAAAAATTAATAGATGCATGATTTTCCTTTACAATCAAATAATGGAGAAATAAAAGTCTAAAATGGAGGAAAACTAGAATATCACAGCATCTTCTTGGTGTGCCTTTGCTGATTTTCCTAATTTATATTGCACTTACAACATCTGACATGAAATCCTTGGAGCCTTAACATTGAATATGGAAGAGCTCTTGGAAAAATGTGCTGTCAAATTCAAAAGGATCCAAAATACACATTCAGAGCCAGCTACAGGAGGGTTTTGGTCAGCCTATTAAGCACATGTTTAATTTTCCCTATGCTAAATCAATGCATACATAATGCATGGTCACAGTTACGATCTAAACCAAGACACGCTAAGAGAGCCTCTGAAAAAATCTGGTATGCCATAGACACACACAGTCTTCACATAGAACTGGCAAACCATCCTAGTTTAAGAATTAAAAGGTAGGTCTGCATCAATTTAACTAAAGAGTCAAAGCTAAATCTCTCACCCAGTGTGTCTTTGGTTAATGTGCTTCTAGAATCAGAGCAACCTCAGAGGAAAAAGCCCCTGTGTTCTTCCTTTCCATTGCTCAGAATGCTCTCTGGCCCCAGATCTCATCTGGGAGTCCTTCCAGAAACTCTGGCCTAACAGAGCACCATCTGCTCATTCCCTATCTACTTTTCCCTTTGGTTTCCTGCTGTCCTCAAACAAGGAAGGCCCCTAAATGCTATTTCTACAGCCCATTCTTTTTACGGAATTAGACTTTTTGGTTTGAGACAGTTTTCTATTTGCAGCTCCATGTGTGGCTAACAGATAAACAGAAATGGTAAGGTGCATGTGAAATTAGGTTGTTAGCAAAATTTGAATCACAAACTTGCTCAGAATGATTTTTCTCTTTCTATTTTCAATAGCAGTGAAGATCTCACAACGCATAGGGCATGATCACTAATCAGGAGGAGGGGGCAACCACACATTAGTACAGTCTGGTTTTAAATGTAAAGCCTACTTAGTGTTGCACTCGATGACCCCTTGAAGACCCTTCAGAAATTGAGGATAACTAATTGCTTCATGAAAGTTTAAGAAAAAATAATTTGGTTTCCTCAGAGAATTCTCCAGATGTGTATCTATAATATGTTCCCTAGAGATTTACCAAATGAATAATCCCACCTATTATCAAGAAAACAAAAAATAAAAATATACTGAGACTTGTAAGAACACCTGTAAAAGAAAATTGTAGATTGTTGGCCACTAATGTCTTTTAAACAGAAACAAATAATAATACTAAGACTAGCACCTCCCAAATTGAAGAGTACCTTTCATCAAAGCTGGTGTGCATGAATTCCAAATTTTACATACCATTAATGACATTTAATTATTTATAAATATTTTATCTGGATATAATTACATATAATCATTAACTACAAAACAAAACAGAAATGATAGCTCAGACCTCTTCTATGCAATAGTGGCAGAGTCATTTACATACATACAGTTATTAAGCAGAAGAACGTCTGAGTGACAATCTGAAATCCTAACACGCTGTGGAACCCAGCTGCAGGGAGTGTGCTTAGGAAAATGAGATAGGTCGCCCTATGCTGCCATCTTCAGATCACTACTGGTAATACGCCATTCTCGCAGCACTTCTGGCCGAGCCAAATGGGCATGGCAAAAGTTTGAAGGGACCAAGTCCACAGACACAGGATCACATCAATAAAATATGTAATGGTCCCACTTGGTGATTTATAAAAGCAGTCTATGCAAAAACCCTTCTTATGTTTGGCATTAGGCACCTGAAGTTCTTGCTAAGGTCACAGTTAAAGAGATCTATGACTTTGTCAAGGAACCCTTGATGGGAAAGAAATTTACTGTTCCCATTTCCCTACGGAAGGGCCCTTTGTCTCCCTCCTCTCACACCCTCTGCCTTCCTCCTTGAAATGATTACATGGCCTCTTCCTGGGGGTTCTTCAATATTCGTAAATTATATTAAAATGATATATATAAACTTCTAGGAGGAAGCCCGAGTTGCCTACTTCTTTCACTTTCTCCAGGAAATTGGCTTACACATGTCATTTAATAAATAAATTCCTGAGTAAGCAAGTGAAGAAGTGCCTGAGTGATATATTTTCTCTATCGCCTTCCCGAAAAATTTGATCATGCATATTGGTAGCATATATTTTAAAATAATCACATATATCATTCCACACCTAGAATTCCATTATCTATATATCCAGCACATAGGCAGGAAGTTATCAAAGAGAACTTAAAAGGGCCCTAACTGAGATGTGCCAAACATAAAAAGTTATACCCTAAATTTGGTGTACTTCACTTATAAGAGAATCCCTCCAGTCCTCAGATCCTAGCTATGCTTATCTTGCACACACTAAGTTCTAACAAAGCTTAGTCACGTAGCTTCCAAACCCACACCCTCACTTAGGAGGTGAACAAGAAAAATATGCAAAAATGCAGCCCAACCCAAAAAGTCCAGCAATAGAATACTTGGTGTTTGAGTAAATAAATGCTCCATATTGACATTATCACTAAAGAACAGGATTCTTCAGTGATACAGAAATATCAAGATAATAGAAAAACTTAGCCAGAAGAAGTCATCCTCATTTATTAAGTGTTCACATGTTATCTTACTACCCATTGAGAAGTAGACAGGGCACTTATTATTTCCACTTTATAGATGAGAATACTGAGATTCAAAGTTCAAGTGGTTTGCCCAGTTCCACAACTAGTGGTTGCCAGAGCTAGGAACCATGCACAAGTTTCCCAACTTCAAATCCAGCATTCTTTTCTTACCAGTAACCGCACTTATGGAAACAGGGC
Organism: Saimiri boliviensis; assembly: GCF_048565385.1. Classification (NCBI taxonomy): domain Eukaryota; kingdom Metazoa; phylum Chordata; class Mammalia; order Primates; family Cebidae; genus Saimiri; species Saimiri boliviensis. Next base: position 60,032,772 of record NC_133455.1, read on the forward strand.
CACTATCAGCCAGTCACTCTGGCATAGACCTTCCTGTTGTTGAAATACTGAAATATTTCCAGAATTAGTGTAAATAGCTATCACCTTATGCTCCCAACCCCAGACACTGACACTGTCCTTTCTAGGTTTCATCTCTCACACCCTCCTCACCACTGCCTCTTCTTCATGATCTACCAAAGGCTCAATATCTACAGAGCTGGGAATTCTAGGATCCGGCTCAGAAGCAAGTCTCGCAAGCATCTGTTCTATTAGGGCTCACGTCATAACAAAAAGATAAATTTCAGAAAAGAAGAATGTCACTCAAAGATATTCTAACCTCAGGGGTCTATAGCTTTGTTAACTGCAGATAAAAACACATAAAAGAGGCTATGGTTCGCAGCCTTCCCTTCACAGTGTTTTTGCTAACATTTTTTTGTCTAGTTTTTGAGACAACTAGGATATCAACGTGTACACTTGCAAAGTTGTTGAAAGGTAAAGGCTCCTCAAGGTCCACTCTCACATACCCCTTTACCACCTACCCCAGCTGCTAGAGTTGGAATTTTTATACACCAAAATGTCAGTTTACAAGCAACAAGTGTTTTCACACCTTTAGCCAAGATTCCTTCATCTTGATTGAATTGCAAATGATAATAGTACTAAAATAAGAATGAGACTTGATGGCTAAACAGGAAGCTTTGGAATAGAAGCTTTAAGGCAATAAAAATCAACATTGGGAATCAAAAGTGAAAACAGAGGCTGCTTTGCTTAAACTACGGAGGTCCCACTGCCTCTGAAATATCTATTCCAACATTATTCATCCAAACCTCCCGCCAGACATCAATTTTTATTGTTTTTTCAATCATTTAAACACCAAATACTCCCAAGAGTCACACATGAAGCCAAATCACACTAAGGCATCAATGACTACCCCACTGCTTTGTTTTGCACAGCAAGGATTCTTCAGCTAAAAAATCTTCTGGGCTGTGCCTGGTGGCTTACACCTATAATCCCGGCACTTTCAGAGGCCACGGTGGGTGGATCACCTGAAGTCAGGAGTCTGAGACCAGCCTAGCCTACATGGCAAAACCCCGTCTCTACTAAAAATACAAAAATTAGCTGGGCATGGTGGTGGGCACCTATAATCCTAACTACTTGAGAGGCTGAGGCAGGAGAATCACTTGAGCCCACGAGGCAGAGGTTGTAGTGAGCCAAGATCATGCCACAGTACTTTAGACTGGGTGAGGGAGCGAAACTCCTTCTTATTAAAAAAACAAAAAATCTGGGACTAGGTTTCAAGAGATAGCAGAAAATAGGTTTTTGCATGCTTTATTATTTTGCCCTGAGCTAGTCCTATGTAAATTACGCATGTGAAAAATGCTAGAAACTTAGAGCTGGAAGACGTTAGGGCTAGTCCAGAGTTCTAGTACTCACCAACATGTTCTGTGCAATCCTAGGGCTGCAGCTGCTCTGTAATGACAGGACACTCATGTCACATCTTGAAGCCTCCCTTTGGCAATAGGAAGCCACTAATCAAGCTTTCACCGATTTGGGAGGTGGTCATAACATAGATTCCATGTACCACTGATTCAAATGCCTGGCGCAACTGCAGCTACACCTAGATTTCCATTGTCAGATTTTACTATATACTTTCTTTGATCCTCTCAATGAAACCTACCATTTCATTGGGTTTCATAGCAAAGCTGTTGAAAAGGTGAAGACCTCTCAAGGTCCCCTCCCACTCTCACCCCTTTACCACTTACCCAGCTAGAGTGTAAAAAACACTAGAAACTTAGAGCTGGAAGACATTAGGGCTGGTCCACAGCGAGCAGTAGGTCACAACTTCATCAAACCACATTTTTTAAATTAAATATACTAAATTCCACTGTGCTAAGCTCTAGTTGAGATAACAAAAGTAGCTGAAGAAATCATCTCTGTGCTCAAGAAAGCCACGATATGGCTAGAGAGAGACTAATGAAAATAATAATAAATCTCTTTTGTTTTTACTCCTACCACAAACATTTCATTCTATCTTGAAATCATCTTTGCTTATGTGTCTCAGGACGTGAAGAATATGAAGCTTGCATCAGACTTTGAAGGAGAAATGGGATCTTAGAAAGACTGCAAGAAGAGGAGTTATTGCAAAGAGCAAATGGTCTGGGACACTGGCCTGAGGTATTGGGAGGGGTGGGAGTGATGTCAGGGAACCCAAAAGGCACGTCATAGGAAGGTGGAGGTTGCTCAAATTACAGAATGTTCAAGATCACAGGCTCCACTGGGACCAGCAGAGATGGCCTCTTTTGCCAGTGATTTTCCTCATAGCAAGAGAGGGAAAAACAAGTGGAGAAAAGAGAAGAGTTGAGATTTGAGAAACATCTTGTCAGCTAGAAAAAGATGACCCTGAATTGTGAAAACAGCATACATTGTCTTAGGTTAAGAACAGCCATCGAATGAATTAAAATGTAAAAACCTAAGCTCTGAGGAAACATTATGGCAAACCTTGTGGAAAATTGATCATCAAATGTAAGAGGGACATCCACAGGAAGAAAAAAGAGTGTCAGCAGAAAACAACTTTTATTGAAGAATACGTCAACATAGGCAATTTTCAGCAGCGCTGTTTTAGTCTGAATTTTTGTGTTTCTTAACTAGTGCTTCCTATATCTTTTGGGTTGCTTTCAAGAATAAATGGATGATTGTGTTTAAGTGTTCTCTGGCCATTTCAGTTTTATTGCCCCTTCCTCAGCTTATCTGGGAGCATTTTCAACTGCAAAGAAGGCCACCTGACTTATAATTTAACACTTGTTCCTACACCAGCCTTTAATGCTATTTTCTAAAATAAAATTTAAACAAAGAAGAAGAAAGAAGTATACTCCAATCTTTTCCTTTCACTCCTGGGCTAACAGGAATGTCATGCATTCATCTGACATTGGTGCCTCCCAAGCAGTTGGCCCACATTTAAAACTCTGGGAAGATCCGTCTAAGATACTCCCATCTCCAAGACTCAGTTTTTACTCCTGTTTTTAGGTCCTGTTTTTACTCCTACCACAAACATCGCATTCTATCTTGAAATCATCTTGGCTTACCTGTCTCAGGACATGAAGAATATGAAGCTTGTGTCAGACTTTGAAGGAGAAATGGGATCTTAGAAGGACTGCGAGAAGAGAAGTTATTGCAAAGAGCAAATGGTCTGGGACACTGGCCTGAGGTATTGGGAGGGGTGGGGGTGTTTTCAGGGAATCCAAAAGGCACGTCATAGGAAAGCTGAGGTTGATCAAATTACAGAATGTACAAGATCACAGGCTCCACTGGGACCAGCAGAGATAGCCTCTTTTGCCAGTGATTCTCCTCAAAACGAAAGAGGGAAAAACAAGTGCAGAAAAGAGAAGAGTTGGGATGATTTCAAGATAGGGTCATCTGGTAGCCCAGTGATAAACCTGCATTGTCTCACTGCTCTAGAGTAAAAGTTCAAACTTCTTTATATGGCAGAAAAGACCCTCCATGGCCTAGCCATCACTTTGTCTCTAGTGTTATCACTCAACCCTCTTCCTCCCAATTGTCCACCCCACAGCAAACTAGTGGCCATCGCACAGACTGACCCTGCTCTCTGCAGATTCCACCTGGGCCTTTTCACACTGTGTTCTCTGCTTGAAATGCTCTTGTCATTGCCCCTTTGTCTGATGTGTGCCCACCTGCCAGGTTAGGTGGCCCTCGTCCCATCCCCAAGGTAGCGTGTGTGAATCCATACAGAAACTTCAGCCTTCCTGCCTGTCTTCTCCACCAGACCCTGAGCTTCCTGGAATCAGAAACAGGGTCTGACTTTTGTTGTTGTTATTATTGGTGTTGTTGATGTTGTCGAATTCCTGGTCTCTATCATCCTGCCTGACATGCAGAAGATACTCAGCAAATAGTTAAGGTAGGAAGGAAGGAAGAGAAGGAGGAGGAAGTAGATAAGCAAGAAAATTTGGTCTGCAAGCCATGCCAACAGTCAATGCCAGCCTTCTGAGGGAGTCATTACTAACCTCAGCCAATTTTCCAGTATCACAGACTTTGTAAAAGTCTACAGTAGCCATCAGAGTGGTTTTCACTGGTAGATTCAGAAATAGATCTGTTCTTTGACCTCTCTCTCTACCCCCTTTAAACAGCAGCCAGTGGCCCCCCAGTCAGTGAGGGAGGGTGGAACTAGCCTCCTTGCCACAGTCAGGCCCTAAGACATCACAAGCCTTCTGGAGTATGGATGAAGACTGATTGGCAGGTAGCTCCTATGGAAGCTCGGCAGCAGTTTTGTGGTTAAGTGGTTTCTGGTCTCCCTCATTACAAGCAGCAATGCTGAAGACCCATTGATTCTGACATCTGAAATCTCATCCAAAAATGTCAGGGGGAAAGTTTTTCAGTTCGCTGCTTTTGAAGGTTGTAGCCAACTGGAGACTAGCCAGGGAAAATGCTAGAGTATAGAGGAGTTTGTGACAGATCCAAGCTCCAAAGTGCCTCCAAGCCCAGCCCATTCAGAATTAGCAGTTATGAGGAATTTCTATCAGCATCACTGCCCAGACCTTCATTTAGCAGATGATGAAACACAAGATCAGATAGATGCTATTTTTTCTTGGAGATGAATCTTTGAGATGTCCATCCATCCAATTCTGTTTTCCACAAAATTCCATGGCTCTTTAAAACTGAGTTCTATGAATACAAACAGGTTTCTTTTATTCCTCCTGGACCTGCAGGTATTTTGAGTTTCACAAATCAAAAGCTAGTTATATATTCAGCAGTCTCACTCATTGGACCTTAGAAATAGTACATGAGCCTCAGTGCAACATCTCCATAACAAAGCAATTGACAGAGTTTGGCTCTCCTTGTAAAGCAATTCCACCTTTTACCAAATGACCCTTTGCTGAACTTACATAACTAGCTACCTTGAAATAGCTAAACTTCACTGTGAGGACACAGACACACACACACACAGATACACATCATTTTCATATCAGGTGCATGGATCAGCATTCCATTTATTTATGTGCTTAATCTACTTTACACAGAAGACCTGCTTAAGCAAATGCTATAGCTTTGGCAGTGCCCAGGAACTGACTTTTATAGTCTAAGCAATTCTGAGCTCCTTGGAAAAGAAGAAAACTGATGAGCACATTCTCAGCCATTCATCCTTTGGCATGCCCTAAAATGTTCTGCATCAAATCACACATTCTCCCCAGATGTGGTGATTTTAAAGGTCAGCTCTCGAATGCTAGTATGAAAAATGAGGTTTTTACTGACTCCCATGTGAGCTGTGGGTAGTCACCACTGCCTTTTAGAGGGTCATTTTATTTTTATTCCTGCATTACGAAAAGCAACACCCTCCTAGACATTAGGTCTAAAGAGCTCACATTTTCTCACCTATTTCTTTCCAGGCAAGACAGAATCCTGAAAGCTGATTATATGTCTGAAAACTGACAAGAAAGGTATGGCTAGCAGGGAGAGTCATTGTTGCCACTCCATTGCACTGAGCAGTCTTCTATTTTAAGTTTTTATTAATGAAGTCATGTTTCTTTTCTAGTCACTAACCTTCACCACTACCATCATCATCTCTCATGCTCAGAGTTGACACCAAGCATCTATATGTGTAAATGGGGCTGAAAAGATATAGCTGTGGACTGGGGTCCCTGTCATATTGAGGGTCTATTGGTAATTGAACCTCTGGAAGGAATTTAAACTCAGTTGAGCTCACCTATCTCTGATAATAATCACTGCCAGTTACTGAAGCCTGCACTCCACTAGACACAGTGTTAAGCACTTTACATCATATTCACAACCCTGAGAGGCAGACACTATGAAAGTGATATAATGTGGTAGTTTGAGCATTGACTTTGGAGTGAGAGACCAAGGTTCAAGGGCATGCTCTGCCATTTACTTGACCTTGGAGAAATTATCTAATAATTCTGAGTTTTAGGTTCCCTGTCTGTAAAATGGAGAAAATAAAATAACTACCACTTATTGAAGTTTTATTATTTGCCAGTGCTAAATCCCCCATTTCACAGATGAGGAAACTGAGATGTAGCTTGAATAACTTCTGCAAATTCAAAGGCAATGGAGGTAGATTGGAATCAGGTGTGTCTAAACCTCAAAGTTTATGCTGTTTATACCATACCACATTGTCTTCTTCTGTCCCCAGAGTGACTCAATATTGTATGACCCCAGAATTGATGTTTACAATCATGTTCTTGACAGCTGAGTTTGGTGTGTGCCAAAAAAGACAAGGGTCTGTCTAGCTTTCCTGCAGCCATCCTGCCATGGCCTGCCCTGGGGTAGGTACTTTCATTTCCTTTGTGACCTCTGCATCTCCTAAGAAACACAATGCAGGCCTGTTGGAAGCCAGTGAAGAGCACATACTGTAAACAAGTCACAAAAGCAAGACAGTCCTCTTAGACTCACGGGTTGGAAACAGCACTCCAATTAGCACTGCTCAAGAGGACTGAGATTACAATCAATGAGGCTAGGTTAGAAATATAATATGCTGTGTCTCTATTAAAAAACCATATTACAAAGCACAAAACAAAACAAAATGCTATGTAATATTACTTTCCAGCTTTCTACTTATGTTTGCATTATTTGATGGACACAAAATTAATTTGGTAAAGGATGGTGAAAATTTATGAGATGGTAAAAGATGATGACTTGAAACGGTTCTCAAGTCTCATAACAAGTTATTTTGCCAACCTACTCTCTGGCTCTGAATCCTAAGAGAGCTGGTGAGTTTGCTGCTGCTTAGAATGACAGTCCCTCTCTTCTCTTTTGCTCCCCGCTAATCAATCAGTAGAGGCAGGACAGGCAGGTGATTGAAGATGAAGTTCCACTTCCCAGTGGAGGATCATGAACCCCATCTAAGGGGTCAACGGCAACTCAACTCTGGGCAGTTGGCCGCTGGTATAAAGCAATCTGACTGCCAGAGAAGCTGATATTGTTTTCATTTTTGTTTTTGAGAGAAGCTAGGAATCTGGATGTCATGTGATATTCTCTGATGTGTACATATAGGCAATTTTTTTACATTGCAAGCAAGATACAGGCAAATACACATACTCGTGCACGTGCGCGCACACACACACACACACACACACCCACTCCTCAGATATTAGCCAAACCAGAAGATGCTGCTTTGTAATCCCCTTTTCAGAGAATTGCATGATTTAAAGAGCCTGAAATCCACTTTGTAACAACAAATTGCCTCTCCAGGGTGATGAGCAAGTGCCTCTGCTGTCTAACCTGGTCACAACTTACCCTAACACCCTAAACTCCTGAAAAGTGGTTTGCTAGACTGGACCAGGATTCAGAAAACTAACGGCTCAGCCCCTGCTATTATTCTGCTATATGGTCTTATACATGTCATTTAACTTGTCCAAGCCTCCCTTTATTCACCTATAAAAATGGGGAGTCCTTTCCTCACCAAAATTGTATTAAGTACCAATTGTGCGTGCAGCATCATGTGAATGAATATCAGGACTGTATTAAGAGATAATATGAGTCCTGCCTCCCTTGAAGTGCCACTGTGAGATTTACATGAATGAACACATGTTGGATGCTAACTAAACATAAGAGCTGTAACTTAAGGGAAGATTCCCTGCTCTGGGTCAGTAAAGAACACAGTTATCTGTGTGGTTGATTCATCCCATCTCAGGGCTCTGATTCTGCAAAGAAATTACATTCTGGTTAGGCAAGCATGGGCTTAATTGCAGGTCAACAGTTTCTGACTCTCAGTCTAAGGAGTTTTCCAGCATAGAGATAGGCCACTGAGATGCAAACATTTCCTGAAGCATTAACATCTATCAGTAAGCATATGCAACAGCAAATTAAAAATGACCAATTTGACTGCTGAGAAAGCCTCCCCTCAGGAAGCCACCTTTCATCCACCATCCTGCTCCCTGAATCTGACGTGAGTGCCCTCCTTCCTTTATGCTTGCCTTCACAAGCTATAAAGTCCCTGTTCACTTACCTATATTCCTCAGTAGACTGTAAGCTCTCAAAAAGTAAACTAGCTGTTTCACAATTGAATTCCTAAGTCCTGATGCCTAGTAGTTGCTCAGTAAATATTACTTAATGAGTAAATTAATGGACCATAACTGATTCTATCAGTGCTGTGGAAAAGATGTTTAGTAGGAATACAATAAGAGTATGCCTTTGCTAGAACACCTTTGCAAAGAAGCAAAACCCATCGCCTTTATCTTGCCCATTACAGCCTTGGTGTTTTTCTTGAAAAAACTAAGACTTCTTAATTAGATTTGAAAGAGGAAAAAGTGAACAGCCAAAAAAAAAGTTTTTGTGAGAGGTAAACAATTAAACGTTTCTAAAGTATGTCACTTTAAGGTGCTTCCCCTTGTTTTATTACAGAGAACTTTTAAACCTTGCTAGTTAGACACTAACATAGAACCCCTGTGTACAAACATGAAGACTATCCAAAATGCATCAAAACTAGAGCAAACAATATCTTTTGGAACTCTTCCAATAGCTTCTTTGCCTACTTTTATGTTAATGAAGCCATCTTACAGCCAAACTGCAAACACCTGGCTGGAGTTCTCAGACGCTTGAACTCATAAGGAGGAGCAGCCAAGATCTGAAACCCCAAATTTATTGCTTTATTTAGTTATTCGGGGAGGGCTGCATGTATTTATGAACAGCATCACTCCTAATCTGCTTAAGAAGTTTAGTCAGGAATTCACTGGCACAAACAATATTGTCTCATTTGTTTTCCCCAAGCTGTTTCCTGTGACTTGCCTTTCTCTATGCTCAGGGGAGGTGTGCTATTAACTCAGGGGAAGCCTCCTCCATCTCCAAGGAGAAGCTTGACATCTCTAAGGGGAGGCCTTTCCTCTATTATTTATGGTTAAAACACTTTACATTGCAAAGTAACATGCTATCCCCATCTAAAAGCATTTGGTAATATAAACTGCATAGTCAGCACTTGAGAAGGGAAAACATTTGAGTTGTCGAAAGTTAAAGAATTGCCCAAGGTCGCAGGGAAAGTAAGAAACTCTCCAGGGGCCTTTCCTGGACATGAGTGCTTTCTGATATGGCCACCTAGAAGTCTGAGAGTACAGTCATGTGAAACATGCTAGCTGGCATTTTTTGAACACTTAGCACTGCGCTAAGCAGCTTCGCAATACATTATCTCATCAATTCTCCCAACAGCTCTACAAGATTGGATAGTATCATCCACCGCACTTTAAAGATGACAAAACTGGGGCACAGGAAGGTTAAGTAGCTTGTCCAAGGTGACTGACAAAGATCTTCATCTTAACCAAACTCCAGTTTCCTCTGAGCTATTTTTCCAGCGACACCTTGACTTTGGTGCTTCAGTGCTCATGTCTACGTTGTCCAATGTTAGCAAGAATCCTGCTAAATTGTTTAATTTAGCCAGAATCCCTCACCCTTGACATCTGATCACCCTCAATGTCTGATTGGGATTACCCTTGATATTTGATCACGCTCAGTGTCTGACCCACCTTTCCCCAGATGGTGTCTGAATCATCCTGGCCTGCCTTCTACAAGAGTTCTGATAGGTCAGTTTAGCCAGATTCCCTCCTTGGCCCTGAGGCTTCCTCTTAGTTTGTTGTTGTTGTTGTTGTTGTTGTTGTTGTTGTTGTTGTTGTTATTGTTTTTAAGACAGAGTCTCTCTCTGTTGCCAGGCTCCAGGCTGGAGTGCAGTGGCACAATCTCGGCTCACTGCAACCTCTGCCTCCTGGGTTCAAGCAATTCTCCTGTCTCAGCCTCCCAAATAGCTGGGACTACAGGAGTGTGCCACCACACTCAGCTAATTTTTTTAATTTTTTAGTAGAAATGGGGTTTCACCACGTTGGCCAGGATGATCTTGATCTCCTGACCTCATGATCCTCTTAGTAACTCTCCATGCACTGACCACTACCTCCCCAACCCTGCTCCTTGGCTACAAATTCTCATTTTTCTTTGTTGTATTAGGAGTTGAACCCAATCTCCCTCTCCTACTTCACAACCCCGTTGCAGTGGTTTCCTCACCTATCATGATAGTCCTGCATATGGTCTTCCTTGCCATTCTTTAACAAGTGTTATGAATAATCTTCTCTTTGACCTCATCCAGCCAGTAAGTGACAGAGCCTGGGTATAAACCCAGGTAAGTTAATCCCCAAACCTGCACTCTCAATTACCCAGTATACTATACTATGCTAAGCTATGCTATGCTATGCTATGCTATGCTATGCTATGCTATGCTATGCTATGCTATACTATACTATACTATACTATACTATACTATACTATACTATACTTTACTATGCTATGCTATGCTATACTATACTATACTATACTATACTTTACTATACTATACTATACTTTACTATACTATACGGCCTCACCAGCAGGTCCCTACAGTGCACAGCTCAGCAAAACCACATAGTGTCATCTACAGTAGAGTTTTCTCTATTTTATGGATTCCAGTTTCCCTTTTACACCCTACCAATATGAATGTCTGGGACCGAGTGCAATGGGGGAGCTTTAGAATACCTTTGCTCCTGGCAGATGTATGTTTATGATCTAAACTCAAAATAAGAACAATGAAAGGGGCAAATACTGATTAGACTAGATGAAAGTAGCTCTCACTAATGGGGACAAAACTAAAGGAAAATGTGAAGATTGAGGAAACACGTATGGAAAACAATTTTTTAATTAAAAAGTGGTATCTGCTCAATTTTTCTCAAAACAAAGAAGGAAAGGCAAATGAAACTCATTAGTCACAGATAGTGTTTGCTAAAACACTTTGCAGTGTAGTTGAGTGAAAGTCACAAACCCCATATTTCTAGAATGTATTCTATTTATTCTTTCTTCTGAAGATATAAAAGATAAAGACCCTCCAGACAGCACAAGTGTTTGCCAAATGGATGCGCCCCTCCTTTTTCCAAAGCCAGAACTTCCTTTTAGTAAGTTCTTATTTGACTTGGCAAAATGACTTTTCAGAAAATCTAGAAGACTACATGCCAAAATGTTAAGAGTGTTTATTGCCACTGTGATAGTACAAATGGTCTTTATTTTCTTTCCTTATTTATGTTTCAAAATTTTTCTACAATAAATACATGTTACTTTTTAATAAGAAGGAGAATAAAAGGTTTTTGTAAAGACTTTAAAGCCCTCTCAGGAAAGAAGTCCCTGAGTCACCCTGCATCTGCCTCATCTTTGTTGCTGAAGAGTTGTTTTTTTTTATGGACATCCTAAAGGACAGACTTTCAGATCCTGAAAAGAATGATAAGCACACCCCTCACAAGGTGATTTATTCCTCCTGAACCTAAGTAAGAAACGATGTTTCTTACTTATGCCTAGTCTGGATTTAAGCCCTCAAATGACAGCATTTCCATTTCAAAGGAGACCTTTCCCCAGCGCAAAATTCACCCATTAGAAAGAGTCCAGAAATGCCCATCCTTACAGTGACAAGCATATAAAACCCTAAGCAAATTGCAATATTTCTAAGAAGAGAACAAAGAGATTTCTAATCACTATGTGTTCAATCTCATGTCATGTTTCTTACTGTGATACCATTCATTGTGGTGGCTCATAATGTACAGTAATACATTTTACATCTACTAAATGTATTCTGGGTTTTCATATCACAGTTCAGAAGAATAGCTTTAGAAATCCTTTTGGCTCCTTTATTTGAAAACTACATTTGTGGAATAGGGTAATTAAATTCCTATAGTTTAATATAACATTATCTCTGCTATTCTAGCACATAAAAAATCTCAACCATCTTCTTTCTGCTTTTGCTAGAAATGGAATTACACCACAGATATTTGTTAATACAAGTCTAGGATTTTGAGAGCCTACTCCATTGTAGTTAAACCAGAAAACTCTTTCTTTTGTACATCTTTATGGAAATTAAAATGGCTGCAGAAATCTTCTGTGCTTGATGAATGTATTCTAGCTTACTTTGAGAAGAAAAAATAAGAAAGCCTCAATGTTGGGACTTTTGAATTATGGGAAGAACTAGGGAACTGAGGGGCTTAAATATCCAAAAACACCCCTCCTTTGGTGCAGTTAGAATTTTTTAGGTAATGGTGAGATGAAGTATTACCAGACCTGGCTATGATGTAGATAATATCATACATACATCACTAAAGTATGCCATCTCCTTTGCTCCTTATTCAAAATTGAGTGGTAGAAGAACATCTTCATTTGAAAGATGACATTTGAGACAAAAGAGGCAATAAAATTTGTTTCTTTGTGCCCACACTGAGCACAAGGTTAGGAAGTAACAAATCTAACACTCAAACCCAGCTGTGCTAACTTCAAGTTCAGATTCTTTTCATCACATTGCACCACACCACATACTACACATCAAACATCCCAAATAGTATCTTCATTAAGCTCAGATAAGTGCTGAGAGATCCTGCTGTTGACTATGATGCTACTGCATGGATAAAACGAAGTGTGTACAGAGCACCGTGGGTTCAGCATCCAACTCAACAAACAGAGAATGGAGACTTACCAAGGTAGTTCTATCTTTATGAGTTTCCAAATATCTAAAATAGAATTGTGTTCCTTTGTTTCTCATCTGCAGTTATGTGGTGGCTCTCTGAGAGCCCTAGAATACAGTTATAAATAACAAAGAAAGATTTGAGTTGCAAAAATATATAACTATTCCAGATTGCAAATGTATTTGTTTCTGAACATAGTGAGCAATGCAGAGTTCTTGTTTGTTTTTCTAATTTCAGATAACTTTGGTGTTATCATCATAATATAAATAGATGGCAAACACTTCATAATGGCAACAACAAATATCATAAGGAAAACATGCCCATACGGATAGAATGAAGCATCCTGGGATACAATACCAAAGTTCTCAGGAGAGAATTAGCAGGCAGTGTGGCCTCAGAGCACCCAGGTAGAAAAAGACCAAGAAAAGATAGTGGTGAAAAGAGGAGAAACGGACAGAAGTTAAGGTCTAAGTGGCTAGTTAAAGAATTAAAGTGTTTCTTGCAAGATCTACTACTTTTCTATATGCACAGCAGACATAAAAGTGAAATTAATGACTTGGAATAGATATTATTAACTTTTAATTAAGTTACTCTTAGAAATAACACACAAACTAATCATCCACACAAACATCTCAATTAAGAATGTATAAAAGCGCATTCCTCCCAGCCCTTTGTCAGCTTTGTATCAAATGATCCAAACAGCTGAACTAGTTCAAAGACTCTACGTGGAATAAATAAGCCTAAGGCTTATTTCAAGCTTTCTGTAGAGATACTAAAGTGGTCATTTTTAATGTCATCCATGTTCAGAAAGAACTACAGCTGTGCGTAAGTCTTTTAGCATCCAAAGATTCCCCATCCCCATCCAGGTAGGCAAAGACAAGAGGGACCAGGAAACAAGATAATATCCTCAGCAGGTGGGAAAATAGTAATTAGCAATTTATAAACTAAGATTACCTTTATAATTACACTTCTAATATAAATTATAGTTATTATTAGTTTAAGACTGACTGTGCATTTCATTACCACTCTCAGCATGAGAAAATACTGGTAATAACTGAAAATTCAAATACACTTGATTCATGACCATCCAAATCCCCAATCAATGCAAAGTATTTTCTTGAAAAAAAATAAATTGTTTTAATCAAGGAAAGTACAAACAGAACCCTGTATTATTAATTTCCTGACACTTCTTTCCTGAAAAAAAAAAAAATTAGCTGATGGTCTGGTCATGTTCACAATGAGTTTCACCCTTTCAGAAAACATTCCATATTTATAGCTCCTAATATGTGTTTCTTGGAATATTAAAAGCCTGGGATGCTAACATCCATTTCATAGAAAGAGACCACTGTGATGACATAATATATTTTCTTTCTTTTTGTGTGTTTTTCTGTTTGTTTGTTTCTAAGATTTGTATTACTTGTTAAGTACACTTCATAGCAATCAGTATCTAAATGTTTAGGGTTCTAGCCTTGCCATTATCAGGGTTCAGATGTAGCCATGTTTATTCCACCCTTGTCCTGGCCAGATGAAGAACCAATTTCTAATTTACTATTTCAGTCTATTCTCATTTGCTTTGTCTTTCTCTGTCTCTTTCTCTTCCCCCTTCTGTCTCTGTCTCTGTCTCTTTCCCCCTCCCTCATCTAGTGACATCTGTGGTTCTGCTTATAACCATAAGCACTGGTGACCCTTTCTTTCTCAGATGGGAGTACAAACAGCCAGACCCTCTTTGCATGTCAGTTTTTTCTAATATTATTTTTGATTGAAAAATCATGGTTGTATATATTTGTGGGATGCAATGTGATGTTTTGATATTTGTATATGGCATGGCATGACTAAATCAAGTTAATTAACATGTCCATCATCTTATCTACCTATTATTTTTATGGTGAGACATCTGAAAGTTACTGTCTTTGTTATTCTGAAATATACATTATTATTGACTTCAGTTACCCTTCTGTGCAATAGACCTCAAAACCTATTTCTTCTATCTATCTAAAACTTTTTATTCTTTGACCAACAATTCTCAAGTTCACTTTTTTAATACTTTAATATTTCCAAAATGGAGCCTCATTTTACAATATCAAAAATTATGCTAGCTGAATCTATTTCTTTCTAAAGAAAAGTCACTATCAAATTAATGATATGTTTTATAACCAATGGCACCTTCAAATGGAGGATATATGGTAAGTTTAGAAAAATAACGTTTTACCACTTTTGGAGATTCACTCCACATATTACGTTGTTAAAGGTTCTAAGAAGTTTGTAATCCCAGCACTTTGGGAGACGAAGATAGGTGGATCACCAGAGGTCAGGAGTTTGAGACCAGCCTGCCCAACAAGGTGAAAACCTGTCTCTTCTAAAAATACAAAAATTAGCTGGGCGTGGTGGTGCATGCCTATAATCCCAGCTACTTGGGAGGCTGAGGCAGGAGAATCACTTAAACCCCGGAGGTGGAGGTTGCAGTGAGCCGAAATGATGCCATTGCACTCTAGCCTGAGCAAAAAGAGAGAAACTCCGTCTCAAAACACACACACACACACACACACACACACACACACACACACACACAGTTGTTTATTTAAGCCAGTGTTTTCCAAACATATTTGCCCATGAATCCCTCCTTTTACAGAACTTATAATACCATTTCATAAGGCTAAGATTTCAGGAACTGGTTCTGAGAAAGACTCCTTATTCCCTCATTACCCTTGGCCAAGACTCTTCTCTCATCAGCATTACTGAGACACAGTAACAGAAATCCTTCAATCAGAAAGTGAAGGTAAACATGTTTCAGGGTTGACAGAACTGAATGGATGACCTAAAACTCTTGTGGAGGAAAAATTCCAACTGGGCCAGAGGCCGATTTATTCTGCTTTGGAAACATCTGTGGTATATTCATACTGATTGCTTTTCCCTACAGATGATGCACAGCTTTGTCTGTTTCAAATGCCTTTATGATATGAGAAATGAATAGACTGAATTGAAGCCATCTGCATCATAGGATGGGATGTACTGTTTGAAGAAAGATGCCCTTCTACATTTTCTAACATTTGGGGGAAGGGAAATCAATATATTTCAGGGACTAGTTCCTAAATTCATCTGATCAGTAAATTTCTGTTTGTATATTTGTATAAAAATAAGTAATGTAAGTCATATGAGAAAACAGCAGATAGAAGAGGGTGAAAGCAGAGACACAAAACAGAAGCAATGACATGGTTCTAGATGCAAAAGTCCATTTCAGGGCTTGAGTAAGTCATAAATATACTCATCTCATACTGCATAATATTTATCTGGTGATATCCTGTTCATCCAGCTGTTAGAAAAGCAGAAAATATATAGAAATAAGGATAAAAGATTACTATGTGCCTTTTGAAAGACATACTCTAGTATTGTCTAAGGGAGCCGCGTGTCTAAAATGCCACCCACCTCTCCTACTACCAAGTGTGGTCCTTGAACCTGCAGCATCAGCATCTGAACTCTGTCAGAATCAGCATTTTAACATGATCCCCAGGTTACTTTGTATACATCACAGTTTGAGAAGCACTGATCTAGGTGATATAATTTTTGTCTGACTTCCTATTTATTGATTAGGGTCCACACACTGTAAAGTTCAATGTTAATTTGTGAAGACTGATAAATTGAAAATTATTTTTGTCCACCAGACATGCAAATAATTTCTGCCTGGTAGAAAAGATAACCTCAAGGTTATAGTTTTATTACCCTGGCGAGCATAAACCATTTTGCATCTTATTTCAGTATTCTTTCTTTCAGTGACTATATTCTCAGTCTCTCAAATTCTTCTTTGAACTAGATTTACCATCCTGCTTTTCCCTTGTTAATGGGTGTTAAATAAATCTTTGACACATGTTCAGTGCATATGTATGAGAGTCATGCTTGTAACTGTTTAAAGTTATAACTCAAAACCAGCACCTCTCAACTGCAATAAGATACTTATCTCTACTGAACACTGTAATAGCTGTCTTTTCTTAGGAAAAATATTGTGCTGTCCAGAAAACAGTAATTGAGAATGCAGAATGTGATATAAAGATGAATCTAGCATGGGCTTGTCCCTCAAGGATGGTATAGTCTAAGGTAGAATATAACTTTAAATACAAGGACAGAGAACCGAGCCATGAAGTTCTGTTTCAGCTTGCAGATAGCACTTGCAGCTGAAGAACCTTTTGTCTTGTTTTAAATTTGAAGCCCTTCAGCATAATATATATTCTCCAGTTGTCCACAGGCTCTAATACTCCTTATTATCTTATAACAGGTTGTTTTACACGTGTGTGCTACCTAGCTGGCCACTGAAGTAGAATTTAAGTTTACAACTGCTAACATACATGCTAATCTATTAAATTCATTCCACTAGTACTACAGCAGTAAATAGCTGGTCTCAAAATTATAACTACACTCTAAGCAGCCTTTATTGAGAATATTTTTGCATATCTATCACACACAGACCTTGGACAGCTATGATGAGTATGAAAAGAGTACTCCTGCCAAAACCAGTGATCTTATTCATTACCCACCAGAGGGCAAATTATTTACATGTATAACAATGCATCTGAAATACATTTTCTAAGCATTGTCATCAATTTCTTCAGATACAAAAGAGTTCATTTAAATGGTTCTCAGGGCATAGAAACCATTGCCCACATTAAACAGCAGAGATAGCTTTATTCTCAAAACTGAGCATTATTAAAATGTCAAAATAAATATTCTATAGAAATATAGCAAGGAAACAGAGTAGCCATAGGCAATATAGTCTGGTACCTCTGAAAATCAGACCAAGAAGTTCAAAACTGCTTTGGACAAAAAGTTTGGCGGTGCCGATCCGTCCTCGCAGAATTTGTTTTCTTCTTTAGACAGATTTGTTGACAGTATACCACAGAAAGTTATTATGTGTCTGCTTTCACTAGGCGTGACTCTCTTTTTCATAAGTGCTTAAATTCACCAAGCAAAGAAAAACAGACACTATAGAAACAGCGTCATTAATAATATAAATCTCACCTAGAGTCAAAGAGTAATATGGCCTGTCTCATTGTTCTGCGTAAATAGTGATTTCCATGGCTTTCCATTTGTCCTCTCTATAGATTTTTCTCCTTTGGTGCATCTCATTGCTCATTTTCCTCTACTTCTTCAGAAGACTTGATGTGAACAACTTTGAGGAAATTAGCCAATATACCTCTATTTCTCATCTGGCCTCACTAGCTACCAGTATCCCCTACCATGGACTTTTTATCCCTTCTTATCTTACTGACCTGAGCTCTTAATCTTTTTGTTTCTTCAAGCGGGTCATTAAATTTGCCTTCTAGTTTCAGTATATGGTTTGAGGTTCATTAATATGCATGGTATTCAACAGGTTATTTATTCTAGGACTTACTTTAAAATTGCCTAGTTGGAATCTGTGTTTTCTTTCAAGACTATCTCTGGTAGTTTTCTATTCACTTTGTTTTTAACTGATGGATGGGATGTGGCTCTTGAAGTCAACAGCGGTTTTAGTATCATTTCAGGAACAATCTCCCTTAGCCTCCTCACATTGCATGAGGCTATCCTCCCCCATACTCTCCACATCATGCAGAAAAATCCTTCCAATTTTCTCTTTGGTCTGCAAAACACTATTTGAAGTAAATGGGCAGTCTATAGAATTGGGAAAATTCGAAAGTGGAAGGCTTATAAGATACAGAACGTCAGAGTGGATTGGGGTGGGAGCTCAAGAAATATCAAGAAAAAGGAAATGAGTGAATCAGGCAAAACCATGGTGAGGCAAATACCCAGCCCCACTCCATCCCAAATTCTTCACTGCATTTAAAGCATTTATATTAAGTCCTTTGAAAGTTCACACTTTTTTTTTAAACTGTCAAAGTCATCAAAAGACTGCAGGTAGGCTGGCCTCCTTGGTGGACACTTGATCCTTCCTACCCATCATCTATACAGAGATCTTCTCTTCAAGCCCCTATTCTGAAGCCCAGTCTCCAACACTGAATTCAGAACTCACTTACACATGGGGAATATTCAGCTAAATCCATATCTCATACATAACTACTCATGTATATAAATAAAAAATAATACTGACCCTGGGTTTTTTGTATTTTGTATTTTGTGGCACTAGATTGTGAGTTTCTTGAAGAAACTACCACCTCTTTTTTTCCCTATCCCTACCTCAGGGTACCTAGGATCCTTTAGCCACTGAAATAATACCTGTTAGCTTAAACTGGCTTTTGCAAAAAAGCAGGTACATTTCAGCGAAAGGACAATGAAAGAGAAAGAGAGAAAGAGAGAGAGGAGATTGTGAAACATGATTAATGGCCTAATGTTCTCTACTAGATGGAAGTGTTTTTAGCTGTTGGAGCTCAAGCAACCCAAGGCCAAGAATATTGAAATTATCCTAAGGAATATAAGTTCCCAAAGAAAACTTACTCATCCTACAAATTTGCTGGCCCTGGTAAAAGAGATTTCAAGGTATGAGTATAATTTTTTTCCTAAAAGTATGAAAGTAGAAACAAAGAATAATGATCCCATAAAGATTTTGATGCCCTAATCCCCAGAACCTGTGACTACGTTACCTTTGCAGATGTTGATGATGGACATAGAAACTGAGATGGGAAGATTATCATGAATTATCCAGGTGGGCCCAATCTAATCATAGAAGCCCTTAGAGGCAAAGGACCTTCCCCAGTCTTGGTCAGTGAGAGAGAGAGGTGACGGTAGAAAAAAGATCAAAGAGATGCAGCATGGCTGGCTTTAAATAGGAATGAAGAAAGCCATGAGCCAAGGAATGCAGACAGCCTCAAGAAGGTGGAAAATGCAACAAAACAGATCATTCCCCAGAGCCCCCGTGAAAGAACACAGCCCTGACGAACCAGAGAGACTGTTCCGACTGAAACTGTTCCTCCATGTCCGCTTTCACTCTTTTCCACCGGACTATCTTTTCTCATCTGTCGAGATTCAGTACAAACTATCTCTTAATAAAATCTGTTTTATCGATATAAGCTATAAATTTCCAGAAAGTGAGGAGGACCATGTCATATTCCTTATAAATGTAATTTGAATGATGGAATTAATTAGTCATCATTTGATTGGCTGTAAAAATAAAGGACCATAAAATGGTATTCATGTCACTGCTTTTAAAAAAGGATTAACAGCACTCATGAGGATCCACCTACAATTACATCCATAAACTCCTGCCGTTTTCCTTCATCTCTATTTGGATGTACATGTTGACATGCACACACTCACGCACACACACACACACACACACACACCACACCCATCAGCTCCACACAGCCTGGCCATTGAGTATCAGTTTACGGCTATTTAAAGTCAGACAAGTAAGCAATGTATCTTGCCCTGTGATCAAGAGTATAGATGGTAGGGACTGAAGCCAGAAAATTTCAAGGCAAGTTTGAAAGGCACAGAAAAGGTTCCAAAACAAGGAGTTTAAAGCCAGAACCATGGTTTAAGAACTAAATAACTCATGATATGGTGGTTTTAAAGTACATCCACAAATAATTTGACAATCCTTTTTCCAAATGGTGAAAACTAATTCCACTCCAGTTGAATGTGAGCTAAAATGAGTCCCTTCTTATGAATAGTATATGGCCAATGTGAACAGCATCTGATCGAGTCACAAAAGACATTACACCTTCTTGCTCTCACTTGTGGAGGAAGCCAGTGGCCATGTTATAAATAGCCTAAAGAGAGGCCCACACAGTGAGGAACCGAGGCCTCCTGCCAATATCCACATGAGTGAGCCATCTTGGAAGCCAATTCCCAAACAATTACAGGCCCAGTCAGCATCTTGACTACAACCTCCTGAGAATCCCTGAGCCAGAACCACTCAGCTAAGCTGCTTTCAAATGTCCAACCACAGAAACTTTAAGCCACTAAGCTTTGAGATTATTTATTTTATCGTGATGGATAGCAAGTACATCTGAGATACAATCCTTATACCAGAAGTTACAAATTGGAAGTCAAGGTCTAGATTCAGTCTACAAATATATTTTCTTCAGCTCATACTGGTGGGATTTTTTTTAATAAGCCAACAATTTTTAAATCATTAAATTTCAGTTAGAAATCTAGATTGCCAGTCTCTCTCAAAAATTTTGGAGATCTCTAGCAACACAAAGCCTGCATCCCATCTGACAACCATCAGCGGAAGTTGAGAACATGCTGTACAAGAGACATGCTGTCCCTCATCTACCACAGTCCCCACCATTTCCTATTCATCTCCATAATGACCCCAGAGGTCCTTTGCATTTAGATGGCTTCTGCATTGCTGTTTAGCTTTTAGTTGAGAAATACTTTCCAGTTCCTATATCTTTATCAAAAGTAGAAAACAAAAGATACCCTGAAAGCTCTGTTTTTTTGTTTTTTTGTTTTTTGAGACAGAGTCTTACTATGTCGCCAAGCTGGAGTGCAGTGGTGCAATCTCAGCTCACTGCAACCTGTGCCTCCCAGTTTCAAGTGATTCTCCTGCCTCAGCCTCCCAAGTAGCTGGGACTATAGGCACACACCACCGTGCTCAGGTAATTTTTGTATATTTAGTAGAGACGAGGTTTCACCACGTTGGCACGATGGTCTCAATCTCTTGACCTTGTGATCCACCCACCTCAGACTCCCGAAGTGCTGGGATTACAGGCATAAGCCACTGCACCTGGCCAGGTCTGTGTTTTTTTAAGAAATTTAGGCAAAACTTATTTCTGGGTGGAAGTGAAGAAGAATGTTCCTGCATATCCAATATGCCGCTGTTGTGGACTTGTGCTCAATACATACAATTTAAGATCCCATTTTTCATCCCCTGGTGGCTTTGCTCACGTAGGCTGACTGGCCCCTATAGGCAACGGGTTGGCTAAACCTGCTTTTTCTCTTCCTGGGCCCTTAGAAGTGGAACTAGTGTAAGGCATATGAGCATGCTAGATCTGGCCCTTCAGCATCTTAAAGGTAGCTGCCAACATTAGACCCGTCCTCTCATATTGCTTGTTTGCAGAACTTCAGTTTTAAGAAGATAGTATAACATCTGTTAAATATTTTCCTGGTTTTGTACTTAAAATAATTGTTGAGCCAAAGTGTCTTACTGCTTGTTGACTCAAATTATGTCTGACTACAACCATCTAGAATAATCAGATAGTTTCAGGTGCAACCCCTACTTTATCATAAATGTATACCTTTTATTATTACTACTATTCTGTGAGAGTCAGTGAACCACAACACACAGGCCAAATCTGGCCCATCACCAACTTTTATAAATAAAGTTTTATTGGGACACAGCGACACTCATTTATTTACTTATTTATTGTCTGTGGGCTGCTTTCATACCACAGTGGCTGGGCTGAGTAATTCTGACAGAGATCTTATGACCCACAAACCTAATATGTTTATTTTCTAGTCCTTTATCTCTAGCTGACCACTGAAAAAGAATGATAAAATACAAATGTTTTGGTAGTCAATAAGCAGAATTCATTGTGCTTCAAATGAATACAACATAGGAAAAGGTAAGTTCACCACGCTTTCTCTAGAACATTTACCTATAATTCATAGTCAATAATCCTAAAGGTTTCTTTACCTTATAAATGGACATAAATAGAACTGTTTTTAAGTTGAAAATGAACTCACCGTGGCTAGTTTCTGAACATCTTCATCTGATGCTCCCAGAGACGCCAGACCTATTTCTTGTGAAAATTGAGCAAACTTAGGATCTGCAAGTAGTGGAACATGTCCCAAGAGTTCATGGCATGTGTCTCTGACAAAACAGGCATGACAAACACATGTTATATAAGAAGCTTTAAATTACCACTGGTAGAATAAGACTTAAAATCCTAAATATGACCTTGTCACCATAATTAGTTACTATATTTCATCAATGCTTGGATTTTTTAATCATTTTAATATGTCTGAAATCCAGTGCATCTCATAATCAATAGCACTTAAAACATACGATATATAATATTTTAATAAAATAAAATCAACTATTATTTTCAAGCTCTTACTATATGCTAAGTACATGGTAAGTGTTTTTATTACATGCTTTATATCTTTTATCCTCAAAACAATCTTACAGAATTAAAATAACTTGTTAGCACAAGATTCTGTAGATCAAAGATAGGCAAACAACAGCCATGGTCCAAATCTGGTCCATTGCCTGTTTCTGTAAATAAAGTTTTATTGGAACATAGCTATGTCCATTCATTTACATATTATCTGTGGCTGCTTTTGACCACACTACAGAGCTGAGTAGTTATGACTAAGATCATAAGGCTAAAATAATTACTAGCTGGCCCTTTATAGAAAACATTTGCTGTTTCTTCCTATAGATAGTGGGGAAGGCAGAATTGGAATCCAGTTTGTCATGATTTTTAAACTCTTGCTGTTAACCCTTAAATTGCACTGCAATCCTGTTACACTTTGCCCGGCAATGGGTAACAGAAGAGGATGCTATTGTCATCATCATCAAAGTAGCTATTCCAGTAGATGATTTATAGCTCTAATATAAGCAACTCTCTTGTGATAACACATTAGAAGAATCTCCCAGTTCTCTGCTTGGGTTAGCCTGAACTAAGTAATAATAGAAGCCTGGAACATCTCTCATTTGCCTGAGCTTTCATTTGAAGCCAGGTAAGTGGGTGAAAGACAGGTATTTTTCACAATACAAGGCAGGTGCCTTCCTCAGTCATTGCCATGAATAATGAACTGTTTCATAATACCAAGCTAAAATGGAATCAATTCCCCTATGGCTGTCTGGGAATGGATTGAGATGCAGGAACATTTTAAATTCTTGACAAAAAACCCCACTAATTATCTAGGTAGTCATTAAAAGATATTTTTTATTTCACTTGTATTCCTCTGAAATGTATTACTTCAAATAGGCACTAAAATACAAATACCAGGTGCTACCATTATTACAAGTATAAAGTATGTTGGACAGTCACATGGTTGAAGCAAATGAATGATGGTCAAGGGCCAAGATTGATGCCCACACAAAGCAGATAGCATCACTCAATCACTCTGTCAAAAAATCTTATTCCCACAACTCAAACCAAATCCCCAACCTTGGCCAGTTACTTCACAGACAGCAGGTGGAAAGGGCACCCAATTGAGAATAGTGGACAGGATACTGAAAAAAACTCCAAATTCATCCCATGTCAACTGTGTCAATAACTTCCTTTTTTGTACATGAATTGAACTGAATTTGTTTAAAAAAAAAAAAAAGGATAGGCCAAACTAACTTTGGGAAGAACTTAGTTAATAGTTTATAAAATAAAAATAAAAAGGAATATGAGGTGGTTATTCTTCAATCACATTGCTTATGGCAAATAATCAGATTCACTGGATTTTAGGGTATAGGGGTATTTAAATGTAATCCAAGCCCTTTATTTTACATAAGAAGAAATGAAAAATAGAGAAGAGAAAGAGAATATGCTGAGCTCCTACTGTGTACTAGGTACTACTCTAAATGTTTTCATGTCACATTGGTAACTGAATCTTCCCTTATGTGTTTCATAAAGGAAAAATAAATATAAACAATAAGGGAAGCTTTTTTATTACAATTTAACAAATGAGGAAGCTAAAATTTCATAAATCTAAGAATCTTTTCCTAGGCTACCACACTTTTAGTAAGAGACAGCGATATATATATTTTTTTAATCAGAGTCCCTCTTTGTTGCCCAGGCTAGAGTGCAGTGGAGCAATCACAGCTCATCGCAGCCTGGATCTCCTGGCTCAAGCGATCCTCCCACCTCAGCCCCTCAAGCAGTTAGGATTAAAGGAGCATGCCACCACACCTGGCTAATTTTTTTGTAGAAACTGGGGAGGGTAGAGGTGTCTCACCATGTTGCCCAGGCTGGTCTTGAACTCCTGATCTCAAGTGATCTTCCCGTCTCGGCCTCCCAAAGTCCTGGGATTACAGGCATGAGCCACTGCACCCAGCTCAGAGACAAGGTCTGAAATTTTTTGAACTCTAAAGCTACACTCTTTCTGCTCTCTGTTGTTTCAATTTGTAGATATGGTATAAGTAAGAAAAGGGCTGGGGTGTACGTAGCTTAGGTTGTAGGAAGAGAGTTTAGCCAAGTTAGCTAGCACAAGTAAAAATGCAGTCAGTATTTCCTAAGTCTCTTTTCCTCCAACTCAGTGGTTCTCAACCTTCCAAATCACTTGAGGAGCCTTTTAAAAATACCGAATGGCTAGGCCCTGCCTAAAACTAATTCAGTCAGACTCCCTGAGATAAATCTGAGCTTTTTTTTTTTTTAACTCTCTACAGATGATAATAAGACACAGCCAGGGCTGAAATCCACTGTTGTAACTGATGAGTTCTCCTAGCAAGATTCAAGCAACTAGTACTTAAAACTACAACTGAATGTGATTACATCACTAGAGCT
Source organism: Saimiri boliviensis (assembly GCF_048565385.1). NCBI lineage: Eukaryota > Metazoa > Chordata > Mammalia > Primates > Cebidae > Saimiri > Saimiri boliviensis. Next base: position 60,057,595 of record NC_133455.1, read on the forward strand.
GATCGAGTTTAATTCCACTGAAATTGCCTCATGGTACTGAAGAAGAATGAAAGGGGGTGACTGAGAGGTAGAGAGGTAGCTAATTCCTTCTCTGTGTGCATTTGATTCAGTTACAAGTCCAGTACTTCTAAGCTGGGAGTGGACCCTATAGACTCATTCTTGTGACCAATTTTTTTAAAAGGCCATGCTGCCTGCACCAATATTGGATTTAAAATCAAGCAACCCACCATGGAAAATCTGAAAACCCCCATTGTGGCTTATGATGTTAATACTAAAGAGCTCCCACTGATCCAGGCAGAAGACGTGGCAACAATAATTTTAAATTAGTCACTAGGTCAAACTCCAAGAAAATACTGAAGATGAAGTAAACAAGGTGAGCAGAAACTAAAATAACAATCATAGTGAATGCTTACTACGAGCCAGGCACTGTGCTAAATGCATCATAATGTAAGAAGAGCATAGGGTAGGTCAAGGCTACAGTAGTGGTAGATGCTTGATGCAATACGGAATTTACTTTTGAATTTGTTAAATACTTGCAGAAGGCCCATGCAAAAGACAGTCTTCCATCTAATTAGATACTAATGGAGTCTGAAAGCTTACTGGTAGAAAGGTGAAAAGTTAGCAGTTAGGAAAAAGGAAGAAAAATGCTGGAGATCCAAAGACATTCAGGAGTCAGTTCTCCATGGTAGAAAAAGGAGCTATCACCTGAGCATGAAGTTAAGGTGTCATTATCAGAAACCTGTAACTCACCAGCCAACTTAAGAACCTTTAACAGCATTGCAATGACAGAGTAATCTAACTTTGAAGAGGATAAAAGAAATTATAGATTTGGAAGAAATAAGTCATACAGTATAGCAGAGTAAGTTATATTGTTTCATTAGGAATGAAAGCCTGGGAGAGAGATCCAAGATGGCTGATCACTAGCAGCTCGGGATTGTAGCTCCCAGTGAAAGCACAAAGAACGAGAGGACGCCACACCTTCACATGAATTCTTGTTGCTCACTTACCAGGAGATTCCCAGAGGAGGAGCCCCACGGGTCTTGTGACCGGTGAGGGGATTTTGCCAGCGCCTCGGAGCGTCGGTTCTTGGTGCAGAGTCAGAAAAGCACTTAACGCCGCTGATTTAGTCTGCGCAGTGGGTTGCTCAGATTTCAGCGCTGAGAATCAACAAGTTGGACGTCCACTCAGAAACCCAATTACAAAGACGATAATTATAAAGATCACAGATGGATAAATCTACAACGAAGGGAAGAAAACAGCCCAAAAAGGCTGAGAATATCCAAGATCAGAACGCCTCTCCCTCAGCAGGGGATCACAGTTCCTCATCAGCAACGGAACAAGGCTTGATGGAGAACAAGTGTGTTCCAATTACAGAAGCAGCCTTCAAAATGTGGATAATAAGAAACTTCTGTGAATTAAAAGAACTTGTTCTAACCCAATCCAAAGAAACTAAGAACTTTGAAAAAAGGTTTGACAAAATGTTAACAAGAATACACAATTTAGAGAAGAAAATAAGTGAATTGATGGAGCTGAAAAACACAATACGAGAACTACGTGAAGTATGCACAAGTTTTAACAGCCGAATTGATCAAGCAGAAGAAAGGATATCAGAGGTCGAAGACCAACTCAACGAAATAAAACATGAAGACAAGATTAGAGAAAAAGGGATAAAAAGGAACAAGCAAAGTCTCCAAGAAATATGGGACTATGTGAAAAGACCTAATCTACACTTGATAGGTGTACCTGAATGTGACGAAGAGAATGAATCCAAGCTGGAAAATACGCTTCAGGATATTATTCAGGAAAATTTTCCCAACCTAGTAAGGCAGGATAATATTCAGCTCCAGGTAATACAGAGAACACCACAAAGATATTCCTCAAGAAGAGCAACTCCAAGGCACATAATCGTCAGATTCACCAGGGTTGAAATGAAGGAGAAAATACTAAGGGCAGCCAGAGAGAAAGGTCAGGTTACCCACAAAGGGAAGCCTATCACATCAGACTTACAGCAGATCTCTCAGCAGAAACCCTACAAGCCAGAAGAGAGTGGGGACCAATATTCAACATCCTTAAAGAAAAGAACTTTCAACCAAGAATTTCACATCCAGCCAAACTAAGCTTCATAAGTGATGGAAAAATAAAGTTTTTTGTGAACAAGCAAGCACTCAGAGATTTCATCACCACCAGGCCTGCTTTACAAGAGCTTCTGAAAGAACCACTACACATAGAAAGGAACAAACAGTATCAGCCTTTCTAAAAAATACCAAAAAGTAAAGAGCATCAATATAATGAAGAATTTACATCAACTAATGGACAAAATAGCCAGCTAACATTAAATGGCAGTATTAAACTCACATATATCATTATTAATTCTAAATTCAAATTGACTAAATCCCCCAATCCAAAGACAGACAGGCTATTTGGATAAAAAACTAAAACCCATCAGTATGCTGCATCCAGACCCATCTCACATTCAAGGATACACAAAGACTCAAAACAAGGGATGGAGAAAGATTTACCAACCAAACAGAGAGCTAAAATAAATAAATAAAAAGCACAAGTTACAATTTTTGCCTCTGATAAAACAGTCATTAAAGCAACAAAGATCAAAAGAAGCAAAGAAGGACATTGCATAATGATAAAAGGATCAATGCAACAACAAGAAGAGCTAAAGATCCTAAATATATACGCACCCAATACAGGAATACCCAGACATACAAGACTAATAAAGAGACTTAGACTCCCATACAATAATAGTGGGAGACTTCAACATTAATATTAGACAGATCAATGAGACAGAAAATTAACAACGATATCCAGGACTTGAACTCAATTCTGGAACAAGTAAACATAATGAACATTTATAGAACTCTCCACTTTAAATACACAAAATATACACTCTTATCAGTACTACATCATATCAACTTAGAAGTTGAAATGTTGGTTGGCTCCTTGTTTGTTATTCTCTTCCCTCACTTTCTTTCATGTCTCCATTATTAAGGACAATTATAGGCATACCCATATTTAGACTGCATTCTAGCCCAGGCAATAAAGCAATACCCCCATTCTCTCTCCCTCTTCCTCTTTCTCTTTCCTCCTTTTCTTTATTCTTTTTCTTATTATTCTTTTTTTCTTTCTCAAAAAAAAAAGAAAGAAGGAAAGTCTGATGCAAGCTGTCTAGCAGAATTATTAATGGAACCTTAGAGATATCCTTTGCTCTCAGTAGAAATGACCATGCCATACTTTGCTAGCTTGTGTCCTCCTCTCAGCGTCATTTCTACACAGAGACCCTGGGAAAGAACTGTCCTTCAGATTCCTGAACAAAGTGTAGATGCAGTATGTTATGGGGCCAAGGTTTTAAGCACCTATATTTTTAGACCAGGAACAATGTTATTATATGTCTTTGGTGAAACATTCTCAGAAATAAACCCTGTATTGTTCTCTATCCCACTGTCTTTGGCTAAGGCACATGTAGACAAAGGAAATTGAAGTGCCTGGAAACTCTTCAACCAAAGAGTGAAGATTTTTAACATTACTAATAAAAGCAATTCATTAACTTTGAAAAGTTAGCTTTTTTGTTTAGATTCTCTGAGACCAGAGGTCTTAGAAGCTGAATTGATCTTCACTCTTTGGGGCAGAGAGAGGTTCCAGGCTATGGGGAGCCTGAGGGACAATGTGGACCACAAAGCCTTCTCTCTCACCTCTGTACCAATTAAGGTCTGCTGGGCTCAAATTATGCTATTAAACTCTATTTTACAAAGTGCAAATGCCGCTGATGCTGTGTCCTGCATGTAAAGTAGTTTGAGATCCCCACTTGGCTGTATTATCCACAGCCAAACCCCCGAGTATCTAATTATGAACAGATTTCTGATGTGTGTTCATAACTATTGCCTTATCTCACCAGATCTCTCCTAAAAGATTCAATTATTTGGCCATAATTGCACCTGTCAGTACATGCTTCCTCCAATCTCTACATCGGCAAACTTTTCTCTTTTTAACTCCCATCCCTTTGATACATTTTTGCCTGAATAATACTTTTCAGAGCTCTTTTCACAAAAGTGCTCTGTTCACTGGAAATATAAGACCTTTCAAAGCTGTTAACACTGTAAAACATCATGTCTCCTTTTAATAATAAAAAAAAAAGCAAGAGCTGATATCAGACACTAAACTTTCGCTGCTCTAAATTGGAATCTTCTCTGATAAGCCCTGCAAGGGGGATTCTAAAGCCTGCAGAAATCGGTCCACAAAGGAGCCTGGGCAAGATGTCTCTGGGAAATTCTTAAATCAGTCCAAAAAAGTAGCCATCATTTTTCTATGAAGAAATAAGGGTTCTGGTTGTTAAGTTCAAATTCAAAATGAGCCTGGCATTTTTCTTATCAGTTTCGAAAGCTGACTCCTCGCAATGCGTGTTGAACAACTCCTTTTTATTTTTGCTGTAAATTAAAGCCTTTACGAGGCATTGAGTGAGCAGCCAACATTTGCTTCCCATCCCAAATCTGTGCATCTGTCTTTTAAAACTTATTTCTATAGGTTTTGTTTGCTCTAGATGACACAGAAGCCAACACTTTAGCTAAATCATGAAGAGAAGGCAAGGGAGATGAGTGGGAGAGGTGGAGACTTTGCATTAATAAAAGGAAGCAGGAGGATGAGCTGGGAGCCAAAATAGGGTGTGTTTTTCAGCTTTCACACAACATTTGGTGGGTAAAGGCAAGTAATCTGGGATAACACACTGCAATGCGTTGCAGACAGGTGACTTAGTTTGCTTTCACTGCATAAGATGATACGATGAATTAACTTGATAGTGAGGCAACTTTTTCTCAGGGCTTGTTTTGGAATCATACACAGTTTCTTTGGTTTAGATTTAAAATAGCATACTGTAAAATCTGACCCACATAAAATTTTGGGCAATTCTTATGATCATTCCTTCTTATATCCCTATCACAGTAGAGCTACAAAGTTGCCATTTTTTTTTTATGAAGCCAGGTACCTGGATGTTGCCCTGGAGAAAATCTTTGCTTTTTCCCCTTAGGAATCATAAGGATATCCACCGATGTTTCTCTTGTTTACTACAGGTCTTTTAAGACTGGCAGATATTATAGTTGTCTTTCTTAAAATTTAGTTCATTGTGTGCCTATTAAGTAGCAGGTGCTATATTAGGAACTGAAGCTTAAAAGTAAATAAGGCATAATCTTGGAATAACTCAGCAAAAGTCACCAACCAGTTCCATAAAAAGGCAATCAAATAGCAAGTACTAACTTTCCTGATGCATCAAAAGAAACAGTTTCCCGTTCCGAGAGGGACCACAGAAAGACTACAGTGGAAATTCTCTTGGTATGTCACTCGCTCCCTACTGATATAGCTTAGATGTTTGTACCCGTCCAAATCTCATGCTGAAATGTAATCCCCGATGTCAAAGGTAGGGCCTGGTAGGAGGTGACTGGATTGCAGGAATGGACTTCTCATTAATGATTTAGCACCATCCTCTCGGTGCTGTCCTTGGGATAGTGAGTGGCTCTCCCGAGATCTGGTCTTCTAAAAGTGTCTAGCACACCCCCTCCAACTCTCTCTCTTGTTCCTACTTTCACCATGTGACCTGCCTGTTCCCTCTGTGCCTTCCTCCATGTTTGAAAGATTCCTGAGGTCTCCCCAGAAAAAGATGCCACTATACTTCTTGTGCAGCCTGCAGAATCATGAGCCAATCAGACCTTTTTTCTTTATAAATTACCCAGTCTCAGGTACTTTTTATAGCAATGCAGGTAAGACCTAATACACCCACTGTTTCTGAGGTATTTCTTAAAGAAATAAGAGATATTTAACTTTCTCTCCACCTCTCCAAGTTCCGCATAATTAGGAAAGCAATATAACAATAACAGTCAAAAGCATATACCCTAGCATCAGACCTAAGTTCATCTCTCATATTCTTGTGCAGGCAAATTACCTACAGTAGCACTGTCCAACGGGACTGTCTGCAATAATGAAAATGTTCTACATCTGCACCATCCAATATAACAGCCACTTGACACAGGTGTCTACCGAACTCTTGAAATGTGGCTAGAGCTGCTGAAGAACTAAAGGTGTACTTTCATTTAATTTCAATTAATAAATGTAGATAACCACATCTTACAATATAGGACAGTACAGACATAGAGTTTTCTCATCTATAAAACAGAGATGGTAAGATTCCTTATCTCTTACTTTTTTTTTTTTTTTTGAGATGGAGTTTTGCTCTTATCGCCCAGGCTGGAGTGCAGTGGCGTGATCTCAGCTCACTGCAACCTCCACTTCCTGTGTTCAAGCAATTCTCCTGCCTAAGTCTCCTGAGTAGCTGGGATTACAGGCTCCCTGCTGCCATGCACAGCTAATTTTTTTGTATTTTTACTAGAGACAGGGTTTTGCCATGTTGGCCAGGCTGATCTTAAACTCCTGACCTCAGGTGATCCACCCATCTTGGCCTCCCAAAGTGCTGGGATTACAAGCATGAGCCACCGCACCAGGCCATCTCTTACATTATTAAATTATGTACTAAGAGAACACATTGAAAATCTTAGTTCCCATAAGTTAGGTATTATTACTTACTACATTAAATTGTATTTATACCTAAGCCTATCATACTTGAATAAGTTTTGCCCTTTGAGAAGCTAATTTATCACTTAAGAAGAAGTAAGTTTCTCCAGGACAGAGGCTAGACCATGTTCATATTTGGGTCTGCAGTGCTTAAAAAAGCCTAGCACATAAGATACGCTCAATAACTGCTTTTTGAACTCAACTGAATAGAGCAGCTAATGATGGGCTCTGTTGCTCCAAAAAGAGGTGAATCCAAATGAAACTCAAGTATGGTTTTTCTAATTTCCAGTGTCACATAAAGGCTTCGGACCAGAACTTGGTTTTGCTATTTTCTAGTTGTGTAACCTTGGGGAAATTACCTGACTTCTTTGAACCTTGGAATTGCCATCTGTAAAATGGTGACAATCCTGTGCACCTCATAGAGTTGAGTGGGATGATGCCAGACAAACAGAATGTGTGTGTGAACTGTCCACTCCCCCTTGGTTTCTCTCCTGTGTTGGATTTTGTGCCTGTCCAAAGACGTAATTCTCTACGCGGTAGTAAAGAGGTATGAACAGCAATTACCTCTTTCTTGCATAAAATTCAATCATTTTGGATTTCTTCTTCTGAACTTGCAATTTAAAAATGCAAATATTCCTGGAAAAATTTCTCCCTGGTCATCTCAGTCTTCCACACCTGAAAATACATAATGAACTTCTCCCTGACTACAGAGTGCTGAAGGAATATAAATTTTGATTTGAGTCTGGTGCTTATGAGTGCTAATTTTGGATTATGGGCTCCACACAAGGAAGACAGAGCTGGGTGCAGGGATAGGGGAGAGTGACAGAAGGAATCCTGCTTTGAATAGGCAAAAAAAAAAAGAAGAAGAGGGAGAAGAAGAAGAAGAGAAGAAGAAGAAGAAGAGGAGGAGGAGGAGGAGGAGGAGGAGGAGGAGGAAGAAGAGGAGGAGGAGGAAGAAGAGGAGGAGGAGGAAGAAGAAGGAGGAGAAGAAGGGTGGCTAACGCATTGAAGCTGTATCCCAAGTCACTATGGAAAACAGCCTAAAAGAAGAAAAACAGAGCTCCAGCAGACACTTAAGACACAATTTTGGTTTCAAATTGCACATTTTAAATAATGTATAAGATTTTTTTAAATAGAATGTATATTGTTAGAATGCTTAAGCTCTTGAGACAAAAGGCTCTGTAAGAAGTCTCAGGGGTTATTTTTGCTTTTAGGCACTTCACAAAACTAGACACAATATTATGATTGAAAACTTGGGAGTCCTGGAATGCAGCCTTGTGACTAAGGACGCACTGGAATTTTATGAGGCACATTAGCCCTCCACATGAATTTAAGAGGTGCCAAGTAAGGGTGGACTTATTTGGTATTTTTATAAAGCTTTTCTCTCTGCAAAGATCAAAGTGTTATTTCATCAGCACTCACACAGGGAGGTTAAATGGCTTGCCGACAGTCACACTGGGAGCTGAGAGTGGAGCCTACATTTCCAGGTGAGCAGTCCTTAGGTCCTCCTGCCTGGGGATACAGTGGTCTCCTATCTGCATTATCACACTGTAGAGAGGTGCTGTCCCTTCTTTTTCCCAGTGAGATAGAAGATTCCTCCTCTTGATAAATGGGGCAGACCAACTGTGACCTTGTGAAGATGAAAGGAGAGGGTGGGCCTCTAAGGAGCCTAGAAGTTGGGCCAAGGACTGGATGGGGCAGCACAGCACTAAACTATATAATAGCTGCAAAGTCTTTAGCATTCTGGCAAATCGGGATCACCAAATAAAAAAAAGTATCCTTTTCAAATGACTTCTACAAAATGTGCATTGGAAAACAACAACTACAAAAAAATGCTATTCAAATTCAGCTACAAATTTTGAGTCTTTCTGTTTAGTGTTGCTGATTAACAAAACAGCAGTTAAGCCCACAGAAGCTGGCATTACTCCAAAGTTCAAACCCTGACTCAGGTATGTACCAGCTGTGTTACCTTGGGCAATGTACTTAACCTTTCTGTGCCTCATTTCCTCATCTATAAACTCAGAATAATAATAATAATAATAAAACTCAAAGCATTGTAGTATTAGGTGAGTTCATCCATACATAACACTTAAAATAGTGTCTGGTGCTATTAACAGTAAGCCTGTATCCAGTTGATGTATAGTAGACATGTGTGCTATTCATAGTGAAAAGTATTGTTGCTACTGCTGTTGTGGTTGCTCTCGAGATTATCTATGCTGGTGGATGGAAGGAATTAAAGTATTTTCAGGTCTTGGGCACCTCTAACATCTTAACTGGCCCTCACTATGTACCAAACTGAGGGTATGTGTGCCGGTTACAAAGAGGGAAAGGGAGGCCAGATGGGATTGGCTTTCTGGGAATATGCCACTTTCTGAGAATCACTGGTAATAATAATGCTGCTTCACTATCCTGAGCTGCAAGAATAGTAATAGTGCTATGGAGGCAGTCAGTTGGATGAGCAGGAAGCTTGACACCAAGCTCACATGTCCTATGGGAAAGAGCAAGTTTAAGCTAAACACAGCTAGCTCATGGGCATGCAGGTTAAACTCCATAAAGCTCTGGTTTATCCTGCCCACTCTGCAGTAAGACCATGCTGAGATGACTTCAGCAAGGCCTGATATTAAAAACACCAACAACAGCCAGGGCCTAAGTCCCAGAACCTCTCGGATGGGAACAAGGAGGAAAAGTTGGGAATGAAAAAATTCATATTTTTCCTCTCATTACGGACCTAGTGAGAGGCAACTGTTCAATCAAGAGAGGAGCAGCCAAGCTTTCCTAATAAGCAAGGGTTAAGCATAAAGTCATTTACTTTACTTAGAATCAGTTGAAAACTAGTGTCAGAAATAATTCGCTTTTATTTTTCTTATAACATTAAACAGTGGTAATTATAAGAAAAATCACCTGACTGCAAAGACTTTTAACAGTTATATTTAAAAATAACATTAATTACCTCTAAACTGGTCAACAGCCACTAAAAAAGATGTTCTTAATGAAAATGTATTTCATTGTATTATGGCAAGAAAAGTTGCAACATTAGTCAATGGTGTCCTGAATTATTTCTCGACGGTGAAAGTTTGCTCTTTAATTTGAAAACTGACACTGGCAGAAAAGAAGAGATGTGTGGAACGGGAACAACACAGCAAAGGGTGCTGCCGTGGCATTAGAAACAGAATACCACGCCCACACGGCCAAAGCTGGTGGCCAGAGATTAGAACTGTGAGTTATCTTTCCCACCTAGCAGACTGGGCCCCCACTTTGCCTTTTAAACAGACCACTGAGGCATCAGACCATGAACCTTAAAGGGGCCACACTCTGCTAGTTGCCAGGGTTTGTGCTATCTCTCTCCCTCTCTCCCTCTCTCCCTCACTCTCTCTGTCTATCCATCTTTTTCTCTTTCTCTGCCTGACTCTCCATTCCTTACTCACATGACCCTGGGATGAAAGAGGACTGCTTTCCTGATACATTGCACCCTCTCTGCCTGGGATCTGCAAGGAACCCTGTTCTAAAAGAAGGTGAGGTGGCAGGAGGGCATAGCACAAGAGAGCACACAGTGGACTTCCCAGAGAGACAGAAAGAAGATCAGGGAGACTTAGAACTTCTCAATTCTTTGTTCTGCCACTGTACACATGCCAGGTGATGCTCACATGCCACATAACTTAGAACTCTGCATCGTTCCCTCTCATTTCAGTGGGAAACAGGAAAGGTATTACTGAAATAACCTTGAATTTGGCCCAATTGATTTTTTTTTAAGGAAATCGTTTGCAAATTTCATTACCCAATTAGAGAGAACATTGCAATCACAGCTGATCAAAGCATGGAGCCAGGCAATACCGAAATGCAGATTCGTTGCCTCAGGCACTGGTCAAAGGAAAATAAAGCAAGAGTACCTTTCTTCTTCTAGCAGATCAGTGAACTTTCAATCCAGGCATTAATGCACAGAAAAGCAACTCCTCCCATCAGGAAAACCAGGAGTCACTAATTCGCCAGGGGTTCCTTTATTGTCCTCCAGGCCAGAAAACTTTCCCCAGGGAACCAGTCCAATCTGCCATCACTATATTTTTCTTTTTATAGAATCAGGGAGTCCACATGCAGGTTTGTTACAGAAATCTATTTTGTAGTGGTGAGGTTTGAGATTCTAGTGTACCAGGTTTAGAGAAGCCAGAGTCTTTATAATTGTAAAATGTAAAAAGAAGTCGAAGATATGTTTAAAATCTAACGTATGTTGAAAGCTATGATGGCAAAATACATTCTACTCAGACTGAAAGGGAAAATAAAATTCTCTTTTCGGATAATGTCTTTTTTGTTGCTTCATGCTCATTTCTACCTGGGTCTTCAGGGCTCACCTTTGTCTCATTAGCGCTGCCTCCACTACAACAGTTCAGCAATTGAAGGCAGTTATTTGGAAGCACAGCACAAGCACCAAACACAGTAGCCAAGTTGAACTTCACAAATTGGAGAATATGCCCTCTAGTTGGTTTTCAATTGAGGAAATGGGATTTCATTACAAAGACAATGCCTGTGAAAGTGCTTGGGCAGGAAACAGCCCTCCCAGTATAGTACCTATAGAGTCAAACTATGTGGCTGAGAAGGGACTTAGGACTTTGCAATATACAAGGATTAAAAAGATCTTTACAGAGCATTTTGTCTGCACAGTACATTTCTGGAAGGATGCAATGGAAATAGTACCAGTGCTGGCCTCTGGAGAGGATGAACCGGGTATCAGAGGGACAGAGGATGGAAAGGAGCTCACTGTTCACAGTATACCTTTTAGTGCACTTTACATTCTAAACTATGCATATGTATTACCTATTCATAAAGCAATAATTTTAAAAAGCAAATGAATGGGCTGTAAATCCCAGCACTTCGGGAGGCTGAGGCGGATGGATTACCTGAGGTCAGTAGTTTGAGACCAACCTGGCCACCATAGTGAAACCCCATCTCTACTAAAAATATAAAAACTCAGCTGGATATGATGGTGCACACCTGTAATCCCAGCTACTCAGGAGGCTGAGCAGGAGAACTGCTTGAACCCGGGAGGCAGAGGTTGCAGTGAGCTGAGATTGAGCCACTGCACTCCAACCTAGGTGACCGAGTGAGACTCTGTCTCAAAAATAAATAAATAAATACGAATGATATGAAACCCACAAAAAATAGAGGGCTTGTAAAAACAACCCCAAGTTAGTTAATCCCAAATTTCCACCCTGTGAAAATTGTCTGTGTAGTCACAGGAGCCTTGGACGAAAACTACGCAGGTCAATGTGGTGGCTCACGCCTGTAATCCCAGCACATTGGGAGGCTGAGGTGGGTGGAGGTCAGGAGTTTGAGACTAGCCTGACCAGGATGATGAAGCCCCAACTCTACTAAAGATACAAAAAATTAGCTGGGCATGGTGGTGCGCACCTGTAATCTGAGCTACTCGAGAGGCTGAGGCAGGAGAATTGCTTGAACCTAGGAGGTAGAGGTTGCAATGAGCTGAGATCCCGCCATTGCACTCCAGCCTGGGTGATGGGGCGAGACTCCATCTCAGAAAAAAAAAAAGAAAGAAAAAAAAAAATAACTACTCAAAATCTATTATGGATGCTTTACATTCACTTCTGAACTTACAATCTTTATTTGTAACTACCAGAAACTTCTCCATCTAGAGGTTCCAGCCATGGACACCTCAAAGACATTATACACCAAACCCAAATTCTCCTCTTCCCTCCCTCTTTTCTTTCCTCTTCCCTCCCAACCTGATCCTCCTCCAATATTCTCAGTCATTAATAGAAATGACTTCCCACTCAGCTTCCCAAACAAAACCCTTAGCCTTACCTTACGGGCCCTCCCCTCATCTCACTCCTACTGTAGTCACTGAATATGGCTACTTCCATCTCTATGGTGTTAAGAGGGCATCAAAGGTGCCCTCTTGTACTATGCTGCTGACCTCCTCTAGCTCCACACCTTATGAACTGTATTCCTCCATAGAATGTAGCTCCCCAGCTGGTTTTCCATGTTGCTCATTCTCAACAATTCCTCAGCCCTCAACCCCAGTCATTTTTCTTCAATACACTTACCCAATTATGCCTAAGAACCTTGGATAGCTCCCTGTTGCCTACAGAATTAAGTCCAAATGTCCTAGTTTGATAAATGGTCATTTATTACGTGGCCTGAAGATACATTTCATCCCTAATACATAAACTGTACCCTGGCTATTCTGTTCCAACAAGCCTTGCTCATGTGTGCCTCTTGGGGTCTCCACAACTTTTCACTTGCTGTTTTCCCTGACTTGGAAAGCTTCCCCTTCTCTCCCCACCCAGCGTTGTCCAAAAATGAAATTTCTGCTCATCCTTCCAGGCCCTCACTCAGGTTATACATTCTCTGAGAAGCCTTTTGGTACTGTGTACTGTGCCTTCCTCTGTGCTCTCCAGAACTTTTTACACACACTGATTATAACCCTGACCACACTATTTCCTAATTATTTATGTTTCTATCTCCACTGCCAGAATGTGAGCTGCTTTAAAAAAAAAAAAAGGCTTCTATATTTTATTTATCTCTGAATCCACTGCACTGCCCTGCTAGCATTCCACATAAATGTTTGCTGAATGAATTGACCGAAAGTACTTTGCTAAAAATGTTAACACATTATCCTCTGTGGCTAAAATCTCATTGCTTTGCCTCTCTCTCTCTGCATACCTATTGGCACGCTATCACAGGTCTCCGGAGGGCCAGTTATTCAAAGGGAACTAACAAAGTGCCTTCTATTTGTAAACAGAGCCATTTGTAAACCCTCTGGGCTAGATTTAGAGATTGCCTTTCTAACTCTGACAGTGCTCCTTTGAGCACTCACTCCACTGAAAGAAGCACTTCTTTACCAAATGTCTGGGGTCCTATAAGTAACCTTTGTTTACCCTGAAAACACTTTCAGGGAAGCTGAAAAGGCTTAAAAAAAATGTACTGACCCTACAGGGACCTACCTGGACAGTAAGCTTTATGCCAGCCTAGGAAGGGGAGGGGTGCTTCAGAGACTTGACTTACCCCTTCTCACTTCCACTGCCATCAGCTACTTAACTGCCTGAACCTCAAAAGCTTCACTGCTCCCCAGTGAAGACCATGGCAACCCATTAACCACAAATGCATTCAAGTAAAGCAGCATTGTAAGCATACCCTGAGTGGCCTGAAGAACAATGGGGTAAGATTAAAGCAAGGCATGCATTTTAATGGAACCCAGGAAGGTAAACAAACCCCACAGCTCCAGCCTCAGGGTCTTTGCTTTTGCTGTCCTCTTGACCTGGAATTCTTCATCCCATCATATCCACATTCAAGTCTTTGCTCAAATGTCGCCTACCAAGAACCTGTCCTGACCCAATCCAAAAAAGCAGCGCCCAGGACTCTCCACCTCCTCCCCACTCTCTATTTGTCTTCACAGCACTTATTAGCACTTCATGGTAACACTTACACATGACACCATATTCCCTATCTGTCTGTCTGTATGCTAACCATTGTCTTCACCATTCACCTGGAAGGGCAGGAATGCTGTCCCATTCCCAGATAATCCAAGCAAGTAGTTGTCTCCCAGTAAATGCTTGTTACATTCTTTAAAGAGCTCAAAGTAATACGATACAGGTCATTTCACACTCAGAGACTGTCTAGTCCCATGTGTGATTAGGCCAAATGATTGACATGCAGGGGTTCCCAGCTTACTCCTGCTTCCTACCCATGACAGAGCAGTATAGCATCACCTCTTAGCTTCTCTCTCCCACTCCTAGCCTACCCATTGTCCAGGAGAGAATGGATAAAAACCCCAAAGGAAAACTGACAGAACCAGAGAAGAACCACAAACCTCACATATACCTGGAGGTGACGGGCAGGATTAGAGGAATGTTCAAGAAACTAAAATGGCAGCGCGAGCAAAGCACAGAGTTCGGAGTTTGGAGGTGATGAAAAAGATGAGAGAGGATTACTAATGAGTTGCTATGGTGTGTGTACATGAATCTTCTTCACATGAAAGAGGCCTCCTGACAAGAGAGGCACACATGTTCTGACCATGTGTTGACGTCTACTTTACACTTCTGTGCCTTCTCTTCCTCATCAGAAATGGAGATCTGGCCAAGCAGATGGTTCAGTGTTGGGATAAAGCTAGAGCAACCAGCCAGAGCTGGAATAACAGGGGCCCCAGTGGGCCCAGCTGAGGAGTCTGATCCTTCAATTAGCCCTTTTTTCTTTAGGTGAATGATGTGACTCTCATTGGCTCAAAGAAATTAGTTTGGAGGTAAAACAGGGCCTAAGTCATTTTCAAGTAAAGTGATCATTGACCAATTCATGGTGTGGTGGTCTCTGTCCAGCCTGGGCTTTAATGTAGGTACTCACGGTTCCGGAGTGTAAAGAGGATCTGAGCCATGCCGGATGTACTGGGTACAGTGGAACACTCTGTAGGCCAGTCCTGCCAGAAAATCCCGTGGGCTCAGGTATCCAGCCACCGGCCTCACGGTGAAGCCAGACCTTTCTAAAAAGGCAACAGAAAGAGCCAACTAAATATTAACCCAGCAAGACTTGAGAGCCCAAGAAGGAGCTTCTACTATTTATAAGGAAGATCCAGAAACAAAGTAATCAAGGTCATAAACCTCTTGACAACTGAATGATGTATACTGTTAACAGCTATCGTGATTGGTGCTTCTGATGACTAAAATCACTCTCAAAGATGGTTTCCAAGGGAACAAGACATTCAATAAAATGAAAGGAAGGGTGAAAAAAGTATTCAGAGATTTAAATTCAGAAGCCCAATAAGGATAAGAAATCTCAGACAAATTGATTACAATCTAAAGTGACACTTAGGACACATTACCTAGTATTTTTCTGAGACATACCGAGGGATCTCTTCTGTGTGCATGTGTTCAGTGACTAAGGCACCCCCTTCACTAGCATCTTCTTTAACTCCCAACCTCAGGTGATCTGCCCACCTTGGCCTCCAAAGTGCTTGGATTACAGGCGTGAGGCACCACGCCCAGACCACGATGACTCGCATCCTCAAATCAGTTAACACTGTGGCTTTCTATTGCCAATTCCTGCTAACTCCTTCATTCTATATTGTTATTTCTGTGATATTATATCAATTACCATGATTTGAAGAGGTACACCAAAGCCCTACATGCTCTATTGGTTTATGGTAAGAGGAAGCAAAGTAAGAACACAATAAAGTCTATAAAACTGCCCCGTACCACTAATTTAACTAGGTTGTGAGTCATCAGTGTTCTCATTCTAAGGGCTGCCTAATGTTTTCTTCTCAGGAAGGCCCAGAAAACTTACAACAGAAGGGATATTCTCTCTCTCTCTTTTTTTTTTTTTTGGAATGCACATTTTATCAAAATGTCATATAGAGTTGCACATTGCTTAATAATGAGAAAATATTCTGGGAAATGCATTGTTAGGTGATTTTGTTGTTGTATAAATCTCATGGAATGTACTTACACAAACCTAGATAATAAAGACTACTCCTGGGCTACAAATTTGTACAACACATTACTGTACTAAATACTGCAGGCAATTATAACCCATTAGTAAGTATTTGTGTCTCTAAACATAACTAACCATAGCAAAGGTATGGTGAAAATACGGTATTATAATCTCATAAGATCAGCACTATGCATGTAGTCCATTGTTGACTGAAAAGTCTATATGTAGCACATCACTGTACTTTTAAGTGGTTGTTTTATGTTCTGTTCTCGTCTCACAAGAGCAGTTCTATTTTTTAATATAAACTTTATGTATTTAAAGTGTACAACTTGATGTTTTGATACACACATACAGTGAGTCCTCAACATTGTCAGTAGGTTCTTGGAAATTGCGACTTTAGGTGAAAGGACATAAAGCAGGTCCTAGAATAACATCATTTCCTTCAACATTGTATTGTCATAATGTTGATGAGGGGAAAAATTGGTTTTGTTATACATTGTTTCACTTTAAGTCACAGTTTTCAAGAACCTATCGATGACATTAAATGAGGACTTACTGTAATAGTGAAATGATTACTACATTCAACTTCATTAACACATCTGTCTTCTCATATAGTTGTGTGTGTTTGTGTGTGTGTGTGAGAGAGAGAGAGAAAGAGAGAGGGAGAGGGAGAGAGAGAGAGAGAGAGAGAGAGAGAGAGAGCACATAAAATTTACTCTTGTAGCAAATTTCCCTTATATAATATGGTATTATTAACTATAGTCTTCATGTTGTTCATTAAGTCTCCAGATTACTGGGCACTGTGGTTCACACCTCTAATCACAGCACTTTAGAAGGCCAAGATGGGTGGATGGTTTGAGGCCAGGAGTTTGAGACCAACCTGGGCAACATGGCAAAACTTCATCTCTACTAAAAATAGAAAAATTAGCCAGCATGGTGACATGAACCTGTAGTCCCAGCTACTCAGGTACTACAGGTGAGGCACGAGAATTGCTATAGCCTAGGAGGTGGAGGTTGCAGTGAGCCGAGATTGCACCACTGCACTCCAGCCTGGGCAACAGAGCAAGACTCTGTTGAAATAATAATGAATGAAAGCCGGGTGCGGTGGCTCACGCCTGTAATCCCAGCACTTTAGGAGGCCGAGGCGGGTGGATCACGAGGTCAAGAGATCGAGACCACCCTGGTCAACATGGTAAAACCCCGTCTGTATAAAAAAATACAAAAAATTAGCTGGGCATGGTGGCACGTGCCTGTAATCCCAGCTACTCAAGAGGCTGAGGCAGAATTGCCTGAACCCAGGAGGCGGAGGTTGCGGTGAGCCGAGATCACGCCATTGCACTCCAGCCTGGGTAACAAGAGTGAAACTCCGTCTCAAAAAAAATAAAAATAAAAATAAAATAATGAATGAAAAAGATCTCTAGACTCATTCATCCTATCTAACTGCAACTTTGTACTTTTTGACCAATATCTCCCCACTTACTCCACCTCCTGCCCCTTGTAACCACTGTATATTTAACTTTTCCAAATTCCACATATAAGTGAGATAATGCAGTATTTTTCTTTCTGTGTCTGGCTTATTTCACTTAGCATAATGTCCTGGAGGGCTATTCTTATCCCTGATGCCAGCATTGTAAAGGTTCCCACTCTGAAAACATCAACTCATTAGGAGACTATGGCAGAATGGTTGAAAATGATCTTAAGAAGCAAGAACCAACTAAGCTTATAAAATAAGCCCAGCCTGGGATTTCTGGTACCTTCATGGAAATAACCTATTCTCAGGCCTCCTCAGACCCGTAATTCAAACAGCATTATGTTCATTTCAAAAACTTTCACTTTGGATTATTCCCTGGTGAATATCAAAAAGATAAGTGTATTTTCTTCTTTTTCCATATTACCTCAATTAAACCAGTATATTCCACATGTGGGACATATGTAATAGTACACAGAGGAACTTTTTTTATTTCAATAGTTATGTATTTTATTTTTATGTGAATTAGAAAAAATATGAAACCATGACATCAGGAACTTTGAATTTGTAGATACCATTGCTTTAAAAGTTTCTGTTTTAAATAAATTAGGTATTTTAAAAGTGAGTCAGTGTAATGATATAGGAACATCTACAGTTACATCATACTGGCTACATGCCAAGGCTACATACATCCAGTTCACCAAGGGTTGTGGAAAACAATAATGAAAGAAATAGCTAAGACTCTGCTATGCTTAATATGTTTTAGGCACATTAGACCTTTAAGGTATATCAATTAATTTCTCCTCCCAACCACCTTGTGGGGTAGATGAAATTACTGTCTCCCTTGACAGAAGAGATAACAGAGATACAGAAAGGTTAAGGTGATTCTTCTAAGGTCACCTAGCTAGGAAGTGACAGAGTGGGTATTAAAGCCCTGATATTCTACATCCAGGATCTATGCTCTAAGCCCCTATACCATACTGCCTCTCATAAGAATATTAATTTGGGTCCTGGCACAGTGGCTCACACCTATAATTCCAGCACTTTTGGAGGCCAAGGCAGGTGGACCACCTGAGGTCAGGAGTTTGAGACCAGCCTGGCTAACATAAAGAAACCCCCTGTCTCTACTAAAAATACAAAAATTAGTCAGGTGTGTGCCCTATGCCTATAATCCCAGCTACTTGGGAGGCTGAGGCAGAAGAGTGGCTTGAACCTGGAACGTGGAGGTTGCAGTAAGCTGAGATCGCGCCGTTACTCTCTAGCCTGGGCAACAAGAGTGAAACTCCATCTCAAAAAAAAAATAATAATAATACGGCAATAACTATGAGATAGCATTCTAACTATCAGGGTTTGGGGAACAGCGCAGTAAAAAGCCATCCCCATATAAGGAGCTCTTAGTAAAGAGGTAATATGCATATAGCTCTGTGGGAAACCAAGAGGAAATGATGGGAGAATACAGTCTAGTGAAGCAATAACATAAGGCATGAGTTAATTAGGGGCTAATTAGGTGATACTGATCGGTAGTTCTCAATCTCTTTTCCTCAGTAAAAAATATAGTAGATAATGTTCACACATAACACAGAATGAAATCAGAGTGGGAGAGGTCATGGTGGCTGCTATGATCGAGATCTATGGAGGAGGCAGGACTTGCCCTGAGTCCTGAAGAATAAGTAGAATTTGAGTAGGTGGAGAAGAGCTGAAATTTTCTAGAAAAGAACAGAGTTTACTCTCTTTCTAGAGAGAGAGTTTTCTCTCTTTATCTCTTTCTAGCAAAGACAAAGAGAGTCCACAGCAAGGTTGGGGGTTTGTACAGGGAAGTTGCATCAGGAAACTTACTTGGAAACTTGGGTCAGAGCCTCAGATTGATGCTAAACTGTTCAGACTTGAGCATATAAAACAGAGATCAGGAAACTATCACCTGCAGGCCAAATCCAGCTCACTGCCTGTTTTTGTATACCCCATATGTAAGAACAGTTTTTTGTTTGCTTATTTGTTTGTTTGTTTGTTTTGAGACAGAGTCTCACTCTGTCAACCAGGCTGGAGTCTCAGCTCACTGCAACTTCTGCCTCCCAGGTTCAAGCGATTCTTGTGCCTCAGCCCCACAAGTAGCTGGGACTGCAGGCGCCCACTACCATGCCCAGCTAATTTTTATATTTTCAGTAGAGACAGGGTTTCGCCATGTTGGCCAGGCTAGTCTCGAACTCCTGACCTCTAGTGATCCATCTGCCGTAGGCTCCCAAAGTGCTGGGATTACAGGCATGAGCCACCGCACCCAGCCAGTTTTCATATTTTTTAATAGACACACTTAAATGGCCATCAAAGTACCTATATAATAGCCTTGATTTTTCCTCTTGGCCCAAAAAACCTGAAGTATTTACCATCTGGCCCTTTACAAAAAATGTTTGCCAGTCCCAGTGAAAACAAGAGGGAGTCAATGATAGTTTCTAAGCAGAGATGTCAGTAAAAAAGTAATGCTTTAGAAAGTATTGTTTATGGGCAGTGGGCAAGAGAGTTAAGGGAAGAAAATATAAGCATCAAGGTTATAAAATGATGAGGACCTCTGCTTGGATGGTAACAGTGGAATAGAAAGAAAAGGATAGATTTACCATGTCATAAAGCCGTAAGTGGCAATAGGGGGAGACTGTGGTAGGCTAAATAATGGCCCCGCAAGAATGCCTACATTCTAATCCCCTGAATCTGTGAATATGTGACCTTACATGGCAAAACAGACATTGCAAATGTTGTTAACTTAAGAATCTTGCAATGGAGAACCTGTCCTAGATTATTTGGGTGGGGCCAATAGAATCATAAGAGTCCTTACAAGAGGGAGAAAGGAGGGTCAGAGTCAGAGAAGGAGATGTGACAATGAAAGCAAAAGGTTGGAGTGCTGCAAGGAAGGGGCCACAAGCCAAGGAATGCAGAAGAACTCTAGAAGCTGGAAAAGGCCAGGGCACAGAAGCCACCAGAAGGCATGAGCCCTGTAACACCTTGATTTTAGACTTCTGATCTCCAGAACTGTGAGATGACTTGTGTTGTCACAAAGTTTGTGGTAATGTGTTGTAGCTATTATTGGACACTATCACAAAGAAGGACTGATTACGGGCAGGGGTGGGGATAACGTGGGTAGGAATTCAGAGGAGTCCTTAGAGGCAAGCCTGATGAGTGTAGAGAAAAAGTTACTGATAGAAACTGGGAAAACAAGCAAGAAAGCAAGTTCTAGGAAAGAAAACAGGCAAAGAAGTTTTTGCTTTTGGAACTATTGTGCTTGAAAGAAGAGAGAGAAGAGAGCAGAGAAGTCAAGGACTTAAGCACAACGAGGAACAGAGGAAGAAATGGGACCACCATGAAACTTTGCCTTTTTCCCCAACCCCTCACAAGCCTATTTCCTAGCTATTGTTCCAAGGGGGTATTGTCAGTGAAGAAACCCACAGACAGTGTGAAACGATGTCACTGTATGAGTCATCGTGTTCTCTAGTGTAACATTAGCAACAAGTACAGTCCCTGGCACACAAATTATAATGTAAAGTATTGATCAATCGGTTGACTGATTGATTGACTAGTTGTGTTACCAGAAAGAGGTCCCATTCCAGACCCCAAGAGAGGATTCTTGGATATCACACAAAGAATTCAAGGTGAATTCATAAAGTGAAAGCAAGCTTATTAAGAAAGTAAAGAAATAAAAGAATACTCCATAGGCAGAGCTCTGGCATGGATCACTGGTTGCCCATTTTTATGGTTATTTTTTGATTATATGCTAAACAAGGAGTGGATTTTTCATGAGTTTTCTGGGAGAGTGGTGGGCAATTCCCAGAACTGAGGGTTCCTCCCCTTTTTAGACTATATAGGGTAACTTCCCAACATTGCAATGGCATCTGTAAACTGTCATGGCACTGACACGAGTGTCTTTTAGCATACAAATGCCTTATGATTAGAGTATAACCAGAGGTGAGACTGACCAGAGGTCACTCTCATCAAACCTTGGTTTTCGTGGGTTTTGGCTGGCTTCTTGACTGCAGCCTGTTTTATCAGCAAGGTCTTTATGACCTGTATCTTGTGCCAACTCCTGTCTCATCCTGTAACTCAGAATACCTTAACCTCCTGGCAATGCAGCCCAGTAGGTCTCAGCCTTATTTTACCCAGCCCCTACTCAAGATGGAGTTGCTCTGGTTCGAATGCTTCTGACAGTTGCCTGATTTCCTCCAGGGGAAAGTCACTGATGTTCAACATTACCCATAAGATTTCATCATTCAGTACATAATTTTTAACAAAGCAAATAAAAAGGCACCTTTGGAGGTCATTTCATACCCAGGCAGCCCAGCGTAGTAGCTCCTCGATCAGAAAAAGCTCAGAGCTGAACTTGCAAATATCCTTTGGGCCTTTCCATTTATAGCAGCCAATCACAAAGAGGCCTCAGCAAGCCCCTGAGCTGCGAAAACAGCTGAGTCCATCTCCCCTGCCCAGGGACCCCGCTCTGCTTCCCACAGTGGCCACTGGTAGTTGTTGGCTCAAAACCAGCAACTTTTTAAGTCACTATTTTTTTCTTTTTTGGAAAAAGAGCCATTGCTGCAACCTGTGTCCTTGGAAGGCAATTGAGGATACTCACCAATAAGAGTCAGCCTGTGTGAAATCTTACCTTTCAGGAACATGGAGACATCTTCGAGTTGAGGCACATTGTCTTCTCTGTAGCCACAGTATTTAGTCAGCAGAGGGAAGTTTTTCAAATACTCTCGGCAAGCATGAGTGGGATAGAGTTTGGAGAGCTCCCGGAATACAATGCCCCAAGTTTTAGTTTCTTCTTCAGTATACTCCACCCTGGGAATGGGCTGACCACTAGGCAGGAGAGAAGAAAAATAAATGAATCTAGCTTTGAATCACTGAGTTAAGTATTTTCTCACCTTAATACCTATCGTTAAGTCAGACCCTGCCAAAGTGGAACACATGAGTATCTGAAAGGATTCCATTAAGTCTTATTTTTTAAAGCAAATGCTAAACTTCTAATGTTGTGCATGTGTATTTGAATTTCTATATAAATTATTTTGTAAATAAGTTATATCTTCATACACCCTTAGATAAATGTGATAAGATTTATGTTCTTAAACTGAGGTAAGTAACAAGTTCTGGGTTAGAAGGAACTGGTTAAGGTACAAAACTGTTCTCTGGGAGCATTTTCTGCAAACACCTGACAACAATAATAAATAAACGTTTTGTCTCTTAAAAATCAAATTGCTTTGTGGGTTCTCTTTGTCCATTGCCCGGACTCACCCCAATCTTCAAGTGTAATTTTGAGATTATTTGTTCAATGTCCAAAATGTCTGGGAGATACTACAAGACTATGCTGAATTTAAAAGTGAGAGTTTTGCAAACCACAAAATAAGGAGCACTGATTGCAGGTCATGCTGAAAGATACACACATTAAGCCCCCTCAGATGAGGTCAGCAAACTTTTTTTTTAATGCCCAGAAAATAAATATTTTAGGCTTGTGGGTCACACGGTCTCTGTCACAACTGTTCAATTCTGCCACTGTATCTCAAAAGCAACCATACACGATAACAAATGGGTGTAAGTGTATTCTGACAAAACTTCCTTTATCTGGCCCATAAACAGTAGTGTGCTGGTGACTAGTTTAGAATATTGAAACATGGTGCTGGACTGAAGTGGTCGGAGAGAGCTTCCTGGAGGAGGCACAACTTGAGCTGAGACTTTCTGGCCAGGTAGGACCTGCAGGTTCCAACAAAAAGAAAGTGAGGAAAAACTGGTGCTCTAATGTAATAGCAGCCAGCAGCCACAAGCAAGGAACATACCTTGTGATGCAACTAGAGATGGGTAGGAGAATACAAATGTGCTTTTGTACGTTGTTGCTTGAGGGACCCGAATCTGAATTTAGCCTCTGATTAAGATGCCTATTCTGAAACTCAGCTAGGGTTTGAGAAAATCTCTCATGACATACTTAACAGCCACCTGCAGCACGCCCTCACTTCCCACCCTGGCCAAGCATCAGACATTCTGCCTCTGCAATTAGCAAATATACATGTACAACATATGGAAGTCCAAACATATACACATAGAACTAGGAGTTGTGCCCCTGCAATCTACAAATCCAGCCTATAGCAGGTGGTCACCACAGGAACCCAGGCAGAGATGGCAACTGTCACTCAGGGTTGCTGCAGCTGGGGTGGGGGGCATCTTCAATGAGCTGGGATCATTCAGGAGCACCCCGGAGGCAGAGAAAAATGAGACAGAGGACGATAACAAAAACACGCTATCAAACAGATCCCCTAGCTGCCTTCCTCCTCCCCAACCCTCTGCATATTTCAGTGTTCTTGCCAAAATACTTTGTTTAAAGTTCAGGTTCAAACTGAGTTTCTCCTGCCCCCAAATTATTTTTGTTTAAAAAAAATAATTGCAGTACATGAGGGATGAGGGAATGACACACACTGAAGAAAAAAAACTGAAATCTCATTTGCTTTCTCTAAATACCAAGACTAGGGCTTTCACAAACCAAATTAGAACAGCATTAGCCTTGTTTAAATTTGGCTGTTGATAACAAATAAAAAATTAGAACCTGGAAAATATTTGCTGAGAAGATCAAGACTTCTGAGACCTCAAAACTGTGATGAATTTAGAAAGAAAGCTTGAAATGAAAAGACAAAAATAGAAAAGATGTAAGGAAATAAGCATATAAATGGTCTATCTCTGGTTCCAGAAAATTCAACTAAATCAATTTGAGTTGGGGAAGCCAATAAAGCTAATAAGGGCTGTGCATGATCAGAAGGTAGGAAAGCAATGAGGCTGAGACAATAAAGGAAATATCGAGAAACCATTTGAGAAGAATGGTTAGGTCAACTTTTCCCTTCAATATTAATCTGCAAACATGCAGCATTTCAGAGGGGAACTGAATATTCAAAAGGCAGAAAGAGTTCAAGTGTGAATTCGGATAGGAAGAAAGAGTTACACAGGTCTGTTACGTAATAATGAACTTCCAGTGTTGCAGACTTGGGATATGAGCGGTCATGTATGTTGTCAACTGTTCTGTTTGTCTGTCCTGTATACTTAGCCTGCTCTTTGAGTTAACAACTGATGCAATGTATTGCTGCTACCTTAAACCCAAGTTAAGTCTGCCTCCAGTCACATCAACAGATTTCTCAAGATTTCTCACACCACTCTAACCCCATACACCAGGTAACTCTTCAAGGTAAATATTTAAAAATCAGTTTTATCACAAAGCAAATACTATTTTTATCTACTTCATTCCTATTGAAAATATCCAAAATGCAGAAAAAGTAAGAAAGTTCCCATTTTCTATGTAGTTAACACAAGCATACAGTAACAGCTGATATTTGAGAGTTTTCTATATGCCAGGCATATGCTTAAGGTTAAGTGTTTTCATATGAATTGACCCATTTGATTCCCATAATTTCATGAGGTAGGTACTATTACTATCTCCATTTTATGAATGAGGAAAGTGAGGCTCAGAGAAATTAAGCTGCTTGTCTAAAATCATGGATTCAGACTTAAACCTAGTCAGTCTAGCGAAAGACTGACTGTAGTCTTAATGAATTGCTACACACAAATTAAACTTAAAACTTTACTCCAGACTGGTGGAGTAAAATTGATTTTTCACACCCCAACTTATTTTTCACATACCTATCTAAAATAAGGTTTACAGCTGTGTGTATTCATATGTAGAAAATTTCATATACAATTATATGTAATCATGATACTAGGCTATATTTGTAGATAACAAAGACTACTCTCATATTCTTTCACTCATTTAAACTTCTCAGTAAGACTGTGAGGTTTTACCAGGGTCCCCAGCAAAATAAACATGTGTTTGGGGCGCCAGGAATGCAGGGCACTCAGATTTTTTTAGAACTTTGAAATTTGACATTTGGGGGGAAAAAAATCATAGTCATGGGGAAAATCAGAATGTGTTGTATTTCTTTAAATTTTTGCAAATCATGTATGGGAAGGGAGCCAGAGGGGTGTTCTGGTCTTTTCAGAGCCTTTGATATATACTTGCATATCATTATGCATCTTTCTATGGGCACATGTTGTAATGTACATATAACAGAAGTCATATTCCAGCATCCTACAACTCTGCTCTGGTCCAAAACTAAAGTTATGTAAGGACTCCACATTCTAGAGAAATCCCCCAGCAGCTGAAGCCAACCATCTCTTTACAGGGCTTGGTGAGAGGCAGCACAAATGACCCTACAACCAGCAAACTCCTCCTGTACCACCTGTACCACACCTTCCCCAGACCTCATCCACCAGCCTACTAGGGAATAAAAGATGCTCAGCAGAGTGAGGAGGGCAGTGTTTGAGGAAAAGGGAAGTTTCTTTCCTCCTCTCTAAGTCAAGACAGCAGGCTGCTCCCTGATAGAGCCCCTGAGAGAAGCGGAATAGGACACTTTCTTTCCCAAATAGACCCTTACCGGCAGCAGGATCCAGGCCCCCAAGTGCTGCCACCACTGCAGAGCAGGGGACCAACAGTCTTTGGGACAGTGTCTGGAGGCCTGGGAGAACAGTGTACCAAGGGAAGCCTGGACATATGTCCTCTGAAATTGGAGGTTCATGTGAACATGAAGCCTAACGCCCAGCACAATCTAGACATTTATGTGGGACCCAATGTGGTATACCTGTGAAAAAGATGGAAAAGTCCCATGCCATCCAGTTCTGCTCAGTTCTCAGGAGGCAGAAGACACCACAGTGGTCCCCATCACTGCCATAAAGAAGCTCTGAGGGCTGCTCCAGCTATGGCATGTCACTGACAAGGCCAAGGGAAGCAGAGCACATTTCTGCAGCAGTGGTGGTGAGGGAATGGTCTTCCCCAAGAAAACTATGCATAACACCGTTTCAGTGGAGAACACTCTATCAAAAAGGATTTGTCAGAACCAGGGTGAGCATGGCCTGAGACCTGCTCACCACTGACATTCCAGCAAGCATGTAAAAGGGCCTCAGCCTCCTCCCTCCCTCCTCAAAGCCTTCAACTCGAGAAGAACGAGATCCTAGAGAAGAGAAGGAAAATGTCTCAAAACCAGAGAACCCCCCAAAACACACACACACGTCCACACACATTGATCCAAATAACTGTGGGGGAGGGAGGATATACTTTGAATCAAGTTTGACATTAATATTTTTAAATGAACAAGACCAGGTCTTAAATACCCCAACGAGACTATGCTAGTAATTGAAAATGACAGAAAATTAGATGTTGCTAAGGAACTTGCTTCCCAGCAGGAAAGTAGGATTCAACCCAATACAGTTGAAAGTAAGGAGTGGGAAAAATAAAACTATTTTGTGTTGCTATAAACCCCTACAAGATCATATTCCTCAATAAAATAATTATATGTAAATATTATAGTTGGATATCTAGAAAGTCTCCTTCATTTATATATATGGAATTAGTTGGGATTACAGCCTTCTCAATAACCACCAAAATTATAATTCACAGGTTTTTAACTTGCTGGAAAAAAGACAAACTACTTTTAGTAGTTTACATTCCCTGCAGATTCTGCCCTCTTGTCAAAGAATGGCAATCTAAGATTTTATATGCATTGACACAGAACCAGTGTTCAATGAGGACAGTACTAGAAAGAGGCTAAAATGTTCACCATGGGGATGTCGACTTGAAAATAGGGAAACCTCCCAGGTGGATTATGTTACTCAGAGATGACTAAGAACTTTCTCTGAAAATATTGAAGCCCGTAGGAGGTATCTGTCTGCCTGTATGGTTAAACCCCACTCTTCCTAGAGACAGGGAGATGATTCTGAAAAACCAGCCTTGTGCCTGCAGAGAGGAGGGAGTAGAAAGTGCATAGACAGATCTAATTGAGGGCAGGTACAGATATAGTTACTCTGTGCAAGTCCTAAGCTTGTTAGAGCAAAGTTATTTAACAGACACACTTTTGACTTAGAAATCCAGGGACATAAACCCCACTGAGACTGAAATTGTGGAAGTTCTTTCTGCAGCCAGATGAATAAGCAACAATGCTTCCATCTTATTCAGCTATTGTCTCATCTTCTCCTCCAGCACGTCCAACAGCAAGCTATTTTTCTTACATATTTTTTTTAATTAGGGGAATTGGAAAATACTCGATTGTGACGCTATATCCCGGCTGCCTCCTGGAGTCCTTGCTGCTAGAATTCCTAACATGAGATGCAGTTTCTCAGCTTGTGTTATCTTTAGAGGAACTTCAGTGTGTGGAAGCAATTCGTGTATTCATTGGAGGAAGACGTGACAGGCTGCAATTGATAGTATTTACATCAAGATGGCAAGACTGTCTGAAACACAACATTAATTACGTTCTTTGAAAACAGCCAGATTTTCTCAGTGGCAAAGACCAAACAGACCAGAAGGTAACAGAGAATTGGGCAAGGGAATGGGTGAATCTGATAGAAACAGTTAAGAATGAACTCATTCACTATGTTATTTAATTACATGTTCCTTAAGGCAGGAGATGCCTCACTTATTCAAGAGATATTTATCTGCCTGGAATAGACTGTCCCTCTCATCTTTCTTTCCTTCCCCACCTTCCATGTTTCTGTCTTGATTGACATTTCTACCTGGGAATTGCAGAAAACAATAAGAAGAGATTAAATGCATCAACTTTGCAACTCGTTAGCAATTAGCAGCTCCTCAGTATCCCAGGACTTAAAGTATAATAAAAACATATGTATAATTTTACTATATGTAAATTATACCTTAATTTCTAAAATGTAATTTATTATGTTAAATTACTAAAACTACAGAATCCTTTAAAAAATATATTTAGAGCCTTTGGAGAAAGATTATGGGAACACCAAGGCTGGTAGTCTCTTGTTCCTTCTCTAGTTATGAGATGCCTTTGTTGCACTCCTCAATAAATATACCATGAATTCTGCATAATTTCCAGAGAGCTATTTGTAATTTATCCCCTTTTCGTCCTATTCAAGAAAGTATCTAAGAATATAGAAGAGTGAGGTTGACATAATTCTAACATTATTTTTTAAATGACCTTGAGTTTTATCTAATGTAACTTTTTTGAGGGATTCATCACTCAAGATGCATTAAACACCTAAATGTAAAACCCAACACTGTGAAAACCCTGGAAGACAACCTAGGCAGTACCATCTTGGACACAGGAACAGACAAAGATTTTTACAACAAAAACACCAAAAGAAATTGCAACAAATGCAAAAATTGGCAAGTGGGATCTAATTAAACTTAAGAGCTTCTGTGCAGCAAAAGGAACTACAAACAGAGTAAATGGACAACCTACAGAATAGGAGAAAATATTTGCAAACTATGCATCTGCCAAAGTTCTAATATCCAGCATCTATAAGAAATCTAAACAAAGGTATTAAATTGGTACAAAGGGCTAATATCCAGCATCTATAAGAAACTTAAACAAATGTATTAAATTGGTACAAAAGTAACTGTGGTTTCTAACACAAGAGAAAAACCTCATTAAAAAGTGAGCAAAGAACTTGAACAGACATGTTTCAAAAGAAGACATACATGCAGCCAACAATCATATAAAAAAAAAAGCTCAACATCACTGATTATTAGAGAAATGCAAATCAAAACCACACTGAGATACTATCTCACACCAGTCAGAATGGCCACTATTAGAAAGTCAAAAAATAATAGATGCTGGCAAGGTTACAGAGAAAAGGGAACACTTATACACTGTTGGTGGAAGTGTAAATTAGTTGAATCGTTGTGGAAAACAATATGGCCATTCCTCAAAGAGCTAAAAGAAGAATTACCATTCAACCTAGCAATCCCATTACTGGATATATACCCAGAGGAATATAAATCATTCTATCATCAAGACACATGCATGCAAAACTTCACTATAGCACTATTTACAATAGCGAATACATTGAATCAACTTAAATGTCCATCAGTGACATACTGGATGAGGAAAAGGTGGTACATATATGCGATGAAATATTTTGCAGCCATAAAAAATGAGATAATGTCTTTTGTGGGAACATGGATGGAGCTGGAGACAATTATCCTTAGCAAACTAACACAGGAACAGAAAACCAAATACCGCATGTTCTCACTTATAAGTGGGAACTAAATTTTAAGAACTTATAACACAAAGAAGAAAACCATAGACCCTGGGGTCTCCTGGAGAGTAGAGGGTGGGAGAAGAGAGAGGAGCAGAAAAGGTAAGTATTGAATACTAGGCTTAACACCTGGGTGATGAAATAATGTGTACAACAAAACCCTGTAACATGTTTACCTATGTAACAAACCTTCAAACCTACAGTCAAAGTTTTTTAAAAAAGAATTCATTATCACAAAATTTATTACTAATCAATTGTTATCAAGCATTTGTTGTACTTCCCACAACTGAGGTGACACACCAGGTGTGTAGAAATTTCAATCAGTAATTGATGAGTCTCACTTTTAGCCAGTCACCATAGTGTTACTTAGTACCATATTCATTGGTACCACCTTCATGAAAGAGTATCACCTGCATCCAGGTGTCTATAGAGTACAGCCAAATAGTCAATGAATATTCAAGAAGGTCACTTACGCCTCTGAGCATGAGAAAATATTGCCAGAAAATATATATATACACATATATAATATATGTAATATTATGTGTATATATATTATATATGTGTGTATATATACACATAGATATTATACATGTATATATGTGTGTATTTTTTTTATATATATATATATATATATATATATATATTACATATCTTCCAGGAATTCATAAGAAGTCTGGGAGTCCTGCATTTGATAAACTTATACTTCAGAATTCAGACCATAAATGATATGCAATAAATTTATGATAAAATATCGGTAATGCCCAGGGGTAAAAAAACAAAAAATAAGATATTCAAAATATTACTCTGCTAACTGTCTCCCTGTTAGAATATACACTTCTTGAAGGCAGAGTTTTTTTGTTGCTTTGTTCATTTTTATATCCCTGCTACCCAGGGTGGAGGCTAGAATGCAGAGGTGTTCAACAAGTAATATTTGTTGGCCAGGCATGATGGCTCACACCTGTAATCCCGGCACTCTGGGAGGCCGAGGTGGGTGGATCACTTGAGATCAGGGGTTCAAGATGAGCCTGGCCAACATGGTCAAACCCTTTCTCTGCTAAAAAAACAAAAATTGGCCAGGCAATGGTGGCATGTGCCTGTAATTGCAGCTACTGGGGAAGCTGAGGCAGGAGAATTGCTTGAACCCAGGAGGTGGAGGTTGCAGTGAGCTTGAGTTTGCATCACTGCACCTCAGCCTGGGCAACAGAGACTGGGTCTCAAAAACAAAAACAAAATAAATAGTAATATTTGTTCAGTGAGTAAATCAATCAATCAGCCTAAAGCAAAACACAAGTTCAAATGTTAAGGGAAAAGTAGTTATGCATCAGAGAGTCTGGAAGATATGTATTTGTTTTGCCTCATATATTTCAATTGCTATGCAAAAAGCAAAGATTCAGAATTTTAATAAACTCTGGTAGCTTCCAATTATTCCTATGCACTATTTACTTTACATATAAGGGTTTCTTTTTTCTAATTTTCTCAATTCAAGTTTCCTGACCCTTGTCTAGACATCATCACTCAGTCACACTTGTAGCCAACATTTTCACCGGGAAAGAAAGCAGCATATGTAAACCCAAAGGGACAGAAAAGTCCGAATTTAACTAAGTACAGAGATGATTCCTTGGCTGGACATTGTAACGAATGAGCTTTAAAAACATTCTCAGGGCTACGGACCACAATGATTTAATAATATTTTTTACAAACAGAAACTCACAAATCAATACAGCAACTTAACAACCCTCTAAGTTATGCCTAAATTTCAAAACATTCAAGTCATCTGACATATGTGACTTGATGGGGACTTAGCTGCAGAGGAGGTTAGGAGCCCCATGACTCCTAAGCCACACCAGAGAGTAAACATCAAGCCACAAACGCACTTTCAGCTAGTCCCCTAGGCCAGTCAGGTAAAGAGCATTTGTGATCACATATTTTATTTGCTTTTGCAAATGAGTTTTGCACACATGAATTTTCGTAAATGAGTCTACGGGCCCTAAGGAACTTACAGATGGGAGCAAACAAAAACGTTAGTTTGTTTTGTTCACATTGTTAATATTGGTGCTGCCTTTACAAGAGACATAATGAAAACAAACTACTGCACCTAGGGAGCCTCAGGGAGAACAAAGATTTAACTCATAGAAATTATTTGTTTTTATTTGTCCTGTGCACCACAGGATAGGGCTTCCCACCATTTTCTCACCTTGCTGAAAGGCCTCTTCGTATTCTAGAGAAGTGATTTTCATCGTCAAAAACTATCATGAAATTAAATATCAACAGCAACGACAATGGATCTACCATCCATCAATGTGTGCATGCTCACCATACACAAGGAGCTTGAGCTCAAAGAACTTGATACGGAAAAGAGCTAAAATTCCCAGTCACCAATAGCAACTGACAGTCTTGGGCCATGAGATTGAAGAGTCACAGGTAGAGTCTCTAAGAGCTGCAAATTTAATCAGATACATCTTACACCTTGTTTCAAAGAAACAGAACACTGCTAGCTACGAGGCCCTGATCTTTTGCAGAGTGGTAGATGAAGAAACATAGTTATCCTACAGCTCATGGCCCTGTGCAAATTAATAATAGTGTTCATTCATTTACCCCCCCCCCATTTCACTGTAACAAAACAATACTTTAATAGTTCATCACTTGGATTATGTCATATAATGCTTATCTTACAGAGTGACTAAATGACTATGCATGGCCTCACTTTACTGTTGAGGAAACTGACGCTTACAAATGTAATAATCTGTCCAAGATCAAACAGCTAGTAAGTAGAATAGTGGAGACTCAGATGTAAGAAGACTACCTCTAGAGTCCCCATTCTTGACCAATACACCACAGTACAAGGTACTGGGTACCCAATATGTCCCCGGCATCAAGGTTTGGCCTCTGTTTCCTCATTCGAAACTGAAGGAAATAAGACTTCTTATGTCGTGAAGATCAAAGGAGAGGTCATCTGTAAAAAATCCTGGCCAGTGCCTAGTGCCTAATAGGTACTCAATATAATTGATTCTCTTCCTCCAGGTGCATAAAAATGAATAAAATTTCATTACTTCTCTGCAGGATTGGGAATAGATCTGGAGATGACAAAACAGCACTGTTCCATATAAATCCACCACCTCTCGGGCAGGACTTGTGGAAGTAATTCGAATCCTTCATGTTCATGAAAATCATTTTAAAGTAAAAATACTCCTACCCCTTTCCCTGTGAAACACATTAAAATTTGGTGCAACTGTTGTCCTTGTCAGTAAGTGATACAGGATCATACTGCGTTAATGTTTTTCACTGCTGTGGGAGCCATGCTATAATCAGACAATATCCTACTGAGGCATTCACGCACATCTAAAAAACCCACCAAGCGCAAAAAGCAAAAAGGAGAGAAACCTTTTCCAAATCAATTTTCCCTTTTGTCTTTCCTTGCAATTCTCAGGCTCCCTTTCTTTCAGCCATTGAGCTGCGCTACAGGTAGAGAGAAACATTTGGCATGAAAATGATTCTCCCATAAAGCCTGAAGTCTTTTAAATACGTATAAGAACTGTGCATTTCAACTATGCTGAGACTTCTGTAAAGAGAAGGATAACTTTTTAAAAACCCAAGTCACTTAATTCTGTTGGTCTTGTTTTCATCCTGTGTAATATCACCTATGTCAAATGGAAGTTGATAAGCAGTTTTTTTTTTGTTTTTTTTTTTGTTTTTTTGTTTTTTTTTGAGACGGAGTTTCGCTCTTGTTACCCAGGCTGGAGTGCAATGGCGCGATCTCGGCTCACCGCAACCTCTGCCTCCTGGATTCAGGCAATTCTCCTGCCTCAGCCTCCTGAGTAGCTGGGATTACAGGCACGCGCCACCATGCCCAACTAATGTTTTTTGTATTTTTAGTAGAGACGGGGTTTCATCATGTTGACCAGGATGGTCTCGATCTCTTGACCTCGTGATCCACCCGCCTCGGCCTCCCAAAGTGCTGGGATTACAGGCTTGAGCCACCGCGCCCGGCCCAGATTTTTTTAAAAAAAGAAAAGATGTGGACTTTTGGGCAGAGAAAGATATTTGGATTCCACAAGAGAAGCACTCTAAAACTCCCTAATATGACCTTCCTCAGAAACCATCCTACTCATCTGGGAAATGACCCCAGTACTACAAATATTTGGTTTTGTTCTACTTTTCAATTTACCGCTTCATTTCAGAGAAATTAAAGCATCAACAACTGGTGTTTATGCAGGAGTCACAAAGTATCCAAACAGCCACATGTATCTCAGCTTCATTCAAAACCTGGGAAAGCAAATCAATGGAAGATAATGGAATGGGGTAAAATTAGCTCAGTCAGGGAGAAAACATATTTGCCTTCTAAGGTGCCTCTTCTCAAAAGGGCAGAGAAAAGGAAAAAATTAAAGCTTGGTTTCACATCACAGTAGAGCCTACAATTCATCAAGGTGACCACCTGCCAATGAAACTGATGGGGAAAACATCATTAAAAAGAAAAACTTGCAACCCCCCAGTTAAGTTTTTTCCCTGTTAAGAAAGCATAACCTTCCCTTCCATCCTTCCTCTACCTTCTACATGTTATGTTTCCAATTAAGATTCGCCTATCTAAAAATAGGTAATGTAGCACTTACAACTCCTGTTAGTAATGTATTCCTTCAAGCTGCATTCTGAAACCAAGCAGGATCCATAAATCATGCCTCTTCTCGCATGAAATGAGAAATGCTAAGGTCAACTGAAATTTCTGGAAAGGTGAAGAGATAGAGCCACCCAGTTATTTTTCTGCAAGTTGCCATAATTGCAAATGCCTCTTAGGAAAAACTCAGCATCAGTAATCCCCTAGCTCAAACACAAAGCTAAATTGTCACAGCTACCTGCAAGCGGGAGAAACCTCAACGTGCACAGTACTGAGCACTAGGAAGTGAGAGACAGAGCAGCAAAACAGCTCTCCTCCAAGTCTGCAGTCTACCCTTTTTAGTCTCTGATCATCTGTCTCCTTCCTTTTCTTTGAAGACCAGTGGCTAATTCCTGCTGAGTCATCTAGTGAAAGAGGAAACTGAGAAGACCTCCTAAGAAGTGAGATGCTGGCTTGGAAACCCTACATGTTCATTCCAAAGCGCATCCATTCCGTATTTATGTATCTACTCAAATATCTTAAAATGCACGTACTACCAAATCTCAGTCCCAGAGGGCTTTGTTTTGACATCGTGCGGTATTTGACAGAATAAGCAGGAAGAGGAGGGTAAAAAAGTGCCCTTCTCCGCTTTGATGAGAATAGAAGGTTAGAATCAACACCACTCCATGTAAAAGGAGAAAATTCTCTGCCTCTCTGATGGAGCTGAGTAGAATATTCACAAGCTCACCCAAATTGAATGTGCCTGCTGAGCTGGTGATTGCACTTTTCAAATATGCTAGTCCTCTTTTGGAGCTGTTTTGTTTTAGGGTCTCTGTTTAGCTATGTACTTACACTCAGAGCAAATGAATCACAAAGGGTACAATTTTATAAAATCAAAAAATCAAGAAATAAATAGGCTAGCAACCAGTAAAAACTAGAGTGACACATCCCTGGCAATTGATTTTCAAGCTTCAGCCCAGCTGTGTTTATTTCCATTTATTCTATATCTCATGAGGGTCAGGCTTTGGGTAGGAGGAGGAGGAGAGCATGGGGCCTGGGAGAGAGGGGAAAATTATCACACAGAATGGAGACATGGCTCTGTCATGCCAGACCCTGGCAGATGTTGCCAACAACCTGCGAGAAACAGCATAGCCTTGCAGTGTCACAGGGCTGGTTTGAGTTCTGACTCCATAAAGTTCTAAGTGTATTAAATACTTGCCAGGGCTGTGCATTCCAAATATGCTGAGCATTCTGTCAAGAGAATAACTTTTACAAATCCCAAGTCACTTAGTTCTGTCGATGTTATTTCCAAATTGTGT
Source organism: Saimiri boliviensis (assembly GCF_048565385.1). Taxonomy (NCBI): domain Eukaryota; kingdom Metazoa; phylum Chordata; class Mammalia; order Primates; family Cebidae; genus Saimiri; species Saimiri boliviensis. The sequence continues at coordinate 60,093,023 of NC_133455.1, forward strand.
ATGAAACCACCTATGTCAAGTGGAAGTTGCTAAAGCCACTTCAGGAAACAAAAAAGAAAAGGGTGGGGAATTCTGAGCAGACATTTAGATTCTACAAGAGAGGCATTCTTGAAACATCTAAAGGTGAGCTTACTCAGAAACTATTCTGGTCATCCAGGAAAGGACCCTAGTACTATAAATATTGGCTTCAGTTCTACTCTTCAATTCACTGCTCCATTTCAGAGGAATTTTAAGCATCTACACCTCATGTTTTATGCAAGTGACACAATCAGCTGTGTCACCTGTAGGAAGTTTCTTAATGTCTCCAAAGCTCAGTTTCCTATCTTCAAAGTGTGTACAATAATGGCACCTACCTCAAAGGCTCGTTGTGTGGTTAAACGACAGAAGGTCAAGTGGCACATTTAACACAGTGCAGGAATTTAAGAAAAGGAACCTAATAAAATCTGAAAATGTTAGCTGAGAGGTCAACATAGTGAACATTTTCACCACCATGTGCCATTCAGGAATGAGTCCAGCATAGCCCTGTTGTGAATTTATCCCTCAACCTTATTCTGGCTAAGACACATTGACCTGTGAAGGCCTTTAAGGGGGCAGTTTTTCAAATTAAAGAAGCAAACTATGTGTATGGTTTATGTGAAGGTGAAAGGTCCCCCTCACACACACACATGCACACCTATTTTTTTAAAGTTTCTTTAACCCAACCCACCATGGAACCTGAAATTTAAGTCAGTTACTCCTTAAGATCCTTTAGAGCCAGATGTGGTGGCTTACACCTGTAATCCCAGCACTTTGGGAGGCTGAGGCAAGAGGATCACTTGAGGCCAATGTTCAAGACTAGCCTGAACAACATAATGAGATCCCCTGTCTCTACAAAATATGAAAAATTAGCCAGATATGGTGGCACACACCTGTAGTCCAAGCAACTCAAGAGGCTGAGGTGGGAAGATCACTTTAGCCTGGGAGGTGGAGGCTGCAATGACCCATGATCATACCACTGCACTCCAGCCTGGGTGACAGAGCAAGACTCTGTCTCACAAAAAAAAAAAAAAATCCCTTACTCATTTTAAATGAGCCTAACAATTGATTATATGAAATTGAGAAACCATTAGCTATTTACCACGTGACACTAAAAATCATATCTATCATAGATTTAACGTTTTCTTGTGCCAGTCAGTACTCTGGGCCCTGTAATCACTGCTAATCCTCCCAATCAAGATGAAGGCATCAGCCTAGTACAGTGGCTCATGTCTGTAATCCCAGCAGTCTAGGAGGCCAAGGTGGACAGATCATAAGGTCAAGAGATTGAGACCATCCTGGCCAACATGGTGAAACCCTATCTCTACTAAAAATCCAAAAATTAGCTAGGTGTGGTGGCGTGCACCTGTAGTCTCAGCTACTCAGGTGGCTGAGGCAGGAGAATTGCTTGAACCCAGGAGACAGAGGTTGCAGTGAGCTGAGATTGTGTCACTGTACTCCAGCCTGGTGACAGAGTGAGACTCCATACTCTGTCTCAAAAAGAAAAAAAAGATGAGAGCTTGAGAATTAGAATTAGAGAGACTAGTTCACTGTCCATGGCCATAGAGCTTGTAAGTGGTAGAGTGGGAATTCAAACCTAGTTCTCTAGCTCCAAAACCTGTACATTCTGCCACGTGTTCTGCTATACCATGCTACCTCTTCTTTCATAGGGATTGGTCGTGCAGATAGCACGTTAGCACCCACTGTGGGAGAGCAGTTAAAACGTGTCATAAGGAAATGAAATGGGGCTAGGCACAGTGACTCATGCCTGTAATCCTAGCACTTTGGGAGGCCAAGGCAGACAGATTGCTTGAGCCCAAGAGTCTGAGGCCATCCTGGACAGCATGGGGAAACCCCATCTCTACAAAAGATACAAAAATTAGCCAGGCATGGTGATGCACACCTGTGGTCCCAGCGATTCAGGGGGCTGAGGCAGGAGGATCACCTGAGCCTGGGAGGTCGAGGTTGCAGTGAGCTAAAATCACATCACTGCACTCTAGCTCAGGCAACAGAGTGAGACCTTGTTTCAAAAAAAGGAAGGAAGGGAGGGAGGGAGGAAGAAAGGAAATGGAACAAGTTAAATTAATGTGGTACCCAGCCTCCAAGATGGTCCCCAATGAATTCTCCCTCCTGGTATTCATGCCCATGTGTAATCCCTTCCCACACTGTGTCACACTTGGTCTGTGAAACCAATGGGTACAGCAAGAGTGATGGTATGTCACTTCCAATGCTAGATTATAAAGGCATTATAGATTCTGCCTTGCTCTCCCTCTTGGATCACTTCTCCCAAGTAATCCAAGAGGGAGAGCAGATACAATCTGGGAGACGCCAGATACAATATCTTGAAGATACACAGGCTAGCTGGTTGAGAGGCCATGTTGCTGAGGCTTCCTGCAAACAGCTCTGTGAGGAACCATATTGCAAGCAGGTCCCCCAGCCCCAGTCAAGCCTTTGGATGACTGCTTCTCTGGCCAACAGTTTGTTTTATGAGAGACCCTAATCTAGAACCCTCTAGCCAGGCTGTTCCCTAATTCTTGACATTCAGAAACTATGTGAGAAAATAAGTGTTTATTGTTTTAAGGTGCTGAATTTGGGGATTATTTTTTATGTAGTAATATCTAGTACAGTGTAAAAATCAGACAGAAGTCAGGATTTTTTAAAAGCCTTGGCCAAGAGGAATGGAGAAGACTGGCAACCAAAGGGTAAGAAAATGATTTGGAGCATGAGGGCTGACAAAAAGAAGAGATCATTTGAAGTGAGAAAAATAACAATATTAACAAATATTTATATAGCACATGTAGTGTTATAAGTGTTGCTACTATATTAGCTGATGCAACTCACATGACAATCCTATAAAGTAGTACTAGAGTTATCTCCATTTTACAGATAAGGAAACTGAGGTACAAAAGACTTTAACAATTTACCCAGGTCGCTCAGTTAGTCAATGACAAAGATGGGATTCACCCCGGGCAGCGCAGCTCCAACTAGCTGACACTTAACAACGTCACACCCTGCCTCTAAGATCTAAAGAAAAGCAGGAAAAGCAGCCAAGGACTCTATGTTTTCAGGGCTCTGAGTAAACCTCATGCCTTTGGTCTAGATTCTCTGATGCTTGTTTTAGTAAGAATAACAAAGTACATTGTATAGCAATGCCGCACTTACTTCATTTAATCCTAAAAACAAAACAAAACTAAACAAATAAACCTCCCAGGAGAGGCAGAAGAGATATTTTTATCTCCATTTCACAGAGGAGAAAAACTGAGGCTGAGCAATGTTGAGGGATGACTTGGATCCCTGAATTTGAAATCAAATGAGTTCTGTTGGCGAATTAAGGAATTTTCCAACTCTAATTTAGGTTACAGTTGGAAATTCTGACATGTTGAAACTCTCGTTTACCTTACCTATTGACATTTGTAGTTACCTATTTACATTTCCGATTCCATGGATAAAAATAAATAAATCAAAGAGGAGGCAGCCCCATGAGAAGAGCATGAGGTTCATGTGCTACCTTAATTTCAACCCGGAGTAAGTACATTCATAATAAAACACAATCACAATAATATTCAAAATCAATTTAAGCAAACAAGAGTGGCATAATTAAAGTCAGAGCTCGGGGCCTCTTTCCAAGAGAATAAGATGGATTGAAATAAGTACCACCATCCCCACCAAAAATATAATTAAATTAAATATGCATGCATATTGTTGAGGAATAATTATAACAGCCCCCAAAAGAAAAATGTGTTTATTTCTAGTCAATTGAAAAAAATGTATTACTGATTGTTCCCCCAACAATATAGTAATCATGAAATTCACAGAAATGCAGCAAAGTTAATGCCGAGATTAAAATATGAAGGCACCAAAGACAAAAAGCCGGATAGTTTCAGACAAACCTCACAGCTACAACATCGCAGTCATAATTTCCTCTTCCTCCACATGCCATCTGCCCCCCACGCACTTCCATTTCCTCTGAACTGCAAGTCTATATGCACATCACATTATCTAATCATGGGGTACTCTTTTCCTGTTTATACTAGAATTTATTTTATTTGGACAGGGGAGGAGAGGCGTGATCTGCATGTTGGACATTCTCTCACAGATGATTTTAGAAACAACGTGCTCTCTCGATCCAGGGCGTTCAATCTCAGATCTTCTATGAAGAATGATATTTGCACTAATGAATATTTCCTGTGCTATTATTGGTGAGGCAATTAGGCTTTCCCACACTCATGTCTGCAGGCGGCTGTGGGCCTCTGGGTAATCAATTATGTTTCTCGGCAGCACTGTCAATCAGAAGCTTGCCTGAGTGGCATCTATTGACAGTTCACAGCATGCCGGCACTTTCCCGCTCCCTCTCCTCTTTCGGGTTCATGGTAATACAGATTTTGAGCCTGCTGTTTTTTCATCATAGAGTGGAATTTTTTCATTTTTCTCTGCTTGTGTTTATTCTTCCCCCCTGCTTTATCCTTTCAAGACGATCACAGAAAATATAGTATTCAACATGAATCCCCCAGAGAGCTTCTTGGCTGTGGTTTCAATATATGTTGTCCTGTATTTCATTTCTTTTCCTTCTCCTTTCCTTTAGACACCTCAAACTACATTCTGCCATCCCCTATTACAACCCCAAAATATCCATACTCCATCTCTCTCTGCATTTCTGACCATATGTTTGACTTCTTCTCATTGTCCAGAAAGTCTTAACTATCAACAGGGAATTGAATTGTTCTCCCCCTGTCACAATGGTCCCTAATTTTATCACCAAACTATATTTGTGAGGACCACATATGCCAGATTTTTCAAAACTACCCCAGTCTCAAATGATCTATTCCTTGGACAAAGTGGTTCTAAACGTCAGTTTGGAAAATCGGGTTGCTGCCCACTTAAGTGAGGTTATTTTAAGCAATTATGGTATCCACATCATTCTTCTTTATGTACTCAAAAAACCATCAGCACTACAAAAATATTTATTTCAATTAGAAACTGCATCTCTGTTTCCTGTAAACTGAAGGGAAACCTTACTTGCTACATGGCAGCCTGGAGACAATGGCCGAGGCTCGTTTGGAATTTGTTAGTGTCTGCACCCCATCCCCACCAGGACCGTAGCAGGCACCTGAGCTTAAAAGTGACACAGAGGACTGGCTCTTTCGTATCCATCCTCAAACTCATACTCAGAGAAACCTTAGCAATGACAGCACGAGGGGCATTAAGGAATGATCCTCGGCTCTACTTCCCACAGGTCCTGGGTTTGTGCTTTTCTGATTTGACTGCCTTTGATAGGCACCTTCCCTTGGTCCATCCACTCACAAGAAGTACTGGCAATCTGTTATTAGTATTTTGGCAGCTTCCTATGTGTAAGAAAAAGTGGGGGTGGGGAGAGGATGAGGAGGAATATGACTGCTTTTTATGAAATCTCTTTATAAAGAGGAATGTGGGTCAACACAAAACGCTTCTGTATATGCAACAGCCTTTCAATGGGAAACTAAACAGTTTCTTCCAAGAATGTTTTGAGCTATGTTATCTGGTTAAATGGCAGCATAAACCATGTATTAACATCACTAAGGAGGAAAACAGTAGGTCAACTCGAAATGAAAGACAGCCTGTGGAAAAGGTCGGGGGAGATGTATTAAACCTGATAATATAAATAATATTTATAATCCTCGGTCATGTGTTCTTTTTTTTTTTTTTTTTGAAGAACACATTGGCTCCGTGTTAGGTGCAGCACATGTATTCTCTTTTTCAGTCCTTACTATAAGCCTGGGAAATGGATCCTATTGTTGGACACACTGTCCAGACGCAGAGGCCATGGCACAATTACGTTGCACACCCAGCTCGGACGCAGAGGAATGCACACAAACCCAGACCGTCTGAGTCCAGTACGGCAGTTTTTTAGCATGCTGTGATCCTGCCTTGTCAGTCTGGGCTCAGCGCCATCCAGGGGAGAGGGCTATCATGCCCTGGATTCTGAACTCTGTTAGGTAAATACCCTTTGCTTTGACTCGGCATCCCCAAGTAAGATTATAGTCTGGCCTCCTCTGCTATCATGATTATGGGGATGATTTTGTGAGTCCTATGAGGGCTGTTTGTCACTATAAGATGATGAATTTGCCATTTTCTGCCTATACTGGCATCCTGAACTTTCAGTTACTAAGAGCCAAGCCCCTTGAACCTTAGCACTCCCCAGCCCTCCAAACTGGGACCAGATCCTGGAATGCACCAGCTCCATCCAGCCCTCTTTTGTATAAATGTCCACCAGTTTCTCCAATTTCTACTTTTTTTCTCAACAGATATCACAGCTTCATTTTACTCTTTAGCTATGCAAAGGTGGCAAACACAAACTCTTGTTAACACTTTGAGAACTTCACTCTCCATCATTTTGACTATATGCTCATTTTCTGTCCTCTCCATATAAATACGTTTCCTTTAAAACCAAATGACTCTGCCGGGCGCGGTGGCTCAAGCCTGTAATCCCAGCACTTTGGGAGGCCGAGGCAGGCGGATCACAAGGTCAAGAGATAGAGACCATCCTGGTCAACATGGTGAAACCCCCTCTCTACTAAAAATACAAAAAATTAGCTGGGCATGGTGGCACATGCCTGTAATCCCAGCTACTCAGGAGGCTGAGGCAGGAGAACTGCCTGAACCCAGGGGGCAGAGGTTGCAGTGAGCGGAGATCACGCCATTGCACTCCAGCCTGGGTAACAAGAGCAAAACTCCGTCTCACAAAAAAAAAAAAAAAAAAAAAAATGACTCCTTATTATCAATGCTCCTTGAAACTCGATGACTCATATATTCTGCTTGTGTCACCACATCAGCTTGCCTTTGTCCAGCTTTTGAATTCTATAGAGGAGAAATAAGTAACACTTGAGCTACTCCTTTAGTCATTATGCTAACAAAATCCTATGTCAAAATCATATGTCATTTTATATACACACACCTGCACACACACATACACACACACACACACACACACACACACACAAAACATATAGCATTTACATATAAAATACATTTTCTGGCCAAGCACAGTGGCTCACACCTATAATCCCAATGGTTTGGGAGGCCAAGGCAGGAGGAGGATCACTTGAGCCCAGGAGTTTGAGACCAGTCTGGGCAACACAGCAAGACCCTGTCAAATATACAAAAAGTAAATTCAAAAAATTAGCTGGGCAGGCTGGGTAGGTGGCTCACACCTGTAATCCCAGCACTTTGGAAGGCTGAGGCAGGTGGATCATGAGGTCAAGAGATCAAGATCATCTTGGCCAACATGATGAAACCCTGTCTCTACTAAAAATACAAAAATTAGCTGGGCGTGGGGGCACGCATCTGTAGTCCCAGCTACTGGGGAGGTTGAGGCAGGAGGATCTCTTGAACCTAGGAGGCGGAGGTTGCAGTGAGCCAAGATCACACCAATGCACTCCAGCCTGGCGACAGAGTGAGACTCTGTCTTAAAAAAAAAAAAAAAAAAAAATCAGCCAGCTGTGGTGGTGTGTGCCTACAGTCCCAGCTACTCGAGAGACTGAGGCAGGAGAATCCCTTGAACCCAGGAGGTAGAGGTTGCAGTTAGCCGAGATTGCACCACTGCACTCCAGCCTGGGCGACAGAATGAGACCACATCTCAAAAAAAAAAAAAAAAATTGCTGGAAACGGTGGCACACGCCTGTAGTCCCCGCTACTCAAGAGGCAGCCTGAGTGACAAAGCTATCTACTTTATCTAAAAGAAAAGGCTCTCCTAGGCACTGAGCTTCTACCATGTTCTGGCAGGTCATGCCACAAAGAACTGTCCTGCCCACACCCCTTCTAAGGATCCACCTATACAGTCATGACCTGATTCCATAGAAGGAGCCTGTGAACCAGGGGAAGCCAATTGTAAGGCTCACAACCATTATCAGGGCCTGGGTGAAAAACGTGAGCTCAGCCCATTTGAGTCCTCTCTTGGCAATTTAATCAGGAAACACTGGGAGAAGGGGCTAGTGAGTGGTAATGCCAAGGGTAAGAAGGGGGCCTGAGGTTGGGCTTGGGCTAGAACAAGTGCATGCTGACACTGCAAAGTGTCGGAAGTCACAGTAGAGCGGGAAAAGAAGCTGCTTAGATCAAAGGAGATGAAAACAGACAGGTGTGAAAGGGCATGTGCCATGTAGTCCCGGTTTTTAAAAACATGGTTTTCCTAAATGTAGTGGAGAAGGAATGAAGGATGCCTGGGACTTGAGAGGATGAAGGGAAGAGTACCTAAGCATCAAAGGAAGCTAGGGATGCCCATTGGGAAGTGGAATGAAGAATCTTCTCATTTGTCTTAAGCACCTGTGTGTCAAATTCTTTGTTATAAGCAAAGCCCACGCTGAGACTCTCTATTACATACATAATGTCCTAACTTTCACCAATGGTAAATTTGCCTCTCAGGACAGTCAAGTTTCACACCTACTCTTAATTGGGGTAGGACGAATCTTTCCCTTACTAGGGGTATGGATTTACATTTTGTTGTGTGACAAGTTTCCTGTAGCTGATCACATACCAGCCAGAGGAAAGAGAGCATTGTGATGATCTATGAGTTATACTAGCGTGAGTAAAACCAAGGCCTAACCACCACTGCATTATTCTAAACGTGGCCTGCGGTCAACACACAACATCATTGCCAATCACAAGCCCATCCTGTCACTGCCACTTAGCATCATGCACAGTCCTCACTCCCAAAAGTGAAATCCTCCTTTTCCATCCCAACCCTGATCTGAGAATGGGTGTGAAACTTCTTCACATCCCCTGCAGTTTACAGGAAGTTTTCCTCTCCACGTAAAGCAAGCATGTGTCTTTTCTATTACAGCTCCTTAAATGAGCCCTTTCACCATTCTTGCTGAATCTCTACTTTCACTGGAGAAGCAGGAGATTGAAGGGGGTTACTGAAAAGTCAAGGCTAAAGTAAAATTAAAATTAAAACCCAGTTTCTGAGACCTGCAGAGTGCACAGAAATGGTTCTTTGCCTTGGTGGAATTGGGAACACAATGGTGTAAAGGTGGCACTTGGTGTGTGGCCCGTGGGTCTCATTATTTTACAATTATACCCAGATGTCAAACCTCAGTGTTGGCATTTAAAGCCTAGAGAGTTGATGAGTGTTTAAAATGGTCCACGCCTGCCTTCTGCAAAAGTTAACGTGGAGAGATGACAGGTTTGTTTAACACAGCATGTGTTTTTCCTAACTAGCCAGTGACAAGAAAGAGTTACACAGGTACTTACTATTTATAACCCATGGCCACATCCACAAAATACTTTCTTCTCTGGCGATAGACATCGTCCTTAAATCCCTTAAACACAAAAGAGATTAAGTTACTTAACAAAGTGCTGAAAATTAGCTGCAGAAGGCCTAAAAGAAAATCACTGTCGTGTTTATTGAGTGTTCAATTCATATGTAAATCTTATCCTAGGATGACCATCTTGATGACACAGACAGAAACATATTGTGCTTATAGCAAAACCTCATTAAATTGGGACTGTACTAATTTAGGGTGTGTGGCAATTCAGGCTGAAGTTTATCTTTCCACTAAGTAAGCAGAATGACTTAGTTGAGCATGTTGATATTGTGAACAATATCTTTAGGTTTTCAAATATCATTTGCATGTAATTGATCTTAATCACAAATTAATCCTATCCTATTCATTAAAACAGATCCCTTTAACATGATTATTCAGTAAGTTGACCTAATTGTAATTGTGTTGTATGAATAACTAATAAATGTAACATTTATTATAAATTCTATCATTTTGAATAATCAACACATTCCCAAATTGGTACAAATTAAAGAGATTTTGCTGTATTTTATGACTAGAGCCACACAATGCAAAATTGATTTTAGGGAATTCATGCACAGGATAGCAGCCTAGCACCACTCCGCTCTGAATTCTTATAATTCTAGCTAGTCTTAGCCAACTTCAAGATTTTTATCCATCATCAACCACTTGGGAAATTAAACATTATGTCTGTCACTTTTCAGTCAAGTGAAATCCTTCTGAGAGGACTTCTTGGTTTACTCAAAAATCTCTCCTCTTGTCAACAGACTAGACATTTTCCTTTCCTTTAAACACTTTGAGACAATCAGTTCTTCCCAAGGTTGTTTCTTTCAGCTGTTGGAAGCCTAGTAGGAATTGCTCCAATTTAACTCCTACCTCTACAGCTCTGCAAGCCAGAAGGATAACCAGGACACAATGTCTTACTAAGAATGGAGGCCAGGCAAGGAGACAAGCCACTGGGATCATGCCATTGGAGAGTGCAAGAACAGGGTGAGGCCCACAAAGGCCTAGACTACCTCTGCTGTACCTAAGACAGTTCTGCAAGATGGGCTGCTCAAGAGGAACCTCAAACTCATTAGCAAATCGCCCCACTCTCTTGTCCCGCTGAAGAGAACTGGCCTCGTGACTAGAAATCTTCACAGGGCTGTCTGCAGGACAGAAATGAGGAACTTCCATTGCCAACAACATTTCTTTCAGGAATAAGAAGAGAGTTACTAAGGAGAGGAGAGAGAAAATGCCCGGAGACCACCTTAACTCCATGGAGAAATGAAGTATCTTCCGTCCAGGAAACTAGCAATTTTTTTTACCGTGAATTGGGGGTTTTTTAACTGGGGTTCACAGGCAGCTTGTGAAGTCCTAAAATGTCTATATAAAAAAAATGTATAAAATAGTTACCACTGTTCTTGAAGTCTGGGCATTTGGTAAATAACAATAATAATAATAATAATAAATATTTACCATGTTCACAAATAGATCTGTGCTCTTTAAAAAGGTCGCTTGCTGTAGATGGTAGATGCAGTCATGCTAGAAAGTACTTGTTTCAACACTCACTAGGAAAACCAGGCTACTTGAGATGGTAAACCCAAAGAATTCCAAGCACCTTTATCATTCAAAAAGAAAACAGGCCATGACAAAAGGAAAAGCGTCCTGTGGAAAGCACAGCATCTGTTCCCCGGTTCCTGCCAGACTGGACACCATGGTAACGGCATCATAATCTGCTGGGCCTCCTGAAGAATCTCAACTGCCTCTCTTCGGCAAACACCTGCACCTTTTCCAAGGACGCAAGAGAGTGATTTACTCATCACGCCTCATTAGCTTAGTGTGGCAGTGATTACGCAAATGTTGTGGGCGATCCAGAACTTCCTGGATTGAACCATGGACTGGCAAAGTAAAATGGGGACGCTAGCTGCACTGGTAGTGACGGAGGAACAGCATTTCTTGGTCATCCATTCTGAACTGAAGCCAGGGACAGGATTATGGATAAAATACAGGACACCCAGTTAAATTTGAATTTCAGATAAACAATAAATAATTTTTTAATATAAATGTGTCCCAAGTATTGCAATGGGACATACTTATACCACAAAATTACTCCTTATTTCTCTGAAACTCAAATTTAACTGGGCATGCTAGATATTTATTTGCTAAATTTGGCAACCCTACCGCCCAGAGAGTACTCACCCTCCCTCTCTCAATTTAAATCAAAGGCAATTGAAGACCCAGCCTGAACCCTAAAGTGTTCAGCTAAATTTACATGGACACTCAAGTAGCTATCCCAAATAGGTCAACCCTGGTAGAACACTAGAATCACCTGGGAGTTTTAAAAAATACATCAAACCTGGCCATATTCCCAACATCAGTATTTTTTTATTCTCCTCATGTGATTTGAATGGAAAGCTAGGCCCTGGCATCAGTATTTTTTAATTATTCACACATGATTTGAATGGAAAGCTGGAGCTGAGAATCACTGAGCTAGAACATTAAGACATCAGTTCTCAAGCTTTAGACCTCATCAAAATCCCCTGCAGACACTTTTAAATGCGAATTCCTAGGCCATCCCTGAAAGTTCTGACCCAGTAGACTTCAGATGAGCATCAAGGTACTGTATTTTTACCAAACACCTTATGTGTGAATGTTGAACCCCACTTCGAAAGACCTTCCAAGTCTACAGGTTGGCTCCTCAAAGTGTGGTCCCCAGACCCTCTGGTACAAGTCTTATCTGGGAGATCACCAGAAATACAGAATCCCAAGCCTGACAGAATTATTATCTGCATTTAAAAAAGATCTTGAAGGTGATTTGTTTCCCTCTTAAAGTTTGAGAGGCACTGACCTAGATATCTAGCCCTTTCTAGGGAGCCTCAGCAACATTACTTTTATATTCCCAGCCCCTTCTGAAGTACCCTAGCACAAGGGTCCCTGTGTTTGTCTCAGGACTGGGATTATTCCCAGGCATAAAAAGTACTTAGACAACTTTTCCATCCTCATCAAATAACTTACAAAAACACCAATTTGCCCATATGAAATTCTGCATAATGAACATTTGGTGTGCTTATGAAAGAAATACATGTGGTTTAAAAAATGACAAGAGAGGGGATTGCTAAGTGCTTGCAATTATTTCAAGTGGCTGCACAGAAAATAAGAGAAGGCATCACAAGGTGGATATAATTAGGAGTAATGGAATAAAATTAAGCACAGGAAAATTTATGCTGGGTATTGGAATAAATTTTTTCTCAGCAAGGTCAGTGGTCCCTGTGGTTGTTCCATTAAAATGGCTGAACTCCCTTCTCCAGGTTGAGTAACTTTCAAACTAGACTAAGGGGAGCATTTGGAAATAGGAGGTTACCAAAACACCCTTTACTGTCCGGGTACTGATCTGGATGATTTAATACAGCATTTCCTTTTCTGGAATTAAGCATTTACTCCTGCCAAATGCTTTCCAGTTGTTTTATTAGCTAGGCTTTTCAAACACTCCTTTGAGGTCAATAACAATTTTATTTCCACTTTTTACAAAAAGGAGTTGAGGTCCAGAGGTAAAGGGACTTGGCCAAGGTCATTCTGCAAGTTAGCAGCTGGTATCTGTGCAGTCTGGGTACAGCTCCTAAATCAGGCTTCTGTGCTAATTCTTATGCCTTCTGGATGTTGGGAGAGGGGAAAGATGACAATGGGTGATCATTAAAGCCATTTTTCAATGTTTTTCTAATGTTCAGAGCCTTAAATGTGAGTAACTGGAAAATATTCTGAAATTTTAGACTATGCTAGCAAATATAACTCACTGTTTTCTTTGATAGAATTCAGCCTTTTCAAAATAATGCAATTGAGTTAGGTCTGTTTGACCATTTGTTTGTGTGGTATACTTGAATTGGTCTGAGTTGGTATATTATGTCAAATGACTGGTTTAATTGAAAATTTCCCTAGTATTAAAGTTATCATCATTTCCTTTAAAACATGGGTTCTCAAACTTAAGTGTGGACTTGTTAAAACAAATTCCCAGGTGATACTGACACTGCTGATGTTGGGGTCACACTTAGAGTGCCACTGCACAGAGTATAGCCACATTGTCAAACCCCAAAATTTCCTCACAAGGAATCTTGTTTAAACACAAGGAATATCTGTAAACTATTACCTGCAGACCACAGAGGCTTCCTGTAAGCATTAGTGATCTGCTTGAGTTTTACTCTTTTATCTGCCCATTTTTAGCCACGGAGCACCAGGGGAGGGAAAAAATGCCTGTAATGAATGGGTGCATAGCTTACTTCCCCAGACTATTAACTGTACTTCACTCTGGCCATAAAGAAGTTTCAGGTCTCTTGTGTTAAATAAAAACTGATGTGAGGGGGGAAGGGGAGAATAATGGGAAATGCTTACCCAAGTATCATATTTCTTTAAATATGGTCATTTTTATTGGAGTAGAGGAAAGAATGATGGTAGATAGATTCAGGGTAGGTGTGGGAAGAGATATGTCTTCCATCATAGCCTTTATTCTAAAACTCTCTGCCTTTCCATTGAGACTGAAGTCAACTACATTACTCTACTCCTAACTACCTCCAGTCAAGGAAAATAGCAAGAAGAATTTTATTCTCTTACTGAGCCCCATAATACCTAGTCCCCCCTAGTTTCCCAGAGGCATGATCAATTTCAGTTCATCGTTTTTCCAAGGATCACCATCTGCAAGTATATTTCAGGCTGTCTAATTCCACAAAAATATACTCCAAGGTTTAGAGCCTCCCCCTCTATCCAATCCTTTTAAAAATGAATGCTATGTGAAAATGCCATCCTTCTGACCTGCTTCTAGTCAACACGTGTCCACAGAAGCTTTATCGTTTGGAAGTCGGCTCTCAGTTATGGGGAATAAATAATAAATTGTTCTACAATAAAGCATTGCAGCACAGAACATGGCACACTACCCAGCACATGGGTGGAGCTGAGAGAGCACGTGAGGAATAGATTTTACTGGCCACTTACTGGGTGGTCGGCATCAAGCTCAGAACCATACATGAGGACTCTGTGAGAGCATTTGTCTAACTCAGAGATCTTCCGAGGGAACCAGGGCACATCCTGTAGCTCTGTTGAAAACAGTGCAGGTTCAAAAATATTAGCTCACAGATTGTATTTTCCCCTGTGCAATATTTGTCAGATTGCAAAATTACCCAACAAGCTAAGATCACCCTTGCCTTCTTCCTCTGTCCAAATGTTCTCTGGAGGATTCAGCGTCACAATAGTGGTTTGAAATTTCAGCAACTGAATGAGCTCATTGAATTCTGTTTTCCCACACTCACAGTCCACAAAGATTTCAACCTCAGAACTTCTACGCCGAGATTTCCTGGATTCAATATGAACCATGTTGACACGTTTTTCCTGTGGAAACATGAACAACTCAAAATCACCTTCAGGGGACAATAAAAGGAATGCCATCAGCTTTTCTTGTTCATGTCTTAAGCAAGGTGCCAAGTACCCACGAAAGAGGAAAAGACAATCTCTTTGTTCTTTGACTGTAACTTGGAAATGTTTCCAACCATTACCTCTATTAATTAAAAAGAAAAAAAACTATATATTTATACTTCTATAATAGGTTGTCCTGCCTCATGAAAAACAGAAGGGGCATTTAAAATATATAATGGCCCTATATTTAAGTTGAACATCATCATTTCCCAGACAGTGGTACACATCCCACAGGGGGCATGTGATTATCTGGGGAAAAATTATTTATTATATTGTCATGTAATATCCAGATTTATATGTTTCTAAAAAACATAACTAAAACTCAAACCCCTAATATAAAGTTTTCTTATAAAATAAACAAAGTTTTAAAATAACCTTTTAGAAATAACCTTTTATAATCTTTTTATAGGTAAATAGTACAAATGGCAAGCAGCTACTGGGGAGGTGGTATGAAAATGACCGAGGCTTGGGAAACACTAGCCAAACTAGTGTTTCTTTTTCTACCCATATGGAGCAAGGTAAGTAGTAAAGAGAGAATCTCTGAAGACAAAAGGAAAACAGCCTGCTCAGGCCATTGTGAGGAGGGTAAAAAATAATAATAGTAATAATAATAATAACCCCTAAATTGGACCACTTAATAATTGTTCTCTTTTGGCAATCTTCAAACTGGCTTCAACCAAGGAAGTGTTTCTGCAACTATCACTCTATGATGGATCTCAGAGATAAAGGCAGTGATTTAATATTTAAAAAACAGATTAGAATTTCTCCAGTGATGTATTTTTTATTTCCTCTTACTTAATTGAAGACTCTGTTCTCTCCATCCCAACCCACCTCCAAACAAGCAGACATCTTCTCACTCCAGATGATACACTCTGATCATCAGCACAATTCCTGACACAATCCTAGATGATCTCAGAATTTTCAGCATAAGAACAGGATAGGTAGTTTCCAGTGCCAGAACTGTATCAAATCAAACAGCGCCCTCTCCTATATAAAGAAACTAGTCTTGTGACGAGGAAACTAAATGTTCTATTTCTATTTAACCTTTACAATAATGTCATATTTTTTCAATTGGCTGATAATAATAGTAAGATTAATATTAAGTTTAAGGCTCAAGAGATTTCAAATACGTTGTGTCACTTTGGGCTTTTAATGACCTTTGGTTGAAGCAGAGTAGATATTTTTAGGGGAACTGAGATCCAGGTGGGTTAAATGGTTTAGCTAAGGCCCTATGACTAGCTGATGGCAGAGTGAAAACTCAGGGCTGCTAACTCCTTCTCCAGGGATTTATCCACTGCACCCAGCTGTCTAATTAAATTGGCCTGCCTTTGGCACTGTATGGACACAGCTTTGAATGACATAATTATCTGTAAAATATTTCCCCAGATTTCCATTACCACTGTTTATGGTGCCTGATCCTTTCTTCAAGGTCAAAGAAAACAAGAAATTATTTGCCAAATCAGGCTGCTCATTCCCCTGCTATGATCATCATAGAGGCATCATAAGAATGCCTCATAGTTATAAACTTTACAAAGCACTTTCACTCATACTATTTCATCCCAACAATCTTGTTAGGTAGGAGCTATTATTGCCATTTTACAAATAAAGAAATTGAATCTAGGAAGCAGCTAGTGTTTAGCCAAGCCAGAACACAGATCTGAATCCCCTGACTGCAATTCCAGCTATCTTTCCACTGCACTAGCAGCCCAAGGCATCACACAGAGCTAGGCTCCTTATCTTACAGCTCTCATCAACAGCCACTGCTCCCAAACAAGATGCGTTTGTAAGGGAGGGTGTTTGCTGAAGGAGAGAGAAACCATTCAGTGTATGCTGGCAAGAACACAACCGCTTTTCTCAGCTTTTCCAGCCTCACCCCTAACCGGGATCTTTCTTGAGGTTCAAACTATAGATTTGGGCCTGGGAAGATGTTACAGCATTTCTATAAGATAAGGGGAAAGCTAGCCCTACTATGTGTATATATATATACACACACACACACACACACATACACGTATATATATATATATATATATATGTATATATATACACACGTATATATACACACACATATATATATGGAGAGTGACTCATATTTACAAAAAGATACATTAAGACATATAAACAATGAGGCTTAGGGGAATACCAAGTGCCTATACTCATGTATATCACTTTTTTGTAATAAGCATGCTCTTAGGACATGTGTAAATTTAAATTTGAGCAAATCAAATCAAGCTGCAGGGTCTTGCTACTTAAGATACCCTGTTTGGCTCCTCTTGTGTTTTCATTTTCAGGTGTGAAGCTGACATTTTTGAAGTACTGACCTCCTAACCTGGCAAGAGTCTTCAGAGTTCCTAACAAGCTAACTCTGCAATAATAAGCCACAGCTTATGCAATTCTGCTTATTTCATTGTTTGACAGACAAACCTCCCTTAAAGCCTCATCAAGTTTGGTTCCTTTGAATCTTTCACCACATTAAACAGAAATTGATTCAGTAATGTTTCATAGCAGATAATAGGTTTGTAGCCAGGCACACAGTCACTTTTAAAATCATGTAACGATATTTTACATTCACCTGAAAGAGCCTCAATGCTTTCACCAATCCACCAACTTCATTTTTCAAGGAGAATACAACAGCTGTCTTGCCACTTTCAGTAGCAGTTTCACTTTTGCTGCTTCCCTTGTTGCCTTTGTCGTCATTTTTGCCAGAGTTAGCTTTATTTAGCTTCAGGAAGGTAGAAGCATAATAAAACAAAATATTAGTTAGGGTTCCAGAATCTTCCATAATTAATTTTTTTCAACACATTTCATTCATAAGCTGGAAGCTCCACTGATTATACAAACTTAAGGTGAAGTTGCTGTGTCACTCATAAATTTCAATCATAAATATTGGTCTAATTTACTCTGGGACACTATTTTCCAGTGGTCTAAGACATCATCTAGTGGTTGAAATTAAAAAGGGATCAAATTTGCTTCACTTTCATAGCAATGAAAACCTGACTGTCATAAAACATGAAGTATCATATATGAATAATTCCTGCCTTTCTAGGATTATTTTACAGCATAAAAATTGATCTCTTAGCCTAGTTGAATCATATGGAAACTATATTAATTACTAACCATAATAAAACTAAGATCAGACATATTTTTGACAATAATTTTAGTTTCAATTAAATTTTAAAAACAAAATACTTATTTCATTCTTACATATGTCAGCACATGCCCAGAAACTAATGGGTAACATTACTTTCTTCAATTAGATCTACATTGTCAATGTGAATACACCTGCAAACGTTTAGCACAGATGAGTGTATAACTCTAAGGCCAAAGGTGTCAGAAAATATTTGAAAAGTGACTATTAAAATTCAGCCACAAATAAAAGGAAAAAAGAAGAAAGGAAGAAACCTGGCCAGCTAATCATTAGGAGCAAACAGTAAAATCTGAGAAACTGAAAAAGGTTAACACTTCTTCAGCTGCTTAAGATTTTATATTGCCTGATGAAGTAATGTCTATTAGTCCTGCCAGCTAAAGAAAACAATGACAGATTTCAATAACTCAAATTCCCGGAAATGCAGAATAAAAAGCTGGAAACTTTATTTAGGAATAGAATGGGAGGAAACAAAATGAAAACAAAAAGCTGGAAACTTTCATTTGACAGTCAGTGCAAAATTATGATGGTCTGTTTTATATTCTTTATATGTAAATACAGCATTGGGCAGACATAGAAGTAACTCCTGGCAAATGGGGATTTAATACAATCATACCAACCTACTACATCCTCTGAAACTGACAAATGGAGGTTTGATTTGGGACCCAGTGAATAGTTATTTGTCATTGTCTTCTTCTGATTTCTCTATTGACTTTATTCTCACACATTAGTATTGCCTTACTCACTAGATTTATATATAACAGGCATGAAGATTATATTATTTATGACTTGAGGGAGGGAAAAGGTTTATTCAGACATTGACATTTGACAGTATGTTTAGTCATTAAAAGCTCAGATGTCTCAGTATTCTTAATATCTGCCTCTTCCTCACCACATAACACACAGATCTCATGTATATAAGTAGCATTTTTATATGAAAGGGTCATACATTAACCATAACTCAGCTTTCTTTTCCTCCTAGCAGTTAATTATAACTTCAAAATTCTTCTTTGTAATATCTCTTCCAAATAATCATGGTATTTAAATGTTAGAAAATCTATTTATGTTTTGGCCTCATTTTTGCAAATTGATTAAAATAATTCTACAAAAGTTGCCATGTTTACTTTTCAACATTTTTATCAGTAATGATATGTCAATACAATGCAACCCTCTCGAACATATTTGGAACTACAATATTAAAACAGATTATTCTATGATACAGACTGAATTGGATTTGGTTGATAAACTCTGATAGTGGAGTAATAAAATACCATTTAATATTTTTAATGACAAGGACCTCGATACATTTTTATTTCATGGATTTTATTAAAGCCCACAACTATTACCTCAAAGCAGGATCTAAAGTCCTGCAAATACTGCTTTTTTATTCTGTAAATATTTTAAACATAAAACTCCCTTAAATATATAGCAACGGGTGTATTGCCTTCATTATTCCGTCAATTAAACTGGAAAAATATTGTGTAATGTGGAACACAGAAAAACTTTTGAAAGGAATCCAATCTTTCTTTTATTTTAATAACCTGCACCCATAGCTGAGAACAGAAAATAATAGTTCTGTGTTTAAAGACCAGGCTTTGTAAACTGAAGGGGGTGTAGGAGACACAATGGTCTTCTGAAAACTGTGGAAATTTATTTGATTTGTTCTCTTTACTGCTCCTCCTCATAATAAATGGCTTTTCTAAATTCTACACACTGTTTTATTTGGTTGTAGATTTAAGACATTGGATCGTACAATCTCTCATTCTTAATGCTCAGGAACTTCTTAACTCTCTATAAACTTTGCGGAAAGGAAGTTCAGCACGCAGTAATTGGCACACTGGCTTTACTTTACGGAGAGAAGAGGAAGACTGAAGGCAGACAGGAGGAAAGCAGGGTAGACAGATTATAAAGGAGAAAGTTGAGGTGTTCGTGCTTACGCTATAAGAGGAATTCATATAGTGAGGAGAAGATGGTCACTACTTTAGAAAATACTTCTTCAGAGAGTGCCAGGTACGTAGTACTCACTGTTAAGCTGCCAAGTAGCTGATGCTCTTCGGGCACTGCTGAATCCAGGGACAACCCTCTCCTTGCCCAGTATTTACTGGAAAACATCATCATTGCTGGCTGCATGGATCCCAGTGTAATATTCTTTCTCTGCAGCAGGGGGGACTAGAGGGGCAGTAGCAGCGCTGGCGGAGATAGAGAGGAAGGGGCGTGCGATCAGCTGCCTGCTTAGGGTGCTGTCCAGAGCCCTGGTGCTGAAGAGCAATACGATTCCTCCCATCCCCGGGCTTCTTTATATGAATGAATGGAGACTGATGGAAGGCTGATTAGAAAGAAACTCATTTCTGGTTGCCGATGGCCACAGTCAGATTACAGACCTGAAGCCTGGGGTTATCTGTGCTCATAGTGCGATTTGTCTCATAGGTCGAGTAGCCGTTTGGGCGGGGGTGGTGGAGAACAATACATAAGGGGATATTATTTGTACAAGAAACTATCTATCCTCTGACGTTAGTTCTCATCTCTCAAGCCCGGTACTGGCAAGTTGACCTCAGTCTTCAAGCAACTGTGAATTCAAAGATTTTGTGCTTTCTTTACAAACTTAGAAAAATAATTTTAAAAACATCAGCACTGCTGAACCCTTAAACCATTTGGCAGACTTTTTCATTTTTAATTTTTATGGATAACTAATAGTTGTACACATTTATAAGGTACATGTGATATTTTGATACAAGTTTACAATGTGTAATGATCAAATAAGGCAATCAAGATATCCATTGCCTCAAGCATTTATCATTTATTTGTGTTAGGAACATTCCAATTCCATTCTTCCAGTTACTTTGAAATATAAAAAGAAATAAACTACTGTGCTCCCGAACACTAGATCTTATCTTCCTATCAGCCTGTATTTTTTTTTACTCATTAACTAATTCCATTTTATGTTAATAAGCTTTTTGTGACCTGAGATATTATAATTCTGTTCATGCAAATGTGTGAGTGTGCATATGTGTAATGGCTTTGATAAAAGGACTTCTTCTTAATCCTATGATGCCTCTATGTAGAGTTATATGGAGGAAAATGTATTGCAAAGAAAATGTAAGGCTTTGATTTAGCCACATGTGGATACGTATAGCTCAGACACTAACCCTGGAATCTTCCTCATTAAATGAGAAATAAAAGGAAACTAGGTGTCCATATAGCAGTCATTCATTTTAATACTCTTGTGGCTACTGAATTTTTTCTATCCACTGGATATCATGAAAATTTAACCACTGACATGACCCTTTCATATGTAAAATGCTACTTAAATACATGAAATCTGTGTGTTATGTGGTGAGGAGGAAGCAGAGGTTAAAAGTACTAAGACATTTGAGCTTTTAATGCCTACACATACTGTCAAATGTCATTGTGAACTAGATCAAATCAGGCAACGAGACATGCATAGATTATTCAATATTCTTACTATTCAAACCTTAGAAAGTTATAAAATTAAATTCACCAGACCACAGGAAAATGTTACCACTCTCCTGAAGAATGAAAATTCTTGATCAGATATGCTGTTTGAAAATCTAAACAAAATCTGGTACAGGCACTGCTTGTCTGTAAAGAAAAAATTTTTTTCAAAACAAGTAGGTATGAACTAATATTGACTGAAGCTAAATTGTTTCTTTTTTTTTTTTTTTTGAGACGGAGTTTCGCTCTTGTTACCCAGGCTGGAGTGCAATGGCGCGATCTCGGCTCACCGCAACCTCCACCTCCTGGGCTCAGGCAATTCTCCTGCCTCAGCCTCCTAAGTAGCTGGGATTACAGGCACGCGCCACCACGCCCAGCTAGTTTTTTGTATTTTTAGTAGAGACGGGGTTTCACCATGTTGACCAGGATGGTCTCGATCTCTCGACCTCGCGATCCACCCGCCTCGGCCTCCCAAAGTGCTGGGATTACAGGCTTGAGCCACCACGCCCGACCTGTTTCTTAAGTCTTAAAGGGACATAATTATTAATTGATCTAATTCCAGAAATATGATTTGACTTACATTTTCTGTAAAGGTGAGCTCTAATCAGCTAATGGGAGAAGGAAGTTTAAATAAGAGGAATGAAGTAATGATAATAATAGCTAATGTTATTGAGATGCAATGAAAGAACAGAGATGTGATGGGATAAAATCCACTGGACAGTGTTCCTGCTTGGATGTGGAAGCAAGGAGAAAAAAATATAGTAAAAGTAATTTATTTAAAATATTTATTTAGAATATTAAAGATTTAACTCGTTTACTCACACCAGAAATCCTGTTAAAACAGCATAAAAAATTCCTTTTCAAGGAACACAAGAATCGCTTAAATTGGAAAACAACAGCAATAAAAAATTAGAAACTTGAAAGAAGAAAATAATGAGCAAAGGCTTTGTAGTCATGGGAAAGCTGAAACTTAAGCTATCAGTGAAGAAGACAGAGAAGCAACACAATTTACATGACAAAATACCTTAAAGGCTCAAATACCTATGGAATTGAAGGTAGATAGATGAGACTAAAAAAGAGCGGTTCAAAGTCTGAGAAGCAGTTAGACAAATCAAAACTTATAACAAAGTTACAATAATCAAGACAGTGTGGTACTAAGGACAAATATATAGGTAAGTGAAATAGAATTGAATGACCAGAAATAAACCCTTGTAGAGGGAATTAATTTTCAATAAATGTGTCAAGACAATTCAATGGGGAAAGAACAATCTTTTGAACAAAACTGTCCCAGTACAACTTTGGATATCCACATGCAAAACAATGAAGTTGGACTCCTGCTTCACATTGGACACCAAAGTTAACTCAAAATGAATCATAAACACAAATGTAAGAACCAAAACTAAAACTCTTAGAAAAAAGTATAGGAATAAAAGTTTTTTACTTTGGATTAGGCCATTGTTTATTAGATATCACATCAAAAGCATAAGTACCTAAAGAAAAAAATAAGATTTAATCAAAATTAAAAACTTCTGTGCTTCAGAGAACACCCACAGAAAAGTGAAAAGGTAACCCACAATATGGGAGGAAATATTTGTAAATCATATATCACATAGGAGACAGTATTCAGAATAAAAAAAAAATCTTACAACTCAGCAATGACAAAAACAAATAGACCAATTTTAAATTGGGAAACAAAGTTTATTTGAGATAGCTTGCTCTGTTACCCAGACCAGAGTACAGTGGCACAATCATAGTTCTTGGCAGCGTCAACCTCCTAGGCTCAAGTGATCCTCCTGCCTCAGCCTCCCAAGCATCTGGGACTACAAGCACAGACCTCCACACCCAGCTAATTTTTTGTAGCTGTTGTAAAGACAGCATCTTGCTATCATGCCCAGGTTGGGCAAAAAAAAAAAAAAAAAAAAAAAAAAATTTAATAGACATTTCTCCAAAGAAGATATGGCCAATGCAAACAGGAAAAGGTGCTCTACATCGTTAGGCATTAGGGAAATGCAAATAGAAAAACACAATATGACTTCTAACCCATTAGGATGGCTAAAATAAAAAAGACAGACTATAATAAATGTTGGTGAAGAAGCAGAAAGTGTGCAATCCTGACACATTGCTGGTGGTTTTATACAGTCACTTTGGGAAACAGTTTGGTGGTTTCTCAAAATGCAAAACATAAAGTAACTGTATGACTCAACAGTTTTACTCCTAGGTATATGTAAAATGTGTAGTCACTTTGAAAAACCGTTTGGCTGGTACTCACAAAAGTAAAACTAGAGTTACTATATGACTCAGCAATTCCACTCTTAGGTATACACCCAAGAAAAATGAAAACATATATCCACAAAAATTGTACATGAATGTTCATAGCAGCATTATTTGTAATAGCCAAAAGTAGAAACAACTCAAATACTATCACCTAATGAAAGACCAATAAATGATATATCATAAAATATTATTTAGCAATATAAAGAAATAAGGTACTGATAAATGTCACAATATGGGTGAACCTTGAAAATACGATGCTGAGTGAAAGAAGCCAGTCACCAAAGACCATGTATTGTAAGATTTTGTTTATATGAAATGTCTAGAAGATGTAAAAAGAGATATTTTTTAAAATGAGAGACACTGTTACCTTATTTTTAAAAGGCAGTTAAAATTCTGTATTCCTCTTGACTATTCTAAATAGCCAAGCTACCTCCTCTTTTGCCTCCAGGTAGAAAAGTGAAGATTAGTCTCTGGAAAGGGTAAAACAAAGGGCCTCTGTACTTAAAAGCATCAGGCATAGTTGAGAATAGGGGTGCCATTCTGATTAAATGAATGTATTGGGATATTAAGACTCATGATACCATGACATTGAGCCTCTCAAACCTCAGAAGGCTGAGAACCAGGCATTTACTCTCTTGCCAAATAAAGACAAAAAAAATTCTTTGGAGAATCTGACAAAGCTAAGAGGTAAGACCTTAAAATACATTGAGAGCTAAGATAATACTGAAAGCTCTGAGCAAAATGGTACAATCAAATTACCTTGTAGGTAAGCTCACATTTGACAAACCCCAATTTAAACATTTGGTAGAGAGTGTGGGGTTAGGTTAGTGACAACTATATATAAAATCAGCACGTAAAAAACCTTGAAAAGAACTTTCCAAGAAAAATGAAAATTAGGGCTGAAGAGGAGCATGTCTCATTTGAGGATTACATTTACAAAGCCATAACATAAGCACTAAATATTGGCCTAACCAATATTGTATCAACTATATTAGAAAACGGACAGATAAGGAAGTGTGCATGTGAATAATAAGGGCTGTGGGGAGAGGGTAAACTGCTAAATTTTTGTCTTCCAAGATGAGAAATCAATGGTTAGTGCCTAGAACTGAAAATCAAAGTAGTAGCAACACACACATATTATAGCATTGAGACATAGGGAAATAAATATCACAAGCATGAGCTCACAGTTGAAAGTCTTTCCACTGGCGGGAGATGGGGAGGGTAGGAGGATATGGATGGTGGGGAGAAGGAGAGGGACAGTTTCTCATAACAACAAATCTTGTGGAAACCATGCACGTGTGTGACACTGATTACAAAGTTATAAACTTTAAAAATAAATTATGCCAGGCATAATGGTCAGCCTATAATCCAGCACTTTGGGAGGCCAAGGCAGGAGGATTGCTGAGGTCAGAAGTTTAAGACCAGCCTGAGAAACATAATGAGACCCCGTCTCTACAAAAAACAGAAAATTTTTAAAAAATTATAGTGTGGGAGTATGTGGCAGTATTCCCAGCTACTCAGGAGACTGAAGCAAAATACTCTCTTGAGCCAAGGAGTTCAAGGCTGCAGTGAGCTATGGTCATGCCACTGCACCCTAGCTTGAGTGACAGAGCAAAACCCCATCTCTAAAGTAAATAAATGAAAAAATACTGCATGGAAATAAGGCATTTAAAAAAAAAAAAAAAACCTGAGTTTAAATCTTAGCTCTATTTGCCTAGTTGTGCTTCAGAAGGACACATTACTTCACATTTCTCAATCTCCATTTCTGTAATAGAAGGGCAATAGTATCTAAAGCTTATAGAGAACTGTTATGCTGATTGTATTGGGTATGTATAAAGTGATTAACATGGTGGCTGGCAGATATTCAACAATCAAAGTGTTAATTACATTCCTATTCCTCCCTGATTCTGAAGCCAGAATAATATAAAATTGGGCATTGGTTTGCAATCTTTGACAGAAATTTAAGAGATGTGAATATCTAGGTTTTAATGAGGTGGTTGTCCTCATAAGTCATGATAAGTAAAAAGTCAATAGTCATAAGGTGAGCCAACAGAATTGTTTGATCAAGCAGCTAAAGGGGCTGGGAGTCAGGAAGTGGAAAACTGAGTGGGAAAATATAAAGGGAGATATTGTCAGATAAGGAGACCTCACATATAATATCTTACAGAAGGAAGAGGGCCATGTGATCATGAATGACCATGATGGCGAACAGCTGAGATGATATGAAATAGGGGTCCACCAAATTGGGGAAGTTTTATGTTAAGGACATCAATGAGTCCTCAACATAGGTATTTGTTGTCATTGAGGACCATAGTGAAATTGAGAGAAATACCATACACCAGTCCTTAAAACACCTGGAAAAACAGAACTGGTTTCTGAGAGGCTGTAGCCCATATAAACAAAGAAATGAAAAAAGCAGTATCAATAAACTGAGGCAATATAAATAAGCTGAAGCATCCATGGCCCACAATGGGAAGAGACCAAGCTATCCATGCCCACCAATTTCCGTTTTGTGGATAGAAGGCGAGGGGCCTAAAGACTCCTTATTTCTTCTCCTTCCCTTACTACTCACCCCCACAACCCTGGCCAAGTTAGAAGCCAACTGGAAATGCGATGTCATGAAGACAAAGCTAGGCTTCAGTGGTGAAAAGAAATGTGTTTGGGAGAAAGAATGAAAGGACATAAGTAAACTTAAAGTAAGGGAGAATTTGCCTGGTAACTCTCCAATGTGAATGGAGAAAGCAGGCGTAAAGTTATGAAAGGATAGATATTGGATGTGAGCATTCAGAGAGATTCAAAGCAACAGTGAGTGTTTCAAGATTGGAATTCAACAAAAAGTCTGATTCCTTTTCTTTGAATAACTTGTCTTTTAGGATTTAAGCCATCATTCCAGTCTATCAGGTATGTGTCACAAGCAAATTTGATGCATATGTTTACTATGCTTAAATTCATGTTAAACAAGGTAAGAGAAAGGGCTGAGCTTTGTATTTATAGGACACAACCAAGCTAACAATCAGTTTGGCTGGATTTTTTTCCCATTGACATGTGTCTCCTAGAGCTTATAGGGTATACTTTTGTCTTCTTGACAGGAATCGCTCTCTCTTACTACCAACTACTCATAATTTCATCAAATTAACCACATGAATATCACGCCAAAATAAGTTTATTGCCTATCTAAAGTGCTTCCTTGATTTAGTAGTATTATAACTTATCAATAAAGGGAAATGAAATAAGCCTGCAATGATTTACTTTTAGGAAACTCAAGCAGATTCCTACACAACATCATTTTATTTTTAAGATATTCACAAGCCAACATCTCTCCTGACTTTGAGTGAAAAGTCTCGATTGATTATTAGTCTCGATAGTCAATAGGAGTGATGCCCTGTGATCAGATGAAAATTTCCAAACTACATAATACTCAAGTGGTGTTTAGCACTTCAACCTATATTGTAACAGATAAAGGTGTTTATAACACACACAAAGAAAGTATTTGTTACGGGCCGGGCGCGGCGGCTCAAGCCTGTAATCCCAGCACTTTGGGAGGCTGTGGCTGGTGGATCACGAGGTCAAGAGATCGAGACCATCCTGGTTAACACGGTGAAACCCCGTCTCCACTAAAAATACAAAAAATTAGCTGGGCATGGTGGCGCATGCCTGTAGTCCCAGCTACTTGGGAAGCTAAGGCAGGAGAATTGCTTGAACCCAGGAGGCTGAGTTTGCAGTGAGCCAAGATCGCACCATTGCACTCCGGCCTGGGTAACAAGAGCGAAACTCCATCTCAAAAAAAAAAAAAAATTATTTGGTCCTGCTGATTACTCTCAAATACTACACAACCCATCATTTGAGAGGGAAAAAGGATGAACAAAAAACAGTACACTGAAACTTTTGCATGAAGGTTGTGTCAACCACTTAGACATGCAGACAATACAATCTGACCTGAAATCAAGCAGGACAATTTGATATCAGAGTCTGACCAAATTGACCTACTGTTGAAGCATAACCAAAACCAGCTGTCCACAATATTAGGCATTAAATTGTTGCCTAATAAGAAGTTCACCGACTGTCAAATGGACACTGTAATTTTCCATACTACTAAAAAGTTTAATGCAGACCTATCATTTTTAATTTTTGTGAATTTTTATTGACTTGAAGGTGATCAGACTTCACAAATAAGCAAAATATGAGCTATATCTTACACTCATGCTCTCATCATTTTTAATAACAATTTTATATAGGGAAAATGGATAAAAGGCAAGCATATCTAAGCCAAGTTTGAAAAAAAACTGAAGCACAGAAAGAATAGCAATTTATGGCGGGGTCAGTGAGGCTATGGCTCAGAAGAAACCAGAATACACAGTTCAGATTTGAAGTGAAAATGACCTCAGTCAATAGGAAACAAACAGATGGGTGCCTCAAGGCTCTAGCTGCAGGATAGTATGTTTGGGGAGGAAAGGCAAACTACATAGCTTTGAGATTCAGAGAGATAGCTTGTGGCAATATTTATTTGGTTGCCATGAAATAATAATAATGATAGCATTTATAAGTGCTTTATCATGCCCAGGACTGTATTAGACATTTTATACATACTCCATTTACTCTTCACGACTGAGGAAGGTAATAATCCATCTACAGATGAGAAACTGAGGGCTGAGACGTCTGGTCACAAAACTAAGAAGAAACTGAACCAGGTCTCAAATCCATGACTGACTCCAAAATCTGTGCTCTTAGTCTAAACTTTTTGTTCTATTTCATAAGTAGACATTTTCTAATATGAACAATTCAGTTTGACTAAATTATTTTCTGATATTTGACTCTCAAAGCACATAGAATAAACTTTATATCCTTTGCAAGAATATAAAGCATGTTATAAAGGTGACCCAGGCATCCAGACTCCACCCTGAATTCACCTTGAACTTGAGAAAACAAGCCCCTAAAGCAAGTTGTACTACTATTTGATCAGATGTTCCACCTATCAACACAGCTCATATTATTTTTATTTGCATGGGTATAAAATTCTAAATTTTGGCCAAGAAAATTTAGGTGAGCAATAGCAGATACATTATAAGAAAACACGAATAAAAATAAGGCATGTAAAACTTCTAAGTTTTTTGTTGGTTTTTTTTTTTTTTTTTTTTTGAGATGGAGTCTCACTGTCACCCAGGCTGGAGTGCAGTGGCACGATCTCGGCTCATTGCAACCTCTGCCTCCCAGGTTCAAGTGATTCTTGTGCCTCAAATTCCCAAGAAGCCTGGATTACAGGTGTCCACAACCACACCAGGCCAATTTTTGTATTTTTAGTAGAGAAAGGTTTCGCCACGTTGGCCAGGCTGGTCTCAAACTTCTGACCTCAGGTGATCCACCCACCTCAGCCTCCCAAAGTGTTGGGATTACAGGCATGAGCCACCACACCTGGTCAAAGTTTCAAAGTAAGCTTAACAATAAAGACTGTATTTTTTTTAAATCCATGGTGATGCTTTTAGACAGTGTGAGTCTGTAAGAAAAACTTAGGAAATAGGAGATGATAAACTACGAGTGAACCCTGGACCTAGGCTAGGCCTCTCATGGATCCACTCCACATTGTGAAGCTATTAAATTCAAACCTTCTTACAGAATAAACTCTCTTCTAAACTTACTTCTTTATGCCTGACAGTTGAAGAAGGATGTGAAAACCTCAGCAACCCAGACAGGGAAAAAAGTGTCAAAAAATCAAATTTAGAGTGACCCATATAAACGAGAATTTCCGTGGTAAAGAATCTCCTTTTCGGAGGAAGTAGACTTTACTCCTTGTGGGTTTTTTTGTTTAAAAAAAAAAACAGAGTCTTGCTTAGCCATCCAGGCTGGAGTGCAGTGGCATGATCTTGGCTCACTGCAACCTCTGCGTCCCGGTTTCAAGCAATTCTCCTGTCTCAACTTACCGAGCAGCTGGGATTACAGGCACCTGCCATCATGCCCAGCTAATTTCTGTATTTTTGTAGAGGTGGGGTTTCACCATGTTGGCCAGGCTGGTCTTGAACTCCTGACTTCAGGTGATATGCCTGCCTTGGCCTCCCAAAGTGCGAGGATTACAGGCATGAGCCACTGCACTCGGCCCCTTGTGGGTTCGTCTGCACTGCTAGGATCTCTGTTAAGTGCTCAGCTTCATGATTACTGGGCTTGCATTTTCCCATCCAGTTCTGGAGTTCTTAGAGAGTGGAGATGGTGGACTTGAACAGATACCAAATAAAATTACTTACGATGTTTTAATAGTCGTCTAGTTACTACTTAAAACTCTCAGAAGGAAGAACTTAGTCTCACGAGTTGCCAAGATTGGGATTTGGAGCTTGGAGGTAAAGATTGACTTCATCTAAGAGGAACAGTAGTTATGGTTTTCTTAAGCCTTTTATGAAATCATGAATGTGAGATGAAGCTATAAAATCCAGAGATCACAAACTCATAACTAGAATACTTCAACAAAATTTACAAAGATGTGGGAACTTTAGGGATTGATAGGATATATTTTGTTGTTAATATCAACTAGTGGCACTTTATGTAGGGTTAAGTGATCGAACCCTTTTGTGGTTTGGAACACCAACATACTGGCTTACACTGCTGAAATATTTTGTGTTTCATTATTTTGCACTGGATCCACCCTGAAAATACTCTTAAGTATACATTTCAACCACTGTTTTTTCTACTCTTTTTGCTGCTCATTAAAATCTTTCATGTAGGTGCCAGAACCATATGTAAACAGCGTTTTTAAAAAATTGAAGCTGGTTATTTTTTTTAAACAAAAAGCCATAGAACTTGGTCATGTTTTCCGTTTTTAAGTGATTTATTGAAACAAGGTAATCCTAATAAAAACCCACACAGGCACCAAACAGGCTCCTTAAAACGGTCTGTTAAAGACATTTTTGGTAATGGAATATAAAGTGTTTTGCACATTTGTAAGTTAGAGGGGAAAGCTGGGTCGAGTGGACAGGATTCATGTAAGGACTCAGAATTCGGGGAAGAGCATTCAGTGGCGTGCTATTAAGAGGACTAGTGTCTGAGAATCTCCTCACAGTGTCATGGTGCAGGAATTCCCCATTGCTCTGCAACTTCCAAACCAGTTTCAGTCATACAAATGTTTTCTAAACTTTTATTGTATTACTGCAATAAACCTTTTAACAGTTAAAAAAAAAAAAAAAAAGAATCTCCTTTTCTATGTGTGTGTGTGTGTGTGTGTGTGTGTGTGTGTGTGTGTGTGTTTAAAGGAAGGTGTGGTCTCATGTTCAGTATGATTCAGTTGTCCTGTTAGGATCCAGGGGAATATATTTGGAGAAAGACATTTTTTGGAGAGAGGGCAGATAGTCATCACCTCAAGCACTTGTTGTTTCTTTGCATTAGGAATGTTCCAATTCTACTTTTTTTTTTTTTTAGATGGAGTCTCCCTCTGTCACCCAGGCAGATCTTGGCTCACTGCAACCTCCGCCTCCCGAGTTCAAGCAATTCTCCTGCCTCAGCCTCCCAAGTAGCTGTGATTACAGGTGCCCACCACCACACCCAGTTAATTTTTGTATTTTTGGTAGAGATGGGTTTTCACCATATTGGCCAGGCTGATCTCGAACACCTGACCTCGTGATCTGCCCATCTGGGCCTCCTAAGTGCTGGGATTACAAGCATGAGCCACCACACCCAGCCTCTACATTTTGTTTTGAAATATACAACAAATTATTGTTAACTATAGTCACCCTATTGTGCTACCAAACACTAGATCTTATTCCTTCTAACTGTATTTTTATACCCATTAACCATCCTTTCTTTGTCCCACCTCCCACTACTCTTCCCAGGCTCTGGTAATCATCATTCTACTTTTCCATAAGTGCAATTTTTCTTAGCCTCCACATATGAATGATAACATGCAATATTTGTCTTTTGGTGCTTGGCTTATTTCAATTAACATGTCTTCCAGTTCCATCCATGTTGTCACAAATGTCAGAATTTCATTTTTTACGGCCGAATAATATCCATTGTGTATATGTACCACATTTTTTTTTTTTTTTTTTTTTTTTGGAAACAGGGTCTCACTCTGTTGCCCAGGCTGGAGAGCAGTGGCATAATCCTGGCTCACTGCAACCTCCACCTCCCGGGTTCAAGCAACTCTCCTGCCTCAGCCTCCCAAGTAGCTGGGATTACAGGCACTCACCACAATTCCCGGCTAATTTTTGTATTTTTAGTAGAGACAGGGTTTCACTATGTCTCTACTAAATTTGTCAAGCTTGTCTCGAACTCCTAACCTTGTGATCCGCCTGCCTCAGCCTCCCAAAATGCTGGGATTACAGGCATGAGCCACCGCACCTAGTCTTCTTTATCTGTTGATGAACAATTAGGTTGAGTTCATATCTTGGCTCTTATAAGTCATGCTGCATTAAACATGGGAGTACACATATGTCTTAGATACACTAATTTCCTTTCTTTTGGATATACACTCAGCAGTGGGACTGCTGGATCATATGGTAGTTCTTTTAGTTTTTTGAGAAACTTCCACATTGTTCTCCACAGTGGCTGTACTGACTGACATTCCTACCAACAGTGTATGAGAGTTCCCCTTTTTCCACATCCTCACCAGTATCGGTTATTGTCTGTCTTTTGATAAAAGCAACTTTAATTGGGAAAGGATTCTACTGTGTCTAAGTGATGGCTTCAGGATTCTGTAATCTGAACTAATTGACCACATTCTTATTCCTTAAATTCCAACCCTAAGAAAAGATGTGCCTTTGCCGAGACAACCCATCCATTACATAAGCTGTAGGTTATTAAGTGCTTTTCAGGTAGGAAATGTCAATGAAAAGGATTCTTTTCTCCTCCATCTTCATTTGTCAATAAAACTTTGGCAAAAGTCATTCTCCACAGAAAGGTCAAAGGTTACTTTAGAAAAATATTATTAGTTAACAGGATGAGGAGGAAGCTAGTGAGAACCATAAGATAGGTTCTC
Organism: Saimiri boliviensis; assembly: GCF_048565385.1. NCBI lineage: Eukaryota > Metazoa > Chordata > Mammalia > Primates > Cebidae > Saimiri > Saimiri boliviensis. Next base: position 60,125,574 of record NC_133455.1, read on the forward strand.
CTCCTTTGAGAAGTCATTAGCTTTTACAGAGAATGCTTAAAAGCTCTGTTAACCAAAGAAGAGTATTTGTCCTCAAGTTATTCAGAAGTTGAGTAACTTGAGGACAAATATTTGAGCAATTTAAAAAATTCAGCTTTTAGACTTTACTTCTTTACATCTTGATATGCAAAAGCAGGAATAGTGCATGTTGTCCACTTGGGGGAAGAAGTATGTAAAGATACATCTATGTGTTTATAATAGCAGTATTTTTAAGAGTACAAAAACGGAAAGAACTTAAATTTCACTCCAAAACCTTAACAATTTAATCTTTATATAATCTATTAAGGTTAGATGTTAACTTGTTTGCTTTAGAGATAGGGTCTTTCTCTGTCACCCAGGATGGAGTGCAGTGGCACCATCATAGCTCACTGTAACATTAAACTTCTGGGCTCAAGAACTCCTCCTGTCTCAGCCTCCCAAAGTGCTGGGATCTCGGGCATGAACCACCATGCACAGCCTAAATCGTTAATTTCAAATGACTTCCTTCCTAGTCAGCGAGTGCTGCATTTGGCTCATTTAAGACTTGCCTTAGCTAACAAAAAAATCACGTGGCTGAAATCTTTGGGTATATACTCCATACCTGTGCTCCTGACAGTGACTGTAGCATGCAATGTAAATGCTGACATTCAGAAGTATCTTGAAGGCTCGCCTACTGGAGAGCAATTTGCTTTGTAAATCGAGTCAGAGACACCAGTGGAAGAGATTCTAGTACCTATACAATCAGGGAAAACAAGACCCAAAGCCATAGAAAAACAGCCCTATTTGTATTTTTAAAGCAGTCTACCAACCCACTGGATCTTGGGCCTCTAATCAAACTAGATGTTGGAACCATTACTGACTGTCACAGCAAAAGTCCATCTTTGAAGTTAATAGGTCTTTTTAATTAAAAAAGCTAAACTAAATTGGACTGCTGCTCATTGATCACAGCAAAGCTTATTGATGTTTTTTCATTCTGTCATCTTTTGCAAAGAGAAGTATGTGAGGAGCAATATAGTATCTAGATCATTTGAGACTGAGAGGCATATTTAATAGCTCACCTATTATTCTAACATCCTGATTTTATCAATAGGGATTGAGTCATATTAGGCAAATATGGTATCTCTGATTCCTGATTGTTCTTAGAAGACTTTTGCGTATAATCACTTTTTAAAAATATTGATTTCATAAACAGTGTAATTTCCCGGGGGACTGAAAGAGGTGCTGTGGATATCAAAAAACACTGTGGATGTCCAGTAGAACTGTAGGCACTCTTCCAACCTTTCCAGGTAAGGGCAACACAGTTTCTCCCTGTATCAAGATGGATGGCCTAAAAAATAAAAGCCTGCTTACAACAGTGGAGAAAACATTTGTAATTAGAAAACTCCTCAAAAATATACAAATTAAAATCCCCATAAGATCCCAAAGCAAGAACAGGCCAAATATGGTTGCATCATTCAAATGGCAGTGTATACACATATGTCCAAGTACAGATGCTTACTATCAGGTAATAACAATAGACACTGATGGAAACATTTCAGATTCCAATAATTTAATCTTATTTTGTGCTCAGAAGTGACACAGAAAGCTTAATTTTCTTCAAAATGTAAGAAGTGAGGAGAAAATCTTCATATAATAGGCTGAGATGACTGTCATCACTTTCTACTAAAAATGCTGACGAGAACTAGCGCAAATCCATCTTAGAAAATCGAGGAACCAGCTTTTTAAAAACTAAGGGAATTGTCTACTTGACCATAAATCAAAAGATTAACGTATGAAATACAATACATAATGGTAGTTCTCTAACTTCAGAGGGGCTCAGGAAATCACCTGGAAGCTTGTTAAAATGCAAATTCCTAATCTGATTTCCAAAGACTCTGATTCTGTAAGCCTGAAGTAGCACCTGGACATATATCTTAATAATACAGACCAAGGATATGGAAACAAGCACTCTGAGTGTATTTTAATTAATGGGAGCTCAGCACATAAAATTAGCGTTAAGTTATACATTGTTACTATTCTTCCGTTAAATAACTTGTAACAATGGTTGCCAACATTTGAGGAAAATGAGAACACTTTCAGAAACTATGCGACCTGCCTCCAAAAATATGCAGGTACACGCACAACACTTTGCATACAGTGAGGTTCCGGTATCCTCTGAAAACCTCAAGTAAAAACGCCCAAACTAAAATGACGTTCTCCTGGTACATATCTGCATATAACTAAGCTGACGCTGTAGGTTCTTCAATAAACTTAAGGTTACCTTATACAAACTATCTTTAATAACGGGCACACGTGAATTTCACCTAAGAATTAGTTGGCATCTATAAAATTTCTTGGCAATGTCAAGTTCAGTAAGAATCACTCATTAACTCTCCCAAAAGGCTGTTGTCTTAATGCTCAAAAAAAATTTAGTCTCTAGTCACTGAAAGTTTCTTATAATCTTAGACCCATGATATTATCAATGGGGAGGTTCTTAAATGCAAAAGGTTCCCATAGATTTATGCCAGAATTGAAAATACATATGCTCAACTTACATTATATTCTGATAAACACATCATAAATTGAAGATATCATTAAACAGATGCTTTTAATACACCTACCAACCATAGCTTACCTAGCCTACCTTAAACATGCTCAGAACACTACATTAGTTTACAATTGGGCAAAATCATCTAACACAAAGCCTATTTTATAATAAAGTGTTGAATATCTCATGTAATTTACAGAATATTTTAGTAAAAGTGAAAAAGGCAGCTGTGTGGGTACTTCAAGTATGGTTTCTAGTCACTGCACTGCATTCAGGCCATCATAAATTTAGCTGAAAGTTTAATTCAAATCACAAGTTAGATTGTCTGTACCTTTAACAGTTAATGTTAGAAATGAATTTTAACAACTTTATTACATAATATAGGAAATATTTTACATGTTAGAAGGGTGTGGACAGAGCATCTTGGGAAAACAAACAAACCTTTTAAAAAACTAGTAAATTTACCTGAACACTGCATTTTAGCAATCTTAATAGCACATAGTATTTGCTAACTGGACTTCGTGGACTGATTAAGACTTTTTCTAGAACTATGCTATACTACCACTTCCATATCAAAAATACACTAGATAGAAATGCAGGTTAGTAAAAATTGTTTTTAACAAGTAGTTTTGTAATAAAACTTGACAGAAGTTCAACTTACTAAATGTATTAAGATTAAACAAAAAAATCTGAAGTAGGTATTACATCACACAATAGGAAAAAACTCCCAAAAAGTCACTGTCCAGGAAGAACAAGAAGGACATCAAGATGTTCTAAGCAATTTCCTGAATAGCAGGAAATGAAAGGCTGGAGAGGCTGGGTTTTTGATCAGTTTATGTTCTTTTTCTGAATAGGCTTACTCATTATTATGATGAAAGATAACACACATAATATTAAAAACTAAAATCGAATGGTTCTACTGTCATGGTTGTCAGTTAATGCTCAACTAGGAAAAAAGTTCATTTATCTCCCTTTCTTGGGGGAAAAAAGTCAATCTCTAGGACTATTTTAGAACTGTACTTTTTTCTTTACACTATTAGCATCAGCTGTAGTAAGCTGCTTTACTGAGACAAATAAACATATCCTTCAAGGTAACACGCCCATTTCCACGTTAATGAAAAGTTTTTTTCAGTTATGAAATGGGTATTTCTTTTTCATTTCCATAACTTTATTCAGATGATCATTTCAACTTTATTCAGATGATCATTTCAATCATATAAAAATAACCAATGTATTGAGGTCCATCTTGGATGTTTTCTTCTTCTGGTGAAAAATTAGCTGGGCACGGTGGCTCATACCTGTAATTTCAGCACTTTGGGAGGCTGAGGCGGGTGGATCACTTGAAGTCAGGAGTTTGAGATCAGCCTGGCCAACATGGCAAAACCCCGTCTCTACTCAAAATACAAAAGTTAGCCGGGTGCAGTGGTATGAGCCTGTAGACCCAGCTCCTCGGGAGGCTGAGGCAGAAGAACTGCTTGAACCCAGAAGGTGGAGGTTGCAGTGAGCCGGGATCGTGCCACTGCACTCCAGCATGGGAGACAGAGCAAGATTCTGTCTCAAAAAAAAAAAAGAAAAAAATTAGCAGACTATTTCTAAGTATAATTTAACTAAAAACACTACTCAACTTCAAATTTACTTTAATGATATATACAGGAGTTAACAACTTACAATTAAAACAAAATCAGTTATGTTAATTTCACATAACTTAGAATCATGCAATACTGCATGGTAAAAACAACAGCTTTGTTCATATACAAAAATTGTTATTTTGAGACTCATGAGAGCATCTTGAAATTTTTGAAATAAGCTTTTTGCAAAGAGTATTTTATAAAAATTTAAACACCTGATTACTTAGTTAATGCATTATTAGGAAAGATAATAAACATTATTAATAAAGTAAGGTTACAAGCAATTAGTTTTAAAATTACACCAGGTACAGGGTTGAACATAATCTCAAGAAATAAATGTTTAAGAAAATAGTTTTGAAAAATATCTCATATTGAAGCCAGGTTAAATTTTGTTAAACTGGGTTATATAAATCAATAGTCAAGTTTATTCAGTTAAAGAAAATATGCCTAACCTTTCTTATACTCATAAATAAGGACTTATATATAATCTTTATATACAAGTGAAGAAAAGTTCAATGAAAAAATATACTGCCAATCCACTTATTATGGCTGAAATAATTATTTATCTACACATTAGATTGCATTGATGAAAATGTCCAATTTAAATCACATTCAATCGCATAAATATTTAAACTGAGTATTGTAAACAATCAAGAAAAAAATCCTTTTAATTTTTTATTTCATTACTGGATAACAATCTACTACTCAGCTTAGAATGCTATAGAAAGCCTCCACATTTAATTTAATCAAATCCAAACCCAATAAACTTAAGAGTAAACAAAGTGAATGTTTTTCAAAGTGCATAATTTCCAACTCATCCACTTGCGATATTTACCCAATTCCAGTTCATCAGCAAGAAAATAAAATGTACTTGACTATAAAAATACTCAGGAATGTTATTGAAAAGGAAAGGCTATTTTGTAGAAGTAACTACAAAAATAATTAGTTTAAATCTTTGTAAAGCTTTAATGTAAGAACACATCAGTACACTTTCTTTACATAAACCTTAAAGCATGATCAATACCAAAATTTTAAATTTCCAGCTTTCAAGTACTTGAAAAAGAGTTGCAACAAACTGTCTCTTCCCAAAAAAGCAAGAAGAATGATCACGCAGGTGTTAATCTGCAGCCATCTGAGGACGCTGATGTCTGTGTTGGGCTGTCACCTCTGACTCCACTGGCAGCAAGTGTAGGCAAGGCGTTACTTTGAAATGCAGATGTAGGAAAAGGAGTCATGCCAACATTTTCCTCTTCATCAACATCTGAATCTGGTGTTGTAACATCACTGTCTTGAAGCCCAAGGATCTCACAGACTGCTTGTGGCAATTCCTGGGTATGAAAAATCAAACACAAAACCATCTTGTACTACAGAGGAAAAATAACCACAAAGTAACACTTCTGTTTAAGACTACACTGATTCCAGAATCTGAGCATTTGTCCTAACAGTGTAAATGTTATGTAACCTTCTCACAACTTATCTTCTCAGTTCCAAATAAAATGCTAACCACCTTTCCCTAAGTGAATCTTAGATAGCTTACAAATTAGTCACTCTCCATCCCACCTCCACATTCCCACAAACATAGCATTTCCTAATATTTGGCATTTATCTCTTTCTCCTTTTTGTAATATCTTACTAAGACCATCTTTCTCTCCCATTAAACAGAAGTTCTTCAAAGGCAAGAAGTCTCTCATTGATATGCTTTGGAAAAGAACAGGTATCAAATAAAAGTTTGTAGAAATGAACCAAGTCAAGAGAGAAAGAGAGAAAAAGAGAGAGAGCGCAAGAGAGAGAGCGCGCGAGAGAGAGCGAGAGAGCGCACACAAGCCAAAACACATCAAAAGTGTTGGAGATACTGCATATTTAATATAAGAGCCTATTCTGCATTCATGAGTTCAACTAAATGATATATCATTGCTGAAATTCCACAGCCTCTTTGTTATAGAAATATTTTCATTACTTTGACCATTTTACCTTATTACTGCTTCCTATCTGCCATAATTAGTCAACTGTTTTCAATTAAGTGCTATAAATCTAGAAGGGCAAACAAAAAGCCAGCCTATATTTTGTGTCTGCCCTCAACTTGCTAAAATTGCTATTTTATTTCCAAAAAGAGAAATCCTTCTTGATCTCAACCCACCAAAAATAAACAAACAAATCTTGCAATACTCAAAACACTGTATACCTTGCATTTTACCATCTGTAGAGAAATTGCTTCTGCCTTGCATAGTATATCTTCCACATCAATTTTCATGGACAATTCATTGATATGCTAAAAAGTATCAACAAAATAAAGTGATAATCAAAACTGAATGCACTATTATATTCTACTATATAAACAATTTATTACCAGTTATATTTCACTGCAGATAAAATCCTTAAAATAAAAACATTCATATACTACAAATACACAGGAAATTCAATATATCTTTCATTAGATTATTTCAAGTTTTAAAGCTAAAGACTAGCTAATAAGCTTATGGAACATTAAATCCAGCAGCTATCCCAAGTCTGCTATCTCAAAGTTATTATCAAAAGACAATTAATTTTTGGAAAACTAAACTACATAAAAGAGCACTTGCTGAATTTCCTTTTCTTCCTAATTAGTCAGGTAAAAATAACTGGCCAATATGTATTCGAACTGTCATTCTGAGAGAGTCATTCCTAGCACTGTTATTGACAGAATTTAAGTTACTTGAGATTCAGTAATGTTCCAAGGAAATGTTCTGTATATCAGGACCACCAAACAGACAGAAGAGCCAGAACACCAAAAATCTAAGTTAAAGGAATAACTACCTTAAGTATTTCATTGAAGCCATAATGCTTTTCCATTATTTGCTGCTTTTCTGATTCCAGAATAGCACAACAGAGAAGAAGATGGAAATTTTTACATGGTAGTTCGGTCCACATTACCTACAGAAGGCAGAAGAACTATTTACTATATTGACTCTAAAATATTTTCCTTACCGATAAAATTCTGAACACTGAATGACTTCCACGCAAAGTAGATGTTGTCTATTTAGGGAAGTCCAAGGGTTTTCTAGCTAGGAAATGAGGGGAAGGAAAGTTTTACCTTCAGCTACAAAGTAACCATGAAGTTTAACATTACATGAATATGACATATTCTAAGTGTGGCTCTTTAAGATAACCATAGTAAGTAAATTACTAAGCCTAACCAATATGACAAATGTTATTAATGCAGGAGCTACAGCCACAAGGTTAAGGTGTAAGGGTTAGATGCATTTTCAATTATTTTTCTGAAATAGCATTTGTCACTTTGATCTGAAAAAAAGACTAAAGCTAACTCCTGGAAATAAAAAAGGTTCAGTTATACAGAACATGGAATCAGAAACACCCAGAAGCAGTTCTACATTCTAAATACGTAAAACCCTTGCATCACATTATATCCCTGATTGTGACAATAACTGAATTAACTACCCCAAATTTATAACCAAACATAAAATGCCTGATCAATAGCTATAGCTCTTCCTAAAGTCAGATAATACCCGCAAATTTAGCGTCCTAATTTGCCCCTCCTTCATGTACCTAATAATATCTTTTCTGGAAAGATAAAAACATGCACACAAACCGTACCATTAGAGCATACCTGAAATGTGTTTACTTCTTTCAAAAGGAGTAAATCAAGTTGAATAATTTTCAAACTAAACCCAATTGTTGAAAGTTTAATTACAATGCAATTAACCTCAAAGATTCCATTAAAAGTTTGAATTATTTAGTAAACACAGATTGAGGAGTTATTCCAGCTATGTGGCAATAATATTCTTAATTCATCCTTTAAAACCCATTTATGCCTGAGATTGCAACTTTTTGAATTTTTGCAATCAGACCTTCATGATGACCTTGAGCAGCAGGATATAAATAACTCCCACATGCTTAGCATTCCAATAATGGAACACTAGGCATAAATGGGTTAACCCATTTTTAACCCATAAATTAAGATACTTATTTAACAAAACTGATAAACATTTAAGTATGCTTCCAGATAAAGAGTGAGGATGTGGGTTTTACTTCTAATTTCAGAACACAGGAAGTGAGCACAAAGCAAACAACTTTTAATCAGCACAATGCTTTGTCTAATGGTAGCAGAGCCATCAATAGCATAGGAATCAATTTCCAGCTGTAAAAACCTCAGAGACCACTAGAGTTCTGCTGTATAAAGCTGCATTTATTATCAAAATGAACTGTCTCCCAATTCTTTCCTTGGAAGAATTTCTGTTATCCTAAGGTATGATCAATCATTATACCAGTATTCTATTAAAAATTACACTGAGCTGGGCACAGTGGCATACACCTATAGTCCCAGCTACTTATAAGGCTGAGGTGAGAGGATTACTTGAGTCCAGGAATTCAAGATCAGTCTGGATAACATAGCAACACCAGCAAGACCCCTTCTCTTAAACAAACAAACAAACAAAAAAACAAAAAAAAAGCACACATTTAATTATTAACAAATACTTAAGAAAATGTGAAATTATTTTGTTTTTCATTAAGGGTTGCCCTGGAACAACAGACACTGGGGATTACAAATGGAGGGGGATGGTGTGAGGGAGACATGGTATGTAAAACTACCTACTGGGTACTATGCTCATTACCTGGGTGACAGAATCATTTACACACCAAACCTCAGCAACATGCAATTTACCTATGTAAACAACCTGCACATGTACTCCCTAAACCTAAAATAAAAAGTTGAAGAAATAGAGTTGCCCTGGGTAAAAATGGAATAAAAGAAGTAAATCAAAAACATAAGAATATCCTCTATGCCAGATGTGGCAAAGCCTGACATAAAGTCAAGTCTCTCAAAGGAAAAACAAAGGCAGCACATGGCCTAGAGAACCTGTTCTGGGATACCTCTTGGTCCCAAATCTCACAGAGATTGTGATTTGAAGAACAAAGCTCCAAAGACCAGATATTCAGTGTGTGACTAATTTTTAAGCAGAAGCTATAAGTTCATCAGAATTTTGGAACATTCTTGCTTTAGATATTTCAGTAAGGCTATCACAATCCATTTTACTCTACAGAATAAATTGTTTCTTTTCATAATAAATATGTTTGCATAATAATTTAAGGACTTACCTCCCATAATCGAAGAATATCTAGAAAACTAAATTCCCTTTTGAATCTGATTAAAAGCCATCTGAAGCAAAAGTAAAGGTATCCTGAATCCTGAGATTCTACACAGAAGAAAAAAACATACATATGACTTACTCTTATGTTAATTATGTCAGTATACAGTTACATTTCTCAAATTTTCCTATGCATCTTAGGCAATTCAAAGCCCTATACATTTGTCTTCTACTACATTAAGGAATCATTTCAAATTTGAAGGCTGACTTCTTTTTAAAAACTAAAAAATAACAAATAATACATTCGATGAATCAAGTTTAAGGCAGAATTATACAAGGAGAGTTTGGTCTCACACTTTTATGGACCTGAAGAAAGTGCAGTAGAGTATGTATGTCTTTAAGTTCTTTTTTATAACAGGGTCTTGCTATGCCGCCTAGGCTGGAGTGCAGTGGAGAGATCAAAGCTCACTGCAGCTTCAACCTCCTGGGCTCAAGCTATCATCCCACCTCAGCGTCCCGAGTGGCTGGGACTATAGGAGTGCACCACCATAGCCAGTATTTTTTTTTTCTTGTAGAGATGGGGTCTCACAGTGCTGGCCAGGCTAGTCTCAAACTCCTGCACTCAAGTGATCCTCCCTCCTCAGCTTCCAAAGTGCTGGGATTAGAGGCATGAGCCACTGCACCTGGCTTCTTCAAAAGAGTTCTTTAAATTTTTTTTTATGCATTAACCTACAGTTTGCTGGGTATAGCTCTGATTCACTAAACTTACCTAAGTAACTGCAAAATCCACTGTCCAACAAACGAAGTAAGGTACTCAGTTGAATTAGCTGGGTCTTCATGCCTTGCATTTGCTCTTCAAAATTCTGATGCTTTAAAAGGAAATAATTGTAACTATACAAGTAATATTTAATAAATATTGTATAGTATATAATGACTGATAACTAAAACATGATGTCTAAGGACAAATGCTAAACTTATACCACACTGGTTATCTTTAAAAATGTGTAACTAATCAAAAAGCTAATGTAACACTGAAAAGGAGGGTAAGGAGAAAGAATCCTTGGTCTCAAAACTAAGGATTATTTTTCCCTCTATTCATCTGACTTAGATAAAGAAGAATGCAGACATAGCAACTGCAAACTGACTAAGATATTTATTTCTTACACAGCATGGAGGACTTGGTGAAAGAACATTTGGGAAATAAATATTTATCACATTATTTCCATTGTTAAATATTCCTTCAAATTACCATATACAACAAAATTAATTTTAGTTGTAATATGTATTTCATTTTAAAGAATTAATTGCTTCTTAGTTTTGATGACATTAGGGAATCTGTAAAGTCAAAACCATTTTCAGGATAATACTAAAACATTATCTGGATTTCGTACTTTAATTCTTTCACAAGTGCAAAGGCTGTATGATGAGTGATACTGCAATAGACTGAACACAGAAGCAGATATGAAAATTCAGCTGTCTTCTATTAAACCAAACATTTTTGAAAATAAAAAATTTAAAACAATTCCTTGTGCCAGTAAATTTTTCATTAGGAAAAGTTACTTTTCATTAAAAACATATAATCTATGTTAAGGTGGAATGTGTTTATTGTTATTATTTAATGAATTAATAAATAAGTGATTACAAATTTCTCAGTATTAATTTTTCACATAAACATCAACAGACATAACCCACATAAACAAAAACTCATACTATGGGAGAGTGTGAAGGGGTCCTGAGGTCACAAAGTTTGAGAACTGCTGGGGTTCATATGCCTTACACAATCTTCAAAGTTGAGTAGACTCTCTACCAACACCTGAGTCAAGGGGCCAGAAGGCACCAAAACAGATGCTCTGAAAGGCTTCTTAAATAATTTGCATCCCTTTAACTCATATGTCCCAATCCCTCTGTGGTAACCTACTGCCCAACCCTAGTGAAAGCCTTAGAACAACCTTTCCTCCTTCACACTTACTTTTTCACTTTTACAGTACAATAGTGCTTTATTAGAACTGTCATATTAGAAACAATTCATTCTTGAGTTAAAAACAACTTAGAGCTATTAATTCTCAATAAACTGTTTCTCTTTAATGAATCTTAAAAACTAGTTTAATAGACTAACTCAAGGCTTCAGGAAATAGTTCCTCCACATTTACGGGAGAGATCTACAGGGAAGGGGCACAATCAACGCTGATTAACAGGATCGTTTTTGCTGTGACACAGTCAAAGACTAGAGCTGATCTGGGAATACCAACGTGGCACAGACATTTACTACCCACTCTGCTATAAAAAAGAGGCACCCCCATAATGACAGACACCAAATTTGAAAAAGTAGTTACTCCTGGAGAAGGGAGAGTGGGATCAACAATGGATATACAAGGGCTTCAAATGTGTCTATGAATAAATGTGTATGGGGCAAGGGACAAAGAAAGGAACCAAAAACTACATGGCAAAATGGATGATGAGTGTAACAAAGTTCATCAGATCATTCAGTACTTTGCATTTCCTAAATAATAGACAAAGTCTATGCCTAGATGTAAGTAAACACCAACAACAGTAAATTTATGGACATTAGGTTCAGCCACCACAAAAGTAGTATAAACTTACATGAAAGAAAGCTATAAAAGAAAAATAAAGAATCGAGAAACGGCAGCACAGTTTTAAGAACATGAGACAAGGGAAATACAGTGAAAAATAATCATACAGATTATTTTGATTGCCATGTATTTCCCTATCATTCAAATATTATGGAAGATGTTAGCAGACAATATACTAAGGAGAGATCTTTTTAGAATAAAGACTAGAAAAATCCCCAGAACATAGTTAATGGAAAAGGCAAACAGAGAACATTTACTGTGAAAATGACAGAACAAAGAAACTGAACCTTCATACACAAAAAAATGACAGACTGCAGAGTGTATATTACACATGCTCAGAAAGTAGTCATTACATGAGACTTATATACATGCATACACACACGTGTATGTATGTATGCCACATGTATGTGGCATTGTATGTCAATATACATCAACATATCAATGTTGGCTTACTTTTATTGAAAACTATTACTGCACGAACTAAATGCAGTATATTCATCTTAGTTTTATTTTTATTTTTTCAAATATCTACTAAAGCAATTTAAACCAATCACTGGGGAAAGATTCACGTGTTTATTCTATAAAAATCTGTTGAACTTCATGTCAGGCATTAGGAAAATTCTGGTATGCTACCCGTGAAACAAAGATACAATCCCTTTTATCAAGGAACATACTAGCTCTGGTGAAAAGAGGATAAACAACAACAAAAACACAAAGAAGGCAGACAACAGTTTTTATGTAATTAGTATCAGTTGTACAGACCTTTATAATAAATGTCTCAGGTTTCTAGAGCACTGGGAGTAAATGGAACTAAGAAGGTAGGCAAATCAATCAATCAAAAAAGTAAGGAAGTCAAACTATGATATTACCAAATTACTGCATTGATAATCCTTCCAAATAATCAAAAAGACATTAATTTATGGCACAGAAACAATTTTAATATTTATGAATTTAATAGTAAAAGAACACTTTAAAACTATCAAATCTTACCAAATACACATTTAGAAAAAACTGAAAGATGTGAGAACAAGTTGAATCTATGCACAAGAGACTTGAGAAAATAGCCAAAAGTGGGGAAAATTTGAGGGAGGAAAAAAACATAGGCAAGCAAGAGGAAAAGAATAGACATAAAGAAAAAAAGAGAAGGGTACCACTTTCAAATTTCACATTTCTATCCCAGAAACTCTGATTTAAACCCTATATTATAGGAAAATATTTCAGATGGTTACAGATTTAAAATGCTTATCTCCTTGCAAGCCAGCCATTTCAATATGCAACATAAAGGCCCAGCGTCAAGTATATTAGTCTTATTTTGAAAAAAATACAGGAAGCTATTTAGTGAGATCTTTGGATTTCATGTGCCTTTATCCAGTCTCATCCCTTCTGCTTTTTTTTCCGTCTAATAGATTGCTTGAAGAGACTTTTCTATTTTATTTCCCTGTCAATATTCTCTGCACTATTGTCCTAGAACTCTGTCTCAAAGATTTAACAATGATAATAAATTAAAATGTTCTTTGTACTAACATGTATATACAGACATAGTTCAATTCTAATAATCACATATTTCTGAGAAAATAACAATAAATTCTTAATAAAGTGTCAGAGTTACAAACAGTTCAAACACATCTGGAGAAAAATCAGTTACTATAATGACAAAATTCAAAATGTTCACAAAAGGTAAGGATATTACTTGCCATGACTAAGCTTTATCTGTAAAACAGATGATATTGAAGTTCAACTATTCCACAAAACTGAATGCATTTATTTTATCAATATTCTACAATGACTCATGGTTCTTTTGTAGAACATAAGCATTTACTGATATCAAATCCTGATTATTCCTGTATTACAGGCACAAACTATTTCCTGTATTAAAAACACCAGTATTTCTAAGCCCTTGAATGGCTACTAAAAAGAAAAAGATAACAAAAGGCATGAAGTAATTTTTTTAAGTTCCATCTCAGTGGACTAAATATAAAAATCAACCTTATACTATAAAATCATACAACTAAAATTTTCAAAATCAGTTTAATGGAAGGAATCCCTGTTCTTACCATCTGGTCCATGTAAGAGGCAAAGCACCAAAAGGCATCCACTTCATTTTCCATCACATATAAAAGAGGGGAAAGTAAGTCACTCATTCCCTGCACATATCCTAAAAAGAACAGAACAAATAATGTCTCTGAAAACCTAAGCTTTATGTATCCTCCTATGCATATCGCCACCATTTCACTTAAAATTGTTATCTATTTTTTGGATTCAGAAATTGGTAGATATTGATGTTCACCAAGAAAAGAACATAAATGAGGGGAGAAACCCTAGTCATGAGTAAGAAAGATGAGTTGTTTCAGATTGAGATATCAAGCAAAATATAGCTTCCAGCATGTGTCTCAGTGCAGACACACTATCAAGGGTGGGTAATATTTTTAAAAATAGTGTGCAAGATCATCTAAGAAAGAAAAGGGGTGAAGAGATAACCCAGGGGAATGTAAAAAAGACAGGTTTAATAAAGACCAGTCAGAGAAGTAAAGAAAAAAATCAAGGAAGAAGAATGTTGCAAAAATTAAGGAGAAGAAAGTTGCAAGCCCAGAGTGGTAAACAATGCCAAACTACCATGAGTAAGCCACGTAAAATAAGAACTGAAAAGGGTTCCACCACTTTAGCAATCAGGCCTTTAGATTCACACAAAAGGAGTTACAAAATTAAGAGCCTCTTTTAAATAGCCTTAATCTAGGTCCTTCTTTCTTTCTTTCTTTGTTACTCTCTACATCCAACCAATGCCAGCAACGGGGCTTAATCCAATAACTATTTTGTACCTAAAGTGACCATGTTAACTACCTGTCCCTTGATGTTACCATAATTTCTCAATGGTGACAGTAATAGAGCCCTTGATTAAAGAAAAACTGGAAAATTAAGGAGTCAGATCCCTCACTTAAAAATAAGAAAAAGTATCAGTTTCACTTTTTCACCTGAACATGCCAAACTTCTTGTTTCTTTAGTTTCTCTTATAAAACCCTCAATTATCCTTCCTTTACAATTTTCAAGACTTGAAAAATTTTCAGACTTAAGAGATTCTTGAACCAATGAAGGGACAAGCGCTTATACTAAGCCTTTTTACTTACACGTTAATCAACTTTGGTACGTTTTGTGTATTTATTAAAATCACACAGAAATTTCTTTGTTGGTAGCTTGGGAAGTCTGGAAAATAGTCTTTCCTTTGCAAATCCAAAGCTTACATTTTTATTCACCAAAAATCTATCTGCACTGAAGCCATTTAAGAATAAATATTTAGGGCCGGGTGCGGTGGCTCAAGCCTGTAATCCCAGCACTTTGGGAGGCTGAGGCGGGTGGATCACGAGGTCAAGAGATCAAGACCATCCTGGTCAACATGGTGAAACCCCGTCTCTACTAAAAATACAAAAAAATTAGCTGGGCATGGTGGCACGTGCCTGTAATCCCAGCTACTCAGGAGGCTGAGGCAGGAGAATTGCTTGAACCCAGGAGGCGGAGGCTGCGGTGAGCCGAGATGGCGCCATTGCACTCCAGCCTGGGTAACAAGAGCGAAACTCTGTCTCCAAAAAAAAAAAAAAAAAAGAATAAATATTTAATAAAAAGAGGAGGGGATAGTTCTGCTATAATATAAATGATAATACATTAATACATTACTCTTTCTGTTTTGGAGGAAAACTTTAAAAAATGATCTCAGAAAGCCAGTAAACTAAACCACTTGAGAAAACTCAGATCAAACACACAATAGACAGAGGCACTCAGATCACCTCAGAATCTCCTTACAAATAAAGGTTCAGCTCAATTTGCTGTGAGCCTCTGTCCAATCACCTAATCACCTACTGCCATACTTTCCACAATCCTACTGACCTCACTCTGTCTACACTGCATTCTGCAGGAAAATACAGCTCTACTCACTTTAGCATAGAGTCCTCCTGAGTTCTCATGGAGGACATCCTTATAGTACCAGACAATGAAGTTACCAAGACATTTAGGGAAAAAACCTAGACAAAAGTGACTTATGACAAAATATCTAAATGTAATCATTTCTACAAATTTACACAGATGGTTTCCAAAATAATGTACACTTTTTAAGAAATAAGATAGATGAAAGACTAAATTGTTATCATCAGAACTTTTTTACCAGACACAGTGAAATCAATGATAAATAATAAAGGCTAAACCAATTAAAGCATGAAGGAAATCTAACCTGAATTCAACAAAGTGCAACAGTACTACTTTACTGATTCTGTGTATGATCTATAACAGAAATATTTCAGTGTGTTATTCAAAAGATTTACAAAGCACCTTTCCTCTCCTAAAAAAAAGTGCTTTATTATTAAGTTATAATGAATAAAAATTCCTAAGAAGCAAATTTAATCCTTTAAGTCCTCGGCTTTCATATGGAATCATTACCATATTTCCTCTGTTAAGTCTTAGGTGAAGGAACTTGTCAAATTAATCTTCATGTTCTGGTTGCCTTTAATCTGTTTTATTTTATACATGATGTTCTTTGGGGTATGTCATGGGTTGTAGGGGGTGGAATTAATGTACAAATTCCTTTTAATTAAAGCAAGATTAAGAATGTTTAAATTAGCATTCAGTGATACTCAGATTCTGTACTACTGCTGACTGATGCACATCTTAATCAGCACAAGTACAATTTCTGAAGTACTTCCCTAAAATTATTTCAACAGCAAATTTGTTTCAGTGTGTGTGCTGCGGGGGAGGGGCTGAGAAACAACACCTTATCATCCTACTGTATACTTGCTTACACCAAAAAGAAAAATTTAAACCAAATATATTTCAATTTTCCAGGTTACTGAAGCTTATCCTTTAGAATATCAAATTAAAAAACAAAAATCTTGAGGATCAGAAATGATTCTTAAAAACATTAGACACTCTCCTAATTTAATCTTTCGTTGGTTATTCAGTATCATCATTACAAACCCTGTAAAGATATCACCCACAGAAACTTTCTGAAGTATAGTATCAGCACTCACTATCACCCTTCCTTAAGCTATTCTGTCTGCTTTTGATAATTTTTGTCTCCTTCCTCACTACTGAGACTGTATTATAATGGTATAATGCAAATATACCTATACCTCACCCTATGGTTAAGAAGCCAAACAACTCCATATAATGAAATCACCTATAAGACAGAGTAAATTTACAGTCCAGGTTACTTTGCTATAAGTAAAGAGTAAGAAATGTTGCCTATTGCTTTTATAAAAAGTATCTTGGCTTCTCATAAGGTCAGAGTTATCCACAGAAAGCTTGACTATGTTTCAGATAACTGAAATGTTTATATAGAAAGAATGTGACATAAGTATAAACAAACACAGATGGCAAGTTATCCAGTTACCTGGTCTGGGAAAATGCCTTAAGAAAACTAAGCATTCAGGAATTCCTGCTATAGAATAGGTATGAATTCCTATCTCAAAATTACCATCTGAGAGAGTGGGGCAATGCCTTCTGTTCCCAAGGAGAATGGTCCTATCCCCTATGGTGGTAACAGAAACTAAAATAAATGGCAAATGGCTGGGATGCTGAAGGTGTAGAGGTAAGAATCTCAGCCTTCAATAAAGACCTGGGTCTCTACTCCCAGATCAATTATTTACTTGTGTGTCCATTAGTCACTCTCTAAATCAAAATCACCTTACTCATAAAGTGAGAATTATTTCCCCACTTCTTCAAAAGGCTATGAGAATTAAAAATCAAATCAAGTATGAAAGCACTCTGTAACCTCAAAAGCACTCTATTAATATTCTTTCAATAATTCAATTTGAAGCTCATTATAGGTGTCATAGACAGGACTGACTACATTTTACATTTTAAAGAAAACTCCAACTTTGATTTACTGTCACCAAAGAGGCTGATACCTCAAGATCAAAACAGAGATTATATCTCCCCTAACTTACATATAGGAAACGAAGAGGAATTTACATAGGTATGAACAGTGAAGAAAATGTACCTATAATTCAAGGTTCATTTGGTTTTAATGTGCTAAGTATCCAACTTCCTCCTCTAAAGGATAGCTCAAGCATTACTAAAATAATCTAGAAAACCTCTATTTCTATTATCCTTTAGCTAGAAGCCACTCACATAGCAGGTCTCAAATATTTCTAGTATTTCTACTTATTTAAAGGTTGATGGTCAGACAAGCTGTTGGTCCTTTAAAGAGACATCTTGGGTTCACTTGCTTCTTAAAATAATGGTTTCCTAAGTTTTCTGTCCCTTCGTGTACCTTCCCCAGGTAATTTCCCACTTCTACTTCCACCATCAGTTCCTTTTTTTTTTCTCCTTGAGACAGAGTCTCACCGTGTTGCCCAGGCTGTAGTGCAATGGCATGATCTCGACTCACTGCAACCTCCCCCTCCGAGGTTCAAGCAATTCTCCTGACTCAGACTCCTGAGTAGCTGGAATTACAGGCTTGCATCATAAGCCCAGCTAATTTTTGTACTTTCAGTAGAGACAGGGTTTCACCATGTTGGCCAGACTGGTCTTGAACTTCTAATCTCAGGTGATCTACCTGCCTTGACGTCCCAAAGTGCTGGGATTACAGGCGTGAGCCACCACGCCTGGCCCCAGCATCAGTTCTTACAATGAATTTCTGTAGAGAGATTTACCAAAAAAAGAGTAAGTTCTACATGCCCTACAAAATTTTTGCACTGCTTATCTAAGATATCAAATCAGTATTTTCCTTCACAAGGGGAGCAGCATATCAAAACAATGGTTTGCAAACTTTCTCAGTTCATGGTTATCATCCTTAGTATCTTGGTAATTTTTCCCAAGGCACTATTAAGTCTCAAAGAAATAACAACTCCATTTATTAAGCAGTTAGGTCAAAACAACTAAGTAAGTATTCATGTCCTATGAGCTTATCACCTGCTGAGCACTATAATACTTCTCAAACCTTGAAGTTCAACTAGACATCATCATCCTCATTTATTTTACAAAGCTATTACCCATGTCTAACTGGATTAAAAATGTAAATTCTAAAGTATATATATTTACATCTTTTAGGACTTTAGAGAAGAACTTACCCAAATCAAAATCATACATACAGTAGGTCATCAAAATGTCATGAAGCAAAATCAATCCTGGATTATCTTGGCCTTCATAAAACTTGTTTGTTCTATCTGTTCTGTTAACATCTTTTTCTGAAGAGGAAAATCATCACATATTTGAAAACCTTTCAAAAAACAGATTCTTACAAAGCTCACATATTACAAGTACGGAGTCATTTTTCTTGCTATTAATTTCATTCAACAAGCTTCACTTAATGAATGAAAATTCATCAAATTCTATTTCCAATATGCAATAATCAAATTCTATTTCCAATATGCAATAAAGTAACACCTCAGAATTTTTTCAAGAATCAGTCCTCCTCATGGGCAGCTATTAAAATATTTTTCAATTTTTATTCAAACATAGAAACCTTTTAACTGCACAGAAGAAAACACTTTCAGTGAATTAGAAGCAACACTAATAATTTCCTAGTAACAAAAACGCCAGTCATTAATGCATGTTATAGATAGTAGTACTTGAAAACTAAAAAAAAAAAAAAAAAAAGCCTACCACCTAATCAAACATAATCAAAGAGATTTGTTTCATTCACAATTACTGCATTCATTATAAGAAGTAGCATCAAATTCTTTGTCATGTTTCATAATCATCTTTAGGACAAATTATTTCCTTATTTTCATATCTAAAACATTTACTTTAGATATCATTATAAGCTAGAAACGACTTCATGAAAAACAGATCTGGAAACAACATCATGAGTGTGTCCAAAGTTGTTCGAGAGACCAAGACAGGAAGACTGCTTAAGTCCAGGAATTCAAGACCAGCCTGGGCAACATGGCAAAACCCCATCTCTACAAAAAATATAAAAATTACCCAGGCATGGTGACACCTGCCTGCCATACCAGTTACTCAGGAGGCTGAGGTGGCAGAACCATCTGAGCCCAGGAAGTTGAGGCTGCAGTGAGCCATGATGGCACCACTGCACTCCAGCCTGGGTGACACAGTGAGACCCTACCTCAAAAAAAAAAAAAAAAGTCAAACTGCTTTCGTCTCATTTCACAGTTGATAAAGAATATGTTAATTTTTATTAACTCAAGCATAATTTACACTGTCATAACGCCAATACAGAATATCTGCCTTAATATGTTTTTTAAACATAGGGAAAAAAGTTGTTTGTATTCTCATGAACTATCAGTATTTCTTCTTGTATAAATATTTAATAGTGACAAGCCAGGTGAAAAGCAGAAAAGGGATAAAAAATGATATATGAAAATGTTATTTTATAATTGTTTTTAGAAAACCCATTTCTGAAAAGAAAATGAGTACTTAAGCAAAAAACAAAAAAGTTCTTATTAAATCTAACTCTCCATCTAATAATTTGATGTAGCTAAAAAAAGGGCTGAAGAAAAACCACCATGTTGACTGACCCCATTTTATATTCACCATCACTAACATCAAGTGGGTTCTGAATGCTGCCTGGCAAGCCTGCTCTATTTCCCTTGTCCATTCACTCCCTATTCCTTCTCAATGCCTTTTCTTTCTTTCTCTTGCCTGACTCTAGTACCATGCTGAATAGGAGTGACTGGAGTGGATATCCTTGTCTTGTTCTGGTCAAGGGGAATGCTTCCATCTTTTGCCTGTTCAGTATGATGTTGGCTATGGCTCTTACTATTTTGAGGTTACGTATCTTTGATGCCTAGTTTGTTGAGGTATTCAGTTTTATGTAATCTCATGCTATTTTTTGATATATTAATAGTAGCCATTCTGACTGGTGTGAGACGGTATCTCACTGTGATTTTGATTTCCATTTCTCCAGTGATCAGTGATGTTGAGTTTTTCATATGCTTATTAGTCACATGCATATCTTCTTTGGAAGTGCCTGCTCATGTCCTTTGCAATGGGGCTGTTTTTCCCTTTTAAGTTCCTCACAGAGGCTAGATATTAGACTTCTGCCAGATGCATAGCTTGCAAATATTTTCTAACATTCTGTAGGAGGTGTGCTTATTCTGTTGATCATTTCTTTCACTGTGCAGAAGCTCTTTTTAAGTTTAATTAGATCCCACTTGTCAATTTTTGCTTTTGTTGCAATTGTTTTGGTGTCTTTGTCATGAAATCTTTGCCCATTCCTATGTCGAGGATGGTAGTGCTTAGACTGTCTTCCAGAGTTTTTTAGTTTTAGGTTTTACATTTAAGTCTTTAATCCATCTTTACTTTATTTCTGTATATGGTGTAAGAAAGCGGTCTGGCTTTAATCTCCTGCATATGGCTAGCCATTATCCCAGGATCATTTATTGAATAGGGAGTCTTTTCCCCGTTGCTTGTTCTTGTCAGCTTTGTCGAAAATCAGATGGCTGTAGGTGTGTGGCCTTATTTCTGGGCTCTTTATTCTGTTCCATTGGTCTATGTGTCTGTTTTTTGTACCAGTACCATGCTGTTTTGGTTACTGCAGCCCTATTGTGTAGTTCAAAGTCAGATAACATGATGCTTCCAACTTTGTCTTTTTGCTTAGGATTGCCTTGGCTATTTGGACTCTTTTTGGTCCCATATGATTTTTTTTTTTTTTTTTTTTTTTTTTTTTTTTTGAGAAGAGAGTATCACTTTGTCACCCATGCTAGAGTGCAGTGGTGAGATCTTGGCTCACTGCAACCTCCACCTCCTGGGTGCAGGTGATTCTCCTGCCTCAGCCTCCCAAGTAGCTGGGATTACAGGCATGTGCCATCACACCCAGCTAATTTTTTTGTATTTTTATTAGAGACAGGGTTTGCCCTGTTGGCCAGGCTGGTCTCAAACTATCTGCCCACCTCAGCCTCCCAAAGTGCTAGGATTACAGGCATGAGCCACCACAACTGGCCCCCATATGAATTTTAAAATAGTTTTTTCAAATTCGGTGAAGAATGACAGTTGGTAGTTTGATAGGAATGCTCTGAATCTGTGAATAGCTTTGAGCAGTATGGTCGTTTTAATGATACTGATTCTTCCTATCCATGAGGAATAGAACATTTCGTATTTGTTTGTGTCTTCTCTAATTTCTTTGAGCAGTGTTTTGTAATTCTTGTTGCAGAGATCTTTCACCTCTGTGGTTAGCTGTATTCCCAGGTATTTTATCATTTTTGTGGCAATTGCGAATGGGATTGCCTTCCTGATTTGGCACTGGGGATTCATCAGTGCACAAAATAGGCTTGTTTTAGACTGTCTTCCAGGGTGGGATTTTATAGTTTTAGGTTTCACATTTAAGCCTTTAATCCATTTTTCGTTTATTTTTGAATATGGTTTAAGAAAGGGGTCCAGCTTCAATCTCCTGGATATGGCTAGCCAGTTACCCCAGGTCCATTTATTGATTAGGGAGTCTATTTAATAATAGACTCAGCTTGGCTGTTGTTGGTGTGTAGGAATGCTAGTGATTTTTGTACACTGACTTTGTATTCTGAAATTTTGCTGAAGTTGTTTATCAGCTAAGGGAGCTTTTAGGCCCAGACTATGGGGTTTTCTAGATAGAGAATCATGTCTGTAAACAAGGATATTTGATTTCCTCTCTTCCTATCTGGATACCCACTATTTCTTTCTCTTGCCTGATTGCTCTGGCTAGGGATTCCAATACTATACTGAACATGAGTGGTGAGAGATCCCCCTCCCTTTTCCAATTTCTATTCAAATACCACTTTCTCAGTTAAAGCTGTCTCTGCTTGCCCAAGTTAAAACTACAACATTGCACACAAACGTCCTAACCCCCTTTCTTGCCTTATTTTTCTATTTGGCATATATCACTAACATACAACATGTTTATCTTATTTACTGTCTGTTCTTCCCCCACAGACATTCCTAAAGGAATGAAAACTCCTTTAGGGGCAAGAATTTTGCCTGTTTTGTGCACTGATGACTCCCCAGTGCCTAGAGGAGAGCTTGGTACATAACAGGCACTAAGTAAATATTTATTAAAAGAATGAATGAATGTACGAATGCTTAAAATAGTCAGTGTGGTTTTCAGAAAGATCTTTTCGTGATTTAAACCCATTTATGACAGAGGTTGTGAATTTTTTTTGTGTAAAAAATTAGACCTTGGAGATGACCTCCCAGAAGTTTAGCATTCCAATAATGGAACACTAGGCATAAATGTGTTAATGTCTTGCCAAAGTTAGAAACCACTTCTCTAAAAACTGGAATTCTTGAGCTTTCTTAACTATCTCTTTTTCCATTAGATGGCTTATCTGTTTCCATGGATATTTATACTGATAATACCCAAACTTCTATCTCCTGCCAGACCAGTCCAGACTATTCAAGTAGCTATTTAACGTTGCATTTGTATGTTTCACCTTGAGGTTTCAATTTCACCATACCCCATTTCTCTTCAAATCCATAAGGGGTACTACCAACTGCCTAAGTTTTCTAGTCAGAAACTGAGTCCTATTTTTTATTTCTTTTTCCCCTTCACACCCCACATTTAATATATCAGAAAGTCTTAGCAATTCTACCACCAAAATGTAACTTGAATCCATTTTTTTTTTTTTTTTTGAGATGGGGTCTTGCTTTGTCACCCAAGCTAGACTGTAGTGGCACAATCATAGCTCACTGTGGCCTCAATCCCCCGGGCTCAAGTGATCCTCCCACCTCAGCCTCTCAAATACTGGAATTACAGTGTGAGCCATCATGCCTGGCCTCACCTACTTCTTTTTACCTCCTCAACTACCATTTCTTGCCTGGACTTCTGCTTTCTACTAACTGGTCTCCCTATTCCTACTCTTACTTTGATTGAATTTCTACAAAGCAGTAAAAATGATTTTAAAATATAAATAAAATACTCTTCCTTAAAAAGCTTCAGTAAGTTCTCATCACACTTAAAGTAAAATCCAACTTATTGGCATATATGCAAGATCTAAGGCTTACTATATAGTTTTGTTTTTAATAAAGTAAATGTATATTGTCCAAAAAGCTTTTGATAATCATTCTCAAAATACTTTTGGGAAAAAGCATTATAGAAAAAGAATGCTTTAAAACTAACTTATTTTATATAAACTTCTACTGGCAGAAAGCATGGAATAGCCGAAAGGCCACTTAAAAATTAGATCTGAGTATGAATGAATCTGAGCTACCAATCTAACCAGATGGATGGCTTAAAGCAACTGACTAACCTGTTCTGGGCTTCAATTTTATCTGTTAAAAATGAATAAAGTAGGCTACAGTATGTCTCAAAATTCAAATTACATTATGAGAACTTAAAAATAACTAAATTTTTCTACCAGTCTCCTGGAAAGGATGAGACTATGGCATGAAAGGTTGAGAATATCAAAGACATCAACATTGACGCTTGATATAAAGGGAAGAGGATATGGCATGCAGAAAGAGGTTTAGAATACAGGCTTCCCTTCCAGTTCAAATATTTTATACTCGAGCAGGAATAAAACACCAGAATCCATTATTTTTCTTAGTGAAACTGAAAACAGCAAGAAGCTTCAGTTAGAAACTTTAGATAACGTCACAACTCGGGACTCCCAATCATTTGCCTTAATCAGAGGAAGGTTACAGTTTTTTCTGGTATAATTTATATTTCAGAAAAATAAATTCTTTTTGGATCAAAAGTATCACTGCCAAAAAGATCTTGTTTTTATGTCCACAAATGGTACCAAATCAGCCTGTTATGTTGGGCTTTCTAAATATAATTCAAAGAATTATTTCTTCCATGGGAGGGTGTTAACAGCAAATTCCTCTATTGTTCTTTATGAAAATCACAGATAACAAATCCAGATATAACGTAAGAATTTCAAACTAAGTGCCAGTACTATCTAATGCTATCTTAAAACTACAGAGACAGTGTAATAAGAACATTAAACTGGGCTCTGCACTTATTAACCATGTGACCTTGGACAAGTCATTTATGCTCTCCATGCTTCAGTTTCTCATCTGTAAACGTAGATTATGAACTGCAACTAACACTTTTACGATAAAATTCTATCAAGCATCTCTTTGTTTTAGACAATAGTTATCCCCAGGTAAATACTTTATTTTCAAATACTAACTAAATTTTATATCTAGAATCACTTAATTTTAAAAATGAAATATATGTATATCTAAAGAAGTTCTGGAGGGATATAAACCAATACATATTAACCATAATTATCTCTGGGTGACAGAAACAAAAATAATTTTTATTTTCCTTTTTGCTCATCTATAGTTACTAATTTTTCTACAATAAACACTTTCATAATAATGAAAAGTTTTTTGTTTTTTTTTTTTTTTTGAGACAGAGTTTCGCTCTTGTTAACCAGGCTGGAGTGCAATGGCGCGATCTCGGCTCACCGCAACCTCCGCCTCCTGGGTTCAGGCGATTCTCCTGCCTCAGCCTCCTGAGTAGCTGGGATTACAGGCACGCATCACCATGCCCAGCTAATTTTTTGTATTTTTAGTAGAGACGGGGTTTCACCATGTTGACCAGGATGGTCTGGATCTCTTGACCTCGTGATCCACCCGCCTCGGCCTCCCAAAGTGCTGGGATTACAGGCGTGAGCCACCGCGCCTGGCCTATGAAAAGTTTTTTTAAAAATAAAATTAATTCAACAAGCAAATAAAGGTAAACAATGTTTTTGAAAATTTCATACTTTGGAACTGAAAATTAAATATATCAGCACTTATAACTAGACTTACTGAATTAATATGCCTATTGGAGGAGGAACAACAAAGAACATTAACCACACACTGCAATGTACTTTCCTATTCTGATTTCTCTTTTGAGCCCTAGTGCTAAAGTATGTATCTTTACTTTGTTAATCTTATCAAGACTTCAATGTAATCCCCTCTTGCATTTCCAAAGTTGTTAAGAAAAAATTACCGATAAGACTTCTATAATCTCTTAACCTCGAATTTCTTTTCTCTTGTTCCTGGCTGACAGATTTCCACTGCAGTTTCATTCTGAAGTATTCATCACTATAGAAAACAATTTGACACCAAAGAAAGCTATTTGAAAACTTCATTTTTAACATTATGTAATTGGGTTTTTCTATAAACAGTATATCAAAGTATTTATGACCATAACGGGATGTAAGTTTATAAAAATAATGAAATGTTTAAAGTTATGACAAATAAGTGAAAACAAAAGAAAAAAAACCCTATATATGCCACAAAGTTTATGTGGTAAACTTTGTTCAACTACTAGAATTTTAGGTATGCTTTGACAAACGGCATTGAGACAAAAACATTTATCTCAATCCTTAAAATCATATCTGAAAGTATTCTAGTCATGAAATATTTTAACCACTTAAGTTTTCAAATAATTGTAAATACAAATCTAAGTGACCTTTTTAAAAAAAAAATGTGACATTATAATTCTATTTCCAAGCAGTTTATTCCAGAAACTAGTTAATACAAAAATGTCTTAGAAGAACTGGTAAACATGCTGAAAAGAGAAGACTGTCGATAACTTAAATATGCATATAATGACTGAAAATAGCTTTAAATCAAAGGCTAGACTGACAACTGAGAATAAGAAGTTGTACCTGGAAAGTTGGTCTGTGTCTCCTTTCAAGTCTGAGAAATAACTTAAAACAGAAATACTCTTCCAAAAAGAATGAAGGATCCATTATAAGAGTATCAGAAAAGTAACTTAAAGTTAATTAATGTAACTAGCAAATATATTTCTTATGAGCCAATTTTATAATTTCATAATGAATTGTAAAAGTGAATCAAGACGAATGAGATGTTTTTAAGTGTATGTCTAAATAGTCATCTTTCAAGTATGCAAAAGGCTTGTACAAGGCTTACATAAGGGAAATGAAATATGTTTATCTTCTTTTTACATATTCACAAACATAACTGCAATAAGAGCCTTCTAATATGTGTTTCTGATTTAAAATAATTAGAAGGCTCATAATTTTTAAATTAAAACACTAAAAACGAAGTTATTTTCCCATTCCCTAGTCTATTCCAAATCTTCATCTAGAAACTCTATACTAACTTGTATGAGTGGGTTACTTGAATCTCTTTAATGAACGTACAAAATACCATTACTTACGTTTTTTGTTTTTGTAATTGGGTTCTTTCCTCCTTGGTACTGTCCCAGGGAAAATAACCCAGAAGAAATTTCCATGCTTGCTTTCTCAATGCATGACTAAGTCCCTGAAGAAAGCATGCATATTAAACACATTAATAAAAAAGAATGTAATACTGTAAGTTTACAAAACTTGCATATTCACAAAACTTACATATAAAAACTAATCTTTAAGAGACTATTTTATATATACAAATAGTTCAATTCAGTGAATACCATCTCTTTTTAAATTCTAGATTCAAAAGATGTCAGTAGCTGCCAGAAAGTTTAAACAGTTCACAGGATAAAGTAAACTGTACAGCAGACAGACAGTGGGACTGGTGAGTCTAAGCTCAATCCTACAGAATAAGGCAAACGCCACTGGAATGCAGGCCTCCTTCACATAACCTACACAACTTCAAGTATGGAAGAATATCTTCCCCTAGAGTTAAGGGTTTCCTTCTACCCAATCCCCAGGAACATCATAAGCACCTAACTCTGTCCCACTCAATCTAGGAATTTTAAGGCATCATTCATCAAAGAAATAAAAGAGTTCATGCCTCCCCTAAAACAACAACAACAACAACAACAACAACAACAACAACAACAAAAACCACACACCAAAACAGTAACAATAACAACAAACTCCCTGAATACTAGGAGTTTATAATACAAGTCATAGTAGACTGTTTAAATTACCCCTCTAAATATCATCTGCTTCATATTATCTACATTTAAAATTCTTCCTTCAGAATCAATGTTCTTGGTCCATTCTTCCAGTGATACTGGCTCCCTCCTTTGAACAATAGGTCGTTCCCCCAGATCAATCTAAAATAAGAAGATAAGCAATAACAAGTATATATTTAACCAGTGAAATAAAGATACATGGAAACTAAATATAAAATACTATTTTTCAGACGTGACTTCTAGTATTTCTAAGATCATCCCTTATTTTCCCATGTTTGACTTGTTAACTATAATACTTAGCATTACATATATTTCCCTTCTACTAAACACACAACTAAATTCAGAAACAGGAAACAGGAAACCTCACAGACTAAAAATATTTGTTATTAAAAAAAAGTTCTTTACTACTTTGGGTTCAATTATGTAAGTATATAATATTCATCATATAAATTCTTTAAGAAATCTTCAAACCAAATGATATGCTATATCACTTAAAAAGAGAATATATAACTATTCCATTAATCGTATTCTAAAATTAGCTTTTCTTCTAAAGTTTGTATTTCTCAGAAGTGATTCATGATCCATTAGCTTCACTTGGCATTTCTATAGTGTTTCATTCAATTAACAGATGTTGGTAATTTTAAAACACTATTTGCAAGATAAACCCTTTAATTAAGCACTAAAATTTAGCTATTTATAATTTTCTAACCATGTACAAGCCTAGAATTGTAGCAAATCCAAGTCTTGTTAAGCACATATAAAGATCTGCCACAATTCAGGCAAAAACCCATCTTACTTAAAAAAGAAAGTATTGCATGAGAATAAAAGCCCTAAAAGTAATGCCCTGACTGGCTGTCTCTGATGCCTACTGAGAAAACATGCAAGTGAGGAACAGGAGGCAATAGGAAAGGTTTGCTCTTCACTCACTGCTATGCACTCAATGAAACAAACTTCATTATTATCAAAAGATAATCAAAGAAAGATTCAACATTGAGGAAGGAAAGACTATAAGAGAGAACAAATGAAGAATTTGGTGGTAAGACAAGCATTATTCGTTGTCAGATATATTAGCAAAAAGTTGTAAGAATAGATTATGGAAAGAGGCAGATACACTAAAATTAAGTTTCTATTTCTATAGTACACATTCTCGTATTAAATATAAGAGGTATATTAACATAAATCTTTACTCACTCTTGTGATGACTTCAAATCCTGGTTCTTCTTGTTGATTTATCTTCAGACCTGGAATAGCATCACTAAGAAAATCTGCCATTTCTGAAGGTGGTCGATGATGTGTTGAGGGATCGCTGCCTCTCAAACTATCAAAAATGTAGTTTGTGACTTTGGAAAATCCTATCATAGTTGCTGTATAAGGGTCCTTTTTAATTTTCTATGCAGTAGGGAGAAAAATATGAGCATTATTAATTCAAATAAAGAAAAATGAATACTCTGTGATGGGCAAAAAAGCAAAGCTTTTAAAAACAAATCAGGACTAAAACAGTGTTCTAAGATTATCTTAAATTTTTATTTTCTTTCTTGGAAGAAAAATTTAAAATTTCTAAGCCAATCATTTCATTTAGTTAAAATAGCATAACAAATGACAAGTTAATGTTACTGATTGAATTGCAGATAAACAAATGATTCGCAGGCTTCACTAAATCTGCATACATCAGAAACACACACAGTGCTTACTTTCCAGTGGTGAATGGCCCACAACAGCTTTCTTCTGTCTAGCAGTCCTGCCTTCACACAAAAAAAAATATTTCTTGAAGTGTGTACTACCATGCTATTCTGACACAAAATATTTGATGGCTAAATTTAAAAGCTCATGATATTTAAATATTAGCTGACATTTTAATCTAAGTATATGAATAGTAAATCATGACAACAAGAATAGTTTATTCTGGCACAGTGCCACCCAGGAAAAGAGCAAAAGGTTTTTCTAATGTTAAATGCTAGGGTAACTTCTGAAGCCCAAACTACTTGTTCACTCACATTTAGCAAAAATAGTTATTCATTAAATAACTTTTCACAATAAGAAAAATTATCCTCTTATTTTCTATTTTAAACACTGTTTAGTTCTCTCTCTCATCCATCTTCCTAAAAAGTTACCTCTATATCTTATTAACCTCTATGTCTTAAAACCAAGTAAAGAAAATTAAAAAAAAGCCAGGTGCAGTGGCACGTGCCTGTAGTCCCAGCTACTCAGGATGCTGAGGCGGGAGGATCACTTGAGTCCAGGGGTTCTGGGCTGTAGTGCACTATGCTGATCAGGTGTCCGCACTAAGTCTGGCATCAATATGGTGACCTCCTGGGAGTAGGGGACCACCAGGTTGCCTAAGGAGGAGTGAACCTGCCCAGGTCAGAAACGGAGCAGGTCAAAACTCCCGTGCTGATCAGTAGTGGGATCGCGCCTGTGAATAGCCACTGCACTCCTACCTGGGCAACAGAGTGAGACCCCATCTCTTGAAAAAACAAAAACAAAAAAACAGGAAAAGAGTAGCTGGGACACAGCAAGCACTCACATATTCTTAAAGGACTAAGTGAATAAATAAATGAATAAACAATCTCATTACATAGTAATCTGGGTGAAAATTAACTTTATTTCTGCCTATTATTAAGTGTACATTTTTAGCCAAATGCCAAGAACAATACTCAAATATTCTTAGGGGAATTAGATTTTCATGACGTCAAAACAACTTACTTAATTTCAAACCAGATTTTGGCCTAAACTGACCATTAATGAATTCAAACTGACTTACTCTGTGACCCCTGACCTAATCAACAAAAATGATGATATAAATCTACTGATGTCTAACTGTAGTATTATAATAAACAGAGAAATTGCTTTATGAGTAAGAAAGAAGGAAGCTTCTGAGTCTTGCAGATAACATGGATTTACTGTTTCTGTAATATTACAGAGACTAGTTCCACAAAGATCTCTCTCTCTCTTTCACACACACACACATACACACACACACACAGCCTCATTCTGCATACTCTGAGATGAGAAGGAGTTATATAAAATAATGCAGTCAGATTAATAGATTAATACAGGATAGATTTTAAAAACATACTTGTATTAAACCATATGCTGGCTCATCAAGAAGATTTTCAAAAGACTGTGAAAGACTCTTATTCTGACAATTCACAAGAAATGTTCTTTTATCCTGTGGAGATCTATAATAAAAAAGAGGATTTGTAGAAAATACTAATACATTGCATCAATTACTACATGAACAATTACTAATACAAATGTTTCTTACCAGAAAAAAAAAAAAACCCCAAACATTTTAATGTTCCATTCTAGAACACTCTTCCATTAATACATTAGCAAATATTTAGTAACTGTTTTAAATGAGCTTCAATACTACATGAAACATAAAATACAAAATTAACAAACACTAAATATACTGTATATAACATAAATAAAACAAATATAAAGTGTATTTGTATTCCCGATAAAGCCAAAAGGACTAAATTGTAAAGAACCCAAATTCTTCTCCAGAATTACAGTAGAAAAGCATTACAATATATCTAGTTTTATTATCATAAAAATTAAAGAAAGCCAAAACAGACATTAGGAGTCATCAGTATGTAATATTTACAGTACAGAAAATATGTCTTATTTTGAAATGGTTTCCACATTCATTCATAGCTTAGTAATACTGCAATGTAAGATGTTAAAAATATAAAATACATTAGTTATTTGATAAAGATCATTAATCATGTTAACCATAATTACAAACATACACATATGAACATATTTTAACAACATTATTACATATCATTTGGGTAATACTATGTTTTTAGTTCTTGCTTATTAAGCTCTAGAAGCAAGTCTCTTCACATTTCTCAGTAACTACAGAATAAACAAAACGTTTTCAAAACAGACATCCAATTTCTAGTCACATGACAAATTATCCAGTCTTTTTTCTATTTAGTGAGTTTTATGACTTAGTCAGTTCTAATAAATCTACAACTTTTCTATGTTTAAAAGAAAAATTAAATGGTTATTTTGCTGCTATACACTTCCAGTTTATTATAAATGTTTGAGATAAGATCTTTAATAACAGTTATCTCTTCTCAATTCCAGCATAACAGGATGCAACAGTAATGCTAGAGGGGATATGAAATCCAAAACAGGATCTTATATTCTTACATAGTCAGACACTGTACTCCATCTGCATATACAATAGTAGCTAATAAGACCCTTGGCTTTTTAAAAGGAGCTGAGGTTGAGTCATTTGATGTAGGTGGGAAAAAAAAAACATATATTTTAAAACATTCACTTTTCTGAACATTCTGAGGGGTTATAATTAATAGGCAGACTTACAAATTCTCTCACAGGGCATTTTTTAAATGATGAACTTTTAAATGTAGCATCAGAAAAGAAAAATAGCTAATAAAGGAACAAAGTTTTATTCCTAGCACAGTGCTGCTGGCACTGTCATCATTTTGTTTGTAACAATAAATTAAATCAAATTATTTCTTTAAAACCCAAATAAAAAATGATCATGAAAGTCAAACCACTGCCTATACATATAGAAGAGGAACCAATAGGCAACTCTCAGCTCTCTGGGCTCAGATGATTCTGTGGCTCTATATCTTAAACAGTGGCCAGTAAACTGGAGATCAAAAGATGAAATGACTGCCTTACCAACAAACAACCACAAATATTTTTTAAAAAGAAATTACTTCTTTTCTTTTCTTTTTTTTTTTTTTTAAGACGGAGTTTCACTCTTGTTGCCCAGGCTGGAGTGCAATGGCGCGATCTCGGCTCACCGCAACCTCCGCCTCCTGGGTTCAGGCAATTCTCCTGCCTCAGCCTCCTGAGTAGCTGGGATTACAGGCACGCATCACCATGCCCAGCTAATTTTTTGTATTTTTAGTAGAGACGGGGTTTCACCATGTTGACCAGGATGGTCTCGATCTCTTGACCTCGTGATCCACCCGCCTCGGCCTCCCAAAGTGCTGGGATTACAGGCTTGAGCCACCACGCCCGGCCTCTTTTCTTTTTTTTATAATTAATACTTTATGATGGGGGATGGACGAAGCTCTAAGAAAGAAGAAAGATAAGAAGAAATTTAAAACCTGATTGACCAAAAGGAAATCAACAAAACATTTAAAAAGTTTATCAGTCAAAGGACAAGTAGTATACTGCTATACTGCTAGGCAATTGCAGAGCTTACCATAAGGAAGATTGGTATTCCAAAATATTACCAGAATATTCTACCTGCCAGGTCACCAAACTGATTTAATCTAAAATATATATTCTGGGAAGCTGATCTCTCATGTTAACATTATTCAAGACTTTCAAACTCATTGCAAAAGTAAGATGAAACTTTAATGATGCTAACCCAGCAATTCTATTACAGCCTGCTAAACAATCTGAAGAAAACTGTAGTCTAATATCACAACTACAGAAGCATATCTCCAGAAAATTCTGTAGTATATTCCAGGCTTTGGAGTGAGCCTCTCCCAAAGACCTCATAATAAACTCATAAACTGAACAATGTTTGTATACTCAAATGTAGCAGGAACTGTTTTATATTTCCATTGAAAATGACCAATATTTAAGGCTAAAGAAAAAAACAGCATTGCAGAGATTAATCAAAATTGGGAATAAAAACTAGAAAGGTACGGTAACAAACTTTTACATCTAGAAACTAATCTTTTAAATGGCTGGGGCTGTTTGATGATACAACCAATTTGGCTTTTTAAGGGAATATTTTACTGCTTGGATACTTGCATATCAATGTAAAAATGGCCCAATATACAAAATAATTTAATAAAATCAATAGGTCTCATTCATATCCTAGCAACAAACTTGGTTCCAGAAAGGTAAGAAAAATATATTTGTAGCTCATTCTTTTATCCAAGTAAATACCACATTTTAAATGATAATACATCAAAGAACACTTACAAACATCAACAAATAACGACAATTTGTTTTCCTGGTAAATAAGTAAACCATCTAAAAAATACTAAGCCTCAAGAAGACGGCCTATTTTGTACTGACTAGATCATGCTGCTGACACTGAAAGAAGGAACTACAGGTGACTAGCCTAGCAGAGCCTCTTCCTGGCTCTTGTGAGCCATCTAGGTTGCCCATTCCTAGATTACTGGCAATCTCTGCTCATTCATATAGTAAGGCCCTGCTCCTGTAAGAGGAAGGCCTGCTCTTTAGGGAGATAAATATAATTCACTAGGGAGTAGACTGGGAAGCCAACATGGCCACAAATGCAAGCCACATTCCTCAATTTAGCTAAATCAAAAATAAAAAAGGTATCTGGTCTAATCTCTTTGTTTTGAACTCCAAAGAAGACAAGAAGGGTCACCACTGGCACAGACTAGCTAGCATCCCAATGAGGCTGAAACCAAGATTTCCTTGACTACTCTTCTTTGTGGTCTCTAAAACAATCTTTGACCATAGAAATAAGACTCCAGAAACACCGTTTTGCTTAGGGTAACTGCTCCAAAGACAGGAAATGAGACTCCCCTGGCTGACACCCAGTAGAATAAAAATTGGGTATACTATTTAAAAATTCTCATTTCTTTGAACTTAAAAATTTGAGAATTGCACTAACGTGTATCATAACAAGAACAAGTGCCTTTACATTTCTCCTTAAGAATTTCACAATTCACAATAGCAAAGATGTGAAATAAACCTAAATGCCCACGAATGTTAGGCTGGATAAAGAACATGTGGTACATATACACCATGGCATACTATGCAGCCATAAAAAGAATGAGATCATGTCCTTGACAGCAACATGGATGGAGCTAGAGGCTATTGTCCTAAGCAAAGTAATGAAGAAACAAAGTCAAATACGACATGTTCTCACTTATAAGCTGGAGCTAAAAAACAACAATACATGGACACAAAGAGAGGAACAGACACCAGAGCCTACTTGAGGGTGGAGAGTGGAAGGAGGGAGAGGATCAGAAAAACCTCCTATCAGATACTATGCTTATTACCTAAGTGACAAAATTATCTGTAAACCAAAGCCCCATGACCTGCAGTTTACCTACTTAACAAACCTGCACATATACCCCTGAACCTAAAATAATGTTAAAACAAAAAATAATCTGATAGTGGGAGATGGCTTATACAAATTTGTGACTTTTTAAATACTGGTGAAGATTTACTTGGAATAGCTTTATTCTACTACTTAAACTCTATAAAATCTATGGTGAACTACATGGCATAATTGGGGATAATTTGTAACAGGAAGGAGAATAGGGAGCACTTATTTTTCAGCCTAGAATATGGAGCAGCCTTGGAGATAAAATATTTGATGCACTGTTTTTACACATTTCCAACCATTTGTGGGTCAAAAAGTAAACAGCCCTCCCAGTGTCACAGGAGAATACCCAAAGCAGTGACTATTAGGAGAGTAGCTTTTGAGGTAGACACTTTAGACACTATCTCCTTCCCCAAGAAGAGAAACCACCTCCTGGGGTTCACTAAAAACTTAATGATTAAGCCTAATGAGAACAGAACAAAGTATGCAAAGCTTTTTCTCTTATCAAATCGTTAAAGGGTGGAATTACTTTTAGCTTTTTCTCTTTTACCAAATCATTAAAGGGTGCAATTAATCACTTACACTCATATCTCCTCCAACTTTATCCTCCCCTTCATTGATTTCATTCTCTCTCAGAGTTTGAATCACTCCTGCACAAGGAAAACTTATATATTATCCTAATGTGCTGTTATAGTACCATATGCCTTATTCACAGCACTTTTTATAGCTGAAATTTGGGGCAGGAGCCATGCCTTTTGATTACTGCTTTCTTTCCAGCAAACAGCACTGCTGCATCTAAGATACAGTAGGCATTCAAAAAAACACTTCAATGAAACGGAAAAAAAACAAACAAACATGTAGAAGGAACACCACCATTCCGTGGCTTCACATTTCCAAATGGAAAAAGCACTTCTCCTAAAGAAACTCCTTCCCAGGGACTTAAGTGCTGGGATTGAGAAAAGGTAGCGTTTAAGTGTTTGGCATAATTTCTTCTAGGCTCTCTCTCCCTCTCTCTCTTAGATCTGCCTATCAACAGAGAAGATGCTTTTACTCTGCTCTCATTCACATCCTGAGTGGTCTGTCCTCATTAGGAAAGCCTGTGAGTGTCAAGAAACAACGACAACAACTGGTAAGTTCAAAACTAATCTGGGGTGAATTATTATAATACTATATGTATAAACCCCTCTAATAACAGTATTTTCATTACCATCTCTGATTTTTTTTTTTTCACGGAGTCTTGCTTTGTTGCCCAGGCTAGAGCGCAGTGGCACAATCTCGGCTGACTGCAACCTCTGCCTTTCAGTTTCAAGCAATTCTCCTGCCTCATCCTACAAAGTAGCTGGGATTACGGGTGCCTGCCACCATGCTTCGTTAATTTTTGTATTTTTAGTAGAAATAGAATTTCACCATGTTGACCAGGCTTGTCTCGAAACTCCTAACCTCAAGTGATCGGCTCACCATGGCCTCCCAAAGTGCAGAGATTACCATCTCTGATTCTCATACTTCTCATTTATTTACAAATTTAGAAAAGGAAAACAAGCTTTCACTTGCTACTCTCATGAAAACAAGAACAACACACATTCAAGGTACATATTCCCCTGTAACTGCTTAAGTGGTTATCAAGACTATCCTTGAACCCATCCAGGATAGAAAACTCTACCTCCTGGGCTAAAACCTGTCTCCTAATTTCTTTTTGGAGTCATATAAAGCAAATCTACAACTTGTTTCTCACAATAACC
This sequence comes from Saimiri boliviensis, assembly GCF_048565385.1. Taxonomy (NCBI): domain Eukaryota; kingdom Metazoa; phylum Chordata; class Mammalia; order Primates; family Cebidae; genus Saimiri; species Saimiri boliviensis. The sequence continues at coordinate 60,161,924 of NC_133455.1, forward strand.
TTTCAAAAATTATTTGTCAAATTGATAATTATTATGCCATTTAGTTTATTCAACTAATATTTAATGCAGATTTATTCTGTACCACTGTAGCTAGCAACCATGAAGAATATGGAAACAAGATAGATACAATCCCTATTCCCAAGAAGTTAATATTCTAGAGTAAAACACAAAACTAAATAGACAAAATTATTGTATGCTGTTAGGTGCTATGAAGGAAGCAAACAAGAAAATTAGATAGCAAGGAGCAGAGATAGGAAAAGTAGATTAGATGGCAAAAGAGGGTATCGTGGAAAACCCTTCTGAGGAAGTGACATTAAATGGAGACCTCAGGGATCATAAAGAGGAAAATATTCCAAGTAAAAAAAAACAGTATGCATAAAGGACCTTAAGACAAGGCCAGGCACAGTGGCTCATGCCTGTAATCCCAGTACTTTGGGAGGGTGAGGTAGGAGGATCACCTGAGGTCGGGAGTTTGAGACCAGCCTGACAAATATGGAGAAACCCCGTTTCTACTAAAAATCTAAAATTAGCCAGGTAATCCCAGCTACCTGGGGGGCTGAAGCAGGAGAACTGCTTGAACCCAGGAGGCAGAGGTTGCGGTGAGTCAAGATCGTGCCATTGTTCTCCAGCCTGGACAATAAGAGCAAAACTGCGTCTCACAAAAAAAAGGACCTTAAGACAAGAAAGAGTTTGGGGGTTTTTAGGATCTGAAAGAAATCTATCTGCATGACTAGAATGTAAAAGATAATGGCATGAGATGAGTTTTAAGAGATAAGCAGAGCTAACAACAAGGGCAGGCCCTTGATGACAGTAAAAGTCTGGATTTTATTTAATGCTGCATTGAAACTTCTTCAAGATAAACTCCTACGTCCTTCAAATATTTTTCATGGAATAACTTTGATCTCCTTTCTCCCACTGGTTATCTCTTTAATACAGTATAGGTAGTCTAGAACATTTAAAATGCAGTGTCTACTATTTGCAGTTCAAGCCTACTTCTCCAAAATATAATCAGTAAAAAGTAGTCAGGGGCTACCACCTCCTTCATCCTAGATACTATGCTTTAATCAACAGTCTCAGACCAAATGATCTCATTTGTGAATTACTTCACAACACTGATACTGAGCTTACTATGGTGCTAAAATTCCCAAGTCTTTAATGCCTGCTACTCAATAACCAAAACTTTCTATTCCAATCATGACACTGCCTCTCCTGAAATCTACTCACCCTCTCTATTATAGCCTATTCACAGGTTCTCACTATGAGATCCAAGATCCACATACCACCACCCAGGTCTGACTTTCTTACACTTACTGGCACTGAATAGCTTGCCTATTGCCAGTCAGAGGTGATTAATATAGTCGGGGAGAATCTCTTGCCAGAAAACACAGAGTCAGAAACCTTCCAATTTTTGTATCACTTCTAACCTTGCGTAATCTAAATTTAGGCAACATGTTAAATTCTTCTATAAAGTGAGGACATTATAAATGAAGTGGCTCACACCTGTAATCCTAACACTTTGGGAGGCCAAGGCAGGCAGATCACCTGAGGTCAGGGGTTGAAGACCAGCATGGCCAACATGGTGAAACCCTGTCTCTACTAAAAGATACAAAAATTAGTCGAGCATGGTGGCACATGCCTGTAATCCCAGCTACTTGGGAGGCTGAGGTGGGAGAATTATCTGAACCCAGGAGGTGGAGGCTGCAGTGAGCCAAGACTGCACTGCACTCCAGCCTGCGTAACAGAGTGAGACTCTGTCTGAAAAAATAAAAACAAAAATAAAAAATAAATAAATGAGGTTAGCAATCATATCCTGTGATTTCCCCAAGCCCAAACCCTTAACTTCTCCCTTCTCACTGCCATATATCCAATCCATCACAAAATCGAATCCTAAGTACTCCAATACTTCCATCTTTCCTGTCACTATCCCAGTTCAGGCCACTTTAATCTCATCTGGATAACTGGAAGAACCTGCTAATATGACTTAAAAGATGTTTCAGGCTTTGTACTTTACTCAACATTTTGGCCTCGTCTTTAACTGTATTACCCTAACCTCCCCATACTTTGCAGATCTGTAATACTGAACTATACTTTGATCTGTGATTACATCATGTTTGTACTCTTCCCTTCATCTAAAACAACCTTCCCTCTAAATATCCCCTATCCTTTCCTAATAATGGTCACTCATTTTTCAGGTCTCTACTTATGCTTCTTCCTCCAGGAAGTCTTCTTTGATCCCCACTCCCAGTCTGAATTAAGTGTTTCTCCTTCCTTTCCAGGAGCTCCCAAAGCAGCTTTTACTTCTTCCATCTTAGTTCTTGAGTTTTAATTGCAATTTTACTTGATGACATCCTTCATAAGACTATAAATTATCAGAGATCCAGGAACATCCCCATTTTATTCATTACTAAATATCAAGCAACTAGCATACTGTTGGGATGTAACAGATAACCAAAAAATATTTGCTGAGAGTAAGAGCGAGGAAGCATGTGTGTGTACAGATGCATACAAGTAACTAAACGAGAAAAAAGATTTTGGAAAGTGGTAAGACCCTGTCTTCCAACTGAGAAATAATTTTATAAAGGACTTAGGACGTGTGTGACTTAAAGTTGCAACATTACAAGCAAAATTGTATATCCAATAAAAAATACATAATAAAGGGTAAATTAGGTAAATATATAGTCCATAAATTACGAATGCATCATCATCCTTTAAATGTATAAAAAATATTAAACTACTCTTTTCTTTGTAACAGTAATTAGGTGGTAAGTCTCAGACTCAAATTACTAAAATAACACAACATTATTCAGTCATTGTTCCAAAGAAATCAATATCCCAGAAAAAACAAAGCTGTTCAAGTAATCATATGCACATAGGTCCCTGATGCCCAAGGTCAAGTAAAAATAGTTTGCTTCAGGATTAATGCAATGATCCAGTTTCAAAAAACAGAAAATAATATGATACTTACTCACACAATACCACATATTTTTCAAGAGATTCAATCAGTAGTTTGCTATCTCCTTGATGAAAGTGTAGAGCAGGGAGAACAACGTCATCCTTTAGACAGAATACCAAATACGACCAGCCCATACCCTCTTTGTTTTGCTTGATTGATTTCAGGTCTGTCAAACTGAACAGGAATGACCATTTGCTTTTCTCATTTCTATGACTTGGAGCATCTTAAAAATAAGAAAAGTGGGGCAAAAAATATTTTTGTTCACCTTTTTAAAAGATACTGACAGTACTCTTCATGGCTGCCTAACATAAATTAGTTGAACCCAGAGAATCACTATAGCACTCATATAATGGCTTCTACTTGTATTAGATATGGCAACTTACATATTCTTTTAAAAATGATTTTTAAAATAACTATCCTACCACATATAAATTTTTAAAATATTTTTCCTATGTAAAATATAAGCTTTGCCCCCAAAAATGATCATGGTTTTACAAGCAGGCAGGCTGGATAAACATTGAAGCACTACCATCTTACTAACTGAATGATCTGGGGCAAATAATTGAATTTCTCTGTGCCTCAATTACTTCATTTTAAAATGGAGATAATTGTACTTACCACCCAATGTAATTATATTAATAAGAATTAGGAGATAATACTTTTCAACCACCTAGTATAAGCCAAATATATAGAAAATTCTCAGTAAACGTTCATCTTTCCCACTCCCTCCCGCCATAAGAATAGCATAATTCTCTAAAGTGAGGACATTATAGCATAATTCTATAAATGAAGTTTATATAGTTATTTAAAAAAAAAACACCAACTTTATTCCTTCATTTCCTTTTCTAATTATTTTTAGGACACTACACTAGTAGTGAAGTAAGCATTCTGATATAAAAAATAACACTGGAGTGAATATACAGACATTTTATTTGTAGAAAAACAAAGTAAAGCAGGGAATCGAGGAGGAAAGATAACTAAGTTGCAAATGCTTCAAAAATAACGAATACATTCAATCTTCTTGCTAAATTAACTTTCTACTAAATTAAGACCTCAGTTCAAACCAAATTATAGTTACATAAAATAGAGCATGTTCTGAGGTTGTAGCCTATTTATAGAAACTAAAATTCTGGCTGGGCATCGTGGCTCACGCCTGTAATCCTAGCACTTTGGGAGGCCGAGGCGGGTGGATCACGAGGTCAGGAGTTTGAGACCAGCCTGGACAATATGTTGAAACCCTGTCTCTACTAAAAATACAAAAATTAGCTGGGCACGGTAGCATGCGCCTGTAATCCCAGCTACTCAGGAGGCTGAAGCAAGAGAATCGCTTGAACCTCGGAGGTGGAGGTTGCAGTGAGCTGAGATCGTGCCATTGCACTCCAGCCTGGGTGACAGAGTGAGGCTCTGTCTCAAAAAAAAAGAAACTAAAATTCCAGGTTTGTGAACATTATTGTAATTGATAACAAACAACTTAAACAACATAATAAATTCACGTCTCTGAAACTTTGAAAAACCTTTCCTAAAATGCATTTCTTAGTAGTGTCATACTACCCCGCTGCTCAAGATCTTTATTAATTCTGTCCCATACTATGAATCCCACAAATATAAACTACTTGTAAGACAGCTGCTTATAAGGCTTGATCAGAAGACAGATTAATCAGTGTTGACCTTCATGTATGTATCACCTCCCTATCTCCAGTCATTGCCAATAAGATCCCCTGAACTCACAAAAAGAAATCTACAGCTTACAGAAACCTCTAACTGTAAGGAAAGCATGTGCCATCATAATTTCATGGACACTTAAGTATCATTTGAAGGAAGCAAAAGTAACTTATCTATATATAATTACCAGCAGCTTTCACACCAGTCTGGATAGTAATCTCATATGTAAGATATAGTAGATTAAATGCCATGTGGCCACTTGACTGCATCACATAATGTTTCACTGTTATTTATATTATAGAGCTCATTAACATCACTTCAAGCAAGTGAGAATGGTTCTAGAATTTCAACTTATTCATGAATCATTTAAGTGTAAATGTATTTAGACTACCTATAACAGATATATTCTGCTGGCTTATCTGCAAATACCGAAAATATATCACAGAAAAATAGCAATGAAAAACTACATGTTAAGAAAAGAAACAAAATAACTGCATATAGATAATTTTTAAATTCAGTTCTTCAATTGCACAGTGTATTTTATCTAAATTAATGCAAGAAAATCACATGAAGAATATTAACTACATGTATTCTATATGAATTATCTGGAGTTTGTGCATATTCAAGAGTAAAGGTTTTATATAATTTTTCCCTCAATAACAGAAGAGTCATATATTACATACAAAAATAAAATGCCTCACACATTTCCATATTTAAAGATCTGACAAAGAAATATTTAAATTTAAAGCCCTGACAAAGAAATATTCTAGTCCCTCCACTAGAATAAAAGCTTCATGAGAACAGGACTTTTATCGTGTTCACAGCTATATCCTCAGTGCTAGAAGAGTGGCTAGCATACAGTAGGTACTCAAAGATGAAAGATCTGTTGAATAAGTGAATTAACAACCTAGTACTACGTCAACATAAAAGTAATGTGCAAATTGGTCTGCTGCAATAGCTAGCAATAAATAGAAATGGTTACAAAGGAAAACAGAAATCAAGAGTTAACTCAAAATATCTTTCTACTCAAAGCAAAGGTAAAAAAAATTAATTAGTTCTAATGAATTTACTATGTTACCAAAAACATGTAAAAAGTTATCTCCAACACACTGACATGTGAATACTAAATACAACAGCAGAACAGAACAAGCAGCTTTAGTCTTCTTGTAAGAGTAGAACAGTTCAGTAAGTAGCTATATGTCTTGAATTAACATCAAGGACACATTTTATTTGGATAGATCTCTAGAACATAAGCCAGACTGATGTTCTTGGAAGAAATATTTCCAAAACATTTACTCTGTCTGGCATATAACAACAAAGGATTTAGCAGTAGAAGCACTTATGAAATATAAAGCTAAATGCTCTTAAGAAATACAAATTTGGCCGGGCACGGTGGCTCAAGTCTGTAATCCCAGCACTTTGGGAGGCCGAGGCGGGTGGATCACGAGGTCAAGAGATCGAGACCATCCTGGTCAATATGGTGAAACCCCGTCTCTACTAAAAATACAAAAAAGTAGCTGGGCGTGGTGGCACATGCCTGTAATCCGAGCTACTCAGGAGGCTGAGGCAGGAGAATAGCCTGAACCCAGGAGGCGGAGGTTGCGGTGAGCCGAGATCGTGCCATTGCACTCCAGCCTGGGGAACAAGAGCGAAACTCCGTCTCAAAAAAAAAAAAAAAAAAAAAAAGAAATACAAATTTAAGGCTGGGCACGGTGGCTCAAGCCTGTAATCCCAGCACTTTGGGAGGTCGAGGCGGGTGGATCACGAGGTCAAGAGATCAAGACCATCCTGGTCAACATGGTGAAACCCCGCCTCTACTAATACCAAAAATTAGCTGGGCATGGTGGCGCATGCCTGTAATCCCAGCTACTCAGGAGGCTGAGGCAGGAGAATTGCCTGAACCCAGGAGGCGGAGGTTGTGGTGAGCCGAGATCGTGCCATTGCGCTCCAACCTGGGTAACAAGAGCGAAACTCTGCCTCAAAAAAAAAAAAAAGAAATACAAATTTAAATAAGTCTGATAGTCAATTTTTTAAAGGTCTGTGCCCAATTTCCTCTGTGCTTCACATTAAAAAAAAAAAAAAAAAAAATACAACGTTAAAAATGAGAAGGGTAAAAGATAAGTACAAAGTCGTCTTCTTTGGGGGTTAAAAAAAAAAACCTTTTAGAAAATAAAAAAAGTTGCGTAATGACATACATTTAAAACCTCTGGAATATCTAATAAACCCTCAAGCTTAGAAATGAATCCCTGAGCTTAGAAAATGCCTCCTTAACTTTTAATAACTACAAAATAAAGTATATTCACTTTGTAAGTCCACTCTGTGGTCAAGCCATAAGCAGGATTTACATCTGTCATTTTTTGCTAAGCTGCACAGCTATAGAGAAGTTCTCAACTCTGACCCCACATTAAAGTCATCTGAAGACCTTTTAAAAAGGACAGATGCCCAAGCTCTAGCTCCAGATTCTGATTTTTGGTATATATTTTTTTTAATCTAACCTACCCAGGTGATTTCAATGTGCAACCAAGGCTGAGAACCACTAATATAAAGTGATCTTCACTGTGAGATTATGTTTTTCTCATCTATAGTAACCTTTCTTTCATGAAATTCGGGGCTACAAACATGTATAGCAATATTACTATACTGAATACCATAGGCAACACAATGCTAAATATTTGTGTATCTGAACATATCTAAACATAGAAAAGGTGATACACTGCGCTTTGATCATACAAAGGCTATGATGTCATTAAGTGCCACGGAATTTTCAGCTTCATTATAATCTTATGGGACCATTGACATATATGCGATCAGTCAGTGAAACGTTGTTCTGTGGCACATGACTATATATGTAGAAAGGAAAACAGTCACTGAACCCATATTAAGGGAAAACTGCAATGAACCATGAAGAGTGCAACAAAATGCTGAAATTGGAATAGTATGGTTTAGTAGTATGCTCCATCTCCCCCTGTTATTTTAGGACAAAATAACATGATTATTAAAATTCTACTAGATTAAGAAAAATGTGCATAAAGAAGAGCTAAAGGAATTTTTTAAGTGGTTCTATTTTCTGCCATTAATAACTATAAAATAGAGCAAGTATTTTTAAAATCCTTTTTGAAGCTACAACCAATAAAAGATAAAAAATAACTAAAATATGAGATTTATACAAATTAAGCAAAGAAATTAATCATCCTTCTGACTGTGGAGCATTCAAGAATCTTCTTTGCACTTTTGTTTATTAGTCTATTATGTTGTAGCAAATCAGTTTAAGATTTCAAAAGATTTAATTCATACCTCCATTGGTATGTGGTTTCCTTTTAAATGAAACTGTGTTAACCATGTCCCATTCTGCTTCATAACTGTTCAGATGTTCTGATCCTCGATGACCTCTTTCTTTTGGGGCCTGAGTCCATTCTACAACTGAACTGGAGTCCTAAAATAATTATAACATATAAAATATTTAAAGTCTAAAACAAATTTAATTTCAATCCATAACATCATCTCAGCTTCAATGTTTGTACGCTGCAGACGACATCACTCATGGGAAAATTGAACACTCTTCCTGTCCTTTTCTCTCTTTGATCATATGTATAAAAAAACAAAATAAAAAGCAAGAGAAGCTTGACTAGACTTCCCTGCAGTCAGAGTTGCCAATGAAATATATGCAGAAGTCAACTCTGAAAATATGTTTGCTTTCTTACTTTTTCCTGCTTTGAATGTAACCATGCTGCCTAAAAATAGTCATCTTCAGACTATAGGGAAAAAGAATGAGAACCACTGCCAAAAGCTCCCAACCTCCAGACTTTAGTTATTTAAGTAAAAGAGCCCAATGGTGGCTATTTAAGCCACTACTGGTTGTATATTTTCTTACAGGCAATAAAAATTAGCTCAAAGCAACATATCTATCTGTATAGTTCTATAGAACTTCCCATTTTTAAAGAGAAAAAAACCAAAAGTCTAAAATGCAACATAGTTTGAGTAAATCAAAAATTGAACTTTTGTACAACAAAAGATACCATATACAAGCTAAAGACAGCCAACTAAAAGAACATTTTTCTAAAATATATGACAAAAGAAAAACATCCAAATTACAAAACAACTCCTATCAATTTATGTAGAAATAGACAAATATCAAAACAGAAAAACACGCGAATAGTATGAATAGGCAAGTCAAACAAGAAATATAAAGTAACAAACACAGAAAGATGTCCAACTCCACTAACCATAAAAAGCAAGTTGGCATACAATTTCTATTTTTTTCCCCAATTAAAAAAGATAATACTGAATATGGAAGACAACATGAGGAAATGGACTATCTCACACTGCTGATGACAGTGCTCATTACTACCGACCCCAGGAGGACAATTTAAAATATTTATTAAAATTCAAAACATGTATGTATTTAACCACCACAACTGCGTTTTTATCATCTACCCTATGGAAACACTTACACATGTACACAAAGAAGTATATACAAAGATTTTCACAGCAGCACTGTCTATAATAGAAACTGGAAATAACCTAATATCTAGCAATGAGAGAATAAGTAAAAAAAAGAAGTAGCTAATGAAATACTAGGCAGCAGTTTAAACACTGATATATGCTAAACTTTATATATATTCAATAAACAAATACAACAAAAAAGTCGCAAAACAATGTGTGTAGTACAACAATTAAATGCATCATACACAACTAGAAACACAGAAGAAAACTAGGTCTCTCTACACATACACAAAAATAAAATACGTACAGGTAAAAGTCTGGAAAAATATACACTAAACAGAGACAGGTAAGGGAGGCTGACTGCAGTGGCTCACACCTGTAATCTCAAAACTTTGGGAGGCCAAAGCAGGCGGACCACCTGAGGTCAGGAGTTTGAGACCAGCCTGGCCAACATGGTAAAACTCCATCTCTACAAAAAATACAAAAAAATTAGCCAGGCGTGGTGCTACACACCTGTAATCCCAGCTACTTGAGAGGCTGAGGCAGGAGAATTGCTTGAACCCAGGAGGCAGAGGTTGCAATGAGCCAAGATTGTGCCATTGCATTCCAGCCCGCTGACAAAAGGGAAACTCCATCTCAAAAAAAAAAAAAAAAAAAAAAGGAGGGAAGGAGAGAGAGAGAGAGAGAGAGACAGATAAGGGAAAAGGCTCTAGTCAAACAGGACTTCAACTTTCTATTATTTGAATATTCGCAACAGGGCTGTATTCATGTGTCTCTAGTATAATTCTTTTTTAAAAGGGAAAAAAGAAAATTAGTAAGAATGAAAAGAAATTATAAAGGCACAAGAAAAATATATAAGAAATGGAAACACACTAAAAAACAGTAGGGAAACTGAACAAATGAAATTATAAAATAGATTGGTTTTCTTCCAGTTCCTTCCTCAAATGTCGTTTCTCAGGGAGCCCTCCTTGTTTGATCAGTTTTTTAAAAAGTCAACCCTCAGGCCAGGCACAGTGGCTCATGCTATATTATAGGCACTTTGGGAGGCCAAGACAGGTAGATCACATGAGGTCAGAAGTTCGAGACAAGCCTGGACAACATGGCAAAACCCCATCTCTACTAAAAATACAAAAATTAGCCAGGAGTGGTGGTGGGTGCCTATAATCCCAGCTACTCAGGAGGCTGAGGCAAGAGAATCACTTGAACCCAGGAAGAGGAGAATGCGGTGAGCCAAGATTGCATCACTGCACTCCAGCCTAGGCCACAGAGAAAGACTCCTTCTCAAAAACAAAACAAAACAAATTTTAAAAAAAGCTCTCACCACCATCTACCATCCCTATTAACCCCACCATTAAATTGGTAGGATATGCCAATAATAAGGATAAAGGTCAACCTGAAGACAGGACAACTAAGTCCAAAAGGCTGGAGTTTTAGAAAACATCATTTATCTCTAAAGTAGGAGAAATCAAGCATGATGAGCAAAGGAATCATATATTAAAATCAGGAGAATGAATTGAAAGTCAGCCTATATAAAGAAGTTGGCAAGACTCCCAGCCCTTTTTCTCTACTCATTTTCAAGAATACTGCCATCCAAGCTTATACCTTCCAGGCAGGAATCTGCAGATTCTTCTCCATCTACCAGTCCAAAAAGATTTGGATTTTGACACTAGGGATTCCCCAAGGAAAAAGCCTAGTCATACATGCAAAAAGTCTCACTATTACCAGGCCTATCCATACCTACAAAGAATATAATCACTTTAGTGCATCTGCTCTTAAATTTGTTAAATATGAGCACTGCACTAATCAACAAACATCAAAGGCAAGTTATCTATAGAAAACACAGTCCAAATGAAATGAGGTGGCAGGCGGGGCAAAAGGTCACTCAGAGGGAAATGGACTATATAGGAAGATGAAAAACATCTAAAAAGCTATCCTTAAACTCCTCAGAAATCAGAGAAGATATTACAACCACAAAGAACAGAATGCTATTCTTTAAAAGGGGACAAGAGGACACTGAGAACAAGATGTCTTAGTAATGAAATGATAGCAAAAATAAGAAAAGCAATAGAAGATTGATAGAATTTCCTAGAAAACAGTAAAGACAAAAAAAAAAAAGGGAATAAGAAAATAGAAAAGAAAAGATTTTAAAATTATGGGACCAGTCCACAAAGTATGGAGTTCCAAACAAAAAGAAAACAAAAAATGGAAAAGAAGAAATTATCACTAACATAAATCAAAACTATTTCCCAGAATTTAAAAAAGACAGGAGTTTCCATATTAAAAGAGCTCATCAAGTACCCAGCACAATGTATTAAAAAAACAAATCCACAGAGGCACATAACCAGAACATAACACTAGAAACAAAAAGAAAATCATTAAAAACATTTAAAGAGGTTAAAATGATGATGATGATGATGATGATGATAATACAGGGCATCAGGAATTAGAATTCATTAGACTTAATGTCAATAAAGGAAACCAGAAAACCTGGGGCAAAAGTTCAAAAAAATAAAAAATAAAACCAGGTGCAGTGGCTCACATCTGCAATTCCAGCACTTTGGGAGGCTGAGGTGGGCAGATCGCTTGAGGTCAAGGGTTCAAGACCAGCCTGGCCAACACAGTGAAACTTTCCCTCTACTAAAAATACAAATATTAGTCAGGTGTGGTGGTGCACACCTGTAGTACCAGCTACTCAGGAGGCTGAGGCAGGAAAATCTCCTGAATCCAGGAAGCGAATGTTGTAGTGAGCCGAGATCCCACTACTACACTCCAGCCTGGGAGACAGAGAATGACTCCGTCTCAAAAAACCAAAATAAAAAAACCTCAAAAAAAATAAATCCATGGGAAAAATTTACTTTCAAACTGTAAATCTTTGCCTGCCAGGCTATCAATTCAGAATAAGGCCAAAAAGTCTTAAAGAAAAAAAAAGAAGAAGAGGAGAAATGCTTTTGTTCCCACGTACTCTCTCTCTCTCAGGAAACACTGGAGCTGCAGCAAAACAAGGAATAAACCAAAATAGAGGTTGGTACGGGATACAGAAAACAGAGCAATTAAAATAAGGGAAAGATGCAAAAAAGAACACCCAGGAAAAATGCTACACAACAAACCAAGAGAGCAATCAGTCCAGGATAAGCTTGTGAGAAGGCTCTGGGATAAGAGTATCTACGAAAATGAAATTAGAAGACAATCTATGTATTTAAATATTCTGGGAAGAAATATAGACAACTGAGCAAGAGTTTCAAGGTGATTCGAAGATAAAACAGAGCTAAATCCCTACGTTCCACAGTGCAGAGTCAACACATAATATGTAAATTAGAAAAAAAAATAGTGTTAGAAGAATGTTATTTAGACATAGGGCTGTAACTAATCAAAAAAACATTACAAGGTTTGATTGTGATTGCCATGGGAGATGTAAAATTCGGTGGAAAAGTAAAAGTACCTCTGTTTTCCATAATAAACCTTCTAAAACATAAAATTTATATAGGAAAATGTACAATTTAAATTAGAATAAATTTTATAAATAAAATATTGTGTAAAAAAAGTATGAGCAAATATTGATCAGATACATACAAAAAGCACAAAAAATAATAGAATTGGAATTATAAACATTTAATTAAAAAATCCGTTCCCATTATAAAATAAGATTCCTTATCTCACATTACATACAAAAATTAACTCAAAATTAATCATACATGAGAAATTATTTAATGGGTACAATGTACATTACTCAGGTGATGGAGAAGATGGGAAAGTGAGAAAAGGAAGGGAAAGGGAGGAAGAAAATAAAACAAATCAGCAATCTAAATATAAGAGCTGAAACTATAAAATTCAGAAGAACAGCAATACATCTTCATAACCTTGAGTTAAGCACTGGTTTTCTGGATATGACACACCAAAAGCACAGGCAACAAAATAAAAAAAATAGACAAACTGAACTTCATGAAAATTAAAACTGTTTGGGCTTCAAAGCATACCAACATGAAAGTGAAAAGACAGTCCACAGTATGGGAAAAAATGTCTGCAAAGTACACATCTGATGCGAAATTTATATCCAGAATATATAAAGAATTCTTAGAACTCCACAATAAAAAGACAAGTAACTAGCCTATAATCCCAGCACTTTGGGAGGCCAAGGCAGGTAGACTGCTTGAGCTCAGGAGTTTGAGATCAGCCTGGCCAACATGCTAAAACCCTGTCTCTACAAAAAATACAAAAGTTAGCCGGGCATGGTGGCATGGTAGGCTGAGGTAAGAAGATCACTTGGGACAGGAGGCAGAGGTCACAATGAGCCAAGACCACACCACTACACTCCAGCATGGGCAACAGAGCAAGATCCTGTCTCAAAAATAAAAATAAAAAAAATAACTAAATGGGCAAGGCTGGGCACAATGGCTCATGCCTGTAATCCCTGCACTTCAGGAGGCTGAGGCAGGTAGATCACCTGACCTCAGGAGTTTGGGACTAGCCTGGCCAATATGGTGAATCCCTGTTTCTACTAAAAATGCCAAATTAGCTGGGCATGGTGGCAGGCACCTGTAATCCCAGTTACTTGGGAGGATGAGGCATGAGAACTGCTTGAACCTGGGAGGTAGAGGTCTCAGTGAGCTGAGATCAGGCCATGCCACTGCACTTCAGCATGGGGGTAGAGCAAGACTCCATCTCAATCAATCAATCAATATGAGCAAAAGATTTAGAACAGGTATTTCTCCAAAGAAGATAGCTGGCCCTCCATATCCCTGGGTTCTGTATTGGCAGATTCAACCAACCTGGAATCTAAAATATTCAGGAAAAAAAATTCTACAAAGGTTCAAAAGGTAAAACTTGAATTTGCTGTGCACCAAGTACTATGCTACATCAAATGGAACCAATAACCCACAGATACCAAAGGACAGCTGTATACATACATGACCAAAAATCCTATTAAAAGATGTTCAACATCATTAGTCATTAAGAAAATATAAATTAAAACCACAATGACATAAACTTCAGTTATGGTTTGAATTGTGCTGCCCCCTTCCAAAAAGATAAAGTTATAATTCCTATTACCTCAGAATGTGACCTGTTTTATTAGATTGCTGCAAAAGTAATTGCGGTCTTTTCCATAAAAGCAATTTCAAAGACCTCAATTACTTTTGCACCAACCTAAGGGAAACAGGGTCTTAATAGAGGTAATCAAGTTAAAATGAGATTATCAGGATGGGCCCTAATCCAATACGACTAGTGCACTTATAAAAAGGGGATTAACAAGATAGACACGAACAGATGGAAGACGATGTGAAAACACACAGAGGACACCATCTACAAACCTCAGAAACTAATTTCTGAGGCTACTAGAAATTAGTAGACAGGCGAGAAACAGATTCTCCCTAACAGCCCTCAGAAGAAACCTATCCTGCTAACACCTTGCTTGCTGACTTCTAGCCTCCAGAACTCGGAGACAATAAATTAAGATTGTTCTAAGTCACCCAGTTTGTGGTGATTTGTTTACAGTAGTACTAGGAAACAAAGAAAACGTCATATCCACTAGATTTACTAAAATTAAAAAGATAACAAAAAGCGTTGATGAGGATATGGAGAAATTAGAATCCTCATATATTGCTGGTAGATTAGAAAATGATGCGGCTGCTCTAAAAAAAGTTTGGCAGTTTCCCCAATGTTAAACACAGAGTTATGGAACCCAGTAACTCTACTCCTAGGCATATACTCAAGAGAAGTAAAAACATGTTCACACAAAAACCTGCACATGAACAGTCAAAGCAGCATTATATATATTAGCCCCAAAGTGAAAACAACCCCAAATGTCCATCAATTGACGAATAAAGTTGTGATATATCAATACAGTATTATTCATCAAAAACAAAAGTATCATACATGCTATCTAACATGGATGAACCTTGAAAACCTTATGCAAAATCAAAGAAGCCAGTCACAAAAAAACTACACTATTACATGACTCCATTTGTAAGAAATGTCTAGAATAGGCAAATCCTTAGAGACAAAGTAGATTAGCGATTGCCAGTGACTGAAAGTAGG
Organism: Saimiri boliviensis; assembly: GCF_048565385.1. Taxonomy (NCBI): domain Eukaryota; kingdom Metazoa; phylum Chordata; class Mammalia; order Primates; family Cebidae; genus Saimiri; species Saimiri boliviensis. Next base: position 60,177,015 of record NC_133455.1, read on the forward strand.
TAAAATGAGGGCTAACTGCTGATAGAGTTCTGAAGGATGATGAAAATGTTCTAAAATTAGATACTGGTGGATGGCTGCACAACTCCAAAAGTATACTAAAAACCACTGAATTGTATGTTTTAAAAGGATGAATTTTATGGTACATGAATTATATATCAATAATACTGTTATTTTTTTAAGTGGCATTCCCTTAGTCACACATTTTTTTTTCTTAAATACCTTTCTAGCATAGAGAATACTAGAGGAATCTAATGCATCATCCAATGGTCTCCAGTCCACTATTACTTCAGCATCCTAAGGAAAGAAATTATGAACTATATTTAATAGTAAGCAATATGTTACTGTTTTATTTTATTTCCTAAATCCAAAATAAAACTTCAGCCTCTTAAATGTTAACATTTTAAATATGCTAATATCATACACAAACCCAAAATGTTACATAGATTTTTCAAATTCTGCCTACTTATTATAAAAAAATTTATATTACTGCAACTTCTATGTACATTTTAGAATATTCCATGTCATTTTACCCCCTTATCTAAAGTACAGATGGTCCCTGACTCATGATAGTTACTGAGGATTTTTTTGTAATGGGGTGGTGTAAAAGCAATGCACATGCAGTAGAAATCATACTTCAAGTAACCACAGACACACTGTTTTTTACTTTCAGCACATTATTCAATATATTACATGAGATAATTAACACTTAATTATAAAACAGGCTTTATGTTAGATTATTTTGCCCAACTGGAGGCTAACGTAAGTGTTCCGAGTACGTTTAAGGAAATTAAGCTATGATGTCCAGTAAGTTAGTATATTAAAAGCATTTTTGACTTAAACAATATTTTCAATTTATGATGAGCTTATCAAGACAAAACCCCGTAAGTCAAGAAGCATGTGTTTTACTATTACATTTTCCATGTTACATTTACAACTACTGTTCAATTACATAATTTTATCTTACATGTGAAATTCAAAATTTCTGATAATTCTCCAAAGATGAATCACTACCATAAACTATTATTAAATAAAATCATTTACTAGAAACTTACCTTTTCTAAAACACGTAATATTCCTGAAATCAAGCTGTCTTGGTCATTGGTCTTTCCACAAGATGAGTGAATATATACTCCTTCCTGTTCATATATAATCTAAAACAGCAAAAATAAAGTTAATCACATCATTTCTACTGAGTACTACTTTAACATTTGTTAAAAATATTAAGATATATTTTCTTATCAGTTGGTCAAGTGTCTGATTATTCCATATATAAACGTGTGTTTTTAAAAAATATCTCTCAAACTTAAAAGTACTTCCAGCACACATACACGTGAATGAATTCTGCTTTGTTAATGCGTGAAAGTTTGTTTATCAGATTCGAGATCATCACAATCTTGATTTCCTACTTAAACAAAGAAGTCAGACTAATTGTAATAAGTCTCAATATATAAATTCCACTTAAAATTTACACTTTTCACTAGATGCAGTGGCATGTGTCAGTCGTCCCGGCTACTTGGGAGTATGGGCTTGAGCCTGAGTTCAAGGCTATAGTGTGCTACGACTGTACCTGTGAATAGCCACTGCACTCTAGCCTGGACAATATTGCAGGAACTCATCTCTCTTAAAAACAAACAAACAAACAAACAAACAAATATATATATACATATTAAGCATTAAGGAAAATACTGAGCTCAAATTGAAAATGCACTTGAAAATATCTAAGAATATGAACCGATGAAACACAATGAGGAAATCCTTTCTAACTATTCTTATAGTAGCACATTTTTAGTGTAAGATCATTTTGGTGTTTTTTGAAACACCATGGCATAGAAATTTAGGAAATAATACAGGAATTTTAAAGAGTAGTGGTGAGAACAAAAATAAGTAGAGTAGTGATAGGGATGCCTAGGAATGACTAAACTAATTCAATTTCACATTAACTGAGTGCTTCTATATGTAAAAAATGCAATGGCCAAAAGCACATGAAGATGATAAAGATATAATCCTTGAATAAATTCCTATGGGAACATAGGGGAGACTTAAGTTAACTCCTAGGTAAGTTTAAATATTTAAAATTAAGTCTTATTTTCCATATAATGTTATAAATTAAGATTCCATCCTTGAGACCTATTTCAAACCATTAAAAAAATATACTTATGAAAATAAGTAACATAAAAACAAAACAGCCACTTCTAGACCTAAGTAGTTTTGACATATTTAACTCTGGAATACATCATATTATCCTATTTCTGTAGACCTTTTATTAATATTAGTCTTCAGAATATCATGGGCCAGCAATGCAAGATAAGCACATCAAAGTCTATGACTCCTTCACTCATAAATATAAATGGACATGTATCTTCCTGCTTTTAGCCAAAATTTATGGAACACTTACACAATAGAAACTCCGTACGTTGTTAACTTAATCCCTACAACCACCCTAAACCATAGATTATACAACTATATTCTACCACTTCACTGGGATGAGGAGCCCATTTGTGTGAATAAGAAAACTGAAAAAGGTTAAATAACTGCCCAAGGTAAATGAGGCAAATGATAATAGATGGTGATGAAACTAAAACCCAGTGAGTCTGAAGACAGAAAACTGTGCTCTTAGCCACTACAATATAAAGCAGGCATCCCCAAACTACGGCCCGAGGGCTGCATGCAGCCCCCTGAGGCCATTTATCCGGCCCCCCACCGCACTTCAGGAAGGGGCACCTCTTTCATTGGTGGTCAGTGAGAGGAGCACAGCATGTGGCGGACCTCCAACGGTCTGAGGGACAGTGAACTGGCCCCCTGTGTAAAAAGTTTGGGGACGCCTGATATAAAGGTTCCACATTACTTTTACTGCCTCTCTCTTGTGTTTGTTATGTTAATCAACTGTGATTTGACTTGTCAGGAAAGAGTCTTTTAAGTAATCAAGATCACCAGGGAAGTTCTGATTTGAAAACCTTGAGAAAGACAGCCTTACCGAAAAACCTAGGTAAGCACCAGACCAGCATGTAAACAGAAGCTTACATGGTGACAGGATGAGCTGAGAAAGGGTGGGAGACAATTCTATATTGTTTGTACAGAGGTGAAAATTTTTTAAGTCTATAGATATATGCACAAAAATAAGCATAATAATATTTACAGCAGTATTATGTATAATATTAGAGGACAGAGAAGGAGGAGAAGGAGGAGGAGAAGGAGGAGGGGAGAAGGAAAGGGAAGTTATGCAGCTAAACATTCACAAATAGGAAAATTACCAAATATATCCTGGTATATCCATTCTACGGGGGATACTATTCAAGAGTTAAAGGATGAGGCAGGTTAAATGGATGAGCAAACAGACAATGTACACAGAAAAATCATCATGTATACATAGCATGCTGACATTTACACTTTTAAAAAGTTTGTATCTGCGTGAAATATAAAGAACAAATTCTGGGAGGATACTTTAAGCTGTTAATAAAGATCACTTTGGGAAAAAAGGATGATGAAAGGCTGAAAGAGAACTGTTAACTTTCTACTGTTAATGTCTCTGACTTATTTGAATATTTCAAAGTGAAAATACAGTCATATATTAAAAATAATTTTAAAGAGTAACATGAAAAAAAGGAAAGCCTAGAAGTATAAACTAAACTTTCTAGACTTCAGTTTATCAATTTATAAAACAGGAGGGTGAACCAGGTAATCATATCTAGGAAGATTAAAAAAACATGAAAAGGTTGTGGAAAAGAAATCCCTTAAAATCTCAACCTTTTTCAATATAATTTTATTAACTTTAGTCTGCATGTTATGCATTAGATCTCTAGACTTGTTCATTTATGTATCTATTTTCTATCCTTTGACCTACAACTCTCCATTTCCTAGCAATCCTGTGGTAACCACTGTTTAATACTCTGTGTATCTGAGTTGTTTTTGTTTTTTGAAAGAGTTTTGCTCTGTCACCCAGGCTGGAGTGCAGTGGCAATCTCAGCTCACTGCAACCTCTGCCTCCCAGGTTCAAGTGATTCTTCTGCCTCAGCTTGCCAAGTAGCTGGGATTACAAGCATGCAAGCCACCATGCCCGACTAATTTTTGTATTTTTAGTAGGGATGGGATTTCACCATGTTGACCAGGCTGGTCTCGAACTCCTGACCTCAGATTATACAACTGCCTTAGTCTCCCAAAGTGCTGGGATTACAGGTGTGAGCCACTCCACCTAGCCCTGAGTTGTTTGTGTTTTTTTTTAATTATACATACTCCACATATAAGTGAAAACACACAATTATTTTTCTTTCTGTATCTGCTTACTTCACTTAGCATAATGCCCTCCAGTTAAATAAGCAGATTTTAGCTGCTCTTGTTACAAAAAAGTAACTATGTGAGATGACAAATACATTAATCTACTTCATTACAGTAACCATTTTACTATCTATATGTATCCCATTATACGTTGTAAACCTCAAATGTACATAATAAAATTTATTTTAAAAAAGATACTGAGGAAAAATATTCTCAAGCTTTTTGACAAATGGATCAGAGACATACCCAGAAATAACACTTCACATTTTCACATAAAACTCAGTTAGCAGAAGAGTGGGGAACTTCCTAATTCTCATAATGGAAAAAGAGACACTCATTTGGCAAGAAAAGCTTGTTATCATTAACAATAGCAATCTAAGGTTCTATGATACCATTAACATTAAAGAGATTCTGGAACCTTAATGAAGTGAACCCTATAGAATCAAATGAAACATTTTACCTTATTTAGGCACATTAAGCAACTCCTCTTATGTTTGTTGGTTAAGTGTTGCCTACTTTTTTTCACTTAAGAAAAACTTGAAAGAGTTTCTTAAGTAGTTTAGCTGGGAAAATAATAAAAATTAAAGTGACAGACACCTTACAAAAAAGTCGCTGCACTCATTCTGTATTGTGTTCCTTAACTCTTCAGCATTTTTTGAGGAACAAATTACACATCCCAAAACTCCTAATTCCAAACCACATTTATACTGTTTTCAGAAAGCAGTAGTGTTTAGGTTTCAAATTTTCAAGGGTGTGACATTAACTGATACAAACTAACAGTTGTGCCAGAAATGACAGATTAATAAAATTAATTAATGTATTAACTTGTGATAGCTACTAAACTTTAAAAATCTTATATTTTATAAGACTTAAGGGCACAGGAAAAAAAAATAGTTGCATTGGTACCTAATTTACTTCAAATATAAAATCACTTAGTGATAACCATTTTAACTTAAATATAGGTTGAGCATCCCTAATCCAAAAATCTTGAATCTGAAATGCTCCAAAATTTGCGCACCAACTTCAAGCTCAAAGGAAATGGACCTTGGAACACTTACATTTTATCAGCCGGGTATGGTGGCTCACACCTATAATCCCAGCACTTTGGAAGGCCAAAATGGGAGGACTGCTTGAGCCCAGGAGTTAAGACCAGCCTGGGCAACAAAGTAAGACCCTGTCTCTAAAAAATAAATAAATAAAAATTTTTTTTAAAAAATGAAAACTCTGTGGACTTCAGTTATTTAGACTGGGGATGCTCAACCAGTATACTGCAAATATTCCAAAATCAAAAAAAAAATCCAAAATTCATAACACTTTTGGGTCCCCAGTATTTTGAATAAGGGATAATCAACCTGTAGCACTTTGATTCCAAAGTACTCTGATCTCATTTAAATTGTCAGGGTCACCCTGAATGAGTCAAAACTGATATGTTATCTACATCTCTATTTTATGAAAGAATAAATTGAGGCAAGAGCCATCAGAAATTCTTTAATCCAATCTTTCATTTGATAAATATGTGGTCTTGAGTAAAGTCACCGATTACAGATTTCCTGACACCTTCATCCATTAAATTAAAATTGTTATTGCCTAAAGAAACTACCAGAAAATTTCCACAAGGCTTCCCTAGAGGAAAACAGTTCCTGAAATGGCTTAAATGCAGAAAACAGTGCTGCTTCAGAACTAAAAACCAATTTTTAAATGTCTACATTTATAAACCAATGCAAAACCTTTAAACAAAAACCCTTACTCTCATCTGAACTCCTAAGTATTCTACATAAGCAGCTTAGCCCTTTTCACATTATCTTGGTTTAAATCAATCTTTGAATATTATAGTCCTTCAATCTATTTTTAAGGGTGTGATCTTATTTTTTATTCATAGGGCTTATCTGTTCATCAACCCAATCTCTAAACACGTATGTTTAGTAAAATACAAAAATCACAACTCTCAAATACCAACTATTTAAAATAGCTCAAAATACAAAAACAGAAGTCTGGAGACTGATGTCAGCAAATTGGTCGTCTAGAACGCCTTAGTGTTCATTTCTCCCCATCCACCAATAAGCAGCCAAAACAATGAACAACTACATTTTAACAAAAATAACTGAGGGGACAGGCCGGGCACAGTAGCTCATGCCTGTAATCCCAGCACTTTCAGAGATGGAGGCAGGAGTAGTGGTTGAGCCCAGGAGTTCAAAACTAGCCTGGGCAACATAGCTAGACTCTGTTGCTAAAAATAAAAATAAATTATAACTGAGGGAGAGCACTAGAAGGCATCAGAGGAACAACAGAAACCCTTGTGAGCACAAAGAAACTCAGGATGGCCACACAGAGAAAAAAGGAAATATTGGAATCCCATCACTCCATCCCAGCCAGAGCTGAGATCGTCTGGGAACCAGGAGGAACTTCTCTCTAAAGCAAGGACATAAACAAGAGAATACCAGCAGCCTCCACCAACACCTGGGATACCTACAGACCCCACCAGTTGGGTCCCTGCAGTCCTCACAGGCACTAAGCCCAGCTGAGAGAGCTGCCCAGAGTCCAAATAGCTGTGCACCCTCAAGAGAGGAGAAGATACTGTGTCCCGCTCTTGTGGCCCAAAAGACTACTGCACTATGTCATCTTGGAACTGGAACTGTGGCAGAATGTGTCGTGCTCTAGGGGCAAGTAGCCACAGATTCCCTTCATCACTGAAACTGAGCCACCACCCAACCGCCCCAGCCCACTGGCCCATCCCCAAGGTAGCTGTGAACAGCTGTTATACCCTTCCCTGTGGGACCAAGTGGAAACAGAGTCAGTCCACCTACCCTTGCTCTCACCCCGTCAGGCCAGAGCTAAAAGTGGCATCTTGCCTCCTGGGAAAACAGGACCTTGGCCACCCACAGCAATCACACACCCCAGTACCCAAGCTGAAGTGGCACCCTTCATCCCAGGAAAATGTGTCTGAGCTGAGCAGGACAGTCACACCCCACCAGACCAAAGCTGAACGGGCATATCACTAACCGGAAAACTGGTGCCCTGCCTGAACTGAGCAGCTACACATCCCCAGGCTGACACACTACCCCACATCTAAGAGAAACACAGTTATGGCTGAGCTAGACAGCCCATCCTAAGGCCAAATAACTTTAGTATCTTGCTTCTCTGGAGCTGGATTAGCTCTCCAGAGTCTAAGCTGCTGAGATACTCCTCTCCCTGGGGAATAAAGTCATCATTGTGCTATTTATTCCCTACCAGCTCTCCTGGGGCCCAAACCACAGCAGTGTTCTGCCATTCTGAGGTACTTGCTGCTACTGCACCTGGCCTCACAGAGTCTGGGATACTGACAAGCCCCACCATCCCATAGTCTAGAGTCACTACTACCCAGTACCTCATCCTCCAAAATCCAAGTTACCTACTGCCTCAGATTCCTGCATTATAGCCTCACCCTGCTCCCCAGGCCCAAACCTTCAAAGTACCTCTTCTTCTCAGGAGTCAGGCCAGTGTTGTGCCTGCCCTCCAGGAACAGACTCATAGCTACAACTCAGCCCCCTGGGCCCAAGCTGCTAGAGGATGCCTCAGTGTCATGGATCCTGACTCTGTGAGCAACCTACATCCAGCACAGCCAGAGGAAGCAAACCTCCACCCCAAGACCCAGATGACAAAATTATGAGATGCTGAGCCTAGAACTTGAAACCCACAGCTGTTCCAAGCAACTACACGTAAAATACAGTGCCACTGCAGCTGCTTATGAGCCATGACAAATCTGACACCAAAAAGGATTTAGACACCCTCAGCTAAGTCTCCTGTTGTGAGGAAAAATGAAACTAGGAGGATCTCAAAAGCCCTTAACAGCAAAGACATTATCACTGCTAGCACAAACTTCTACAACCTAGGCCACTGATGTGCCTACAATTATTGCTGATATTGAAAGCAGCTTTAAAGAAGCTACATGGAAACTATACCACTGCACCAATTCAGAAACAATCACTAAACGCTTCTAACCAACACATCAAAACCCAACTGCTGGTGAAAGGCATTTTCTACAAAAGCCACTCTATAGGGTTTGGAAAAGAGAATTGTTTCACTAGATGCAAAGCCATCAATGGAGGCACACATGAAACAAAAAAAAAGGCAGAGAAATACGACACCACCAAGGGAACATAACAATTCTCTAGTAGCAGACCCCAGTGAAAAAGAAATCAACAAAAGTATTCAAAATAACAACCCTAAGGAAACACAATAAAATATAAAAAAAAAAAAAATACAGATAATTCAATAAAATCAGGAAAATAATTCACGATATGAATGAGAAATTCCAGAAAGAAATAGAAATCATGAAAAAGAGCCAAACAGAAAATCCTGCAGCTGAGGAATTCAATGATAAAATTTTTAAAAACACAATGCAGAGCTTCAACAGCAGAGCTGATCAAGCAAAAGAATCTCTGAATTTAAAAATACGTAGTCTAACATTAACCAATCAGTGGGAAAACAAACAAAAAAAGAGTGATGAAAGCCTTATGGGGTATCATTAAGCAAGCAAATATTTACAGTATAGTATTTCCAAAGGGAGAAGAGATTAAAAAAAAGGTGTAGAAAACCTATTTAATAAAATAACTGAAAACTTCCCAAGTCTGGAAAGAGATACAAGCTTCCAGATCCAGGAAGCTCAAAAGTCCCCAAATAGATTCAATCTAAAAAGGTCTACAGTCAAACTGTCAAAAGAAAACAGCAGGAAAAAAGCATCAAGTCACATATAAGGAAGTCTTTGTTAGATTAAAAGCAGATTTCTCCATAGAAACCTTACAAGCCAGGACAGTATGAGATAATATATTCAATGTCATGAAAGAAAAATACTTCCAGCCAAGAATACTATATCCAGCAAGGTTATCTTTCAGGAATCAAGGAGAAATACAAGTCTTTTCCAGACAAGTGAAAACTGAGGGAATTTATCACTACTAGACTGGACTTACAAGAACTGCTCAAAGGAGTCCTATATCTGGAAGGAAAAAGGCAAAAATTACTATCATGAAAACAAACAAAAGTATAAAACTCAATGCTAGAGCAGATACACAAAGGATAAAGCAAACAGAATCAAACCTTACCATTACAGAGAACCACCAAACTTCAATGATAAACTACAGGAGCAAAAAAGGAACAAAGGATATACAGAACAACCAGAAAACAATTAACAAAACAAGAGGAATAAATCCTCACCTATCAATAACAACCTTGAATTTAAACAAATTAAATTACCCACATAAAAGACACAGACTGGATAAATGGAATTTTTTAAATAACCCAGTTATACGCTGCCAAGAAGAAACGCACTTCATTTGTAAAGACTCATATAGACTGAAACCAAAAGAGAACAGGAGTAGTTTTACATGTATCAGATAAAACAGACTTAAAAGTCAAAAACTGTAAAAAGAGACAAAGAAGGTTATTATATAATGAAAGGGGATCAATTCAGCAAGAGGGTATAGCAACTGCAAATTTTTTTGCACCAACACCGAAGCACCCAGATCCATATAGCAAAATACTAGATCTAAAGGGACAGCGACACTCCAAGACAGTAACAGTTGGGGACTTCAACACCCCATTCTCAGTGTCAGACAGATCATCTAGACGGAAGATCAACAAGAAAAAAAATAGATTTAAGCTGCACTTTAGCGCCAGGCACGGTGGCTCAAGCCTGTAATCCCAGCACTTTGGGAGGCTGAGGCGGGTGGATCACGAGGTCGAGAGATCGAGACCATCCTGGTCAACATGGTGAAACCTCGTCTCTACTAAAAATACAAAAAATTAGCTGGGCATGGTGGTGCGTGCCTGTAATCCCAGCTACTCAGGAGGCTGAGGCAGGAGAATTGCCTGAACCCAGGAGGCAGAGGTTGCGGTGACCCGAGATCGCGCCATTGCACTCCAGCTTGGGTAACAAGAGTGAAACTCCGTCTCAAAAAAAAAAAAAAAAAAAGCTGCACTTTAGACCAAATGGACCCAAAAGATCAAGGGAACATAACAATTCTCTAGTAGCAGACCTCAGTGAAAAAGAAATCAACAAAAAGAATTCAAAATAACAAACTTAAGAAAACACAATAAAATACAAAAAAATGCAGATAATTCAATAAAATCAGGAAAATAATTCACAATATGAATGAGAAATTCCAGAAAGAAATAGAAATCATTTACAAAACATTTTATACAACAGCTGCATAATAAACTTTCTTTTCATGAACACATGGCCAATAACCCAGGACAGAACATGTTAGTCCACTAAACAAACAAGTCTCAACAAGTTTAAAAGAACTGAAATCGTATGAAGCACCTTTTCTGAACCTAATCAAATAAAACTAGAAATCAGTAATAGGAACTTAAAAATTTGTACAAATACATGAAAATTAAACATGTTTCTGAATGACCAATGGGCCAAACAAGAAACTAAGAAGTAAATATTTTAAAAATTTCTTGAAACAAGAATAGAAACACAACGTATCAAAACCCACAGAATACGGCAAAAGCAGTATTAAGAGGGAATTTTATAGCAATAAACACCTACGTTAAAAAACAGGAATGAACAACCTAATAATGCACATCAAGGAACTAGAAAAACAAGAAGAAACCAAACACGAATAGAAGAAAAGAAATAATAAAGATCAGGACAGAAATAAACAATATTGAGACAAAAAAAAATTAATAGAACAAAGTTAATTTATTTATAAAGGTAGACAAAATTGACAAACTATTACACAAGCCAAGAAAAAAAGAGAAAAGACCAAAATAAAATCAGAAATTAAAAAAGGATACATTAAAACATACCACAAAAATACAAAGGCTCATTAGAGAGACAAGTACAACCAACCATACTCCAATGAACTGGAGTATGGATAAAGTCCTGGACACATACAAGTTCCCAAGATTGAATTAAGAAGAAACCAAACCTGAACAAAACAATTATAATTAAGTTTGAATCAGTAATGAAAAGTCTCCCATTAAAGAAAAGCCCACAACCCAATGGCTTTACTGTGGAATTCTACCAAACATTCAGAGAAAAATTAACATCAATTCTTCCAAACTATTCCAGAAAACTAAGAGGAAAGAATTTTTCCAAACTCATTCTGTAAGGCCAGCATTACCCTGGTGCCAAAACTAGACAAAGACACAACACAAAAAAACCATCCCTGATGAACATAGGAATATTCTCAACAAAATACTAGTAAGCAGAATCCAGCAGTACATTAAAAGATCACTGACCATAATCAAACACAATTTATCCTGATGCATATGCAAATCAATAAATGTGATCTATAACAACATATGCAAATCAATAAATGTGATCTATAACATCATTAGAATGAAGAATAAAAATCATATGATCATCTCAATAGACAAGGGAAAAAAGTTTTGTATTAATATTAAACATTCCTCATGATAAAAAACCTAAACAAGTTAGTGGAAGAAACATACCTGAACACAATGAACTCTACAGCCAACAGGCAAGAGAAAGAAAGAACATCCAAATTGTAAAGAATTCTTGTTTGCAGATGTAATCTTATATATAGAAAACCCTGAAAACTCTACTAAGAAAACTCCTAAAGTTGATAAATTACATAAAGTTGCAGGACACAAAATCAATGTACAAAAATCTGTAGCATTTCTAAACACCAATAATGCACTAGCAGAAAAAGAAACCATTTACAATAGCTACAAACAAAAAAGAAATAATGTAGGAATAAATTTAACCAAGGTGAAAGATCTCTACAAAAATAACTATAGGCCAGGTGCAGTGGCTTACGTCTGTAATCCCAGCATTTTGGGAGGCTGAGGCAGGTGGATCACAAGGTCAGGAGTTCAAGACCAACCTGGACGATACCTCTATCTCTACTAATAAAAAAAAATTAAATTAACCAGGCACTGTGGCACATGCCTGTAGTCCCAGCTACTGCGGAGGCTAAGGCAGAAGAATTGCTTGAACCCAGGAGGTGGAGATTATAGTGAGCCGAGACTGTGCCGCTGCACTCCAGCCTGAGCGAAAGACTCCATCTCTCTCTCTCTCTCTCACACACACACACACACACACACACACACACAAAGAATAACTACAAACACTGATGAAAACTTAAAGAGGACATAAAATAACGGAAAGCCATCCATGTTCATAGATTGGAAGAAATAATATTGTGAAAATGACCACACTACCAAAAGTAATCTACACATTCAATGCAATCCCTATCGAAATACCAATGACAATGTTCCCAGAAATTGAAAAACAATCCTAAAATTCATATGGAATCCCAAAGACCCCAAATAGCCAAAGCAATCCTAAGCAAAAAGAACAAAGCTAGAAGCATCACACTACCAGACTTCAAGGTATACTACAAGACTACAGTAACGAAAACAGCATGGTACTGACATAAAAACATACACAGATTAATTAAATAGAATAAGGAAGCCAGAAATAAATTTAGAGCCAACTAATTTTTGACAAAGTCACCAAGAACATTCTTTGAGGAAGAAACAGTCTCTTCCATGAATGATGCTGGGAAAACTAAATATGTGTAAGCAGAAAAATGAAATTAGAACCCTGTCTCTCACCACATACAAAAATCAACTCAAAATGGATTGAAGGGCTGGGTGTGGTGGCTCATGCTTGTAATCTCAGCACTTTGGAAGGCTGAGTCAAGCAGATCACCTGAGGTTGGGAGGTCAAGACCAGCCTAGCCAACATGGTGAAGCCCCATCTCTACTAAAAATACCAAAAAAATTAGCTGGGCATGGTGGTGGGTGCATGTGATCCCAGCTACTCAGGAGGCTGAGGCAGGCGAATTGCTTGAACCTGGGAGATGAAGGGTACAGTGAGATAAGATCGCTCCACTGCACTCCAGCCTGGGCAACACAGCGATCTCAAAAAAACAAAACAAAACAAAACAAAAGGATTGAAGATTTAAATGTCAGGTCCAAAAATATGAAACTATTATAAGAAAATGCCTCAAAAACTACTAGAGGAAATTCTTCAGGACACTGATCAGGAAGATGATTTTATAGAGAAGACTGCAAAAGCACTGGCGTCAAGAGAAAAAACAAACAGGATTACCTCAAACTAACAGCTTCTACACAGCACAGCAAACAATCAATAGAATAAAGATACAAACTGTAGAATGGGAGAAAATACCTGCAATCTATATATCCAACAAGGGTTTAATATCCAGAACATAAAAGGAAGTCAAAAAACTCAACAGAAAAAAAAAATACTCCAATTTAAGAATTGTCAAATGAGCTAATATCTCTCAAAAGAAGATTTACAGGGAGTTTATATTCAAGGCAACTTGAATCTATGCTCCTGGAATGCAATCCTCAATCTTGGCCCAAATAAACTCTACACCTAAATTAAAAAATACCAATGACAAAAAAACAGACACACACAGATGGCTAACAGGTATATCAAAGAAATGTTCAACATAACTGATGAGTAGAATACAAATCAAAACTTCAATGAATACCATCTCATCCCAGAAAGGCTAATTAACTGATGACTAACTCTGTCATCCAAAATACAAAAAAAAAAAAAAAAAAAAAATGCTGGTGAGGATCTGGAGAAAAGATAACTTTTATACACTCCTGGTGGGAATGTAAATTGGTACAACCACTGAAGAAAACAGTATGAAGGTTCCTCAGAAAACTAAAAACAGCGGCTGGGCGCGATGGCTCACACCTGGCCTTAATCCCAACACTTTGGGAGGCCAAGACAAGCAGATGGCTTGAGATCAGGAGGTCAAGACTATCTTGGGCAACATGGAAAACCCCATCTCTATAAAAATTTTTAAAAAATCATTAGCCAGGCATGGTGGCACATGCTTGTAGTCCCAGCTATTCAGGAGGCTGAGCTGGGGAGATTGCCTGAACCCAGAAATTGGAGGTTGCAGTAAGTCAAGACTGAACCACTGCACACCAGCTTGAGCAACAAAGCAAGACTCCATCTCAAAAAAAAAAAAAAGAAGAAGAAGAAGAAGAAGAATTAACATATGATTCAATAATCTCACTTTTGAGTATATATCAAAAGAAAATCAGCATGTCAAAGAAGCACTCCGATGTTTAATGCAGCACTACTCACAAAAGCCAAATACGGAGTCAATGTAAGAATCTATCAACAGATGACTGGATAAAGAAAATGTGGTGGCCGGGCACAGTGGCTCACACCTATAATCCCAGCATTTTGGGAGGCTGAGACGGGTGAATCACCTGAAGTCGGGTATTCGAGACCAGCCTGACCATCATGGAGAAAACCTGTCTCTACTGAAAATACAAAATTAGCCAGGTGTGGTGGTGCATGCCTGTAATTTCAGCTACTCGGGAGGCTGAGGCAGAAGAATCACTTACACCTGGGAGGCGGAGGTTGCAGTGAGCCGAGATTGCACAATTGCACTCCAGCCTGGGCAACAAGAGAGAAACTCTGTCTCAAACAAGAAAAAAAAAAAGAAAGGAATAAAATGTGGCATATATACACAATGGTATACTATCAAGCCATAAAAATGAAAAAAATTCTGTCATTTGCAGCAACATGGATGAGCAAAAAGGACACATGTTAAGTAAAATAAGTCAGGCACAGAAAGATAATACCACACATTCTAACTCATGTGGAAACTAAAAAGTTGACTTCATAGAAGTAGAAAGTAGAACAGCAGCTACTATAGGCAGGGAAGGGTTGGGGGAAGGGGAATAGACAAAGGTTGGTTAATGAATACAAAAGTACAGCTAAACAGGAAGAATAAATTCTAGTGTTCTACAGCCCTATCGCATGATATAATTAACGATTTGTTGTATATTTTCTTTTTTTTTTTTTTTTTTTTTTTGAGACGGAGTTTCGCTCTCGTTACCCAGGCTGGAGTGCAATGGCGCGATCTCGGCTCACCGCAACCTCCGCCTCCTGGGCTCAGGCAATTCTCCTGCCTCAGCCTCCTGAGTAGCTGGGATTACTGGCACGCGCCACCATGCCCAGCTAGTTTTTTGTATTTTTAGTAGAGACGGGGTTTCACCATGTTGACCAGGATGGTCTCGATCTCTCGACCTCGTGATCCACCCGCCTCGGCCTCCCAAAGTGCTGGGATTACAGGCTTGAGCCACCGCGCCCGGCCGTATATTTTCAAATAGTTAGAAGAGCAGATCTTGAATGCTTCCAACACAAAGAATTAATAAATGTTCAAAGTGATAGACATACTAAGATTTGCTTATTACACAATATATTCATATTTCAAATTATCGCACTGTACCCCATAAATATGTACAATTATGTGCCAATTAAAAATAATAAAAGCAAAATCTAGATTTTTTTTAAAGTCCAATTAAAGCTTTAATAATATGCAACAATGAAGACGATATTTCTTAATTAGACTCTCATGAATTGATTCCTGAGGAGTATCATTCTGCCACAAAACATTCTGCTTCTATGTTTATCAATTGTAATAACTGACATTTGAAAAGATATCTCCAGGCATATTTGTTACAAAAAACTATTTTGCTACAGGAAACAATTATGATGCGAAGAACTTCATCTCAGATAACATTTGTTAGTAGAATAAGCTTTTGGTTTCTTTACTCTGATTTTATTCATGATCTCTAATGCAAAATAAAAAGAAAGGTTCTGCCCAGGCACAGTGTACCACACCTGTAATCCTAAGATATTGGAAGGCCAAAGCAGGAGGACTGCTTGAGACCAGGAGTTCAAGACCATCCTTGGCAGTAAAGTAAGATGCCCACTTCTCTTTTAAGAAAAAAAAAAAAATGAAATTAAAAACTTTTAAAAAGAAAGCTTCACATGCTTTTATCTGCTATGTAATATTTTTATTATGCATTACTTTACAAAAATATTTCTCCATTACCACATCTGACCCTCAAAATTCAGTTGGACAGACATTATCATTCCCATCTTGTAACTGAAAAAACTGCAACGAAATATTATGCTTTGCTCAAGGTTCTTCCACTACTTTGGAGGTGAGACTCAAAGGTCTACTCTACAAGTTTTATTTGTCCAAAGAGTACCTAATGAAGAATGCTATCGACTTAAGACTCAGCACATATGGACATTGACAAAACTAATCCAATATCCTACGTGCTGTTTGCATCCCAACCTGGAGTATTCACTAACTACCAGTGCTGTGAATATGAGTAGGTCCTCCGTACTATAGAAAACAAAGAAAGAGCATCAGCGGTCACTTTCTTCCTTTCTACTACTTAAGATTTGAGAGAAAATGAAGAGCTCACAGGAACAATCAAAAAAATAATAATAAGTCAGGAAAAAAAAGAAAAAAATATATATCCCAAGAAGGTAAACGCCTATGGAAATTACAATCCGGAATCTGGCAAACAGTAGGCTAAAAGAAGAAAAGTACTGAAACAAAAGCCTATACTACCAGAGATGTGTAATGTGTTTGAGACTCCTTACACAAGCAGCCAAATTCTACAAAGAATCAGCACCATGAATCCCAAATAACAGAAGAAGCAATAAAAACTTCCCATGACTGTTAACTTAGGGATACAGAGGTATCAATATGTAAAAACAGAACAGCCTAATCAGTTTCCCAGACCATATCTCAGATATTACTAGAAGTCTATAAAAGATCCTCAAGTCTAACAACTTACTAATTTGTGATATTTTATAAGAGAACAAATTATACGGCAAAAACTTATCTGGAATACAAACCTAATGGTGATATAAACGATGGTTTCATCTTCCAGTTCATCTGGCAGAGAACACTGAATACAAAAACTGCACGAAGGATACATAGTGTCAAAATCAAGATTTGGGAGGTTTGGCAGTATGGGGGTGGGTGAACCATAATTTCTGTATGGTCCAATCTTTAAAATTTGATTAAATGATTAACACGGAAATTGGAAGAGAATAACAACATACCCCCAAAAAATAAGATATCACATATAACAAAAAGACAAAAGATGCAACTGATTAAGAAAAACTTAATGTTACCCAGTAATATTAAGTAGAAGATATGGAAGAAATTTTTTTTAAAAAATGACACAACAGCTATGTTTTAATACTACTACTAATAAATGCAAGAAAGTGACTATGATAAAAGTTAGGATCATGGTTACTTAGGAGACAAGGGGTGGTATATGGAAAGTCATCTGGAGTTATCCACAAAGGTCTATTTCTTAACCTGAATGGTGGTTACAAGAAAGTTTGCCTATGACTCATTCAGATATATAAAAAGTGTGATTTTCAGTATCTGAATTTTGCTTTACAACAAAAATGCTAAAAATTACTGGTAATAAACACAAAATGATACGGTTCAACTGTGTCCCCACTCAAATCTCATCTCAAATTTTAATCTCCACATATCAAGAGAAAGAGCCAGTGGGGCGTGATTGGATCATAAGGACAGTTTCCCCCATGCTGTTCTCATGATATAAGAAAGTTCTCACAAGATCTGATGGTTTAAAAGTGGCAGTTGCCCCTGAGCACTCTCTCCTGCCGCCATGTAAGACATGCCTTGCTTATCCTTCACCTTCCTCCATGAAGTTTCCTGAGGCCTCCCCAGCCATGCGAAATTCTGAGTCAATTAAACTTCCTTCCTTTATAAATTTACCTAGTCTCACTTATTTCTTTACAGCAGTGTGAAAATGAACTAACACACAAAATGTAAAAGTCTTAAATAGGATCCAAATCAAATCTCAAGGGTACAGAAGGAATATTTATCTGATGGAAAACATGACACAGATTCAACAATGGAAAAATATACCTTGAGAAAAAGAAAGGGAAGGACAGATCAAGCAGATACGTGAGGAAGTAGTACTACCTATCATCAAATGAACCTGCAAAAGAAAAGGCGGTATGGTGGGGTAGGTAAGGAATGCTATTGTTTTGGAAGATTATACAGACTATCAATGAGACGGAAGAAAAAAATACTTTTTTACTTTTCTTTTCTTTCCTTTTTTTTTTTTTTTTTTTTTTTTTGAGATGGAGTCCCACTCTGTCTCCCAGGCTGGAGTGCAGTGGCTTGGCTCACTGGAACCTGTGCCTCCCAGGTTTGAGCAATTCCTGCCTCAGCCTCCCAAGTAGCTGGGATTCCAGGCGTGCACCACCACACCTGGCTAATTTTTGCATTTTTAGTAGAGACAGGGTTACACCATGTTGGTCAGGCTGGTTTTAAACTCCTGACCTCATGATCCACCTGCCTCGGCCTCCTAAAGTCCCGGGATTACAGGTGTGAGCCACTGCGCCCAGTCAAAAAAGACACTTTAATACAAATTACAAACTGGTATAAAACCACTCTATGTAGACGATGATGACCTTCGGCTACCCAAATATCTACTGGCACACTCTCTAAATACATACCATCTGTTAAAATTCTTGAACGTCTTGCTGATAATGTCACCTGTCAGAAGGTACAGAACAGAAGAGAATTAATGTAGACCAACAAGA
Source organism: Saimiri boliviensis (assembly GCF_048565385.1). NCBI lineage: Eukaryota > Metazoa > Chordata > Mammalia > Primates > Cebidae > Saimiri > Saimiri boliviensis. The sequence goes on from NC_133455.1 coordinate 60,195,691, forward strand.
AGGAAATAGTAAAATCTGGGGAGAAAATCGCTATCTTAAGAGTTCAGAACAACAAAGAGAACAAATTTGGAACACAAACATTCAGCCTAGGATTGAAGGGGGAAAAAAAAAACATGTACAGAAGAGACAGGTATTAATTCCATCAAAAACAAAAAGGAAAAAGAAACCCTATACAGAAACTTCCACTACTGGCCAAGATGAAATGACAGGCTGGATTTACTCTCCCACCAGGAAAACAATATTATTAATAATAAACTAAAAATACTGACCAATCTACGAAACAATGGTTTTCAAGACACTCTCCATTAAACAATGAAGGACAGTAACTACTGAGAGATAGGAACCAAATTAAGTGAGCAATACAATTGTCTAGCTTACTGTCTTGAGTTCCCAGTTATGGGAAAGGGAGAAAAAACTCAGAAGGTGTCCAGTGAGGAGAGAGATGTGGGAAATGGAGGATGCCAACACAGCTAGAATTTCTGGAAGAAAATACCAGAAAAAAGAGAAGTATACACAGGAAACTCAAGAAATCTGAAGTCTTCCTTGAGTATTCAGCAGAATATGGAACAGTGCATGTTTGTCAGTAAACTCTTCAAGGCAAGAGGGAAACTATTAGAAGAAACTATCTGCAGGCTCACATAGCTGTTTGCACTAGTCAGGGTGGGAAACCTCATCATTCACAAAGCACTGGGTAAAACAGTCTTGCCTCATTAGTGAAGCAAAATTAGCTCTACACTAAACGCTGTGCTGATCCCATTTAGCAAAGTTTAAAAGCGAGACCCAAAACTACCGAACTGTCTCCAAGCAACTTAAGTGCCTTTTAACATAAAGCTCAGTAATATTTTACAGAACACAAAAATATCTAGCATCCAAAAAGAGAATTCAACATATCTGACATCCAGTAAAAAATTTACCGCTTAAGGCATGCTAAGTGCCAGGAAAATATAACCTATAAGAAGAAGAAAAAGCAATCGATTAAAAATGGCCACAAAATGACACAAATAATCAGTAGTGAAGGATATTAAAGTATTATTTTGTCTATTCCATGTGTTCAAGCCACTGAAGTCACAACTTGGCCAGGTGCAGTGGCCTGTAATCCCAGCACTTTGGGAGGGTGGTATGGTTTGGATCTGTGTCCCTGCCCTAATTTCATGTTAAATTCTAATCCCCAATGTTGGAGGTGGGGCCTGGTGGCAGGGAATGGGATTATGGGGGCAGTTTCTCATGGTTTAACACCATTCCACTTGATGCCATCATGGCAATAGTGAGTTCTCATGAGATCTGATTGTTTATAAAAATATGTAGTATCTCCCCTCTATCTCTTCCTTCTGCTCTGGCCATGTGAAGTGCTGGCTCCCCCTTTGCCTTCCACCATCATTGTAAATTTCCTGAGGCCTCCCTAGAAGCTGAGCAGATGCCAGCATCACACTTCCCATACAGCATGAAGAACTATAAACCAATTAAACCTCTTTTCTCTATAAATTGCCCACTCTCAGGTATTTCTTTAGAGCAATGAGTAAGAATTGACTAATACAGAAAAGTGGTACCAGGACTGGGGTTGCTATAAAGACACCTGAAAACGTGGGAGCAGCTTTGAAATTAGGTAACAGACAGAGGTTAGAAGAGTGTGGAGGGCTCAGAAGAAGACAGGAAGATGGGGAAAAGTTTGGAACTTCCTAAAGACTGGTTGAACAGTTGTGACCAAAATGCTGGTAGTGATATGGGGAGAGAAGGCTAGGCTAAAGATATCTCATATGGAAATGAGAAACTACTGGGAACGGGAGTAATGGTCACTTTTGTTATGTCTTAGCAAACAGCCTGGTTGCACTGTGACCCTGCTCTTGGGATCTGTGGAACTCTGAACTTGAGAGGGATGATTTAGGGTATCTAGTGGAAGAAATTTCTAAGCAGCAAAGTGTTCACGATGTGATCTGGCTGCTTCTAACAACCTATGCTCAATTATGTGTAAACAAAGAAATGACATGAAACTAGAACTTATATTTAAAAGATAAGCGGAACATAAAACCAGAAAATTTGTAGCCTGGTCGTGTGGCAATAAAGAAAAGCCCATTTTCAGGAGAGGAATTGAAGCCCATGGCAGAAATTTGCATAACTAACAGAAAGGCAAGTGCTGATAGCCAAGACAATGGGGAAAAGGACTTAAAGGCATTTCACAGTCCTTTGCAGCCATTCCCATTACAGGACCAAGGCCTAGGAGGGAAAAATGGTTTCCTTGGCTAGGCCAGGGCCCTGCTGCCCTGCACAACCTCAGGACACTGCTCCCTGCATCCCAGCTACTACAGCTTCAGCTGTGGCTCAAAAGGGCCCACATAAAGCTCAGGCCGCTGCTTCAGAAGGTGCAAGCTATAAGCCCTAGCAGTCTCCACATGATGTTAAGCCTGCAGTTGCACAGAATGCAACAGTTGAAGCCTGAGAGTCTCTGCCTAGAATTCAGAGGATGTATGGAAAAGCCTGGTAATACAAGCAGAACCCTGCCACAGGGGCAGAACCCTTCTGGAGAACCTCTACTAGGGCAGTGAGGGAGAAAAATGTGGGACTGGAGCCCCACATAGAGTCCCCACAAGGGTACTGCCTAGTGGAGCTGTGAGAAGAGGGCCACTGTCCTTCAAACCCCAGAATGATAAATCCACCAACAGCTTGCACTCTCAGCATGGAAGAGCCACAGGCATACAATGCCAGCCCTTGAGAGCAGCCACAGAGGCTAAGCCCTGCAACACCACAGGGCAGAGCTGTTCAAGGCCTTGGGTCGCCATCCCTTGCATCAGTGTGCCCAGGTGTGGGACATGAAGTCAAAAGAGATTATTTTGGAGCTTTAAAATTTAATAACCACCCTGTTGGGTTTCAGACTTGCATGGGCCTGTAGCCCCTTTCTTTTGACTGATTTCTCCCTTTTGGAATGGGAATATTTACCCAATGCCTATAACCCCACTGAATCTTGGGAATAACTAACTTGTTTTTGATTTTACAGCCTCATAGGTGGAAAGGAATAGCTTTGTCTGAGATGAAACTCTGGACTTCGGACTTCTGAGTTAATGCTGGAAAAGAGTTAAGACTCTGAGGGACTACTGGGAAAGTATGATTCTATTTTGAAATGTGATAAGGGCATGAGGTTTGGGAGGGATCAAAAGTGGAATAATATGTTTGGATCTGTGTCCCTGCCCAAATCTCAAGTTGAATTGCAATCCTCAATGTTGGAGGTGGGGCCTGGTAAGGGATAAGGGGGTGATTTCTCATGGTTTAACACCATCCACTCTTGATGCTGTCATCACAATAGTGAGTTCTCATAAGATCTGGTTGTTTAAAAGTGTGTGGCACCTCCCCTACTTCCTCCTGCTCTATGTGAAGTGTTGGCTCGCTCTTTGTCTTCCACTATGACTAAGTTTCCTGAGGCCTCCCTAAAATCTGAGCAGATGCCACCATCATGCTTCCTGCACAGCCTGTAGAACCATGAGCCAATTAAACCTCTTTTCTCTATAAATTACCAGGTCTCAGGTATTTCTTTATAGCAGTGTGAGAACTGACGAATACAGAGGCCAAGGCAGGAGGATCACCTGAGGGCAGGAGTTCAAGACCAGCCTAGGCAACACAGCTAGACCCCATGTCTACAAAATAAAAAATAAAAAAATTAGTCAGGAATGGTGGCACATGCCTGTAGTCCTAGCTACTTAGGAGGCTGAGGTGGAAGGATCACTTGAGCCCAGGAATTCAAAGTTGTAGTGAGCCATGATCTTATCAGTGTACTTCAGCCTGGGCAACAGAACAAAAACTCTGTAGCTTGTCCCGCTGCTGCCTGTGACTGCACAGCCAACCTGCTCAGAAGAAGCTGGGTCACGCCACTGTGCAGACCCCACTGGCTCTGCATGACAGGTGAAATGCACTGGTTTAGAATTTCTGATGTCTCTCAAACCACTCTAGCCAGTGTAGCCCCAGTATTTACTGTGATAATATTTAACAAACAGAGAAATTTTACTTCTTTTGTAAGGAAGAAAACTGAGTTATACCAAGAGCTAGGTCTTCAGGCCAGAGATTTGAGATTTCAGCATGTAATGAGTATGACAATCAGAAACAATAGGATTATCATGAGAACGGAGTCTTTGAAAGCTGAGATAACTCCAGATTTGTCTTCTGACATTAGATCATCATAATTTAAACTCAGAGCAATGGGTATTCTGAGAACTCCCTTCGCAGTTGTCTGGAGGAGATCAACTTTGTTATAAACCCTTTAACCTTTTGAGTTTAGAGCTATAGAAGCACTCCTGCAATACTAGATCAATAACCTTCTGGGGAAACTTAGCATTCTGCATCCAATGATCCTTGAGATGTCTCTAATGCAGCTCAGGAGCTTAGGGTAGTAGTGACTGATCATTCACAAAGTATTATTTTCATCAATCTGGACCACCACTGCAGAATAATAATGATGCTAAATCTACAGCTGACCATAAGAACCTTCTCTCTTTCTCCCTTTGAAGAAATAGAAGTTGCTTTTGGAATGAATCTAGAATCTTACAGGCGTGAACTACTGTGCCGGGCCCAATAGATATTATTTGGAAATAAAAAAAACATAGTGATATGTACAACAACAAGAATGAATCTCAAGATAATTAACCTGAATAAAGAAAGCCACACAAAAACAGAGTATATACTATATAATACCATTTATATAAAGTTCTAGAAAATTAAAACTAATTTATAGTGACAAAAAAATGCTCAGTGGTTGCCTAAGAACAGATGGAATGATGAGAGTACAGTGAATCAAGAGAAAACGTACAGAGGTGGTGAAAATGTCATTATCTTAATTGTGTTCATGGGTTCCTGGTGTACACAAACGTCAAAAGTTGTGTACCCTAAATACATGTGGCCTATTATGTCAACTGTATCTCAAAAATAGCTGTATAGGCCAGGCACGGTGGCTCACACCTGTAATCCCAGCACTTTGAGAGGCTGAGATGAGTGGATCACTTGAGGCCAAGAGACCAGACAGAGCAACATGGCAACACCCCATCACTACAAAAAATACAAAAATTAGCTGGGTGTGATGGTACACGCCTGCAGTCCCAGCTACTCGGAGGCGGAGGCCGTAGTGAGCCAAGAGCACACCACTGCACTTCAACCTGGGCCATGAAGCAAAATCATGTCTCAGGAAGAAAAAAAAAAAAAAAGTTGTATAAAAAATAATTTACATGAAAAGTCTCTTGTTGTAAACTGTAAAAACCTAACTAAAAATACACAAATACGTGAGGACATTGTCACTAAAAATAAAAAAAACAACAACAAAAAATTAGTCTTGCCTCAAAAAACAAAAATTAATTAACAATCACACCGGCACTTAATTTGGAATCAGGTGTTCACAGGAAGCAAAATGTATCAAGAGTATTCAAAGACTTGCCACTTGGTGGTGCTAAACTGATTGTATAAAACTCAATTCAACAAATTTTTATTAAACAGTTATGTGCCACACACCATAAAGAACAGAAAGACTGAAAGGTATTAGAGTTCCTTGCCGGTATGTAGCTAGCAATATTATTATAAAGGTAAAATATTTACACAAGAAGAAATATTTTAAGTGTAAAAGTACCACAAAAAAAGATGAAAGTTTTCCTTTTAGGATAAAAATGTCTCATGTCCTCCAGGCTCGTTTATTCTTAAATATTTGCTAAGATGCCCAAGCAGGTAAGTACATGTATAAAACTTCCAATGATGGCCTGCTAGCAGCAAAAGAAACTGCATTTTGTTTTTCTCCTCTAGCAAAGGAGCTATGTCAAACATAACTTATTTAAAAAGCTCTGGTGACCACAGCAAACATTTTAGAATAAATTTTCTCACCTCCAATTTAGCAAAAGTTTTAATTAAAAAGCAAAAATGAGGCAGAAAAACAGATAAATTCAACTTTTAGACAGAGTGTACTTTTTTGCACAATCCAACTCAAAAATGTCCTTCCTAACACAAAGAGCTGGAAAAAATAAGGAATCTTCAAAATACCGTAATTTTTATACTGTCCTTACACTTAATGAATTTTTACTTACATTAGGATAATTATAATCTTTATTTACAAAAATGGAAGATAAAGGAAAACATCCAACCCAAATACTTTAAATGTACCAGTAAGTTTATAGTAAAATGATTGCCCCAAATCTTTCTCCAAACTTGGAAACCCATCACCTGCCATACACAACATACATTCTTGACTTCAGCAATTATGTGAACTTTTAGGCTAATATAACAACCAAAAAAGTTTCAAAAGTTCAGTTTATTTAAAAACTATTTGGCATAAAGACGATAATTTGAGCTTTTGGTTCCAGAAAGTATCCCCAGGAAATGCAAGACGGAGCATCCTAATGGGCTCCATACCCAAATATCTAAGCACCTACTTGATATCTCTACTTCAATAAGGCATCTTAAACTCAATGTGTTCTTTCTAAACCTGCTCTTCCAATATTCCCAAATCTGTCAAAGATATCTCATCCACTTAGTTATCCTAAATGTCCCTCTCACCATCCAAACCTTCTTATCTGACACTGGCCCCTCATCATTTCTAGCCTAAGTCACTAAAATAACATTCTAATCTCTCTTCTCCCGATCTAATCACCTTTCAATAATCTGTGTAAGGGGCATAATGTATAACCACTGCCCAAACTAACCTTTACAAAATGTCCATCTGGTTATATCACACAGGAGCTTAAAAATCTGACTTCACCCTTTACCTCTACAGTGAGGCCGTACATCCTTATACTCTGCAACACACAGAACATTCTGCTTTGAGCCACTCAGAACTCCCCTGTTACTTGAAAGCTTTGTGCCTCTTTCCAGGTTTATTCTGTCTCATCTACTTTGAACACCCTTTTATCCTTTCTCTTTGCAAATAATTGCTACTAAATCCTTCAGAAAAGAACATAAGCAATAGCCTACCTAAACTCTCAGAACTACTCCCCATTCCACCTAATCTGATTTGGAGTTTCTTTACTCATACACTCAGCACATTTATGAGCACCAACCAGAGGCTGGGAATAAAAGGTGTCAGTGGAAAAAACGCACACAATGACAAGTGTCTGACTGACCTGGCAGTATCATGTAAACCAGTAAATCAATGTTTATAGTACAGTGTGATAGAGGAATGCAGAGAATCCTGAATGAGATACCCTTTCAGTTACTTCTTCAATAAATATACAGTAAACGCCTACCAAGCGGCAAGTACAAAGCAAGCTACTACTAGGTATAAATAAATAAGACTCAGTCACTACCTCCACAGCTGTTACAATCTAACTGGGAATTAGGACAAGAAAACAGACAATTTCAACAAGTAAGTACCAATAGGCTGCCACAGCAAGCCCTAATAAATGCTGTCTTACCTAGATTTAGAAGGCTCAGATAGAGTGAGAATCAGGAAGACTTACTTAGAGTGAAATATAAACTGAGATCTGAATAATGGCAATTGTAATTACTAGAGAGTACAAAGAAGCAGAGGATGTATGTTCTTAGCAGAGGGTATGTTATATACAGAGCAAGCAGTTCAGTTCTCGATTGAAACCAATATGCCAGAGATAGAGTCTAAATAGTTTAGAAACAAAAATAGAGATCAGATCAGATCATAAAGGGTTGCACAAGCCATGCTAAAGAATTTAGGAGTTTGAAATTTATCCTGACGGCAGACAAAACCAACTAGAAACTTGCCTTTCCTAAGCCAGTAAGGTGGCTGCAGGGCCAAGAACAAACAGCTGCAGTAATCCAGGGAGGGAGAGATTCATGGTTGCTTGAACTAAGGCAATGGTAATGGGATGAGGAAAGGCAGATGGCTTAGAAAGATATTTACAAGATCAAAATGACAAGACTTCATGACTGATTAGATGTGAGAGGTAAAGGGAGAAGAAAGGAGAAGAGTCAAGGGCAAAACTGTGTAGATGAGGTTATTTACTGATAGGTAGAACAGAAAGAAGAAAGCAAACAATCAGTTTTATCTGGGATGTGTTAATCATTAATGACTGCGGAACAACAACAACAACAAAAAACGCAGAATACAGGTGGTTGTAAGGGTAACACATCATGGATGGTCTGAAGTGAAGAGTGAGCCTTTGAGATAAAGAGAATGGTATAACTCTCAAGGAAGGACAGAAGGCAGAACTAGTATTGTTTCTCAAGGATATCAGTGTGCCAAGCTAAGTCAGACAGAAGACAGGAACAATTTAGGAGTTTGAGGACACACACAGTCAGGGCTGCAATGATCCATGACCACACCACTGCACTCCAGCCTGGGTGACAGAGAAAGACTGTCCCAAAAATAAATTGACAATAATAATACAAGTCTGTGTTTAACCACCCTTGTATCCAAAGAACTCAGTATAGTAGATACGAAAGAATGCCAGAAAAATTTAAAAATAATACATACTCCTATTATACCCTAAGTAACTACCACGCTATAATATCTAGTATAGGAAAACAAGTCTCCAAGAAAATCTAGATACTGAGAATATCCATCTGTCTAAAGTATAAAAATTTCACAGGACTATGAGCATATTTTAAAAGAACTGGTTAGGGCCAATTTTAAGCTATAAAATAAATTCTTACTAAAAATGCCATCACAAATTCTGATTAAGAAAAAAAAAAAACAGCTGATTTCCCTATTGTCTTAATTAATTTTCTCTTTTATTCTTTTTCTTTTCTTTTTTATTTTTTGACGGAGTCTTGCTCTGTCGCCAGGCTGGAGTGCAACCTCGACCTCCCAGGTTCAAGTGATTCTCCTGCCTCAGACTCCCAACTAGCTGGGACTACAGGCATGTGCCACCATGCCCAGTATTCTTAAGAGAGACAGGGTTTCACCATGTTGGCTAGGATGTTCTTGATCCCTTGACCTCATGATCTGCCCACCTTGGCCTCCCATAGTGCTGCAGGCATGAGCCACCGTACCCGGCTCTTTTTCTTTTTTTGAGAAGGAGACTGCCCCTGTCACCCAGGCTGAAGGGCAGTGGTGCAATCTCAGCTCACTGCAACCTCAGTCCCCTGGGTTCAAGCGATTCTCCAGCCTTAGCCTCCCAAGTAGCTGGGACTATAGGCGTGTACCACCATGGCCGGCGTTTGTATTTTTAGTAAAGATGGGGTTTCATCATCTTGGCCAGGCTGGTCTCCAACTCCTGACCTCCTGATCCCCTACCTCAGCCTCCCAAAGTGATTGGATTACAGGCATACACCACTGGGCCTGGCCAGTAATTTTTAATAGAAAAAAATTCTAATCCAATGAGAAATCCTAGAATGAACTTATGTGTGCAACAGGATTTTACAACTCTGAAACAAAACAGCTATTAGTGAACCCATTTCTCTCACTCTATTTAATCCCCCCTCCTTTTCTTTTCTTTTCTTTTTTTTTTTTTTTTTTTTGACAGGTTCTTGTTCTGTCACCCAAGCTGAAGTGTAGTAGCACTGTCATAGCTCCGTGCAGCCTCCATCTCCCAGGCTCAAGCAATCCTCCCACCTGAGCCTCCCAAGTATGTGGGACAACAGGCACACATCACCACAACCGGCTACATTTTTTTGATTTTTCATAGAGATGCGTTCTTATTATGTTGTCCAAGCTGGTCCTGAACTCCTGAACTCAAGTTATCCTCACGTATCAGCCTCCCAAAGTGCTGGAATTACAGGCATAAGCCACCATACCTGGCTCTTCATTTTCTTATACCTTCTTGCTTCTTCCTCTTCACTGAATACCTATTATGTGCCAGAATCTATGCTAGGTGCAGATTAAACATTTCAAGATCTGACCTCATGATGATTAGTGAGTCTACAGGTTCTAATATATTTACCCATTAATCCTCATACCAAGCCCATAAAGTACGTACTGTTATCATATCACAGATTAGGATACTGAAGCACAGAGAGGTTAAGTAATTTTACCCAAGTCGCTTGTAAATGCATGAAGATAATTTCTAAAACTAGATTAGCTTCAGAGATCAGGCTCTTAACCATTACCTTTTGCTGCTTTCCTATATGACAGAGATTAGCTTCCTCCATCACTTTCTAAAACTCCCAAGTTCAAAGCAAGTAGAGTTGTAAGAAAAGTTACATCCTAGGTGGAGTTACTGAGATTCTAATTCAACAGAGCTGGTAGCCCAGCATCTGTACTTTTTTTAAAAAATATCACAAGTGATTTTTATATGCCTTAGCTAACATTCACTCTCCTGGATTTCTAAACTAGAACTCTTAGCTAAATCTTGGTGAAGGGAGAGGGGAAATGAATAAGTAAATATACACATACATTTTCTCCTCACCCCTTTTCCTAAAGAAAAAAGACCAGGAAGTTGGGAAGCATAAAAGTAACATGTCTTTTTATGTCACATTAACCAGCTTTTATTACAATGCTGATGGTAAAAAAAAAAAAAAAAAAAAAAAAAAAGTGAAGGGTTTTTCATTTGTTTTTTAAATCAAGAGAGTATCAGATTTGCATATTAGAAAAATAACTCCAGTGGTGGTGTAGAGAAGACTAAGGGCAGAGACTGTAGACAAGGAGTAAAATCAGCCAAGAAATCAATAAATCAGAACACGTAGCAGAACCTCAAGTGTCTCTTGGACACACAACAACATCTGGCAAAACTAAAAGCCTGAACTATCTAAGAAGATACAGCAAATTTAAGAAACCTCTTACGGTAAAACTGGTAGGACATGGTTACTGATTAGAGTTTGTTATAGGAATGAATGCCTCCAAGTATATTTAACATGCAACCAGGTAAAGATGATGCCATTAAACCAGATCCGAACTTACCGAGAGAACAAGTGGGTTTTGTTGTTCATGATAGTATTATTTGGGAGAGGAGCAGCTTTTGGCATGGAAAACTAGTTTCAGTGGAGTGATGGCAACAGGTGTGAATTTGCAGTGAATGACAATGAATGAGGTTATGAAGTAGAATTATGAAATATAAGTGGTTTTAAGAAGTCAGACTATGAAAGGTAGCAGCTGCAAGGAAAGAGTGAAAAAATGTCTTTCATTTCACAATTCTGCTTCATTGTCTCAAGGATTCTTTCAAAATCAATCCAAACCTGAAAGAGGAAGATATTTAAATGGAAGGGATCCCCTCTTGAAAAGTCCTAGCCTGGGCCAGGCGTGGTGGCTCATAACTGTAATCCCAGCAGTTTGGGAGGCGGAAGCGGGTGGATCACGAGGTCAGGAATTCGAGACCAGCCTGACCAACATGGTGAAACCTCGTATCTACTAAAAATACAAAAAAGTAGCTGGGTGTGATGGCACACGCCTGTAATCCCAGCTACTCAGGAGCCTGAGGCAGGAGAATTGTCTGAACCTGGGAGGTGGAGGTTGCAGTGAGCCAAGATCGTGCCACTGCACTCCAGCCTGGGCGACAGAGTGAGACTTCGTCTCAAAAAAAGAAAAGAAAAGAAAAAAGAAAAGTCCTAGCCTGGATCAGTTTAGATGGAAAATCAAACAGGATAATCTTCAAATATGCAGAGAGTTAAGCAGAGTACCAGCATCCCTTAATATAAAGAGTAAAAAACCGACAAGACAACCAAGGAACATGAATAATCAAAATAAGGATGCCCACTCATCATTTAAAAGAGCTAGTATGGACAAGTATGTAATTTCATGGCTTTTTAAAAATTCACATAACCCTAACAATTCCAATACAAGAAATGATGATTGGCATCTCCTCCGTTCTGCAGATAAAGAACGGGAAAGACAGAGAACTCACAACTGCCCAATTTTCCAAGGTCACACTTCAGATTAACAGCAAAACCAAGCCCATATCTGTTATTCAGCCGTCTGATCGAACATTCCAAACACCAAACCACAAACTCTGTCGAATAATTCAAAATGGGGTAGGGAAGGCAACAGGGAGACGTGAGTGAAACTCAAGGAACAGAGGACGCTATCTGCAACGAGTAAACAACCCTTAGTGTTCGATGAGTCACTTCAGTTGATTCCAGTCGTTTAGGAAATACTACCGCACTGGGAAATACCACCAGTGGCTTATCATAAAGCTGACAGCCCTAACTACGTATACATAAGATGTTCCCTCGGAAAGCGAATAGGCACTATACGACGAAACCTCCGCACGTAATCCTAGTTTCCAACGAACTAGGAGTGTGTCACTGATCACCTCCGTAAAACAGCATGACCATTACTCCCAAGGAAAGGTCTAGGAAATAAATATTTGAATAGACGCCTTCCGAGACAAGTGCAGGATGGTGTAAATCTCCAGTTCTCTCAAGAAACATGTCCCGCTGCTCACAATCACCAACCAACTCAGCAGCTTGGTAAAAACAGACCCAATACACTCGTTTCCTCTAAGGGTACAGCTGCCCAGCACCTATTCAGCTCCACCCGAAGGAAACATAGACATTTTCACCACAGTGCAGCAAAGAAAACCAGGGCAAGTTGGGTTTACGCTTCAAAGACAGAAAAGACGTTGGAGTCAGAAGAGTCGACATAAAGAATTAGAGTCAAGGAAAAATGAATCAGGGGGAAAAAAAGAAACTAGACAGCCACCTGCCCCTTAGTAAAGGTAATACGAATAAAAGCCCCTCTGCTCTGGGGCAGAAGAGCGCCGAGGCCCAGCTGGCCTTGGAACAGGAGCCGGCTCTGTAACTCCGCGGCTCAACTGGCATTTTTGGGAAACCAGCTGACACCACCCAGTCTTCTCCTACAGACGCCACGAGTTGTCCTGACATAGAAAGTCCCTCGTGTCCCTCCCCCCTCCAGCTGCCAAGGAGCAAAAGCATCCTGTCCCAGAGAAAAGCCGAGATCTTCCTGGAAGCCGTTACTTACCTTCCCGCTCACAACACCCGCCGCCGCCATGTTTCCTGAGCGTGCCTGGTGATGACGTAGCAGAACCTCACGTGTCTCTCGGACCTACAACAACATCCGGCAAAACCAGAATAACATCCGGGCGGGAAAGGGGCGGGGAGTGGCGGGAAGGGAGCGAAGGCAAGAGGCTGAGCGGAAGAAAGCCGCCTGACGCCTGCGCACTGAGTAGGGCTCGGAGGCAGTTAGGGTGGAGCGTCAGGCGCTGCGCTGCGCTTGCGCTACCCCCACGTCTCCCCAAGGAAGGCTCCTAAAATGAGGATGACCCTGTTTGTATTGGAATTTGTTGGAGACTCTGAATATAGCGAAGGCCACGTCAGTTTGGTGAGATGAAAATAATGCCGTACTGAAAGCCCGCAAGCAATGTCCTGGTTTTGTTGTTTTTGAGACCGAATCTCGCTCTGTCGCCAGGCTGGAGTGCAGGGGCGCGATCTCGCCTCACTGCAGCCTGCGCCTCCCAGTGCAAGCGATTCTCAAGCCTCAGCCTCCCGAGTTGCTAGGATTACAGACGCGCGCCACCACGCCCAGCTGATTTTTAAAATTTTTATTAGAAAGGGGGTTTCGCCACCCTTGCCCAGCCTGGTCTCGAACTCCTGACTTCTGGTAATCCGCCCTCCTCGGCCTCCCAAAGTGCTGGGATTACAGACGTTAGCCACCGCGCCTGGCCCATTGTCCAGGCCTTGTGGCAGTGGGCAAATCACCAACGCGCTCAAAACCTCAATTTCTTATAGTAAAATCGAGGTAGTAGCGTTGCGATGAAGATCCAAAAAAGCCCAGCACTAACACGGAGATATCCCAGCTGTATACAGTATGAGATTTTCCCTGCTGTATATGCGGTTTCTCTGTCTGGTCACTGCCACTCACACGTGACCTCCAGCAAGGTATTTCCAGAGGAACTGTGATAATACCACGCCCTCATAGCTGCAGAGTCCAAGGCACACAGTTTATAGCACCTACACATTACTTAATAGCTCTGTGGCTTAAAGCAAGTTTCTAAATTTATCAAAGCTTCAGGATGTAAACTGGGGATTAACTCCTGCGGAGAATGGTTGTAGGGTTTCACAACACGTGTGGTGAAATAATTTGTAAAGACACTAAGGTAAGAATTTTACTTGTTCTCAGCGCCGTAAAAGAATGCAGAGAATGATTGTATACTACCCTCTTGATAACTCTGGCACAGATCTGGGATTTCCCTGGCTGCAGGGCAGAATAAAAAGTCCCTTTCACCAAAAACACCTGTGCCCATTGAGGTAATTCTGTTTTCACACAGTGGAGAGAGGTTAGAGGCGTTTTAGTTTGGTTGAAGTGAGTGGCAACTAGCTGAACGACAGAAAAGAAGAGTTGCAGGTTATGTGAATATCAGGAACCTAACAGGGGAGGGAAGTGGTGGAACCTTAAGTGGGAATGAATGTGTAGCGTATTAAGGAGACTTCAGGCTAGGTATCTGAGATTCCAACCACGACCAAGATCCTTATACCCAGGCTTGCCATTGAATCAAGAAAACAGCTCACCTACAAGGGATGAATGAGGTGAGACAATGAGAATATTAGCAGTAATCGGCATTGTGTGAAGACTCGAGAGCCTTTTCCAAATGTACTACACTGAGACTAAGACCCCTAGAACCTTCATACAATCTTGGTGTGTAGTGGAACATCCTACTAATGACCCAAATAAAATTTTCCTCCAACTCAGAGCATTGGGATGTTTTCAGAGAAAAATTTTAATGTGATGCCACACTTAACACCCTGTGTTTTTGAGAAAAGTTGAAGTCTTTAGCACAGTGCCAGGAATAAAAGACTCAATAAATGGTAGCTGTTACTCATATTTTAATATAATAAGCTTGAAAACTAAAAGCTTCTCATTGAAAAGCCTCATTGGCATCCCAGGTACAACTGCTACTTCTTGACCTTCTTAGTTTCATTCTCCAAGTGCCCCTCTCTTCCTTTTTCTACAAACACTATTCCTGGGCCATTAACCTCATATTCCGGCATCAAAATTGCCTATGTGCCGATGACTCCCAAATATTCCCAGCCCCAGTCTCTCTTTCCTAAACTCTGGCCCCTGTGTCTACTGCCACTGGACATTTGACTTGAATGACCTAATCATACCTCAAAAAAGCCTTTACTACTCAAAAGTGTATGTGTACAGACCAGCAGCACCAGCATCAGTTGAAAGCTTGTTAGAAATGCAGAATCTGGCCAGGCACGGTGGCTGACGCTTGTAATCCCAGCACTTTCAGAGGGTGAGGCAGCTGATCAGGAGTTCGAGACCAGCCTGGCCAATATGATGAAACCCTAATACAAAAATTAGCTGAGCGTGATGGTGCATGCCTGTAGTCCCAGCTGCTCAGGAACCTGAGGCAGGAGAATGGCTTGAACCTGGAGGTGGAGATTGCAGTGAGCCGAGATCACGCCACTGCATTCCAGCCTAAGTGACAGAGCAAGACTGTCTCAAAAAAAAAAAAAAAAAAAAAAATGCAGAATCTGGCTGGGCACAGTGGCTCATGCCTGTAATCCCAGCACTTTGGGAGGCCAAGAAGGGCAGATAACTTGAGGCCAGGAGCTCAAAACCAGCCTGGCCAACATGGTGAAACCCTGTCTCTTCAAAAAATACAAAAATTAGCATGGTGCGGTGGTGCCTGCCTGTAGTCCTGTAGTCCCAGCTGCTTGGAAGGCTGAGGCCGAAGAATCGCTTGAACCAGGGAGGCAGAGGTGGAAGTTGCAGTGCCCCAAGATCATGCCACTGCACTCCAGCCTGGGCAACACAGCTAGATTGTCTTTAAAAATATATGCAGAATCTCAGAACCCACCCCAGAACTATAGAAAAATCTACACTTTAACAAGATCCCTAGGTGACTTTTATGTTTTTATGCACATTAAACTTTGAGAAGCATAGTCTTTTTTTTTTTTTTTTTTTTGAGACGGAGTGTCACTCTTGTTACCCAGGCTGGAGTGCAATGGCGCGATCTCGGCTCACCACAACCTCTGCCTCCTGGGTTCAGGCAATTCTCCTGCCTCAGCCTCCTGAGTAGCTGGGATTACAGGCATGTGCCACCATGCCCAGCTAATTTTTTGTATTTTTAGTAGAGACGGGGTTTCACCATGTTGACCAGGATGGTCTCATCTCTTGATCTCGTGATCCATCCACCTCGGCCTCCCAAAGTGCTGGGATTACAGGTGTGAGCCACCGCGCCCGGCCCAAGAGAAGCATAGTCTTAAGTGAAACTTTATTTTGCTTTTCTTCTCTGAAAATTAGTACACTTTGTTAAAACAAGAGGTGTAGCTAGAATACAATTCTCAAACTACTGTGGTATCTTAATTCATTCTCTTGCTTTCTGCTTCATCTAACCCCAGCCCATCATTCACACTTCTACCAGATTAATCTTTCTAAAACATAAATGTGATCATGTAAATTCTCTGCTTTAAAATCACTTATGACTTGCCATATCTTCAGGAAAAAGTCCGAATTCTCCAGCATAGCATACAAGGACTTTTATAAACTCTTCCTGCCTACCATTTTAGCTTCATTTCTCAACTCTCCCAACCCCAATTTTCCAATATAGCCAAATATCTGCTGTTCTCTGAATGTGCTATGCTGTGTCTCAAGATTGCTTCTGACTGTAGCACACTGGCTTAGCTTGGGTCATGGGACTGTCTCTGAGCCAAGCACTATAGACCAGATTATATGATGTTCTCAATTTAAAAAAAAAAACTCACTAATGATCTAACCCCCATTAGTCCCTTTTTTCATTTGGCCAACATTTATTTGGATTTCCCTGTTTACCATTTTCTTTGCTTTATTGTCTTTGTCCCTGCCAACTTTACCAAGTATAATTGATGAATAAAAGTCATATATATATATATATATATATATATACACATAATGATGTACCAAAAAAAAAAGTATAACATAGGGCGGGTGTGATGGCTAACGCCTGTAATCCCACCTACCCGGGAGGCTGAGGCAGGAGAATAGCTTGAACCTGGGAGACAGAGGTTGCAGTGAGCTGAGATGGTGCCCCTGCACTCTAGCCTGGGCCACAAGAGCAAAACTCCATCTCAAAAAAAAAAAAAAAAGTATAAAGAAATATAAAGTAGTATGATGTTCTAATTGGCCAGGTTTGGATCTGACCAATTAGGTTTAAATATCCCCGTAGCTTTATTCAAAGTACATGGAATGGAGGAGGAGTAATTCCCAGAGAAAAGTTGAAGAATGACTCCAGAAAAAGGGGAATGGTGCTGGGTAAGCCAAAACAGACATCAAATACAAAGACTCTGTTTCTGTACCCCTATAGTATCACCCTGTAAAATACTTGGCAGTTTACTGAACAGCCTTCCCTACTAGGCCTCAAATTATTGGAAGACAGGGACTATACTTTTCATTTTTATAACCACCACACCTGGCACAAATACCTGACACACAGTAGACACAGACTAAGGGTTTATGTTACAAATTAATTTAAATCAATTTTCCCATTTAGGAATGGCACAATTATACATTAATAGAGGAAAGAGTCCTATTTTCCTTCTTCAGTGAAATTCTCTGTCTACATGAAAAGGGAAGAAATAAGGTCACGATTTCAGAAGGGTTAGTTTCAGGTTTTAATTTTTTACTATATTGGAATAATCAGAGTACACTTACATGTAGCAAGTGAATAGATTTTTTTAAAGCAGCATGCATATGATATTTAATATAAACAAAGTTTTAAGTTACCTATAAATTAATGTTTTCATGACAGTAATTTCAAAGCTCCTAGATTCATTCCCATAAACTATATACTCACTCACTAATTATAATTTATTACTGGAAAAGTCATATAATGCAAAAGAATCTTAATAGTAAATGCCATAAAGAAACTTTAGACCTAAGAAGGACTTTGAAGATAATCTCCCCAAGTTTTTCAAGTGAAGAAATTGAGTGTCTTAGAGTAATGCCTTACAGAAGTCACAAACCGCTTAATGGCTAAATAGAGACTTCATTCCATATACATGTCTTATTTAGCTGTGCTACATTGTCAGCTAAAAGTAATCATTCCTATTTCTGAACTACAGCACTTAATTACTATTCACTTCGATTCTCTCTCACCTCAGTTTCTGGCTGGCCTATTTGTCTTTTGAGCTTATCCCATGTCCCACTTCATCTATTAAGTTTTCCCCAGCATTTCCACTAATTGATCTCTACATCTCCTGAATTCTTATAACAGTTAGACTAACTTTTAGCACTTAATTAATCAAGATAGTACCATGGAGAGGGCATGGATTTTTATGACAGCCAAGAGATCATAAGATTTGTTTCTGGAGAAATTGACCGGCTGAGGAAATCAGAACTTTAGGTATAAACAAGTGGGTGTCCTCATTGAAATGACACAAACACATCATCCTACAATGAAGATCAATGTTCCCACCTTTATATCCACAACTCCCAATCAGCTTCTAGTTCCCAACTTTTTTTCAGAGCAGAAGAACTTGATGTAACCAACTATTAAACATGAACATCTAAGCATAGTCATTCCACATTTAAAAAAATCTTTAATTTGAAAATCAGAGACCAAAACAAACAAAAAAGGTGATTCAAAGCAAACTAACAATTCAGGGAACAAAAGAAGAACAGAAGAAGAAACTACAATAAATGTCTTTGGAGAAATGAGGAGATTGTGCTTCCATGAAACAAGAATATTCAGAGAACAAAAGTAAGCTCTTAGAAATTAAAAATATAATGATGTCTTATGAAGATTCCAGAAGTCCAGGCCATCATGCAGGAGCTATCCAAAGAAATGATGTAGGCTGGGATCATAGAGGAGATGTTAGAAGGCACTTTTAAAATCATAGACAATCAGAGAGAAATAGAGGAGAAGCAGAAATGGAAATTGACAAAATGCTGTTTGAAATTACAGCAGGAGTCTATGCCTATTCCACCGTGAACGCACCTGATCTCATCTGAAATTACAGCAGGGGCTGTGGGCAATGCAAAGTGGTTGATGCCCTTCTGGAGCTAGAACCTTCAAGAGTGATGGCCACCACAGAGGACAAGGAGGAGGAAGAGGCTCTGGAGGCCACGCAGTCCTGGTTGGCCATACTCTGCAGCTAGGGGCTTCCCAATGGGCTGTCTGCTGGGTGCCCACACACTCTCCTGAAGAGCTGCCATTTTATAAATCTTGCACTACACCTCTGTCATGAGGACTTGCATTTTGGAAAAGGTTCTGTTTGTCTCTTTTCACTCTCTGCAGAGATTCTGGGATCACAAAGGGATTGTTCTTATGCAGGTGTTATAATTAAATGCATCATTTTTAGGAGTATAAACAGAAATATCTTATTGTGGGGAAGGCAGAGAAATTCATCTTATTATGAAGCACTCCAGAAAATAGAGGTCATTGCCTGAATGTTGAAGACTACTTTTTTCTGTAAAACACAATATAAATGAATTTTAATAAATTTCTGCTTTGACTCTTGAAAAAAAAATTAGGCCTGGTGCAGTGGTTCATGCCTGTAATCCGAGCACTTTCAGAGGCCAAGGTGGGGGGATCACTTGAGGTCAAGAGTTTGAGAGCAGCCTGACCAACATGGTGAAACCCCAACTCTACTAAAAATACAAAAATTAGCCAGGTGGGGTGGCACACACCTGTAATCCCAGCTACTCAGATGACTGAGGCAGGAGAATCACTTGAACCTGGGAGGTGGAGAGGTTGCAGTGAGCCATGATTGCTCCACTGCATTCCAGCCCAGGCAACAGAGTGAGACTCTGCCTCAAAACAAACAAACAAAAAATATATATAAACAAATTCCTAAATGGATTGGAAATTACACAGAAATTTTTTATAAATTAGAGCAAGAAAACAAAGTTACAGAAAGGAGAAAAGTTAAGAAAATTGGTGAATTAAATTTTAACTTTTCTCTGCACCAAAGACAATAGCAGAGGGAAAGCTCTGGGTGACAGTTGTGCAGCAGGCATAGAGAGAAGCTAGTTCAAATTGGATCAGAAATGTGGGGCTCCAAGATGTCTGTCAGTGTCCAACCCGCAGACCCTGACCCAGCAATGGACAAACAGATGCACTCAAACACCGATACCCAGTGAAAGAGCAGGCTTAGGGTTCCGTGACCACTGACAGGCACTCGAGGGGAGTGCTTTCAAGAGTTAGCAGCCATGGCCCCAACTCGTATTCAGCACACGTTAAATGACAAAGGCTTTGAGTGAACACCGTTGGAGAGTAATTTCCATGGTCAACCTCCCTCTAGAGAACCACCCAGCCTGTGAATGATTAAAGGTTAGTTTTAGGACCACACTAGTAAACAAATTATTTAGATAAACTCCCTTACATCCCTCTGCTATTTACCCTTGCCATTAGCTCAAAGAGGACTCAACTGCCTTCAGCCATAACTCTATCCTGAGGTTTTTGCAAAACCTCTGGCCTTCCAAGGTTTGTGACTAATTTCCATAACTTTATTTATAATTTATCTTACAACTCTTTCTATCACCCTGACTGAACCCCCTTCTATCCCCCTTTTCTATTTTCTGCATCACGGTCTGTTAACTGAAGGGTGCAGATGTGTGCAGCATCAGGTCTGTCAAGCAAGGCAGTCATTGCTCTTATTCCGGCTTTGCATCCTAGCATTAGCAAATCACATAAGAAAATCATGAGTATAATTAGCAACATTCTTTTCCAATCAAAGAGTGACCTGTAGTGTTCCTTGGCATCTCAGTTCAAATTAGGTTGATGAGGAATCCCACCAGGGGTATGTTAATTTCTTTTAGTTGTGTTGTTAGAAGCTGGAAAGGGGGTGTCTGCCTAGATGACAGGGCGAAAGAAAGGCGGATTTAAGATATGACCCTGATAGAGTGTAGCAGTTATGGGTTGCAGGCAGAATGAGAATAAAAAGGAAACAAAGTATCTGGAGTGAATGGTGTCTGTGTTGTCCAAGAAAGCCACATTGTCTGGGGCTGCAGGTCCCATAGGGTCTTTCCTAGGCTGACTCGAGGTTTTTTTTTTTTCTTTTCATCCTTTGATGAGGACATAGTCTCCAGGCTGGTGCTGGCATACTGGAAATTCTAGGTGGTTCCTGTGCTAAGAGACGTTTTATAATCTTTGTTAAAGAACAGGTTAGTGCTTTCAGAAAAACCTGTTGTGCTTTATTTTAATGTCTAGTTTACAGAAAAACTGAATACTTTTTTTTTTTTTTTTTTTTTTTTTGAGACGGAGTTTCGCTCTTGTTACCCAGGCTGGAGTGCAATGGCGCGATCTCAGCTCACCGCAACCTCCGCCTCCTGGGTTCAGGCAATTCTCCTGCCTCAGCCTCCTGAGTAGCTGGGATTACAGGCACGCGCCACCATGCCCGGCTAATTTTTTGTATTTTTAGTAGAGACGGGGTTTCACCATGTTGACCAGGATGGTCTCAATCTCTCGACCTCGTGATCCACCCGCCTCGGCCTCCCAAAGTGCTGGGATTACAGGCTTGAGCCACCACTCCCGGCCCAAAAAACTGAATACTTCTTTAACTTTAGCCAGTATGTTTATACACAAAATTTCTTTTACAATTAACATTTTTAAACTTGCTTAGACCTTCAAAACAAAAATTATATGACATTTCTTTCATAAATTCCTCTTTACAATATTTTTTACAACTTTTACAGATAATCTTCAACATGCCTTAACTTTCTTTGTTTTGTAACCTTCTTTATTAAAGGTGCATTCTTTTGTGTGTGTGTGTGTGTGTGTGTGTGTGTGTGTGTGTAAATGAGTTTATTGACGAAGACACAAGGTCACGCTTCCCCCAACCCCCACCCTCCCCCAAAACAGGACCCAACAAGAACAGAGGAATGAGAAGCATTCTTGCGGCAACATTTCCCCCGCCCACCCCCCTTCCCATTTCTTTCCAAAGACTCAAGCTTCACAACACAGACACACAGAGCAGGCTTGGGTGAGGACAGACACTTAGGGAATCTCTGACCAGCAAAAGAGTTTTGGGTGTTTGCTTCTCCTGCCCTTTGTATGATGCCAGCTGACGATACAAAGACACACTTAGGCAGAGGAGGGGGGATGCAGGGCAACCGCCACCCACTTCCCCAATTCTGCCAAGCTTGGAATGAGCCAAGAGATAAGTCGTGGTGGAGGCAACAGCTTCTGCCTCTCAGGAGAGGTAAAGGTGCATTCTTATATCTACAACTTTCTTAATATTTCTTTCTCTTCTTCCTACTTTATATCTCTCCTTTGTCTTACTTTATATATATATATATATGTGATCTCTATCTCTTCTTGTTTCTCTCCTACTCATTCTTTCCCTGTGTTTCTCACTCCAATCTTTATGTTTCTGTCTTTAAAGGTTTTAGCAAAGTGCTTTTGTACAGCCATTTGAAATTTATCATCTAAATTTTAAAAATTAAGGGTAAGTAAGGCTTGTGCTAGTAGTGTTGCAGGGTCCTTATTCATACTCCCCCTTTTTTGTTTTTTGAGCATATTTTTAGGGGTGGAGTGGGCACATTCTACTAAGGCCCGTCCTTGAGGGTTATATGGGATGCTTGTGGAATGTTGAATGTTCCATGTGTGACAAAATTGTTGAAATTGTGAGCTAGCATAAGCTGGACCATTACCAGTTTTAATTTTTGTGTTCCATCCCATAAATGCAAAAGTTAAGTGAAGATGTTTAATAACATATCGGGTGGCCTCTCCAGGAAAACATGAGCACTAATTGAATGTGAATTGGTATCAATGGGTACATGTACTTATCTTAGTTTTCCAAATTCAGGGCTATGTGTAACATTGGTTTGCCGTAATTTATTAGGTTCTGGTCCTCTAGGGTTAACACCTGTTGAAGGAGGGGACATGCCTGTGATCTGACAATCTGGGCATTGCAGGATAATTTGTTTAGCTAGTCTCTGGGTAAGTTGAAGTTGTTTAGATAAGTTTCTCCAATTTTGGAAAAAACTGATGCAATTGGGTGGCTTGATCAAGCAGTGATGTCATAACCTGAAGGTTTGCTTGATTATTGCCATAAGCCAATGGGCCAGGCAATGAGCTGTAGACTCGAATATATGGGACAAAAATAGGATGTGTATATTGATTTGGTAATTGCTGAAGTTGAAGAAAGAGAGCACACAGGGTGAGACTTAATTAGGGCTGTTTCAAGGTTCTGAAATAAATAGAGTAAGCAGAGTCACTAACAATGTTAATGGGCTTAGTGAAAAAGTTTCCAAGGCCAACATCAGGGCCCCAGTCTCAGCTCTCTGAGTTCGAGTAAATCCAGCATTGCCACACCCAGCTAATTTTTAAATTTTTTGTGGAGATGGGGTTTCCTTATGTTGCCCAGGCTGGTCTCAAACTGCTGAGCTCAAGTGATCCTCCTGCCTCAGCCTCCCAAAGTTCTGGGATTACACGCATGAGCCACCATGCCCAGCCTATATATTCTTGATTATTTTACCAATATGTAATGATCTTCTGTATAAAGTGCTTCATATTAAAGTGTATTTGTTGTAATATTAGCATACTGATACCAGTCTTATTTTGGTCATCGTTTGCTAGATATATATTTTCCCATCCTTTCACTTTTGACTTTTTTTTTTTTTTTTTTTTTTTTGAGACGGAGTTTCACTCTTGTTACCCAGGCTGGAGTGCAATGGCACGATCTCGGCTCACCGCAACCTCCGCCTCCTGGGTTCAGGCAATTCTCCTGCCTCAGCCTCCTGAGTAGCTGGGATTACAGGCATGCGCCACCATGCCCAGCTAACTTTTTGTATTTTTGTAGAGACGGGGTTTCACCATGTTGACCAGGATGGTCTCGATCTCTTGACCTTGTGATCCACCTGCCTCGGCCTCCCAAAGTGCTGGGATTACAGGCTTGAGCCACCGCGCCCGGCCCACTTTTGACTTTTTTGCGTTACGCTTTAGATGTGTAGCTTGTCATCGAAATACGGCTTTTTAAGAAAAAGCTAATTTGGCAATCTTTGTCTTTTAACTGGCAAGGTTTGTCTGTTTTTCTACTGTTCTACTTTCTTAATTCTATTATACATTTCTTTTTCTCTCTCTTTTTTGCCTTTCTTTCTTGCTTTTCTCTCTCTCCTGATTTGAGATTTACATTTTGTTTATTGATTAGCCTTACAATTTTACTATGCATCCTTAATTTAACAGAATAAACAATTAAACATTACAGTAATTCAGAAAAATTTCACTTCTGCCTTACATTCATCCAGTTTACAAATTTTCACCCATATTTCAGTTCTGTTTCTTTTTTTTTGTGATGGAGTTTCACTCTTGTTGCACAGGCTGGAGTGCAATGGCACAATCTCAGCTCACCGCAACCTTGGCCTCCCAGGTTCAAGCGATTCTCCTGCCTCAGCCTCAGGTTAGCTGGGATTACAGGCATGCATCACCACACCCAGCTAATTTTGTATTTTAAGTAGAGGCAGGGTTTTTCCCTGTTGGTCAGGCTAGTCTCGAACTCCTGACCTCAAGTGATCCGCTTGCCTCGGCCTCCCAAAGTGCTGGGATTACAGGGGTGAGCCACCATACCTGGCCAGTTCTGTTTCTTTTTTTATCCCTAAGACATCATTTTAGCCCTGAGACATCATTGTCATCATCATCATCATCATCATCATCTTATACTTTATATTGTAGTTAACTATTATTTATTCAGCAGTCTTCTATTGATGTATATTTGAATTGATTTATCATCTTTTGCTTTTGTATATAGCTTTGGAATATATAGGCTTATGCTCACATCTTTTTGCATTTTCTTTTTTTTTTTTTTTTTTTTTGAGACGGAGTTTCACTCTTGTTACCCAGGCTGGAGTGCAATGACGCGATCTCGGCTCACCGCAACCTCCGCCTCCTGGGTTCAGGCAATTCTCCTGCCTCAGCCTCCTGAGTAGCTGGGATTACAGACATGCGCCACCACACCCAGCTAATTTTTTGTATTTTTAGTAGAGACGGGGTTTCACCGTGTTGACCAGGTTGGTCTCGATCTCTCGACCTTGTGATCCACCCGCCTCGGCCTCCCAAAGTGCTGGGATTACAGGCTTGAGCCACCGCGCCCGGCCATCTTTTTGCATTTTCTTCAGCATGTTTTTGATATACTAACCTTAGAAGTGGGAATATTAGATTGAAGAGTAAATGTTATGGAATTTTGCTAGATATAGCCAAATTCCCCTTCATAAGGATATTAGCATTTTGTGTTTCTACCAATAATATGTGTTTCTACCAATAATATAATATATTTCTACCAATAATATACCAATAATATATTATATTTTTGGTAGAAACACGAAAGAGTCTGTTTTCCCATAACTTTGCCAACAGAGTATATTGTGATGGTTTGTTTTTTCTGTCAATTTAGTGAGGTTACTTCAAAGGTATTTTGTAGCTATGATTAATATCTACAATCACTTGACTTTATGTAAATAACATCATCCTGGATAATCTGGGTGGGCATGATCTAACCACCTGAAAGACCTTAAGACCAGAATTGAAGTTTACACTAGGAAAAAGATATTCTACCTGTAAACTGCAGTGTCAGGTCCTGCCCCAAAAATTCATCGAATTGCACATTTTAAATAGATGAGTTGTATGGTATGTAAATTATGACTTAATAAAGCTGTTATTTAAAAAAAGAGAGGAGCAAAATAAAACAACAAAATCCAAAAATATTTGTCCAGAAATAAATATCTTCTTGTTTTTCCTATTTGGGATATGTTGTGCCTCAGGCATTTGTGAATTTGTATTGTTCTCCAGTTCTGGAAAATTTATGGCCATTGTCTATGCTATACCTCATTTTAATCTTTATGTCTCCGAATTGTTTATCCATATTTTTCATTTCTCTCTTTTGGCTGCTATGTGGCTCTACTTATGGCTCACTAAGCTTGTCTTCAATGCATTTCACCTAGTTTTACAAAAATTCATACATTGTGGCTTTTATTTAAACAATTATGTATTTTTCATGTACATTTCATTTGTAATGGTATATAGATATTAATTCTTAAAATTTAAAAATTCTTAATAATTTCTTATGGAGGTTCATCATTGTCACTGCATTCTATGTTTTTTAAACATTTGTTAAGTAATAATCAACAATCTGTATCTGACAGTTCCAACATCAAAAATCTATGAATCTAAATCTGTTATTTCTCTGTCTCAAGACGAATTGACTTTTAGTGTATTTGGTATTTTCTATCTGTGAACCTATTGTTTGTTTAAATGTTGTCTTAGTCTATTGTGGCTGCCATAACAAAAATAGCACAACCTGGGGGATTATAAGCAGAAAACATTTATTTCTCACAGCTCTGGGGCCTGAAAAACCCGATATCAAGGTGGCGGGCAGATTCAGTGTCCAGTGAGGGACTGTTTCTCACAGATGGTGCCTTTTCACTGCATCTCACATGGCAGAAGGTGCAAACAAGTTCCCTCACACCTCTTTTATAAGAACATGAATCTTATGTTAGGAGGCTCCATCCTCATGATATAATCACCTCCCAAAGGCCCTACCTTCTACTCTAACACCATCACCTTGGGGGTTAATACCAACATATTAATTTTGGAAGGCACAGTCAGACCATAGCAAATATCTTGTAATTTTACAAAAAACTTTAGAAAGCTTCTTTGTAGGAAGTTAATTTTGCCTATAGCTACAGTGCACCAGTCAGGACCCCTACAGGATGTTATTGACATTTTGGGCTGGTGCTAGAGTCTGTGATTCAGCAGTCCCAAATTCAGTATTCCATAGCAATGTTGGTGTATGACCACAGCAACAATGGCCCTTAACTTTTTGGTCTTTTAGGTAGATTACCTGCTGGTCAGATTGCTGCTGCTGCTGCTGCTGCATCTCAATTTCCTTTACTGCAGTCCTGATTCCCCAGACCCAGCCTGTCTTAGCTACTCTAAATACAACTCAGATGTGTTTGTTAGCCTGTGAGGATGGATGTTCCTGGAGAACTCATGTACCCTCTGTGTGATTGGCAGTGTCTCAAATTGTATGATTTAGTCAGTGTCTAGATGTGAAGTGCAAGGATCCCTAATCTTTTTTGATATTATGAGTGAAAATTCCCAGTTATTTCTAAACAATAACCAATGGAGTACAAATAAATCTGGAAGTTAGTCCATTTTAAGAGCTTGAGAGAAATAGGACTAAGTCCAAAGAAATAATACATAATTTTTGTATAAATGATTATAAAAATTATTACAAAATTTATTTTAAAGTCTAAGTATAATGAAATTCCTATTATTTCTTTATCCTAAAACTGCCTTGCTATTAGTTGCTTGAACGTAACTTTGTAAGGCCTAGGATAACCTGATAAGTAAAACTATTGATGCCTTAGTTAATCTTTTGGAACTATATCTGAATGGCTATTTATCATACCTGATAATTCCAGACCTAATTCTAGCCCTTCTGAATCCTTAATTTTTCCCTTCAATATCCATACTTGTAATGATAGCCAAGATTGAATTAGCTCAAGTAACATAAGCAGTTATTGTAAGAACAGGATTATGTTGAGCATTAAGTGTTAGGTATAAAGCATTTTACCTAAAAATTGAATCTTTATCTGGAGAAAACACATATCCCCATAATGCATTTCACTAACACTAGTGTTTGGTAGTCAAATAAATTTGGGAAATTCTTATTATATTATTACTCTCCCAGAGATTTACTATGCAAATTAGCACATTATTGTCCTGAGAAATTCTACTATAAAACCTTTTCTTCATGGACTAGCCTTTAGATCTCTCAGTGTCCCATAGGACAAGAGTCCCATGAATGCATTTTGACAAATGCCAGTGTAAAAAAATAATGAAAAGTATATATTATGTTGCTGATAAAATGTATTACCCCAGGTCTGATCTGTAAGGAAGTTGATATTTTTTGACATAAGGTGAATAGCACTAATAGGACAAATGGGGAAAACGCATCATGAGGATGCTTCCTTTAAAAGATTCTAAACATCTTTTAACTATCTGGTCCTTTTTTTTATTTTTCCTTTAGACAGAATCTTATTCTCTTGACCAGGCTGGAGTGCAGTGGCGCAATCCCGGCTCACTGCAACCTCTGCCTCCACCTCCCAGGTTCAAGCAATTCTCCTGCCTCAGCCTCCTGAGTAGCTGGGATTACAGGCCTGCCCCAGCATGCCCAGCTGATTTTTGTTTTTAATAGAGACGGGATTTCACCATGTTGTCCAAACTGGTCTCAAACTCCTAACCTCAAGTGATCCACTGCCTTGGCCTTCCAAGGTGCTGGCATGAGCCAATGCACCCGGCCCAAAAACACTTAAAAGTCTCACAAGGTATGTTACCTTCCACTGGTAGAATACAGTTAAAAACCAAATATTTAAAAATATTGCACATGCCGGGCACGATGGCTCATGCCTGTAATCCCAGCACTTTGGGAGGCTGAGACAGGAGGATCACCCTGAGGTCAGGAGTTCAAGACCAGCCTGACCAAGATGGTGAATCCCCGTCTCTACTAAAAATACAAAAAATTAGCCAGGCATGGTGGCAGGTACCTGTAATCCCAGCTACTCAGGAGCTGAGGCAGGAGAATCACTTGAACTCAGGAGGCAGAGGTTGCAGTGAGCCAAGATCATGCCACTGTACTCCAGCCTGAGCAAAAGAGCAAGACTCCATCTCAAAATAAAAAAATAAAATAAAATATGAATTTTGTGATGTAGAATAAAAATATGAAAGTTTTGTGGCAAGAACTCAGGTGAAAACTGATGTATGGGTGAGTGGCCACATGGGTGGAGACAGATGTGGAAACAGATCCAAGACAAAAGGCCTATATTGCCTAAAAAGTGCCAGGTAGAGTGTGCTATTTTGTTGAAATCCTGGCCTGTGGATGAGGAGCCTTCACTTGAGTAAAAAAGTCTTTTATTGCTGCTTCCAGCGCCTAAGGGAGTTAGCCTTCCCTCTGAGCCTTATAGAGAATTATGCCCCACATAGAGAAACATTGGCTGATTGCTGAGTCAGATGACTCGACTCTGTCTTGCTGTTAGTCCATCCCATATGAGGACCTCCCTTATGACCCAGATACCTAACAAGGTCATGAGGAGTACAGGGGCCCTAGAACTGAGCAAGTTCAAGACCCCAGACTGGGACAGTGGTTTGTGAACATGCCTTTTACACATACATACAGGAAAACAACCTTCTTGATCTACTCACCAAAATTCAAGAATCTGTCTGACATGCAGGGGGTCTAGAGGATTGAACACAGGAGCCTGGAAGAAAGACTAAGACAATAAAGAAAATTGAGAAGGTGTCTGTTTTATGGCCAAGTGCTCAGGGCAGTGACCTGAAGGAGCTGAGACACACTCACATGGATATTTAGAAGAAGCATATATCCTCACACATATTAGGATGACTATGATTAAAAAGACCCCAGAGATAAAACAAGTGTGGGCAAGGGTATGAAAAAATGGAAAAGAACCTTTGTACACTGTTGGTGGGAATGTAAATTGGCATAGTCATTATGGAAAATGGTATGGGTTCCTCAAAAAATTAAAAATAGAACTGGGCCGGGCACGGTGGCTCAAGCCTGTAATCCCAGCACTTTGGGAGGCCGAGGTGGGTGGATCACGAGGTCGAGAGATCGAGACCATCCTGGTCAACATGGTGAAACCCCGTCTCTACTAAAGATACAAAAAATTAGCTGGGCATGGTGGCACGTGCCTGTAATCCTAGCTACTCAGGAGGCTGAGGCAGGAGAATTGCTTGAACCCAGGAGGCGGAGGTTGTGGTGAGCCGAGATCGTGCCATTGCACTCCAGCCTGGGTAACAAGGGCAAAACTCTGTCTCAAAAAAAAATAGAACTACCATATAATTTGCAATCCCGCTTCTGGGAATATAATCAAAGAAAATGAAATCGGTATCTCAAAGAGATATCTGCTCTCTCATGTCCATTGCTGCATTATTCACAATAACCAGATATGAAAGTAACCTAAGAGTTCTGTCAACAGATGAGTGAATAATGAAAATGTTATTCCTATCTGTCTATACATATGATAGATAGATAGATAGATAGATAGATAGATAGATACATACATACATACATACATACATACATACATACATACATAGACACACACATACACACACAATGAAATATTATTCAGATGTAAAAAAGAGATCCTGCCATTTGCAACAACATCAATTGACTTGCAGGACATTATGCTAAGTGAAATAAGACAAACACAGAAAGACAAATACTGTACGGTCTACCTACATGTAGAATCTAAAAAAGTAGAACTCACAGAAGCCAAGAGTAGAATGGTGACTTCTAGGGGCTAAGGGTCAGGGTGAGTTTGGGAGATATTGGCCAAAGGGTACAAACTTTCAGTTGTAAGAGGAATATGTTCTAAGGATCTAATGTACAGTATGGTGACTATAGTCGATAATGCTGCATTGTATACTTGAAATTTGCTGAGTAGATATGAAGCATCCTCACCACCACCCCCACCCCCACACACAGTAACTATGTCAGGTGAAGGATATGTTAATTAACTTGATTGTGTAATTGATGTAGACATGTATCAAATAATTACCTTGCACACCTTGACTATATACTATTTTTATTTGTCAGGTACACCTTAATAAAGCTTTGGTGGTGAGGATGCAAAATCAATAGCCTTCCCAGGACACCTGGTGAGAATACATTAGATCTACTTTGTCCTAGTGGATGACATCACTATTTTGTTTTCTGATCTTTTATGCATATGGAAATTCTTTATTTCCTGGATAAAATGTTTCATTGGATTAAAAAATCGATATGCCTTACAGAGGCAAGTCAGTGCAAAGGCCCTAAAGTCTGGAGGTGTGTGGTGTGTCCAACTGATAGCAAGGAGTCAAATGTGACTGAGTAGAATGAGCCAGGGGTGAACAGAAGGAGGTGGGTTTAAAGAATATTAGGGACCAGACTGTGTAGGACCTTGCAGGCCACTATAGAGATTTTGGCTTTCATTCTCAGGAAGATAAGGAGCTATTATTGGAGGATTTTAAATAGAAGAATGACATGTCATAACCAATTTTGCTCAATCAGAGGCAAAATTAGAAACCAGGAAAACCCATCACCTTCTCTGTTAGACTTCAGTCTGTTGGAATATTGGGTCAGAACTGCTAGCCACTAACTTGTTGCTGAGTCCAAGAACAAAGTCAGATGATGGGTAGACTTGGCAGATAGAGCAAGGTCCTGGGGACATTGGACTTCTCAGTTATTTAAACCTATAAATTGTATTTTTTAAAGTGAGTTTGAGATTTTTTTTTCCCAGCTGGAACCAAGGAATCCTGTGTAATACAGCGAGGACATTATAAAACAACTCAAAGTAATTTGCTTCAGCCATGGTATTTCTTGGCCATGGAATTTGTCTACTCATTTATTAGTGTAATACAGCAGGAGAGTCTACAGAAGATTTCATTATTGATATGTAGTTCTTTACCTTTAGGGCATGGGAGCTTTAATAGCCAGAGTGGTTTTCTGTGAGGTTATACAAAGAGTCTTTTTTGTTTGTTTGTTTGAGATGGAGTCTTGCTCGGTTGCCCAGGCTGGAGTACAGTTATGCAATCTTGGCTCACTGCAACCTCGCCTCCTAAGCCATTCTGCCTCAGCCTCTCTAGTAGCTGAGATTACAGGTGCACACCACCACACTCAGCCAGGTTTTGTATTTTTAGTAGAGATGGGGTTTCACCATATTGGCCAGGCTGATCTCAAACTCCTGACCTGGTGATCCGCCCACTTCGATCTCCCAAAGTGCTAGGATTACAGGTGCGAGCCCGGCCCAAAGACTGTTACTCTTGGAACAAGGAAACCTGAATCCTAGTTCCAGTTCTGCCACCTCCTAGAAGGGTGGCTATTTACAGGTTTTTATGTTTTACTTCAAGGATTTCAATGGGAAATTAAAGCCAAGAAGGCTTGACCAAAGAGCTTAATTTCTCTAGGTCTTTGTTTTTTATTTTGCAAAATGAGAACACTGAACTGCAATGTTCTGTGATTTTCTTCCTAGATTTCTTTCCATGATCATCTTTTGTGATGACCAGAATTTGGTGACAACTGAACAAAAATAAGGGATGGTTATTCACTTGCCAAGTGCTCTGAAAGTTTTGCTACTTGGAACACTTAGTATCATTAAGATTTTCTCATAAAACTCATAGCAAAATCTCATTTTATAGAAGGCATTTGAATTAAAATGCCAGTTTTATAGAACAGAAATGATTGAGGCAGTCTTAGGTTTGAATCTGTCAGATGCCCAGAGGTGACAGTAATGTATACCTTAGCCACTTTGTGGCAGTTTGTGTGTCCTTTACACACCACTGTACCTTGTAAACTTTCAAGTCCCTGTTTAACAGCCTTGCTGGTTTAATAGTGCTTTACTAGCTTTCCCTGATGTGAAAACTTGCTGAGAAATGTAGTCAATCTTTTTCCTTCTATCAGTTTTCTTGTCCTCCTTAGGCTTGCCAGCAATTAGAACACTCACTCTCTCTGATCTCTGAAAGTCAAGACGATATAAAAGAAAGTAAGATAGGATGTGGGAGAACTAAAGGAATAAGAATACAAGCTTTTAAAAAATTCTTTAGGAAATT
The DNA here is from genome assembly GCF_048565385.1 of Saimiri boliviensis. Lineage (NCBI taxonomy): Eukaryota > Metazoa > Chordata > Mammalia > Primates > Cebidae > Saimiri > Saimiri boliviensis. The sequence continues at coordinate 60,228,048 of NC_133455.1, forward strand.
AATTATTATTATTATTATTTTTGAGACAGAGTTTCGCTCTTGTTACCCAGGCTGGAGTGCAATGGCACGATCTCGGCTCACTGCAACCTCTGCCTCCTGGGTTCAGGCAATTCTCCTGCCTCGGCCTCCTGAGTAGCTGGGATTACAGGCATGCACCATGATGCCCAGCTAATTTTTTGTATTTTTAGTAGAGACGGGGTTTCACCATGTTGACCAGGATGGTCTTGATCTCTTGACCTCGTGATCCACCCGCCTCGGCCTCCCAAAGTGCTGGGATTACAGGCTTGAGCCACCATGCCCGGCTGGAAATTAATTTTTTTAATTGAGAAACAAAATGATATATATTTACGGTTTACAACACGATTTACACCATATGAAACGTGTACATTGTGGAATGGATCAACTGAGTTAATTCACATATGTATTACTCACATATCATTTTTCATGGTAAGATCACTTAAAATCTACTCTCAGGGATTTTCAAAATACATTACATTATTAATTATAGTCACGATATTGTACAATAGATCACTTGAACTTGTTCCTCCTATCTAAGTGGAATTTTGTACCCTTTGACCAATTTCTCCCCACTACCCTTTCCTCCAACCATAGTAACCACCATTCTTCTCTCTACTTGTATGAATTCAACTTTTTAAAATTCCACACATGAGTGAGATCATATAGTATTTGTTTTTCCTTTTTTTGTTTTTTGAGACAGGGTTACTCTCATTCAGCCTGGAGTGCAGGGACACAATCTCAATTCACTGCAACCTCTGTCTCTGGGCTCAGGTGATCCTCCTGCCTCAGTGGCTGGGACTACAGGCACCCACTACCATGCTCAGCTAATTTTTGTATTTTTAGCAGAGATGAAGTTTCACCATGTTTGCCAGGCTGATCTTGAACTCCTGACCTCAGGTGATCCACCCACTTCGACCTCCCAAAGTGTTGGGATTACAGGTTTGAGCCACCGTGCCCAGCCTGTTTTACTGTGCCTGGCTTATTACACTTAACATCCTCCAAGTTCATTGATAGAGAGTACAAGTTTTTTGGTTTTTTTTTAAAAAAAAAAAAAAAAAAACTTTTCCTCGCAAGACTGCAAAGCTTTCTCTTCTAAGGAGTATGTTCTGGGTTTATTGGAGGAATACTGCAGCTTTTGTCAACAGTTTTGAGAATGATTACTGTCAAACATCTGCAGTGAATGTCAAACAGGAAGTGGTAAGAGGAGAAGGGCAGATGAGGAGGAGGGATAGGTTCTTTCCTTTTTCTCTTCATAAGTCATTTTGTGTTTATTGGAATGAGTTTCAGTGTCCTGCATCTTATTTGTAGCACTTGCTACATGTTGGTAGGGTAAATCAACATTAGCATACATCAAATTCATCATTAAAATAAAATTTCCTTTTTATGAAATAACCTTTACAACAACATGTTCTCTACATACAAACCTAAAGTACTATGAAGACCTAAGTTACAAAATTTCATCTACAGGGATATTGCCATGTAACAACTTAATAAAGCCTGGAAGTTCTCTAGGAAATAGAGGACCCATTTGCCTCCTCTTCCCCAATCAAATCCATTATCAAGTCATGTGTACCTCTAAAATACATCTTGATTCTATTCATTTCTCTCCATCTCCACTGCTACTGTCCTAGTTGAAGCCATTCACATCTCTTGTCTGAAAGTCTGCAATTGTTTCCTTTCTCCAAATTTATTTTTGCTCCCATCCAATCCATTTTGTACACAACTGCAAATCTGGTCTTTTAAAAATGTAAACAAAATTATTATCTTTCCCTACTTAAAACCCTCCAGTGGCTATATATTATTGCATTTAGAATAAATTAAATTTCCTACCATTGCTCTGTTATTCTTTCAGTTATTTGGTCCCAGCTCGAAGTCTTTGTACTTGATGTTTGTACTACCTGGAGTTTTGGTTCTTTGGTGATCTCATGACAGGTTCTCTCATGATTAAAGCTTCAGCTTAAATGTTAATAGCCTCAGAGAAATCTTTCTTGACCACTCTATTTAAAAAACAACTGCCCCCCACCACAAATTTTGTACTTGCTAACACTTTCTTCCTATACTTCCTAGCACTTATCATACTCTCAGATTACTTTGTTTGTTGATTTGTTAATTTCTGCCTTTCCACATTAGAAATGTATGCTTTCAAAGGGCAGAATGTTTGTCTTTATTACCACTGAATCTGCAATGTCTAAACCAATAAATGCACTCAGTAAATATTTACAGCATGATTGAATAAATAAAAGTAGCTAAATTTACCTAGAAATACCATAAGAAAGTGATGAATAGGCCCGGCATAGTGGCTCACACCTATAACCCCAGCACTTTGAGGGACTGTGGTGGGAGGATCTCCTGAGGCCAGGAGATGAAGCCCAGCCTGGACTCTACAGACACACACACACACACACACACACACACACACACACACAGCCCAGTTTTGAGGCTTGTACCTGTACTTCCAGCTACTGGGGAGGCTGAGGTGGAAGGATCAGTTGAGCCCAGGAGATCAAAGCTGCAGTGAGCTATTATTGTGCCACTGCACTTCAGCTTAAGTGAGGGAGTAAGATCCTGACTCAAAACAAAAACAAACAAACAAAAAGATGAATGGAAACAAATATCAGATGCAGAGAGAGAATCCAAAAGACAGCTGTATTTTGAAAACTAGAATTTTCACACTGAAGCATGAGAGTGAAAGAATGGTACCAGAAATACAACAGCAAATCAGTGATCAAGGATCATGCGCCAGAGCAACATACGTCATGGAAAAGAGGAGAATTTGGGATGGACAGTCATTACATAAAATTTATGTAATTCTATTCCAAGGTGATGCTTCAGTCTGTGGTTCTTCTTGTTTATACAAGTTGAACTGTAAAACTTGTCTCTGCCAGGGTTCAGGCACAGTGTCTCATATCTGTAATCCCAGCACTTTGGGAAGCCAAAGCAGGTGGATCATCTGAAGTCAAGAGTTTGAGACCAGCTTGGCCAACACAGTGAAACACTGTCTCTACTAAAAATACAAAAATTAGCAGAGTGTGGTGGCAGGTACCTGTAATCCCAGCTACTTGGAAGACTGAGGCAGGAGAATTGCCTGAACCCAGGAGAGGGAGGTTGCAGTAAGCAGAAATTGTGCCACTGCACTCCACCCTTGGGTGACAGAGCAAGACTCCATCTCAGAAAAAAAATTTGTCCTTGCCATAAATATGCAGTGAACAAATGTAGCCAACATATTAGTGATATGTATTATTTGTGGCTTTGAATATTAATGGAGACTTTTACGTTATAAAATTTGCACATGTACTGCCTGCTGCATATTACACAGTTTTAATTTATAACTACCACTTTGATCAGATCCAAAAATGTGATGCCATTTCATCTATGATCCATTAATTACTAGCTTTTTATTGTTGTTATTGTTGTCCTTTAAGCAACTCAAAACATTTAAGAATTATTGTATTAACATAACTACAACATATTGTCATACCTAAACAAAAATAAATCCTTCATAATATCGAATATCCAGTCAGCTTTCAAATTCCTCATGTTTATCATTTGTTCCATATTTTGCATTTGTTTATGTCTCTTAAATCTCTAAATCTGTAAGGTTCCTCCTTCCTTTTTATTTTTTTCTTGCCATTTATTTGTTGAAGAAGCCAAGACATCTACCTGGTAGAGTCTTCCACATCTGGATTTTATTGTTTGCATACTTACAACGTGTTATGTATCCCCTAAACTTTATGTAACTGGTGAATACCAAGAGAGGCTTGTTCAGATTTAGTTTTGAATTTTTGGTGAGGATACGCCATAGCTATTTTTTGTCTAGACATCTATCAAGAGGCAATAGATCTAGTTGTCTCTTTTCATGTGAAATTAAGATTGATTGCTGGGTTCAGTTGTTGTTGCCCTTATTTATTTATTATAACGTTCTCCATCAGCTTTCATCTAACAGTTCTGGCATTCATTGATGATAACTGCCTAAAGCTATTCTTTCATTAGCAGTTGCAAATTGGTGCTACTCTAATGGTCATTTCTTTGTCATTTAATAGCTGAAATTCTTCAGTGAAAAACTTTCCTTCACCAACTATTTAGATCCTTTGACGTATAGCTTGTTCAAGAAAGGCTTGACTCTTTTACTCTATTAACCAATTTTCAGAACGAGTTATTTTCCTACTATATTAAAAAGATGACAGTGAGGATTTTTCTTCTGTTTTCTATTTTTATTAACTCAGAAACTTTAACAGATTAGATGCATTGAAATGTATTGCAGTTATTCTTTTGAAGCTCAGATTGCTCATCGTGGCTAATGAGCCCTTTCAAGTTGGTCGCTGCTTTCTGATATAACCTCAACTAGTTATTGGTAGCTTCCTTGCTTTCTGTATGTCAAGATGTTCAAGACTCACCCATAACTTAAACCTAGAATCCGGTGTTCTTCAAGGACCCTGGATTCATTTCAGAGTAACAATATTTAAAGACTGTAAGTTGGGTACTATAAGTATGCATTGCTATTTAGTTGGTCAAGATAATTTCTAGGCCTCTTAAACAGACAGAGGTAAGAATTCCTTTTTTAAAGAAAAGAACATTGTGAGTTTATATTGACATTTCCCATTCAAATTTAGGTTTACAAAGTTTCTACTGAACTTATTGGATTTTATATTTATATCTTTCTCCTGTAATAAAAATCTTGGCTCCTAACATCATTATTATAATTACTTATATTCTTATATGTCCTCTGAAATACATACTAGTTTCAGAGAATAGTGTCATCACTCTAAAAACAGAAAGTTTTTTTGGATTATTCCACCAAAGAAGTACAATCAGATTACTGTGTTTATATCTTTTCTTCATTTGTTTCATTTTTCTTTCAATGTGGGTACTGATTATTTCATCTGTATTTTTGTTTAATAATTATGTAAACAATTTACATGATTTTAAATTACTATTTACAAATCAGGACACACTAAAAAAAATTCTAACTTCTATTCCTATTCTTTCTTTTATAGATAAACATTTTTAAATGTTTGATTTTGGCTTCTTTTTTTTTTTCAATGAGAAAATAGGCTGCGCACAGTGGCTCATGCCTGTAATCCCAGCACTTTGGGAAGCCAAGGCAGGCAGATCACTTGAGGTCAGGAGTTCAAAACCAACCTGGCCAACATGGCTAAAACCTGTCTCCACTAAAAGTACAAAACTTAGCTGGGAGTGGTGGGGCGAGCCTGTAATCCCAGCTACTCAGGAAGCTGAGGCAGCAGAATTGCTTGAACCCAGGAGGCAAAGGCTGCAGTGAGCCGTGATTACACCACTGCACTCTAGCCTGGGCAACAGAGCAAAAACTCTGTCTTAAAAAATAATAATAAAATAGGCTGGGAACGGTGGCTCACACCTGTAATCCCAGCACTTTGGGAGGCCAAGGCGGGTGGATCACCTGAGGTCAGGAGTTCTAGACGAGTCTGGTCAACATGGCGAAACCTGTGTCTACTAAATATACAAAAATTAGCTGGGTGCCTGTAATCCCAGCTACTTAAGAGGCTGAGGTGGGAGAATCACTTGAACCTGGAAGGCGGAGGTTGCAGTGAGCTGAGATTGTGCCATTGGACTCTAGCCTAGGCAACAAGAGTGAAACTCCATCTCAAAGGAAATAAATAAATAAACAAACAAATAACAAATAATAATAAAATGAGAAAATAAAACATGTTATATGTACAATTCTGAAACTTGCTTTTTTCCGCTTAATATATCCTGGAGATCACTCCATAGCAATAGGTATAGATTGTTCTCATAGAAATTCTATTAAGTATTAATTCAATTCTTATAGATTGATGCAGAAATCTTTTTTTTTTTCCCTGTTAGTGGACATGAGCAATCTTGTTAGGTTGCTGTTTCAGTATCTTAAGGAGAGCAACAATATCACCTCTCCTAAATTGGTTTCAAAACTCATAAATAGCTTCATCACTAAGTAGAAAAAGATATAACCACTTCTTTCAAACTTCAAGTTTTATTGCACTTGGCAATTATCTAAAATCTTTAAATTTTATTCAGTTTATAAACCATTCAATAGTAGAAAAAACAATTTTTTGTTTTGAGACAGTCTTGCTCTGTCACCCAGGTTGGATTGCAGTGGCCAGATCGTGGCTCACTGCAACCTTCACCTCCCTGGTTCAAGCAGTTCTCCTGCCTCAGCCTTCCTACTACAGGCATGCCCACCATGCATGGCTAATTTTTGTAATTTTAATAGAGATGGAGTTTCACCCCGTTGCTCAGGCTGGTCTCAAACTCCTGGCCTCAAGCAGTCCACCTGCCTCAGCCTCCCAAAGTGCTGAAATTATAGATGTGGGCCACCACACCCAGCTGATAGTAGAAAAAATTTTAATACCACTAATGCCTAGCATTGTGTTTACATAGCATTCAATTAATGTCGATCATGAAATTATAAATACTTCTTCCACTGGGGCCTTCAGTCAACTGAATATATTTTCATTAATTTATTTTTGTTTATTACAACTCTAATAAATAATGAAGTTGTCTAAATTTGTATTCTTATAAAGAATCCTTAATAACAAATTTTTGTTGCTATTGTTATTATTTTTATTGACCTGTTGTTACTCACAAAAAGGGGTTTTCCACAAACATTATCAGTCTTGTGTTAGGTTTTGAATAAATGATACTAATGTTAAAATACATAGTCTATTAATCTTCAACCATTTTTCTTGTTTCTGTAGTCACATTCACATTTTTCATAGGAGTGATTAAAAATTTGATTAAGTAAAGCATGATCTGAATGTTTTCATAATTTTCATAATGATCCATCATAATGATGAATCAGGAAATTGGAGCCTTTGCACACAGAATTATAGGTTAGTAACCTTCATGTGATATTTTTTATATATATCGTTTATCTACCAAAAGGAAGCTCTGTAATTCAGCTGATATGCTATTTGCACAATTATATCCTTTCATTTCCTTCTGTACCTTGCCCAGATCCTAGGCATAAGATTCTAGCACCATGATCTAGCTTGATAACCCTGTCTTGATGAAAGTGACTCATTGAGACAATCACTAAGATAACATAATATGATTACAAATCCTCAAAATGTTAAAACCTCTTTAGCTATATTTTTGGCTATTTTAAGAAGAGGAAAAGACTTGCCGTGTCTTTTGAAAGATTATCCTCAGTTTTATGTAGAGCAAAATGCTCCTCTATTTTCACCCTTACATTTTATGTACTCTGAATATAAAGAACAAGGCTGTTTTAGGTACAGTGTTTCATTTACTTGGTGTTTCCTTTTATTTACTGATAATATCCTTGAATATGCCCTAAACATTAAAATTAATCAGGCAGGACATATTTTTCAGATTGTCCAAATTAATAATATGAGTGTCCTCTTTCCAGAAGAGCTCAACTAAATAGCCATTGTAACAGAACATGAGCACCAGTGGACCCAGGAAAACTCTGCAGTGGTTAGATTCAGAGCAAATCAAAGATTCCAGATTAATTCAGTGATAGACTACTAAGGGTTATGATCTCTGGGGTCTCTTTTGACTTGAAATCTTGATTAGTAAAATTTAAAAGTGGTAAGTCCAGAAGATCTGGTTTCTCAGATACAGAAACCTTGAATTTGCCATGCTCTCTCCCAACCCAGCCCTTGTTTCACTTTTGTCAAATTCATCAGTAACTTCCATATTGCCAAATAAAGCGACCAGTTCTCAATCCTCATGTTACTCAACTTATCAATAACATTTGATTCAACTGATCATTCCTTTCTCCTTGAATCACTGTCTTCTCTTGGCGTCCCAGAGCACCTCACTCTCCTGTTTTTCCTCCCACCCAACTACCATTCCTTTAATATCTTCACCAGATTCACTCTTTCCTCCAATAATCAAATACTGGAGTTTCCCAGTGAATCTCTAGTGTTCTTTTTTTAAACTTCATTCATTTCCAAGAGAATCTCATTCATTTCCAAGAGAATCTCATCTAGTCCTATGACTTTACTGTCTATAGACTCTGAAATTTCCTAAGTGTACTGCATTTTATCAAATGTAAGAAGTCATTAGTTGTTAAGCCTCACCATGACTTCACTTAAAAGTAGAAAAGGAAAAAAATGCTACCAATTAAATTATAACTTAATGCTTTAATGATCATTCTGCATGATGTATAAATCAGTTTCATCAGCCTTTTGTTGTTTTGACATTTCCCTTATCTACTCTAGGCAATTCGTTAATTTCTCCCACCTTCAGTTGTATGACTTGGCATGGGATAGGCAATTGTGCATGTATCTCAGTGCACATGTTTCAGCCCACAGCTTCATCCATTTGTGGATATCTTTATCTCTGAGATCTCTGTAAAGTCCCTAGTGGTTGTATTGTGGGAAAATATGGAATTATGATCGATCCTCTAAGAGTAAATATCTATTCAATGATATCGATTTATTGCTTCATTGATTTGTTTGAGCCTTTCTAGATAGCAAATGAATTTTAGTTTCACTGATAAATCAGTGTACTTTTAAAAAAGCTACTTAGTGGCAATTAAAATCAACATGCATAATACCAATAATATACACAGTTCAGTTGAAATGATGACAGTATAGTAACTATGACCAATTTATGCCTTGTCAATGAAATTACATTACTATCTGAATGACAGTGATTATAAATATAAATCACCATCATTCATAAGATGCCTCCTAACTTCAAATAACAAATGTATGTCTTTGAACTGATAAAATAAGGTTTATTTGCAGGGCTAATGTTCACTCAATTGCTGAAGCCAAAAAACTTGTAGTCATCCTAAATTTCTGTTTCTCTCATATCCTAATCCTAATCCTCTAGTCAGAAAATCTCATCTCTCCTACAAAATATACTCTGAATCACCACTTCTTACCACTTCTACAACCACCATCCTAATCCAGGGCACTGTGATTTCTCACCTATACTACAGCTGCTGCTGCTTTGTTTTCAGGTTGGTTTGCCTACCTAAAGTCTATTTTCCACATATGGCCAGACAGGTCTTTTTAAGATATTAGACACATATTTTAATTCTTTTGCCCAAAATCTTCAGAGACTTCCCATTGCACTTAAAGTCCTAAATTCTTACTATTGCCATCTCTCTCTCTCCAAATTCATCTCCTATTACTTTTCCTTTTGATATCTGGTTGAGAACCACATTGTTCCTCAAATATGTCAAGTATGGTTCCAACTCTTGCCTTGAAACTTGCTGTTCCTTCTTCCTATGAGCCTCTTCCCTCAGATAGAATAGCTTATTCTCTTACTGTATTCAGGGGAAACTTTACCACTTGAAATTGCCTTTAATCTGGTTGACTTCTCTTCATATCATTTATCTGACATATTGTATTTCCATTTGCTTACAGTTTGTCACTTCAATGATATTAAAGATTGCATGAGGACAGAGATTTTGTCTGTTTCTTTGTTTTCTGTAATTGCTGTGTCCCCAGCATCTAAATTGGTGCCTGGCAGATAGTAGCAAACACAACAAACGATTTGAATGAATATACAATTGAAATACACATAACTAACAAAGAATTAGTACCTAGAATATTTAACAGACTCTCACCAATTAAAAAGATAAACAATGTAACAGAAAAAATGGGAAAAACATAAATAGGCAATTCACAGGAGATCCAAATGGCCAATAAATGTATGAAAATATTATAGCAACTAGGCAAAAAAAAATTAAACCCAAAATTAGATGTCATTTGCATCCATCAAATAGGCAATTTAAAAAATTATACTTTAAGTTCTGGGATACATGTGCAGAATGTGCAGGTTTGTTACATAGGTATGCACGTGCCATGGTGGTTTGCTGCACCCATCATCCCATCATCTACATTAGGTATTTCTCCTAATGCTATCTATCCCTCCCCTAGCCGCCAACTCCCTGACAGATTGCAGTGTGTGATGTTCCCCTTCCTCCGTCCATGTGTTCTCACTGTTCAACTCTCACTTGTGAGTGAGAGCATGTGGCGTTTGGTTTTCTGTTCCTGTGTTGGTTTGCTGAGAATGATGGTTTCCAGCTTCATTCACGTCCCTACAAAGGACACAAACTTATTCTTTTTTTTACGGCTGCATAGTGTTTCATGGTAATCTGATTAAAGCAAAAATGTAGAGAAGTGAATTATACTTCAGATGGAAGTGTTAGCAGTGGAAGAGATCTGAGATACCTCAAGTTACTGATGGTGTATACCTTCCGGTCCATAGCAACTTCAGTCCTTACCTTCTCAGAAGAAAGAATTCAACTGAAAGACATGAAGCAAAAAAAGAGACCAGACAGGTTTCAGAGCAGGAGTCGAAGTTTATTTTAAAAGGTGACTTTAGAACAGGAAAGAAAGGAAAATTCTCTTGGAAGAGATCCAAGTGGGCACCTGAATGTCCAAGAGAAAGAAGACATCAGAAAAAAAGGAGGCCTTTGAGCCTAGGACTTTCTAGGCTTGCCTCTTTCCCAAAATTCTTCTTCCCCTAGGGTGAGCTTCCTGCATGCAGTGCTTTCCTTACCCTTTGGACTTGACACGCCGCAACGTGTTTAGGGAGTTGTACACATGCCCACCACAGGCTTCTTTCCTTTTTCTGGTGGTATGTGCCCCTGGAACATCATACTTCACCATTTTGTCTCTTAACTCACATGCCCAAGAAGCTACTTCTGCCTGGGACCAGTAATCAATTAACAATTTTAATGTTAACAAGTGTGGACCATCAGAAGATTGTCTCTCCCTGGCTGCCGAATTATCATTTTTAGAGAGGCAATAAGATCATTGCCAAACCAACACCTGACATTTCTAGTGGGTAGGGGGAAAGCCCTTTTCTGCCCTACTCATGCCTATCTACCTACCTATTATGGAAGTGTAAGTTGGTATAACTATTTCGAGGAACAAATTGGCAATATCAAGCAAAACAAAGGGTGTGCATACTCTACAACCCAGAATTACCACTTCTAAGTACATTCCCTAGTGAATCTTCTATATTCATGAAGAGTCATGCACAAGAATATCCACTGAAGCGTTATTTGTAATAGTAAAAGTTATAAATAATCTGAATGACCATCAAGGAAAGAATGAATAAATAAGCTGCAGAATATTATATGGCTATCACATGGATAAATTAGAGCAATTTGTATGAGTATGAAGAGATTTCAAAAATAAAATTAATTTAAAAATTTTTTTGTAATATTTCATTTTAAAATGTTTTCAGAAAATCCATGGCTCCTTTATGGTTATGCATTGCTAAAAACTTGAAATCTTTTTGTGTCTTTTTCATTTTTAAATGAATTCTCTTTACTGTCTTATCATTGCCTTCTCTTTTCATTTGTTAAGAAATAATTCTATTGCTGTTATAATAGGGAGAAAGAACAATACTTGTTTCCTGGCTTGTTACAAGATTGTATTTCCATTCACAAATTCGTCATGGTATATTAAAACACAAATGAGGTAGCTATAATCAATGGCAGTAGAACTCTAAAATACAATTACAATGTTTCACAATTTGACTGGAAATGACAGATTGTAATTTGGATTACAGCATATTACAATTAATGCTAAATTGCCAACAGCAAATACATTTAACCCCCCTTCACACTTGTAATCAGTCAAGCATGAGATAAAGCATATCAGGGAATATAAATCATTACAAAATAAAAAGTACAGGCACTTGGAAAAGAAATAATGCAACATCCATTTCTGTTAAAGTCAACATGTGTTTAATACTTTTGTTTTAGAATTTAAAAGGCAATTCTTGTATAACCCATTTAATCAAATTTACTTACCAGAACCAGTTAATTTGAAGGGAAAAAAATACTTTCAATATATCCCATGAAAATAGCCTTACTCTTTTCAAAGAATTGGATTATAATATGTTCTTTTTATACAAAGAGTTTTTGCAATTGAAATGTATTCTTCATAAACAGAATATTAACAAAACAAGGTGCCTGTGACTAAAATTATACAACCTTTGATTAACCATACTCATCTTCAAATGGGTCAAATGTGGCTAAGTTGTTAGCATGCCTGAGGTAGTGCCAGTAAAATATATTTATCCTGAGGCTATATTGAATCACAGAATATTGGAAATTTCCCTTAGAAATAATAATACTATACCATTAAACTCATATACTCTCTTTCCAAGATATTAAGTTTCACTTTATGAATTTTAAATTGCATTCCAAGAACAGATTTTTCTTTGTATTGAATCGTGCCTGTTATAAAGGTTATCATTCTACATGCAATTATCCAGAATTGCTCAATAGGCAAGCTCAGAATAAGGATTAAGTTAGCCTCTTTGTGATGAATAATGAACAACAGGATAGCATTTAATAAGAAATTTAATAAGAAGAATTAATCTACAGTGGTACCACAATCTCCTAATAGAATCCATGCCCCTCTTTCTAATTCCCTCTCAGAAAGTAATTTAAAGGCTGAAATAACTGGTTGATAATTAACCTTTCAGAAAGCTTCAAGAAAGAATTTTTTTTTTTTTTTTTTTTTTTTTTTTTACTTTTTAAATTGTTATTAGTGTCCCATAAACTAACCATTAAGTACTTGGTCTTGCTCTTATGTCCCCTCAAGTGTCTGGATCCAATTACTGGTCACAACTACAAAATAACAATAACAGGGACTGTCTATGGCCCAGTATTACTAAAGAGGACGTTAAGCAATTGTCGGGGACATTCTGCCTCTCTCACTGCTTTTGCTTTCATTTTCTCTTGTAGCCTGCCCTATTCCTCAAGGATTACCTATTCCAGTGGTTCTCAACCTTAGTTGCACATTAGAATCATCTAAAGAATTTATGTGTGTGTGTGTGTGTGTGTGTGTGTGTGTGTGTGCGCGCGCGCGCTCAGCCCCAGCCCTAAATACTATTTTGGGGGGGCTGTGGTCCTGGTTTCAACATAGAAACCCCGCTAAATGATTCTAATGTGCACTCAGTGTTGGGAACTATGCCCTCTGTTCTTTTTTTGTACTTCTTTCCTTCCCCTGTCTTTAGTTTAAACATATAATTTCTTTTTTTTAGGGACCCAAAATATTTTTATATTTTTATTTTATTTTATTTTTTTATTATACTTTAAGTTCTGGGATACATGTGCAGAATGTGCAGGTTCGTTACATAGGTATGCACGTGCCATGGTGGTTTGCTGCACTCATCAACCCATCATCTACATTAGGTATTTCTCCTAATGCTATCCCTCCCCTAGCCCTCCACCCCCTGACAGGCCGCAGTGTGTGATGTTCCCATTCCTGTTTCCATGTGGTCTCATTGTTCAATTCTCACTTATGAATGAGAACATGCAGTGTTTGTTTTTCTGTTCTTGTGTTAGTTTGCTGAGAGCGATGGTTTCTAGCTTCATCCATGTTCTGCAAAGGACATGAACTCCTCCTTTTTATGGCTGCATAGTATTCCATCATGTACATGTGCTGCATTTTCTTAATCCAGTCTATTATTGATGTGCATTTGAGTTGGTTCCAAGTCTTTGCTATTGTGAATAGGGCTGCAATCAACATATGTGTGCATGTGTCTTTATAGTAGAATAATTTCTAATCCTTTGGGTATATACCCAGTAATGGGATTGCTGGGTCAAATGGTTTGAAATCCTTGAGGAATTGCCACACTGTCTTCCAGAATGATTGAACTAATTTGCACTTTCACCAAGTGTAAAAGCGTTCCTATTTCTCCACATCCTCTCCAGCATCTGTTGTTTCAGACTTTTTAATGATCACCATTCTAATTGACATGAGATGGTATCTCATTGTGGTTTTGATTTGCATTTTTCTAATGATCAGTGATAATGAGCTTTTTTCATATGTTTGTTGACTACATAAATGTCTTCTTTTGACAAGTGTCTGTTCATATCCTTCATCCACTTTTTGATGGAGTTGTTTTTTTCTTGTACATTTGTTTAAGTTCTTTGCAGATTCTGGATACCTCTTTGTCAGACGGATAGATTGCAAAAGTTTTCTCTTATTCTGTAGGTTGCCTGTTCACTCTGATGATAGTTTTTTGTGTTTGCTTTTTTGTTGTTGTTGTTTTTCGTCTTTTGGTTTTTGGGTTTTTTGCTGTGCAGAAGCTCTTTAGTTTAATTAGATCCCAATGGCAACATAAACCTCTAATTTCAAACTTACTTTAGCAGTAGAATTATTTCAAAGAAATCTCAATCAATAATAGAATTTAAAGGGATAAACAGTTTATTTAGGCAACTTAAATTACCATTATTTGCAAAATCCTAATATCACTTCTTTGGAGCTCTACAAAGTAGAGTAGAATTTAAAATCTACTCTCTCAGGTCTTTGAATATCATCCAGAAGCATTTACAAAAATACTGGTACCAAGTGAAGTAACTCAGGAGTGAAAAGCCAAATACTGTATGTTCTCATTTATAAGCCGGAGCTAAACTGTGAGGATGCAAACACATACAGAGTGATATGATGGACTCAGGGGACTCGAGGTAGGAGGTTGGAAGATGGGTGAGAGATAAAAGACTACAGATAGGGTACAGTGTGCACTGCTTAGATGATAGGTGCACTAAAATCTCAGAATTCACCACTGAAGAACTTATCTGTATACCCAAAACCACCTGTACACCAACAACTATTGAAATAAAAAGATACTGGTACCATAATGACTCCCCATGCACTCATCACAGTCACATTCCCCTGTAGCCAGGCACTGAGCCAACAGGACTAGTAGAGATAAGAAAAACAGTTCCAGTCTTCAAAGGAGTTCCTGCTCTAATTTACAAGACAAGAAAATAGATAATCGCAATTCAATATTTATTCAGCAAATATTTTGCGACTGTCTAGGATGTGCCAGACATTAATCTAGATGCTTAGGATACAGCAGTGAACAACATGGACAAAATCACTCCTTCTGAAATTGGAGAGTTCCCTGACCCCCTTCCCAAGATGTGCGATAAGGATGTGGCCTGGTGTGCTCAAACCCCTTACGAGAGGGATGAAGCATGTAGACTGGCAGGTACAGGAGCTGGTGCAAGCACTTTTGGACTCCAGCCCCATGGTAGCATCTAGGGGTGAGTGCCTATAATTCCCAAAGCCCCAGTGGACATGTTATGGTGCTCTTTTAGCTCTGCTCTTGACAGACAGCTTAAGTGCTAACCAGCTCAGTGCTCTCTTGATACCTGGGTTCTTGTCTGGTGCCCAGGAATAAATCGGGTCACACGGACAAACCGAAGGATGGTAAATGCAGGGGATTTTATTGCCAGATGGAGGTGGCTCTCAGCAGGATAAATGGAGCGCTGGAAAGGGAATGGAGTGGGAAGATTTTCCTCTGGAGTTTGGCCATCCAGTCCCCAGTTGAACTCCTCTCAATGTTCAGACTCTCCTTCTCATCTCTCCTTTGCTGCACTGTTCTTCTGCTAATGGAATCTGAGGTTTGGGGTTTATGTGGGTACAAGACAGCGGGGTGTGGTGGACCAAAAGGCAACATTTGGTCCTGAAACAGGAATGCCTGTTTCCATTTAGGGCCATGGGCTTCCAGGTTTGAGGGTGGGGGCCTTTGCCGGGGAACCGCCCTCTTCTACCGTTTCTCCTTGTCTCCTGTACATATCACGTCCTGATTTTATCTTCCAACTAGGGAAAACAGACATAAAAGAACGACTAAAAAGTACATTATGTTAGAGGGAATAGGATGTGTTGAAGAAATTACAATTTTAAGAAGAGTGAACAGGAAGTTATGGGGTTTGGGATGACACAAGAGACATCATGAAGAATGTTGTAATTGACCTTGGTAAAAGCAATATAGCGGAGTTAAGGGATCAGGTCAAAAATTGTGGTAGATTGAGAAGAGAACAGGCGAACATGGAAACAACAGCTTGAACTTTCAGTAAATTTGACTATAAAATAGGAAAGAAGAGAGGTTCACAAGGATAAATTTTGCGGGAAGAACTTGATCATGTTTATAATTCTGGAAAAAGGGCCAGTAGAGAGACTGTTCAGTATGGTGTGGAGAAAATGGGGAAAATCTATAAAAAGACCACCAGGTGGGAAGGGGTGGGATACAGGTAGTGGAAAATGTTAGCCTGGAGGGAAAGGAAAGCAAGATATACTGATAGCAATAGTTGCTTATATTTTTTTAAAAACTTACCATGTGTTGGGATATTCTAAGCACTTTATATGTAATAACTCATTTGTTATTCTCAGAAATCTTATGTTGTACATTATTATCCCCATTTTAGAAGTGAAGAAATTGAGACGCAGAAAGTTAATTGTCCACATCATATGAAAAATATAGAGTAATATTTCAAACCCAGGCATCTAGCCTCTAAGTCCTCAGTCTCAATC
This sequence comes from Saimiri boliviensis, assembly GCF_048565385.1. Classification (NCBI taxonomy): domain Eukaryota; kingdom Metazoa; phylum Chordata; class Mammalia; order Primates; family Cebidae; genus Saimiri; species Saimiri boliviensis. Next base: position 60,244,349 of record NC_133455.1, read on the forward strand.
CCTACTGTATATTGATAAGAGAGAAAGGAGAGGAAGAGGGAGTTCAAGGAGTTTAAAGAATACCTTGAATTCTCTATAGATGAAGGTAAGAACAGACAAAGGGTTAGGGATTATCAGAGAATGTCAGACTGAATATATAGCCAGAATTCTGGAACAAAAACATAAAGCTTGCTCATTTTCTTGTGGCCCACAAATGCCCTGTAGACTAAAAGCAGTATTAGGTCAGGGATCATGTCCATTTGATTTACCACTATGAACACATGCAGCACCTAGCACTGGACCTGGTGAATAACAGGCACTTATTAAATATCTATTTGCCAAATTAAGAAAGTTGAAGGAAAATACATTCCTTAGATATTGAGTTGAACCATATGAAACTGCCACTTAGGTTAGTCTTGATTCTCCTGCAAAGCACCCACTCATCTTTCCTTTTTATTTCCCTCACCAGGCCCAGTGCCCCAGCCAAAGTAATTGCTAGTGAAAATTTGCTTTTTCCCATTTTTATGTTTTGGCATATATCCTCCTCTTAAAATGTTGCTGCATGTGGTGGCTCATGCCTGTAATCTGAGCACTTTTGGAGGTTAAGGCAGGCAGATCATGAGGTCAAGAGATCGAGACCATCCTGGCCAACATGGTGAAACTCCATCTTTACTAAAAATACAAAAATTAGCCAGTCGTGGTGGTGGGCGCCTGTAGTCCCAGCTACTTGGGAGGCTAAGGCAGGAGAATAACTTGAATCTGGGAGACAGAGGTTTGCAGTGAGCTGAGATTGCACCACTACACTCCAGCCTGGTGACAGAGTGAGATTCCATCTCAAAAAAAAAAAAAAAAAAAAAAAAAAAAAAAAAAAAAGTTACTTCACCCTTGATTCATGTCCCTCTTCTTTCAAAGTCCATTTCAAATACCAAGTATTTTTCAATGATTAAATTTATCTTTGTTAATTTTTTACTTTGTGATTTTGTTTGTCCCATTTTTTTTTTTTTTTGCAAAAAGACTAGGTTTTTAGTATATGCTATTTATACACCTAATCCTTCTTTAAGTTTTATTTTTATTTATTTATGTGGAATAGGCAATATATTGCATGGCTCCTACTTAAAAAATACAAACAAATATCCAGTTATTAATAGAAGTTTATTTCCCACCCTTTCCCTATCACAATTTCTCTCCTCAGAGGGAACCAATATTGTATTTCTTATGTATCTTCCTGGAGACTTTCCAGGTCTACACAAACAATGTATATATGGCTACTCTTTTCTTCTTATTCTGAAACAAAAAACGATCAGGAATAAGACAAGGATGTCAATTCTACCACTTCTATTCAACATTGTACTGGAGGTTATAACGAGTATAATAGGCAAGAAAAAGAGGTAAGACACATCCAAATTAGAAATAAAGAAATAATATTGTCTTTATTCATTGATGACATAATCACTCATGCAGAAAATCCTATGCACTCTACAAAGAAGTTACTAGAACTAATAAGTGAGTGTAACAAAGTTGTAAGATGCAAGATCAATATAAATTGGATTTCTATATACTAGTAATGAACAATTGGAAATTGAAATAAAAAAATACTGCTTGTAATAACATCAAAAACATGAAATACCTAGAAATACATCTGGCAAAAGATGGCCAGACCTGTCACTGAAGAACTACAAAACATTGGTAAAGAAATTTAAAGAAGTTCTAAATAAATGGAGAACTGTACTGTCTCAATAAATCAAAAGATGCAATATTATTAAATATTAATTCTTCCCAAATTGGTCTGTAGTTTTAATGCAATCGCAATCAAAATGCTAGCAGCCTTTTAAAAGAATTATTTAAATTTTAGAGATAAGATCTTGCTCTTTTACCCAGGCTGCAGTGCAGTGGTGTGATCATAGCTCACTACAGCTTAGTACTCCTGGGATCAAGGGATCCTCCCACCTCAGCCTCCTGAGTAGCTGGGACTACAGGTGTGCACACCATGCCCAGCTAATTTTTTATTTTTTGTAAAGATGGGCATCTCATTATATTGCACAGGCTGGTCTTTTTACTCCTGGTCTTAAGCTATTCTCCTGCCTCAGCCTCTCGTATCTGGGATTACAGATATGAACCACCATGCCTGGCTTTTTAATTATTTTATACAAGTTAACAAGCTGATTTAAAAGTTCATATGAAAATGCAAAGAACCTACAATAATAATCAAAAACAATTTGGAAAAGGACAAAGCGGGAGGGTTAACACAATTTGATGTTAAGACTATAAAGCTACAGTCATCAGTACAGTGTGGTATTGGCATCAAAATAGACAAATCAGTGGAACATAATAGTGTTCAAAATAGAACCACTCATAGATGAACAAGTCTATTTTTTAAGGTATAAAAGCAGGCTTGGCATGGTGGTTCACACCCATAATCCCACTACTTTGGGAGGCTGAGGCAGGTGAATCACTTGAGCCCAGGAGTTTGAGACCAGCCTGGGCAAGATAGAGAGACCTTGTCTCCATAAAAAATACAAAAATTAGCCAGGCATGGTGGTGCGTGCTTTTAATCCGAGCTACTCAGGAGGCTGAGGAGGGAGGATCGCTTGAAACCAGGAGGCAGACAGAGGCTGCAGTGAGCCAAGATCACACCACTGCATTCCAACTTGAGTGACAGAGCAAGACTCTGTCAAAAATAAATAAATAAATAAATAAAATAAAATAAAATAAAATAAAAAACTTAAAAGCAATGCAGTGGAAAAAGGATAGTCTTTTCAACAAATAGTGCTGGGAAAAAAAAGTGAACTTTAATTCTTACCTTGTACCATATACAAAAAGTAATTCCAGCTGAATCATAAACCTAAATGGAAAACCTAACACAATAAAACTTGTAGAATACATGGAAGACAATCTTTGTGACCATGAGCTAAGCAGAGATTTCTTAGAAACACCACCAAAACACAATTCAGAAAGAAAAAGATTTAGTAGAACTTCATCTAAACTAAAAACTTTTGTTCTTAGAAAAACATGTGAGAGAAAGCCAGTTGTGGTGGCTCACGCCTGTAATCCCAACACTTTGGGAGGCCAAGGTGGGTGTATTATTTGAGCACAGGAGTTCAAGAGCAGCCTGGGCCAACATGGTGAAAGCCTGTCTCTACTAAAAATACATAAATTAGCCAGGCATAGTGGCAGGTGCTTAATCCCATCTACTCAGGAGGCTGAGGCAGGCAGAAGAATCCCTTGAACCTGGGAGGTGGAGGTTCCAGTGAGCCGAGATAGTGGCCGCTGCACTCCATGGGCAAAACTCTGTCTCACAAAAAGAAAAAAAAGACAGACACTGAGAGAATAAAAAGACAAGCTGGCAAGAAAGAAATATTTGCAAATCATATATCTGATAAAGAATCTACACCTAAAAAATATAAAAAATTCTCAAAACTAAAATTTAAAAAACCTAATAAATGCACAGATATTTGAACAAGTTTATGTCACTCAGAAGATATATAAAGTCAAAGAAGCACATTTAAAAATGCTCAACATCATATATCATTAGGAAAATTCAAATTAAAACCGTAATGATACACACACCTGTTAGAATGATTGTAATTGAAAAGACTGATCACATTAGGTGTTGATGAGAATGTGGAGGAACTGAAACACTCATATACTGCTGGTGAAAATGTAAAATGGTACAACTACTTTGGAAAACAATTTGGCTGTTTGTCAAAAATTTAAACATATACCTACCAAAGAATCTAGCCATTCCCCTGATTAATGAAGAGAAATAAAAGCATCTGTCTTTATAAAAATGTATGTACACAAAAGTTTACAGTAGCTATATTTTTAACAGCCCCAAGTGGGAAACAATACACATGTCTATCAACAAGTGGATAAATACACAAAATGTAGTTAATCCAGACAAAGGAATATTACTCGGCAATGAAAAGGAAAGAGCTATCGATACAAACAACGACATGGATGAACCGTAATATAATCATGCAGAAAAAAAGAAGGCAGACTCAAAAATATACATATTATACGATTCTATTTATATAAAAATATAGAAAATTCAAACTAAATCTATAGTTTAAAGAAAGCAGGAATTGGAAGGGGAAGGGATTACAAAAAAGTGTAAGGAAATTTTCTGGAATGATGGATGTGTTAATTATCTTCACTGTGATGGTGGTTTCACAGATCAAACTTGTACACTTTAAGTATGTGCATTTAATTTTTTTTTTTGAGACAAAGTCTCACTCTGTTGCTCAGGCTGGAGTACAGTGGTATGATCTCAGCACACTGCAACCTCCACCTCCCGGGTTCAAGCAATTCTCCCGCCTCAGCCTCCTGAGTAGTTGGGATTACAGGTGGTGGCCACTACGCACAGCTGATTTTTGTATTTTTAGTAAAGATGGGGTTTCACCATGTTTGCCAGGCTGGTCTCGAACCCCTGACTTCAACTCATCTGCCCACCTTGGCCTCCCAAAATGCTGGGATTCCTGGTGTGAGCCACTGCACCCAGCCTGTGCAATTAATTTCATCTTTACTATACTTCAATTAAATTTTTGTCTACTATACTTATTACATTTTAAAATATCAGTATACAAACTATTTTGCCCTGGCTTTTTTAAAAAACTTGATATTCCTATTGATGGTTTATTTTAAATATACAAAGCTTTCTCATTCTCTTTTTTATAGCTACCTAAAATTCCATTATATACACACATAATAATTGATTTTAATATTCCCCTACTGATGTCAATTTACAAATAATACTGCATTGGAAAATGTTGTGCAAACTCACTTCCTTCATATACAAGCATATTTACAGGATATATTCCAAGAAGTGAAACTGCTAGGTCAAAAGAAAATACAATTTTGATTGCTGTTGCCAAATTGCCCTCCAGATCAGTCAGTTTTCAATGCAGAAAACAGAAGCCATTATAGATATTTTAAACAAGAAGGCACTTTTTGAATGGAATTTGGTGCTTATAAAGTTACTGGAAGGGTTGAAGGAGCAGGGTTTAGGAACCTAGATTGAGTCTATGGGAATGAATCCCACAGTGACACAAACGTGAGTCACCAGGGGAATTACAGCCTTGGGGGGTCATCATCGAGCCCTTCTGGGAGCCAGAGGCCAGCCACTACAAGCTCTCACTCCTGGGAAGCTGGAGAAAGAAGATGTAACACCACAATCTAGGGGTTAAAATGTCAGATTAAGAAGCTACTGCCACCACCACAGCCTCTCCATATTCAGGAAGCTGAAGGATAGATACTTGATCACTGCTGCATGGAAATGTTTCTCCCTACCTTGCTACATTCAAGAACTTCATAACTTGGCCTCTGTCTCACTTTTGCCTTTCAGATCGTGAGGAGAGAATATACAGTTGAGAAAACTTAATTAGCATTCCCCCAACCTGCATAAAAAATTCTGGGTAACACTTTGTAATTATTTTTTAGCCTCTACAACTTGAAGAGTATGTTGGGAGAGTAAATCCAGAATTTGCTATCATCCTTAGTGGTTGTTCCAGTTTACCTCTCTATCAGCAAAAATACTTGTTCTCTCCATTCTCACCAATAATATCTAGAATACTACAATGTTCTATAAAATTAAAAAGTATTTATTGATCTAATAGGTTAAAAAACTGGTATCTCAGTATAGTTTTATCTATACTTCTCTTAATAGTAAAGTTGAACTTTTATTTCCGGTTCGAGTCATTTTATTATTTTCCATGAAAACAGTTTACAATTTTGGATCTTTTCTTTTTGGATTGTTGGACTCCTTCATTTCTAGGTGTTCTTTATATATTAAGCAATGCATGATATGATTGGAAAATATTTTTTCCAAATTTGTAATTTTTCTTTATGCTTATGGTGGGCTTTTTTTTTTTGCCATGAGCAATTTATTTTATATAGTGATGTAATTTATTGTTATATGTTGGGTGTGGTGGCTCACGTCTATAATCCCAGCACTTTGGGAGGCCGAGGTGGGCAGATCACTTGAGGTCAGGAGTTCAAGACCAGCCTGCCCAACATTGTGAAACCCCATCTCTACTAAAAATACAAAAATTAGCCAGGTGTGCTGATGCACACCTGCAGTCCCAGCTACTCAGTAGACTGTGGTAGTAGTAATTGCTGGAACCTGAAAGGCAAGGTTGCAGTGAGCCAAGATCGTGTCACTGCCCTCTAGCCTGGGTGACAGAGGGAGACTCTGTCTCAATGATAATAATAATAACCATAATAATTTATTGTTATAAATTTATACTGAAAACTATCATTTCTTATTGCGAATTTTATTCCAGATTTTACATCAAATTCAGAAAAGCCTTTACCACGCTAAAATCTTAAAAAATTCTCTGATAACCTCTTCAGGTACTTTAAACATTTCCATTTTCATATTTAAACTGGGATTCATTTTGGTATATAAGGTATGAATCCAGCTTTGTTCTCTATAGCTACCCAGGGGTCCTACTACCTTTAATAAATAAACCATGTTTTTCCCACTGAGTTGAAATGTCAACTTTCTCATCCACTAAATTTCCATATATGGGTTCGTTTTTGACCTTTTCCTTCTGCTTAAATGATCTGTCTAGTCACATGCCAGTTCCAAACTGTTCTAATTATTGCAGCTCTCTTGTTTAAATATTTTATAAGGCCAGTCTTCCCTCATTGTTTTTTTCAGTTTTCCTGGCTAGTCTTGCTTTTTTTTCATAGAAACTTTGGAATTAGCTATCTAGTTTTTTTTCAAATCCTTATATATTTGTTGGGATTGCATTAAATTTAGAGAACTGGAATTGTGTATGATATCTTCCTATCCAGTATGATAAGAATATGATATACATCTCTATGTGTTCGAATTTCTTTTCAGGTGAAATACAAAGTTTTGTTTTTTGGTCTTGCACATATCTTGTTTATTCCTAGGTATCTTCTCTCCTTTGGTCTTACTTTAAATGGAGCCTTTTCTTCCATTGTATCTTCTAACTGGCTGTTGTTTTTATAAATGAAAGCTTTTTATTTCTGTGATGAATTTTATACTCATCACAGAAATGTTTTAAAAGACTTTGAGTTTTAAGAGACTTTCAGTTGACCGTTTTAAGCTTTGCATTATCATCTACAAATACTAACTTTACCTCTTCCTCCATTTTTAATACCTCTAAATTCTCTCACATCTGTTAAATAAATCTTCCCTAGGTTTTTAAGTTCCTTGAGGACATTAATCATAGCAGTAGATTTTATATACTTTGCAGAGCACCTGTAAAATGCTCCTTATAGAATGGTTTATGACTAACTCCTATGATGTAAATGGAAACAGAGTGCCCATTAAATTCTGAATCTGCTCAATTTATTTATTTATACCACTTTTGTCAATACCACCTACAAATGAAATTAAAACTAATTTTCTTCTAAAAAGAGATTAATCAATTCTATCCCTTTCTAGCATCTAATGCTTTCTTCCTCTCACAAATCTTTAACATGTCACATACTTTTTTCCAAACAAAACCGGCCTGTTAGCTTTCAAATTTTTTTCTTGGATTTACATATGAAATTGTAAGCCAAATTAAAGTTTTTAGTCATCAGGTTTGTTTAAATGTTCTTGGTGATAGTCATACATTGTCTCTAGCAGTTATCTTGAAATTATGTATGATTTCACTTAAAAACTACACACATATTAGGTACAACATGAGGGGGACAAATGACCAGCAGAGCTTAAAATCTGGTAGATCCAAACCAACCATTCAGACAGAAGATTAAATGCTACAAACTATACAAGAAAATAAGTCTTACTTTATAGTCAGGGATCTCTTGTTAACATATTTCCAAATTACACCAGTTTTCTAGATAAGAAGGATAAGCCAGTCACATGTCCATCTTAATATTACAGAAAATCAGAAGTTCCGCTTTGATAAAGCATATTTTTCTTCCTCAGGCTATTTGCAAATGTAAAAATTCTAATCTCTAAATTAATCTTTCATAAGATGAAGCAAAAGCTAGAAATAAGATGAAAATTAAGTAAAGTACAGATAAAGGGTAGCTCTTAAAACTGTCCAGTAAAATGGGTAAAATTTGTGGAGTTCCCTTACAGGGACACAAGACACTATCCCAACAGTAACTCTAAAGCTATTCTCAAATCTCAAAATGAGGTTCTTTCTCTGCTTCAATAGCCATTTCTTCCTTGGACCTTATCTTTCTTGGATTTTATGTTGTCTGTGTGTATACCACACAGCTATTCTATGCTTTGTCTCTTTTCCTGTTCATTTCCTGTTTAATTCTCAGAGTGCCCCAACAGGCATTTGCAGAGAGGCTCTTTTCAGCATTTCTTGGCAAGTATGTATATTAAAATGTCATAAAATTTCATTTGGGGTTATATCGTAGTTTTAATGATTTGCTTTGAATCTCCCATTAGATGTATTAAATTAAATAACTGGCACATGCAATTTCAGTTGCAAATAAATAAAAAGCAAAAACAGCAAAATTATCTGGAAAAACCGAATAAGCAAAAAACTTCACATATATTAAAAAATATTCCATCAGAGACTAAGGATTTTTGGACACTAAATTCTACTCAGTTTTCAACAGTGTAGCAAAAAATGGTGGTGAACAGCTCCAGTTCTTCAGTTCCAGGGTTCCCAAAAGATGACAGGCATCACCCTAATGAGCTTCAAAAAACCAGAGCAGAGATGTAAGTGAATTCAAGGACAGCATTACTAAAAATTATGGCATGTGAAAAATTTGAATTCTTCATACAAACACCAGGTAGTTGGAAGCTTCTGTATAATTTATAATTTACTGATCGTGGATAAAGGCTTTTTTATTTTTTTCTTTTGGCCAACTCTGAAAGAGGTATTAGTTAACTTTAAATTAGTTAAATTAGTGACTAGAGGTCATAGAAACAATCCTAACCGCCTCTACTGATGTTTAAGCTGACTTTAAATAATGTCAGTAGAAAGCATTTTTTTGCTAGATACATCCCCACATTTCTCTATTTTATTAAATACAAGGTTTTGTTTTGTTTTCAAGCAGTGCTTGTCTTAGAACAGCTGCTTCTGCTTCTTTTTTAAGCACCACTACAAATAGCATGATGCTTTGACAATATTTTTTAAGTGGCTATTTATGGATTCTTAACTTTTAATGTTCTGAATCACAAATCTTACTCATTTTTATTTCTCTAATGAAATCTATCCAGATTCCTAGGATTCATTATCAATAGAAAAGGACAAATAAAAGACACCTGCCAGATTGGTGGTCTCAATCAACACTGAATTAAGCTTTAGCTGTTAGTTCCATATTTAAAAAAATTCCACCCAATTTTAATAATCTTATTCCTGTCAAACATTCCATAGATGAGAATTGCTTACACAAGGTGATTACTTTGCAAATAATTCTACATCCAGTTAACAACTTTTAACTTTTTTTAAAATTTGAGACGGTGTCTCACTTCAGCCTGTTGCCCAGGCTGAAGTGCAGTGGCACTGTACTGGCTCACTGCAACCTCCGTCTCCTGGGTTCAAGCAATTCTCCTGCCTTAGCCTCCCAAGTAGCTGGGATTACAGGCGCCCACCACCATGGCCAGCTAATTTTTTTTTTTTTAATTTTTTTAGTAGAAACAGGGTTTCTAACTCCTGACCTCAGGTGATCTGCCTGCCTCAGCCTCCCAAAGTGCTAGGATTACAGATGTGAGCCACCACGCCTGGCCACAAGTTTTGTTTTGAGAGAGGGTCTCATTCTGTCGTCCAGGCTGGAGTTCAGTGGTGTGACCTCAGCTCATTGCATCCTCTAACTCCCAGGTTCAAGCAATCCTCCCATCTCAGCCTCCTGAGTAGCTGAAACTACAGGCACACACCACCACACCTGGCTAATTTTTGTATATATTTTTTTATAAAGACGGGGTTTCACCATATTGTCCACGGTGGTCTTGAACTCCTGGGTTTAAAGGATCCATCCATCCACCTCAGCCTCCCAAAATGCTGGGATTACAGGCATGAGCCATGGCACCTGGCTAGCTTTTAACATTTTTGATTGGAAAGGACCAGCTTTAGTCTTGGCCAAGCAGAAAACCAAATGTTGAAGAATAAGAACTGTCAAATGTCAGCCTCAAGGCAACATACCAAAGATAAGCATTTAGTAAATTATTTATTAGCCTAGAACCTAGAACCTCAAATCTACCATCTCCTTCCTTTAACTATGCAGTATCTGACCATCTTCAACAAAGTTCACCCAAAATTGTATCTTTCACATCAGTAAATTTCTTATGCCATTACTACTGGTTAAGATCTTTTGATGGGGAGGAATTAACTCGTGTCACGTCCTCTAGCTTTTCCTTTACAGGACTTTTACATTTTGAAGAATTCATTAAATCACTACATTTACTCACCTTTTGTGAACTAATACAAATTCAAGTAAAGTTACTTGTCTATAACCAACTAATGGGATAGTTTAAAATATATGTGTGTGTGTGTGTGTGTGTGTGTGTGTGTGTGTGTATATATATATATATATATATATATATATATATATATATATGGTTTTGCTCTATTTTCTCCCCAGAAGTTCCAGGAGGACTAGATAATTTAACTTTATTATACTGTACTATCAAAAATATCCTAAAAAGACACTGAAAAGGTGTTTAGAAAATTTGGCTACCTTTCATATTCATATTCTACATATGGCTACCATTCATATTCATTTGGCTACCTTTCTGACCTATATCTTCAATTTCAGGTGGGATAAAAAGCACCCCCACTCTCAAATTGGAGAGTGCATTTAGAATCATACAAACTATCCAACTACGACTCGGGAATGGATTGTGTTCCGGCTTACTGTGTGGTGGCAAGACCACATCTGTCAGAGGCAAAGAAAACAATATCATTGCTTTTTAAATTGTACTTTTTCTAGGTTAAAAAAATCACCGCAAAACCAAACCAAACCAAACCAAAATGGCAGTTGTCTAAATAAGCAAAAGGCATCTTATTCACTGCTACCACAGAATTTGGAAAAGTAATTTGGGTTAGAGAATCACTTAATTACCCCCTCGAAGCTAGAAAATAAGTTATTCAATTTTAGTCTGGCTTGAAAATGTATTATTTGCAAGATTCAAAAACATTCTTTCCAGGTTTACCTCAAATTCACTGTGAGCTTTAACTACTGTCATTCTAATTACCTCACTCCAAAAGTTTGGCTGGCACATATCTGATCAAATACAGAATGCGAACATGCATGCACGGGTGACCTTATATCCCCAGATAAATTACTTATGTCTTGGACTATAGGCAACAGATATCACCTCCTTATCTTTAAGTTCCAATGACAAAGGAAGGCCTTTGGTTATCTGGTTCTCCCATGTATGTACACTAGGCACACAACAGTTTGTGCACCGGGCACCACTCAACAAATGAGTGAAATCGATCGAAGTCATAAAAAGCTGAGTGTTTCAAAATTTTTAAAAGACAATACAGAAACAATAATTATTATTAAATTGCTTAAGCTCACATATGTGCTTAACTTGCCTTCCAAATTTTCATTTAAAGTCAAACATGAATAAATGTGTTCGTTCTGGGGCATGCACTTAACCTTGTCATAGCACACGTATGCTAAGCTATAGCCTTGACAGTGCAGAGAAGCTCCTATAAATTGTTGAACACTGCAATGCTCCCCAAGTAGGAAAATACACCAAGAGGATGAGCCCAACCCAGTTATACGTGTATTAAGGAGCTTGGACTTGCATGTTGCTCTTTCCCAACCCTATTTCCACAGAGGATAGCATTCAAGAGTTTGATTTTACTTTCCCAGACTGCTATAGTTTTTCTTTAAGCTTTATGATGAACTTCCATCTTAAAAGTCCGGTAAATAGTTAACTTCTAGTTCCGGAACTATCACTGCTGATTTAACTTGCTTTAGAAAATTATGATTCTAGGGTGGGCATGGTGGCTCATGACTGTCATCCAAGCACCAAGAGGCCAAGGCAGGAGGATTGCTTTAAAACTAGTTCAAAACCAGCCTGGGCAAAAAGTGAGAGCGTCTCCAGAAAAAAAGCAAAAAAGTTAGCTAGGCGTGGTGGTGGTATACACCTGTAATCCCAGCTACTAGGAAGTTTGAGGCGGGAGGATTGCTTAAGCCCAGGCAACGTGTAAGTCCAAGCTCCTCAGCTGCAATAAGCTATGATCACGCTACTGCATTCTAGTCTGTGTGACAAAGCTAGACCCTGTTTCCAAAAAAAGTTCTAGAAAAAGAAGTATGATTCTAGTTTACCTTGGTAAGTTGGTCAGTTGAGGGTGGAACTTGATATAGGGTAGAAGTTCCATTCAGGGAATGGAAAATTTACAAAAGCCAAATATAAATGTAAAACTGTAAAACACAGACCAAACTCTTAACAATGGTTACCTCTAAAAAGGGATGTGGGATGGTAAGAGAAGAAAGATCTAAAAAGGGACTTTTGTTTTTACTCTATATTAAAGGCACAGATCAGACACAAGTTTGAATTTTTGTAGTAGCATCATGCCTGTGTTATGGGAATTACTGTCAAAGTTATATAAAGACATTTTAGTTTATCTTGTACTTTCCCCCATCAACTATACCTTTCCTCCTTTTCCTTCTTCCCGCCAATAAAAACATATTGAGTAAAGAATCTGCTAAAGTTAACTCCTAGATTTCATATACTAATCAATCATAAACCAAAAGTAATGAACTTCAAATGAATTGTAAGATGCCTTCTAGTTTCCTAATTCATATGCTTAAAGCAGACCCTGATTCTAAGCATTGGCTTGCACTTAAATTCTATGATACTGACTGGGCATGGTGGCTCATATCTGTAGTCTCAGCACTTTGGAAGGCTGAAGTGTGAAGACTGGTTGAGGCCAGGAGTTCAAGACCAGTCTTGCAATATAGCAAGACCCCCAATCTCTACTAAAAATAAAAATAAAAAAAATAGTCAAGCATGGTGGCTCACACATGTAGCTTCAGCTACTCAGAAGGCTGAGGCAAGAGGATTGCTTGAGTCCAGGAGTTCAAGGGTGCAGTGATCATTGAGCCATGGCATTCCAGCCTGGGTGACAGAGAAAGACACTGTCTCGAAAATAAATAAATAGAAAAAAAAAAAATTCGAATACGAATGAAATCTACCTAACAGAACAGATTCCTTTTCAGGTTTCATGGAGTCAGAGGTTACTTTAAAAAAAAAAAAAAAAAAGGCAAGACACCTCTATAGAGATGTGGGAGGAAATGAAAAAGTCTAAATATACCAAGGAGCTCCTAGACATGTTGGCAAGAGAAAAGACAAATGGCAAAACATATGCCAAGACACAATTTATGTGAAAATTTAAAACCCACATGTATTTCTTTATGGAAACAGATATATCAATACATAGTAAAAAGGTATTTGAGGAGTATATTAGAGACCAATAGTTACTACCATTTGGGATCACTACCAAAGGGCACTTTGACAGTATATGTTTTTTATTCTTTTCCTAGAACATTTCTCACATAATACAAAATGAGGAACTTTTACATTTCTAGGAAGTACTAATTATGATTTCCTTAAAACAGCTTGCTACTAGAGCTAGTTTAGCAAATACCACCACTTTTTTTCACCATTATCATACTTTATCCTTGCTATCCCTCAGCTTTCTCCATTGCTCTACACATGCTCAAATTTAAGGAAATCTTAGCTTTTTCTTAAGTACTTGATATCGAAGAGATGATACAGTTGCCAGGAAGAATCAAAATCAAGAGTGAGAAGTGGGATTAAAGGCCACTGAAGAAGGCAACCTCACCTCTTGACTTGTGGCTTTAATGTGATACATTTGAAAATACGTGTACACTTCTAAATAGAGTAACATATTTTAAGAGTCCTAACTGGGTATGTATGCCGTGTAACATTAACTCACCATGTTTACTCATCTATTGAAGAGAAAATGTTGCAGTAGAAAGGTTAGCATGCAAAAGCAGTTTTCCAGAAAAGCAAAAATGTATAAATCCTAGATAGCACAAGCACTGCTGAAGATCTATCAATTAAAGTGGTATTTATTTAGAAGAGAAGCATTTCTGCTTTGAAATTGAAAACTTTCTTCAGAGTATTTCTAAATTTTTTCCATTACATGACACTATTAAAATATTACAACTAGGAAAATTTTGCTCAAAATTGCAACTGGTTTCTTGAAAAGGTAAAGGCCATCAAAGTTAGACATATGTGTAGCATGAATTTTGGTCCAGAACACCAAATATATTACTTTGTTATAGTCGATTACAGATAACAGAACAGCAACATACTAAAATTAATGCAAATGATGAAATCAAGTAGATGCAGTTCAGTGAATTCCAGCTTTTAACGACTAAAGCTTAGGTAATGTATTTTTTAACTTAGTAGTTAGGGATCTACTCAGTCTTTGTATCTTTTGACATTGTTGTGAGGCTCCTGCTGGTCACCACCATCTATGTCCTTTCCTAGAAAATCTCAACATCTTAAATGGTCACAAATTATGTATTCCCTCTTTGTCACACTGTATCCACGGAGGAAACTGAAAACTCTACAATGGTAAACAAGTCAAAAGATAAATTCTAAAAGTTAAAGGCACAGATCAAACTACTTTTAGAGATAATGTAAGCGGTAATTATAAGAGTAAACGATATTATCTGAAGAATATGGATGATCAATGATCTAGAATCCTGGTAGCACTTATAATATAGAACACTGCAAATTATATAATAAAAAATCATACCACAGTCCATTTTTAAAATGTTCTTAATATTTGGCATAATGCATAGTTTGCCTTAATTAGAAACTGTTTGATAAAAGTAATGAACTTTTCAAAGTGATTTTAAAAATTGTCAGGTTGTAGGTTTTTATTTACTTGACTTCCATTCTATTCCTCCCTACGCTCCTTTCCTATTTTTCCAATATTATCTTTTATAACTAAAAATCTAAAAGTGATTACTCTTCTTCCTTACTTTAGTAACATATGGCTACTATTTAAAAAAAAAAAAAGATTTCAGTGTAGTAACAGCGATAGCTTTAGGGTATTCTTAGGCAACACCCCAGACAAAACAAATGTGAACACTTATATTTCATACAATAACATAATGCTTTTTTCTTTTCATATTACTGCTTACCCCAAAAGCACGGCAATATACATTTTTAAAAAGTCTTCCCCTGTAATTACAATGAAAAACAAGAAGTAGAATACCCATCTTCATTACAGAAACAATGTATACTTTTAACATAATATTCAGGTTTTTAAAATCACCTCTTAAACCAATTTTTAATTATACAAGTTAACTGTATGTGCTTACTAGTTCAAAAAAAACACTGGCTCAACCTACCTACTACTTTTAATACACAATGTGATAACTCATGTCTTCCTCCTAATAGCACAATTATCAGAACAGGAACGCATAAGATGTATTAGATGAAAAAAGCGTCAGAAAAATTTTATCATCTCTTTGTCTTTCTTTTGTATATACAAAGTTGATTGGTCCTCTTTCATTACCCTATTCCTACCCAAAGACCTTTTGGGTTTTAAAGTGACAGCAGCCATACCATGTTGTCTATTGTTGCTATTGAATTAGCCTGAATTACAGGCCCCCACTAAACAGGATGAAATAAGTGAGGTTAAGAAAGATAAACCAGAAACCAAAGGAGAAAAATGAAAAACAAAATATGGAGAATAGTTATACCCTATTAATAATGATCTGGAATTCTGAAGCAGAGGTTCCTACTTAGCTATTGTATCATTAAATTAAGTTGAAAGCTGAAGTGTAGCTCTCCAATTATTAGGCTTTAGAACGTTTTTTAAAATAAAGCTCGATTTCATCTCTAACTAGTTTGTCTTTTAGAGATGGAGATCTCAGTGTTACCTAGGCTGGACTTGAAATCCTGGGCTCAAGTGACCCTCCTGCCTCAGTCTCCCAAGTAGCTGGGCCTACAGGTGCATGCCTCTGTGCCCAGCTACTCTAGTTTTTATAACATACTTCACTGCAGTGAGAAAAGCTTATTTCCCATCTACATCTACAACATAGGAATGGAAAAGCTTTCTTTACTCTGTCTGAAAGAGCCAGGAGGGCAAAAACTAAGTACGATTCTTGCCTTCCCCCACCCCCACATAAATACTAACTTCACAGGAAACCAACGGACTACAGAGTACAATTACCCCATAAAAGAAGACAATTTTAGCTTATCTCCCTGACTCTTCCCACCCCAACTTCCTCAAAAACACTTAACAGAAAGGTCTGTGTTGAGTTTAGCAAGGACAATAATTAAAGAAGGTAAAGTGAAGGCTCACAGAATGCCTTCTAGTTAAAAGTTAAAATTCTAACATAACATCAGGGTGTCAGTTCATTCCACTTTTAACCCATTTGGGAAGGTTTAAGATATTAACTTAAAAACATGGCAGTATTTCTTTTGTAACTACAATCTCTTTATAGCCTCTTAATTGCTCATGCTAACAGCTTTATTACATACTACTGCTTCTTATAAGAAGTAAATCCAGGGACCATTCCATTTTATCTTAGACATAACATTTACTAGTTTTCCAAGCATGACAGAAATGAAAAAATATATATATTAGAACAAGAACAATTTATGTTAATTTCCACAATCTGTGTTCTTTCTGTGAGCAGTGCCTGATTCTACTAAAATTAACACATTTAAGTTCAGTCTTAGGCTTAGGAAAAAAATCTAATGAGGGACTAATTTATAAAGTATACACAAATATAATTCTTTAATAAATCTTTCCAGTGTTCACTATAAATGTATTACATGTCATGTTTCCTTCCATAGAAACTCAGGATAGTTCTTATAAAATGAAAGAACATTCTGTGTTCATCTCTGGCAAGCAATGAACAAACAGAACTTGCTCACGAAGGATCTAAAAGTGCTGCCTCAGGAACATAAACTACATGCTATATGAATGAGTCTTGGTGACTGGCTACTATCTGGGATCTCTTCCTCCTGCTCATACCACTGAAACCATCTCATATAAAGCCTATGAGAAAACTAAAGCTATTGCAGAAGTGAAATTCAACATGAGCCACCCAAATTCTTCCAAGGTAACTATTCGAAAGCAAAATCAGCAGAAGTCATCTCTTCTATAAAAACAAACAAAAAAAACCAGAAGGCAAATGCTACTGCTCAATCATCAGATGAACTCACAGAGGCAAAAATATATGACGACAGCAATAATTCAAGTAAAGTATGTATAAAAATTTAAATACGCCATGTTCAAGTTAAGACAGAAGTGAAGGGGAGCTATGATCTTTAGAGTCAAAAAAGCTTAGGCATTATCACCAAATGTTAATTCACTTTACAGTCATCAGTGAGACTACTGTACTTATTTTTGCACCTTGCGCTTGTAAAAGCAGATAAAATATTTAATATGTAATTTACAATGTATTTTACCAGCTCAGCATACAGGATGTATACAGATTATATCAAAGTAGTAGACAGTTATGGGCCTGTGCAAACCCTGCAAAAATAGTACTTCAGATATCTGCTAATTAAAAACAAAAACAGAAACAAACAGTTTGCTGTTTAGAAGTGATACAATTCAAACTACCACAAAATACAAAGGGCTGCAAAAATGTAACCATTCCAACAACATATATAAGTTATTAAATAAAGATTTGATTTGAAAGAATATAAATGAAGCCTTTAAGTAGGTCTTTTCTACATGCATATTATTCCTCATTAAAGAAAAAAATATGTAAAAAGGCCATTGGTAATTGCTTTGTTAACATTTGTAGAAAATGCCAATTCTCTGGTCACAAACTCCACTAAGTTTAGCACTTAAGGTCTCTGCAGTGTTATAAACGTAATTTAAAATACTGTTAATTCTATAATTCCATTGGTAAAATAATGTGACTTGGAATATGGCAGTCTTCATGTTGAGGGCAATGATCCACAGTTTTATTCTGTCTTTTAATTTCTTAGGCGTGAACAGTTATCCAGAAGAACAGCACCCTCCACCACTGGTCTGGGCTTGAGGTTCATCATCAATAATCTGTACACCTCGCCTTGCAGTTCCCGGTTGACTAGAGCCATTGCCTTTCGCTCTCTCATCCACCTGTGCTGTTTCTATCATCCCTAAGAGAGAGAGAAAGCAAACATGATTAAGACCACAATCTTTGTGTTTTCTCTTTCTAAAATTTCAGTTAACACTATGATAGCTATTTCTGACTTTTGACCAACAAATAAACTAAATATAATGAACACTGTGTCAGCTCACTAAAATAGCTTCACCTGTATGTTTTAAAAAACAGTATCAAGAACTAGTATCAAGTAGTTAAGCTTATTTATCCAGTGGTATAATGGCCACAGTGACATCAACAAAGAAAAAAATTTTTTTTTGCTCTGAACGAATGTCTGTGTACAAGTGTTACCTAGGCTAGACTTGAAATCCTGGGCTCAAGTGACCCTCCTGCCTCAGTCTCCCAAGTAGCTGGGCCTACAGGTGCATGCCTCTGTGCCCAGCCACTCTAGTTTCTATAACATACTTCACTGCAGTGACAAAAGCTTATTTCCCATCTACATCTACAACATAAGAATGGAAAAGCTTTCTTTACTCTGTCTGAAAAGAGCCAGGAGGGCAAAAACAAAAAATCTAAATCCTTAAGATTTTCCAAGTGTTCTTAGAAATACGTCAAAAAAATTCAAGTTGCTCCAAGTAATATTTAGGTGCAGGATTTATTCTTCAACTAGAAATGTAATACGTTTAAGTAAGTCATTTTTTTTTTAATTTTTTAGTTTTTAGACACAGGGTCTCACTTTATGCCCAGGCTGGATGTGCAGTGGTGTGATCATCACTCACTGCAGTCTCTAACTCCTGGGTTCAAATGATCCTCCTGCCTCAGTCTCCTGATAAACTGGAATTACAGGTATGCGCCACCATGCCTGGCTGATTTTTTTTTTTTTTTTGGTAGAGATGGGGGTCTCACTATGTTGCACAGGCTGGTCTCTAACTTCTGGGCTCAAGCAATCCTGCTGCCTTGGCCTCACAAAGCACTGGGCTTTTAGATGCAAGCCAATTTCCCAACCACGGTGACATCTGAAGAATAATAGAGTTTAAGATGAAGAAATTTCGAAGAATACAGCTGGAAGACTCACACTATCTGATTTCAAGAACTAGTATAAAGCCACACTAATCGAAACAGTGAGATGATGACAGGAGAAATACAGAGATCAATGGAACAAAAAAACAGAGTCCAGAAATAGACCCCGGTAGATGTGGTCTCTTGATTGTTGACATGTTTGCCAAGATTATTAAACAAAGAAAGAATAGTATTTTAAGAAACAGCACTATTAAGAGAACTGCGTATCTATAGTTAAAAAAAAAAAAAAAACAACTTAACCCATACCTTAACACCTTATGCAAAAAACCAACGAAAAATGAATCATACAGTTAAATGTAAAATGTGACACAAAATGTCTAGAAGAAACACAGAAGAAAAATCTTTATGGGGAAAACTTTTGTGACTTTGGCTTACACAGAGTTCTCATGTAGGACATAAAACATGAATCATAAAAGAAAAATAGATAAACTGGACCTCACTGAAACTTAAAACTGCTCTTTAAGACACACAGTTAAGAAAAATGGGAATACAAGACACAGACTGCGACAAAATATTTCCAAAACACAAATCTGACAAGATGAAAGAAGAAAAGAGGGTCCTTAGAGAGTAAGGGTTCTTAAATGTGGGTTTAGAGACTGCTCTTGATCAATGGTTTCCAAGTTGAGGTGTGTAGGACAATCCACAAAGATGAAATAAGAAAACATTACAAATTCTGTATGTACTTATTTTTCTCAACTTTTCAAAATTTCTATCTTTTAGGTATGTTTTTAAATGTACATATTAGTACTTGTACATCTAAATAAACATGTGGAGCATGCAAAAATTGTTTTGAAGACGTGACATTTATTTTTTTGTTTGTTTTTTCCTTTTTTTTTTCTTTGAAGACATGACGTCTATAACATCTGGAAGCCACTAACCCAGTGCATTGCAGGATGGATGGACGGATGGATGGACAGACGGAAGGAAGGAAGGAAGGAAGGAAGGAAGGAAGGAAGGAAGGAAGGGAGGGAGGGAGGGAGGGAGGGAGGGAGGAAGGGAGGAAGGGAGGAAGGGAGGAAGGGAGGAAGGGAGGAAGGGAGGGAAGGAGGATATCCTGAGGACTAGCATCACTACCACTTGGGTGCTTGTAGAAATGAGGACCTCAATCTATCCCAGACCTACCAAATCAAAATATGCATTTGGTCTCCAAGTGGTTATTTACCACATTGGTTCTTATATTTTACTGTTAATTGGAACCATACGAAGAGTTTATTAAAACACAGATTCTGGGCACGATCCCTAGAAATTCTGATTTGGTAGGCTTGGAGAGCACAAGAATTATTGCATTTCTGACACATTCTCAAGTGATATTGATGCTGCTGATCAGGGATATCAGTTAGATAATCACTATTCTAGAAGAATTATGAATGACTTGAGGGTTTCATAAAACTAATTTATTCCAAAGTGTGTGAGTGTATATGTACACACACACACACACACACATACATCAATATTCTCTTCTAGAGAGAAAACCATGATTTCATCAAATTCTCAAAAGTCTAAGGTCCATAAACTCAGATATGCATTATATTGGTCATATGAGGAAAGGAGTTATTTTCCTTTTTCTTTAAAACTATAAACTTCTTAATATGAAAACTTTCAAACAAAGTATTAATACAGCATAATGAAAATCCATCACCCAATTTCATCCATAACCCTAAGCCTCCCTACTATTATTTTGAACCAAATCTCAGACCCATAATTTTATTCCTTATTTTAATGTGTCTTTAAAAGATAAAAACTCCTTTCATAAAGCATGACCACAATACCATAATCACACCTAAAAATTAATAATACCTTAATATCATCAAATATCTTATTTCACATTCTTGTTCATTAGTTTGACAAATCAGTGTCCGAATGAGGTCCATTCACTGCAACAGGTTGTTACAGATCTTAAATATATTTTAAAAAGTAAATTCCCCTTCCACTTTTAATAGTTATACCTATATGTTTGGCCCATACCATACATATGATTTCTTAACCATAATTACTGCTTGAAATAGGGTTAAAGTAGATATTTAAGCTTTAAAAAAATAGTTACAGCACTTTAGAAATTCTAGCAATAGTCAATAGTTTAAAAAGAACCAATTCTTAAAAAAGTAACACTGGTATAAAACAGATACATTATTTTTTAAAAAGTAAAAAATAAAAACCATTCCTAAACAAACTAAATCTGAATATACTTACTTTTACAAAGGTCAAGAAAGAGTTCCTCAATTCCTTTGTTCTGTTTGGCTGAAGTATGATAATGTTTTGCTCCCACAGATTCTGCATACCTTAAAA
This sequence comes from Saimiri boliviensis, assembly GCF_048565385.1. Classification (NCBI taxonomy): domain Eukaryota; kingdom Metazoa; phylum Chordata; class Mammalia; order Primates; family Cebidae; genus Saimiri; species Saimiri boliviensis. The sequence goes on from NC_133455.1 coordinate 60,265,685, forward strand.
AAAAGTAACATCAGTGATTGATGTAAAGTATTGTTCATGATTTTGTCTTAACTGCTTTTTGAAACTTTTTATAGTAACAGTTTTAGTGACATTAATTTACTCAAGTTTAGTGAAATTACGTTTATATAGCTATTTAACTTTCCTATACATTAAACCAAATTTTAACTAACACAAGTATAACAAGACTTGAAATTTTTATAGATTAATTTGGAACTCAAATACTTTAAAAGTTTTTGTGACTTACTGACTGTTTGATCATAATAGTTTTGTTTTATATCACACGTATTTTTTACTGAAGTCAAAAAGGGAAGTAAAAGCAGAATATTTTTATTGCCACAAGTCCAGAAATTACCATGTAAACATGCTTCACTGAATCTAATACCTCAATGCATGTTAAGAGATTTGAGTAATACCTAAATAGTAAAGCAAAATGTACAAAGAGGAAGACTTCTACTGGGGAGTAATGGGGAACGGGAGGGTCACAGTACTTACGATTCTGCTTCTTGAATGGAAACATGTCTCTCCTTTTCCAAGTCTATTTTATTACCTATTTTGAAAAAAGTAAATATTTATCTTTATGCTGACTTATTTCTATAAAAAATTTAAAGCCAATTCTAAATATAAAATTGCCACTCTAACTACCAACAAAAATACTACAAATTCCCACCAGACTTTTTAAATGTTTTGAAATTATCAAGTTAAGCCTTGTGATCTGAGGGCTGATCATGCCTCATCTTCCTTCAAATGGCTCAATTCATACCTTTCCTGAATCTGCAGCTTCTGACAGAGATGACTATGATTCTTACCCAAGTATAAATGATCAAAAGTAAGAGCAAAATTTTCTACAGTTCCCATTAACTTAGAGCCAGTCAATATAAAGTATTGCTATCTCAGTGTTTACTAAAATACATTCAGCTAGCCTCTTGGATCCTACAAGTATTTTGGTTTCTTGGATAATATAAGCTGGTTAAAGTAAAAATTAAAGTGTGCAGATGTTTAAGTACTCCACAATCATAAGGGAAAAAACTGCATTCTTTGTTTAAAAAACAATTTTAGTGAGTTATTAGAACTTAATATATGTACACCATGTAAATTTAAAATTATTATAAATAAGGTTAGCTCTCCTTAAACAATGGAACCAAGCTGAATGCTTTTTTAAAAAGCCACCAAAACAAAAATGAAGAAACTGCAAAAGACTGATTCCCTGAAGTTAGGATGAATTGGCTGGACACACAGAGTGCTAAAAGTAATAAAAACAGTAGATAATGATAGGGAAAAATACCCTACGGAAGGAGACTTCAAAAAAAATATTTTTATCCTTCTATTACGACTTTTAGGGAGAAAAGAGAAATCTTACAAATAAGGTTACTTTTTTTTGTGGAACCATATAGATTCTAGGAGATGATTTCAGATAAGGCATTGAAATAAGCATCCAATAAAAGATACAATGTTTAGCACTGAGGTGGGTAAGTCTAAAGGTTCTGTATACTGAGGACCTCAAATAATCTGAGAACTTAGTTGCTGGCAACTGTAAGAAACTATTTGCCACCATAGCATAAGAATGAGAGAGACAAAAGTAGACAATAATAAAGCTCAGTGGATACCAACAAATTCAGTAATAAACTTTTCCTTCTTTGAGCTGCTATTTACCACAGCAAGAAATTTCATATTAGTTCTAATTTGCTACATTATATTTGTCATTGAAAATTTTAATTTGCTAAATATGATGGTCAATGTCTGACAGTAGCCAGAGGAAAAGCCAAGTTGTTTTATTCTGCAAAGAAGGCAAAAAGCACCACCTGGTGGCCAGTGGCTCCAGCAAACAGGAACAAGATTCTGCCTCAATAAAGGTAAAATAAGATAGCTTCCTACTAAACACAGCAATATGAATTTTGTTCCAATTGCCTAAAACCCTATGCAATTATTTTTCTAGGTCTTTAATGCCTCATTTTCCAAATTCCATCAGTTTCATCAATACCTATAAAAAGAGTGAAGACAGGAAAAATAGACAATTACTTTACTGCCTCAAATGAACATTTAGGAGAAATTATTTAGACACTGCTTTATTATTTAATAATATTTTAAATGACTGTAATAAATCAGGCCATTAATAAAATAGCTATCTATCTTAATAACCTATTAAACTTAAAACATTTTAAATTTACCTATTATTTCTTTGAATAATCAGTGTTCACAATGGATTGATAGCACAGAATGCACTGCAGAAAACTGACTTGCTAATGACTGACCTCTTTCCAAAGCTGAAAAACCTTTTTAGTTTCTATATTTTTTCAAAAGCAAGACAGCTAAGGAGTAAGGCTTTGAGACTCATATCTGCTTCAATACTACTGTGCAGCTATATAAGGAACTTTCTGATAGGCTTAAAACACCTGAAAATAAGGACAACAACCAAAGTAAGCACTACTTAAAAGTATAGTACTATAAAGAATGAAAAAATAAATAAATAAAAAGGCTGAGACTATTGGAAAGGGAGGGAGAAAGCTACCCTCTAAGTTAAGAAGAGCAAAACTTCATCTTCCTTAAAAATACATATTTGAGTTAAGAACCTAGAAGGGATATGCCCACTGCAAAGGGCAAATGATCTAATAATGATAAAGAACTAGAATCATATTATGCTTAGACTGGATGGCTGTAGGGCATAGTGGAAAGCAGCTTTCAAAAAACTTTTAAATGTACTAAAACTTGTTTTTAAGTCCTTGCTTAGTCCATAACAGTAATTTCTTTTTCTTTTGCTTTTTTCTGAGATAGGGTCTTGCTCTGTCACTCAGGCTGGAGTGCAGTGGTGTGAACACGGCTCTCTTTAGGCTCCACCTCCTGGGCTTAAACCATTCTCCTGTCTCAGTCCCCTGAGCAGCTGGGACTACAGGTACATGCCACCACACCTGGATAATTTTTTGTATTTTTTTCTTTTTTTGCAGAGATGGGGTTTTGCCATGTTGCCCAGGTTGATCTCGAACTCCTGAACTCAAGCAATCTGCCCACCTTGGCTTCCCAAAGTGCTAGGATTAAAAATGAGAGTCACCATGCCTGGCCATAACTGTAATGTTTTGGGCAAATTAGTTAATCTTACTTTGTGCATGTGTTGCTAACAAACCATGCAGGGTTGATGTGAAAATAAGACGTTTGTAAAAGGCCTAGCATATAGTACATGCTCAATAAAAAACAGTTATTAATATTAATGACATTCATCACAACGAATGATCAAATGGAAAATCAATACTGTTATGAGAGAATGAATGTCCACTTTTTCTTTTTCTTTTTCTTTTTTTTTCAGATGGAGTATTGATCTCTTGCCCAGGCTGAAATGCCATGATGTGATCTCGGCTCACTGCAACCTGCACCTCCCAGGTTCAAGTGATTGCCCTGGCCTCAGCCTCCTGGGTAGCTGGGACTACAGGCATGCACCACCACACCCAACTATTTTTTTTGGATTTTAGAGACAGTTTCACCACGGTGGTCATGTTGGTCTCAAACTTCTGACCTTAAATGATCTGCCTGCCTAGTCCTCCCAAAGTGCTGGGATAACAGGCATGAGCCACTGCGTCCGGCTGGCTGGTAACACACTTTCTACCACCATCCCTACTGGCTTCATCTAACTAACTTAGTTTATTCAACACTTGGGCTAGGAAATTTCCCCTTATCTCTCCCTTGTGACCCAAATCTAGTTGGTTTGCTTTTGGGCTCTCATAGCACTCCACTCCGCATTTTCCTTTCATAGCATTTATTACAATGTATTATAGTAGCTTGTTTTCCTCTCTCTTCTTACACAAGAAACTCTGGGAGGACAAGAACCATATCTATTTTGTTTACTTATTCACTACACTATTCCCAAAGCCTGGCACATAGTAAGCAATGAAGAGTTTATTAAGGATTTTAAGGATATTGGCTTGAAGTGGCAGGCAGATCTGAGTTAAAATCCCAGGTCTACTTCTAACAAGCTAAGTGACTTTGGGAAGTTTCAAGCTCTCTAAACACATTTTTTCATATGTAAAATGAAATGGTCTTCCTGCAGCATTGTCAGGAGGCTTAAATGAAATAAAAAATGTGTAGTTCTTAAAACAGGGCCTGGCACTCAATAAATGGTGACTATGATTAATAATAAGTATTTGGTCAAGAAATACAGAAATGTTAAGGATAGACCATATGCAGAATACTATCAACCATAGCCAAGGGTGCCTATCAATGGATTAATGACAACCTAGAGGGAAAAGCCTCTGCTATTGAAACATGGGGTTCTCTATTACTGGTTGGCACATGAGTATCAGTGGCTTAGATAAGGACTTAGGAGGTTAAGTATTTAATTTACACATTACAAAATGCTAGTAGACTGTGTACCAAACATAAAGATTCAAAAACATGACGAGCTGAAATTTCTACTTAGCTTTATATAATTACATGAGAACAAGCTGGAAAACCTGACTGAATAGCAATACTTTTTAAAAAAGGACTTGAGATTTTAGATAACTATAATCTTTGTAAGAGACTAGTTGACATGTCTGCTAAAAAGTTTTAAGCAATCTTGGGCAATCTTGATAGAAGGGTAGTGTGAGGAGAGAGACAGGACCTGTAAGTATGTACTGACTCAACAACATTTGGATTCTATCATTTATTTCGAAGTGTGGGAGACATGCTGATAATAGTGAAATAAACCTAGGAGACAAAATGAGCAGGATAATCAGAATGTCTAGATGTAGAAGGTAGGCCACAGAAAAAACAGCTGAAGTTCTAGAGAATTGAAGACTTACAGTGAACTGTTTAAGTAGTCTTCAAATGCTTTAAGTTATTTTATGTAAAGAGTAAAGAATAAATTCTTGTCAAATGTCTATCTCTATGCCAAGTATTTTTCAAATCATTATATAATCATCATAATCCTGAGAGGTAATATTATTATTTCAAAGTTAACTAATAAAACAGAAGAGACAATAAATATTGAACTACTACTACAGATAATAAAAATCAAGAAGTGGGAAAAATAATGCAAATGTCCATCAATAGCAAAATGGACAAACTGTGGAGTATTCATAAAGTATTAGACAGCAAACAGAATAAAATGAACAACTATATACAACATAGAGAAATCTTAGAAACATAATGTAAAGCCAAAAAAGCCAGACACAAAAAGAGTTAATATTATATTATTCCATTTACATAAAATTCAAAACGAAAATAATTCACGCAATAAAAAGTCAGGATAGTGATGTGGGGGTAGGGAAAGGTGAGGGGAAAACAACTCCTGAGTGTTGGGATGAAAAAGCAACACAACTCAGGGTCCTTAGGTACTGCTTACATTGTGAGATTTTCATTTTGTGAAAATTATGTTATTGAAGATTTGTACAATTTTTTGTACATAGAATAAAAAGTTCACTTTAAAAATCAGTTAAGTAAAGGTTACAGGGATTATGATTTCAGCTAAATGTTAAGAAAAATTCATTTCTTGCACTGTGTCAGAAAAAATAAGTTGCTCTCTTATACCAGTGTGTATGTACACTAAATCAGAATTAACAGCACACAATGCCTGGTACAAAAAAGCCACTCAAAAATATTTGTGGAAGGAAGAAAGGTGGGATGAAAAAAGGGAATTAATTCTTAGCTCCATCCATAGAGATTCCGATTCAGTGTAAACTTTATTTTCTTAAATGCTCTAAGTTATTTTAATAAGTTTGGGAAAAGTGGTAAATAAGCTCTCAGAAGTCTTTTTTTTTTTTTTTAATGGGAGATGAGTTTTACTATGACTCAAATCAGTCTCTGAGCTCTCAGAATTCTCCCAAACCTGAATTCCAAGCAAAATTCCATGTCATACTTGTCAACAGAAGAAAGTGAGAGCTTTTTATACTTTACACTAATCATTAATAAATATTATATAATATTAAATGGAATATTTGACCCTACTTGAGGCAGTAGGCTACCAGATCCAATATTCCTGAGACTTCTCATAATATGAACATTAAAAATACACACTTTATATATTAACATTTTTAAAGAAAGCAACTCAATATCTGGCAACCACTCCCTCCGATGCTCCAGTAAAAGTATTTTCCCTGAGGTTCAATTTTATGTTGTGCCTTCAACATTTATACAGGGGCCACATAAAAGGTACTTCGTTGAACATTAAATATATATATATATATATATATATATATATATATATACACTTTAAATAAACTATTCATGAGCTTATTTAACTTAGGTGATTTTTTTTTTTTTGAGACGGAGTTTCGCTCTTGTTACCCAGGCTGGAGTGCAATGGCGCAATCTCGGCTCACTGCAACCTCCGCCTCCCGGGTTCAGGCAATTCTCCTGCCTCAGCCTCCTCAGTAGCTGGGATTACAGGCACGTGCCACCATGCCCAGCTAATTTTTTTGTATTTTTAGTAGAGACGGGGTTTCACCATGTTGACCAGGATGGTCTCGATCTCTTGACCTCGTGTTCCACCCGCCTCAGCCTCCCAAAGTGCTGGGATTACAGGCTTGAGGCACCGCACCCAGCCTAGGTGATTTTTTTTTAATGTTACTTTGTGACCTTGGACAAGTAACAAGCTCTTGGGGTTTCCTTGACTTCATGGTACATGTTAGTAATTTCTTTCTATCTTTAGAGAGATGATCAGAATCCCAAAATATTAAATCTTCAGTCATTCATCTACTGTGGCCACTTCCACTCCTAGTAAGTCCATATAACACACAAAGCTAACAAAACTCAGTAATGATTAGCTTTAGCTTTAGCTCCAAACCTCCAAGTAGCCTACTACTTCAGTGTTCCAGTCTGAAATATTCCTGCCTAGCCTAACATCTAGCACCTAGACCAAAATACAGGGGAAATCAACTCCTTGCTCTTTTTCCCAAGATTTGCTCCTGATCTGGGATTATAAAGCTACCAATCTAATGGTGACAAGAGATAAGAAATGTAAACTCAAATTTAAAAAAAATTCTAAAGGCTAAAAGCAGAATTTCCCCACAATGACTATTCCGTTCTTTCATTTCCCCAAATACTACCTTTGTCTTCCACTAAAATGATCCTATCCTGGCTTCTCCTGAATTGTTCTTATCATCAGGTATGTAGAAATAAAGAGAGAAAACAGCATGAGGCTATACATCATAAGAATCAGTAACATAAGAGTCAGAATGACTTCATTTCAAATCTGATCTCTGAAAGCTGCCTGACACTGGGCAAGTTATTATCTCCAGGACTCAGACTCCTCTATAAAACCTTTATAAGATTATGAGGATTAGATGAGATAATGTCTGTGAGCGCACAGCACACTGTGAACTCAGAAACCTGTGCTGTGCACTCACTGTTCACTTTTATTGTTCAATAATTAATTGTGATATCATAGAAATAATAATCTGGCTGGGTGTGGTGGCTCAAGCCTGTAATCCCAGCACTTTGGGAGGCCAAGGTGCACAGATCATCTGAGGTCAGGAGTTTGAGACCAGCCTGGCCAACATGGTGAAACCCCGTCTCTATTTAAAAAAAAAAAAGAAGAAGAAATAATAATCTAAAGAGAAAGGAACCAAAGAGAAATTCCAGAAGTCCAAAGGTGAGTTTGTAGAGTTCCTTTATACACATTATGAATATTCCTCCACCCTGGGATCATGATCTACTTGTATCCTTGCGGTCAAATTTGCCCATTACTCAAAAATGTGTAGTTAAATGTGTAGAACAAGAAGACTGGCTTAAGCCATTTCCTTAATTCTATTTTAAAGTAGTTACTAAGCTTTTTTTCCTAAGCGAAATTGTACAGTAAAAAAGTAAAGGTCAAATTGAAGCAAGGCTAGGAAATCTGAAGCCCCAAGTGTCTAGTTTCCAATTTGCTCCCCAAAGCATTCCTTAGAGTTTGAATCTCCTGGAAAATTATTTCTAAATCCTAAATTATTATTATTTTTTTCTTTCCCCCTGAGATGGAGTCTCACTCCATCTCCCAGGCCGGAGTGCAATGGTAAGACCTTGGCTCACTGCACCCTCCACTGCCTGGATTCAAGCAATTCCCCTGCCTCAACCTCCAAGTAGCTGGGACTATAGGCATGCACCACCACATCTGGCTAATTTTTTTTTTTCTGTAGAGACAGGGTTTGCCATGTTGGCCAGGCTGGTCCTGAAGTCCTGAGACTCAGGTGATCCACCTGCTTTGGCCTACCAAGGTGCTGGGATTACAGGTGTGAGCTACCACATCTGGCTAAATCCTAAATTATTCTAAAGTATTTATACTGATATGCCACTCTTCTTCCTTTCTCGTGTAACTTGAAAATAAAAATTACTTGTTTATAATGTTTTTAATGAAACAGTAAGGAAACAAAGGAGTCTTTAAAAAAAAAAAAAGTAATGATGCTTACCAACTATACATAAACAGATTTCATTTCCCAACATTTTCCGTAATTCTTTGACCCAGTTTTTTACCTGTATATACAAAACAGCACATATTAAAACAAATTCTGTTAGAATTACCACTATCACAACACCCAAAAAACTCAACACTGTCAAAATACTTCAGAATTTTGTTTAAGAGTTAATTTAGTTATTACTAGAAATGATTCACTGAAGAATCATTTATTGCCAGGTTATATTGCAAAGCATATACATATGAACATACAATAGAAGGATATACAGAAGCAACTCTAATTACAAATTTGCATCAGCCTTCCACAGATCCAAGCAAAGCTATTCACTAGAGCAAAAGCATATCAACACCAGCTTCTGATAATAGATGCTTTACAATATAGATAACAGTGTCGCTTTAGACTTCAGAACACATGGGTTTAAAACAGTCTTTTATACACTAATTCCTAAATAGAGGGCATAGGGGCTTCAGTGTCACACACTTAAGGACAAAAAAAAAAAAAAAAAGTATATAAGCACCAAAAAAAGTAAGAGCACTAAAATAATTTCAGTGTATGACAGGGTTTTGCAACCTTGGCAATACTAACATTTTAGTACAGATGATTCTTTGTTGTAGGACACTGTCCTATGCAATGTATGATATTTAGCAGCATCCCTGACTTCCTACCCACTTCTAGTGGCATCCTCCAGTTGTGACAACCAAGGATGTCTCCAGGCATTGTTATCCTCTGGTAGATAAACAATGATATACAATAACTCCGGTTATGAACTGATTCTCCAATATGAATGAAGCCTAGCAGCAGGCACTGTTGGCAGTAAACTGGAATTAAGCAGATTAATCTTTTCAACTAACAATTTTAAATATGTTGATTATAATAAAAGAATAAAAGGCAAACTTGGACACCTGCCTTCATTCTTTGCAATGAAATTTAATATGGATGTAAGCAAATCACACTGAACTCATATAGAAAAAATACACATATCTCTGTAAATTCCAAAAATGACATTAGATACGTGGTAACCACTTACTATGCATCTTGTCTTATAGTGCACAAATATAACACTTCCACATTCCTATTCTCTGCAAGAATGCAGAGGAACTATCTTTAGCAAATCTAAAATCCTTATAAAAGCAAAAGTAATTATCATCACCATGTCATCTATATAACAGCACTAAACGAATTTTCTTAGTATAGTCTCAGCCTTTTTGTTTCACTCACATATATGTATAAAGTTTTCAATGCATTTAACTTCCACTCTTTATTGATTTCACATAAGAAAATGTGACTGTACTGGCATAAAATGTACATCTTCATCACCTCAAAAGAAACACACCAGAATCCAATTATCTATTACTCTCTTCCAAGTGCATACAGTATCACATCTACTAACCTAACCAATTTTAAAAAAAATTTGTTAGTCATTTCCAATCAGATACTCCTCCAAAGGCACTCTATCTATTCCTTACCCCCATACATTTTTGGTAAGGTAGAGATGGTCACAAATTCTTTGTCAAGCCTCCCATCAAGTGGTAGAGTCAAATTCCCCACCCTCTGAATTTGGGCTGGCCTTTTAACTTGTTTTGACAAGAAAATGTGGGAGAAGTAATGCTGTGCCAGTCCCAGACTTAAGTCTTAAGAATGCCTGATAGCTTCTGCTTTTAACTCTTGGGATCCAGTTGTCCTATAAAAAAAGCTTAAGCTAGAATAAAGAATAATGAGAGAGCACACAGAGAGAGTAAACTGGATGATAAGACACCAGATGTAGTGAGAGGGCAGATGGAGAAGTAGGCCTTCTTGGATATGCCAGCCCTAGTCAAACTCCCCAGTTCAGTGCAGCTGTATAAGTGACTCCAGTGACATCAAAAACAGCAGTGGACCTGCCTGGTCAACCCACAGAATCATGAGAAATAAAAAATCATTATTTTAAGCCAACAAATGTTGGGGGTTTAGCAATAGATAACTGGTCAATTTTCAACATAAATGACTATCTGCTCTTTTTTTTTTTTTTGAGATAGAGTCTCGCTCTGTCACTCAGGTTGGAGTGCAGTAGTGCAATCTTGGCACACTGCAACCTCTGTTTCTCCGATTTAAGCGATTCTCCTGCCTCAGACTCCTGAGTAGCTGGGATTACAGGCATGTGCCACCAGGCCCAGCTAATTTTTTTGTATTTTTAGTAGAGACGGGTTTCACCATGTTGTCTGGGCTGGTCTCAAACTCCTGACCTCAAGTAATCTGTCTGCCCCAATCTCCCAAAGTACTGGGATTACAGGCGTGAGCCACTGCGCCTGGCCTCAATCTTACCTTAATAAAATACTTAAAACTATTTCTTTTCATGCAAAAAGCTAAAAGGGGATAACAAACAGCACCACCAAAATAACTTTTAAAAATCATTAAATCTGCAAGGTACCTATCGTTTTATTTTCTAGTTCTTGGACTAAGTTTTTCCATACATCATTAATAACCCAAGGGCTAACTTGTATATCTGCGCTATCAGATTTAAATGGGAAAAAAATAAAGAGAAAAAAACAAAACAACAAGGTAAGGAATTTCACCAAGTACAAGCCTGTAACTCAAAGCAAGAAAAGCTTCTTCCTTGGCATTACTCTCTGTGGTTAAACATTGTTGACAAATTTATTCCAAGAACAGCTTTAGGAGGAAAGGTCAAATAAGTAACCCATCTGATTGTGATTAGAATTCAGAGGTAAATTAAATGGTAACTCATTTTTGGTCCCAGACAACTTTAAGAGTTGTACATAGGTGGTATATATTTGAAGGGGAATAAACTAATCAGAGAACTTTAAGATTGTCCTTTTAAAACTTGTATTATATTTGGCAAGGAGAAAGCTTAAATGTGATTTTGCTCCTTTTTTCTTTTCACATAAAGGAATCTGTGCAGCCACACCAAGTTTTCAGGTCCCAGTACGTATGGGATTAAGGAAATATGTGTGATTTCTCCTTAAGAGGGAGAAACAAAAGCCCCCATATTTTTCTGAAGCTCAACTTCAAATACTTCCCTTTCCTAATATTTGAGAAAGCCATGTAATAAACCATTAATTATTCTAACATAAATTAATTCATGTGTATTAAATATTTCATTAAACATGAGTATACCTGCATGTTGTAGGTGAAAAGAAAAAGAAAAGAAAATATAAGTGGTCACCAGTTAAGCACAAATTATATAGTTTATTTTTAAAAACAAAACTAATCACATTAGTGAACAAAGGTATATTAATGGAAACTTGAAAAATTACTGTTGCTCTTCTAAGACATCTACTCATAAACAGAATACCTTCTGAAAAGAGTCTTCATCTGTTATGTCATAAACTAAAATAGCTCCATTTGAATCTCTGTAGTAAATTGGACCCAACGCATGGAATCTCTCTTGACCTGCTGTATCCTAAGTAGAGCAACAAACACTTATTAGATCAGAAGAAAAATACAAATGTACAACTGCAACCACAGTGAACTTTTGATTAATTGGAAAATAGGGCATAAAGTCACAGACAACCCCAAAACCCTACTAACAGAAACAAAATGGCAAAACAGGTCATACAAAAGAATTTTAAGTCAAGTTATAACCAATATGTAATGTTTTACTGATATACAAAAGTTACTTTTTCCCTCCCAACCTTCCTCCTCCTCAGCAACTACCCCACCTCTATTAAAAAACCAGTTCAGTTGCCAGGGGGTCAAAACAGCCAACACAGCATTATACATTATAAGCCTGGAATAGGCTCTACCCTAAATTTAATTTCCCACACTGGGAGAGACAGTGAAACAGCACATACATCAAGACCACCAGTCAGCAGGTACCCTACTGCATTATCCTCACCCTACTCTCTACCAGCCATTCCCTTAGAAGGCTGGAATATGGAGCAGGATGGGGAAAAAAAGGCCAGGCAAGCTGTCTACCCATCCTGTCCTCTCTCTGAAGTGGAACTCTTCTGAACTGACCCTTCTCCAGATGAAAAGTTATGACAGCAATATTCAAATATACAATTATAGTCCTGATAGAATTCTCAACCAGATTTTAAGATTTTAAAAAATTTTTTGAAAAAGTTTTGGCTGCCAGGTGTGGTGGCTCACGTCTGTAATCCAAGCACTTTGGAGGCCAAGGCACGCGGATCACCTGAGGTTGGGAGTTCAAGACCAGCCTGACCAACATGGTAAAACCCCATCTTTAAAAAGAAAAAAAAAACACAAAACTATACACACACACACACACACACACACATATATACACATATACATATACATATACATACATATATATATATATATAAAGAAAAAAATTTTGGCTAATCTCCAATTAACTTAAAAAAAAAAGAAATAAAGAAATAAAGGAAGACGCCTCTATGCACAATAGTTGGATAAGTTCACTTACCCATATGGCAAGGTTTACTCTTTTCCCACCAATATTTAACTTCTTTGTTAAGAATGATGCCTAAGAAGAGAAATATATGTTACACAATGTTTCATATACAATAACGTTCTTTATCCTAACAACTATTGATGAATGAATCATCTCAATGTAAAAGTTTTCTGAAAGGAAAAGTAATCACTGAGCTTTAATGATCAAAACTGTTTCATTAAAGATAAGACATTATTTACTTTTTAACCTAAAAAAATCTTGTTTTCTGAATATAGGTTATAAAAAAATACACAGAAAATAAGTACTTTTTTTCTTTAATGTTTTTCCTTATCTATGTGAAACACAATTTTTCCTAGAGCATTTAATTTGATGCCACCTTAACTACTCATACAAAGAGTCTACGATTTGTAAGATAAGATAAATGTTTACTGGTGGTTTACTTACTGTACAAATATCAATACTATTCAAAATGGTTCCACAATTACTTCATAACTCAATTGTTTAACATATATTCAATAATTATCCTAAGTATTAATGTCAGAGAAATGAAAGGACATGGTTCTAGCCCTCAAGGAACTTATACTCTATTAAGAGAAATAAAAATAAAGAGAATTATGATTCCATGTGATAAGTGCTAAAATGGAGGGTCTTGCCAAGCACACTGTAAAGATAGTACTGAGAAAGAAGGTGTAACAGTTGTCTGAATGAGTCAAAGACAGTTTCAGAGAAAAGGTAATGATCACCCTTTTGGAGCAGTAGTGGTTTTTCCTGACAGATGAGTGAAGCTACTGAAGCCTCAAACACATGACCCCATCCCAAGGGGAATTCCAAGCAGGTATGGTGAAGACAGAGATGAGACTACATAGATGGACTTTATCTTGTGGGTCTCAATAAAACCTGTTCTAAGACACCAGACATGAATTTAGACACACACACACATACACACACACACACACACACGCACACACTAGGTATACTTGGGAAATGCTATTTATTGATATTTGTATACTAACAATGACATTAGCACATTAGGATGCTGCCAAAAGGAAGGCCAGCTGACTGCATTTATACAAGCACTTCCCAAATTCACTTAACTCTTTTTTCCCCCGAGTTTCTTCTGTATAGCACTGAACCTTTTTTCCCTGGAAAAACACCTAATTCATCCTAAAGAATAACTGTGTGAAAAAACAGGACTACTGACAATGGAGAATCACTGAATGGTTTCAAGCAATGGGGAAATAGATCTGTATTTTAAGAGAATGACTCTGGGATAGGAAGGGAGGTTGGACTAGAAAAGATAGGTAGAAAGAAGGCTATTACAAAATTGCGGGTAGGGGAAGGCAGGGAGGAGGTCTGAACTAAGACCATGACGACAGAAAGAATGAACAGAACCAAGAGTTACTGAAGAGGAAATATATCCAGAATCCACAGTCAGTTGACATGTCATAAAAAAAAAGGAATAGGGAGCTGAGTTCAGACCTATGTAGAGATAGTCACATTTAGGTGTATTTATATAGAAGAAGTGCAAAAAAGGTCAAACAGATAAAAGGCCAGGATGGTAAATTACTGAAGGATAAGAAACCTAGATTTCAGGAAGGTCTTTTTTCCATGGACACACCATGGAAAATTAGAACTAAGAAAAGGCCGCTGGATGCAGTGATTAACTAAGGCGTCCACAGATAAATATAAATGGCAGAGCTGGGTTCCAAACCCATGTATGTCTGTCTTCAAGGCCCAAGCTATCCTCATGATATTGCAGTAAATAAAAATTATACAGAAAAGGGGAAAAATAAATTAAATGCCAAAACAGCAAAGTAACCTGAAAAATGAGAAGAGCAAATATAGGTTATGAGAACAAATTACTTCTCCCATTCATGCCAGCATAGGAGCTAAGAATATGAACTTTGGAGCAGAATCTGTGGATGTAAATCTCAGCTTTGCCACACACTAGCTATGTGATTTATTTGAACTCAGTCATTTTCATGGTTTCAGTATCAATGCCATATGGAAAAAAAATGTAAATCTGAATCCTATCCAAATATTTAATGGGTAGGTCAACTTAAATGCCTCTTTTTCAAACACATGTAAGACTGAACCAATCTTCTCCCCAAAATTGGATTTTCATTTTGACTTTAGTATTCTGATCACATTCACCTTCTCATTGAAGTCTAGAAACTTAGAAGTATCTTCTTAAGCCCTTGTCAGTTCATACACCTTCAAAATCTACCAAGCCTTGTCTTCATACTTCCTCTGGGGTCTATGACCACCAGTCTCTTACTATGTCATAACATAAATACCTCTGGTTCACCTCACACTCTGCTCTGCATGCCATTATCTTCCCAAAGCTTCCCTGGTTAAAAACAAAACAAAACTTCTAACTCACAGAAGGGTTCCCTAATAGGTTATCATTTTTAATAAGCATCCTTAAATATCCCTGCTGACAGCTAATATCATAACCTTTCTGTCATGAGTGTTGCCGAGATTTCTCAGCAAAAGGGAGTGCATCAGGGCTGGTAAAGCTCCCTCATTTCTTTTCTATCATCCCCTCTGAAACTGCCCAACATCCTCCCATGGCAAGTTTAAAGGACAGAATTAAGTCTCCCCTAAGGAACCACGGATACAAAAAACACTTTTACAGAAAGGGTACACATCACAACATTCATTATATGGAAAAACAAAATCAATGAAATTATCTGTGTTCATTAATGAGTAATTAGTTAAAAATTCAAAAAATAGCCCATCCATGCAGTAAAACACTACACAGTCATTTCTATTACTGTTGCTAATACTAGCCAACATTTATTAAATGCTTATTTTCTGCCAAGTACTGTGCTACGCACTTTTCACAAAATCATTCATAAGCTTCTTCTTTATAAAGTTGGGGAGCCCACATCTACAATTAGAAGTCTTAAAGCCTTATCTTTATATCCAGACACTTCCACAATGCGTCCACATCTACCTTCTAGGATAGCTTCCAATATTTCTTTACTTATTCTTCATCTTATTTGGCTTTTTTAATATCCTATTTAATTTTTCTGTTCATAAAATTCCCCTCAAATTTGGGCCTAATCTTTGTTCTCTTATCTGAATTCCACGTATCTAAATATAGCTCTTTTTCCTTGAATTTTCATGTCTTCTTATATTCATGCATGCAATGCACACTAAATCTTTCTATCCTGAAGAATTTTAGGGAATCGACTATCCATTTACTGCAGCTTATACTATCTTATAGTATAAATTATCTCTTCATGGGTATAAGTACTCTGTTAACTAGATTATATATTTTTATTTAACGTCACAGTGATTACAATGAAATGGGTAGTATTCTAAGAGCTTCTCAAATATTAATTCATTTAATTCTCAGTTGCCAATGACACCCTGTGAGTCAGAGATCATTATTATCCATGTATTACAGATGTGGAAAATGAGGCATAGGGAGGGTAAATATCTTACCCAAGGTCATACAGTAAGTGACACTGTGCCACTTGAAATTCCAGGTAGTTTGGCCCCAGACATTAATCATAATCACTTTGCTACCGTACTTCCCTGACTGAGATCTGAGCTCTCTAACACCTCTTCTCTTGTGGAAGAAAAGGGGAAAGTCATAGTACCCTGCCCACAATAGACAGTCAAATGCTGTTATTACAGATAAACAGCTCTACAATGTGCCCAGGTAAATCAATGCAGTTATAACTCAATTTAGCAGGAGATATGCGTCTAAGTTTCCTTATTAATCAAATTATTATTATTTTTTTTTGAGACGGAGTTTCACTCTTGTTACCCAGGCTGGAGTGCAATGGCGCGATCTCGGCTCACCGCAACCTCCGCCTCCTGGGTTCAGGCAATTCTCCTGCCTCAGCCTCCTGAGTAGCTGGGATTACAGGCACGCGCCACCATGCCCAGCTAATTTTTTGTGTTTTTAGTAGAGACGGGGTTTCACCATGTTGACCAGGATGGTCTCGATCTCTTGACCTCGTGATCCACCCGCCTCGGCCTCCCAAAGTGCTGGGATTACAGGCTTGAGCCACCGCGCCCAGCCAATCAAATTATTTTAACTCAGAGATATGATGCACTAGTAAAGCTTATCAAAGGATCTCTAGTAAATATTTTTTTCCTTCATAATGAAAACCTTAAGCCCTGCTCTATGGAAAGATTTCTTGTTTTGTAAATGATCTCGTTTTATATAAATTCTAAGTTTTTAATATTTTATAGACATTTTCTTTCTTTTTAAAAAACTTTTAGAAAACTATTTTTTAAAGAATAAAATTATTGATATATTTAAGAAGCTGAAACATCAAGAAAGCAGCAAACAGGTATAAAAATAGGCACATACACCAACGAAACAAAAGAGAGAACCCAGAAAAAAAGGCAAATACTTATACCCACCTGATCTTTGACAAAGCAAATAAAACAGATATTTGGGAAAAGATGGCCTATTTAATAAATGGGGCTGTGAAAACTGGCAAGCCACATGTAAAAGAATGAAACTGGATCCTCTTCTCTTACCTTATACAAAAATCAACTCAAGATGGATTGAAGACTTAAATCTAAGACCTAAAACCATAAAAATTCTAGAAGATAACACTGGAAAAACTCTTCTAGACACTGGCTTAGGCAAAGAATTCATGACTAATACCCTAAAAGCAAATGCAACAAAAACAAAAATGTAATAAATGGGACCTAATTAAACTAAAAAGCTTCTGCACAGCAAAAGAAATAATCAGCAGAGTAAACACACAACCCACAGAGTGGGAGAAAACGTTTGCAAACTAAGCATCCAACAAAGGACTAATATCCAAAATCTACAAGGAACTCAAACATATCAGCAAGAAAAAAAACGATCCCATTAAAAAGTGGGCAAAGGACATGAAAAGACAATTCTCAAAAGAAGATATACAAACAGCCAACAAACATATGAAAAAATGCTCAACATGACTAATTATCAGGGAAATGCAAATTAAAATCACAATGAGATGCCCTTTACTCCTGCAAGAATGGCCAAAATTAAAAAGCCAAAATAACAATAGATGCTGGTGTGGATGTGATAAAAGGGGAACATTTTTACACTAATAGTGGGAATATAAACTAGAACAACACTAAGAAAAACAGTAAGGAGATTACTTAAAGAATTAAAAGTATTATATAACCATCATTTGATCCAGCAATCCCACTACTGAGTACCCAAAAGAAAAGAAGTAGTCATATGAAAAAGACACATGCACACGTATGTTTATTGCAGCACAATTCACAACTGCAAAGATATGGAGCCAACCTGAGTGTTTATCAACCAAGTAGTGAATAAAGAAAATGTGGTATATGTATACCATAGAAAACTACTCAGTCATAAAAAGGAATGAAATAATGTCTTTTACAGCAACTTGGATGGAGCTGGAGGCCATTTTTCTAAGTGAAGTAGCTCAGGAATGGAAAACCAAATATTGTACGTTCTCAGTTATAAGTGAGAGCTAAGCTATGAGGAATATATAATAATACAATGGCCAGGCACAGTGGCTCATACCTGTAATCCCAGCATTTTGGGAGGCCAAGGTGGGCAGATCACGAAGTCAGGTGTTCAACACCAACCTGGCCAACATGGTGAAACCCCATCTCCACTAAAAAGATAAAAAAATTAGCTCAGCATGGGGGCATGTGCCTGTAATCCCAGCTACTCAGGACGCTGAGGCAGGAGAATTGCTTGAACCTAGGAGGCAGAGGTTGCAGTGAAGCGAGATCATGCCTCCAGCCTGGGCAACAGAGTACAACTCTGTTTATAAAATAAAAAAAAAAGAATGATATCATGCACTTTGAGTACTCAAGGAAGAAGGTTTGGAGCGGGGTATGAGATAAAAGCCTACATATTGAATACGGTATACATAGCTCGGGTGATGGGTGCACCAAAATCTTGGAAATCACAGAAGAAATTATCCATGTTAACAAAAAACCACCTGTCCCCCAAAAACAATTGAAATAAAAATAAAAATTTATAAAAAAGATAGCAGCAAACAATCAAAAGGCTGAAATTTGTCTTTTTAAATCACCTCTACCAGGCACACTTAATTTGGCTGGACTACTGAGATACCACTGTAGTTATAATCATTACTCTGGAGCAGTGGTTCTTAATTCTATTACATGGTAGTGAGAATGGGAGAAGTAAGTACAAACTTCTTTAAGAATATGAAGAAAGCCATGAACCTACTCACTCCTCCAAAAACTGCTCATACGTACACACTAAAAACAATTCCTACGCACTTCCAAGAGATTTATAAATGCCTGGCAACTTCTCAGTAAAGAACCTAGTTTAAAAAGGGAAGGAGGAAGAGTGACATTAAATGGTAGCAATTCAAAAGGTTCCAGGACTATAGGAAGGGGTAAGAAAAATACCACGTGCTAAGCACTGTGCTTGGGCTTTTTCAATGAATGTTTCAACAACACTGTGAAGTAGATAATTAGCCTACTTTACAGCTGTGAACCTGATTTTTAAAAAAAATAATACAGTGACTCACGGAAGGTCAGACAGACAACTCAACTGGGTGCTGCAGTGGGTGGAAGCCTGTCTGACTTCACAATGCTTTTTCCATTGCACAAAGCTACTACTATTCTAGAACATACACATTTCTTAACTTGGCACTCCTCCACTTGGACAGTAAGCGTTCCTGGATCCTAACCTCTCCAAATATTCTCAGGGTAAGCACAAAGTATTAGTAGCAAGGATCTAACTAATGGCTCATTTTCCACCCCACATCCTTCAAATTCTGAGTTACTGCATGAATACTTCTAATCCCAATCGTTTCATCTTCTATGCTTTAGCAGTATTAAAAAATTAACAACCTTATTAGCTCAGGTTCTCATCTGTAATTTGTATGTCGATTCTTGTTTGACCAACATCTTACCGGAAATCATAGTGGATAATAAAAAAAAGAAAATGCTATTAAAAAAAAATCTCCAGGTAATCACAGGGTAAGAGGAAAGAAATTAAAAATGAATTTAAAAAAAGCAAAATGGGATTATAAGAAAGAAATAATAGGGAAAAATGTATCTGCCAAATTCTTTTCGTAACTAGTTTAATCAAGTTTTTGGTTCTTTGTTAGCCAAATCATTTGCTGTGCTTGCTAACTAATCTCCTGGCAAAGCAAACCACCTAAAGTAGTATTTTACAATTATAAGGCATCTGTTGAAAGCAACATAGTAATTACATTGTGAACAAATACTTCCCTGGCTGAATCTAGTATCTAGTAAATTCAAAAGACTTCATTAATTGGGGGCCTGGTGTGGGGGAGTGTATGAGAGAGAGAGAGAGAGAGAGAGAGAGAGAGAGAGGGAGAGAGAGAGAGAGGAGAGACAGAGTGAGAGAGCGAGAGAGCGAGAGAACAAAATAAATATTCTTGCTAGTTGCTAACACTGGTGCAGACTCAAGTATTTAAAGAATAATGTACAATTATTTGTCAATTTTTAAAATAAAATAAAAAATAAATGAATAAAGCATTACCACTTCCAGATTTAAGACATGACAGCATTCAGGCAGGTTAATTTATAAAATCAGCCCCCTCTAGCAACACAATAAAAATTAGCTATCAGAAAACTAAGCTAGGCCAGGCATGGTGGCTCACAACAGCTTAAGAGTTTGAGACCAGACTGGCCAATATGATGAAACTCCATATCTACTAAAAATACAAAAAAAAAATTAGCCAGGCATGGTGGCGGGCACCTGTAATCCCAGCTACTCAGGAGGCTGAAGCAAGAGAATCACTTGAACCCAGAAGACAGAGGTTGCAGTAAGCCAAGATTGCAACATTGCACTCCAGCCTGGGTGACAAGAGTAAGACTGTCTCAAAATATATACATACACATATATAGAATGGGGAAAAGATTTTTTAAAAGAACTTCAAAAATAAATCATTTTATTGATTATAAAGATATTACAATAAATTGCCTAAATCAACAGTGATGTGGCTTTCAGGATACTTAGAAAACATTTCAAATATTCAAGCAAGAGAATCACTTGAACCCAGAAGACAGAGGTTGCAGTAAGCCAAGATTGCAACATTGCACTCCAGCCTGGGTGACAAGAGTAAGACTGTCTCAAAATATATACATACACATATATAGAATGGGGAAAAGATTTTTTAAAAGAACTTCAAAAATAAATCATTTTATTGATTATAAAGATATTACAATAAATTGCCTAAATCAACAGTGATGTGGCTTTCAGGATACTTAGAAAACATTTCAAATATTCAAAATATTCTTTGTACAAAGAAACCAAGATTCCTAGACTAAGACTATGACACAAAGTGTAAAAACACTTCTAGAACCTGAATGCCAAGTGTCGCTCAGGTTAAAGTGTGTTTAAAAAATAAATAAGTAAAAGCTGAGTGTCTCAAAACAAAAATAAATTTACTTTTAAAAAGTAGTAGACTAGACTTAAGAAAAATACGGTACACCATTTCTATTTTTAAAATGTTTATTTTTTATTATTTTATCTTTTTGAGACACAGCCTCACCCAGGCTGGAGTGCAATGGCACACTGGTTCACTGCAACCTCTGCCTCCTGGGTTCAAGTGATTCTCCTCCCTTAACCTCCCGAGTAGCTGGGATTACAGGTACCGCTATCATGCCCAGTTAATTTTTATATTTTTGTAGAGACGGGATTTTACCGTGACCAGGCTGGTCTTGAACTCCCGACCTCAGGTGATCCACCCACCTCGGCCTCCCAAAGTGCTTGGATTACAGGTGTGAGCCACCATGCCTGGCCCTTTTATTTTTATTTTTTAAAGACAAGGTCTCACTATGTTGCCCAGGTTGGTCTTAAACTCCTCTGCTCAAGATACCCTCCTGCCTATACCTCTCAAAGTGCTGGGATTACAGGTGTGAGCCACTATGCCCAGCCTGGCACACCATTTCTATTTGTGGAACCTTGGAAATTTAATTCAAGGTTTTTCTATTTTTTTTAGGAGACAGGGTCTGTCACCTAGCTGGAGTGCGGTGGCACAATCATAGCTCACTGCAGCGTCAACCTCTAATGCTCAAGTGATCCACCAGCCTCAGTCTCCTGAGTACCTAGGAATATGAGTGTACACCACCATGCCCAGCTAATTTTTTTCTTTTTTTTTTTTAACTAGAGATGGAATCTTGCTATGTTACCCATGCTGGTTTTTTGTTGTTGTTGTTGTTGTTTTTTTTTTTTTTTTTTTTTGAGATGGAGTTTCGCTCTTGTTACCCAGGCTGGAGTGCAATGGCGTGATCTTGGCTCACTGCAACCTCCGCCTCCCGGGTTCAGGCAGTTCTCCTGCCTTAGCCTCCCGAGTAGCTGGGATTACAGGCACGCGCCACCATGCCCAGCTAATTTTTTTTGTATTTTTAGTAGAGACAGGGTTTCACCATGTTGACCAGGATGGTCTCGATCTCTTGACCTCGTGATCCACCCCTCTCGGCCTCCCAAAGTGCTGAGATTACAGGCGTGAGCCACTGCACCTGGCTTCCATGCTGGTCTTGAACTTGTGACCTCAAGCGATCCTTCCACCTCATCCAACAAAGCATGGGTATAGGCGTGAGCCACCACATCCAGCCAATCGAAGTCTTAGTTTCCTCATTTCCCAAACCTGCCCAGCCAATCTTACAGTACTACTTTGCTAATCATAATCACCCAGTCACCTATCCTAGACTTCAGAAGGCAGGCAGAATTCTATAGGTGGGGCTCTAAAAAGAAAGAGAACTGTTGGTCCTGATTATAAACAATGTTACTTTTTACAGAGGAAATTAGTCAAAAGTGATATAAGGCACTTAAATTAGAATGTATAATCTTCAATAAGCACCTTCAATAAGGGAAAAAAAGGGTTACCTAACCCAGAAGCACAGATATAAAGAGGACATACCACATTGAGGAAGTGGTTACAACCAAAATGGCACAATCCTTTAAGAATAAAATCAAGAAAGGTAACTGATAAAGTGCCTTGCTCATCTTTATATTCCCCAGTTGATACAATGTTTGACATATATCAAATATAAAATAAATGTTTCTTGAATTTAACTGCATAGATTCAATAGTGTTGCCTTCAGAATTCCAGAGAAACAGTAGCAACTCCCTGACTCCAGTTGTCTTTCCTACTTCTGCCAAGTTTATCGAAGCCTCAAATCAGTGAGGAAATCACACAAGGGAACTTGGGGATTACATACAAGTTCAGAGAGCTTACCTACAGAATTACTCTATAACCATCAGTAACCTTGGAGCAGCTCTGGAAAAAGCCATAATAAAACACCAAAGTATGGCAAATGTCACAATTAAAAAAAAAAAAAAAAGTGAATTCCAGAAATGTCAATCTCAGCGAAAACACTAGAATGGATTTTAAAAACATTTGTCTAATCTATAAGCAATTTTAAAATGCAATGACCCTTCAGAAACAGCATGAGCTCTCAAAATAATTCATGTGAAAATCCCATTACTTTTTTACTGAATTACCATGAAAGAAAAACGTAAGTCCAGCACCATCTGTTCATTTAACAGCAAACATTTATTAAACAAATATGTGCCAGGGTCTGTGCTAGGAGCTTTACCTATGATGACTGTCTGTGTAATTCACATAAAGTCCTATGAGTAAGGCACTCCCATTTTATAGTAAAGGAGCTCTCTTACAGGCATTAGAATATTCTGGCAGGATCATGATGGCTATGAAGTGGGAGTCAGAATTCAAACCCCAGACTAACTTCAAAGTCCTTTCTCTTTTCACCACATTATATGGCCTCTTAATAGTTCTGAGTATGGCAGAAACACAGCATATCTTGTCTTCTGCAAGAATCTGACAAAACATCTCACAATAACCTTGTGGGCAAGACAGATGTGGCCTGGGCAAAAAGGAGAACTTCAGTGCTGGAGTAACTGTTTACACTGTATTAAGGGATTTGTGTCCACAAGTAGTTCATAGTGGTCAGTCTTCCATTATCATTAACATGTACAGTACTCCATTAATAACTGTTTCTCACTCAAGGGAAGGAGGAGGGGATAGCCTGTGGCCCATGCATGGCCCAAAAAAGCCCCCCTCTAAGATTCTATATGTCTACAGAAAATTGCACTTCTGGTCATGCATCACTGGACTACAGGAAGACTTGCTGCAGAGCTTTGTACTTGGCCTTCTCTCTCCCTGCTTTCTTTCAGTCTTTATTAATGACCTGTTGAGAACATTAAAGGCACTGTTACCAAACCTTCAGATGACAAAGTTAAAAAGTAGCTAATCCAGAGAGTAGATTCCACACCTTATATTTTTCATGTCCAGGACCCAAGCCAGAGCCTGGCCCACAGGAGCCCAGTGTTTCATGAAATACAGAATCAAAATTCAAAAGGACATTAACAGGCTTAACTACTGGAGCAAATCTACCAAAGCCAACTTTAATGGGTCAAGTACATTAGAAACTAAAGAAAACGCTTAACTACCATACCAAAGAAAAGAGAATTTGAGAGATACAAATAATGACCCTTTCTTTGAAGCTTTATAAGACTAAGATGTTTCAGTTGACAGCAAATTCAATATTTATCAAAGTGAGAGCTTCCCTGAAAGCTCACAGAATCTTTTCTACTTTTCTACTTCAGTGTTGGAAAAGAACTCTCAACAGGAGAGGTAATAGCCTGCACTTCTCTGTTCAGTTCAAACCACCACACCTGGAATTATTTCTACAGCTGAAGGCATCATTCTTTAATAAGGGCAATGATTAAATAGTATCTAGAAGAGCTATCAAAATAGTGAAGGAGCCAGGCACAGTAGCTCACACCTGTAATTCCAGCATTTCAAGAGGCCAAGGCAGGAAGATTGCTTGAGCTCAGAAGTTCTAGACCAGCCTGGGCACCATAGCAAAACCTCAATTTTACTAAAAATTACAAAAAATTAGCCAGGCATGGTGGCACACACCTGTGGTCCCAGCTACTTGGAGGCTGAGGTGGAAGGATTACTTGAGCCCAGGAGTTTGAAGTTGCAGGGAGCTATGACAGTGCCACTGCACTTCAGCCTGAGAAACAGAGAAGACTGTGCCTCCAAAAAAAAAAGTGAAAGGATTTAAAATGATATCACTGCCACTGGAGAGCCAGTTAAGGGAACTAGAGCTGTTTACCCAAGAGAAGACAAGACAGCTATCTTCAACTATCAGAAGGGATGTCATATGAGACATCAAGATTCAGAGGGCAGAATTAGGACTGGAAACTACAGGGAAACAGATTTTGGCTTTATACACAGAAAAATTTATTAGAAGTTAGACCTATCTAAAAGTGAAATGGGACAAGGCGCGGTGGCTCACACCTGTAATCCCAGCATTTTGGGAGGCCGAGGTGGGTGGATCACCTGAGATCAGGAGTTCAAGACCAGGCTGGCCAACATGGCAAAACCTCAACTCTACTAAACATACAAAAATTAGCCAGGCATGGTGGCATGTACCCAGCTACTCAGGAAGCTGAGGCAGCTTGAATCACTTGAATCCAGGAGGCAGAGGTTGAAGTGAGCTAAGATCACGCCACTGCACTCCAGCCTGGGTGACAGTGAGACTTCGTCTCAAAAAAAAAAAAAAAAAAAAAGAAATGGGCCACCTTAGGACATAGTGACCTTTCCACTTTCCATAATACCAGTTCATTTCACTTCCAAGATGTTAAAAAAAAATGGACAATCACTTGACTCAACTATTAAAAACCCCAAATAGTGAACCATACATAAACTATCTTAAATTCCTGTCAGTCCTGCAATTCTTTGAAATGAATGAGAATACTCTTTATAAAATACAAAGTAGTTTAGAGAGACAGGTAGTCTGTTGACAAGAAAGAAGGTAAACTCTTCCTCTCCTATTCTGACATGACTTCTTTTCCATTCACAAATTAAAAGGATACAAAGTTGTGTCTTACAAATCATATAAATCAAACTCCTCTGAAAAACTGTTAAGATGAGGTGAAGTGATATCTCTGAAAGAGATTAGACACATTGCTGTTTATATAAATTGGTGTACAACAAAATCCTAAATTCTATAATTCAGATATTAATACTGGATATCTTCTATAACTTCATCCTCCCCTGTGTAAGAGTGCAGTGGCTTTTCATATAGTTAAAAATCTTTACTGTGTTTTTAGCTTCAAGAATGTTTGAGAAATTTATAACGGAAGTATAATTTTTAAGTTGAAGGGGTATGGCCAGGCACAGTGGCCCAAGCCTATAATTTCAGCACTTTGGGAGGCCAAGGCGGGCAAACCACTAGAAGTCAGGAGTTCGAGACCTGCCTGGCCAACATGGTGAAACCCCATCTCTACAAAAAACACAAAAAATTAGCCAGGCCTGGTGGTGCACACCTGTAATCCCAGTTACTTGGGAGGCTGATGCAAGAGAATCAGTTGAATCCAGGAGGTGGAGACTGCAGTGAGTGGAGATCACTGCACTTTAGCCTGGATGACAGGACAAGACTCAAATCGTCTTTTGAAAAAAACATTAAGACCTCAATTACAATAATTTTCTTTTATCTTACATCTTTGCATAAAGGAAAACACTAGGTAGGTTGTTTACCAACATCCAGAGGTAGTGTGATTTAATTGCTCAAAATCTGAAGTCAGACAGGGGTTCAAATTTGAGCTTGGATACTTCTGCACTATTGACTTGTGGTAATACTACTGCCAGCAAATTACTCAACTAAACCTGTTTCCTCACCCGTAAAATGGGGCTATCCACTAAACTATCCACTTCACAGGGTGTAAGAATTAACTGACAGAAAGCAAGCAAAAGAATCAGCACAGTAAGAACTTATTAAATGTTACATAGTTTTACTACTTTACCTAAGTAAATCTCTAAACTTCCAAACGATCCTATGTATTTGTCCAGTGAATTTTTTTGATCTAAAATACAAGGCTCTCACTAATTACACTGAACGGTAACAATCCACTATTAAAACTTCGTTAGTGCTCTGGTACAAGGATTGTTTTAAAATGCAATTTTCTGACACTTTTTCAGATATGCTTTACATAGGAGTAAAAACAGAGGAGTAAAAATAGAACATGGAATCAGAGCCAGAGCGTCTTGTAAATTCTAGACTCAGTAGTTTAATAATAGCATCAAACATCCAATGTCACAACAATTAGGAGATTATGCATTCTATTAAGTAGTACCGATGTTCTCACATACTACACATTTACTAATTAAGACCTATTGTGCAAACTGGGACAGTAATCAAAGATAGTTTCCACTGGACCAGGATAAAATATTCTGTATATTTATCCTAACAATCCTATGAGCTAGACAGTACTATTATGGGCATTTTAACAGGAGAAACCTAGGCACAGACAGGTTAAGTAACTTATCCAGTATCACACAGTTAGCTAAACGGATGGAGGTGAGATATGAACCTGGACAATCAGGCTCAAAAGTCTACTAGATTTTACTGCCTTTGACCAAATTGATAGGTCAAATTAGTAGGATAAATTTCTTCTAATACATGAAAACTGACTTTTTTGGGAGAGTGGGGTGAGTACAACTCCCTTAAAGGCCTGGCTTTACTCTCAGTAAATGATCACATTTTAACACTTTTCCAATGTACATGCAGAAGAAAGCCGGCCTTCTATTCCAGGTAAAGGAAACCAGTTAACAGCAACGGCTTTTAATTTGGGGAACAATTGATGGCCAGTATTCACACGGTGTTTCAACGTGGGTCAATCGACCTCGCAGAATATGACTGACCCACAAGTCAGACCCACGCAGGCAGCAATGAAACTGCGTAACACGCCTGGGCAAGCGGTCATTTCAAAAAACCTCCAGAGATGGCTCTTTTGCCATTCCTGTTACTCAGGACAAAATGGAACTTGCATAAACACTTAGTCATCAGTAAGCGCTGAAGTTACAAATCACCTAGTTCGCAAAACCAGATCCGCAGTTAAGTTCCTAATTCCGAAAGAAAGAAAAGGAGCTAACATTTGGAGACTGCAACGCTAAAGACACCTAGGGCCCAGGCGGAAGTGCAGCAAAAGGCAAAAACTAGCCCAGGGATGGGGACCACAACGTGCGCAGTCACTACGGGGGACACTGGGGACTTTTTTGGGCCCTTCCACTTCCCTCCCAACAGCCTGTCCTCACGTCTACAGAATGCCCCGACCTGGAGAGTCCCCGGGGCGAATTCTGAACGGTAACCCGAAGGCGGAGATGGCAGGCCTGAGACATGCCTGCCTAGATGCAGGAGTCCGGGCGGCAAAGTTCCCGCAGCCCCGGAGGGTTAGGGGCCCCGAGGCGCCCCCTCCCGCTCCACGGGGTCCGCACCTGCAGAGTGGTGATGTGCTTGTCGTTAAACTTGTTCTCGCAGTAGCGCAGCACCAGCGACGTCTTCCCCACGCAGCCTTCCCCCAGCAGCACCACCTTGAACGAGTAGGCTCGGCCCGCCGCCGCCGCCGCCCCGCCGCCGCTGGCCGCAGCCATCCCGTCGCTTCCCGGCCGCCCGAGCCCGAGCGTCGCGCCGCCCTCCCCGCAGCCGCGGCAGCGTCTTCGCAACCACTGCCGGCTCAGCCCCTGCCGGCCCGGTCCCGCCGACCCGGGCGCTGTCCCCGCTGCCTCCTCGGACGAGGCCCGGCGGGGCCGGGAGAAAGTCCGAGAATGAAGGGCCCAGTCCACCACGTCAGGCACCGAAGGAAAGGCGAAGAACGACGCCTCTCGGCCTCCCTCTAATGGCGTCTCCTGCCTCCTACGTCACGCCTCGGGTCACGTGAGCGCCGCGGCCCGGGCGGCCCCTGCGACTCTGCACAGAAGAACGGGCCAGGGCGTAGGCGGGGCCTCGGCCCAGACGAAGGTGCCAGGGCGTGGGCGGGGCCTCGGGGGCCTCTCTGGGGGGAGCTGGGTGGGAGTCGGGCGCCCGCGAGCCCCGCCGCCGGCGGGCCACCTCTACTCCGCGGTTGGTGGGAGCCTGCGGGAATGAGGAACCAGGAATTTGAGGCAAGCTCAGCTCTGCCGTTGTTGCCGAGGGGATGTTCACAAGGCTGATGACCTCTCACGCCAGGGGCCGCTGTAAACCAAGTCTGCCCAGGTGCCCTTGAATCTCTCGTTCTGTGGGATCCCAAATCATAGCTTCTCCCAGTTCTCCGACTACTCATTTTTCAAGTCTCAGCTTAAACCGCTTCTCTGACCACCCAATCCTTCTCTGCTCCTTCCATTTCCCCACCCCACAAAATTAGGTATTTCGTAACACCAATATACTCCTTTACCAGGGTTTACACGCTCCATGGAAATTATTAATACTTTGCTAAGTGTTTATCTACTCTCATTAGACTGTAGGTTTGTTGCGGGCAAGGTCTGTATAAGGCCTGCCCACCTTTGAATTCCTAACCCCAAGTGTTCTTCAATTTTTCTCTTTCATGAAGCCTCTGACGTTCCACAGTGAGTCCACCTTGAAGCGGCTTGTTTGATGATTGCTTGTTTTTTTCTCATCTGCATCCCCATTTTTTTTGTTGTTGTTTTTATTTTTATTTTCGAGAAGGAGTCTTGCTCTGTCGCCCAGGCTTGAGTGCAGTAGTGTGATCTCGGCTCACTGCAACCTCCGCCTTCCGGTTCAAGCGATCCTCCTGCCTTAGCCTCCTGAGTAGCTGGGATTACAGGGACCCGCCACCACGCCCCACTAATTTTTGTACTTTTAGTGGAGACGAGGTTTCACCATGTTGGCCGGGCTGGTCTTGAACTCCTGACCTTAAGAGATCCACCTGCTTTGGCCTCCTAAAGTGTTGCTATTACAGGTGTGATCCACCACGCCTGGCCTGCCTCCAAGAAACCATATTCCTCCAAGAAACCATACTAATGTTTCTGAAAATTTGTAACTAGAAACCTGGTGTCAAGTAAATATATATATTTTTAAATCAGACTTCTTCCACACTTCAGACCAGGTTAAAAAAAAAGATAGTTGGTTCGTTCATTCAAGAGATATTTAAATGTGCCCACCATATGCCAGGCACTGTGCTGAACAAGATAAAATGTCTCTGTCTTCACAGAGCTTACATTTTATCAGGGGAGACAGACATAGTCAATTATACAATAAATCCTTTCATTTTGATGAAACAGTTCATAGTAACTTGCAAACATACATGGGAATCCAACTGATTTAGCATGCTAGAGAAGCTTTCCCTGGATAAAGTTATCTTTGGGTAAGAGTAACCTAGGCAGGAAGGACAGGAGAGCTTTGCAAGCAGAGAGAACAGCATGTCATTAGCTTCAGATAGAAAGGAACATCTGAAGTTGAGCAACTGTAAATGTGATTAGAATTTAGGGAGAAAAAGAACTCAGAAGAGATCACGAGGAAGCTGGGGATCAATACTGAAAGGATCTTTAAGCAAATGAAAGATTTTAATAAGAGGACTGACATAATGAGATTTGACCACTCCGGCTATAATTTGAAAAGTGAATTGGAGAAAGATTTTAGATTTGTTTAGAACCAACCATTAAAGACACTTTTACCTTTTATAAAATATCCTCATGATTGTATCTAAAGATATATTTTCTACCTCTCCCCTCCACATTCCCTGCCTCTTAGGGCTGTTGCACATTTATAGACACTTCCAGAACTAGGAAAGAACTTCTTTTCAACACAGCCAAGCCTTTCAACCACTTTTCAGATGATGTGCTTTGGATCATTTAACAGCTTGGTCATCTTAGAACCTAAATGCATTATTTTGCTTTTACCACTAAATCAAAGCAATTTTAAAAATTTTGTTGTAAAATAATTTCTTTTGAGACAGGATCTTGCTGTGTTGTCCAGACTGAAGTGCAGTGCCACAATCACAGCTCACTGTAACCTCAACCACCTGGGCTCCAGCAATCCTCCTGCCTCAGCCTCCTGAGCATCTGGGACTACAGGTAGTGTGCCACCACACCTGATTAATTTTAAACTTTTTTTTTTTTTTTTTTTTTTTTTTTTGTAGAGACGGTATTTCACTATGTTGCCCAGGCTGGTCTTGAACTCCTGGGCTCAAGCAGTTCTCCAGCCTTAGCTTCCCAAAGTGCTGAGATTACAGGTGTAAGCCACCACACTCAACCAAAATAATTTTTGAAGTTAAAATAAATTTTCACATTTAGCTTACATTGAGATTTAAGGTGGTAGTGCAAGTTTTCATGGGTTACAATAAGTAGGTTGGCATACTTTTGAGCACAAGGTGGGTAAATATAGATGTAAATTGTGATAGGCTGATAATGGCCCCCAAAGATATCAGATCATAGACTCTAGAGCAGGTGTCCCCAAACTTTTTACACAGCGGGCCAGTTCATTGTCCCTCAGACCGTTGGAGGGCCACCACATACTGTGCTCCTCTCACTGACCACCAATGAAAGAGGTGCCCCTTCCTGAAGTGTGGCGGCACGGCGGATAAATGGCCTCAGGGGGCTGCATGCAGCCCGCGGGCCGTAGTTTGGGGACGCCTGTTTTAGAGCTCAGCTTTGAAGACTTAAACTCAATACCTACCTATGAAGGATCCCTAGAAGAGGGGACTGAATTGGGTTTCTGAGTGGACATCCAACTTGTTGATTCGCAGCGCCAGAATCTGAGCAACCTACTGTGCTGGCTAAAACAATGGCGTTAAGATTGATGGTGCTTTTCTGACTCTGCACCAAGAACCGCCACTCTGAGGCACCGGCAAAACCACCTCGTCGGCCACAAGAGTCGCGCTGGTGACCCGTGGGGCTCCTCTGCTGGAAATCTCCTGGTGAGTGAGCATCAATAATTCAAATGAAAGTGTGGCGTCCTCTCGTTCTCTGCACTTTCACTGGGAGCTACAGTCCCGAGCTGCTAGTGATCAGCCATCTTCCCTGAGCATACTTTCTAAAGTGATCTAGTTTCTTCATACTTTTTATCATACACCTAATATTTATTTGTTTGCATGTTTATGAGCACTATTAGATGCTTTGATATCTGGTATGCTGTTGAGTCTTCAGGGCCTAGCATTATGTCCAGCATACAATGGTCACTCAGTAAACATTTGTTGTTGGGCAGGCATGGTGGCTTACACATGTAATCATGTAGTCATAGCACTTTGGGAGGCTGAGGCAGGAGGATTGCTTCAGTCCAAGAGTTTGAGACAAGCCTGAGCAACATAGTAAGAACTTATCCCTACAAATTTTTAAAAAAGAACTTTGTTGCATGAATTGTAGTGGGACAATATTTTGAGATTTTAACCTGTGGGTATTTGCCCCTAATATATCTGTGTACCATGAGGCATCCTATGTATCAAGGGAGATTGTGGCTAGGCATGGTGGCTCAAGCCTGTATTCCCAATGATTCAGGAGGCTGGGGCAGGAGGACTGCTTGAGCCCAGGAGTTTGAGGTTACAGTGAGCTATAATTACCTGTCTCTAAATAAAAAGAGAGGGAGAAATTCTGATAGGATATTAGCTGTTAGTTTTTGGATTTTGACTTTCCAAAGCCCAAACAACCTTTTTTTTTTAACAACAAAAAAAAAAAAAACCATAAAACATAAGCCATCAGAGTCATCACTTGACTGATAAGTATTAGTAAAAGAGAATTATAGGAAAAGCAATACAGTTAGACATCGCTAATGTTCTTGTGGAAGGTACTGTATGTTGCTCAAACATTCCAAACTCTTCTGCCTTACCTTTCTCTACCATAGAAATTTAGAAAAAGAAAACTTTCATTCATAACCTTGGAATTATGGCAGTTGCATTGCAACTATGAAATAAAAATCACATGCTAAGCACAGTAGAGCAGAAAGATAGTCTTGGGTTGGCTTCTTAACCCTGCATTGCCTGTCTCTAGATTTTCTATTGGAGAGAACAAACACCTGACTTATATAATAATTTACTATAGCAGGGTTGTCTATTATTTGCAGCCCAATAGATTCATAATGATAGTATCTCAAGTAGTTTTGAGGAATCCAAGACCAAAGGAAACATATTTCTCAATGAAGTCCAAGAAGGTAACAAGCTTTGTGAAGCTCATTTGTGTCTAATATGGACCAGGAGGCATAGAGTAGAGAGGGCTTCATGGAATATCTAGAGAGAAAGCCTGAAATAGGCTTACACAAATTCCTCAATGCCAGCACTACAGAGAGTCTTCAAATGTTTCTTACATGCTGAACAATACTTTCCTGATTTAAACATTGAATTTCCTGCATCCTGGGAAAACCCTCATTCCTAGACAAACTAGGATGGTTGGTCACCCTATGTTAATGGACTTCGCTGGTGGGACAGAAAGGATGCAGCAAGGCCAAGTGAATATAAGACTGTGGATAGAAGGTGGATGTCAGCATATTTGGATGATGATAACTAAGATCCCGCTACCTAGTATCTTGAAACTTCATAGGTTACCTCAAATGTAGATAAAACCCAGGCAAAATATGGAAGAGATGGAATTTATTAAGATTACTCACATTGAGATTTGGTTTATATTACCCAGTAGAATAGTAACCAAACAATAAGTTTAATTTTTATAAAAGTAAAATCTTTTTCTTTAAAAAAACTCACATACCTGAATTTCTAGACCATTAGAATTGAAAAAATGATCTTAACATTGAAGGAGGAGGAGGAATCAGACAAGCAAAGTGATAGGTTTTCAAATTTCAGGGCAGACAAGTACCAAGGATGAGATGAGAGAACTAAAAGTAAGTGAGTCTGGAATACAGATTGCAAGTCAGAGGAGTGGTGATAAGATGAATGTAAGGAGGTAAATAAGATTCTATAGAACCTTGAAAGTCATGCTTGGGCTTTATTGTAGGAACAATGAGAAGTCTTTTAGGACAGTGTGACATAAAACATGGTCTTCAGAGCAACAGCAGCAGCTAGAAGCTTGTTAGAAATACAGTTCTGCCATCCCCTCCACCCCCATTAAATCAGAATTTCTGGAACTGAATCCAAGAACTTTTTCTTTTACAAGCCCTCCTTGTGATTCTTATTCATGGTAAAGTCTAAGCACTAACTTGGAAGGTAGAGTTAATAAGACTTGAGGAACAATGGTTATGAAAAGTGAAAAAGAGGTAGGGAGGAATAAAAGATGAATCCTGCAGTTTTGGTTTAGGCAGCCGGTAAATGGTGATGATTTTCACTGGAATAGAAAACACAGGAGGAAAGAAAAAAGCATTTCTTGATTGTACTTTTTTGGTTTTGTACATTTTGATTTTGAAGTGCCTGGGGTACTCTCAAGTATAAATATCTTTTAGGCAATTGGCTATATGGACCAACAACTTAGGAGAGAGATCTGGGCTTGAGAAAACAACAAGGACATCATCAATGCACAGAAACAGCTTCCTCAGGGGTAGAGGAGCTCACCCAGGGAGAATGTATAAAGTGAGAGGGTCGGAGGGCCTAGGACAGAGCACTTGAGAACAGTGAATTTTAAGAGATGGGTAGAGGAACAGGAGCTGCAAGGGGATCCACAAAGAAATCGGAGGAAAACTAGAAGTTAATGTCAAGAAGAGAGAACATTTTAAGAAAAAGGGAATCATGACATGGTTTGGAGAGGTCAAGTTAAATATGGATGGTCTTTATGTGTCTTATATATTTACTGGTTTCGCTCTAAGAGAGCGATTGGAAATTTTGATTTGAAGTTTCAACTGAGTGATAGGAGTTGAAATAAACTTGCTCAGAAACTTTACTAAAGATGGTTGATTTAGTCTACTAGTTCTTAACCAGGGGTAATTTTGCTCCTCAGGGAACATTTGGTAATGTCTGGTGATATTTTGCCTATTGACATTTAGTGGGATGAGGCTAAAGATGCAGTTACGCATTTGACAATGCACAGGACAGTGCCCCAACCCAAAATGCCAATGGTGCCAAGGTCAAGAAACCCTACGTTAGCCTGATGAAGTGTGTGTATTTTTACAGCCCATGATAATTATAAATCCTCTGGTTATATTAAGTTACGGAGGCAAACAGGGAGTAGGGCTGAACAAGTAGTAAAAGAATAAGAAACTCAAAAGCTCAAAGAAACTAGTTCCAACTTTGCCACACTATCTATGCATGTCTTTCACATAGTCATTTAAGTATTTTCTCAGCTTCATTTCTCCATGTGGAATTATCTTGTATCCCCAAGGCATTTTGAATCCTCCATTGAACATTGGTTCCTTTTAGCAAGTGTTATAGAGAATGCATTCTTATTCTAATTAGATTTTTCCTCAGAGACAAAAGGGGAATTCAAAACCACTTTTATAATTACTTAGAGAAATTCTAGTACTTATAGATGCACTGTTTTCATAGCACGTTTCTACAAGTACAAGAAATTTGGGTTAATACACTGTAATATGCATCATTTGAAAAAAGAATAGATTTAGAGTATTAGGAGCTAAAGTATAGAAAAACAGGAGTACAACAAAAGAGGTAAAGGAAGCTGAATGAAAACAAAACAAAACATGATGCCTGCAGCTCTCAGAGTGGAGGGAGCTGAGATTTGGGGTTTGCCAATAAAGCAGGGATTTTGTCTGATATAGGCTAGAACTCTGTCTGTCACATTTTTGTATCTCTAGTTCCTGGAATGTAGTGCTCAATTAATATGTGTTAATAGAAACAAAGGAATTAATAGAGCCAAGCCTATAAAATCCTGTGTATTGAAAATGAGGTCTGAGAAATACTCCTGGGTATGTGGAGCATTGTTAAATAAAATTTACTGAAAGCGGCTGGGTGCGGAGGCTCACACCTGTAATCCCAGCTCTTTGGGAGGCCAAGGCAGGTGGATCACATGAGGTCAGGAGTTCGAGACCAGCCTGGCCAATATGATAAAACCTCGGCTCTACTAAAAATACAAAAATAGCCAGGCTTGGTGGTGCGTGCCTGTAATCCCAGCTACTTGGGAAGTGGAGGCAGGAGAAATCGCTTGAACTGGGAGGTTGAGGTTGCAGTGAACCAAGAACGAACCACTGCACTCCAGCCTGTGTGACAGAACGAGACTCCATCTCAAAAAAAAAAAACAAAAAACAAAAAAAAAATAAAATAAAATAAAGCATTTTCCATATTAAGCCGCTAATAAAGGTAATAGAATAACAGCTGTCAATTAATATGTAATTTCTATGAATTAATCCAGTTTATTTATTGCTTAATCATTTAACAACTCTTGTTGTTGAGTGCCAGGCAAGATGTCTTTACCGTCATGGAGTTCATATTCTAGTGTGGGAGGCAACACAGAAACAATTACAATGTGTGTAGTGATCGTGTTTAATATCTACCCAGCATGCACACCCCTTTGTCCTTTCAAACAGAATCCAGTCCCTGCTTAGGTATCTACCCTCCCCAGTGTAGCTCAGTTCTAGTTTCATTCCCCTAGGTTCTTTGCAGCATTTTTTTTTTTTTTTTGAGACGGAGTTTTGCTCTCGTTACCCAGGCTGGAGTGCAATGGCGCGATCTTGGCTCACCGCAACCTCCGCCTCCTGGGCTCAGGCAATTCTCCTGCCTCAACCTCCTGAGTAGCTGGGATTACAGGCAAGTGCCACCATGTCCAGCTGATTTTTTGTATTTTTAGTAGAGACGGGGTTTCACCATGTTGACCAGGATGGTCTCGATCTCTCGACCTCGTGATCCACCCACCTCGGCCTCCCAAAGTGCTGGGATTACAGGCTTGAGCCACCGCCCCCGGCTTTTTTTTTTTTTTAATAGAAATTGGGATCTCACTATATTGTCCAGGCTGTTCCAGAACTCCTGGGCTCAAATGATCCTCCTGCCTCAACCTCCTGAGTAGCTGGGATTACAGGTGAATGCCACCATGCCTGGCCTCTGCAGCTTCCAAAGCCACTATTTGTACATCCGAAGAAATCTTTCAAATGCTTCTTGCTGGCAAAAAACCCCCACGAAAAACAAAAAAACTGAGCTGTAATTGTAGTCACTTGCCACAGAGGGGCACTAGCAGCTCAATAAAATTTACCAGGTTGGGCAGCATATATTCAAAGCTGCCAGCGCAATTCAAAATTTAGGTGTCCTTCAACATTAAAAACAAGGAAACCATGGGGAGATTTTCTTCTGAGTTGTAGAAAACAAGAATATTCCAAAACCCTATGACTCTTGGGTGGAAGAGAGGAGAAGATATAGTTCACAAGCCATTTTTTCCTAAGTTGTTAACTAAAAGTGTCCCAAGAAATGTCACATATATTTGTCAAAGAAGGCATTTAAGTCCAATGTTGACATTCTCAGATCTTTCCACCAGTTTCTACTAAAAATATACAATCTCAAGAGTTAAAAATGGAGGGAAAGTAAAGAAACCAAAAATTTTGTTTGTTTGTAAATATGTGCAGTTGTTCCTCAGTATTCCTGGGGGTTTGTTCCAGGGTTCCTCAAGGATACCAAAATCCATGAATGCTCAAGTCTACTATGTAAAATGGTGTAGTATTTGCATATAACCTATGCACATCCTTCTGTAAACTTTAAATCAGGGGTCTCCAAACTATGGCCCGCGGGCCACATGCGGCCCCTGAGGCCATTTACCCGGCCCCCGCCACACTTCAGGAAGGGGCACCTCTTTCATTGGTGGTCAGTGAGAGGAGCACAGGATGCGAATGCTCCTGGAGTACTCTATGTGGCGGTGGCGCAAAGCACGGCGTTGCTTATGTACAGTACTACTTCCGGTGACGTGGGACGCACGCGTCATGGCTCCAGAAGCGCATCATATGACACACATCTGGTCTGCGGCTGTGGGCCCCACATCACTGGAAGCAGTGTGAAATAACAGCAGAAGTAGGAAGAAAGGCAAAGCACTATAACCATTCTACACAGTACAATGGCCCCCATACTACCCCAAATGTACAACAACATAATGGCCCCTATAACCTCCCTTTGCCCCAAAGTCTCCCCCCACATTACTACACACTGTGTTTCCCCTATTATAAGATCCTGTCTTATATTAATTTTACCCCCAAAAGACGGGGGCTGTCCTTAGGAGGTGTCTTATAATAGGGGAAACATGCAGCAGGGGGCTTCCCACAGAAGAGGCCCACTGCTGCTGCAGATGTCCAGGACGCTGTATACACAGCGTCACAGGCTGATCACCGCCATCCCTGTATACAGCACTGGAGGCGGTGCTGGGCCTGTGACACTATATCGCTGTCTGGGATAGTGGAGGCAGCAGCGCTGGCTGTGAAGGGTGTCACGCCTTGCATAGTCCGGCCCTCCAACGGTCTGAGGGACAGTGAACTGGCCCCCTGTGTAAAAAGTTTGCTTTAAATCATCTATAGATTACTTATAATACCTAATACATTGTAAATGATATGTAAACAGTTGTTATACTGCATTGTTTAGGGGATAATGACAAGGAAAAAAGTCTTGTTGAGTACATGTTGAGTACAGACATTTACTTTCTTGAATATTTTCTATCCTCAGTTGGTTGAAACCACAGGTGTAGAACCCACATATATGGTGGGCCACTTGTATTTTATTTTGCCTTTAGAAATTGTATTTTGAAATAATCATGGCATGAAGCCTACCTAATTATATCAGATGGAAGTGTATGTTTGAGATGATTGGTAATAGGATGTGTAACAGCAATTTTTTTATTACTAAAATGTTTCAGTTCAGAATGGTAACAGTCTCACTGACTCAGTCTGAAATATGTCAATTTTAAAAAACTAGATGCCGGTAGTCATATGAAACTGGAAATTCTAGAAATATTTGTCCATTTAAGCGGGGCCTGAATGACTATACTTTCCCATCTTCTTGAGAAGTCAGTCAGTGTAGAGAATTTTAAAAGCCTCTTTAACAAAGAAATTGCTTTGCCCTGGTAAAATAATTTGGCTGAGATTCTTACAGATTTGTGATGTTGAGATTGGAGAGCTTTGGGATAGCTGTAGTTGAATGGGAAGTTTGTAAGTATTAATACTAGCATACACTGATAATTATAGCATTCAGTACCACTAATTTGACTTTTTTCTCCTATTGGTTACTCATTCATACTTGGCAAACGTTTTAATTAAAATTTGGCTATTGTTAGGCCAAGCGCAGTAGCTCACACTGTAATCCCAACACTCTGGGGGGCCAAGGCAAGGGGATCACTTAAGGCCAGGAGTTTGAGACCAGCCTGGGCAACATAGTGAGCCCCCGCCAATCTCTACCAAAAATTAAAAAAAAAAAAAAATCAGCTAGGCATGGAGGTGAGCAACTGTAGTCTCAACTACCTGCAAGGTTTAGGTGGGAGTTGAGCTTAGGAGTTTGAAGCCACAGTAAGCTATGGTCATGTCACTGCACTCCAGCCTGACCTCAAGTGATTTGCTCCACCTCAGCCTCCCAAAGTCCTACGATTATAGATATAAGCCACCATGCCCAGCACCCTGTACCTGTACCTTAATTTTAGCCTAGTGAGACCCATGTTAGACTTCTTACTTACATAACTGTAAGATAATAAATTTGTGTTGTTTTAAGCCACTAAAATCATGATAATTCTATTGTAGCAGCAATAGAAAACTGACACAGTGATTTTAAAATCTGTCATTTAATTTCCAAATATTTGGAGATTTTCCAAAATATCTCTTTCTGTTATTGATTTATAATTTGATTGTTATGGCTTGAGAATATACTTCATATGATTTTTATTCTTTAATTTGCAGTCTGACCTCTGGCTCCACATCTGAGGATTCAATCAACCACAGATAAAAAAATATTTTAAGAAATAAAAATAGATCAGGTATGGTGGGTGGCTCAGGCCTGTTATCCCAGAACTTTGGGAAGCCAAGGCAGGAAGATTGCTTGAGCCCAGTAGTTCAATGTAGTGAGACCTCGTCTCTAAAACAAAAACAAAAACAAAAACAAAAACAAAAAAATCAGAAACAGAAAAACATCTAGCCAAGCATGGTGGCATGCACCTATAATCCCGGCTACTCAGGAGGCTGAGGTGGGGACTCTGCTTGAGCTTGGGAGATTGAGGCTGCAGTGAGCTGAGATGTGCCCTGTACTCCAGCCTTGGCAACAGAGTGAAACATTGTCTCAAAAAAATTAAAATTAAAAATTACAATATAACAATAAAAAGTAACACAAATAAAAACCAATACAGTAGAAAACTATTTACATAGCATTCACATTGTAGTAGGTATTATGAACTCTCATTTAAAGTACATGGGAGCATGGGCATAGGTTAGACACTAACACTACTCAGATTTTGGTTTCCACTCAGGTTCCTAAAACCAATCCTTTTTGGATACTGACAGATGACTGTAGTTTAAGTGTCTCATTGCCAAGATTTTGGTCTATCTTCGTGAACATTTTACGTGTATTTGAAAGGAATGTGCTGGGCACAGTGGCTCATGCCTGTAATCCCAGCACTTTGGAGGCTGAGGTGGGTAGATCACCTGAGGTTGGGAGTTCCAGACCAGCCTGACAAACATGGAGAAACCCCGTCTCTACTAAAAATACAAAATTAGCCAGGTGTGGTGGTGAATGCCTGTAATTCTAGCTACTTCGGAGGTCGAGGCAGGAGAATCGCTTGAACGAAGGCAGAGGTTGTGATGAGCCGAGATCTCGCCATTGCACTCCAGCTTGAGCAGCTTAAAAAAAAAAAAAAGAAAGAAAGGAAGGAATGTGCATTGTGCTGTTGTTGAGTGAAGTCTTTTATAAATGTCAGCTAGGTCAAGTTGATTGATAAAGTTGTTCATATCTTTTCTACTTTTATTGATTTTCTGTCTCCTCAAGTCTCCAATTTCAATTGTGGATTTGTCTATTTCTCCTTTCATTTCTATTAGGTTTGTTTTTGGTTTTTGTTTGTTTGTTTGTTTGTTCCTTTAAAGACAGGATCTGGCTCTGTCACCCAGACTAGAGTGTAATGGCAGGATCTTGGATCACTCCAACAACCTCTGCCTCCCAGGCTCAACCTATCCTTCCACCTCAGCCTCCTAAGTAGATGGGACCATAGGCATGTACTATCATGCCCAGCTAATTTTTGTATTTTTTTATAGAGATGGGAGGGTTTCACTTTGTTGCCTAGGCTGGTCTTGAACTCCTGAGCTCAAGTGATCCACCCGCCTTGGTTTCCCAAAGTGCTGGTATTACAGGTGTGAGCCACCATGACTGGCCAAAAGTTCTATTGGTTTTTGTTTCATGT
The DNA here is from genome assembly GCF_048565385.1 of Saimiri boliviensis. NCBI lineage: Eukaryota > Metazoa > Chordata > Mammalia > Primates > Cebidae > Saimiri > Saimiri boliviensis. The sequence continues at coordinate 60,306,397 of NC_133455.1, forward strand.
ATTTAAAACTCTATTTTTAGGTGCATCCACATTTTCGATTGTTATATCTTCTTGGAGAATTAATCTGACTATTATTATGTGATGTATCTATTTATTTTTGATATTATTCCTTGTTTCTAAGTCTACTGTGTTTCACATTAACATAGATATCTTAACATTCTTTTGATTGTTGTTTGCATGCTATATATTTTTTCTATCCTTCTACTTTTAGTCTCTGTCCATGGGTTTCTTATAAAAAGCATATAGTTGAGTCTTGCTTTTTAATCTGGTCTGACAATCTCTGTCTTTTAATTGGTATTCCAAGTCCAATTTAAACCCATTAACAGGTACTGTCAGTAGATGAGTTTGCCTTCTTGATTACTAAAAACTAGATGAATAGATATGTTCTGCCTCAACTTCCCACTCTCCTATTTAATGATAATGGGAATGGGTGTAATTATTCAGAATTTTCTTTGTACTAGGCTTCTTTTTACATGTATTAACTATTTAATCCTAATAACAATTTTTTGATAGTGCTCATAAAATTGTTATTAGGATTAAATCATTAATACATGTAAAAAGATGATAATACATATCAGTATCATCCCACTTTACAGATTAAGAAAACCAGGTGACAGAGAGGTTTAAGTAACTTGACCAAGATCACACTAAGAAACATTAGAGCCACCTTCCAAATGCAAGCACTAGAGCCTCAGATATTAATCCTATACTGTATTTCTTCACCACCTCTAACGGAGTTTCTTCCACCTCTTCTTTTTTTTTTTTTTTGAGATGGAGTCTCACTCTGTCACCCAGGCTGGAGTGCAGTGGCACAGTCTCAGCTCACTAAAAGCTCCACCTCCTGGGTTCAAGCGATTCTCCTGTCTCAGCATCTGAGTAGCTGGAATTACAGGCATGTACCACCATGCCTTGCTAATTTTTGTATTTTTAGTAAAGACAAGTTTCACCATGTTTGCTAGGCTGGTCTCGAACTCCTGACCACAAATGATCCACCACCTTGACCTACCAAAGTGCCGAGATTACAGAAATGAACCACTACACCCAGCCTCCTTTTTGTTTTCTTTTTTTTTTTTTTTTTAACATAGGATCTCACTCTGTTGCCCAGGCTGGAGTGCAGAGGCACAATCATAGCTCACTGCAACCTCAACCTCCCAAACTCAAGTGATCCTCCCACCTCAGCCTCCCAAGTAGCTGGGACCACAAGTGTATCCCACCATGCCTGGCTAATTTATTTTTATTTTTTGTAGCGATGGAGTTTCCCTGTTATCCAGGCTGGTCTATGTTGTCCTGGGCTCAACTGATTCTCCTGGCCTTACAAAGTTCTGAATTACAGGCGTGATCCTCTGGCATCAGTCTCTCTCTCTCTCTCTCTCTCTCTCTCTCTCTCAATCTCTCTCTCTCTCTCTCTCTCGCTCTCTCAATCTCTCTCTCTCTCTCTCTCTCTCTCTCCCCCCCCCCCCCACTCTGTCTTGCTCTCTCTCTCCCTCTCTCCCTCTTTTTCTTTTTGGAGAGATGGGGTCTGTTTCATTGCCCAGGCTGGTCTCAAATTCCTGGTCTCAAGCAATCCTCCTGCCTTGTCCTCCCAAAGTGCTGGGATTACAGGTGTCAGCTACTGTGCCTGGCTACAATCTCATTTATAATGGCATCAAAAAGTAAAATACATAAGACACATTTAACAAAAGATGCTCAAGATCTTTGTGAAGGCCAAAGCAACTCCATTTTGGATGCTAATCCACTATGTTCACTTCTGATTAACTCCTATTCTGGGAAGACCTCTATGATTTCCAGTTTATCTATTGTTCCTGTATAATAGCACGTACTTACTGTAAATCTTACCCTCGAGTCAAAACAACCTTGATGTTGAAATGAGAAAGGTTCCCTTGTCCCCCTCACAGTGTGTGTGATGGGGGTGTGGCTCTCTTCTTCAGTGCCCTCCTGCTCAAACCTCTAGGGGAGCATACAGACGGGCAGGATGCAGAGTTGTAGGGTTCCGACCCCACAGCAGTGTCTAGGGGTGAATGTTAACACATGTGAAGGCATGTGTTACAGGGTGCTCTTTTAGTTTGCTGTCTATAAGAGGCTTGTGTTAACCAGCTCAATTAGACCCTCTGCCTTGTTGCAAGGACAGAGGGCTCTCTGTATCCCGTGCTCTTGCCTTGGAGCGCTGGAATAACAGGATAACACGTGGACTTGGGAAATGAGTGCAAAGTTTTATTGAGTGGAAGTAGCTATCTGCCGATGGGGAGCAAAAAGGGAGATGGTTTTCCCTTGGAGTTGGACCACTGGGCAGCCCAGCTCTCCTAAGACTGTGCCAGCCAAACTCCGCCTTGTCCCATTGGTCAATGGCCTGCTGGCATGCCAGCCCTCCTCCAGCTGCTTGTGTCTTTTTCCACCAATTTGCTCCTCTCCACCTCCAGCAGCTTGTGTGTATGCCTGGTAGGGTCTCGGGTTTTTCTAGGCACAGGATGAGGGCATGGTGGGCTGGGGTGGTCTTGGGAAATGCGACATTTGGGCTCCAAGGCAGGAGTGCCTGTCCTCAGCTAGGTCCATGGGGGTGGAGCCCCAGCCAGGGACCATGACCTACTCTACCCAGTACTTCCCTTCCTCCCTTCCCCACTCCATCATTTAAAGGGACCAAGCTCTTCCCTTCCCAGCACTTCTATATCAATGTTACCTTCGATTGTCTCACACATCCTTCTGAGTCACCCTTTTCCTACGGTATGTAAGTCCTGGGTCTTGCAAGTAACAGTGTGACATACTATCTTGTCTCCCTATTGCCCAAGACATAGGCATGGCTTATGTTCATAAGTCTCTATTAAATGTTTCTTTCTGAGAAACTGGATATATCAGCCTCTTTCTTTGGCCTCTTAGCTTCCTCTGACTTTGGGGGTAGGTTTGCATAGACTCTTCACCTCAGAACAACCTGTTCACTGAAAACTACTAGGTATTTCTGAAAGACCACAAAAACATAATCAATGAGACATAAAATGTTTATGGATCAAAAGACTAAATATCATTAACATATAAATTATTTGAAAATTGCTACATAGATAAAACACAATCTCAGTCAAAACTCCAGCAGAGTTTAAAAACTGTATATACCATATTTTAGAAATTGACTGGCTGATTTGGAATTCTGGCCATTAAGGGGATTTTTTTGTTTGTTTTTGATTTTTGTTTCTCTCTCTCTCTCTCTCTCTCTCTCTCTCTCTCTACCATATTTTAGAAATTGACTGGCTGATTTGGAATTCTGGCCATTAAGGGGATTTTTTTGTTTGTTTTTGATTTTTGTTTCTCTCTCTCTCTCTCTCTCTCTCTCTCGCTCTATCTCTCTCTCTCTTTCTCTTTGAGACAGAGTCTCATTCTGTTGTCCAGACTGGAGTGCAGTGGCATGATCACAGCTCACCAGTCTCAACCTCCTGAGCACAAGCAATCTTCCCATGTCAGCCTCCCTAGTAGCTGGGACTACAGGCTGTGCCAGCATGCCCAGCTAATTTTTTAGATATATTTTTCAGAGACAGGGTCTGTTGCCCAGGCTGGTCTCAAACTCCTTAGCCTCCCAAAGTGCTGGAATTAAACGTGTGAGCCACCACACCTGGCCTATTTTTGTTTTTTTAAATTCAAATATGTTTACCATTTCTTGTGTGGTTTCAGACTTTTCATCTATAGTTTATAAAGTTTCTCCCCTCCTAAATTGTAAATATGGTATTTTATTTTCTTGAAATATCTAGAAAAAAATAGTTCAGTCATATTCTGTCTACAATTTATATTGAATACGGTAAATAACTGGTTTAAATTTATTTTCTTCCAGATGGCCAAACAGTTATGCCACATCATTTAAAAAATAATCCATCCTCTCTCCAGTTAAACTATCATCTTTTTAATGTATTACTATTATTTTTTTGAGATGGAGTCTCACTCCATCACCCAGGCTGCAGTGCAGTGGCACGATCTCAGCTCACTGCAACCTCTGCCTCCCAGGTTCAACTGATTCTTCTGCCTCAGCCTCCCAAGTAACTGGGATTACAGGTGCATACCACCACACCTGGCACATTTTTTTATTTTTAGTAGAGACAGGGTTTTGCCATGTTGGCCAGGTTTGTCTTGAACTGCTGACCTCAAGTGATCTGCCCGCCTCGGCCTTTCAAAAGGGCTGGGATTACAGGCGTGAGCCACTGTGCACAGCCTTCTTTATAGATTAAATTCATATATAGAGGGGGGCATTCTCTGTCTAGGTTATTGACTTCTTTGTGTTTTCCTACTATAATATCATATTGATTTGATACAGTATTTGCATCAAATGTTTAAAATCCGATAGGGCAAATCTCACTTCACTTTTCTTTTTTTTTCTTTTCTTTTTTTGAGATGGATTCTTGCTCTGTCCCCAGGCTGGAGCGACTCCCGGATTCCAGCTGTTCTCCTGCCTCAGCCTCCCAAGTAGCTGGGACTTGCCACCACACCTGGCTTATTTTTCGTACTTTTAGGGGAGATGGGGTTTCACCGTGTTCGCCAGGATGGTCTCTGTCTTCTGACCTCATGATTCACCCTCCTCAGCCTCCTAAAGTGCTGGGATTACAGGCGTGAGTCACCATGCCTGGCCCTCATTGTTCTAATTTCTCATAATTTTTGGCTATTCGGTAGCATTTAGCCTTTCATGTAAATGTTACAGATATTTTTATCCTTTTCTAAAACAAACATAACTGAATGACATCTATTAATATATTACTTTGAAAAGTCTGCCATTTTTATTCTGTTAAGTTTTCCCATCCAAACATATAATGTAACTTCCCATTTCTCAGGTCTAATGTTCTTAAATTGTGGCAGTCAATAAAATTTTATTTATCTTTTCATAGGTTTTTTTATTTTTCAATTTGTTCTGAAGCACTTTATATAGCTTTTCCATTATTATTAATGGAATATTTTTCTCGTTTTTTATTTCTAGGTGCTTATTGCCAGAAAATTGAAAAACCTATTGAATTTAGCATATTGCTTTGATATATATCCTCCTTACCAATTTATCTTCTTAACTCTACTAGTATTTTACTAGATCTCTTAGGTTTTCTAGGTATATAATGTCATCAGCAGAAAGAGATCATTTAAACTGTTCTTTTAAAATTTTTGTGCCAGTTATTTCATTTTCTCATCTTATTGTATCCATGAAAACTTCTAAGACGGTGTTAAATAAAGATAGTGCTAATGTGATGCTATACCTAGTTTCTAATTTGAATGTAAATTGCTTACTTGGCCTGCCATTTAAAAAACTATTTACCATGGTATTTTGCTAAGTGGTCTTTGTTATATTTAGGTAATTTACTTTTATTTTTGTTCACTTAGAATTTTTGTTAGAATGGTGACATAGTTTGAATATGTGTCCCCACCAAATCTCATGCTGAATTATAATCCCCCATGTTGGAGGTGGGGCCTGGGGGGAAATATTTGGGTCATGGAGATGGATCCCTCATGGCTTGATGCTGTTCTCAGGGATAGTGAGTTCTTGGGAGATCTGGTTGTTTGAGTGTTTGGTACCTCCCCACTCACTCCCTTTCTTGCTCCTGTTTTCACCATGTGACGTGCAAGCTCCCGCTTTACCATCTGCCATGAGTCAAAGCTTCCTGAAGCCTCCCAGAAACAGATGTCTGCATTATGTGTCCTGAACAGTCTGCAGAACTAAATTAAACCTCTTTTCTTTTTTTTTTTTTTTTTTTTTTTTTGAGACGGAGTTTCGCTCTTGTTACCCAGGCTGGAGTGCAATGGCGCGATCTCGGCTCACCGCAACCTCCGCCTCCTGGGTTCAGGCAATTCTCCTGCCTCAGCCTCCTGAGTAGCTGGGATTACAGGCATGTGCCACCATGCCCAGCTAATTTTTTGTATTTTTAGTAGAGATGGGGTTTCACCATGTTGACCAGGATGGTCTCGATCTCTCGACCTCGTGATCCACCCGTCTCGGCCTCCCAAAGTGCTGGGATTACAAGCTTGAGCCACCGCGCCCGGCCGAACCTCTTTTCTTATAAATTTCCCATCTCAGGTATTTCTTCATAGCAATGCAAGAATGGTTTAATACAGATGGCTAGTAATTTAGTCAAATATTTTGGCATTTGTTGATGTCAACATATGTTTTTCTCTCTTTTAATTGTTATAGTAATAGATCATGTTGGTAGATTTCCTCATGTTCAAACACTATTGCATTCCTGAAACAAATCTTGCTTGTATACTAGACTAGTTTGAGCGCAGGAGTTTGAGACCATTATGGGTAATATAGGGAGATCATGTCTCTACAAAAAAATTAAAAATTAGCTAGAGGTAGTGGTGTTCACCTGTAGTCTCAACTACTCAGGAGGCTGAAGTGGGAGGATGCTTGAGCCTGAAGTGGGAGGTCAAGGCTGCAGTAAGCTGTGACCATGTCAGTGCACTCCAGCCTGGGTGATCGTGAGACTCCATCTCCAAAATAATAATTTAGCAAGGCATGGTGGCATGCACCTGTAGTCCCAGGTATCTGGGAGGCTGAGGTTCATGAGGATCACCTGAGCCCTGGCTTATAGATGGCCATCTTCTCACTGTATCCTTACATAGTAGAGAGAGACAGCTCTGATGTCTCTTCTTTTTATAAGTCACCAGCCCTACTGGATTAGGTCTCTGCCCTTATGACCCCATTTAACCTGAGTTACCTCCTTCTAGGCCCTGTCTCCAAATATAGTCATGTTAGGGGTTGGGGCTTCAACATACGGATTTTGGAGAAAAGAAAAAGCTCATAGTATTCCACCCCTCAACCCCAACATTCATATTCTTATTACATGCAGAATATGTATATTGAAGAATAATCCTCTTCTGTTTGATGCTCCATCTTCCAGACCCACTGAAAGGATGGTCCCATCTTCTGGACCCATGGGGTGACAGTGTCACCCCCATGACTCTGTGGGATGGTCATACCCCTTGAGCTCTTCCAGGGCCCTGCCCCTATGGCTTTCTGCCAGGGCCCCTTCCATGTGGCTCTCTGTAAGTACCCAACTTTCTGAAACCCAATAGGAAACATCCTTCCCTCCTGGGCCTGTGGTGGGAGTGGCAGCCCTGCTGATCACTGAAATCACCATTGGGTTATTCTTCCCTTTTCTTAAAGAAAAGCAAGTATTTACAGTTGAATAGCTCTATGATCTTATCCTGTAGTATTCCAAAAATTTGGCAGCCTTTATTTTATCCCATCTCCATGTCCTTCAGTTCAAACTGGCAGTGTTTCTATTAATAGAATCCCATAAACTGTTTATCAAGTGATAGTCCAGCCATATCTTTGATGTTCCCTTTAGAACAAAGTTTTGTTTTTTGCAATATGGATGGTTGAGAATTTTTCAAATCTTTAACTTTTTCTTCCTTTTATTTAAAAATTCCTTTTTAAATTCATCTTGTTCCTCTTGCATTTTACTATAGTACTTAGGAGGAAATAAGCTGCTCCTTCAATACTTTACTTAGAAAGCTCCTCAGCTAAAGATTCCAGTTTCACTGCTGGCAAGTTTTTCTTCCACAGAACACTAGAACATAATTTGGGCCAGTTCTTTGCCACTTTAAAACAAGAATTACCTTTCCCCAGTTTCCAATAACATGTTCCTCATTTTCATCTGTAATCTCACCAGAATGGCCTTCAACACCATATTTCTGCAAATATTCTGCTCATGATTATTTATATATTCTCTGAGAAGATGGAGGCCTTTTCTCCAGCTCTCCTCTTTTCTTCTCTGGAATAGAATCTCCTTTGATGCTCATATTTCTATTGTGAAGCAGGTTTACTAATAACCAGTTCAAAAGGGGACAACTACTACAGAAAGGACAACAAAGATCATTATGATGGCAGCCACTAGGAACAGGATTCTAAACAATTCCACCCACTGCATCCCAGGCTGCAGTGTTACCAATTGCTTGAGGCCAGTGAGACAGAACATACTAACATGCAACAAGTTACATGAAGCAGATTTACTACTTACAGATTGGCAGAGGAAGACAAAAGAAGCCTAGAATCCATTGTGTTAGGATTGCCAGCATAGTTGACCACTGAGAGGACAAGGGAGTCACTCTGGTCAGTGACAGAGTAAGGTCCAAGATGGCAAATCCAATACTACATCATAGTGTTCACAGCTTGGGAAAATCTCACAAAGTTCTCTTGCTTCCAGGACTCTGCTTCCATGATCCTATAAAAAGAACAAGTTGACAGGTTAGTTCCCCTCTCTCCTTCCCTCAACCTCAGAAGTTCTCTGCCTATTAGACAGGGGTTGCACTTAGTTGGTGTAATGACTCAGTCTGTCTGTCCCTGTCCTGAGCCTACTACCTCTGCAGGCACCCATTGATTGCCCTTGTTTGACCCAGATCTTTTGGCCTCAGCTATCTAGTCCAGGAAAGGAAGTCACATTCTGTATAAACTTGACATTCTGATGTCATCCACCCCTGTGGGCTCCCATAGAAGAGAGAATCCAAGGGAAAGCTTATACTTCCAGATTAGAATTAGGGAACCCTGTCTGAAACACTTTGTGTGAACCATTAACCACCCCAAGATGTGCACTCTAAAGGGGAAAAAGGAAAGTGAATGATCGGAACACTAAGATTGGAATTTCATATGTGCAGCCTAATTGGGCAGCTACCTGGTTCACCTCCACCCCAGCCAAACTCCATGTTTGCCAACATATGCTGCATTGCTGTATTTCTCTTGCAATAGAGTACAGAGTTTAGCGTCCATACTACCCTAGTGAAATGGAAGTACCAACCCACTACAAGACCTCCTTAATGTTCTTTCTTCAGTTGCTTTGTGATTCAGCTGTATCATTGTTTAATAGCTCCATTCATCTGCAGATGATGAGGTGCATGTAAAGTCCATCATATCCCACTAGAGTATATTCATTGTCATGTTGCTGGGGGTGGTGAAGGACGTTCTTTGATCAGAGAGAAGTCCCACAGGGTATCCAAAAACATGGCAGAGATTCTTTGCAAGGGCAACTATGGTAGTCCCAGTATCTACTCAAGTGACATACCTGACTGATTATGTTTTGAATTATGATTTTTCAACTTTACAATGGTGCAAAAGCATACACATTCAGTAGAAACTATACTTTGAGAATTCATACAACCATTTTGTTTTTCACTTTCAGTACAGTACTCAATAAATTTCATAAAATATTCAACATCTTGTTATAAAATAGGCTTTATGTTAGATGATTTTGCCCACTGCAGGCTAATATAAGTGCTCTGAGCACATTTAAGGTAGGCCAGACTAAGCTATAATATTCCATATAGTAGGTGTGTTAAATACATTTTCAACTTAAGATCTTTTCGACTTACAATGGGTTTATTGGGCCATAACCCCATTGTAAGTGGAGGAGAATCTGTAAATTTGTCCCTTCCAGGTAGAAGGCTGTTGCCATAGTTCTCGTCCCCACATAGTGGGTTCTTTAACAGTTCAGCCATTCAATTGCCATTCTGCTGACCAGATGGCTAGGCTGTTAGCAACAGCCCATGAATCAGTGAAAATATAGCAAGATATGATTGTAGGGGTGGCTTGCATGGCCATAACCACTGCACCTAGCTCAGATCATTGGCAGAATGTTCATGTTTAATCTCAGTCAAAAGATGGCCATACATTGGTGAGATGGTAGCCCCAGCCCATTGGACCCTATCTGCTTGTTGTTTTGTAGAGTCATTGGTAAACCATGTCATACTGTCAGTAGGCACTCCCTGAATCTTGTGCTTCAAGTGGCCACAGGAAGAGTCAAAGCATACCTTCAACATTCTGTAGTCCTCTCTGGTAAGCTAGCCATTTGTTCACAGAGCCTACTGGTCGCTTGGGGTTCCAGTTGGGCCCAATCTTGACTGTGCCATTTCCATTTGATAACTAAGCTTTGTTGAGCCTATCTAATTTTATTTTGGGGGTTTACGAGCACCCTAGTAAGAATGGGAAGTTCAGGTTGCATTGTCATATGTGGCACCCTTGCCATAAGTTGTGCAGTCTCCACCAGTATCCAATAATAAGCAAGACATTGCCTTTCAAAAGACGCATATCTGGTGGCTGTCTCAGGTAACTTACATGTTCAAATCTCAGAGGCCTCAGTGGCAGTTTTATGTTGCTACAGACTCTAATCAGCATGTGTGGAGGTTGTGAACATTTGTAATTTCATTAGGTTGGCAGGCTCTAAAATTTTTCAAGGTAGTGCCTGAGCCATGGCTTCTTAAATGACTTCCAGGGCCAGAAGAAGCTCCAAAGGGCCCCATTTAAAGTTAAGTTTGCTAGTCACTTTGACTAAGGGAACCCAAAGAACACCCAAGTAGGGTACATACTGTGTCTAGTGGCCAAAGAGGCCTATCAGCCATTGAGCCTCCTTTTCATGAGTGGGTACTGCCAAGGTTAAACATTTTTGCCTGACTGTATCTGGGATACTCTTTTTTTTTTTTTTTTTTTGGTCTTCCTGCCCAAGTAGCCTTGGCATTCAGCACACGACAGTCCATTGTTAATCTTTATACTTGGAAGGTTTTTTTGACCAGCCAAACTGGGCTGTTACATTGTAACAGGATGGGTTGTAACATTTTTGTCCATACTAAATTTTGAATTAACTCAATAATAGCCTGTTCTCCTCTTAGTGTATAGTACTTCTTTTGTTGAATAACCCACTGAAGCTTAAATCACTTGAGTGGTAGGCAGGAGTGGATATGCCCCACAGCTAAGGCTTGAACTCTTAGCTGTCAGGAGGTGGTGGTGATGCTGTGTCACAAGCAGCCAAAATGTCAATGCCCATAAATACTCAGTGGTTGTAACCATGGTCGCTAGCACCTGAAACAGCCCAAAGTGCCCCAGCTGTAAGGAGATAAACTCTACCAGCAGATAAGCACCATGGATTACCACATTCTCCCAAAACTTCCTGATATAATGTTTATTTTTTCCCCTTTTATCTTGACAGATGTAAAGGGCCATTAGCCTCCAATAGGAACCTGGAGACCTGGGTCCCATCCCTACTTGTGCCATTTTATTTTTCAGGAGAGCAAAACATTCTGTTCTCCTTGATCAACTATCTAAGATAGCCAAGATAATATATCCCTTCTTGGTTTTTGCCCATATCTGTCCCTGAGATCATAAGTTTCCCTTCCTGTGAAGGCCCACATTGCACTTGTTGGTTCCATCTTAGATTACTCAGGGACCATCTGAGGACTTCTTTCTTGTTCCCTATGCCTCAGGGTTTATCTGAGTACCCAGTTCCTTAGCTGTCCAGGTCCAGGAATGAGTGATTACATAAATGCCAAACCACCAGGGAACTGAGCACATGCTCCCCTGTTTCCACATTTCTTCCTGTTGCTTCAGTCCATGTAGCCAGCTCCCTCACATCTGTGAGGCAAGGTGCAGGGGTTATGTAACCTATATTCCATGTGTCATTCTTCCTTCCCAATAACTCAATCAGTTGCATGTTTAAACCCTGTATCCCTAGGCTGACATCTCCATCTGGGGCTGAGTACTAGAGCATATCACTCCTGCTTCTCCAATAAAGTCGTGGTTCTGTCAGACTGGACTCGGCTCACTGAACCAATTTTGTCAAGCAGTCTTAGTAATAACCCATCTCAAGGGAGGACTCCCACTATGGGGAAGACAGAAAAGATCCTCCATTATGCCAACCAGCAGGAATAGGAATCTGAATACTTCTACTCACTGCATACTGGGCTGCAGGATTGCCTGAGTCCATGAGACAAAACATACTAACATGCAATAGGTTACATGAAAAAGATTTTTTACTTACAGATCAGCAGCAAGGGGCAAAAGTAGCCTAGGATCCATCATGAGCTTGCCCCCAGGACTCAAAAAAATCTGCCTGGGAGGGATCGAGTCTCAATGACCTGTGCAAGTAAGCTTCTCCAGCTTCTATCCATTACCCACTTTCAAAGCCACTTCCACATTTTAGATATTTGTACATCAGCACCCCACTTCTGCAACCAAAACCTGTCTTAGTCTGCTTGGGCTATCATAACAGAACACTGCAGACTGGATGGCTTGAACAACAAAAAATTATTTCTCAGAGTTCTGGAGATTGGAAAGTCCCAGATCAAAGTGCCAGTTGGTTCAGTTCCTGGTGAGAACTCTTGCAGATGACTGTCTTCTCACTGTGTCCTCACAGAAAGCAAGAGAGAAAGAGACCTCTGGTGACTCTTCCTTTTCTTATAAGGCATCAACCCTATCAGATTAGGTCTCCACTCTTAATTACCTCCCTGTGGGCCCTATCTCCAAATATTGGGGGTTAGGGTTTCAATATGTGAATTTTTGAGGGACAGAATTTAGTCCATAGCACTATCTTTTTTGTAAAGATGGCAATTTTATGCAGAGTACCAATTTTTGGTAACCTATTTTACTAAAAAATTATTTATTTGCTTAAGGCTTTCAAATTTGTTGCTGTAAAATTGCTGGTAGTAAGACTTCAAAAGGTTCATGGAAAATGCATATTATGAAAAAACCTATGCACAAATTTCAAATTTTGTTTGCACCAAATCAAACAAATTGTACTAACTTGTTATAACAGGTCTGAACAAGATCTAATTTGGGGCACTAAGAAAGATATGACATGAGGTTGAAAAGAGCCCCAATCAAAGCAACATGAATTCTGCAAAAATTGAAGCAAGAACAGACAACAAATTTATGGGGAAGCTTGAGTGGAAGAATGGTGAAATCATTGATGTTTTCTAAAAAGTATATGAAGACAATGCCCCAAAGAAATCGTCAGTTTACAAATGGATAGCTTCTTTTAAGACAGGAAGAGATGATACTGAAGATGAAGTCTGCAGTGGAAGATTTATCCAATTTATGAGGAGAATACTAATCATGTTTGTACCCTAACTGAACAGGACTGATGATTAACAGTACAAACAAGAGCCAACACCATAGACATCTCAATTGGTTCAGCTTACACAATTCTGACTGAAAAATTGAGCAAACTGTCCATTTCATGGGTGTCAAAACTGTTGCACCCAGATCAGCTGCAAACAAGAGCAGAGCTTTCAATGAAAATTTTAAACAAGTGAGACCAAGATTCTGACATATTTCTTCAAGGAATTTTAACTAGAGATGAAATATGGCTCTACCAGTACACTCCTGAAGACAAAGCACAATCAAAGCAATGACTGCTAAGAGGTGGAAGTGGTCCAGTCAAAGCAAAAGTGGACTGGTCAAAAGCAAAGGCATGGCATCAGTTGTTTTGGAATTTTGCATGTTGGCTTTTTGGAGTGCTAAAGAACAATTACATATGCTTATAATGACAGTGTTTTGTGAAAGTTAGCCAAAGTTATAGCAGAAAAAACATCTGGAAAAGCTTTACCGAAGTCTTTCTGTACCACAATAATGCTCCTGCTCATTCCTTTCATCAAACAAAGGCAATTTTGTGAAAGTTTTGATGAGAAATCATTAGGCATCCACCTCACAGTCCTGATGTGGCTCCTTCTTACTTATTTTTGTATCATTACCTTAAAAAGTCTGAAAGGGCACTCGTTTTCCTTAAGTAAATGTTGTAAAAAACACTGCATCAACCCTCAGTTCTTTAGGGATAGACTAAATGGCTGGTATTGCTTACAAAACTGTTTTGGACTTGATGGAGCTCATTTTGAGAATGAAATTTGTAATTTTTATTTTTATCTTTTTTCTTTTTATAGAGACAAAGTTTCTATTTGTTGCCCAAGCTGATCTCAAACTCCTGGCCTCAAGTGGTCCTCCTGCTTAATGTATCTTTTAATCTATTTTTTTCCATGAACTTTTTGAAGTCCCCTTGTAGTCTTATAATTATTTTCCTCTTTGCTGAATATGCAGTATGTCTTTTTTTTTCATGCCTAATTGTGTCTATTTTTGCTGTATCCATTTTACTTTATCAGACTCATGAGGAATTTTCGAATTTATTTGTTTTTGAAGAACCAGCTTATTTAATTATGCACACTTTCTATTCTTTTTGTTTGTTCTCTGCTTCACTGATTTGGGCCAGTAGATCATTTTTTAAAATCCATGTGTCCCACTATATTTTGTTAATTTTTAATTTTTAAGATGAAAAATTAGTTCCTTTTTTGTTTTTCTTATTTAATAATACATTTATTTACTGGCAAACATTTCATTCTGGATTCAGCTTTTAAATGACCTGTAAGTTTTGATATGCAGTCTTCTTTTCACTGCTTCCAAAATACTTTATAACTTATCTTTGGTTCCCCCTAATTTTTATTGTGTTATGATCTCAGAAGGTAGTCACTAGTGTTTCTACTTTTTAAAATTTGTTATTTTTTAAAAAATGTTCTTTGTGATCATATACATGGTATATGTAAATGTTCTAAGGACATACAAAAAAGAATATTGTCTGTTAGAGAAATGTAAGATTTTATAAGATTCTAAATGTAGCTATTAAAGCAAGGTAATTTATTGTGCAGTTCCCTTAGAATCGATCAATTCTAAGAGAAATATATTTATGTTTTCCACTAAATATGTATCTATATTATGCATTTCTCGAACTCCTGACCTCAGGTAATCCACCTGCTTCGGCCTCCCAAAGTGCTGGGATTACAGCAGGCATCCCCAAACTTTTTACACAGCGGGCCAGTTCACTGTCCCTCAGACTGTTGGAGGGCCGCCACATACTGTGCTCCTCTCACTGACCACCAGTGAAAGAAGTGCCCCTTCCTGAAGTGCGGCAGGGGGGCCGGATAAATGGCCTCAGGGGGCCACATGCGGCCCGCGGGCCGTAGTTTGGGGATGCCTGCTTTAGGAGGTCAAGGCAAGAGGATTGATTGAGGCCAGGACTTCAAGACCATCCTGGTCAATATAGCAAGATCCTGTCTCCACAATAAATAAATAAATAAATAAAAATAAAAAAATTAAAAATTAGCTGGGCATGGTGTCACATGCCTGTAGTCTTAGCTACTTGGGAGGCTGGGGCAGGGGAATCACGAGTCCAAGAGTTGAAGGTTGCAATGAGCTAGGATGATGCCAGTGCAATCCAGCACGGGTGACAGAGTGAGACCCTGTCTCTAATAAAATAAAGAAATAAAATAAACACAATAAAATTAAACCTTTTCTATATATTGTGTCTTTTATTTTTTATTTTATTCATTGTTTTTGAGACAGAGTGTTCCTCTTTCACCCAGGCTGGAGTGCAGTGGCACAATCTTGGCTAACTGCAACGTCTGCCTCCTGGGTTCAAACAATTCTCCTGCCTCAGCATCCTCAGTAGCTGAGATTAAAAGCACCTGCCACAATGCCTGGCTAATTTTTGTATTTTTAGTAGAGACGGGATTTCACCATGTTGGCCAGGCTGGTCTCAAACTCCTGACCTCAAGTGATCTGCCTGCCTTGGCCTCTCAAAGTGCTGGGATTATAGGCATGAGCCACAATGCCTGACCAAATTGTGCCTTTTAAAAATTACATAATGTCAATCTTTATCCTGTTCAGTGCTTTTGAGTTTAAATTCCACTTACTCTTATTGGTGCCATTTCTGCTTTCTTTTTGTTTGCATTTGCTTGTGATATTTTGGCTATTATTTTGCTAACTTTATCATTTTAATCTTTTGAACAGCTTTTATCTTTTTTTTTTTTTTTTTTTTTTTTTTTTTTTTTTTTTTTTTTTTTTTTTGAGACAGAATCTCACTCTGTCTACCAGGCTGGAGTGCAATGGCACAATCTCAACTCACTGCAACCTCCACCTCCTGGGTTCAAGTGTTTCTCCTGCCCCAGCCTCCTGAGTACCTGGGATTACAGTTGCCTGCCACCATGCCTGGCTAATTTTTTTGTGTTTTTTAGTAGAGACGGGGTTTTGCCATGTTGGCCAGGCTGGTCTTGAACTCCTGACCTCAGGTGATCCACGCACCTCAGCCTCCCAAAGTGCTGGAATTACTGGTGTGAGCTGCCGCACCTGGCCTCAGGTAGTTCTTTATAACAATGTGAAAACAGACTAATACACCCAGTATATTCTTACTCATTTACATATAACTGCACATACATGACAGGGTGTATTTTTGCTCATTCTGTTTTTTCTCTCTTCTCACTATTTTGAGGTGCTTGTACAGACTGTTGTATTTTCTTTAATATCTTTCTCAGATGAGTCATATGAGTGGTCTACCCTCTGAATTACTGCACATTCTCAACGACCATTGTTTTCTTTGACAGATTAATTATATCTGTCAACCTAAAAATCATGAGTTCCATAAATCTAGAAAGAACTTTACTTCTGGACTAGGGCTGCAGCTGTAGGCTGGGAAGCAGAGCCTCTAGCTAAGACCAAAAGCAGGCACTTTGAGGAAGGTAGGGTGGGACTGGAGTTTTATGCTAAATGGGTTGGCTAAACACATATTTAACAGGCTAAACGAGAAACTATAAACACTCATGAAGGGGGGTTACGGGCATGCATGGTAAGCAAACATACATGTTACATATGTTCCATGATAACTTTGGGGTGGAGACTTAACATTGAAATGCAGGAAAATTAGGCTCTATACATCAAAATGTAAAATTTAGGACACAGAGCTGCTGTGTCAGTAGCCTCTATAAACTGGCCAGAAACAGTCCATAGTCAGTGGTTATTTATCAAGAAGGAAAACTTTGTGAAACTGGTAACCTGCCATGTTTAAACCGCAACAGGAAGGGGAGTCTGGCCATAGTGTCAGGTTGTGGTTGAAGCTGAAGTCAGTGGAAGGGTTTTCCATTCTTTGTTTTCCAGGGCCGCTTTCTGTTTAACTCTTAAGAAAGATCTGGTACGTTAATGAACAAAAGGGTATATTGAGGTGTGACTGACTTCTTGTCTCATTATGGTCTAGAAATTGAATTTTTAGTTTTTCTGGGGTCTCTTTGGCCAACAGGGGTCCATTCAGTCAGTCAGGGGGCTTAGCATATACTTCACATATCATGACCAGGTAGAGAATCTTGCCTTTTCTCTAAAGGTGATATTCCACTGCTTTCAAGTTTCCAGCATTACAAACAAGAAGTACAATGCAAGTCTGATTCTTTTTCTTTTCTGACAACTTTTTCTTTCTAAATGGTAGCAAATAATATTTGCTCCTTAAAGTCAGGAATTTTACCTGATTGTGTATATAACATTTTTCATCAATTTAGTCTAACTTGGATTTCTGGGAGCTCTTTTAATTAATAAAATCGGATCTTTAGCCCTCCTGCAATGTTTCTTTCGTGTATCTGGAATGCCTATATTTTATATATTAGACCTCTCGACTTTCTCTTCTAGTTGCTTATCTTTCCTCTCCTAATTTCCATTTCACTTTTTTTTTTTTTTAACTCTATGCCTTGAGACAGTTCTTCTATTTTGCCTTCTAGGCCACTACAGTGACCTACTTCTTTTTCAATTTACCTACCAATATATTTAATTGGGGATTAATGCTTTTTGTGTTTCTAGTAATTTTTCTTTGTAATAACTGAATTTTATTATGTGGTTAAAAATATATAAATATAAAATTTCTTCTCTTTTGGTGGAGATTATTATTTTATTACTTTTTCCTGTTGGGCTTGGGTCTGGTTTTTGGAGGACCTGAATTACAAGAAGCAGTTCTCTTTCTTTGTGCTGGCAATGTAGAAAGCAGGCAGGTTGTCATCTTCATTTTGACTCCATAAATAGAGGTCTGGGAACAGTAGATGCAAATGAGAACTTAGGAGCCATACTTCCTGAATTCAAATGCCAGCTCTTCTGTTTATTAGTGATGAAGCCTTGGGCAAATTATTCAAATTCTGTATCTCAATTTCTTTATCCATCCAATGGGGGAAAACAAGATTAAAACAACTGTATGTAAGAAAATTCTTGAGAGGTTGTCATAACAATTTTAAAAGTCTACCTTTTTGAAGCACTAAGTACAGTTCAGGGCAAACATACTGGCTATTCTTAAAACTTCCTTCTGAAAATGAATGCATACATGGCAGAATACAAATTATTAAAACTGTGAGCATTCTAGCTTCCCTACTAATGGTTCTCAACTTTGGCTGCACATTTGAATCACTGAGAAGCATTTAGCAATCCTCCTACCTTATCTCAGAACAGTTAGATCAAGTCTCTAAAATTGGGGTTTCAAGGAGTAGGAATTTTCAAAACTCCCCAGGTGATTCCACTTTGCAGCCAATGTTGAGAACCACTGCTTTAATACCTATGCCCCCCCCAAAATAATAATTATAATCAATGTTGTCTGTTGATCTACTGTCGTATTAGTCATTGCTGAATTTTCCCAGACAGGTTTTTTGGCTTTGCAGAATGCAGATCTTAAAGATCGAGAGGACTTCAGAATGTGGCTACATCTCAGATTCAAGGAGATTTGTAAAAGCTGTCAGGGTTTCCCATTGCCCTAAGATAGAGTCCTAAATTCTGAAAAGGCAAAGCTCATCGGTCTGGTCTCTTTCTGCCTGATGCTCCCACCTCCTTGTCTCACTCCCTCTATGGCTCTCTAGGTTCCAAACAAAGGAGCCACCTTTCCCTTACTTTAACATGCCAAGCTATTTCCTGCCTCAGGGCTTTTCTGCTGGTTGTGTCCTGTTCTGCCCTTGACCTGGCCATTGTCCGTTACTGCATAGACACAATTGACTAAAACTCCCACAAGGAAAAATAGATAATCTAAACAGGGCTTTCTATTTTAAAAAAAAAATTGAATCAATAATTAATAACCTTGCAAACAGAAATTACCAGGCCTAGACAGTTTCATTGGTGAAGTCTACCAAAGATTAATGGAACAAAAGATACCAGTTCTTTACCAACTGTTACAGAAAACAGAAGCAGAGGGCACACTTTCTAACTCACTACTTTATAAAGCCAGCATTTCCCTAATGCCAAATTACAAAAAAGAAAAACTGCAGACCCATATCTCTCATGAATGTAGTTTCTGCAGGTCGTGAATTCAGGAGCAGCTTAGTTGAGTGGTTCTGGCTTGAAGTCCCTCATGACGTTGCAATTAACATTTTGGCCAGGCTGAAAGTTTGACAGTGACTGGAGATCTATTTCACATGGTGCTGGTTATTGGCAAGAGACCTCAGTTTAAGACCTAGCCTCAGAAGTCACACACCACTTCTGATGGGTGGGTCATGAAAAAATCCTCCAACAGCCCAACCCTCCAAATGTTGTATTACTTAACGTAAAAACTGGTGAAATACATCCAGCTCTTAGGGAAAGTGGGAAGCAATTATGGCACAAAGATAGCTCATA
The DNA here is from genome assembly GCF_048565385.1 of Saimiri boliviensis. Lineage (NCBI taxonomy): Eukaryota > Metazoa > Chordata > Mammalia > Primates > Cebidae > Saimiri > Saimiri boliviensis. The sequence goes on from NC_133455.1 coordinate 60,325,556, forward strand.
GACCATGTGTCCTCTCAAGTTCTACCAGAGGGAAGCTGAGCAGGCAATGCAGTGATCTAGACATTGAGAGGACCTCCTACTTTTTGCGATATCTCCTGTTTCTTCTCTTAAGGACTCTAGGGGCATTTGGAGATTGGGGTGGAGGTGACAATTAAGTGAGAGGAAAGGAATTTGTGAATTGGCACACAGGTTAGTTTACCATTCCTGAATCACTTTAGGATCTAATTCTAAATGCAGAAGAACATATGCATTCCCACAGATGCCAGTGAACTTTCTGCCAGTAGAGAACCAAGAACCCTTTAAAAAGAATGTAGAGAACAATGTGGTGATATTAGAAAGCACAGAGTATATCCTGGGACCAGTAATAGTCCAGATGGCCTGAATACATGCGGCATGTGTAGGAGAGCAAATATTGAAAAGGCTAAAGAAACATAGTGGGCCTTGTGCCTATTACTATCCTCTATCTCATTAGGAGAAAAATGACTCCAAAAGTTTAAGAATGAGGTTTGGTTAATATAGCTTGGTGTAAATAAATTATCCTTCTTACATTTTGCATAATGAATTACACAAACACTTTATTCATGTCAGGTTGAGAATCATCTTTTTTCACAGAATAATAACAACAAAAATATAAAAGGAACAGAAATACCCTGCAGTTGCATGACATTTTAGTCATGTTGAACAGTATAATAATGCTAAAATGTATTGGCTACTTAATGTCTACTAGAAACTGTACTAAGTACCTTAGGTGACTTAACTTCCTTGATCCTCGTACTTCATGAGGTACTATCAAAAACCTCAATTTATGGGCTGGGTATGGTAGCTCATGTCTGTAATCCCAGCATTTTGGGAGGCCAAGGTGGATGGGTTACCTGAAGTCAGGAATTCAAGATCAGCCTGACCAACATGGTGAAACTCTGTCTCTACTAAAAATACAAAACTTAGCTGGGCGTGGTGGCAGGTGGCTATAATCCCAGCTACTTGGGAGGCTGAAGCAGGAGAATTCGCTTGAACCCGGGAGGCAAAAGTTGCAGTGAGCCGAGATGGCGCCACTGCACTCCAGCCTGGCAACAGAGTGAGACTCCGTCTCCAGAAAACAAACAAACAAACAAACCCCACAATTTATGGATGAGGAACCTGAGACACAGAGAGATTAAGTAAACAGGGTCACAAAGCTAGAGAGTAGCAGAGCTAGGATTTGAACCTAAGCATTTGAGCTCCAGAACCTGTGCTGTATTACTCTGCCATTCAAAGCTGACATGGTGTATTAGTTTTCTGTGGCTGCTGTAACAAATTATCACAAACTTAGTGGCTGAAAACAACACAAATTTTTTATCTTACAATTTTGTAGGTCAGAAGTCCTAAAATCAAGGTGTCAGCAGCCCTGTGATCCTTCTGGAAGCTATAAGGAAGAACACATTTCTTGGCCTTTTCCAGCCTCTAGAGGCCACCCATGTTCCTTAGTTCATAACCTCCTCCCTCCATCTTCAAAACCAGCATCTCTCTGCCTCTTCTTCTGTTGTTGCATCACTTTCTTTGACCATAGTTAGGAAGCATTTTCTTTTATATTTACCTATTTTATTTGAATTGTGGTAAAAAAAAAACCATAAAATTTACAATCCAAACCATTCTTAAGTATACAGTTCAATAGTGTTAAGTATATTCACATTGTTGTGAAACGGATCTCTAGAACTTTTTCACCTCATAAATCTGAAACGTTGTACCCATTAAACATCTCTTTTCCCCTTTCCTTTATCTCCTAGTAACCACCATTCTGCTTTCTGTTTCTGTGAACTTTAGTTACCTCATATAATCAGAATCATACAGCATTTATTTTTTTGTGACTGGCTTGTTTCATTAAGCATAATGTCCTCAATCAAGTTTCATCTGTGCTGTAGAATGTAACAGAATTTCCTTCCTTTTTAAGGCTGAATAATATTTCACTGTATGTACATAATACATTTTGTTTATTAATTCATCCATCCATGGAGGGATATTTGAGTTGCTTCCATCTCTTGACTGTGGTGAATAGCAATGCCATGAGCATGGGATTGAGACCCTGCTCTCTCTTTGGGACCTTGCTTTCAATTCTTTTGGATATATATCCAGAAATAGAATCACTGGATCATATGGTAGTTCTATTTTTAATTTTTTGGGGAGCCACCAAACTGTTTTCTATAGTGGTCATGCTGTTTCACATCCCAACACAGTGCACAAGTTTCATTTCTCCACATACTTGCCCACACTTGTTATTTTATTTTTTTTGATAGTTGTCATCCTAATGGGTGTGGGTGACATCTCTTTGTGGTTTTGATTTGCATTTCTCTAATAATTAGTGATGTTCAGTATCTTTTCATATGCCTATTTATTTGTATATCATCTTTGGAGAAACATCTATTCAAGTTCTGTAACTATATTTTAATTAGACTTTTTTGATTCTTCAGTTGTTGAGTTGTAGTTTTTTATATTCTAAATATTAGCTCCTTATTAGAGATGATTTGCAATTATTTCCCCACTCTGTAGGGTATTTTTCACTCTGATTGTGTTCTTTGATGCACAAAAGTTTTTAAATTTAATGTAGTCTCATTTATCTATTTTTGCTTTTCTTGTCTGTGCTTTTGTTGTTATATCCAAACAACATTGCAAAGTCCAATGTCATGAAACTTTTTCCTATGTTTTCTTCTAGGAGTTTTAAAGTGTTAGATCTTATGTTAATTTTTTTTTTTTCCCCTTCCCCAGACAGGCTGGAGTGTGGTGGCATGATCTTGGCTCACTGTAACCTCTGTCTCTTGGACTCAAGTGATTGATCCTCCCACCTCAGTCTCCTGAGGAACTGGGACCACAGGTGCACGCCGTCATGCCAAGCTAATTTTTTTGCACCTTTTGTAGAGAAAGGGTTTTGTAATATTTCCCAAGCTGGATCAAACTCCTGGACTCAAGCAATCTACCTTTCTTGGTCTCCCAAAGTGCTGGGATTACAGGAGTGAGCCATTGTACCCAGCCAAGCTCTTAGTGAATGTCTTTAACCCATTTTGAATTAATTTTTGTAGAGTGCAATATATGGATCCAATTTCATTCTTTTACATGCAAATATCCAGTATTCCAACATCATTTGTTGAAGAAATTATCCCTTGGCATTGTCTATTATTGGTACCTTTGTTGAACGTTATTTTACTATATAAAATAATTTATTTCTGGGTTCTCTATTCTATTCCATTGGTCTATTTGTCTGTCTTTTTGACAGAACACACCAGTTTAATTACTGTCACATTGTAATAATTTTTGAAATATGAAAGTGTGAGTCGTCCAATTTTGTTACTCTTTTTCAAAATTGTTTTAGCTATTTAGGGTCCCTTGAGATGCCATATGAATTTTAGGATAAATTTTTCTATTTTACAACAAATGCCATTAGAATTTTTTTTTTTTTTAAGGCAGGTTCTTGATGTGTTGCCCAGGTTTGAATGTAGTGGTGCAATCATGGCTCACTGCAGCCTCAACCTCCTGGGCTCAATAGATCCTCCCAGCTTAGTCTCCTGAGTAGCTGGGGCTACAGGAGCATGCCACCATACCCATCAATTTTTGTATGTTTTGTAGAAATGGTTCTTCTCCATGTTGCCCAGGTTGGTCTCAAACTCCTGGGCTCAAGTGATCTGCCCACTTTGGCCTCCCAAAGAGCTGGGATTACAGGCATGAGGCACTGTGTCTGGCCCCCAGTGGAATTCTGATAGGGATTGCACTGAATCTGCAGATTGCTTCAGGTAGTATGAACATCTTAACAATATTGTCTTCCAATCCATGAACACAAGATGCCTTTTATTTCTATCTTCTCTCATTTCTTTCGGCAATGTTTTATAATTTTCAGCATACAAGTGTTTTACCTTCTTGGTTAGATTTATTCCTAAGTTTTTTATTCTATTGTAAATGGAATATTTTTTCTTAATTTCCTTTTCAGATTGTTTTTTGATAGTGTGCAGAAACGCAACTAATTTTTGTGTTGATTTTGTATCTTGCAACTTGCTGACTTCATTTATTCACTGTAATAGTTTTTTTTTTTTTTTTTTTTTGCAAAATCTTTATGGTTTCCTACGTGTAAGATCATGTTAACTGTCAACAGAGGTAGTTTTACTTGTTTCTTTCCAATCTGGATAATTTTATTTCTTTTTCTTGTCTAATGGCTCTGGCTAGAAATTCTAATACTATGTTAAATAGAAGTGGCCAGAATGGGTGTCCTGGCCTTGTTCCTGATTTTAGAGGAAAAGCTTTCAGTTTTTCACTATTGAGTATAATGTTAGCAGTAGACTTTGCATAAATTGCCTGGTTGTTCTATCCATTTTTTTTTAAAGTGGGGTATTGAAATCACATCCTCTAGTATCTTAAATATACACTAGTGTATAGTGTATTGCTATACATTAGCCGCACATCATATGTGTACACTGCTAACAAACAGGGTTTTAGGATAGAATTTACTTTCATTGCCTAGTTTTGCTTGAGAAGTGGTATAATAGACAACAGGAAACTGAACTGAGGGTGAGACATACATCTCTCTGTGTAAAACTTATAAAAAGAATGGTTTAGACACAAGTCTACAAGGTGTTGCACAGCTTGTAGACTCCTTAGGTCAGAGTCATAAAATGGGATCTGAGAGGAAAAAGCTTTTCTAAGAGTAGGGAAGAGTTTCTTTAGAGGGAGTGGTAGTCAGGCTGTAAGTCTCCAACCTGGGGAGTAGTGAGGGGGCATTAAGTGTAACTTTGAAGAGTGTTTCCTTTAGTTGGAGAGAGAGATGACCAGTGCCTGACTCATGCCTGAGAAACTTAAAATGGACTATTACCCTGCGGGCTGACTCATCGCCTGAGATTCCAGAAAACAAGTAAATGCCTGCCTCTCTGACGGTGAACCAGAAAGGTACTGCTACACTGAGACAGACTAGCACTCTCAGGGGCTGTCAAAGCAAGGGATTTTTCCCACCAGCTTGTGAATGAGCTGGTGAAACTCTTTCGGGAAGCTGTCTTAAATCTTGTCCAAGATCACAAGATGTTGGAGAGGTGAGACTGCCTAGCATAAAGAGGGTAGATAGATACCCAGGAGCTTGGAAAGCAACAATGTGGTATAGTGTTAGAATACAACCCCCAATGCATCGTACCTCTCTGCCACCTTTCCCCTCTACATCTAACTTTGATACTCCTTCCATCAAGAGGTGGAATATATTTCCTTATACCGGAGTTTTACTGGCCTTGCAACTTTTATGATCAATAACTGCAGCAGAAATGAGACTGTGAAAACTCAGGAAGAGAACTGGCATAGGTATTTCTTTTGAGAATATGCCCTCGACATGAGATCAGTGAGTCAAAGTGTACGTGTTAAACTTTAGCAGATACTGCTAAGCACTTTTACAAAGTGGTTGTACTAATGTATATTCCCTGTAGCAGTACAAGAGTTCTAGTTGAACTGCAACTCCTCAACAATTTAGTATTTTCTCTTGTTTTTCACTTTAGCTATTCTGGTAGGTGGGGTACCCAGTGTGGTTTTAATTTGCATTTCGCTGATGACTAAAGATGTTAAGCACCTTTTCAGATGTTTATTGGCCATTTGGATATCCTCTTTTATGAAGTTATGGTTTGAGTGTTTTGCTCATTTTTCTGTAGAGTTGATGGGTCTTTTCTTATTAATTTTCAGGTGTTTCTTTTACATTCTGTATATGAATCCTTTGTTGGACATACATGCTGCAAATACCTTTGACCACTCTGGAAATAACTTTTTCACTCTTAATAGAGCCTTGCTGACCAGAAATCATTAATTTTAATTTAGCCCAACTTATTTTCTTTCTGATTAGTACTTCTGTGTTCTAACACCTATAATCTCAGCACTTTGGAAGACTGAGGTGGAATACTTGAGGCCAGGAGCTCAAGACCAGTCTGGGCAACATAGTGAGACCAGTTTCGAAACAAAATAAAAATAAATGAGTTGGGTATGGTAGTGCACATCTGTAGTTCCAGCTACTCAGGAGGCTAAGGCAGATCACTTGAACCCAGGAATTCAGAGCTGTGGTGAGCTAGAATCACATCATCATACTTCAGCCTGGGTGACAGGGAGACCTTGTCTAAATAAATAAATAAATAAATAAGAAATGTTCTCCCATTTGAAGGTCACAAAGTTGTTTTGTTTTTCTCAAAAACTTTAACCTTTCATAAGGTTAAACAATATAGTCTATAATCTATCTGGAATTTTCTTTGTGTTATGAGAAAGGGGTAAAAATATTTATGTATTTTCTCATATGGATATCAAATGACCCAGAACCACTTACTGAAAAAACATCATGTCCCTTCTGTACTGTGCTGTATAATCAAGTGACCACTTTCTTTCTCCATCTCCCCTTTCATAAAAAATAATTGCATTAGTCTGGGTGCAGTGGCTTACTCCTGTAATCTCAGCATTCTGGGAGGCTGAGGTGGGCAAATCACTTGAGGTTAGGGGCTTGAGAACAGCCTGACCAACATGGCGAAACCTTGTCTCTACAAAAAATACAAAAAAAAAAAAAAATTAGCTAGGAGTGATGGTGCACACCTGTAGTCTCAGCTCCTCAGGAGGCTGAGGCATCAGAATTGCTTGGAGGTTGCAATGAGCTGAGATTGTGCCACTGTACTCCAACTTGGGTGACAGAGTGAGACTCTGCCTCAAAAACAAAACAAAACTGCATTATTTAGTTACAAAAGCAAGAATATTCATTTTAGATAATGTAAAAAAATAGTTAAAGAAAATGTTAAAACCCCAACAATCCCACCTCCTGGGAGGTATATACACAACCTGACTTCTTTTCTATGCATATATATATATATATATATATACATATATAGTGTGTGTGTGTGTATGTATACATATATATACATTATATATACATATATATACATTATATATACATATATATACATATATATATATACATATATATATATATATTTTGAGATGAAGTCTCGCTCTTGTTGTCCAGGCTGAAGTGCAATGGCGTGATCTTGGCTCATTGCAACCTCCACCTCCTGGTTTCAAGCAATTCTCCTGCCTCAGCCTCCCAAGTAGCTGAGATTACAGGCATGTGCCACCATGCCCAGCTAATTTTTTTGTATTTTTAGTAGAGTTGGGGTTTCGCCATGTTGGTCATGCTGGTCTTGAACTCATGACCTCAAGTGATCTGCCTGCCTCAGCCTCCCAAAGTGGTGGGATCATAGGCAAAAGCCACCATACTCAGCTTCTATAACTATATTTTTTAAACTAAATGGGACCATACCATCAATTCTGGTTTTTTAATTACTTTCCACTTAATACATTATGAATATCTTTCATGTCAACAACTATGTATGTTAAATATTTTTAATATTATTCCTTTTTACATTGTAGTTGCCCAAGATATAATTATTTTGACACTTACTGGTTTCATTTCTTTTTTTTTTTTTCTTTTGAGATGGAGTTTCATTCTTGTTGCCTAAGGTGGACTGCAGTGGTGCCATCTCAATTCACTGCAATCTCTGCCTACTGGGTTCAAGTGATTCTCCTGCTTCAGCCTCCTGAGTAGCTGGGATTACAGGCGTGCACCACTATGCCTAGCTAAGTTTTTGTAATTTTAGTAGAAACAGGGTTTTACCAACATGGTGAAACCCAGACAGGCTGGTGTCGAACTCCTGACTTCAAAGATCTGCCCGCCTCAGCCTCCCACAGTGCTGGGATTACAGGCGTGAGCCACCACATCCTACCCATTTACTAGTTTTCTTTTGGCCTTTGTCCTTAGAAGTGTAATTATATTCACTAATCATGAATATGAACGTTTTTAAACCTGCTGCCAATTGCTTTAGGAAAAACAAAACTTCACTCAGAGGGTAATTAGAGAGGCTGTTGATTGGCAATAGTTCAGTTCTCTCAATTCCCCTGTCCCATTAGCACAATTACCTACTGGATTTTTTTCTTCTTTTGGAAAATCTCAGTGCTGGTTAAACAAGCTATAGCTTAGCTATTACAACACAAATACTAATTCTCTAACTGCTGAGTATTTTCTTCTATCTTTAGTTAATCCGAATGTCTATCACCCATGCTTTATTACTTAATCTTTTTGAGCTCAGTTCTGTTATTGGTACAGAAATGAGTAATATACCCCTACCTCATACGGTTGTTGTGAGAATTAAGTTAATCTATCAAAAGTGCCTAAAACAGTACCTGGCACAGAGCAAACTACTGCTATTATTACAAAATGATTTTCCTTTGGAAGACTACATAGACGACGTAGTTTTCTATGTCCTCCTTTAAAATTCATTTCTTATAAATTAAAAACAGAACACCATTTTTAATCTAAATGGTAACAATTAAGGAGCCAGTAATACTCAGTGCTGCTGAAGCTGCAATGTGATCAGTATGCTTATACACTGAGTTATTAGAAACTGCTGAAATATTTCCAAAGAGCAATTAGGTAATGCTTGACATAGCCTTTGATGAAATAATTCCACAAGGTAGTCCAAGGCTTTTCCATAAACCAGTCATCACTATCCTATTTATTATAACACATATGGAATAAAAATCTAAATGCACCCATATAACAAATGAAAGTATGGTGATCTCTAAGCTGGAGAAAGAGCCCAGCCATTAGAAATATATTCAGATAATTTTCAATGAAAAGAGAAAATTCTTACACGAGGGTTAAGTGATAAGAGTAAGATGTGAAACTGTAAATACACTATGAAACTAATTATATGATAAAACAAACCACAAAATTCAGATAAAAGATGAAAAATACATATAAACTGTTTCTCTGGTCTCTGAGTAGTAGTATTATGACTCTTTTCCCTTCTATGCTCTTATTTTCTAATTTTATGTAATCAAAATTTTGCCTTACAAATCTGAAAAAAAATCATTCTACATATGACAGTACACTGAGTGTGTACTTGAAAGAGAAACTGCTGGCCAATAATTGGGAAATGCACTTGTGAATCATCAATGTTTAGAAACAACTTAGTGGCATCACTTTAAGGGAAAAACAAATTATAGAATTAATCTTAATAATATCCCAGTAGTCCCTTATAAAGACCAATTTTAGGATCAAATTCTATTAGTTTTATAATTGAGTTAATACATGCAACACTATACAGATGATTACAACAAAAATGTGGGATCCTGTATCCAGAGCATACAGTTTCTAAAGAATTTATTTCTTTGATAATCCTAGTTTGTATCATTATTTTTAAAATTGTAGCTTGATGAGATCAAGAGAAAATAACAGAATTGCTATTATGATTCTGGCCCTAAGAATGGACTTTAAAACCATATTTAATCCTAAGGAAAAGTTTAGAGCCCTGGCTAGTGTCTTTACTATAGGGAGACTGGTAGTTTAAGAAATAGGTTAGGTATTAATATACTGAGGTTATTTATTCAACAAATGTTCATTGTGTTATAACTGCTATAAAGTGTAAAACTGTATGAAGATAGCTAATTCAGCTGAAAGAATCTGAAAAAGCTTCTCAGAGGAAGTGTTACTGAGCTGGTTTTTGAAGGATTGATAAGGGAGCAGAAAATTCCAGGCATAACGGATGGGTACATAAAGGAAAGGAAGCATTAAAGAGTTGGATAAGATTATACTCATTCATATGAGATAATATATGTATTTTTTAGTTTCAAGTCTGGGCAATGAGCTAAAAAGTTTCCTTAAGGTTCTTTATTCTAGAATTCTATGACAATGTGTTGAGAATCTTGTCATGCAATAAGGTATTTGTCATGTATTATTCCAAATGCAAAAAGCTAAGCAAGATCAGAAGAATTTGAAAAATCTGCCAAAACTCCAGTCTCATACCAGATTCACTACATGGGCAAGTAGTTATGTGATACTTACATTAATTTCTACGAGAATCTGAAAGTGAAGGTGATACAAACAGGAAGTAGGGAAATACTAGGTAGAAAAGGGTGTGGTCCCTGATGAGGGCTCCAGTCTCAAGCCTGGACTCCAGGACCTAAATGAGAACTTCACATCCTCGTTTTCCCACCTGAATGTTGCCTTTTCCAAAACCACCCTGGCCTGCCCCACCTCCCAGCTTGTGCCCATAAAACCCCCAAGCTCCACTGGCAAGAGAGGAGAGTGATCAGAGTGGCAGAGAAGGAGAGAGAGAGAAGAAGCAGTTGGAGGAAAGCAGCTTGACTTCAGAAGGATGGCTTGATAGCAGGACTTCAGAGAAGAGTTTGAACAGGCATGGTCAAACTCCAGGGGAAGATTATCTGCCCACTCCATCCCTTTCCAGCACCCCGTCCCCCTGAGAGCCACTTCCACCACTTAAGAAAATTCTCCGCATATACCACCCTTCAAATGGTTTGTGTCCCCTGATTCTTCCTGGATGCCAGACAAGAACTTGAGTACCAAGAGGGAAGAGTATAAAATGCTGTGACCCTTACCCTCCAATGAGGTGGTGAACACTTAGCCATCTTTGGACAGCAAATGCTCAAAGAGCACTGATTGTAACACATGTCCTCTGGGGCTCTGGAGGTCAAAGACACTACCTCCCGGAAAGCAGAGCTAAAAGAGCATTGTAACATGCTTGGACGCTACCTCAGGGTCTGCTCAAAGCTTGATCCCACCAGAGAGGAGCTACTGGATGGTTTCAGCATTTGTTCGCCCTTGCTCATGCACCTGCTCACCTGTGTGCTCCCCCTCCTATGAGGGGTTCAGAGCCTTTGGCTGTGTAAACAAGCTCCCCTTCACAAGTCCTGTGAAGAGGTCAAGGGAAATGTCCTGTCTCAAAGGTATCAAAAAATTCCCTTGAGTATCCACTGTTACTTTTATGTTATATTAAAATTCCATTTTACTCTTTCAGTTCATTGTTAATAAAGTAGTTTATAAAGAGAAGAAATACAATTTAAAATAATATGAGGAGGTGGTGGAGGGGAAAGAGGGGCAATTCCCAGAGATTATTTTTACGGTGATCATGTTTTTGATTCATAGAAAAAACAAATTTGATTATAGACTTTATAGAAAAATACTTAAAATAAGTTTTGTATGTGTTTATTTAACAGCATTAAATACATATGTAATTATCTCAGATAACAATAATATTTTGGTGTATATCTTTCTCCCTAGATTTTTATTTTTTTTCTGAGACTGAGTCTCACTCTGTTTCCCAGGCTGGAGTACAACGGTGCAATCTCAGCTCACTGCAACCTCTGCCTCCTGGGTTCAAGTGATTCTCGTGCCACAGCCACCTGAGTAGCTGGGACTACAGGCATGTACCACCACACCCAGTGAATTTTTGTATTTTTTTAGTAGAGAAGGGGTTTCACTATGTTGGCCAGGCTGATCTCAAACTCTTGACCTCAAGTGAAGTGATGTGCCAGCCTTGGCCTTCCAAAGTGGTGGGATTACAGGCATGAGCCACTGTGCCTGGCCTTCTTCCTAGATTTTTCTAGGATGTAAGCACCTGACTTGAGGCAGCAAAAAGACAATACTAATTATAACAATTTCATTGATTTTAAAGTATGTTAAAACATACTTAAACAAATTATGTACAAATATTCCAAATTTATTTATTTTTATTTTTAAAGACAGGATCTCATTCTGCTGCCCAGACTGAAGTACAGTGGTATGATCCTAGCTCATTGCTGCCTTGAACTCCTTTGCTTAAGCAATCCTCTTGCCTCAGCCTCCTGGGTAGCTGGGACTACAGGCCCATAACACCACACTTGGCTAATTTTTAAATTTTTTTTTAGAGATAGGGGTCTCACCCTGTTGACCAGGCTGGTCTCGAATTACTGGCCTCATGCAATCCTCCAGCTTCAACCACCCAAAGTGCTGGGATTACAGGCATGAGCTACTGTGCCTGGCCCATATCCCATATTTATATCAGTAATTACCTTGGGGAAGATAGGAGGAACTGAGAGTTGCTGAGGGGGTGTAGGGGCAAAATAATATTTTAGCTTTATGCCTAATGTTGTAATGTTTTAAAATTTACTTTTATTACTTTTTAAATTGAGACAGAGTTTCTGTCACCCAGGTTGGAGTGCAGTGGCACAATTATGACTCACTGTAGTGTACAACTCCCATGCTCAAACAATCCTCCCACCTCAGCCCCCTGAGTGGCATGTCTGGCTAATTTTTTATTTTTTGTAGAGACAGGGTCTTGCTCTGTTGCCCAGGCTGGCCTCAAACTCATGGCCTTTGGCAATTCTCCCACCTTGACTTCCCAAAATGCTGGGATTACAGGCATGAGCTACCACATCTGGCCTAATGTTGTAAGTTTTAAAAAGAAATAGATTCAGTGTATCATTTAATGAAATATTAATAAAAAATAAAACAAAATCTAAACTCAAAAAAGAGTTGCCATATTTATGAAATAAATTTTTGGCTGGGTGGGGTGGCTTGCACCTGTAATCCCACACTTTGGGAGGCCAAGGTGAGAAGATCACTTGAACCCAGGAGTTCAAGTCCGGTATGGACAACACAGGACATAGTCTGTACTCATCTCTACAACAAAAAAGTTTTTTTCACAAAGTAGCTAGGTGTGGTAGTGTATGTCTGTAGTCCCAGCTATCTGGGGGCTGAGGCAGGAAGATGAGTTGAATTACGGAAGTTGAAGCTACAGTGAACTATGATTGTGCCACTGCACTCCAGCCTGGGCAACAGGGTAAGACCCTGTCTCAAAAATCAATCAATCAATCAATCTTGTCTGGATTCATGACTAGATCTACAAAAAAAAAAATTTTTTCAAGAGGGTAGTTATGATAAATAAGGAGTTTGGTCTTGTCAGGGAAAATAATTTCAAGCCTTGCCCTGCTACTTCTTCACTTCTTCAATAATTTCCTGACTCATTAGTTTCAGAACCATTAATATTATTTTGCATGATTGAGAAATGCCAGAAACACTCCAGTTTGCAGAAATTCTGGTAGCCAAACTGGTTTTTCATTTTATATTTTCCTCCAGGGATATGTTACTGATTATCACCTTCCAGTGACTCTTAAAAGAAATAATGTTAATTAGAGTCAAATAACTTAATTCAACAAATATATATTGAATGCTTAAGTATTTTTAAAATATTGAGAACTACTTGGAGTTATAAAAACAGATACTTGCTGGGTGCGGTGGCTCATCCCTGTAATCCCAGCACTTTGGGTGGCCAAGGTGGGTGGATCATGAGGTCAAGAGATCAAGACCATCGTGGCCAACATGGTGAAACCCCATCTCTACTAAAAATATAAAAATAAGCTGGGCGTGGTGGCACATGCCAGTAGTCCCAGCTACTCGGGTGCCTGGGGCAGAAGAATCACTCCAACCTGGGAGGCGGAGGTTGCAGTGAGCTGAGATTGCCCGAGATTATACCACTGCACTCCAGCCTGGTGACAGAATGAGACTGTCTCAAAAACAAACAAAAAAACAACCAATACAGATACTCCATAAGGAGATTAAATAATTAAGCCACATAATTGTGTTTTCATTTTTAAAGCACACCACAGTTCACCTGGGATCTGGTGGCTAGTATAGCTCATTCTCATTGTGATGGAACTGGGAACATTAGATAAAACATCAGGAAGATCATATGACTGGGCTCTAGTATACCCACTGTGTATAACAGGCAGCAGCTGTTCATATCGCAGGTATGCGGCAAAGTTTAAAACATTATTTCACAGGCTTTTTCTCTATACTAGTCCTTTATCTAATAGGGGTGAGGTTGGTATTTCTGCAGCCAGCATCCTACGTGTATAGCAGATACGTGTAAAGAGATATATGAGGAATAGATAACTCAAGTAATGAGAAAAGCTAAGAATAGAATGACCTGCTGTATCAATTCTTTGCTCTCCTGGTGGCTCTAGTTAATGAATTTTCAACATGCTACTCCTGGAAATCTCCTTCAGGAGCTGCCCCATACCACATATATCTGCTCTCCTCTATCATGTATCAGTATGATAAGAAATGGTATACCTTTATGCTGCCAAGGCAGGCAGTTTTATTATACTGTTACATACAGCTCTTTCCATGAACAGTGTTTTTAACATGAACTGCCCATTCTGCAAAGAGGACAAATAAGTTGCATTAGTTAAATGTCCAATTCAAAAGATGTTACAGTAGAATATAAGACTTATAAAAATTAAAAAAAAAAAAGGACAGAGACACAATTTCTTATCCTCAATTCTCACGTCTAAAAAGCTATGGAAACCAGTTTCTTCACAAGTTTGGTGGCAAAAGCTGACCTGACTTGATCTGAGGCTCTTTATGATCTTTAGTTGTCATATTTAGTGGGGATGTTCATAAATCACTATAAAAATAGCATATTTGATAATGAGCTGCTGTCCCAGACTTTTTTTTAGTAGTTTTGAGTGAAATATTTTATGTAGACCCTATTAGTTTTTTAAAATCTCAAAAATTTTGATTGCAAAACACATCTAGACCTCAGTTTTCAAGTAAAGGACCCCAAATTGTTAATGATACAGTGATTCTACTAAACCCAAAGACAGTCCCAATAAATATTTTTGTCCCCTAGTATGTCATGAAGATGAATCTCCAAGAAAAGAAAAAGGGCATGTTAGAACAATGTGCAGGTTGTGTGAAAGCTGACACAATAATTTTATATGTGATGTAGCTGTAAGATACTATAATTACCAGAAGTTATTAATCCATAAAGATAACATGCTGTGTTGTTGCTAATAGTTATTTCCCTAAAATTGAAAAGTCCCACTCTTTTAAAGTGCTTAGATACAGTGCTGTAGGATATTCTTATTTAGTAGTTCTAGTGCTTAGAATATGAATATATATATATATATATATATATATATATATATATACACATATATATATATATATTTTTTTTTTTTGAGATAGAGTCTTGCTCTGTTGCCCAGACTGGAGGGTGGTGGTGCCATCTCGGTTCACTGCAATCCCCACCTCCTGGGTTCCAGTGATTCTCCTGCCTCAGCCTCCCAAGTAGCTGGGATTACAGGCACATGCCACCAAGCCTGGCAAATTTTTTGTATTTTTAGTAGAGACAGTGTTTCACCATGTTGGCCAGGCTAGCCTCGAACTCCTAATCTCAAGTGATCCACCTGCCTTGGCTCTCCAAAGTGCTGGGATTACAGGTGTGAGCCACTGTGCCCTGTCCAGGATATTCTTATTCAGTGTTTCTCAACGTGGTTAAGCATTAGAATCTCCCAGAGAGCTTTGTAAAAATACACATGCAAGGGCCTCATTGTCCAACATTCTGACTGACTTGGTCTAGAAAGGGGCCCTTACAACAGTGTTTTAAAAAATCCTTACATGATGATTCTAACATATAGTCAGAGCTTTAAAAAGTCCTAATATCAGTGCTGTACCTTAGATCAGATAGATCAGATTTCTGCAGTGTGAAACCGAGACACCAGTACTTTTTTAAAAACATGACCTGGTGGCTGGGCACAGTGGCTCACATCTGTAATAGCTCTTTGGGAGGCTGAGGGACAGATCACTTGGGGCCAGGAGTTCGAGACTAGCCTAGCCAACATGGTGAAACCCTGCCTCTACTAAAAACACAAACATTAGCTGGGGGTGGTAGTGCACGCCTGTGATCCCAGCTACTTGGGTAGCTGAGGCAAGAGAATTGCCTGAACCTGGGAGGTGGAGGATACAGTCAGCCAAGATTAAGCCACTGTGCTGGAGTCCAGCCTGGGCCACAGAGTGAGACTCTGTCTCAACAAACAAACAAAGCAAACATGCCCTGGTGCTTCCAATGTATACCCAAAATTCTAGGCCGATTGTTGCAACTCCCTAATCTGACTGGCTTCAAAATTAAGGGTGTGATTGTTTTGTTTTCTGTCCTGAACTAAGTCAGTTCTAGGTCATCACTATCATAGGACCACCAATAAAGAATTCTAAGCATTACTCACACTCTGGTGGTGATGTGTTCATAAATCCTTCCCCAATTTCTTTAAAAGAGCAAAAGGGGCAGGAGGAAGAAGGTGCAGAAATCACATGAGAAACATTTTAAAATACTTTTAGTAAAATAATCTGTACCATGTCAAAACTCCTTTGGCACACAGTAAATCATAGTAAGGAACAAAACTGAAAAGCAGAATTTGCTTTAGTTGAGGCTACAGTGTAAGACGGAATACACTTAGAAGGTAATAATAGAAAATCATAGCATTTTCAAGTAATTTGTATGATAGTAAATTTATAAAGAAATACAGTAATTTCCCAGTGACTCTTAACTGTTCAGGATGCCAGTGCTAAGCCAGGATGCCAAACATAATTCAAAGAAAGCTAGAAAATACATTCAACATACTACATTGAAAATAATTTCTGTTCAGAGAGCAACTGAAACATATAATAAGGTGCAGATTTTTTAGATATAAGATAGAGTTCTTTTCCTTTTAGTTAAAATAACTTTTTCACACATTGTAATGGTCATATGAAAAAGATACCTAGTTTTTTTCATCGCTAACCCTGAGGAAGGAAGAACAAATGTGGACTAGGCCACAAAACTCACTAGGAACCAATCCTCACACTTTTCCCAATTGTAAATAGCAATGTAATGGGAGAAGTTCAGGATATTATACTTAGTTAGGCGTCCATACACATCAGCTTAAACTATGTAAAACAGACACAACATTTGGGCAACTAGCACTAGTGGCATTTCTCTTCTTCAATGGAGAACTATTTTAAATATCATCACTTTTATTCCCTACACTGGTTTCAACATACAAAACAAAATAAGACAAAATTTGACATTGACTATATAGAACTTTCAATTCAATATATAGCAATATGTAGGAACAATATAGCTTCATTGCTCAAGACCTCCATTCAGGAGAAAAAAATGCACAAATCTATGAACCTTTCTTTTTCACTAGAAAGATGCTAGCTATGACAGGAGAGTTGATGAAAGGAAAATGTGAAATCCCATCACAATGGAACATAGGAAGAGCTGGCATTTCTGCTTTGCCATTACAATTAGTATTCTTAGGATGAAAGCTGGAATTGCAAGTTTAGCTGGACTCACCAGTTTCAACCTGTGGGAATGAAATAAAGTTCACTCCCTGGGCCAAAAACCACAAGCAGCAGTTGGGAGCAAGAGAGCAACAAGAACAGAAGTAAACAGATTCACTGCATTGTTATCAAGAATGGGCTTCCCCGCTATGTGCTTTGCCTCATTTGTTGGGCTGTTCACCACCATGCCGGTGCTTTCATCCAACCCTGAAATGGAAAAAGAAACAAGTGAGGTAGAAAACCCAAATTACTTGATTTTAAAAAAAGAACAAAATAGATTTTTCCTCCAAAGCATACTATCTTTGAAAGGTTCTAAGTGACCTGCTAAACGACTTTAATGGATAATTTATATGATGAGAGATACAGAACCCTTGATTACAAATGGCCTCTTTGAATAAATGGGTTTCAGTACACCTCAGTAATTTTCTGTCCATACCTCTGGAGTTGCTTCAGAAGTGAAAGAAAGAACATGAAAATCAGAGAGGGCATGAAACTGGCAGGTTGGGCCTGCCTTTCCAGTGGCTCCCCTCCAAGACTGATCTATGATGTCCTTGAGCATAGGGATCATGTCTGTGGCCACAGCACTGTAAACACAGGGTTGAGCATGGGGCTGGCACAAAGGAGGCACACGAAGATTTACAGAATCTCCCCTACTGCATGCATTTCTTTTCAACCCACTCAATGCAATCAGAAACGTCCCCAACTAGAAAACAATTTAGAATAAAACCTGCAGTCTTTAAAAAACATGTGTTACTGTTTGTGTGTATGTGTAGAGTTATTTACCCTTTAGTGGAAATTAAGATCAGATTGCTTCATCCTTAAAATCTAAATGAGACTAACAACACTGAGAACAAATATTCTGACTGATGGAGAGAGGGGAGGAAGGGCAAATATATTTCCTGAGGCATGAAGAGTACTGAGAGGACCATACTGAGAGAACCCTTCTCTAGCCTTTCAACCTCTTCCTGATGTCAATCAAAGGAGAAACATGGTTGATGAGAGTGTAAATACACACCTAACAGAATATGTCAGTACACTGATAGGATGAGAAAGCCTTAGAAGCAAAGCACAGAAAATTTTGAGAAAAACATACTCTACCACTCATATATATATATATATATATATATATATATATATACACACATATAGTTTGTTTGTTTGTTTTTGAGATGGAATATTGGTCTATCGCTCAGGCAAAAGTGCAGTGGCATGATCTTGGCTCACTGCAACCTCTGCCTCCCAGGTTCAATCAATTCTTCTGCCTCAGCCTCCTGAGTAGCTGGAATTACAGGCAAGGCACCACCACGCCTGGCAATTTTTGTATTTTTAGTAGAGATGGGTTTCACCATGTTGGCCAGGCTGGTCTGGAACTCCTGACCTCAAGTGATCCGCCTGCCTCAGCCTCCCAAAGTGCTGGAATTACAGGCATGAGCCACTGCACCCAGCCATCTACCATATATCCTGAGTGAGGCAAAAAACTCAGCGGCAAGGATAGCAAGCATATCACAGTAATAAAGTAGTTTGTGTGTATAGTCAGATTAGTACAGTTATCCCTCAAATGGACTGGGGAAATGAACGGAAGGAATTGTATTAAAATGATCTGATCCCAAATGTCTTGCTTTCCTAGGATTAGGTAATGGCCCACACAAAAGCATCTGTTTTCTGCGCTATTGTATCTTTCCCACACAGCTTCTAATCATTGCTATGCAAGACTAATTCTCTTTCAATTAATTTAATACAAAAGTATAAGAAAGCTAAAACTGTGGAAAAGACTCTGTCCTATCATTTCTGGTCTGTCAACATCCTGTGTCTTTGGATTTGTTTTCATTGTTGACATTTTTTCTTTCTTTTCTCTATTTCTTCTCTATTTCTTCAACACACTAATAAGTTGCAAGAATGAAGGAATGTTCTTACCAGTATACTGCATTGTAGCCCCTAAATATGAGTCTATAATTGATCCTAGTAATCCAGCTAAACCACCAAATGCAATAATTGGCCACTGGGGAGCAGAAATGTCTAAATCATTCACAAAAACCAGCTGTGTGAGGAAGTATGCAATGCCCACAAAGGTACCACCAAGGAGACTGGAGACAAGGCCCACCACTGTAACTCCTCCATTGGTTCCTGAAGAAGAAATATGCAGAAAATCATCTGGTTAATAACCAGCAAAACACATAAAGTCAGGGACAGCAAAGTGCCTATCCAATCAAGACTAATTTAAAGGAAGCATTCTCTTTAATGCAATCTAAGGACTGTAGCCTACTCAGAAAACAGTATTTTGTCCTCAGTAACTCTTGATATTTTAAGCAGTGAAGCAGAATGGTTCGATGAAGCCAGACTGCCTGGTTTCAGTCTTGGTCCTGCTACTCTCCCTCTCTTACTCTCTCTTTTTAGAGACAAGGTTTTGCCCTGTCAACCAGACTAGAGTAAAATGGTGTGATCATAGCTTACAGCAGCCTCCAACCCTGGGCTCAAGTGATCCTCCCACCTCAGCCTCTCTAGTAGCTGGGATGGCAGGCATGGGCCACCTTGCCAGGCCCAATTCTGCAACTCTTAAGCCATATGACTGTAGTTAATTTCTTTAACTTCTTTGGGCTTTAGTTTCTTTATAAAATAGAAATTTAAAAAAACCTAATTCATATGATTATTAGGAGTACTAAGTGGCAATCCATGTAAAGCAGTTAGAATAGTGCTCTGCAGTAGGTATTTAAAATGTGCTAGCTGTTATAATGATGATGAAGAAGAGGAGATAAAAGACGAGGAGGAGAAGGCGACGATGGAGGATAAGATGGGGGGAGAAAGAAAAGAAGGGGAGGAGAGGAAGGGAAGCATCAGAGGACAAAAAGAAGAAACGGTACAGGTTGAGTATTTTCTTTACCCAAATTGCTTGGGACCAGAAGTGTTTTGGATTTTGAATTTTTTCAGATTTGGAATATTTGCATTATACAGACTTACCAGTTGAGCACCCCCAAATCTCAAAATCATAAATCTGAAATGCTCCAATTAACATTTCCTCTGAGCATCATATCAAAGAATTTAAGGTTTTGGAGCATTTTGGATTTTGGATGTTCAGATTTGAGATGCTCAACCTATATAGTTGTTGACAATGTTGATAATGGAGAACTGAGATATAGGTTAAAGCACTGATATCATAACAGGCCCTCAATAAATATTCTATTGTTCCCTCTCTTTTCCTTCCCTACTCATATGTTTGCAAATTAATCTCTATGTTCCTGTATTGCTTATCTAGGTCTTGTTAACATTTCCTGCAAAGATTATTTATTATTACCAGCTTAATAGTCTACAGAAATTTTCCAATTATTATTTAAAGAGACTAAATAAAGTTCTTAAAAGGCTCTAAAATAAGAAATACATTAAATCAAGAGGTTTTTTGGTTTGTTTTTTAAAAGAATCCCAAGTCAAGACTCACCAACTATGTCTACCAATGGGTCAAAAAGAAAAAAAGGACTCACCAACTGGAACTTTCTCCCAGGTTGTTATCAGCCTTGGAGGACTTTTACTCAGAACCGTGCCAACTTCTGAAGCCCATGTGTCTCCAGCACAGCAGGCCAATGCAGCCAAGAGAGACAAACACATCCACGAAGCAGAGTACTGCTTGGAAAAATCAACTGGGATTTCCCCAGGGCCATTTTCTATCATGTATAGCAGGGCCAGCTCTGTGGGTACAGCTCCATTACAGAATACCTGAACCCAATTCCTTTGCCCACCTGGAAACAAACAGATAAAAAAAGGACAAATAAATGCTTTCTCCTTAGAAGAAAAACCATGCAGTTATAGGTGTTTATGTTTTAAAGTTTAAGACAAGAAAAACAACAACAAACATTTTAAAAATAGTAAAAGTAGAATGGTACATTTGCCCAGATTCTATACTGTTATTAACAAATCTGGAAAAATTATGACAGACTCTAGTGCTTCTAATATTCTGCTGTTATTTCCTATTGTTGTGAAATAAATGATAAACTCGCTTTGGCTACCATAAGGAATTCTCATATAAAACTGATGTGTTTTGACAGTCTAAACAGCATTCTGATTAAAAGCTTATGTTAGCATGAAATGAAGTGTACTATTCTGATTAATACCAAACATAATTAATATTACCTTCCTTATATTCTGAATCTAGGCGCTTCTTTGTTTCTCCCTTCCATTTAGTGAGTTTCGAAGAAGACAGAAAAAACATCAGCAAAGAGGTAAAAAAGCTAAAATTTGCAATGGTTAGGATAAATCCAACCACTAGCCCTGAAAGAAACATATATAAACAAAGAATTATACTCAATTCATACATTAATTCTGTGAAAAAAAAAATAGATTTCTTCCCATTTATTTATTTATGAGATGGAGTTTCGCTCTTGTTGCCCAGGCTAGAGTGCAATGGCGCAATCTTGGCTCACTGCAACCTCTGCCTCCAGGTTCAAGTGATTCTCCTGCCTCAGCCTCCCGAGTAACTGGCATTACAGGCATGTGCTACCACACCTGGATAATTTCATATTTTCAGTAGAGACGGGGTTTCTCCATGTTGGTCAGGCTGTGGTCTCGAACTCCCGACCTCAGGTGATCTGTCCACCTCAGCCTCCCAAAGTGCTGGGGTTACAGGTGTTAGGTACCACATCCAGCCATTTTCCCAGTTATTTTTATATTATAATCTGAAATGTACATTTCTAACAATTTGCATTTTACCAATTAAGCTCTTAGCAAGCAGTAAACTGAATGCCATTTTGATTACATTTTTTTACTATATTTTAATCTCCTTTCAAACAATGCCATATGAATGTAAGATATTATTTTAGATAATCTTTAAAAATCATCTTAATTTTAAAAAATTAGAAATAGAGATGGTGTCTCACAATGTTGCCCAGGCTGGTCTCAAACTCCTCAGCTCAAGCGATCTTCCCAGTATTGGCCTCCTAAAGTGCTAGGATTGCAGGAGTGAGCCACTGCACGTGGCCTCCTTTTGCTATAATAACCCTTTCCATTGCTTAGCTCAAGGTTCAGATATCATAATCAATGAGATAGTTATTCATTGACTCTTCCAGAGATGCTCTATTACTGGTATTTAACTTTGGTACCTTTTAATTGAGAGTACAAGAAATAGGGTAACTTGGTAAAAAGTATTAATAATAATAAAGTGCTTCAGCTCTGGAGTTGAACAGTCTAGAGTTCAAACTTTGGCTCCTCCACCTACCTCTTCAAGATTAGGATAAGTTATCTAACCTCCTCCACCAATTTTGCATTGGTAAAATAAGAATAATCATAATTCCTACTTCACTGGCTTGCTGTAAAAAGTCAGGGATAATTTTGATAATATGCTTACTATATTATCCAGGAGCATATTTTGTATATGCTTATTATATAAATATATTAATAAACACATTTTGTAATATGCTTATTATATTATCCAGTAAAAGCTCCTTAGAAAGTGTTACCTAATGGCATTGATACTAACAACAGTAACAGTTCCAGTGGCAAAAGCTCAACAGTAATACTGATAAATATTATAATATTGTTATCCAACCTTTAAGTTTTTTCCATTGATTTTTAAAACATTACAAAAGTTGTATGCAAGTATTGAAGGGAAAGTCAAAACATGGAAGTATGCAAACTGAAAGTCAAAGTGTCTCCCCTCCTCCTCTTCATGACTATCCACTGTTAACAGTTGTTCCACCATCTCTAAACAAATCCCGAGTAGGATAACCCTAAACAACCTACACCCAGATGTTACAAATGACATCTATTTACTTCGACCACCTTAGAATACCACATGAAGTGATCAATGTTCAGCTGATGACAGCTTCACATTGAGGAAATGAAGAAGACAAAAAGCTTTGAAGGAATGGCTTCTTTCATGCAGTCTAAAGATAGCTTGGAACTTCTGGCAACTCCCACCTATGTCTACATTTTTAGACTAGTAACTGTTATCTCCTGTTCGTATCTTTTCCACTTCTCCATCCTGCAGATCCCTAAATATCATTGATAAAGTGTTCATATATATGACAATAGGGTACTCCCAAATAATTTGAAGACTCGAGGATTATGTTTGCCTTTCTGAGCCTAAAACAGATAAATTTTGTACCTAACAGATACCATCAGGGGAGTAAAATGACACTGTCTACAAATTTCTGACAATGGGAGTTGAGTTACACTCCAAATTCCAACCAGGTTGACCTGGGTAATCTCCAGGAGGCATAAAAGAGAAGAGCAGGACTGGAATTTCATAGCGATTTAATAAACTCAAAACTAAGCTATTGTTTCATACGTATTCTATAATAATTTAATTGGCTAGCCCGAAATGTATAAAGTGAAGGCCCAAAGAACCAGAGGCTGGTAGACTTCTTGAACCATAACCAAAGAAGAACCTTTGAACTGTGGACTTGCATTACTCTTTCTCAGACTTTGTACTCACCAAAGCAGCCTTCTAATTATAATCTGATTTCTCAAGTGGCCTGAAAACAAGCATAGGGCATGCCCGAACAGTGAGGTTTGTGTTCTTCTGCCTGATTAATAAAGTGGCATTCTGGGTCATATATCAATCCTTTATGACAATGAGCAACATTCAACCAGTTTTCCAGGCACTAATCAACTCTGCATACATGACAGAGTGAGGTTTCTACTTCAGAAAGACTGAAACCAGACCTGAATTATAGTAACCCCCCTTGTGAAACCACACAGCGTGCCACCACTGGCCCTTCCTGACAACACCCCCTCTTGCTGTGCTCTTACACAAACACTTTCCCACAAATCCCCTTCATGTGACCCTCTCCTTATTCTGGCAATGCTCTCTCTCTCTCCAAGAGACCAGAGCCCTCTACTTCAGTGTGCAGCTTAGGGACTGAATGTGACTGAACCCTGCCCATTCCTCTCAACACTGGGTACATGTTTCTGTCATGAAGGGTTCTAAATACCCGGATCCTGAGGAAGTTCGGTAATTCTTACTTCTCAATCCTACACACACTAAAGTCATGTTGGGTCAAAGTAAAATTCCTTTGTATTAGTCCATTGTCAGGCTGGTAATAAAGACAAACCTGAAACTGGGTAATTTATAAAGAAGAGAGGTTTAATTGATGCACAGTTTCACATGGCTAGTGAGGCCTAACAATTATGGCTAAAGGCAAATGAGGAGCAAAGTCATGTCTTACCTAGCGGCAGGCAAGAGGGCCTGTATAGGGGAACTCCCGTTTATAAAACCATCAGATCTTGTGAGACTTATTCAATATCATGAGAACCTGCTCCCATGATTCAATTACCTTCCACCAGGTCCCTCCCATGACACATGGGAATTATGGGATCTACAATTCAAGATGAGATTTGGTTGAGGACACAGCGGTCAGACTGTATCACTGTGAATGGTAGTAGTGGAAGGAAAACAGTAATAATAACTAATATCTATAAAATATTTATATGCCAGGTATTGTGCTAAGCATTTTACATGGATAACACTTCATGATAATTCATTGCTATAGATACCATTATTCCTTCGCAATTTATAGACAGGATAAGTACAACACTGAGAGTTTCAGTGACTTGCAGTCATACTCTAGGCCAGGCGTCCCCAAACTACAGCCCGTGGGCCGCATGCGGCCCCCTGAGGCCATTTATCCAGCCCCCGGCCACACTTCAGGAAGGGGCACCTCTTTCACTGGTGGTCAATGAGAGGAGCACAGTATGTGGCGGCCCTCCAACGGTCTGAGGGACAGTGAACTGGCCCCCTGTGTAAAAAGTTTGGGGATGCCTGCTCTAGGCTAATATTCCCAACTACTATGATATACTTTAAATCAGCCTTAGTTTTTTCTTTCTTTCTTTTTTTTTTTTTATCTTTAAGGAAACAAAAAGTTCCAAATAGTAAGAAAAGCTGGATGTGATGGTGTGCTCTTGTAGTCCCAAATACCCAGGAGGCTGAGGCAGGCAGATTGCTTGAGCCCAGGAATTCAAGGCTGCACTAAGCTATGATTGCATTGCTGCACTACAGCCTGGGTGATAGAGCAAGACCATGCCTCTAAAAAAATTTTTTTTGGGGGAGGCAGGGTCTCACTCTGTCACTCATGTTCAAGTGCAGTGGCATAATCTCAGCTCACTACAGCCTCCGCCTCCTGGGTTCAAGTGATTCTCCTGCCTCAGCCTCCCAAGTAGCTGGGATTACAGCACCTGCCATCATGCCTGGCTAATTTTTAGCAGAGACAGGTTTCACCATGTTGCCCAGGCTGGGCTGCAACTCCTGGGCTCAAGCAATCTGTCTGTTTTGGCCTCCTTAAATGTTGGAATTACAGGTGTGAGCCACTGTAGCTGGCCATAAATTAAAAAAAAAAAAAAAAAGAAAAAAATAAGATAAACATTTTATAGAATGAGATAATTAGGAAAAAAGTAAAGGTTTTAAAAAATCAAACATATATTCTTAATCATCTATTATGTATCTAGCACTATTCAAAGAAACATGGAACACAGAAGCATTAAATACTCTTTGTCCTCAAGGAGTTTATAATCTAGTAGATGTCCTTTATGGTCAAGGAGATCAAGTAGCATATTATACCACCAGGATAATTTTTAGAAACACACATATTATATTTTTGCTACCTGACTTTAGAACTATCAGTTACTACTGAAAGCAAGTTAATGACTTGCTTCCATCTGCTACTACATTTGATCATTTTCATTTATTAGGGCTAGCAGCAAAGAAATGACTTTATTAGATTTGAATCCTATTCAATAAGAATACTTGATTAAGCACTAAGAAGCCTAGAACCAGAAACTTTCTAAGCGGGAATACTTCATTTAATTTTACTCTGCAAGTGTTAGTTTCAATTTTCGGCAGTTTTCATTGTTTTCTGCCCAGAACTGTCTATTAATCCTTCAAACCTGGATACGTATTTCTCTATTAATGCAGATGATAACAATAATCAGCATATATAATGAGGTAGGAGAGAGTTCAGAGGGGGAGGAGTAATATGAGCAGAGATACAAAGAAATAAATGTTTGTGGCAATGCCAATTTAATAGTCATTCACGTATAAAAATATGGTTGAAAGTACATAATAACTAACAATTAATATTTTTGTATAGTTTACAAAGATGTGATGCCTCATATAATATCTTGTTTGAGCTTCATCAATAAGCCCATAAGGTATTACTATTGGAGATATTCCCTAAGAGATTAAGACAGTGAGGCTCCTAGGAGTTACGTGGCTTGTCCAAGTTTTCACTGATAACAGGTAGCAGTATTAGGTTCCAAATACATATTTTTTAATTCTAAATCAATATAGGGGAGGAGTAGAGGCCCAAGGGCTAGAAGGCAGGAGAGGAAACTGCAGCAGGAAAGAAACAACAGTAGAGATCATAAAAGACAGAGAAGCAGGAAAATATACAGCACAGAAGCCAAAGGCAGACAGAATTTCAAGAAGGACTTGACCTTTCTTTCTATAAGAATAATAAATTGTAAGGCAAGGATATCTGAGAGTGGCTTTTTTTTTTTCTTTTTGAGACAGGGTCTTACTCTATTGCCCAAGCTGGGTGCAGTGGCACGATCAGCCTCCTGTGTAGTTGAGACTACAGGCGTGCACCATCATGCGAGGTCTCATTTATATTGCCCAGGCTGGTCTCAAATTCTTGGACTCAAGTGATCCTTCTGCCTTGGCCTCCCAAAGTGCTGGGATTACAGGTGTGAGTCACCTGACCAGCCCAGAAAGAACTGTCTTTTAGCAAACGTAACTCCTTATTATTATATTCAAGCAGGGATTGTTCAAATTACGTTATAAATGAATTAATACTACCAAAGTAATAACAGCCTGGTATATAGTAAGTGTGACATAGCATTTGTTAAATAGGTAAAACATAACCATTCCTAATACTTACTGATTATATGGTAAAATAAAATTCATATAAAGATATCAGTATGTCTAGTTAACTTTAATTCTCAACTACCCCACAAAAAAAAGAAATCTCAAAATAGAACTTAAACAATATTTCTTAATTATGAGTAGAATTGGCATGATTTTGAAGAACTCTGCCTAATAATAATAAGCACTGAATAAATGTTGGCTATGCATCCAGCCAATGAGGTAAGAACTTTAAATTATCTCATTTAATTCTCTCTATGCCCTAAAAATGAAATAAGGGATAGACCCAGGCTTTGTGGAGCTCAAAGCTTATATAATTTGGGGTTCCCTCTTTAAGAAAAAGAGTACAAAAGTTTTGACCTTTGTGAAACTGACAAAACCACAGGACCATGAAAGCACATTGCTAGAGCTTATTTATTCAATTTTATCTCTCACTTCTTTTCCTATTGTTATTATTTTCTAGTCAAATGAGCCTTACTCTTCTTACTCTCAAATAAGCCAGGATTACAGATATCTGGACTTTTGTACCTGTTATTCTGTCAGCCTGGAACATGATTCTGTCAGACCTCATTGCTAGTTTCTTCAGATACCAGTGTAAAATGACCTTCTTAGAGAAAAGCACCTGACACCATCTATAGAAGAATGCACCACATCTTCCAACATATGCACTTTACACTTAATTATCTTTTAATATTTTTGTCATAAACTTTATGAATACCTGAATAGTTATATCTATTTTATTTACTGTCTGCCCTAAAGAATATAAGTGCCATGAGAAATGACACCATGTCCTTTTTGTTTACAGATATATTCCAAGTTTCTAGAACAGTGGTACATAGTAGTAAGTGTTCAATAAAAGTTTGCTAAAAGATGGGTCAGGCATGGTGGCTCACACCTGTAATCCCAGCATCTTGGGAGGCCCAGGCGGGTGATCACTTGAGGCCAGGAGTTTGAGACCAGCCTGACCAATATGGTGAAACCCCATCTCTAATAAAGATACCAGAAAAAATTAGCTGAGCATGGTGGCACACACCTATAGTCTCAGCTACTCCGAGGCTGAGGCACCAGAATCACTTGAATCCAGGAGGAGGAGGTTGCAGTGAGCTGATCGTGCTACCACACACCAGCCTGGACAATAAACCAAGACTGTCTCAAAAAAAAAAAATTACAAAAAGAATGAATACATGGCCTGTTCCCAACTCAGTTTTGGAAAATTAATCTAGAACACTAAGTTTGGACTGCTCTGTTTGAGGAAATTACTAACAGCAATTTCCAAGAGTTATTCTCTTGAAATGCTTTATTTTACATCTAGGAGGAGTGCTCCAGGGTTTCTGCTAAATTAATCAAACTAAAGGAGCAGAATAGTCAAAGTTCATCTATCCCCATTAATCTACTTTGTATCAATTACAAAGTTTAATTTGTATGTTACACTGCAAGTGTACATTAGTTTCTGAAATTTTGATAAAAGGAATGCTGAGCAAGATAAAACTTTATCATTGTCTAAAATATATAACACTATGATTTTTAGTCAGTCTCATATATTCAGAATTTAGAAAACATAAATTTAAATTATATAAGCAAGCATTTATTAGTTACTGTAAACATTCAAAATAAAAACATACCTCCTAGAGCCCCACTGTGATCTAGACTTTTCTTTTTGAGGCCATTAGAGACGATCAGAACAGGAACAACAACAGAAAACAGCCAACGCCATGGAGAAATAGGCCGTAAGTTACCTGAAAAATTATAAAGGTGGAGCACAAATTGTGTGAAGTCTGCACAGGTTAGTTTTGGCAGTTAACTTCTGTAACTGCTTTTGGATTAAAATACTGTCATAAGTACAAACACTGAGATGAAGTCACCAAAGACAAATACAGTCATGCATCACTTAAAGACAGGGATATATTTTGAGAAATACATCCTTAGGTGATTTCATGGTTATGCAAACATCACAGACTGTACTTACAAAAACCTAGATGGTAGGGCTTACTATACACTTAAGCTATATTCTATAGCTTATTGTTGTAGGCTACAAACCTGTATAGCATGTTACTGTACTGAATACTGCAGGCAATTATAACAGAATGGTATTTGTGTATCTAAATATAGAAAAAGTACAGTAAATATATGGTATAATCTTATGGGAAAACGTTGCATGTGTGGTCCATCATTGACCAAAACATTGTTATGTGGAGCATAACTGTATTTATGGTAAGACATGCATGCATATTTTCAGAGAAGCAGTCTTATTGGGGAATGGCCAAATAAATTATGTACAAGTTTAAAAAATCTTTTACTGCTATTTATAATAATAATGGATATCTAAATATTTGAAATGAATCTCTGGTTCTTTTTTTTAAAGGGTGAACATATTAAATTTCAAGGACTACCTAGAACAAACTCTTTTTTTAATAGTATCTTATTCCTCTCTCTGCCTTTCAGAGCACGCCTGATTCAATGGTTAAAAATTGATTATTTCAGGTGGCTCAAGCCTGTAATCCCAGCACTTTGGGAGGCCGAGGCGGGTGGATCACGAGGTCAAGAGATCGAGACCATTCTGGTCAACATGGTGAAACCCCGTCTCTACTAAAAAAACAAAAAATTAGCTGGACATGGTAGCACGTGCCTGTAATCCCAGCTACTCAGGAGGCTGAGGCAGGAGAATTGCCTGAACCCAGGAGGCGGAGGTTGCCGGTGAGCCGAGATCGCGCCATTGCGCTCCAGCCTGGGTAACAAGAGTGAAACTCCGTCTCAAAAGAAAAAAAAAAAGAAATTGATTATTTCAAAGGCTGTATCCAGCTCACAGACAATTGGCTAGCAGAATGAGTCAATATTTAAAGAGTAGGAGATATCATATAAAAATCCAGATTCTTGGCTTCTAAAATTGACAAGTTCTGGCCCACATGGCAGAATTGACTAAAGGTAAAGAAAGGTCCCTTCCTTTAAACAGGCCATAGCTTTCCCGTTTAAAGTTCCCATCACTACTGATAGACTCCTAAATGCCAAGGCTAAGTGATTTCCTTATGGTAAAGAAAACTGTGAACTGCTGCTTGTATCTGTTTCTATCAAAAATGGGAAAACAGGCAGGGCTTGGTGGCTCACGGGTCAGGAGTTTGAGACCAACCTGGCCAACATGGTGAAACCCCATGTCTACTAAAAATACAAAAATTAGCTAGGCATGGTGGCAAGTGCCTGCAATCCCAGCTACTTGGGAGGCTGAGGCAAGAGAATCACTTGAAACTGGAAGGCAGAGGTTGCAAATGGGCCAAGATCTCACCACTGCACTCCAGCCTGGGCAACAAGAGCAACTCTGTCGCAAAAAAAAAAAAAGGAAAACTAAAAGACAAGGAAGGCCAAGTATTCAACAAAAGATGAGAAATATCCTATTTCTGGAAGTGAAAACAATTACCACATGTCTAATACACAAAAACTT
This sequence comes from Saimiri boliviensis, assembly GCF_048565385.1. Classification (NCBI taxonomy): domain Eukaryota; kingdom Metazoa; phylum Chordata; class Mammalia; order Primates; family Cebidae; genus Saimiri; species Saimiri boliviensis. The sequence continues at coordinate 60,355,793 of NC_133455.1, forward strand.
GCAGTTTCATTCATTTGTATTAGGTGACTGGCCCCAGAAGGATACTTCAGTTTACAAATCCTGATTTATTCTATTTAGTTCAAGTCATAGTAAATAGTGGAACTAACAAGAATCTTCTCTTATACCCCTCCCCTAAAACTCAGATCTCCCACTGTGAATTTTTATGAATGAACAGCCCTGAGAGCTTCTGTACCTGAAAAAACCCTTTCCAATTATTCATGTGTCTCTTTGCAAAGACTACAGCCTGAGGCTGGGCGCAGTGGCTCACGCCTGTAATCCCAGCACTTTGGGAGGCTGAGGCGGGTGGATCATGAGGTCAAGAGATCTAGACCATCCTGGTCAACACGGTGAAACCGTATCTCTACTAAAAATACAAAAAAAAAAATTAGCTGGGCATGGTAGTGCATGCCTATAATCCCAGCTACTCGGGAGGCTGAGGCAGGAGAACTGCTTGAACCCAGGAGGCGGAGGTTGCGGTGAGCCGAGATCGTGCCATTGCACTCCAGCCTGGGTAACAAGAGCAAAACTCCGTCTCAAAAAAAAAAAAAAAAAAAAAAAAAGACTACAGTCTGAAATGGCAATCCCTTATGATATAACCATTTAAGAGAGTTCACTTTCTCATTCTCCTTTTCAGTTTTTCCTTTGCTGTGAACTGACCAGTATTTTGTTTTTATAGGAGAAGGAAGTTTGTGTACAAACTTATGCTCTAAAGCACCTTCAAAAGCTTAAAGATCTGAGTTCAGAGTACTTTATATTTAAGCAATGCAGCTTTAGGCTTTAAAAGGAGTCTATTCTTTTAAAGCAACCAAATGGCAGGTAAGTCAGCTCTCCAAATGTAAATATTGTACCATCTTTAATTCTTATTATTTTTACAGAACATGTGAAACCATTACTAATACTCTCTTTCTCTCTTTTTTTTTTTTTTTTGAAAAGGAGTCTTGCTCTGTTGCCCAGGCTGAAGTGCAGTGTCATGATCTTGGCTCACTGCAACCCCTGCCTCCAGGGTTCAAGTGAGTCTCCTGCCTCGGCCTCCCGAGTAGCTGGGATTACAGGCATGTGCCACCACGCCCAGTTAGTTTTGTATTTTTAGTACGGACAGGGTTTCACCATGTTGGCCAGGATGGTCTCGAACTCCTAAACTCAGGTAATCTGCCCCACCTCGGCCTCCCAAAGTATTGGGATTATAGGTGTGCGCTACCAGGCCCCGTCCATTACTAGTATTCTTTTTCAAAATTAAAAGCATAACTGTAATTGCTTTACAAAGCTATGTTCACCTCACTTACCTTTCACCAAGGCAGATGGAATAGTTACACAATATATAAAGACATTTTGAAGTAGGCATAACTAGGCCAGATCTAGTGGCTTGTATTCCTAGCACTTTGGAAGAACCAAGTGGGAGGATCACTTGAGCCTAAGGGTTTGAGATCAGCCTGGCAACACAGAGAGACCCCATCTTATAAAAAGTAACAATTAAAAAAATTAATAGGTATAACTCGAATTATCACAACAAGCATTTATTAAAGGCACTATTTATATTATCACATTAGTAAGTTAAATTCAGGCTATGTAAGTTAACACAACCATTCATAACCATCAGATGATATGAGTTTTGGATTTCACAGTGGTATGGTTTTTAATTTCACTGATTACAGAGAAACAACTTAGGACATTCATACTTACCATAGTAGGTGCTTGCAGTCATTGACATAATCCAGAACGCTAAGGAAATGCAAATGATCAGGCTCAATACAACTATATTAGTTATCATCTTTATGTATCTTTTGCATATATTGTCGTCGAGATCTGTCATGAAAAACAAGGATTTGCGCTCCTGCGGGAGAGAATATTTAGCGTTTCGGAGAGAAAGTCATCTACCCTGTGAGCAAGACGCTTATTTAGAAGCAAACATAAATGCCAACATATTCCACCAACCAAATATTCCAAAAAAATCACAAAAATTCAAACTCCTTCCGGAAATTCCTGCTGGTGGAGAGCGCCAAGTCATATGGGCAGGTCAATGCCTCACTGCAAAAGCAAAGCGCAACCCAGCCGACTGTGAGGGCCGGCTCCCGGCTGGCTAGCTGCCTGCTGCTCCGCGCCTGAAGCCGGACACCAGGAAGGGGAAAAAGGAAGCGGACGCAGCCAACCAGCGGTCCCGGCGCTGGCGAGCTCTGCCCACCACCCGTCACAGACTCCTCCCACGCGGCCGGGGCAGGCCTGCGGCTGCAAAGGGACAGCTAGGACACCGGAACTTGGGCAAGTCTGGGAAGCGAGCCCGACGCAGTTGAACGCGGTCACGTCCAACAACTGCCCAAGCCGCCCCAGGGTCCAGGTACAGCCGACCTTGGCCGAGACCCCAGGAGCTAAGCCCGCGCCTCCGCCTCACCCACTTCGGGCATGCGCTGTAGCCGCTTCGGGGGACCGTCGCCTTGCTCACGTGGGCAGGCACTGCTGGCATCCGCGCCAGCTGCGTCTGCACTGGTTATCCGAATATTGAAAGCTTACGTCCTTGAGTTTGGGGACGTCCTTAATGATGAAAAGTGAAATCGCCACCAGGGTAGTAATACAAAAATGAAACAAGTGAATTTAGACCCAGTAAGTCTATTTCGAGCATAATAATTGAATGCTTTTTTGATCTATGAAGAGTTTATGACTGTATTATGAATTTTTTCCTGTTTTTTTTTTTTTTTTTTTTTTTTATGGAGGTGAGTATATTATGTTGTTGGAAGGGAATTTTTTGACTTGGGAAATTATTTAAAACAACATTGTTAGTACCTATAATGTGCTAGACTGCTGGCTGCTAGCGATGTCAAGTTAAACGTAGTTTTCCACTATTAAGCTCTTGTAATTATTGTCATAACACCACTTACATTGTGAAAATACCTATCCTCACACCCTTGTATTTAAAGTGTGTGCATTTAGAAAGCAAAACGTCTTGTTAGCATTAAAAATCCGAGTCGTGGCTGATTTCCTTTGTGTTTTTTTTTTTTTTTTTTTTGAGTCAGGGTCTCCATCTGTTGCCCAGGCTGGAGTGCAGTGGCGCGATCTCTGCTCACTGCAACCTCTGCCTCCTCTAAGGGATTCTCCGTTCTCAGCCTCCAGAGTAGCTGGGATTACAGGCGCGCACCACCATGACCGCTAATTTTTGTATTTTTATTAGAGACGGGGTTTTGCTGTCATGGCCAGGCTGATCCTGACCTTAGGGGATCCACCTGCCTCGGCCTTCTAAAGTGCTGGGATTACAGCCATAAGCCACCTATGCCCGGCCTGATTTCATGTTTTATTTGAAATTAACTTGTTTGCCTGGGTTAACAGTAACTGATAATTACATAATATTTACCAATTTTTTTCAGTTAATTGCTGACAGTGTAAGAAGAGGAGCCAGGTCCATTTCAGACACAGTATACAATTGTGTTTAACCCCCAAGAGTACTTAAAAAAAAACTCACATTAAATTTCAGAATACATGCCATCTAATTAAGTAGTTAACTAAGAACCAAATCTGTGAAGTAGGACTAAATAGTAGTGGCCTTCTTGTACTAGATCACATCCATATATGGTCTTTATGCTGAAATTTATTATGTGCCTACTTTGCTTTTGTCTCAGTCTGTTCTGCATAGGTAAATGATCGGATTATCTTACCAAGCTTCCTGGCCAATATCAAATGTTACCAGACTATTGAGTACAATTATTAATAATAAAAGCCAATGTTTTTGTGGTTTGCCCGGTGGCATTGTTTTTCTCTGCTTAGACGAAATTATAAACTGGTCTTTTTTTTGGCCTTGCTTCATCACAGTCACAGAGTGACCTTCTCTGATTAGTTGGTGTTCTATAGGACAATCATAGCCTAGCTATGAATGTCAAGCTATCTCCCAACACTGGGGTATAGCTGTGTCAGGTCAGTTCCTGGATGTTAGGGATTATTTTCTCGTGACTATTAGATCTGGCTAAAAATGCATATTAAATAATAGTGTCAGTGAACTGATCCTTCAAATGAGTATTTTCCCTTCTTTTTTTTTTCACTGACCAATTATTGATGTTGTTCTCCATAAAAGTTATTCTAGCTTAAGACCAAAATAATTTAGGGAGTTAATGTAATTAAAATACAGTAGTTCTTCCTTATATGCAGTATGCAGTTTCAGTTACCTAGGGTTCAATGTGATCTTGAGACAGGAGAATAGGGTCTGGAGGCAGGGAACCTAAGGCTTTTTCATGCTGACTTCCTGTAGTTAAATCTAAAAGAAAATCCTAAACTTTCCACACCTAAGTAACAAAAGGACCAGAAGCTACTCCCTTTGCAAACTCCCCTTTTCTTCTGCATGGCATACAGGAAATTGAAGTTTGCATAGGAGTGTAACTTTGTAACTTCACTTCAGCCTCTAATTGGTTGCTTTCCACAACCAATCAGACTAACTGTGGGCTACTACTTTATTTACATAGGGTGTACACCAAGTAACCAATGAGAAACCTATAAAGGGTATTTAAACCCTAGAAAATTCTGTAAGGAGCCTCTTGAGTGCCTGTGCTTCTGTGGCTTCCACCTTACGGAACCTACTTTTGTTTTCAATAAATCTGTGCTTTTGTTGCTTCATTCTTTCCTTGCTTTGCGTGTTTTGTCCAATTCTTTGCTCCAAAAGGCAAGAACCTGGACACCTTCTACTGGTAACAATTTGAAAATATTTAAAAAATTCCAGAAATATTCATAAGTTTTAAATTGCATGCCATTCAAAGTAGCATGATGAAATCTCATGCCATCCAGCTCCGTCCCACTTGGGACATGAATCCCCCATTTATCCAGCATATCCATACAATAGACACTACTCTTTCGTTAGTCACTTAGGAGGTATCTCAGTTACCAGATGGACTGTTGCAGTATCACAGTGCCCTTACTTTACTTTTATTACAATATATTGTTATAATCGTTCTATTTTATTAGGTTTTACTGCTAATTTCTTACTGTGCTAAATTTATAAATTAAGCTTTATCATAGGTATTAGGTATCGGAAAAAACGTAAGTATATATAGGGTTTGGTATTATCCATGGTTTCAAGCATCCACTGAGGGTCTTGGAATGTATCCCCAAGGATAAGTGTGGGGGGGGGGGGAGACTATTGTATACTTTTAAAAAACCATGATTTTACTGTTATAATTTTTATAGACTATCAATCTTAAAAATTTCAACAAAGTATTTTTCTATTTACTTTAAAAGCCATTTTCTGGAGATGGGAAATTTCTGGTTAGGCATTTCCTAAACTGTATTTTTTAACTTAATAGTAGTTATTCTTTGTTATTAGTAGGCATCCCTACCACTCAAAGATACCTCTGATCAAATTTAAGGGTGAGAAATGTTGTCTCCACATGGGATAGAGTATATTATTAATGGCTCTAAGTTAAGAAACAATCACATTTTTAAAAATGGTTCCAACAGTTGTCTTCACCAGATTTATTTCCTGTAGAAAACATGCAGTTTGAGACTTATTATGGCAATCATAGAACTGAAAGTTTATTGTTCCACTGATCTTTAATAAATTTCACAATATAAATACCTATTTAAGTGCTCTTTGATATAAAGTTTGTTTCTAGGGTAGACATTTATGTTCAATACCAATCACAAAAATTATCATTATGGCAAAAAGTACTTACTGTGTGCTAGGAAATTATCACATTTTATTTACAATCCTTTTGAATCTTATCCAACGGGATTGGTTTAGATTTTCTGAAATGTGCTAGTATTTGAGTGGTTTGAGTGCTAAGACACATACACCAGTCTCTGCCTTGAAGGAGTACAGCAGATGAAAATGGACATGTAGACAATTACATTATAATAAGATGATGTCTTTATCCAAGTTATATATAAACAGGACTCAAGGAGAAAAGCACTTATGTCACGTTGGTATGTTTAGGGATGGTGTCACATAAGAGAGGGGAGCGTCCAAGGTAAGAACTGAAAGATGACAGTTTGCTCAGTGACTAAGCTAAAGGAAGGGCAATTTGTAAAGGTTTGTTTGGTGGTTAAGCAGAACATGAAAATAGGAAGTCTAAGAAAATGGAGAAGAGTTAAAAATAACACATTTTGGAGTGCTTGCTAAATAAAAAAACTGAAAATTCATCTGAGAAATAGGCACATACCCCATTAAAATTTTTTTAATATAAAAATAGAGGTGAAGTCTCACTGTGTTGTCCAGGCTGGTCCCAAACTCCTGGCTATAAGTGATCCTACTGCTTCGGCTTCCCAAAGTGTTGGGATTACAGGTGTGAGCCACTGCACCCAAACAATATGTGCCTTCGTGACAATAAACCCAAATATTTTGGTTTTTTTTAAATGTTTGTAGCACAGATTTTAAAAATTAGGGAGCAATTTGAAGATGTATTTGTGGTATTAGATTGAGCTCATTCTAAAACGGCCTTAGGGAAAGAGTAAGGGAGAAGTGAGGGCAGGAATAAACAAATGGAATTATTATTTTCCAGTAGCCTTGAGGACAGACACCATGTCTGGCACATCTTAGTTTCATCAGTTTCTCTTAGTAAGATAGTATTTTTAGAATTACAGTATTTGAACAATATTTTAATCAGAAAAAATAAAGTATCATAATCTTCTTTCCCTTTTGTTAGTTAAATAGAGTCTTGACAATTATGTCTGCATTTTTTTTTTTTTTTTTTTTTTTTTTTTTGAGACAGGGTTGCACTCTTGCCCAGGCTGGAAGGCTGGAGTGCAGTGGTACAATCATAGTTCACTACAGTCTTGAACTCCTGGGCTCAAGCAATCCTCCTGCCTCAGCCTCCTAAGTAGCTAGGGTCTACAGTCACACACCTCTGTGCCTGGCTAATTTTTATTCTTTTTGTAGAGATGGGGTCTCACTATGTTGCCCAAGCTGATCCTGAACTCCTTGCCTTAAGTGATCCTCCCACCTTAGCCCCATAACATGCTGGGATTACAGGCATGAACACTGTACCTAGCCTGCAAATAAATTTTTGTGTGAGCCTCAAATTATGGTCAGGATGGAGATAAACTCTTACCATTTTTACAGCCCTTCATGTATCTTGTCTAGATTGCCTAACCAGTACCTAAAACAGTGCATATAAACTATAATGTACATTTAGATATAACTTGAGCAACAAAAATGAAAATAATTCCTCTTCAAGGCTTTACATGATCTTTATTTGGTTTACAGTTTGTGTCAATTTAGGGAGAAGGACTTCACAGAAGTCTTTTAGGGGGTCAATTTAGAAGAACATTCACAGAAATATTTATATACATTTTTTAGAAATAACAGGCATGACACTGATTTCCTTGGGGAAAAAATGTTTAATATCACCATACTCAGAATACATTTTTGTGAATATGCAATTGTTTAGTATACACTACAAAATCCTAATTTTAGAAAGTTTACAACTGTCTAAATATCAGAAGAATCCAATATTTTGGTACAAAGATGAACCATTTCCTATATAGCAAAATTAAATCTACCCGTATTCTAACATTGAGAAATGAGATAAAACACAACATTATAAAGCCTACCTAGAAAAGATCAAGTGACCCCAAAGACTTTACTATTTTCATGTTTTAAGACACATGATTTGCTCTATTTTAGTAAACTGGTTCATATATTAAATAAAGAGTAATGTGAACAGCAGAGAGGATTTGTTGGCAGGAGACCTATGTTCAATCTAGAACTGTCTAGATCACATTTATTATCTAGACATTTATTATTATCTAGACATTTCTATTCCTTGTGTAAGTTGGCACATAGTCAATGCCAGAATGAATAAATAAATTAGATTAACAAAGAGGTCTTCATGTGTAAATCAGAGATAATACCACCTACCACACAGAATGTTTGTAAGGAAAAAGAGGACAAATAAGTACTGAAGTGCTTTATAAGATTCTGAGTTATTTAAAAAATCTGTGTTAATAGGTTTGTTACAGCAAATTTCAAATGAACTCCAGTACTGGGTTTTCATATAGTATTTTATTTAGAGCTATGTTTTACTTTTAACAAAGATACCATTAATAACAAATTTGTTCAGTGTTCATTTTAAACAGTAAAAATGTTGTCTTACAACTCATTCAATAAAAAACCATAATTCAGGTCAAATGCTAATGTCCTTGTATCTCCTTTGCTAAGTCAATATAAGGAGGAATCTGTTTTGTCTCAAAACAAAAATATTTGATTATGAAAAGGTCTACGGTTTAAAGTTTTTATTGAATTCCAATTCAACAGCATTTATCAAAGGACGTTATATCTATTTCTTTTATGGCATCATTTTTATATCAAGTACCTAGCCTTTGGCTGGTTCTTTGTAGAGGCTGGTGCCCAGTAGACAGAGAACAAATGAACAGAAGATCTGTGTTGTGACTAGCAGAGGAAAAAAGCTATTATAATTTCAGTTAGTTTTATGGTCAGAGTGATAAAAAAAAAATCCATCAAACTGAAAACAGGATTTTAACAGACTCCTTTTAGGTTATTCTCTGTGAATGAAGCAGTTTTAAGGCAGACAAATGTATGGTAATAAAACAATTTGATGGGAAGAGTTTGGAGGAAGTTATCAGGACAGTAACATGAAAATGACAGATAAAACAGAATAGTTTACAATTACTGAGTAGTAGTTTATTTAATACTGTCACGTAATAATGAATTAAGATGAAGTAACCTCGTCAAAAGGTTGTTGTATTTTACAATATTTTATTTTTATGATTTAAAAAATTTATCAAAATTTCAAGATACTATTGTAGATGGGAACTGGGCTACATAAATAAGTGTTCTGTAGCAGGGGTGAAGGGTGAACCACATGAGAGTGGTTATATTTGGAAAAAGTAGTTTTTATTCAGAAGATTATTTGTCCAATTTATTTTGAGTTATAAAGTAGATACGGTCAGTAAATTACATGCTGGTGAAAAGTTATTTGAAGCCATACTAGAAAAAAATAAATACATAATGACAATTCCAAGGAACTATATCCAATACTTAAGATAAAATAACTAGCAAGATTTATAACATCCACAAAAAGATTTTCATAAATACCTGTTTTAAATACCTCATGGGAATTATAAGAGACTTTTTCCTACCTTTGCATTTCGTTGGGAGGCATTCCTTAGTAAAAAGAGTGCTAATACTGTAAAAGAATTGTTGCTAGGATCCAAGCAAATGCAATCGTAAACAGCTGGCAAAAAAAAACAAAAACAGTTTTTAAAAAAAATCATAAAATCTTCCTTTATAAGGAAGACTTACAACAATGTATGACTTGGTATATGCTACCTTCATATGTTAGTATCACAGGCTTGAATTAAATAAGTTGAGTTAAATAACTTGATTATATATTAACAAATTTTGACATGATTTCAACAAAGCTGTTTGAAGCAAAGGGTTCCTTTTAAACATTAGTGAAATAAAGCAAACCCTTTAGTTGTTTGAGTGGTAATAATAAGAATAGTTCTGATACTTTTATTTTGTAAAATAATTAGCATTTGCATGCCACTATCACAGACATACACATATTTCTACAGGGAACATTTAATTTCCCTTATGCACTATGGTTGCTCTATTTGGTTTTGTTGTTGTTGTTGTTTTAGAGACAGGGGTCTCACTCCATCGCCCAGGCTGTAGTACAGTGGTACAATCACAGCTCACTACAGCCTCAACCTCCTAGGCTCAAGTGATCTTCGCACCTTAGCCTCCCAAGTAGCTGGGAACACAGGCATGCTGGTTGCTCTATTTCACTCACTAAAAAAGGAGATAAAAAGCAAGCTGATAGGTCTAAGATAAAATGATAACATTTTAAGTTATTAATACAAACTGTGAAGATATAAGTAGTTTCCTGTGGCTAAATTTTACTGTGGGTTTATGAAGAGGAAAGAAAAAGCCCATGATACTGATATGCTTGCTATTTTTGGGGTATAGTATGTATTTGGAAAGTAGTTAAAAAGAAAAAAAAAAAGGCCGGGCGTGGTGGTTCACGCCTGTAATCCAAGCACTTTGGAGGTCAAGGCGGATGGATTACCTCAGGTCGGGAGTTCAAGACCAGCCTGACCAACATGGTGAAACCTCGTCTTTATAAAAAAAAGAAAAAAGAAATTAAAAAATAAGCTTAGGAGTTTTGGTTATCAACAAATATGGGAGCACCAATTTTGAATGGAAATGTAAGATTTTTATTATGAGAAAAAGAGTAGTATACATTTATCTATTTGTTTAAGATAAAAGCTAGGTCCTGAACTCTAAATTATTTTACATGTTTTCTTAGGTGAATATAATCACCTACTAGATTTTACTAATTTGAAGTACTTGAGGCTTTACCTAGTTTGGATGACTCAATGGTATCTCACATTCAAATATTTTACAACCTATTTTAAAATCGAATATTCTTATGAGAGAGGCCATCATAATCTCACTTTTACTGGTTAAAAAAAATACAGAAAGTTTAAATTTAAAAACTTGCCCTGTACCTTTTCTTTTCTTTTTTTTTTTTTTTGAGACAGAGCCTGACTCCATCATCAGGCACCAGGCTGGAATGCAGTGGCGTGACCTCGGCTCACTGCAACCTCTGCCTCCCGGGTTCAAGGAATTCTCCTGCCTCACCCTCCCGAGTAGCTGGGACTACAGGCTTGTGCCACCATGCCCAGTTAATTTTTTTGTATTTTTAGTAGAGACGGGGTTTCACCATGTTGGGAGGATAGTCTCAATCTCCTGACCTCGTGATCCACCCGCCTTGGCCTCCCAAAGTGTTGGGATTACAGGCGTGAGCCAGTATCTTTTTTTTTCTATAAATTTTTCAAATCACAGTGCCAATTATAATTTAATTAATACAAAACCCGGCAGTTTTAAGGTCATGTTAAATGTTGGTTAACTCCTATTTAGCATCTTATTTAGAATGCAATATGCCAACTTTGGTACAGGAAAAAATTCTTTTCTAATATAAGTTAAACATATTACTTATCATAAGCTGTTCTTTAACAGTAGTTTAAAAAGACAAAAACAAAAAACACCTTTCAAACAAGCACTTTCCCAGGAAAATTTTTAAGTACGTAATTCTAGTGTAAGGCACTTCCATTCATTTTCAAATAAAATATTCATAAAAAGTTTTTTGTTCTTTTGTAATCAAGTCTTCACAAATTACATAGTAATGTTACTTCAAGTAAAACTTTATTAAATAATGTATTTTGGCATAAGTGCCATAATTTACCTCTGAAGAGAATGAAGGATAGGCATCAAGCTCTGTGCAAGCTAAACTTAAATGAAGGTACTCTTGGTCTGTTTTAGATTTATACTTGGCAGTGTTTTATCTTGCTGATCTTGTTCAAGGAGCTTAAACTCTTCCAAAGGTAGACTTCTTAAGGCAGTTGGTAAAATGTGTTCTGATGTACCTTTAGGTAATACATTATTTGCTTCTAAATTCTTTACCAAACATGTGGCTTTGATCCATCTTCGAGTAGCTCTGCGTTCTTTTTGTAGGCAAGTTTTCATTTTTCTTCTTAAGCTCGCTATTTCTTTTTCCAGTTTAATTATCCTCTTTTTTGCCTCCATAGGATTCCTAAAGGCATAACTGTGTTCAAGTAGTACTTGCTGACTACTAATGTTTGATTTTAAATTAGATGGTCCGGCTGGAGAACAACTGCTATTTTTCTTCAGAAGATTCCTTGACTTGAGTTTCTGAGCCAAATAAAATTAGAGGATTGAACATAAATTATGAAACATCACAAATAAGCAAATACTGTCCAGTTTTGGATAACAGAGTATTTAAACTGCTTCTTAAAAAGTCAATTTTAAAACTGTAATAGGAAATGGCAGCAGCCATCTCCTGTAATTCAAGATTAAGTTTTTAACTGTTTGAATTGACTGTAGTCACCTATTTCTTTTTGTCCTATATCCAGAGAGATTCAAACACTGATTTGGAAATGGACAATAGACTTCCAAGGTTTCTTTCAAATTATTGACTGTGATTCCATAGAGATTTTAAAGATCCTTTGCAATTTACTTACTAAGGTCAATTCAGAATATATGTAGATATTTTGTTATTTATAATATTAATCTGATCCCCTTTTAATTAAACACCATTTTCTCAATTTGATGAATATTTTAGACCAGGGTCCTACTTATTGAAAACTGAAGGATCCGTAGAAATATATTCTTAAGTATCAAGCTTCTAAATAGATTTACCTATTAATTCTTCATGGTTACATCTTCAAGGATTTAAAATCTGGCTAGGAACATTTGCCCAAATCAGGGGACTTTTTTCTTTTCTCTCTTTCATTCAAATGGTCATCAAGTCCTATTATTTCTACCTCCTAAATATTCCTATCATGAATCCTCTCCTCTCTGTCATTTTTTTTTTCTTTCTCTGTTCCACAATAAGACTGAACACTGTCATTCTTAATGTCACTACGTATATTGGGCCCATATCATATCTTTTCTGACTATATTATTCATTATTGATCTCTCCACTGCATTTTGATCCTCATTAATCCACATTCTGCCATGAGAATAATTTTTCTAGAATATTTGACATTTCTATTCTGGCCAAATTATTCTTTGCCTATCCATTATCTAAAGGAAAAAAATTTTTTACATGGCATACTATACGATTTAGGATCTCACCACATTGTGCAATTTACCGTCTTGATTTATACTCCATCAATACTAAGCCACTGAGAGTTTCCAGATTATATCATATCCTCATAAGTCTGTGTTTTTCGTTCATTAAACATTTACTGAAACACATACTATGAATTCCTGGGGACACTACACTGAACAAATAAGACAAATATCCTCATGAAAGCTACAGTGAGTCCCTCTGCCTAGGGAATTGACAGGGACTCTTTTTTGATCTTTTTATCTCCAGCACTAAGCTTAGATTCTGGCATAATGGAAAGTTAGTTGTATTTGTTAAATAAATAAATGATCAAAATATCAAAAATAAGGTACGTTTCAAATTCAGTAAGTATTTGAGTATATACTATGTCCCAGGCACTGTTTGAGGTGCTGAAGATTCACAATTGAAAAAGACAAAAGTTCCTGCCCTCCTGGAGCTTTTCTAACATCAGTGGTAATTAGCTTACCACAACCTCCTCTCCCATTCAAATAATAACTAATAACATTTAAAAGTTTCACTGTTACAAACAAGAGAAACAGTAGTTTTTCGTCTCTCAGAGGAAAACATGTTTGTCCTCCTTTTCAAAGCAAAACTATTTGTATTCATCTTACCCTTTTTTACCTTTGGTGACCCTGCCTTCCCAGCTAGGTTTTCCTCTCTGGTCAGATCTTCCCTAACTATATAAAACATTGTTTTAATTCATTCATCTTGTACCTTATATCTTTCCTTTTTTATTTTACTTTACTTTTTCTTCATTCCTTCCTTTTAAATATCACTTTCTAACATTTATTTCCTACTCATCCCTCAACCCATTGGTTTTTGTTCTCATTATGCAACTGTAATTGTTCTGTGCAAGGCCAGGATCACTTTTCTCTATTTTAAACTCCCAGGGCTTCAAAAGCCCACCCTAAATGCCCAAGCTCTCTAAAGTTTTCTGTTATGCCTGCCTCCCTCTGAACTTACATTCTTTGGTGTAACTCTAGCTGTGGTGCTCTTAATTTGCACATGCTATTTGTATGTCATTTTTAAATCAGAGTAGAGTAATGCTGGATGTGTTTCATTGCTCATATGATTTTTCAGTTTTACCAATGATCTAATTATTAATAATAATTGGTAATAATGTAAAATTCCAATATAGTAAAACAATTTGGATTGGGGAAAGAATATTGGAGTCAGGAGACCCGAACTCTGATTCCAGCCTGCACCTTTACTGTACAAGAGGAAGGTCTGCAACTTTCTTGAGGCATATCACTATAAATGAATTTCAGCTAATAACTGCATAAACAAAAGGAATGGGTTCTAAAAATGGTTTTTAAAAAAGAAGAGGAACATTACCTACCATAGACTTTATATGGGTACAAAAATCAAAAATGGTTGGAACAGCATCCATTTTAAGTCGTCGTGTTTGTCCTGTTAGGTCAAAACAGGAGGCTTCAAAGTGCTTTGAACAAAGAAAAGTGTGTTTTCCTGGCACAAAATTTTTGCGCCTAACCAGGCGAACCCATTCTTTTCTTCTTTTAGGATCCAAAGGAAACCTTAAAAAAAAAAAATAGGCAACTCAAATTCCAACTATCATAATTCTGGTTGCACCTAAATGATTAAAAGAAATTTAGAAGGTGATGATTAAAAATGTGTCCCATTTACATAAAAAAATTTAAACTCACAAGGTCCAGACACTGGAACAGAAACCAATTCATGGTAATGTTTAAAAATTAGTCAAAACCTGACTTGAGTGGTTTTATTTTTCAGGGTTTTTAAAAAGACGCATTTCTTCCCAATAGCCCTTAACCTGGGTGGTAAAATAAAGCTCGACTTAGATCAAGTTTAAGTAGAACCATTATAAGCAGGAATAATTTCACCATACTTTAATCTGCTGCTGATATATGTAGTCAAGATAAATCAGATTATCTAAAGATTAAATTTTTTCAAGCAAAACCTAGGCAGAATCTGGTACTTCTTCCTCTATGTTGCATCATTATGACACTTACCACATTGTTTTGTAATTTTTCCATTTTAGTTTCCAGTAACATAAAGATTACAAATTTCTTGAGGACAGGGATCATTATTATCACATCCTGTCATGTATTTATCTTTGACACTTAGCACAATGCTTTGCAAACAGTAGAATTCAACAAAATTTGCTAAATCAATACAAATACAGAATATTTAATAATATACTGTATTTTATATAGTTAAACAGCAAATATTTTAAAAAAGTCAACTCTTCAATTAGTAGTGCAGCAGAAAGACTACTTACAAAAAGGCAACATGCTTTGTAGCAATGTTTTTCCTTTCATATTTCAAATATAAAACACAGCTGACCCTTTAACAACATGGGTTTTGAACTACATAGGTCCAATTATATGTGTATTTTTTCAATAAATATACTGGAATTTGAAACAATTGGAAAAAACTTGCAGACAAACCGTGTAGCCTGGAAATATCAAAAAAATTAAGAAAAAGGTATGTTATGAATACATAAAATATATGTAGATACTAGTTTATTTTATCATTTACTACCACAAAATATACACAAATTTTAAAAAGTTAAAATTATAAAACACTTATGCAGAGACCATACATGGCATCATTCAGTCCAGAAGAATGTAAACAAATGTAAAGATGCAGTAATAATAATTACATAAAACTTACTGTAGCATACACTGTACTACTCTAACAATTTCATAGCCATCTTTTATTGCTATTGTGCTGAGCTCGGTAAGTGCTGTGAGTACCCACTTAAAGTGCTGTGATGCTAATTATCTCTGAGCAATTTGTCTCTCCAGTAAATTGTGTATCACGGCAGAATGTGATCTCTAGCAGTTCTTGCATATTTTTCATTGTATTTAGTGTAATACCATAAGCCTCAAAGAATACCATGATACCCATATATATATAGAGAGAAAGGCATAGATTTAGGTCTGCAGCTGTGGTTGCTTGCCATTTCAAAATAAATAAATCCAGGACCATTGCAAAAAAAAAAAAAATTCATCAAGCTGTTGCTACAGCTGTGCCAGCAGGTGCAAAAACCTTGCACTTCTTGTGAAATATCTATTCCATAGCAGAAATGCAGCTTTTATGTAAGCGCACAATTGCTGTAAGAAAGGCATACCTATATTGCAGGACTACAGGTAGATTTTTTTTTCTTTTTACAAAGAAAAGTTTAGAACGAAATCATGTTAAGAGTTTATATACAACTGTAATATGATTTGAGAAAAAGTGAGGTTGTTATATGATAAAACAAAAGGAAGGTGAATGATCTAAAGCTGCAGAATTTAATGCCATCAGAGGATGTTTGATGATTTTAGAAAGAGGTTTGGCTTAAAAAATGTCAAGATAACTGAGAAACAGCTTCTGCTGAGCAAGAGGCTGTGGATGAGTTCCCATATGCCATTAAGATCATTCAGGAGAAAGGATATCTGTCTGAACAGGTTTTGATGCAGGCAAAAGTGCCCTTTCTTGAAAAAAGTGCCACAAAGGATATATATTAGTAAGAAAGAAGAGCAAACATCAGGATTTAGGCAAGAAGGGATAGGCTAACTCTGTTTTGTACAAATGCGGTTGGGTTTATATCAGTTCTGCTTTTATCTATAAACTTACTAAACCCTGAGCCATGAAAGGGTAAAATAAACACCAGCAGCCAGTCTTTTTGTTGTAAAATAAGAAGACCTGGACAATAAGAACTCTTTTTTCTGGATTGGTTCCATTGAATTTAGGAAGTATGTTGTTAGTAAAGTACTGCCTTTTAAAGTTCTTTCCATTTTGGACAATGCCCCTGGACACCCAGATGCATGAGTCCAACACAGAAAGTGTCAAAGTGGTCTACCTGTCCTCAAACTCAATGTCTTTAATTCTACTTCTAGATCAGAGGGTCACAAGTTTTAAGGATCATTACATATGGTACTCTATGGAAAGGACTGCCAACGCTATGGAAGAAAACCCTAACAGAGATAGAGAACATCATTAAAGTATAAAAGGATTGCATCATTGAAAATTGTTAAAGAAAAAGTGGTGAAAGACAAGCCCAAAACAATACATGCCTGGAAAAGAAAGTATGTGGGTATGTTGTGCATGACCTCACAGTCTTTATAACAGAGCTGATAAGGGAAATCATAAAAGAGATTGTAGATATGGCAAAAAAAGCTGGGCAATGACAGGTTTTAAGATATGGATCTTAAAGAACTTCAAGAGCTGTTTTAAGAAACCAGACCAGAGGAATTAACAGAAGACTGCTTGATGAAGGTGAGTGCTTCTGAACCACTGCCAGATGATGAGGAAGAAGATGTACAAGAAGCAGTGCTAGAAAATTGACATTAGAAAATCTGGCAGAAGGGTTTTGATTATTCAGAACCCTTTTGACTTCTTTTACAACATGGATCCTTCTACAACAGGATCACTGAAATAAAAGCAGAGAAGAAGGATTGGTACAATATAGAACCATTTTTAGAGAAATGAAAAAGCAAGAGTAAGGCAGAAATTATGATGTATTTCCATAAAGTTGGACTGAGTATGCCTTCCTTTCCTGCCTCCCTATCCAGCTCTTTCACCTTTGCCATGCTTGAGGCATCAAACCAACCCTCCTCTTCCTCCTCCTCCTCAGCCTACTCAATGTGAAGATGACAAGGATGAAGACCTTTATAGTGATCCACTTCCACTTAATGAATAGTAAATATATTTCCTCTTCCTTAGGATTTTCTTTTCTCTGAGACAGAGTTTCACTCTTGTTGCCCAGGCTGGAGTGCAATGGCACGATCTCCGCTCACTACAAACTCTGTCTCCCAGGTTCAAGCAATTCTTCTGCTTCGGCCTCCTGAGTAGCTGGGATTACTGGCATGTGCCACCACACCCAGCTAATTTTGTATTTTTAGAGATGTGGTTTCACTATGTTGGCCGGGCTGGTCTTGAACTCCCGACCTCAGGTGATCCACCCGCCTTGGCCTCCCAAAGTGTTGGGATTACAGGTGTGATCAGCTCTTGAATTTCTTTTTTTTTTTTTTTTTGAGACGGAGTTTCGCTCTTGTTACCCAGGCTGGAGTGCAATGACGTGATCTCGGCTCACCGCAACCTCCGCCTCCTGGGTTCAGGCAATTCTCCTGCCTCAGCCTCCTGAGTAGCTGGGATTACAGGCACGTGCCACCATGCCCAGCTAATTTTTTGTATTTTTAGTAGAGACGGGGTTTCACCATGTTGACCAGGATGGTCTCGATCTCTCGACCTCGTGATCCACCTGCCTCGGCCTCCCAAGTGCTGGGATTACAAGCTTGAGCCACCGCGCCCGGCCTAGCTCTTGAATTTCTTTAAGATCCATGCCCAGCAGGATTTTCTTAATAACGTTTTCTTTTCTCTGGCTTACTTTATTGTAAGAATACTGTATAGAACACAACATACAAAATATGTGTTGATTGTTTATGTTATTGGTAAGGCTATTAGTTCAATTTTTTTTTTTTTTCTTCTGTAGACGGGGTTTCACCATGTTGGCCAGGATGTTCTCGATCTCTTGACCTTGGCCCGCCTCTTGATCTGCCCGCCTTGGCCTCCCAAAGTGCTGGGATTACCGGCGTGAGCCACTGCGCCCAGCCTAGTAGTTCAATTTTTGGGGAACCAAAAGTCATACTCTGATTTTTGACTGTGTGGTGAGGGAGCTTCTGAGCCCTGAAACCCTGCATTGTTCAAGGGTCAACTGTATATTAATATGCATCCAGGTGTACCTCTTAAGGAAGAGACAAATATAAGGGCCTATCTCTAAAAATTCTACCGGTAACTTGGAAATATAAGAATCAACATTCATATGCAGTAAGTTTGTGTAAAATTCTTTAGTTTGACTACATTATCCTTTAAATATTATGAAATGACTAGTGTTCAAAAAGACCACAAAATCCAAGTTAGAAGATTATGTGGTTGAGAAGCCCCCAAATGCAGCCTCAGTAGGTAACAGCTTTGGGTATATCGCATCTACTAGGTTTGCTCACTTTACCAGAAATGAGAAGCACAAAGAAATGAATGTTCAGATTTAGTCAACACTCTCCCATCTTCTGTCCCCATCCCCTTCAATCCTGTACGCACGCCGATCTGAAGATACTAACATCTGTATGTCACTCTACAATTCACATACAGGTTTTTTCCTATAGAGAATTTCTTCTTTTTTGAGACGGAGTTTCACTATTGTTGCCCAGGCTGGAGTGCAGTGGCACAATCTCTGCTCACTGCAACCTCTGCCTCCCGGGTTCAAGCGATTCTCCTGCCTCAGGCTCCCAAGTAGCTAGGATTGCAGGTGCCCACCACCACACCTGGCTAATTTATTTATTTATTTTTTTATTTTTAGTAGAGACGTGGTTTCACGATGTTGGCCAGGCTGGTCTTGAACTCTTGACCTCTGGTAATCCACCTGACTTGGCCTCCCAAAGTGCTAGGCATAGTGACATAAGCCACTATGCCTGGCTGAAAATAGAGATTTTCTGATAACTCATTTACTCTGCCTAGCCTCACCTCAGTAACAGAACCAGTCTCTTATAATAATATCACTGGATGTTTTGGAAAATCACTCAGTAGTTTAAACAGTGCTATTTTGTGTGCATCTTCAATAATTAGTTGAATGCCTCTTACGTTCCAGGCACTGTCCTAGGCACTGAAGACATAGTAATAAACAAAACAGACATAGTACTTTTCTTCCATGAGTGTATACTGTAATGGGGAATGTAGGGAATCAAATAGCTGGATGCAATAGAACAGAGAGGCCACCGTCTCTGGACTCAAACCAGGGCACCAATCTTGGCTCCCTTGCATAATATCTGGGTGACTTTAGGCAAGTTAACTTTTTTAGGTCTCCTTTTTATCATCTATGAAGGGATAAGAATAGCACCTAGTGTGGTCATAAGGATTAAATGAAAAAATGTGAGTAAATGCTTAGCCCAGTACACAGTACATACTAAATACTAAATAAATGCTATTTATTATTATAATAAAAGTAACTACAAGTGTCCACGAGTCTTATAAAAGGGTAAATACAGGGTTGTATGAAACCATAAAACAGGGAAGAGCTAGTCTAGTCAGAAGGCCTTAAAAATTATAGGGATCAGCTAGGGAAGTTAGGGTGTGACAGTAAAGAGTGTTAAGAATATCTTGGGGACAGAGAGAATAGTGTTATAACATGGAACAATACTGGAGGGCCTTCTAAATCAAAGAGTAATTTTGAACCTTATCCAAAATGGCAATGATAAGTCATTAAAAGGCTAATTGTGAGAGCTGATTGTTAACAGAAAATTTGTGAGCCAGTTGTTAAACACAGCTATTATTAAAAATTAAATTATATAAATTTACAGTTAAATACATTAAAAGGAAAGGTAATAAATAACCAAAACTCCCAAATTTCCTAGTGATTTTACTGTTACCTTTACTCTTAAGGTTATGCCTGTTGTATCTGTATGGTGTACAGAATAGTGTGAGACTGCACATCTCTTCCCAACTCCATGATCAGTGATGTCATATTGATAGCTTGAAACTAGACTTTAGTGATATTTATATCATAGAAAGCAGGGAAACACTACAAATCAGGGCTTTTCCCCCTCCCTAGATAACTATTTATTAAATATTTAGCAACATACTACTAATTATAGAAGAGTGGCTAGCAGTGCATGGATGGAAGCAGTGAGCCAGTTAAGAGCCTATTGTAATAATCTAATTAAGAGGTAATGGTGAGAAGTCAAGGGAGGAAGACTTTCAAATATCCGAATTGATGGTGTCTTCATTCACTGAGAAACAGAGTACAGGAAGTGGGGGTATGTTTGGGGAAGGGCAGTTTGTCAATATAGATAATGAATCTGGGTAACTGGAAGGAGACCAGAGAAATACTGGGTAGACACTTGGCCTATAAGTCTGGAACTCATTAGAAAGAGATGGATCGGAGATACTGATTTGGGCGGCATCAATAAGTAGATGGTGAGACCACAGGAACAGCTGAAATTATTTTGATATGAATGTGAAGACCTGGGCTAAGGTGTAGAGAGAAGAACAGCAGAGATGACTGAAGACAGCCCAAAAAAGTAAGAAGATAATCATAAAATTAGTGTTGAATAATTCAAAAGTAGAGAGTATTTCAAGGAGGAAATGATCACACAGCATAAAAAATGAATGTAGAGACACAGAGGTCATCTTAGCGAGAGCAATTTCAGATTACTGGAGAAACTTTAGAGTGGGCTAAGAGGTAAGAAACATACAGTAAGTTTAAGCAAAATAACTTGCACATGGAGATACAGAAGTCTACTAACGGCTGGCTGCAATGGCTCACGCCTGTAATTCCAGCACTTTGGGAGGCGGAGGCAGATGGGTCACAAGGTCAGGAGTTCGAGACCAGGCTGGCCAATAGGGTGAAACCCCATCTCTACTAAATAATACAAAAATTAGCTGGGCGTGGTGGCACACTCCTGTAATCCCAGCTACTTGGGAGGCTGAGGCAGGAGAACAGCTGGAGCCCAGGAGGTGGAGGTTGCAGTGAGACGAGATCTCACCACTGCACTCCAGCCTGGGCAACAAAGTGAGACTCATCTCAAAACAACAACAACAAAAAAAGAAGTCTACTAATATCTTAGTAGGAAAGGAGTGAATTAATTAAGCCTGGTTTGTATTTACAAAATAGGAATGTAATTTTATTATAATGAATACTAATTAAAGATCTAAATTTCTGAGGTTACACATGAAAATGTTAAGTTCATAGCAGGCATTTTTTTTTTTTTCTATCTTAGTATTTAAGATTTATTTATTTATTTGAGACAGAGTCTCACTCTGTCACCTGGGCTAGAGTGCAGTGATGCAATCTCAGCTCACTGCAACCTCTGCCCTCTGGGTTCAAGTGCTTCTCCTAGCAGGCAAATTTTATGCATGTTGTTGTACCACCATTCATCATCCTTATTTATTTACTTAATTTTTTGAGACAGGGTATCACTGTATTGCCCAGGCTGGAGTACAGTGGTATGATCATAGTTCACTGCAGCCTGAATTTCCCTAGTTTGGGTAGTCTTCCCACCTCAGCCTCCTGAGTAGCTGGGATTAGTCATGCATGCACCACAACACCCAGCTAATTTTGTATATTTTTTTTGTAGAGACAGGTTTCACCATGCTGCCTAGGTTGGTCTCAAACTCTTGAGCTCAAGTGATCAGCGTACTCTGGCCTCCTGAAGTGCTGGGATTACAGGTGTGAGCCACCACAATGGGCTAAACACTGTTATTGGGGCCTGGACTCTCCTCTCATCTATCCAATGAAATTGCTAAATTCAGTAGTTTCTCCTCTAACATTTCTCGAATCTGTTTCCTCAACTCCATTTCTATTCTAATACCACCCTACTCTGAAAAATTGGGTAGACTTTCCTTGTTTTATTTACTACAGCTTCCTAACTAGTTTTTCTCTGTCAGCTCTCACCTTACCTAATCCAATGCTGATTGTGCTAGCAACTGAGTACAGGGTTTAGTTTAGTTGACATTGTAGAAAGACTTCCCTGTGAAATAAAAAATAGGTAAATTAATATTCTGTAATAAGTTCCTTTTTCATCAAGTTCATCCCTGATGATGCTTGACCAGCACTTTCAGTAATCCCATGATTCTCCACACTGCAGCCAGAGGACTTTTTAATATGCAAATCTAATCATGCCATTCTTAAACCCTCCAGGACTTCTCAAGTACTCTTAGGATAAAACAGAAAATACTTAAGCAGCATACAGGACCAAATCTGTCATTGTCTCATTTGAAATGTTATATCCTTTGAGAAGTGCTCTTTGACTTTCCAAGACTAAGTTAGGTCTCTTAATGTTTCTTTTGTGGCACTTAATTATAATTATTTATGTCTTTCTCTACCATTAAATGTTAAACTCCAGGAGGGTTAGAACTTTCTGGATCCTTTGCGCAATGTCAGGCAATTAGGAACTCCGTACATATTTGATGGATGAATGAATAAAGCACTACATATGCGTGAATTGGTTTAAAAACAGAAACATCACAAGGATTTTTTTTTTTTAAGTGGCAGCTTTTAATAAAAGTACAGTTCGTAATAGTGAGGTAGGGAAAAAGGTCAAAGATATAATTTCTACATACCAACATATACGTTGTTAGGTATATAAAATATATAAAGTCAGAACTAGTGTCACCTAACTTTTTAATGTGTCTCTTCTTCAGGCACATGGCAGGCACTTGCAGAGAAGGTAAACATTTACCTAGTACCTGTTATTTCCCAGGCATAATTCAAAATGCTTTTAAGAATTCTGGCTTGACAGAACTAAGAAATTTGGATTTTTCTTCCAGCAAACAAAAGAAAACCTAGGTTCTTTTTATTACTCTGTTCTAGTAAGAACAAAAAGGTTATCTTTTTCACTTTAATTAACATCGCTAATTCCATGGCTATCACAGATGACTCAATTCCTCCGCAGAATTACTTAGATTCGATTCGATTAATTAGATTAGAAATATAAATGCCTCCCATGTCAATTCATCTAGTGAGAATTTCCTAATTTTAACGGGAACACAGCAGGCTTTTAAGGCGATTGCTGATTGAATGGGAAGATCTCTCTCCCTTACGGCGTCATTCTTGTCAAGACCCGGTCTAACATAGGAATAAAAGTGAAAAATTACGATATCCTCTTGTTACTTTTTTACTAAGGGGTAATCACCAAAACGTACTTGGATTTCTTTTAGAAAATTAGTAAAGCTTCCCCGAAAGCAGGGTAAAATTGGACAGATTTGAGAAACACAAAGGACATATGATGCTTTCCTGTTACCAGCTGGGAAAGTTATTAGAATTAGAATCCTCCTGTTCCTTCCACACAAGCGATACCGAGAATAGGAACTCCCGTCTCCGTCACCCCCCGTCCCTGCCCGGGTTACCTGTGGAAGCTGATGTTAATGTGCTTGTTGTAGGTAGTGGCACAGCCCGCCGCGGCGCAATTGGTCGGCATTTCCCTTCCCCACTCATTCAGCGCCCTTAGGTCTCTACTGAGGCGCTGGCTGCTAAGCTTCCTTCTGGCAGAGGCTGGACAATCGAGGCAGGCGGGCCTTAATCGTGAGAGATTAGTCGTGAGAGCCGAGTGGGAAGAAGGGGTGTGTATGTGGGGGCGGAGGCGAGGGAGGGTCAGCCTTCCGTTTCTCTTTATTAATATGGAGGACTAAAGGCCACAGAACGGGCCCTCCTGGAGCTCTAGTCGCCTTCGTTTGACTTCACCAACATGGCGGCCACAACCTGTTTTAACCCCGCCCCCAAGAGGGAGCAGGTGTACTGAGTTTCTTTGGCAGCGGTCCTCAGAGCAATTAAAGGAAGAGGTGTTTTCCCCTCCGATTACTATAAATAACGATAAAGAGTTTTACAATAAAACTCTCTCAAGGCTGCAACTAAGAGCAGATCCGCTTACTTCTGCATGCACCCAGCTGTACCAGGCCAGTTCCTGAGACGGGTGTGACCCGTACACCGGAAAAGTTAAGCCGAAGAAAGACTAGAGACTACAAACCCCAGTGAATACCTCGTTGTTCTTGTTATCGCGTGATTTGGGAGCCTTTGTTTCCTGCGTGTCGCAGGAAGTGACGTTTCGAGCACAGCCGCTACCTGAGCCCATTTCTCGCGAGGCGGAAGAACCCCGATCGCTGAGGAGCAAGGGGGCGCTAGGGAAGGAAGTGGGTTGCGACGGTCCGGTTAGAGAGCGAGCTGGGGTGCGGGGAAGTTGCGGAGCCGAGGCCGCTAAGTCTCCGAGTAGGGTAAGACCGCACCAACCCGGTCCGTTAGGAAAGAAGGGAAACGAGGCAATTGTCGGGCGGATCCCCGGACGGAGGGCTAAGGTTGTGTGGAAGGCGCTGCCCCGGATGGCGACCGCAGATACTCCGGCCCCGGCCTCCAGTGGCCTCTCGCCGAAGGAAGAAGGGGAGCTTGAAGATGGGGAAATCAGTGACGACGATAACAACAGCCAGATACGGAGCCGGAGCAGCAGCAGCAGCAGTGGCGGCGGGCTGTTACCGTATCCGCGGCGA
Source organism: Saimiri boliviensis (assembly GCF_048565385.1). Taxonomy (NCBI): domain Eukaryota; kingdom Metazoa; phylum Chordata; class Mammalia; order Primates; family Cebidae; genus Saimiri; species Saimiri boliviensis. The sequence goes on from NC_133455.1 coordinate 60,380,374, forward strand.
AGGCCTCCGCACTCGGCCCGGGGCGGTGGATCCGGCGGAGGCGGCGGCTCTTCCTCGTCATCGTCCTCTTCTCAGCAGCAGCTGAGGAATTTCTCACGCTCGCGGCACGCGTCTGAGCGAGGCCACCTCAGGGGACCCAGCAGCTACCGACCCAAAGAACCGTTCCGGTCCCATCCGCCCTCCGTGCGGATGCCTTCGAGCTCACTGTCCGAAAGCAGCCCCCGGCCGTCTTTCTGGGAGCGGAGCCACCTCGCCTTGGACCGTTTCCGCTTTCGAGGCAGGCCTTACCGGGGTGGGAGTCGCTGGAGTCGGGGGCGAGGAGTGGGTGAGCGAGGAGGCAAGCCGGGGTGCAGACCTCCTCTGGGAGGAGCAGCAGGATCCGGATTCAGCAGCAGTCAGAGCTGGCGAGAGCCCTCTCCACCTCGGAAGAGCTGTATCCTTAACGTGGCGGTCGGCGCTGGGTGTGTCACTAAAGTTCCCTTTCGCGTCATTACTAGGTCTGGGAGACGAGCGTCACTTTGAACCATCAGAACCGCTTATTTCTCCCTGAGTCAGTATACGGAAAGTAAGTTGTTCTTTCGTAGTTCCCCATGTGTCACACGATAGCGTTGTTCCTAAGATTGCTTCAGTGGGTATACTGCTTTTTCACATGAACTTGCTATGGATTGGGTTAACCTAATGAAATCCAAGACAGTTAAGTGTGATTTGTAATAATACCTTAGAAGCTCAAGTTTCATTAGCGGTTGTAATTTTGCTGGTACAGAAACTTTGTATTTTATGTGAAGCTGACATAGGTTATTAGATGGAGAAAAAATATTCGTAAACAGTTTGAGGAATACCGTTGCTTTATCATGTTGCAGTTTGACGCTGAAAATTGTGAAGTTTCATTCTGCACAGTCCTGCACTATTTTTGTGATTCTTTTTTTATCTTGATTTATTCCAGTTGCTGCCTTTTAAAGTGGGGTGGGGGGTGGGGAGAGGGAGGGTGAGAACTGGTGTCTTTACCAAGTCTGTTAATTAAGAACTTTTTGATTCATTTGATCTTTTTGGAACGCTTTACCCCCTTAACGTGTCTATTTTGTGTTTTGCACATTGTATAACTCTTCTTGCTGACTAAATGAGGGCCAGAGAAAGATCAACTTATCAGCATTTTTATTTTAATACGTTAGAGTGGAGGAATGTGTATGGGAGGGTGAAGATTACGGACAAGTTGAGAAAGGAAATAGTAAAATACCAGATTTTTGCTACTTCTAACCTTATTCTCAGTTTTTTTTGTTTTTTTTTTTTTTTTAACATTACTGAGTTTACTCAGGATTTATAGAGAGGAATCAATCATCTGAAGGTCTCCTGTTTTGTAATGGGTTTGTAGAATACTATCTTGACTTATTCTGTGATCATTGCAAAAATTGTTTAAAGACTTCATTACTGGTTGTAATTCTCATAGTGTAGTGGTTTTTAATTTCGTCATTATAGATGAAACAAGTGGTGACACTTATTTGGGAGAAAATCAGAATTACTGTTATAGACCACTTAGGACTAGAATAGGTCTTTCTCAAATGTCATGATGTAAAGGGGGCAGGGAATGTACGTTTGGGTAAGAAACAGCAGCTTCTGATGCTGGTCTTCTGAAAAATTTACTTCTGCAACCAAAAGTCGGATTAGGAGCGTTTCAGGATTGTTTCAGAGAAAACCGCGTAGTGGCCCAGGTGTGGTGTCTTATGCCTGTAATCCCAACACTTTGAGAGGCCGAGGTGGCGGATCATTTGAGGTCAGGAGTTCGAATCCAACCTGGCCAACTTGGTGAAACCCCATCTCTAATAAAAATACAAAAATTAGCCAGGTGTGGTGTTGGGCGCCTGAATTTCCAGCTACCCGGGAGGCTGAGGCAGAAGAATTGCTTGAGCTCAGGAGACAGAGTTGCAGTGAGCAGAGATTGCACCACTGCACTCCAGCCTGGGCGGTAGAGGGAGACTCCGTTTCAAAAAAAAAAAAAAGAGAGAAAATCATATAGATATTTAACTTTTTTTTTTTTTTTTTTTTTTTGAGACGGAGTTTCGCTCTTGTTACCCAGGCTGGAGTGCAATGGCACGATCTCGGCTCACCGCAACCTCTGCCTCCTGGGCTCAGGCAATTCCCCTGCCTCAGCCTCCTGAGTAGCTGGGATTACAGGCACGTGCCACCATGCCCAGCTAATTTTTTGTATTTTTAGTAGAGACGGGGTTTCACCATGTTGACCAGGATGGTCTCGATCTCTCGACCTCGTGATCCACCCGCCTCGGCCTCCCAAAGTGCTGGGATTACAGGCTTGAGCCACCACGCCCGGCCGATATTTAACTTTTTAAAAGGCAGAGGCAGCAGATGTGGCTGGGTGTGGTGGCTCACGCCTGTAATCCCAGTACTTTGGGAGGCTGAGGCGGGTGGATCACAAGGTCAGGAGTTTGAGATCTACCTGGCTAATATGGTGAAAACCTGTCTGTACTAAAATTACAGAAATTAGCCAGGCATGGTGGTGTGCCTGTAGCTACTTAGGAGGCTGAGGCAGGAGAATCACTTGAATCTGGGGGTGCATTGTGGGGGGTTGCAGTGAGCAGAGATTGCCCCACTGTGCTCCAGCCTGGGCAACAGAGCCAGGGTCTGTCTCAAAACACACACACACACACACACACACACACACACACACACACACACGAAGGTTAGAAGACCTCTGCCCAGGATGTTTCTTAATCCATGGATTTGTGGTCTATATTGAATCCAAAAGCAGAAAGGCTATTGAAGCATATATATGTATATGGTTTTTAAATTTTTTTAGTTAAAATTTTTAAATTTATTAAAATTTTTCTGGAGAGATGAGGGCTTGCTATGTTGCCCAGGCTGGTCTCGAACTTACAGTCTTAAGAGATCCTCTTCCATGGAGTCCCAAAGTGCTGGGATTTATAGGCAGGAGCCATTGGTCTATATGTGTCTTTTAAAGGTACAAAGATGAAACTTGTAGCTTATATTAGGGAAACAAATGAAAATAAGTAGTTGCAGTTTAATATAAAAAGTTGAAATTGAGGTATGTATATAATTAGTCCTATGGGAGCTCAAAGCTTTTTCTTAAAATTCTTATTTTATATTAGAAAAGGGGTAGGTGAGTGGGCTTGCCTGCTTTTTGCTCTTGTCCTCTTTCTGTGTGTTTTGGGCCTCTACCAAAGTCCTTTATCAATTGGTAAGCTTGTATGTTTTGATTAGTAAACTGGCATATGATGTTGCAAAAGAAGTACCAGAATATATCCAGTCTACTTGTGTGACTTTGATTTCATAAATGAGCCTCCTTGCTGTTTTTCTTTTCCAGATGCTGCACTTAAGAGGATGCTTGTTTTGATCCTCTGCTCATTGTTTTTATGAAGTATCACTAATCCATCCTAGAGGTGGTGTTCTTTTTAAGAATTTGAGAAGGTTAGATGTCCTGGTCCATTAAAAAGAAGAAAAAAAAAAGAATTTGAGAAGGAAAATGTAGTTCCCAGTTACTTTTGTATAATGTGAGCAAACAAAATATTTGTTACAACACTTTATTCAAATGTATTTAATATCAAGATTGTAATAAGTTTAGTTCATATTTCCACTGTGTGTTTATGATAACACCCTTTTTATTTTGCAAATACTGTGTAAAGAAAATATGCAGGTTACTCTGTGGCATATTTCTATGATTTAGAAGTGAAGTAGCCTGAGTATAGGGTTTACATATTTCTATTTTTGCCATAACCCCTTTCACTGTAATAACTAAGATATGCTAGTTGCAACTTTAAAAAAATAGAATAAACCAGATTCTATTGCAGTTCTTATTTTCATTCTTAGTTTTTCTTAATAGTAGACACTTTGTCAGTACATCTTAGCATGTTTACCTTGAATAACTACTCTTAAACTTTCAAATTCAATGAGAACTAACATAATTAGGCCAGTGTCTCTTATCAGTAAAAAGTCATTCCATTTTCAGCTGCAGCTGAAAAGGTTGAATACCACTTCTTTTTCTTTAAACCAAGGTTCAGTTAGAAATTGCATCTTGACAAACTTTTAAGTGTTGGTTTGATCTTAGCTATTCTGTATAGATAGGGATAGATTTTCTTTAGCCTTAAAGGAGATTAGTCAGTTATGGTTGTAACTCAATTGCTTTCCCTTATTTTTCTATTTAGCATATTTGTTAGTATATTGAATATCATTTCCCTTTGCAGATATTTCCAAGGTCTTTAGTCTTTTTCTTTTTTTTTTTAACTGCAGTTGTGCCTTTAAATGGCTCCAGTGAAAAGTAAGATGTAAATGCAGATAATTACAAAATTTATGTACAAAGAGTACATAAGAGGGGAAGAGGAAGTGAGAAACTCAGGCTTCACAGAGGTGACATTTGAATTGGGGTTAAGTTGAAGAACAGACAAACTTAGACACAAAGCTATGGAAAAATTGTGATGAGCAGGGGAAAAAGTAAGTTTGGAAACGAAAGCGCAGGTCATTTATATTCTTAGGATTTTGGACTTTTTTTTAGTGAAATTTAAACAAGGGGTGTGATCTTATATTTGTATTCTAGAAAGATTACTCTGGCAGCAGATGTATGAAATATTTCTTATAGGAGATAGAGAAATATCTTATGACCAGGATAAACTCTCCCGTGTTAGATCAAATTGTGGAGGTGCTTTAGAATGCTCAAAATGAAAAGAGATGGGCTAAGTAGTGCTCCCTGAAGAGCACCATTATTTCACAAGTTGGAGAGAAAGGACTCAGTGGAGACTTAAAAGACAAAAAATAAACAGGGAAACAAATGGAGAGGGGGAGTTACAGAAGCCAAGAGAGAAGTGGTTTATGGTGTCAGATCCTCAGGGAGATCAGGTAAAAAAAAAAAAAAAGATTTGAAAACATTGATGGGGAAACTGAGCCACAGCAGTTTCTGTGGATTAATGGGACAGAAACCAGATTCCATTTGGTAAGAAGGGTGTAGAGAAACTAGTTTTCTTTCAAGAAATTAGGCTTTGAAGAGTTCAGAGAACCAAAGATATACTAGAACAGTTGTGCTGTAGAATTGTTAAGATTTTCAAATATACTTCTTATTTTTGTTTCTCAAATGATGGTAATTATCATTTTTAGAATTGGTCATCAGGAAAGTTTAAAAATCTTTTTTGCTGCTTGTCTTGTGAGGAGTTAAAACAGAATAACCATATTTGGGATACTGTAATGTTAAATCCTAACCAACTGAAAATGATCTATAGGCTGAGTACAGTGGCTCATGCCTGTAATCCTAACACTTTGGGAGGTTGAGGCAGGTGGATCACCTGAGGTCAGGAGTTCAAGACCAGCCTGGCCAACATGGTGAATACCCATCTCTACCAAAAATACAAAAATTAGCCTGGTGTGATGGCATGAACCTGTGATCCCAGCTACTTGGGAGGCTGAGGCAGAAGAATTGCTTGAGCCTGGGAGACGGAGGTTGCAGTGAGCTGAGATCGTGCCACTGCACTCCAGCCTGGCTGGCAGAGCAAGACTCTGTCTCAAAACAAGCAAAAAAATAAAAAAATCTATAAATGATATATTAAAACCACAGGTGGTACTTGTCATTTCTCTGGCAAATGTCTAGTCTGGAAAAATGAGGTGTAACAATTCTCATGTATGAATTGTATACAATAATAATTGTAGTTTGAAACTTTGTAGCTGTTTTTAAGGAAGAATTACTTTTCGTGTATCACTATGTTAGAGAAGAAAACAAAAACAGTTGGTTTAGATTATTTTCATAACATTTCCCCTTGTCTGTAGGGAAAAAACAGGACAAACATTTTGCATACTATTTTAAAGTGGTGTTTTATTTATTTTTTTGAGACGGAGTCTCCCCCAGTTGCCCAGGCTGGAGTGCAGTGGTGCCATCTCTGCTAACTGCAGCCTCCGCCTCTGGGGTTCAAGCAATTCTCCTGCCTCAACCTCTCCAGTAGCTGGGATTACAGGCGCCCGCCACCACACCCAGCAGGCGGGATTTTGCCATGTTGGCCAGGCTGGTCTGGAATTCCCGACCTCGGGTGATCCACCCGCTTTGGCCTCCCATAGTTCAGGGATTACAGGTGTGATCCAGTGTGCTGGGCCTAAAGTGATTTTTAAGAATTTTATAACCATAATTAGTTCAGTTTTGCGTATGTTAGTTGTTAGTATACTTGGTAAACTCAAAGCTTGTTAGATTTTTAGGAAAATATCATTCATAAATCAGTCTACATAATTGTCAGTGTTCATTTTGTATCTCTTAGTTTTTAAAAAATTGAGACATGAGAAAAAACTAAAGAGAAGAAACATTTCCTTCTGATTATCTGAAGTGTAAATTTCTTTTTTTCCTTTTTTTTGAGAAAGAGTCTCGTTCTGTTGCCCAGGCTGGAATGCAGTGGTGTGATCTCGGCTCACTGCAGCCTCCAACCGGATTCAGGTGATTCTCCTGCCTCAGCCTTTACAGTAGCTGGGACTACAGGCCTATGCCACCACACCCAGCTGATTTTTGTATTTTTAGTAGACACAGGGTTTCACCAGTTGGCCAGGCTGGTCTCGAACTTCTGACCTCAAGTGATCCACCTGCCTTGACTTCCCAAAGTGCTGTGATTACAGGTGTAAACCACTGCACCTGGCCCCCTGAAATGTAAATTGTCCACATTTGTGACAAACCATTCAGTTTCTCCCCTCTTCCTTAAGAAAAGAGTCTTTAATATCCAGCTAATGATGGACTTTCCTGGAACTTAAAGGATGCTGTAACCTATCTAACTAGGTGGACTACCTGTGGATACTACTGGTAATTAACGACACTAGTGATTTTGTAAGTGGAGTATTTATATGGTACTTGTTAAATTCAAATATGGGCACATAATGAAAGTGGGCATTAGCTGCACATACATTAAATGAAATTTAGTAATTTAAAAATATTAGTTTATCTTTCTTGAAAAATTAAAATGGGAGAAAATCTAACATCTAATTTTTTTGTTAAATTTAACTGGAAAATTTTTGGACACTGGTTTCCTTAATATGCTGTTCAGCCAAAAGTTTTGGAAGGTCTCCATCAAGAAAAAATTATTCATCAAAAAATGAAAACTGTGTGGAAGAAACTTTTGAAGATTTGCTTTTGAAGTATAAGCAAATACAGTTGGAACTAGAATGCATCAATAAAGATGAAAAACTAGCTTTGAGTAGCAAAGAAGAGAATGTGCAGGAAGATCCTAAAACATTGAACTTTGAGGACCAAACTAGCACTGATAATGTCAGTATTACAAAGGATTCAAGTAAAGAAGTAGCTCCTGAGGAGAAAACACAAGTCAAAACTTTTCAGGCATTTGAATTAAAACCACTCAGGCAAAAATTGACTTTACCAGGAGATAAGAATCGGTTGAAAAAAGTTAAAGATGGAACAAAACAGCTTTCCCTGAAATCCGACACTACTGATTCTAGTCAAGGTAATGAAATTAAATACTTCAGTTAATAATGACTCTTCTTTCTCTAAAGGAGTAACTACTTGTTTTGGTAGTGTACTTCACTGAAATGAATCTAATTATCTGTAAATTATTTTCTACTTTCTATGTAGACATTCATATTATTGAATAATAACTAATTTTGTTTACTTTTAGTTTTTATTTATTTATTTTGCCTGACATGCTGGCCTCTATAATAGAAAGTTATACGTAAGTGATAATAGTGGACACCTTTTTTTCCTGACTTAAATGGTTTTGATGTTTTCCATTAAATATGATGTTAAGTTTTTTGTAGGTATCCCGTGCTAGATAAAGGAGGGTTTTACCCCGGTTCTTAGTTTGAAATTTTCATCATGAATGGATGTTGAAGTTTAACAAAATCTTTTTTCTTCATTGCTGAATGAGCATCTAATTTATTTTAATTTGTGAGCATAATGAATTACATAATTTATTTCTAGTATTAAACCAGCCTAGCATGCTTGAGTTAAATATAGTTTATACCATTTTAAAATCATGGATTTGGCTTGTTTTTTCTTTTTATTATTAAGATAATTTATATACAGTAAAATTTACCTTTTAACATTATAAATGTATAAGTTTATAGTTTTTCAGGTTTTGACAAATGCAGACAGTTGGGTAACCATCACCAGCCACCATTAAGATACAGAATAGTTTCATCTACTTCAAGTAGTTTTTCCAAGTATCTTTGTAGTTAACCCCTCCCTCAGCCCTTAGTTCACCTGGTAACCACTGGTCTGTCCCTATACTTTGGCCTTTCCATAATGTCACATTAATGGAGTCATATAGTGTATTGCCTTTTTTTTGGTGACAGAGTTTTGTTCTTGTTGCCCAGGCCGGAGTGCAGTGGCACGATCTCTGCTTACGGCAACCTCTGTCTCCTAGGTTCAAGCAATTCTCGGCATCAACCTCCTGAGTAGCTGGGATTACAGGTGCACACCACAATGCTCAGCTAATTTTTTGTATTTTTAGTAGAGATGGGGTTTCATCATGTTGGCCAGGCTGGTCTCGAACTCCTGACCTCAGGTAATTTGCCTGCCTCAGCCTCCCAAAGTGGTGGGATTACAGGCGTGAGCCACCACGCCTGGCCTATGTTGCCTTTTGATGATAGCTTATTTCGTTTAGCATAATGTGTTTGAAATTTATTCATACAGTTTTATTTGTCAGTAATTCTTTTTTGTTGTTGAGTATCCCATCATACTGTAGTTTATCCATTTCCTCGTTACGTTTGGGTTTGTCCAATTTTTGGCCATTATAAATAAAGGTTTGCTAGTGTTTTGTTTAGAATTTTTTATCTGTGTTCATAGCCTGTAATTTCCCCCCTCTCTTTTTCCTTGCCAGTTTTTAATGTAAGGTTATGATACTCACAAAATTAATTGGCGCTGGTTTCATCTTTATTCTCTGTAGTAGTTGAAGATTGGAATTATTCTGAGATACTTGGTAGATCTTACTCATAAAAGTGTCTGGGCCTGGGTGGAGTTTTTTTCTGAGAAGGTTTTAATCTGACTGTTCATGTTTTCTATTTCTGTTAAGGCAGTTTATGTAAACTATATATTTTTTGTAATATATCTATTTCTTATAAGTTATAGAAGTTATAAAAATTATTAAGAATCCTTATTTGTAGTATTTATAAATTGTGTCTTTTTTTTTCCTGCTCTCTTCTTTAATTTCCCCTGAAATAAGTCCATAGATTTTTAAATTCAGTAGTTTTCAGCCTCTCTCCTGTTAAGATCATTTTAGGCCATAAATTTCAACTTGTTTTGTCTCAAGTTGGGATATTAAACTTTTTCATTCATTCTAAATATTTCTAATTTTTATTTTTCATTGATTTGTAGGCTACTTGGTAGTATGTTTTTTCTAAACATGTAGGTTTTCTAGCAGTATTTTTTTTATTGATATCTAAGTCAATCATATTGCCAAAAAATAAGATTGCTATAACCAAACTTTTGAAATACTTAGAGACTTCCTTTATTGTCTAGTATGTAATCAATTATTTATAAGAGTCCTGTGTATGTTTAAAAGGAATGTATAGATTGCTTGAGCTTCTTATGTTGTTCCTGTCTTTATTTTTTGATTTGCTTGATCAGTTACTGAGAACAGTTTGTCAGAATTTGCCAGTATGATGGTGAATTTGTGATTTTTACTTTTTGCTTTAAGTACTCTGAAGCTGGGTAATTGAGTCATTATGTAGTGACTTTATCTCTGATGTTTTTGACTAAAAGACTATTTTGTCTTATATTAATAGCCATATCATCTTTGTCTTTATGTAATTTCCCACCCTTTCAGTCTTTCCATATCTTCATGTCTCAGATATTACTTCTATATAGTTTAGAGCTGGATTTAATTTATGATTTAGTATGACAATCTTTGTCTTTTAACTTGAACATACAGTCTACTCATATTTTTTATGATTACTGATACTTGGTTTTCTTTTTTTCTTTCTAGCCTCATATTTTTCTTCACAATTTTTTTTTTCGTTTGCTAGTTTGCAAGTTAGATACTAAATTTCTGGTCTTATAGTCCTACCAGTGTTTAAAGTTAATTAAGAACCTTACCCTTTCCCTGAAATACAAAGAATGATGCTTGCTTACCTTTGCCTATATATTTAGCACTTTCTTGGCTTACTCTTTATATTATGTTTGGAATTATATATGTATAAATACATTCTCTTTGTGTGTGTGGTTTTTTTTTTTTTTTAAATTTTTTTGGCCAGGCTGATCTCAAACTCCTGGGCTCAAGTGATCCTCCTGCCTTGGCCTCCTAAAATGTTGGGATTACAGGTGTGAGTCACCATGCCCAGTGCCCAGTGCTTAAATACATTATTCAGACTTTTTGTTTTTAATGTGTTTTTGCTGGGTGGAAAACTATTTCTATTTACTCTTTTTAAAAGATATTTTCCCTGGGTTTAGAATTCTAGGTTGTTTAATTTTATAAATACATTTTTGAGACAAAGTCTCACTCCAGGCTGGAGTGCAGTGGTGTGATCTTGGCTCACTGCAACTTCTGCTTCCAGGGTTCAAGTGATTCTCATGCCTCTGCCTGCTGAGTAGCTGGGACTATGGCACATGCCACCACACCTGGCTAATTTTAGTATTTAGTAGAGATGGGGTTTTGCCACGTTGGTCAGACTGGTCTCGAACTCGTGGCCTCAAGTGATCCACACACTTCAGCCTCCCAAAGTGCTGGGATTACAGGCATGAACCACCGCATCCAGCCCCTAATTATATTCTTACGGACAATATTTTCTGGCTTCCATTGTTGATTTTGAAAAGTCATCTGTCAGTCTTCATGGTTTCCAATTTGAAGATAATCTTTTTTTCTTTGGTTGTTTTAAAGAGCCTGTTTTTGTCTTTGATATTCTGTAGTTCAGCTGTGATGTGCTGTTTGTTGATTTCTTTTTATGTATCCAGCTTGAGATTTGTTGTTCCTTGAATCTGGATTGGATCTTGCATTGGTTCTGAAAAAAATGATCATTATTGCTTAGAATATTGCACTGTTCTCTCTCTTTTTTTTGGAATTCTCTATAGATGTATGTTAAGTCATCATACTTTATCTTTCGTGTCTCAATTTCTCTAAGTTTCTGTGACTTTGTAATTGACAAATTCTGGAAAATTTCCTCTGATATAGTTTTCATTTTACTGATTGTCTCTTCAGCTGTATATAATCTGCCTTAAGCGCACCTATTGTGTTATAAATTTCAATTACAGTTTATATTTTACTATTTCATTTTTGTTTTGTTTTCAGATCATTTTGATCATTCTTTCCCTGCTTATATATTCATCTTTATCTTTGTTTCTTTAAACAAATTAACTGTAGGTCTGTTTTGTTTTATCTCCTATCTCTGCTAATTTTTGATAGGTCTTTGGGTGTTTGATTTCTGATGTTTGTTTTTGTTTTGGTACTTTTTTTTCTTGAACAGTTAGTGATTTTGTTTTCTTTTGGTTTGGTTTAATATGAGGTGCTCATTTTCTTTTGAATTTTTATGGTGGGAAGTTTTTAAGACCTGGGACAAAGATACATTTTCCAGAGAGATTTGCTGTAGACTTCAGCCCTGGAATCAGTTCAACCCTGGAATCACTGGCTGCCCATATGATGTGAATTTGGTTGCAAGCCTGAGTGATGATCATTTTAGGTTGCATGTTCTCAGGAAGATGCTTTTCTTTCCCCTCTTCAATTTAGTACCATGATTCTATACACGCTGTTTTGGAAAGTGTAACACAGATGAATAGAAAAGACACACAAATAACTAACATGGAGTATAATAAGAGTTATGTGTGAAAGCCTAGAGTAATACAGGAAGGATTAAATATCCTCACCTGGATTTAGAAAGATTTCGTAGAGATGTAGATGCTTGATATGCCTCTGGAAAAATGAGTCTTTTCCACTGGGGAAGTCAAAAGAAAGCAAATGAGCAGATAAAGGCACAGAAGGCTTTTTAAGGGCATTGAGATTAATCAAATATATATGCAGTATGAGAGATATGGTATTTTTTTTTTTTAGTGAGTGATTGGATATAAATTTATAAAAGGACAGGTTAGTGTTAGATTGGGAAGGGCCTTGAATATCTTGCTAAATAATTTGAATTTTGTCCTTTAAACAGTGGGTTGGCTAATTTTAAGCAAGAAAATGATGTGATCAGATGTATGTTTTAGAAAAATAACTGGCATCAGGATGGAAGGGTGATTGGAGAAAAATCAAAGAAGCTAAAATGTCGTCTGAATCAGTAAATTATATATATGTAAGTGTTTCTACATGTATAATTCCCCACCAATCCTTAGCAAGACTCTACTGTCAAACTTATATTATTGGTGAACCTCCTGACAACTCTTCTATGCCTTTACAGTTTTTTCAGGCCTTTTACTCAATATTTATTATTGTCAGTATATAAGCTTGCCTCTTATTTGAGGTGTTCGCACTCAATTCCAGCTTTTCACTTCCTGACCATAAACTTCTTTGTAACCCATATCAATTTTTACTTCAGTTCTTTCACTCTGAGGGTAATGACTCTGTTGCTCATGGCCATTTTGTTTTCACTTGTTCTCCTGGCTCTGGCTCTAACTTCTTCTGCCTTCTCTGGGACCTTGCTTTATTTATTCTGCTTTATCTTTAACCATTGTCTCCTTAGGGTGTTCTTAATATATTTGAGTTTTCCATCCAAAAATGGAAATCCTCTTTCTCATCCTACATTCTGTCTTAAACTTCCTCTTTTCAGTTAGACTTCTGAGACATCTAGTCTGTACCAGCTTTTCACTTTACTTCTCATTTCCTTGTTAGCCCAATACAGTTTGCTTTTCTACCCCACATCACAATACTGAAACTACTTATCGTAGTTTCCTATGACCTAACTGCAAATTTTAGTGGATGTTTTTTATTTCATTCTTCCATTCATTCAAAAATTAGTTGAGCACTAATTATTCCAGGCTCTTGGAAATAAGTTGATGAACAAAATAGGTAGTAACTTATGCCTTCATGGGCTTGCATTTTTGAAGATAAAACAGTAAACATGATGAGTAAATTAACTGTTATGAAAGATTAAAAGTATAGCAGGGTAAGTAGGAAAGGGATAGAGAGGATACAGGTTGCAGCACTAGTAAGGTAGTCAGCATAGGCGTCTATTTGAAGGTGAGATTTAAAGAAAGACTTCGAAGACAGTAAGGGAATAGCCAAATGTGTATCTGGTGGAAGAGGCTTCTACACAAAAGGAATAACTAAATCAGTGAGTTTCAAAGTGTGGTTTCTGGTGACTGTATTATATGGGAACTTGATAGAAGCACCAATTTTCAGTCTCTACCTTAGAGCTACTGAATTGGGAGCTCTGGAAATGAAGCCTAGTAATCTGTATATAATTAGCTCTCCTGTTGATTCTGCTACATGCTGAAGTTTGAGAATTGCTGAACTAGAGAAATGACCATAATATAGAAGAATGCCTGACATGCTTGGGGAAGAACAAGGAGTCTTGTGCTAATACAGAAGAGAGAGTGAGGGGAATGAATAATGGGAGAGAAGGGATTGGAAATGGCAGGAGGGGGTAGATCTTAAAGAGAGAGCCTTGTAAAAACCTTGTTTTTTTTTATTTCTAGTGAAGTGGGAGCTCTTACAGGGTTTTGAGCAAAGGACTGATATAATCTATTTTATATTTTTAAGCATCACTCTGGCTGCATTGTTGAGAATATTCCATTGGGGGTAGATATCTCTCTACTTACATTCAGTGATGGTTTACTTACCTTGAAATTTTGGGATTTCTGCTCTATTATACCTATCTGGATTTAAAAAATAACCTTCTGATTTTCCTTTTCTGTCTTTTGTTTGTTTTAAATAACTTTTCCTGCGTAATTTCTTAATTTGTCATGTACTCAATGTCCTGTTCTCTTGGGGTATTCTCATTATTATGGTTTTAACTACCACCTATATGCTGATGACTTTAGCTCACATTAGAGTTTCAGTTGGTAATATTTTAATTATTGTGTGACAAGAACAATGTTCATTTTGGAGGTTTTGAGTAAAAATTGAGATAATTTTATTGTACAGACTTCTGACAGTGGTAGAACACTGTCTAGCTACCCATTTGATCAGTTTAAACCTGCGTTTATAATCTTTGTGTAAAGTTATATTTATTGTCTGAAATTTGTATTTATTTATTTATTGAATTTATTGTAATTATTTTTAAGGTAGCAATGTAGTCACAAGGTACCTGCTATGTTAATAGATATTTGCCTCTATGCTACATTAAAGGGAGGTGCTGCCATTTTGCATAGACAGGTGAGATCCTAATCAGCTATTAGATTTCTCATGACCTAATGAAACTCGTAAGTTTCTCATGTAGGTGAAAAATTTAGTGCTTTCTCTGTTTATTATTGGAAAGCTGTTTAATATTTCCCTGTTTATTTTTGTGTAATAGTTATTACTATTCTGTTGTTTTTAAAAGTATTATTATTTTTGTTATAAGGGGATATATTCATTCCCCAGTATTACCACGCTGCAAAATTGTGGTTTACACCCTTTAAAAACAATAGGGTGTATGGAGAAAGTGGGTTAGAGGAACAGCACTCAAAAACTTTGTCCATGGCACATTAAAAAAAAAAAAAGATAGGAATCAACGAAAAATGATAGGACAGCTTTGCATGTGAAATGGGAAAAAAAAAGTCTGAAATATTAAAGTAAACATGAGCTTTCAATAAAATAGACCTAAAGTATACCTGTGGAAGTGGAACGTTTGCTACTTATGAGTTGTTATGAAGTAGAACAAGGAGTGTTACCTGAAATCAGACAATAAATTGTAATAACAGATGTAGATGAACGTGACTTATAACATATACACTGAACTTGGGTAGTTGATAGATACTTGAAGTACACGGCTCAGATGACTTGGGTGCAGTTTTCTGCATTCTTAGTGTTTCTCTGAGACAAATCACACATAAGTAAATGTAAAATTTGTGTTACGTTCACATTCTTCTCTTTTCTTTTTTCTTTCTTTTTCTTTTCTTTTTTTTTTTTTTTTTTTTTTTTTTTGAGACAAAGCATTACTCTGTCACCCAGGCTGGAGTGCAGTGGTGTGATCTTGGCTCACTACAACCTCCACCTCCTGGGTTCAAGTGATTCTTCTGCCTCAGTCTCTCGAGTAGCTGGAACTACAGGGGCATACCACCATGCCCAGCTACTTTTTTGTATTCTCAGTAGAGATGGAGTTTAATCATGTTGCTGAGGCTGGCTTTGAATCCTGAGCACAGGTGAACCGCCTGGCTCTGCCTTCCAAAGTTCTGGGTTTACAGACATGAGCCACCACGCCTGGCCACTCAAATGACTTTCTAATGTATCATGTTGCAACAAATTCATATTTATAGAATGAGCCTTTTAACAGAAGTCATTTGTCTTGAAATTTGGTCATTGCCTTCTCTTCTGTTGACTGAGGTGCTTGATTAGTCATTTCTCTATTTATTGAATGTTGCATATTCTTTCACCAGTAGGTTCACTTGAGCAGTCAAACTAGGATGTTTGGAACACTGACAGGTGTGGTATTATGGTAAAAACACTAGGCTTAGAGTTAAGATCTAGTTTAAATCCTAGCTTTGCAACTTCAGTTTGGTCATCTCTTAAGGAAAGATTTCTGAATTTTTAACATAATCTGTTTTAGCTATAAAAGTATCTCAACAGGATTGTAAATGTTGTATATCTTTATTATGTGATGTGTAGAGCTGTTATAGATTAACTAATTTACAAACTTAAGATTTGTTCACTGTTTCATCAGTCATCTGGGCCCAAAGCTAGGTTACTGGAAAAAAATGTATGGATGGACTCAATTTTATTGATATTTAAGCTGCCTCTACTGATGCTTTTCTAGATTGAATAAATAAAAGACCAGTTCTCTAATGCATAAATCCAATACAGTCTGCAAACTTTGAATTCATCCCAATATAGAGTAGAGTATTGGATTTAGTCATCATTATATTCCGTCAGTGTGGATAATCCACTTGGTAATGAAGTGCTGCTGCTTGTTTCTATGCTTTATAAATTCTGTTCTTATTTGAAATGACTATTTCTAGTCCAGAAGTTACTTTATTAAGGTGTGGTTTTATTTTAATATTTTGAATCGTTTTGCCTTATAACTTTCAGTATTGAGGCTAAGAAGTTTGTTCAGATTTTCATTCTCTTTAATAGTGTTTTCTTTTGGTTGAGAGACTGAGAAAATGAGACCCTTTAATGATATTCTTTAAAATAATTACCAGATACTATTTAGGATTATTTTATTTTAGATTGTGGCTATCTTTTAGAGTATTCAAAAAAATTATTTTATTTTAAAGGTTTGCAAGATAAAGAACAAAATTTAACAAGAAGAATTAGTACCTCAGATATTCTGTCTGAAAAGGTAAGATACTGCTTTGTGAGACTGGATCATCTCTGTAACACCCATTTTTGCATTGCTTTAACTTGTTTTTTTGAAAGGGAAATTCTGTCTTTTCACTCATTTTCTTTCATCATTCCTATAACTCCGTTTGGACATAAAGATAAGAAATTCTGGAGCTCTGTCTTGTAGTCTCTTTTCCCTGGGTTCTGCAAATTATGTTTCATTAAAGTGTTGTATATATTCATGCAGGATCTTTTTTTAATCATTTGTTTTTTGAAACTTAATTTTGATCCAGATACTTTCCCTGTTTCTTGTGGGTTATCCTGTGTGGGTAAGCTTTAGTTAGGTAGACCTTCACCTGATATCAAATTCTACCTCCACTTCTTTGGAGTGACCTTGTATAAACCATTTAGCCTTTTCTTGCTTCTATATTCTTTTCTATAAAATGAACTTAATGTCTTCTGTTATCTGGATTGTTGTGGGGCTTCAGTAGAATGAAGTACAGAAACATGTTTGATGTGCAGGCAGCAATATAACCCAACAGTGTAACCCAAACAGGCACTCAATAACCCAAGTCTTTTCAATTTGTTGACTTAGAGATCTGAAATATCCGTAGTTTTTCTTTTGAGATTTCAGTTGGTTTTTCTGCATAAATTGAAATGATTTAAGTAGCCTAGGAGCTTTAGGAAAAAGATGGCCCTGAATTTAGGAACGATAATATGTAACATACACATACATATTTTTAATACCCTCACAATAACCCTGTGAATCAAGTTGACATATATACATTTCAGAGATGAAGTAAGAATCATATAAGTAGATTAAGTGACTTGCCTAAAGTTACACAGGAATTAAGTGTCAGAGCAAGTAAATGAGGTTATCTGACTATTAAGAACTAATGAGCTTAGTTCTGTGCTCTTGCTGTTCAAGTAGCTACCTCACGTAGCATATAGGTGGGTGACAGAATCAGTGGTTTCTTTCATTTCAAAGGAAGTAGCTGCAAAAAGTAATCAAGTCTCACTGGGTATGGTGGCTTATGCCTGTAATCACAGCACTCTGGAAGGCTGAGGTGGAAGGATCTCTTTAGCTTGGGAGTTTGAGACCAGCCTGGGCAACATAGTGAGATTCTAAGTTGAAAAAAAGCAAATAATTAAAAAAAAAAAAAAAAAAAGAAAACAAGAGTTTATCTCAATGGAATAGTGAGGATAGCTTTATTTTAGTTAAACTCTCTAGATGAGCACTGTTTAATAGAATTTTCTACATTAATGGAAATGTTTTATAGCTGTACTCTCCAATATGGTAGCTATTAGCTACATGTGGCTATGAAGAACTTGAAAAGTGATTAGCATGACTTAGGTACAAATTTTTTCAGTTTTAGTCGACTTAAATTCAAATAACCACATGTGGCTCATTGCTACCATGTTGAACAGCACAGCTTTAGAATTTCAGTATTAAGCAATAGAATTTGGTATGTTTAAATGACTTAAAATTTAAAAAAGAATCATGATAATTTTGAAATTATTGCTTACCTGTACTTAACAACAGTGGAAAGGGTAACTGTATCCTGGTTTGGTTAAACTGAAGTACTGAAGTGTATGATAGTATTTAGGGGCTTATAGTAGTTCATATTCAGGTGAAATCATTAGTTAGTATCCACTATTTTCTTTATGTTTAACAATAGAAATAATTTAATTGGATTTGAGGAGAAAATATAACTGCAATTTGCCTATAAGAAAAAGTTGTTAGATAAGTGGGCCTTAACCTTTTGGAATATTTTTCGACTCTTCCTTTCTGTTCTATGCACATACATAAAGAAAAAACAGTGTTTTATGTTTAACTTCAGGGGTGGGGAAGCCAAAGGAATCCCCGTACACTTTATTAAAATCCATAGACTCAATTTAAGAACCTCTAGGGAGCCTGACATTTTTCATTTCTATTTTTGCTGTAATGTAGAGAATAGATTAATTTTTAAAACTATTTCAAAAGAGAAATGCAAAAATTAAGTTATCTAATTGGAAAAAAGTTACCAGATATCTGCTTTTAACATTATTGTCCTGTTTTAGCTTTCCTGAAGAAAATTCTTGTGTGTTCAAAAATATTTAAAATACTCATCTGTAGCCTTAGAACACATAGCAGTTAGCTGTAAACAAATCTCTATAGATTTTTCCCTTCAATAGTAATTTAGAGAATTAAAAAATATACACAGTAAAAGAAAATCTGTAAGTTTGATTCTTGACATTCAGTGTGTCTGTTCTCTATTACTTGAGAGACTAGCAAATCACATGACCATGGAACCACTTCTGCTTTCTTTACTTCTCCTGGGTCTTGATTTCTTCCTTGCATTTGTTGCCATCAGACATTTATTCCTTTAGGTTTGGGAAGCCCTTTTAAATATTAGTTAATAACTTTTTTATTTTTTGCATTATCCTATTCCTTCAGTTGTACTACCTCACCAATCCTACATTACATGTATACACATACCTTCTGCACTCTGATCTTCTATTCATATATTAGGAGTCTTGGGCTATGGGAAGTAAATTAGTTTACTTATTTTATCTGTATTTGCCTTGTCCTATTTGCTGCCAAACTTTAAATTTTTATCCTATAAAGGATTTGACTTGATGAAATGTATAAGGTAAGTAATAGGATTTAAAAATTTAAAGTCTTTCTTTTTTCTTTAAAGAAACTTGGTGAAGATGAAGAGGAGTTGTCTGAATTACAGCTTCGCCTTTTGGCTCTTCAGTCAGCCAGTAAAAAATGGCAACAAAAAGAACAGCAGGTGATGAAAGAAAGCAAAGAAAAGTTGACTAAGACGAAAACTGTGCAGCAAAAAGTTAAAACAAGTACAAAAACACATTCGGCCAAAAAAGTTAGCACTACAGGTGATCATTTCTGCTATTTCTGTTAAATTTTTTTTTTTTTTATTATGAGTCTCATAATTCTCCTGCCTCAGCCTCCTGAGTAGCTGGGATAACAGGCGTCTGGCACCGAGCCCGGCTAATGTTTGTTATTTTTAGTAGAGATGTGGTTTCACCATATTGGCCAGGCTGGTCTCTAACTCCTGACCTCAGGTGATCTGCCCACCTCAGCCTCCTAAAGTGCTGGGTTTACAGTCGTCAGCCACCGTGCCCAGCCTGTTAAATTCTCTTGGTTGAATTCATGTATAAGTACAGTTTTGAGATTTTAATTCAGTGTTTTGAGTTTGGGGAATTACAGGGCCCTAAAATGGAGGACAATCTTGTATAAACACAACTTAAGAGGAGCATCATCATTGATAAATCAATAATGAAAATATTTTTTAAGACTGTTTTTCTTTTATCTCCTAATAGATACTGATGTTTATGTATTTTTCATTTAAAGCTAAACAAGCATTGAGGAAACAGCAAACAAAGGCATGGAAGAAACTACAACAGCAAAAAGAGCAGGAAAGACAGAAAGAAGAGGATCAGCGGAAACAAGCTGAAGAAGAAGAGAGACGGAAAAGAGAGGAAGAAATCAGAAAAATTCGAGATCTGTCAAATCAGGAAGAACAGTACAATCGATTCATGAAATTGGTTGGTGGCAAGAGGAGATCAAGAAGTAAAGTAAGAAATACAAAAATATAAAATCAAAACATTACTCTTGTGTCCTTAAACTCTTACTTCATAGATTAAGTCAAATAAGAGAGCTTATTATATAAATAACTCAAGGAAAAAAGGAAGGTAGGTTATAATTGGGAAAGCGTCTTTTGTAGTTGTAGGTATTAGAAGTAGAAGAAATGAAGGCTAAAATTATGATAAACAGATACTTCTTTTAACTTACCGTTTTCCATTTAGATGAAAGTAGGATTACTAAATTGTGGTGAAAACTTATTCTGAAAATGGCTATTTCTTAAGTGTAAGAGTAGAATTTCATTAGTTTTTCATTGTTAGTAATGTAGATTTAGAAGTGTGTCATGACTAATTATGGACTATTTTAATAAATTTTAAATCATAGAGTAATAATCTTAGTGCATGTGGCTATTTTGTATTTAGTGGTCAAGCATTTGTTGAACATTTACTATGTATATGAACACACTCGTAATCCTCTCTTCTTCTCTCGTCCTTCTTTTACCCTCTCCACCCAAAAAGAGTACACTTGAGAATGTATTAATGAAGAGTAGAGGGACATTAAAGAGTAAATTATTTAATTGAGTTAGGTTTGTTTAAGCAAGGGATATTATAAATATTTATACATTGAACTATTGAACTTTTTTTTTTTTCTTGAGACGGAATCTTACTCTTGTCTCCCAGGCTGGAGTGCAGTGGCGTGATCTCAGCTCATCTCCCGGGTTCAAGTGATACTCTTGCCTCAGCCTCCTGAGCTGCTGGGATTACAGGTGTCCGCCACCTCACCCAGCTAATTTTTTGCATTTTTAGTACAGATGGGGTTTTGCCATGTTGGCCAGGCTGGCCTTGAACTCCTGACAGCGTGAGCCACCACGCCCAGCCAGTAGAATCTTTTTCTAGAGATAAATATGGTATTAAATGCACATTACTGTTTACCTCCTTCTTGAGAGGTTTTGCTAGTTTTTAGTTTATTATAAACTGTCTCTGAGTGAAACATAGAACTAAAAAAGAACAACATACAATAGATAAACACATTTAGCCAGAGTTTATAGTTTTCAGATATCATTTACTTATAATTTAAATGTTTTTGAATTTTTTGGGAAATACACTATATATATTCTTGAAGACATAAAACTTGCATGTATTCCTCTAGTTTCTTAATCATGCAGAAGTCATAAGTGCGTAAAGAGTTTGGTGTCATTGTATATAGGGAGAGCTAATTATTTAGTGGCTCAGCTAACAATGAGGGATTTCATCTGTGTAGCTAGTACTTTGGAAATTCCATTTTCTATCTGGTGATACAGTTATAAAATGTCAACCAGTGTAGCTGTCATTTAAATGGAATTTCCCAAAGATATGATAGGCACATCTAACTGAATCACCGTGATTTTTGATACTGTTCCCCAGAAGATAACTATCAGTTCCTTTGTGATATGTGACCTAAGACAAAATGGTTTGAAACTAAAAAAAATGTTATACTTAGTCTTCAGATCCTGACCTGAGGCGATCCTTAGATAAGCAACCTACTGATAGTGGAGGAGGCATTTATCAGTATGATAACTATGAAGAAGTTGCTATGGATACAGATAGTGAAACCAATTCTCCAGGTATGAGCCCAAACTTGAAACCTTTGTGTATTTACATGTATTAAATAGAGAATGGTCATTATACTATTCAAAACCTTGAAAGAAACGTGTAATGAAAGTGAGATTTGCTGATGAACTGTATGATGATAGACATTATTTGTTGTTGTAAATACTTAGCAGACCTCAAGTAAGTAATATTAACCTTTATTTCAGAGTGTTTCTAGATAGTCTGTAAATTAAATAAATAGGTAAATAATTGTTTAAACTCTGTTAATTACTTGCTCTAGAAAGTGAAGATTGGGCCAAATGCAGTGGTTCACGTCTGTAATCCCGGTACTTTGGAATGCTGAGGTGGGCAGATTGCTTGAAGCCAGGAGTTGGAGACCAGCCTGGCTAACATGGCGAAACCTTGTCTCTACTAAAAATACAAAAATTAGCTGGGTGTGGTGGTGTGCGCCTGAAATCTCAGCTTCTTGGGAGGCTAAGGCATGAGAATTGCTTGAACTCAGAAGGAAGTTGCAGTGAGCTGACATAGTACCACTGTACTCCAGCCTGAGTAACAGAGCAAGATTCTGTCTTAAAATATAAAAAGTGAAGAATGGGAAAGATGAGAACACTACTTTTAGAAAAACAACAGACTCTTGATCTTTATATCCAAGATTCTTTCTGCGTTAAAGAACAAAAGACGTTTTTTGTTATTTGGCTTCTGGTCTCTTTCTAGTGTGATAATTTGTTAGGAATTTTGAGGTAGAAAGTGATACTAGTGGCATCTCATGAAAGACTGATTAGAACTGGTCAGGGGTGTACTCTGCTTTAGGTTGCATACTCTAGACTCTGACTTAACTTTGAGGGCTAGAGACTTGATTTTGTTGATGTTCAGGGGTGATTGGCTGTGAAAGACCTATTCCTTCACAAATAATTTTAAAAGTAATACTGAGGCGAAAATGGAATGCAGTTGGCATTCCAGGAACTGGAGAATTTGGAAGAACACATGATCAGTGTATTTCTCCCTGTAGTCACATGGTGAGACCAAATCGAAACTAGAATCCTACTTTGGTGTATCTAGACTAGAGACTAAATGAAATATGTGTTACTTGGCTAGTGTTTATATCAAAGTGTTCATTTTTCAGGTTGTTTTAAGCTGGTGTTTGATAGTCTTACATTATGTTATGTTTTGAGATCATAATTTAATTTGCTTTGGTCAATCTTTAATTTTCTTATTTTCAGATTCTTGGAGATGATTCATTGTAATTCCCAAGTATTTACAATATTATTAATACTCTATTTCTATAAAATAACTTTATAATCTATGCTTTTTAAATGATCTTGTAAAACATTATACAGAGAACATATTCTGTACGCAGCTTTGTAAAATTTTAATTTTTCACCACATTAACTGCAGATACATATATTTTTTTTATTTTATTCTCAAAGTTTGCCAACATAGACATGTTATACTTGAAGAAATATGCATTAAACAAATCTTTTAATTCACTTTATCCTGTATTTAAAAAAAAATGTTTTCTATATAGAGTTTTTCCCTTAGAGGGAAACAAAAGAACAAAAACAAGATAATTCAAATACAGTGAAGAACCTGTTTAGGATCTTAGGTGTCAGGCAGTTCAAAAATTGCCAAAAGATTTTTTTTTTCACTAGGATGCCACAATAGCAGAACAACTTAAAAATGAGAATACTAAAATGATGGAGTGGTCCCAGTAGCTGCCCCTGGCTAGCAGGAGCACGCAGTGCCACCAAGGCAGAGGCCAGGACCAGAGGCAGTGGGTATCCCAGTGTCAGCCTGTCCGTCCCTGTAATGAAAGCTGAGCAGGAACTGCAGCTGCATGCCCTTGGGGGCGGGTGGACTTGTGGAAAGCCACGCTCTGAGGCTGCAAACACCTTGAGCACCACTGGTGGTCCTAGAGCAGGTGGAGCCTGTATCTGCACCTCTGTTCCAACCAGCCACCTGGCACAGGGCTAGACCTCCATTCTGGTCTCTGCATCTTGATCTGGGCTGGGACCCATCCACCTAGTCATTCTGGCCAGTGCTGACACTGTAAGCCAATTACAGGTTGTGTCAACTTCTTTCCTGTGTTAAAAAGAAGAATGGTTAGATGTGGTGGCTCACACCTGTAATCCCAGCACTTTGGGAGGCCGAGGCAGGATAATCCCCTGAAGTCAACAGTTTCAAACCAGCCTGGGCAACATGGTGAAACCCCATCTCTACTAAAAATACAAAAATTAGCCAGGAATGTTGGCTTGCTCCTGTAGTCCCACCTACTCACGCGCCTGAGGCAGGAGAATCACTTGAACCTGGAAGGTGGAGGTTGCAGTGAGCTGAGATCATGCCACTCCACTCTAGCCTGGGCACTGAGCTAGATGCCATCTCAAAAATCAGTAACAAGAAATATTGACACCAAATCAGGAGCACAATAAAAGTGTCTACTGATAATACTATTAACTGAATCAAACACCAGTAAATACTTCCCTAGTCCTTTGTCCTCCTGGTTGGTCCTCACGTGTTGGGTAGCATGAATCAGCACATAATGGTCTTCCGTCTTTCCTACCACTAGTTTCTGAAACTCATGAATGAAGGCTGCTCTTGCTGAGGGCATCCTCTACCTTCCCACTGTCCTTTCAGACCCCCTGTTGGCCAGCCCAACACAAAGGTTAGAAAGTTCTGAGAAGCTTCTCCTGGCCCCTGGCAGTGAATCAGGACTGGATAAATCTGGATGAGGACAATGTGGCCTGGAGGACTTTCCTCAGAGTCTAGGTCCACCTTCTCTCCCAGTAACTGGGAAGGGAAAACATGCCAAGTCCACAAAATAAGAGCACCATCAAGTATCAGACTATTAAACATTCAAGCGTTCATGGGGCAGAACACTGAATAAACATAGCCTCTTCTCTCTGCCACCTAATGACACAAATGTGACACAGCAGCCACATCCACAGCGCCGTGTAAAATGTTCCAAAGATTAGTGTATATTCAGATGATCTCATTTGGGCCTTAAGTCAACCCCATATAAGGCATGTGAGTAATATCTGTATTTACTTGTGAGACCTGGGATAAAGAAGAAATGTTAGATTTTTTCTAAGATTGTATAGTTAGTGGATAGGGTAGTAAGAATAATCTTTGAAACTGCTGTATTTCAGTGAGGCTAACAAGTCATTGAAGATAAAATACACACTTATTTTTATCTGCCACCAAGGAAGAAAAATGCTGAGATGCGTCAATTTTAATTATTTTAAATTAAATTGTGAAAAAATGTGCACCTTATTAAATACACTACTAATTAGTTCTTATTCCTAGTTTTGTTTGCTTTCTACACAGCTTATATATAGTCCATTTCCTCAACTTTCTTTTGCTCCGCAAGAAGGGAATAATGCAGTCACCACATCATTGTTTTCCTTTGGCCAAGGCATTTTGGCAGGATTCAGGAGAATTTTTTGTTTCATTATTTCTTAAAAAAGTATGCTTGTGTTGTTGTTTTTGTTATTTAAAGTATGCTTTTAGCCTTTTCTGCTCTCTTCCCTGATATCATCATTAGGTTAAAAGTGGAACAAAGTGAGAGTTTTGAGGGACTGATTGTTTAAAGTGAATGGCTGACTTTATGATGATATGACAATTTAAATGGCTGGAGATGGACTCATGAGGGTTAAAGATTTTATCAGAGGTTGATAAAGTCTAATTTGCACTCCACCTAGATGTATTTCTTTAAACATAACATAAATTTAATACATTCCTGATGGCGTATTTCTGTTACTAAACTCTTAACAAATTTTTTTTTTTTTTTTTTTTTTATAGCTCCTTCACCAGTGCAATCATCATTTTTCTCTGAATGTTCATTAGGATATTTTTCTCCAGCAACATCTCTTTCTTTGCCTCCACCACCTCAGGTTTCTGTAAGTCATAGTTGATTTCTAAGAAAATCGTTTTGTCTGATTTTTTTCTGATTTGTTTTTAGAAACAAATGAATGGTTAGGTTTGAAGAGGGCTTTAAAAATCAGAATTTCTTATCAGAATTAATAGCAGTGAAACATATGGAATAAACAGGTGATTACACCAGCAAGCTATCCATTTGGTAGATTTTTTTCATGGCCAATTTTTAATTTCATGCTGACTTTTCAGTACCTATCATGTTTCATTCTTCTCTTTACTCTCGACTAGTAGCTATCTAGAAAATTTATTCAAAAACAGACGTTATCCACTGTTTTGGACTATCTCTTTTTTAAGGAATTGGGATTTACATGTGTTAGGGTGCTTCTAAAAATTAATACTCTCCTTTCTCCTCTTTTCATAAAAATGGTTATTTTTAACTTGACAATCCAGCAAAAGAAAAGCATTGCCTATGAAGTTATTTTTCCCTGTCTTCTTAAAAGAAGTACCAATCCTCCCACTAAAAACAAAACAAAACAAAACAAAAACAATAAAAGGAAAAGGAAGAAGGGGATCACACATTAAAAATTTTGAAGTTGTCGGGCACGGTGGCTCAAGCCTGTAATCCCAGCACTTTGGGAGACCGAGGCGGGTGAATCACGAGGTCAAGAGATCGAGACCATCCTGGTCAACAAGGTGAAACCACGTCTCTACTAAAAATACAAAAAGTTAGCTGGGCATGGTGGTGCGTGCCTGTAATCCCAGCTACTCAGGAGGCTGAGGCAGGAGAATTGCCTGAACCCAGGAGGCGGAGGTTGCGGTGAGCCGAGATTGCGCCATTGCACTCCAGCCTGGGTAACAAGAGCGAAACTCCGTCTCAAAAAAAAAAAAAAATTTTGAAGTTATTTTTGGATTGAGAGGGCCTAGAGATCAAATTGAGTATCTCTTAGTGTAAGAGGGAATCTTTCCATTTCAGAAAAGATGTCTAGTGTCTTTCTAGAACATATATGGTGAGGGGAATGTTAGAGCCAATTGTGAGAGAAAAAACATTTTCTTTGTTGTAATGTTTTCTTTCAGGAAATGAATAAATGAACTAAATTCGGAGAGAAATGCTAGAAGATCTTTGATGCAAACACATACCCAAATTCAGGGATTTGTGTAAAATTAGTTTCCTTTACAGATACCCTCTAAGAAACCATTTAAGAGAGTAGTGGTGATTCTTCTTGATACTTAATTAGGTATCTCTGGTACTCTGAACTGTTATTCACAGAATCCCTTGATTTCTACTTTTTATTTTTTACTGAAATATTATGTCTTGGGTTTCAGTATCTCTGCTTGCTTTCAGGTAGTCATCTAGAAGGAAAGACCCTGTATAGTTTGATATCTATATCTTCTAGAATGCTAAATGGATATAAGAATGGGAACAGATAATTTTGTATAATTTTCCTTGAAGTTAATAAATGTTTCAAATACTGATTTTTTAAATTGCAAAATTAACACTTTGTGATTGGTTATTGATTTCTGGGTTTGTTTTGAGGTTAACATAGGTTACTATACTTACAGCTACAATAATAATATACAGTTTATTTTTTTGTTTAATATTGCTGCAGAGATAAACATTTGAGTTGATAAAATTTGTGTTGTGATTATTTCTTTTTTTAAAAATATAGTCTCTGCCACCCTTGAGCCAGCCTTATGTGGAAGGCTTGTGTGTTTCTCTTGAACCTCTACCTCCTCTACCACCATTACCACCTCTTCCACCTGAAGATCCCGAACAGCCTCCGAAACCACCTTTTGCAGATGAGGAAGAGGAGGAAGAAATGCTGCTTCGAGAAGAGCTGCTTAAGTCTCTAGCAAATAAAAGAGCTTTTAAGCCAGAGGTAATTTAGGTACCTGAACCTCTAGGTGGTGCTCTTGAGCTTAGCTTAGAGTAGTCCTACTTTTTTCTGGTTACTTGGGATTTCATTGAGCTTTTCAGCAAAGTAGGGATAATTCTAACATTCTCAAGATTTTTAAAGGTGGCAGAAATTTATTTTTATTAGGAATGTTTCATATGTGTCTCTTCCTTATATAGGAAACATCCAGTAATAGTGACCCACCGTCACCTCCAGTTCTGAACAATTCACATCCTGTGCCAAGAAGCAATCTATCAATAGTCAGTATTAACACAGTGTCTCAGCCTAGGATACAGAATCCAAAGTTTCACAGAGGACCTCGTCTTCCACGAACTGTGATCTCGGTAAAAACAAAACTTTAATGCTACTTTTATTCAAACAGTTGTGAGAAATTTCTATAAAGTTTTGCTGTCCTGTTTTCTACGCCTTGGTTTATTTATATACACACATATATTCACATATAAATGCAAAAAATTTATTTTTTTAATGTATTAATGGTAAAATGAGAGCAGCACCTTCACTTGAAAACTGGTAGAATTTGGTGATAATGTGTTAGAGAAGGTATTGCCTTCATCAGAGTGATGTACTTTTCAATTTTTTTTCCTATAGAAATTGGTTCATTCAGATTTTCTATCTTTGCTTGGAGTAAGAATTTTAACAAATTCTATGTTTCTTATTTCTCCCATCTCTTTGTATACTTTGTGTATGTTTTCCAATCAATGACTACACTATGATGGAAGAAATTATGTATGATGTTTATTAAGGCGGTTGAAATGATAGTTTCTTTCTATCTTGTTTTCTAATGACCTCAAAGTAAAATAAACAGAACAAAGCCAAGTTGAAATCTTGCCTGTTAGGTAAGCCAGTTTTGGCAATTTACCCTTTATATGTATTCATAAAGTACAGAAATTTGATAATTATTACATAAAATTAACAAAATAATTTTTCTTTAGTTTTAAAAGAGTTAATTGAAATTGTATTATTGTTCTTTATATAGAAAGTTACCGAAAACAAAATTTTAATGAGGAGAGTAATTATGGCATAGGAAGACTTAAAGAATAGACAACATATTATTTCTCTGGATAACCAGTGTTGGTGGACACAATGAATTATGCAATGCAACTAGAAGGAGCCATAGGCTGTCTACTTGGAGCCCATTATTTTTGTGGATTGAAATTCAAAGAGGTTAAATGACATCCTTTTGTTATCATGAGTAATAAATATATTGTCTTTGCAGCTTCCAAAGCATAAATCAGTGGTTGTAACACTAAATGATTCAGATGATAGTGAATCTGATGGAGAGGCTTCCAAATCGACAAATAGTGTTTTTGGTGGATTAGAGTCCATGATTAAAGAAGCAAGACGAACTGCTGAGGTAAGTAAAGTAATTAACGATGGAAAGAAAGATGACCTGTTGACAGTCATTAAAGTTTTTTTCTGAAAAATTAAACAATAGAGTTATAGATGTTTAATAACATTGATTTGTGGAAATATTTTAAGTGTTTGTGCTATTAGGACTTTATATAATGAAGCATGTGTCCATGTGGATTGATTTTACTATTAAAAGTTGCCATTATTTGTTTCCTATTAAGTATTCCCTTTTTAAAAATAGTAACGTTGGTTGGATAATTGTTCTGTGTAGTGAGGAGACTGTTGTTTTAGAATTGTGTTATGTTACCAGAAAACAATTTTTATTAAAATATATAATAAATACAACTTTTATCCTTTTTTCCTGAATACTTGTTTAGCTGTGATTTAATTCAGTGATTTTCAGACTGTAGATCTTGACTCCTTGGTGGTGTATACAATTTAATAGTTGTCAACCAGCATTGTTTTAGAAAAAAGAATAGAAAATGTTGACATTCAGGTATTTCTAAATAAATTCAGTATACACTGGGTTGCACTGTAAAATATAAATCTTAGTAAGGAATTTTTGAAAGCTGATGATCTAGTTGACTTCAAACGTATTTTTTTTAGCAAGCTTCAAAACCAAAAGTACCTCCAAAGTCTGAAAAAGAAAATGATCCTTTGCGAACACCTGAGGCTTTGCCTGAAGAAAAGAAGATTGAATATAGATTGTTAAAGGAAGAGATTGCCAAGTAAGTGTAATTACTTTTATTTAATTAACAGTAAAGGTATGTGATGTATTCAAAACTTCTCTAATAGAGTTTATTGGCACTGGGAATTGAGTTTTATCCAAGATACAGAGTTAATGTTCTATAACTTACACAGGAGAGGGAGCTGGATGGTCATATATAGACTTGAATAGAGTGATGTGCTGAGACATAACCAGCTCAGAAAAAAGATGAAAACACTCAAAAGAAGAACTCCACTATCAACTTTGAATGCTAACTTGGCTCATGCACATTGGTCATTATCTTTATTATTAGTTGGTGTGCTTAATATTGTTAGTTCATGAAACAGAATATACTTTAAAAGTAGTTTAAGTTTATTCTTGGGTGTAACGGGTATATCCTTTTTGATTATTTTAGTCGTGAGAAACAGCGTTTGATTAAATCAGATCAGCTGAAGACAAGTTCACCATCCCCAGCAAACTCTGATGTGGAAATTGATGGTATTGGTAGGATAGCAATGGTTACTAAGCAGGTTACAGATGCAGAAGCAAAACTGAAAAAACATAGGTGAGTCTTGTTATTTTCACATATCTAATTGTTCCTGTGGTAGAGAAATATATATTTGTGGTGTATGTCATTAATAAGCATACTATAGGATTATATATTTTCTCACTTAAACTTTTACGAACTGTCAAGTTTTTGTCATTTTGTTGAATGGCATATTTACATAAAGTAATGAAATTAATGTTTAAATAAAAACACCAGCCAGACTTGGTGGCTCACTCCTGTAATCACAGCACTTTGGGAGGCCAAGGCGGGTGGATCCCTTGAGGTCAGGAGTTCGATACCAGCCTGGCCAACTGCTGAAACCCTGTCCCTACTAAAAATACAAAAAAAAAATTAGCTGGGCATGGTGGTGCATGCCGGTAATCCTAACTACTTGGGAGGTTGAGGTAGGAGAATCGCTTGAACTGGGGAAATGGGCTCCTATTGCGCCTGGCTCAACATGAATATTTACTGTAAGTTTTCAGTAGTAATTCACATTACCTCAAGTTTAAATATTTTTTGAAAAAAATCAGACATATAGTTACTGTTATCAATATAGCAGTATCAATTTAAAAAGCTGTCTGATTAATATAAAAATATTCATCCCTTTAAATTCTTCTGTGTCTTGTCATAAATGCAGTTTTTAAAATTGTGCTAATACTTTGAAAAATTTTTTATTCTGACAGTGTCAGTCTGCCCTTGTAGGGAAACATTAAGAATTTTGTTATTTCCCATTTAGGATTCTCTTGATGAAAGATGAATCTGTTTTAAAGAATCTAGTGCAGCAAGAAGCTAAGAAGAAAGAATCTGTTAGAAATGCTGAAGCGAAGATTACAAAACTTACAGAACAGCTTCAAGCAACTGAAAAAATTCTGAATGTTAACAGAATGTTTTTGAAGAAACTTCAGGAACAAGTAATTATTTTAAATTAAAATACTGTAGTCTCCCATTCACTACACATTTTTATAGGCTGAATTTTCTGTAAGACAAAGAAACCGCCATATACTAAAGCCAGCAAAATATGTGTAACCTATAGTTCTCATTGAGAAATAATATTGGAATATTTTTATTTTCAGTTGAATGCTCTGAAGCTGCAGTGTTTGAGAAGAAGAAATTTCCTGCTTTAAGGTTTTCATTTACATTTTCAGGATTATTCTTTATTTTCAGATTCATAGAGTTCAACAGCGTGTTACAATTAAGAAAGCTTTGACTCTAAAATATGGAGAAGAGCTTGCTCGGGCAAAGGCAGTGGCTAGTAAAGAAATAGGAAAACGTAAGCTGGAACAAGATCGCCTTGGGGTGAGGTTTTTATAGAAATGTTTTACTTTTGGAAAGCAGAAAGTTTTTGTGATAGTTTTGAGGGTAAAATGTATATGTCAAGTAACTCTTTACCATAAATTCCAACAAATTAAGATTAAAGCTTTGTTTTTAAATGACATCCGTGTTTTTGGATGCCTGCTTTTTTATTTTGTCTTGACTTTGTTTTTTTATAAGTCATAGATTAGCTAGCAAAACTGTTGGTTACTTATTTATGTTCAACTCTATTTTATTCTCTCTATTGATTTAGTTTTATAATGTTGGCATTGTATGGTGGGGATAGCACAATTATTTTACCAAAAGTTGTTTATAAAATCACAGTGATATAAAGTATTTATATCATTTTTCTCCCTTAGCCAAACAAAATGATGAGACTGGACAGTTCTCCAGTATCAAGTCCAAGAAAGCATTCAGCAGAACTAATTGCTATGGAGAAAAGACGGTTACAAAAGCTGGAATATGAATATGCCCTGAAAATTCAGAAACTAAAAGAAGCCCGGGCCCTTAAAGCAAAGGAACAACAAAATGTCTCTCCAGTTGTGGAAGAGGAACCTGAATTTTCTTTACCTCAACCTTCACTTCATGATCTGACACAAGATAAATTAACCCTGGACACTGAAGAAAATGATGTTGATGATGAAATTTTGTCTGGTTCAAATAGAGAGCGAAGAAGATCCTTTTTAGAATCCAATTATTTTACTAAACCTAACCTTAAGCACACTGATACCAGTAACAAGGAATGCATAAATAAACTTAATAAAAATACAGTAGAAAAACCAGAACTTTTTCTAGGGTTAAAAATTGGTGAATTGCAAAAATTATATTTAAAAGCTGATAACCTAAAACAACTGATTTTAAAAACTACCACAGGCACTACAGAGGTTTTGCATGGTCAGGTAATGGAACATTTTGTATTTTCTATAAAATCTGGAATTCACCCCAGTCTTACTTGCCTTACAGAATTATTTTCTTTTGCAGGAGATTTCTGTAGATGTGGATTTTGTCACAGCACAGAGTAAAACAATGGAAGTGAAGCCATGTCCTTTTAGACCCTACCATAGTCCTCTTCTAGTTTTTAAGTCCTACAGGTATAAAATATAAAAGAAAAATTCAGTAAGCTTAAATTTCAGGATTTTCTCTTTGGTTTTTAACGTTTTACCTTGGATATTTGATGATAATGAAAAAGCGGTCAAATCATTGTTACTGATAACCAGACATATCTTTTTAAGGAACATGAAAATTAAGTGTTCTGCTGTTGGACTCAAACACACTCTATTTTTTTTTTTTTTTTTTGCGATGGAGTCTTGCTGTGTAGGCAGGCTGGAGTACAGTCTTGGTTCACTGCAACCTCTGCCTCCCATCAAATCACATTCTTGAATCTGTCAATTCTTATTCCAGTTTCTGGCTATTGGTAGATACGTGGAGAATTTTGGATTTCTGTTTGTTAGGGATTTTAGGAAAAATAGTTGGGAGTTTCAGAGGTTTTTAAAATTTTAGATTTATAATTTTACTACGATTCAGTCTAAAGTGCACTGGCCAGCCTTCATAAAATTAATTTAAGACATTTTCAAATTATTAACTTTGTGGGCCCTCCAAAGTTTTTAGACTTCTAGAAGTTGTGAGACTGTTAAAAGAGTTGCATAATTTTATGTTAAAATTGTAAAGCACCTTCCAGGTAGTATAGACTTTTCCCCAGTTGTCTTGTCTTGGCTGGTAATATGTGTAAGAACTACCATTATTATATAGTATTTTATCATGTGGTGAGAAACGACTTTTAGAATACAAGGTTTTTTCTATTTCAACTATTTTGTGTTCTTGGTTTAAAAAATGGCTTGTTTCTATAAAGACATCCTGGCTGTTTTCCTGAATTAATTTTGGCATTAATTTAATTAGATAGTGAGCTCATAAATAGTAAGTATGGAAATTTTAACTTGAGAAAGAAAAACCAGTATTTTCTTAGTTTTCTGAGGAATGTTTACGGGGCATAATATACCTGTTTACTCTCTTCTTTTTAGATTTAGTCCATACTATCGAACCAAGGAAAAACTTCCCCTGAGCTCAGTATCGTACAGTAACATGATTGAACCAGATCAGTGTTTTTGCCGTTTTGACTTAACAGGAACATGTAATGATGATGATTGTCAGTGGTGAGTAGTTTTTGTAAACATTTTGTTATTTGAAAAATGGTCTTAGTTGCTTAATTTTGATACATACATGATTATCTTTTCTGTGTGTGTGTGTTTTTTTTTTAATTTTAGGCAGCATATACAAGACTATACGCTTAGCCGAAAACAGTTATTCCAGGACATTCTGTCATATAATCTGTCTTTGATTGGTTGTTCAGAGACAAGTACTGATGATGAAGTTACTGCGTCAGCAGGTTTTTAAAGACTTCTTACTCTCTCCCAAATGAAAATTAAATTTAGGCAACTTAAAAATTTTATATTTAGTTGTTGACATTGTAAAATACTCACTGTAATTCAGTACATTTACCTATGATACTTTATCTAGATTTGCTGTGTCCAGTGTAATAGCCACTAAATACATAAAAATTAAGGTAAAAATTTACTTCCTGTTATACTAGCCACATTTCAAGTACGCAAGGGCCACATGTGGCAAGTGCTTGCCAATAGGACAGCACAGATTTAAGACATTTCCAACATTACAGAAAGTTCTTTGGACAGAGCTCGTTTAAGTATTTAGTTCCATTTATTTAAAAGAAAATATTAAGCTGTTTTTATAGAAACTTTATTACTGATTTTAACATAGGACTCTATTTTTACTTACTGTTTTTAAAAATAGAGGAAGCCTGGAAATTATGACGGCTGTTGTTTCTAATTCTATAATGAAATAAGCCTTTATACACTTTGTAGAAAGCAGAGATTACTGTGACACATCATGAGCAAATATTATTAAGCTTTTTCTCAGATTTGGTGCCAAGCAATAAACTGTAAGGTACAAATCTTTTGGGAGTAAAGGAAATAATAATTACTAAATTTGGTGTTGTCACAGCCCAGAGTGATTGTAATGTCACAGAATCTATTTTATTTTTCCCAATTTGGGACTTTAACTTAATTATTTACAGGAACTACTTTTGTTTGTTTTGTTTTGCCTGAATCAGGTATATGATGTGGTAGATTTGCCATAGTAGCAATACAGGCTTTGCCCTCTCAAAGGCCATAGGTGTTAATTGACTAGTACCATATGCTTACCTTTAATTCTTAAATTAGTTCATGTCATATATTTTAATTATCCTAGTCTCTGTAATTGATGTTTGTCATGAAGATTGCATTGCTCTTATTTCAGAAAAATATGTTGAGAAGCTTTTTGGAGTAAATAAAGATCGAATGTCAATGGACCAGATGGCTGTTCTCCTTGTTAGCAATATCAATGAAAGTAAAGGTCATAGTAAGTATATATATATATATGTATATGTATATGTATAAGTGTGTGTGTCTGTATTGTATCTCTTTCTGAAAAGGACTTTTTTAGTTTCTGTATGACAGAAATTTTTTTGGTATTATGTTCTTAATATAAAATACATATCATTTCAGGCTGGGCATGATGGCTCACACCTGTAATCCCAGCACTTTGGGAGGCCAAGGAGGGTGAATCACCTGAGATTGGGAGTTCAAGAGCAGCCTGGCCAACATGGCAAAACTCCATCTCTACTAGAAATACAAAAATTAGCTGGGGGTGGTGGCATGTGCCTGCAGTCTCAGCTACTCGGGAGGCTGAGGCAGGAGAATCACTTGAACCTGAGAGGTAGAGGTTTCAGTGAGCTGAGATAATGCCACTGCACTCCAGCCTGGGCGACAGAGTGAAAATCCATCTAAAAAAAAAAATTATTATTTCTAAGTTGGAGTGAATATAGTTCTTTTCAGATATTGTTGGGTATCCTTCAAAATATTAAATAAAAAAACAAACAAACAAAACCCTAGTTATATCAATTACCAATCTTCTGTCTACTTTAGCTCCTCCATTTACAACCTACAAAGATAAAAGGAAGTGGAAGCCAAAGCTTTGGAGAAAACCTGTTTCAGAGAATAGTTTTAGTAGTGATGAGGAACAGTCTACAGGACCAATTAAGTATGGTAAGAAGTAAGAAGTTATGCAATTTAAGATCCAGAATTATTAAATTGTGGTGTTTCATCTTTATCTACCAATCCTTTGGTGAATCAGCTTGCCTAGTTAAAATTTTTTTTTTTTTTAAACTATGCTATTGGTGTTTTAGGCAATACAGTTATTCACTATGCAGGATTGCCTCCAAAATTGCAGGATATTTGTGTTCATGGCTCATCTCCAGTAAATGCAGGGAGCACTGCTTGGTAAATAATTATAACTGCTTCAGATTTTCCAAACATACATAAGTTGGCAGGGAGAGTAGCTCTCATTTGAGAACCACTGCCTAGCCTATGGTTCCCCTTAAGGGCAGGTGTTCTATTTTACTTCATCTTTGAATATGTTTTCTGACATGCAGAAGGCTCATAAAATGAGAATGAACAAATGATGACTGAACTGATGAACAAAATAATGTGTGAATGAGTACCTGTATATTAGGCACATTTTACTTTCTAATTTCAAGTTTGCATTATTTGTGAATTAGCAAGTATACAAGAGATATATACTGTTATGTGCTTATTTACATGACCGTAACACTTTTTTTTCTAGTTTAGATATCTTTATAAATTACATTTAATTTCTTAATTATAATTTGCAGTTTAACAAATGTGAATTCATTTGATAATAATGAAAAAGCAATTGAATCATAGTTACCGATAAGTGGACTGAAAAGATAGTGTCACTTAGCCTTAAAATAGCAGAGTCCTAATTACTCCTTTTGTTCTGGTGTGATTTTTAATAGCACCTCTTTCCACTCAGAGGGATCCTGGTTTGAATGATAAATTATGTGATAGCTCTACCGTAAAGCTATAAGCTAATGTATGTCATTAGAATCTTTAGGTGTTTAAGTTATTTTAAAGATGAGACCAATTGTTTTTTTTTCTTGTGTCTATAGACTAAAGAAAATATGAAGCTAATGATACTTTTTTTTTAATAGCTTTCCAGCCAGAGAACCAAATAAATGTTCCAGCTCTCGATACAGTTGTCACTCCAGATGATGTCAGATACTTTACAAATGAGACTGATGACATTGCTAATTTAGAAGCAAGTGTGCTTGAAAATCCTTCTCATGTACAACTTTGGCTCAAGCTTGCGTACAAGTACTTGAATCAAAATGAGGGGTAGGTCAGCTTCAAATCTTTGTGTAAACAGTTGCACATTTATATTTTTATGTTTGAAGTTTTTTTCACCTCAGTCAGTTTTCTTTCCTAGTATCAATGAAGTCTTTGTTTTTTGACAAAGCCAAAAGCATTTTATTGTTTAAAAGCTATTAGACAAGTTTAAGATTAGATCTTGAGTTTGTGTGCATGGGTCAGTGTATGGGTAATAAATTATACTAAAGCTTTTACTCCAGTATGCCTTTATTTCAAAGTAAGATTTGTTAAAACAGTAAATTCTGAGTGGTGGAATGATTGATTATTGTTTTTATTAAAAATCACAGGAGTCATAGTTTGTTAATAAAACTATGGCAAAATAATGGCGGAACAGGTTAAATTTTGTTGATTTGTAATGGACATTTAAAGCTTATCTGAGAACCTCCAAATTGTGCATTTTATTTTTGTCTGTGTTGTATTAAATTACATGTATTTAAGTAAGGTAAATAGTAATATCTTATACAACCAGTAGTTCCTATTGCAAATGGCATCTTCTGACTACTTGATCGTAGGAATTAGCCAAGAATAATCTTCCCATAATTTTAACTTTATAGTTACAATAACTCAAGTGTTTTTTTTTTTTTTTTACACATTTCTAGAACATATTTAAGACTATCTTAAAAGCTTTTAAATAAGGCAGTGCTGCAGAGTGCTAATAAACCACGCATGCCTGGATGTGGTGCTTATTTAACTTTCCTGTGTCATTTCCATGTTAATGGGATAAGTTACAGTGTTTTCTTTTCTGACTCATTTAGTGAGTGAAGGCCAAAAGAACCATACATTATTTTATGAATACGATCATGAGAAAGAATTATCTTCTCCAAGAGATAGCAAGCCCTTGACCCTTGAAAAGAACTATTATATTGAAAGCTTTGATATTTTGTACTTGCAGTAGCTGGCCTTGAGAAAGAATTGTTTAACTTTTCCCATTCCTGAGCAGTGTAAATCATAAAAGGTATTGCTGAATATGGACATAAAGCATATTT
The DNA here is from genome assembly GCF_048565385.1 of Saimiri boliviensis. Lineage (NCBI taxonomy): Eukaryota > Metazoa > Chordata > Mammalia > Primates > Cebidae > Saimiri > Saimiri boliviensis. The sequence goes on from NC_133455.1 coordinate 60,417,833, forward strand.
GAAGTTGATAATCTTAGTGGTTTTATAACACTGTACTTTTATCTGTGGTAAATGCTTACTGAACATTGGCTTAAAAAAATTGTTGGGTCTGTGGAAAATCAGAAACTTTTTTAGGCCCAGGATTTAAAATCTTAATCTAGTACCGTTTTCCATAAGTGATCCTGGCTTCTTGGTAAATTCTAATGGAAAGTGGAATTTTTAAATTGAATCATTGAATTAGCCCTATTTAAATTTTCAAGCAGGTTCTAAAAAGCACTCCTGCCTTTTTTTGTATATACAGGGAGTGCTCAGAATCCTTGGATTCTGCTTTAAATGTTCTGGCACGAGCATTGGAAAATAACAAAGACAATCCAGAAATTTGGTGCCATTACCTCAGATTGTTCTCAAAAAGAGGAACCAAGGATGAGGTGCAGGAAATGTGTGAAACAGCCGTTGAATATGCTCCAGATTATCAAAGCTTTTGGACTGTGAGTAGAAAAGATAACTTGTGTGTGAGTGTCCGTGTGTGTGTGTGTATAATCCTTTGGATCATCTTAAATATGTAGCTTAATAGAGCATATGCTTTATGTGAATATAGATATAATAACCTTACTTTCAGTTTCTAGTAACCTCAAAGCCACTTCTTCTCAATCAAGATTTAGACTAAGCAAGAAGAAAATATTTAGTGAAGAGATGATTGTTGTTGTTGTTAACAATTGGTAAAGAAAAAATGTAAACCTATTAAAAATGTCACACCTATTCTTACACAGTTTTAGTTTAGGCACAGTTAAGTGTAGCTTTTGTAAGACACCTAAAAAAATGTTTCTTTTAAATTTTTCTTAAATTGCCTTTGTAAGATTATAATGAATGCCAGGAAATAGTTTTGTCTTTTTATTATTTCTTTCCCTTGCCTATGGAAATAATCCCAACCTGTAATTAACACTAATATCAAACCTTGCCAAGCTAAAAACATTTGATTGAGAAAAAATGGCCTCTTCCTCTTTCTCCCAAGAGAATGGGATGGTTCTTTGGTTGTCATTTTTTGAGACAGGGTCTGACTATGTCACCCAGGCTGGAATGCAGTGGTGCAGTCATGGCTTACTGCAGCTTTGACCTCCCAAACCCAAGTGATCCTCCTACCTCAGCCTTCTGAGTAGCTGGAGCCACATGTGTGTGCTACCATGCCTGGGTAGTTTTTAAATTTTTTGTAGAGATGGGCTCTTGCCGTGTTTCCCAGGTTGGTCTTGAACAACTCTTGAGCTTAAACAATCCTCCTGACTGGGCCTCCCAAAGTCATGGGATTGTAGATGTGAGCCACTATGTCCAGCCAAGAATGGGATGTTTTTTACCCAGACTTAAAATTATAATTGATCCACTTGTGAAATAAAGTAAGTAGTCATCTGAACTTTTATCACCTGAACTTGGGAGCCATTAGTTTCAGAAAAATTTTTAAATAAATCTTTTGCCGTCAGATTCATCATTTACTTATCAACTGAAGTTGTGAACCAAATAGATTAGGATAGCGTTATACCCCTTAATAAGCTTGCTACTCTATTTCTTACTCTCTGAACTTAGGTACTGAACAGATTTGGATAGTAAAGGAGGCTTGATTTTTCTTTTTTTTTTTTTTTTTTTAATTAACCTAGAACATTGTACCAAAGTGAATGCCATTGATCATCACAAGATTTTATAGGTTGTGGAATATTCAAAAGATCTAATTTTTTTTTTGGAGTCTCCCTCTGTCACCCAGGCTGGAGTGCAATGGCATGATCTTGGCTCACTGCAACCTCCGCCTCTCAGGTTGAAGCAGTTCTCCTGCCTCAGCCTCCTGAGTAGCTGGTACTGTAGGCATGCACCACCATGCTTGGCTAAGTTTTGTATTTTTAGTACAGACGGGTTTTCACCATGTTGGCCAAGCTGCTTTCAAACTCACATGATCCACCCACCTCAGCCTCCCTAAGTGCTGGGATTACAGGGGGTGAGCCACTGCGCCCAGCACATTTCTAATATAAATCTATTTTCAAAACTTTTATACAGTAAGCAACACAAATTATATGTGATAATAAATGTGATGAATGATCTTGCTGTGATTCACCCTTTAAATCAGGGAAAAAAGAAATGAAATTGCTTTAGTAATGACTCTAAGAGTACATCTGTATTGTTTTGGTTTTCATCTGATTCTGCTTTCCGATATATGATAGAAGAGGGAGTCTGAGTCTAGGTTAGGCGTCCCCAGACTGCGGCCCCATGAGGCCATTTATCTGGCCCCCCCCGCCACACTTCAGGAAGGGGCACCTCTTTCATTGGTGGTCAGTGAGAGGAGCACAGTATGTGGCGGCCCTCCAACGGTCTGAGGGACAGTGAACTGGCTGCCTGTGTAAAAAGTTTGGGGACATCTGGTCTAGGTTATAGTACTGGAAGATGATTCTATACATTTTTACACTTATCCTTTTTGCAGAAGTTGCAGATTTGCTAAGAAATGGTTTCCTAGGAAATATGAAAAGTCTATAGTTTTGGTTTATTTCTGTAAGGCAAGATTAATAATATAAAACCCCTTTGGGTAGTTTCTACACCTAGAAAGCACCTTTGAAGAAAAGGATTACGTATGTGAGAGAATGTTGGAGTTTCTGATGGGAGCAGCCAGGCAGGAAACATCCGATACTTTGTCCTTTCGGCTTTTAGAGGCTCTTTTGTTTAGAGTTCAGCTGCATATATTTACTGGAAGATGCCAAAGTGCACTGGCAATTTTACAGGTAAGCATTTGTTACAGCATTTAATTGCATTTTGTAGGAAAAGTTTAAAAGGTCTGCATTATCCATAGCATTATTTAATGGTTGAAAGCACAGGATTTGGATTTGAATCCTTGTTTTTCCACTTAACTAGTAAGTCAAGTCACACTGGGTAAGTTTATGACTTTATTTCCTCATTTGCCTGATGGATATAATATCTTCTTTATAGAGTTTTTATAAGTTTCAATGAAAATATTTTAAGTACCCGTAGATGAACTTCAAGATTCAAACCATAAGGGTAAAGAAATCATTCTGATGAAAATAATACATATGGGTGTGGTTTAAAAAATTTTTTTTCTTTTTACTCTTTTATATTTATCTTAATTGGATTTTAAGTATCATGACACTTAAAATGTACAAATAAATGTGATCATTTTATTTCATAATCTTTAGCATAGTTTATGTTAAAATTATGTTAATCTGTTATTGACATCTCTAAATAATTTTTTTATGAAAAAATTTTAAATTTTACCTAGAATGCATTGAAATCGGCTAATGATGGAATAGTAGCTGAATACCTTAAAACAAGTGATCGATGTTTGGCATGGTTGGCCTACATACATCTCATTGAATTCAACATTCTCCCTTCAAAATTTTATGATCCATCTAATGATAATCCTTCAAGAATTGTTAACATAGAATCATTTGTAATGCCATGGCAAGCAGTTCAAGATGTAAAGACTAATCCTGACATGTTGCTAGCAGTTTTTGAAGGTAAGTATAAATGTTTATAAATTGTAATATCAGTTATTATATTATAACATCAATGTTTAGAACATTAACTACCCATTGTAATTGTTCATAATTAAGTGGAACAAATTTATACCTCTGTATTGCAAGTTTTTTCACAATTTATTAGCCAAATTAAGTATTGAATCAGAGAAGATGGACACTGGCATCTTTGAAAACCAGTAACTGTACTATATTACATTATTTATCTTTCTGATTGTGGGTAACAATATATATCTGTTAAATATATATTGAATATAGATTATATAGGTTTGATGAATTGGTTGAATCAGAGAACTAGGTACTTTTTTTTTTTGGCAATCCATTAAGGTAGAAGTTTAAAGATTTGTATCTTTTCAACCAATTAATATTTTTTCCATCGATCAGTGTGTTTGGTTGCTTCTCTATATTAAACAATATGCCTGTTGTGGAATACATAAAAGGTATAAAGCCTGTTCCTAAAAGAAGTATATGGCCTAGTCAGAAGATAAAATCTGTATATTTGTCATAATTATTATACATCCAAGGCCGTATAACTGTTTGCTGGTATATAGTCTAAATTGTATGCCACATAAAAGAGATTAGGGCCGGGCACAGTGTCTCACGCCTGTAACCCCAGCACTTTGAGAGGGCCAGACGGATGGATCACCTGAGGTCAGGAGTTCGAGACCAGCCTGGCAAATGGTGAAACACCATCTCTACTAAAAATGCAAAAATTAGCCAGACGTGGTGATCCACACCTGTAGTTCCAGCTGCTGGGGAGGCTAAGGCACAAGAATTGCTTGAATCTGGGAGGCGGAGGGTGCAGTGAGCTGAGATCATGCCACTGTACTCCAGCTTGGGCAACAGAGTAAGACTCGGTCTCAAAAAAAAAAGGAGAGACTAGGATCTGTGATTTATGGAATTATTTGATACAGGCCATGAGCCCAAAGGGAAGAGATTATTTTAGATTGGCATGATCGAGTAAGTCTTCATAGAAGAATTGGGAAATGTAGCTAGATGTTTCATGAAGCATGGCTATCGATGTGACATAGAGGGTTTCCTAAGAGATGGGGTGGGGGACCCTTGTCTTATTTATCATTTTACTCCTAAGGGCCTATAAGGATGTCTGGCAAAATAGTAAGTACTTAGTAAATGCTCGTTAAATACCCCATGAAAGAAGGAAAGAAAAGAAAGGATATTACTGTTACGGGAGCTAAATAAACAAAAAGCAACAAGCAGATGGGAGTTTATGCAATGGATTTGAAGTGTGATTGGGAAAAGGGATAGCTCTTATCAAACTGAGAATTCTGTACTGGACAGTAGTAGTGATTAAACTTGGTAAGTAGAATGATACTTGATTTTCAAGAATCTTAAAAATGTAGTAGACTTGATGGCAGTAGAGGTTCTTTAAGAAAGAATATGCTTGAAGAGAAGTTATACTAATGTTAGGAAAACCAACTGGAAGCTGATGGCAGTAACTGAAGTACAAGAAAAGTATCCTAGGAAGGAGACTATTTGTTAGAGACATTAAGTTATCACAAAGAAATATAGGGGACAGATTAAATGTCATGGAAGAGGAGAGGAATAATCAAAGAAGATTTCAGGGTTTTGAGACTGGGAAAAGGAAAGTGTCATTAACAGAAAACTGGTCAGTTGGGAAGACTGATTTTGATGGTAGGAGTAGTTTTTGTGATTGTAATTGGTCATTCAAGTGGCAATGATTGTTGGTGGTAGGAAAAAAGGAAGTGAATATTGGCCATGCATGGTGGCTCACACCTGTAATCCCAGCACTTTGAGAGGCCAAGGCAGGCGGATCATCTGAGGTCAGGAATTTGAGAACAACCTGGCCAACATGATGAACCCCTGTCTCTACTAAAGATACAAAAATTAGCTGGGCATGATGGCTCATGCCTATAATCCCAGCTACTCAGGAGGCTGAGGCAGGAGAATTGCTTGAACCCAGGAGGTGGAGGTTACAGTGAGCCGAGATGGCTCCACTGCACTTCAGCCTGGGCAACAGAGTGAGACTCCGTTTAAAAAAAAAAAAAAAAAAAAAGGAGCGGAGGTGGGCATGGTGGCTCATGCCTATAATCCCAGCACTTTGGGAGGCCAAGGCGGGCGGATCACAGGGTCAGGAGATCGAGACCATCCTGGCTAACAGGGTGAAACCCTGTCTCTACTAAAAATACAAAAAATTGGCTGGGCATGGTGCATGTGCCTGAGTAGCTGCAACTACAGAGTTCCAGCTACTCAGGAGTCTGAGACAAGAGAATCACTTGAATCTGGGAGGCGGAGTTTGCAGTGAGCTGAGCTTGTGCCACTGCACTCCAGCCTGGGCGGCAGAGCAAGATTTTGTCTCAAAAAAAAGAGAAGTGGACCAGTGGATTTTAAGTGGACAATTACCAAGACATAAGTGGATTTGAGTGTTATTCACATAGAAGGTTACTTTGTTACAGTGTGTTTTACAGTTTTCATAATGTGCTTTTGAAGTGAATTATGTAGTAGTTGAAACTATGAGATATTTTCTCTGCAGAAATGAGATTTCAGAGCATAACAGTAAGGAGTAAAAGAGAGAGTAGAGTCATTAAAATGGGACTGAGAGGAAATATAAACAATCTCTTGGAAGCAGAGGCAAGAAGAAATTAGAAAGAAGGGGAAGAACACTGTCAAATGTTAATCAAATAAAATGAAGGTAGAGGTGAGCTTTTATGTTTGGTTAGATATTAGTCCTTACAAGTGAACTTCAGGAGCATAGTTTCACAGTGATTGCTTTCACTTTTAAACTCCACAGATCTTGGAAGTCATGGTAACATTGGGTAAGGAGGAAATGGTGATAGCTGTGCAAATTAAAACATCGTATGATTTAATAAGAAGCAACAAGATCAAGAAAACTCTTTACAAGGGGAAAAGTGTGTTTTGACGGAGTAAGAAAAGGATCTAGTTTAGGGAGAGAGATTCAAATGGCTGTGGGGCAGCAGAGCAAGACCTTTTGCAGTGGTCATGGAAAAAAGATAATTTATTCTGTAAGTTTTTTGAGACGGGTTTTAAAGAATTTAGGATAATTTCAGAGATACTTGTTTAAATGAAAACACCGATAGTTGCTAAAGCTCATATGGGATGTCTTTATTCTTACCGGGAATGTTGAGGATAAGGAATTGAATTTTAGGATTTTGGAGATTGCCTGAAGTACTTCCTTTGAGTAAAAGCCAGAAGCTCAGTAAAGATGAGTAAGATGATGAGTGGTTAATCAAAGGAGTGGGTCATCTTTTCGCATTGGTCTCTCAGAGTTGAAGTAACACAGTCAAATATTTCATTTTATGATTAACATGATTCATGTTGTTGTGATGTTTTTGGGTAGATGCGGTGAAAGCTTGCACAGATGAGAGCCTTACTATTGAGGAAAGAATAGAGGCCTGCCTTCCACTTTACACAAACATGATTGCTCTGCACCAACTCCTGGAGAGGTACAACTTAATTGCCAAGTAGCTAACCTTGTGTTAAAAAGTGATCTTTTTATGTCTTTAGCCATTTTTTTTCTTGTTAAGGTATGAGGCTGCAATGGAGCTTTGTAAATGTTTATTGGAATCATGTCCCATTAACTGCCAGTTGCTGGAAGCCCTCGTTGCATTATATTTGCAAACAAATCAGCGTGACAAAGCCAGAGCAGTGTGGCTTACTGCATTTGAAAAATATCCTCAGAATGCAGAGGTTTTTTATCATATGTGCAAATTCTTCATCTTACAGGTAAAAAATGATGCATAATTCTTAAATATGATGTTTTTATAATTCAGATTTCCCTATCAGCCCCACCAGGAAGTGTTTCCTGGTCCTTTTACCCTTCAAGCTATGTTAGGTGTTCCTTTGCTCACTGCCATAGTTGCATCATAACACTTATTACAGTGCTTTGTAATTTTATTTCTAGTTGCTTTATGTATACTATACTAAAATTCTTGAAGGCAAGGAACATGTTTCCTCATATTTACAGTCCAACGCTTACCACAGTGCTAGATGGCTAATACAGAATTGGTGGATGAAATGCGAGCCTATGGTATATTAGAGGTTAAACTATTTAAATTGTTAGTTGAATTTAATTCAGAGAGTAAAATGTAATAAAAGTTTTCTGAATATGTCTGAAACTTACCCCTTCAACCCTTACCCTCCCAAGAAACGTAATCTAATAAGTACTTTTTAAAGGCTTTTTTCTCCCTTGACATTTTAATTAAACATTGTAAGCCTGATATATATATCCCCCTCCCTCTTTTTAAAATAGAATCGAGGCGATAATCTTCTTCCATTTTTGCGGAAATTTATTGCATCCTTCTTTAAAGCGGGGTTTGAGAAGTATAATAACTTGGATCTATTTCGGTAAGTTGTAGAATTCTTTGTAGAGGAATGAGAGAGAGCACAGTTCAGTAGAAAGATTAGTTTTTTTCTTATATGATTACATTTTAAACTGACATTTTAGTACTTGAATACGCACTTAACAGAATACTAGAAACAGAATAAATAGAACAATAAAAATGGAGGCAAGATGTAAAATTCTTTAAAACACACTATACAAAGTAAGGCATGTATTAAAACCATAGTAACTCATACTTTTTTTTTTTTTTGAGATGGAGTTTCGCTCTTGTTACCCAGGCTGGAGTGCAATGGCGCGATCTCGGCTCACCGCAATCTCCGCCTCCTGGGTTCAAGCAATTCTCCTGCCTCAGCCTCCTGAGTAGCTGGGATTACAGGCACGTGCCACCATGCCCAGCTAATTTTTTGTATCTTTAGTAGAGACGGGGTTTCACCATGTTGACCAGGATGGTCTTGATCTCTCGACCTTGTGATCCACCCGCCTCGACCTCCCAAAGTGCTGGGATTACAGGCTTGAGCCACCGTGCCCAGCCCAGTAACTCATACTTCTACTTTATTGTTATTGTTCTTAATTTTAGCACTTAATATTTTAGCATTTAATTATCCCAAGGCAATCTCAGTGATTTTTTTTACAAACTGTATTTTTATTTATTTGATTGGTCATATAAAGTGGATATAAATAATGTACCTTTTTCTTTTTTTAATTCTAAAGAGAACTGCTCTAGCCTTTGAAATATTAGGGAGTAAGAAGTTTCAGTGGATTATTTTCTCAACCATTAATTTCTTTTTCTTTTTTTTTTTTTTTTTTTTTTTTTGTGACGGAGTTTCGCTCTTGTTACCCAGGCCAGAGTGCAATGGCGCGATCTTGGCTCACTGCAACCTCCGCCTCCTGGGTTCAAGCAATTCTGCCTCAGCCTCCCGAGTAGCTGGGACTACAGGCGTGCGCCACCATGCCCAGCTAATTTTTGTATTTTTAGTAGAGACAGGGTTTCACCATGTTGACCAGAATGGTCTCGATCTCTTGACGTTGTGATCCACCTGCCTCGGCCTCCCAAAGTGCTGGGATTACAGGCGTGAGCCACTGCGCCTGGCCTCATTAATTTCTTAATAGCTCATATAGAGCTGTATTTACTGTCTTCGCTGAGAGTTCCTATTCCAACAATAAGAGTCATGGCAGATTATGAGTAATGATTTTTGGGAGGAGACTTTTAAAATTCTCTTTCCTTTGTCCTACTCCTCTCTCTTTTTTTTTTTTTTTTTTTTTTTTTTTTTGAGACGGAGTTTCGCCCTTGTTACCCAGGTTGGAGTGCAATGGCGCGATCTCGGCTCACCGCAACCTCCGCCTCCTGGGCTCAGGCAATTCTCCTTCCTCAGCCTCCTGAGTAGCTGGGATTACAGGCACGTGCCACCATGCCCAGCTAATTTTTTTTTGCACTTTTAGTAGAGACGGGGTTTCACCATGTTGACCAGGATGGTCTCGATCTCTCGACCTCGTGATCCACCCGCCTCGGCTTCCCAAAGTGCTGGGATTACAGGCTTGAGCCACCGCGCCCGGCCTGTCCTACTCCTCTCTTTAGAGGTGTTAGCAAACTTTTTTCTTCAGATCCAGAAAGTAAATATTTTAGGTTAGCAGGCCATGTGGTCTATTACCACTATTCTACTGTGTTGTTTTATTGAGAAAGCAACCATAGAAAGAAATGTAAATGAATGGTTATGGCTGTGTTTCAGTAAAACTGTTTACAAAAGTAGACGTGGTTTGCTCATCTTAAGTAAAACAGCACCGAAAAGAAAATATTTTATCATGACATACTCTATTATTTTGTATTAGGAGGAACTGAGAGAAGAAAAGACCTAAGCTGAATATCTTCTGAAAAAATTTCTTATGGAAAATACAGATGAGTGAAAATAGAATCTTAAAGCCCAAATTTTCTTAAGTGGTCCATCCACCCTAGAACTTTTTTTTTAAGAGTTGAGTCTTGCTCTGTCTCCCAGGCTGGAGTACAGTGGCATGATCTTGGCTCACTGCAAGCTCTGTCTCCTGGTTCCAAACAATTCTGCCTCAGCCTCCTGAGTAGCTGGGATTATAGGCGCTTGCTGCCACACCTGGCTAGTTTTTTTGTATTTTAGTAGAGACGAGGTTTCACTGTGTTGCCCAGGCTGGTCTTGAACTCCTGAGCTCCAGCAATCAGCCCGCCTCAGCCTCCCAAAGTGCTAGGATTACAGGTGTGAGCCACCACGGCTGGCCCACCCTAGAACTTTTTGTGAATATGGTAGTTTTATTTGAGATTTGGGGACACTGTTTCTTTCCAGACTTGAATCTTTGTATGTCCTCTTATGGTAGCAGTTTATTGACAGCGATTTTAGTGTCCTTCGAAGGGCCCTTCTTTCTGCTCTGTTACATCTAGATTAATATTTACAAATAATTACAAATGAAATAATTTTAAATGCAAAGTGATAGAAAATAATTAAACTTCTATAAGGAATTTAGAGATTTTTCAGCTTCTCCGTACTCAGTTTCTTCCTGATTTAAATTAGTTTGCTTTAACATTTCAAGCTCAGGGAAAGGATAAATTCAAGGTTTAAGCAAACTCTAGAGACTGGTTGGTTCTGATCTTCCCTTGGGTACAGAGGTAATTGGTTTAGTTTGAAAGAAAATGCTGCCAATTTCTGCCTTGGTAACTAATCAAAGATCAGATCTCGATGCCAGCTTAATTAAGCAGAATAAATAAGTGTCAATGAAAATTTGAAAATGAATTGTCTCCAAATATTATTAAGTCATCTTTATTAAATTCTTTTGTGGAAATAGTCATAATTCACTGAAAATTAAGAGAAAAAGGTATCCTGTTTATAGTTTATTTAGGCAATAGTGAAACTTTTGTTTACACCAAGATTGTACATTTCTGTTAATTTAGAAAGTCTTTTATTAGATATTAGAAAAATAATGGTAGATGAGATAATTTTTGGCATTGCCATACTTATTGTATGTTGATACAAGGTTTTAAAATTTATGAATTTTCAATGTTTATTAATAGGAGAAATCTCTTCTTAATTGGTTCAAAATATTTTTAAAATTTCGTAAGTAGAAATTGTGAAGCAGAATACTTAGCACTGTAATTTTTACCTGGAGTTGAATTCTGTCAACTCTACATGACATTTAGTGTAAAGATGACAGGCAAAAGAACTAGATAAGGTAATTTTCATGTGTTTCAAGTCAATTTGAAGATTAAGTAGATAGCCAGATTTGAAGTAATCTCTTCTGACCATCTCAGTTTTCAGTTGAGGAAAGTAAAATTCTTTGAAGTTAAGGAATTATAGTAATGTAGCTTGTCTTGGCAAAGTCAGGATGAGAACCTGACTTCTAGATGTTCTATTTCTTCTCTTTCTGGTGTGGTGTTTGTCCCCTATACAGCTTGTCTACTTTATGAAAACTTGTTCCCTTACAAGTATTATTTTAAAATTCAAGACAGGTTGTCATTTTTGGGATCAATGTATTTCCTTTAAAAACATTGTTCTTAAAGATGGTGGTTAAGTAGGCCGGGCGCAGTGGCTCACACCTGTAATCCCAGCACATTGGGAGGCCTTGGCGGGTGGATCACCAGGTCAGGAGTTGAAGACCAACCTGACCAACATGGTAAAACCCTGTCTCTACTAAAAATACAAAAATTAGCTGGGTGTGGTGGCGCATGCCTGTAATCCCAGCTACTAGGAGGCTGAGGCAGGAGAATCGCTTGAACCAGCAGGTGGAAGTTGCAGTGAGCCAAGATCACGCCACTGCATTCCAGCCTGGGTAATAGAACGAGACTCCATCTCAAAAAAAAAAAAAAAAAAAAAAAAAAAGATGGTGGTAAGTATTATACACACAGGTTTAAATACATTGGGAGAAAAATGGACTTAGTCCAGTAGAATTCTTTATTGATTGACTTCTTCAGGTCTTTAATATCCTAATAAATGTTGTAGTATTTCCCAACTTTATTTGATCATAGATCTCTTGACAGGTACCTTATGGGCTAATGTGTTATAGAATATACTTTTATGAAATCTCTAAAATTAAATGAGTTGTATGTGTGTATGGCTGTATGTGAGAGAGATTACTTTCAGATACAAGGTTTCGTAAGTCTTTTTTTTTTTTTTTTTTTTTGAGACAGGGTCTTACTCTGTCACATGGGTTGGAGCACAGTGGTGTGATCTCAGTTCACTATAACATCCACCTCCTGGGTTCAAGCTATTCTGCCACCTCAGCCTCCTGAGTAGCTAGGACTACAGGCATGTGCCACCACACCTGGCTAATTTTTTGTATTTTTTGTGGAGATGAGGTTTCACCCAAAATGTTTGCCAGGCTGGTCTTAAACTCCTGACCTCAAATGATCCACCTGCCTCAGCCTCCCAAAGTGCTGGGATTACAGGTGTGAGCCACAGTGCCAGGCCCTGTAAATCTTTTTTTTTTTTTTTTTTTTTTTTAAGAAGGAAGTACAGATTTTATGGGAAAATTTCAAATACTTGGTAGATTCATTTGTTCTTTTTAAACTAGGTTTAATTAGAAGATTATGGTGTTTTGTTTAATCTTGGGGATAGAATAAAAAAGTCATTTTACAGGCACAGTGGGTCACGCCTTAATCCTAGCACTTTAGGAGGAGGGTGGGCGGATCACCTGAGGTCAGGAGTTCAAGACCAGCCTGACCAACGTGGAGAAACCCCACCTCTACTAAAAATACAAAAGTAGCCAAGTGTGGTGGCGCATGCCTGTAATCCCAGCTATTTGGGAGGCTGAGGCAGGAGAATCCCTTGAACCCAAGAGGTGGAGGTTGCAGTGAGCTGAGATCATGCCATTGCACTCCAGCCTGGGCAACAAGAGCTAAACTCCATCTCAAAAAAAAAAAAAAACAAACAAACTTTGTAGGAGGAGAGTTTGTCATGTAGGTATAAAATAATAATATTGTGGCCAGGCGCAGTGGCTTATGCCTGTAATTTCAGCACTTTGGGAGGCTGAGGCAGGTGGATTACTGAGGCCAGAAGTTCAAGACCAGCTGGGCCAACATGGTGAAATCCTATCTCTGTTACAAATACAAAAATTAGCTGGGTGTGGTGATGCATGCCTATAGTCCCAGCTACTTGGGAAGCTGAGGCAGAAGAATCACTTGAACCTGGGAGGTGGAGGTTGCAGTAAGCTGAGATTGTGCCACTGCAGTCCAGCCTGAGTGACAGAGCAAGGCTCTTGTCTCGAAAAACAAAGAAAACCATTTTGAATAAGCATGTAATCCTAGGTATGCTATGCAGAAGAAAAGGAAGTCTCATTGCTTTCTAAAAAAAATATTTCAATGCAATTTAACTTGTAACTAAAGATTACAAAACAAAAATGTAATTTGTATGTGTGGGTGTAATTTAAAACAGTATTTGGATTTTTTTTCAGATATCTCTTAAATATTCCAGGACCAGTTGACATTCCATCGCGTTTATGTAAAGGGAATTTTGATGATGATATGTTTAACCACCAAGTTCCTTATTTGTGGCTGATTTACTGGTAAGACATCCACTGTGGAGAGATACTGCATACTAGGCCTGAATTTGCTGTTTATTATTGAATTACACTGTGTTATAATTAAGTTGATGTTAAAGTCATTGAAGCACAATTGAAGAGATGCTAAGGTTTAATACATACTAGAGAAGAAAGGTCAAGAGGAGGATTCTATTGTAATAATATCTGTAATGTTTAAAATACTTTGTCATTCCTTCACCTGATAGAATTGAATGGTAGACATATGTTTTCCTTCATTTTTTAAACAGCCTTTGTCATCCTCTTCAATCAAGTGTTAAAGAGACAGTGGAGGCATATGAGGCAGCATTAGGGGTGGCCATGAAATGTGATATAGTACAGAAGATATGGATGGAGTAAGTTTAGTTTTTCTTAATAAGAATGGGATTTGGGGATAAAGAGGTATGGTTGGGAAAGGGGTGACCAGCTTTCTTGGTGAGAGAACTACTGGCTTAGATATTCTAAATTGTAATATTTTTCTTTTGGCAGTTATCTTGTCTTTGCCAATAATAGAGCTGCTGGATCCAGAAACAAAGTTCAAGAATTCAAATTTTTTACTGATTTAGTGAATAGATGTTTGGTTACAGTCCCTGCCCGGTACCCCATTCCTTTTAGCAGAGCTGATTACTGGTCCAACTATGAATTTCATAATAGGGTAAGAACTTAAAACTTTTTTCTTTAGATGTTTTTACAAAACAAAGGGACTTTAAAAATGATAGCAAAACTCCATTTTATATCAAGAGAGCTTTTCCTAGGACGACGTTCCTAACATTCACTGTTACTCTTGACCGTGTTTCTTATTTATCTGTTCGGAGACTAGAAATAGAGCCCTTAAAGGCTCAATTGAAATAAAATATGCGTTAATTATGTTATATTTATGAAAATTTAACATTGAAGCAAAATTGAAGGAATGTTAAGGTGTAATACATATTAATGAAAAAATACATCAAAGATTGTATTGTGGTATCTGTAATGTTTTGCTTGAGTAGTTGAAAATTCTACTGATTGAAAAATTTAGTAACTTCAAAATAAGTAACAATGGACTTAGACGTTGTAGCTGCTCTTTTAATATTTTGTCAAGCAAATATAGCTATACACAAGGTATAAGAAAGCTTAAAATTAGGTAACTGCTTAGAATTCTAAAAGTAGAATCTAATTAATGATATAATTATATGATTATCTTAAAAAATTTTTTTTTTCAGAGACCACTTTCATTCAGTGCATTATAGGCTAAAAAGCTCCTTGCTAAAGTTCATTGTAGACCAAAAACATATATGTGTTTTATTTATTTTTGGTGGGGTGGTTTTTTTGCTAATCAGGATAATCAATTATTATGCTTTATACTTCTATGCCATTCTTTATCCCAGGATCTCAAACCACTTTATGGACATTAAGTCATTTACACACGGGCATTCCATGAGCAAGATGTAGCAGGTATTATTAGCCCTATGACTTGCCGAGCTATACAGCAAGTAAAGGTAGACTCAGGAATGAAAACCCGAACTCCTGGCTTCTTGTCAGTGTTCTGCCCATGGCTCTCATCACTAGACCATACTTCCTAATTCACATATGGAAAGTCACTAATAAAAATTAATGGTAGGAACTGTAACTCACAACGTCATACATTCTTATAATTTATACATTCATATCTTAAAGACCATTTTTAATGTGGTCTTAAAGACCACATTAAAACACATAGGTAATTAGGTTTCACGTTTTGGTTGCATTCATTTTTCCTCCCCCTCAACCTTTACAGGTTATTTTCTTTTATTTGAGCTGTGTTCCAAAGACCCAGCATTCCAAAACCTTGGAACGGTTTTGTTCAATTATGCCAGCTAATTCTGGACTTGCACTGAGGTAAGGAAAATTAACATTTTTTTGGTCCTCTGCCTAATGGTATAGGCTCTTCAAATAAAATTACTCTTAAAAACTTGATAAAAGTAGTCTGTTGTTCCACTATGTCCTCATAATTTCAGAGTTTTTAAGCCAATATTTAGCTATTGATTCAAAAGTCACTTTAAAAATTCTGGTCGCTTCAGGAAACCTCAAGTTACAAGGGGGAAAATAATTCCATTCAAGTAAAGTTCATCTGTGTTCCCTAAACACACACCATCTGTCTTTAGCATGTGCATTATAAGCAGTAAGCTTGTTTTCCATGGCAAGGGAATATTATTTAAGAAGTTTTCATATTTTCACGTAGGTCAGTTGCTCTCAAATATTGGAAAACATTAGAATCTTCTGGGATGCTCATTTAAAATGGAGATTCCTGACCTTGAGCCCTCATACCACATTTTTGAAGCACTGATAAGGGATTTCATATATTCAGTCAGGAGATTTTGGAGCCTTTCTTTGTAGTTTCTCTGCCCTGATAATAGCAAAAACATTTTCATCCATAAGGATTATGCCTTTTAATTCAAAAAGGTATGCTGGCCGGGCGCGGTGGCTCAAGCCTGTAATCCCAGCACTTTGGGAGGCCGAGGCGGGTGGATCACGAGGTCAAGAGATCGAGACCATCCTGGTCAACATGGTGAAACCCCGTCTCTACTAAAAATACAAAAAATTAGCTGGGCATGGTGGCGTGTGCCTGTAATCCCAGCTACTCAGGAGGCTGAGGCAGGAGAATTGCTTGAACCCAGGAGGTGGAGGTTACGATGAGCCGAGATCACTCCATTGCACTCCAGCTTGGGTAACAAGAGTGAAACTCCGTCTAAAAAAAAAAAAAAAAAAAGGTATGCTGCACGCTAATGTATTGGCTTCCACTTGTGCAGTCATTCCCACTGCATCAGTTTTATCTTTTAATCATTTTATGGATTGTAAGATGCCTAAAGTATTTATGAAATGTTCCCTTATGTTTTAAAGGATTTACATTGCATTTAGCATGTATGTGAGGAAAATTGTTTAAAAGTTTAAAAACTAAAGTTGAGACAAACATGACGGTAGTGTTTTATAATTTTCTTAGTGAGCATGCCAATGTGTAGTAGCTCATTACTGAAATCTTAGTTATGAAACACGTTTGCTAAAACGTGAAATAGAAAATGTCGTATTTTAGCATAATTTTCTATTATGATAGGCTCTTTAGAATATAAATAGTTTACTTGTTGATTTTGTTGGTAAATACCTACCTTTGTGTTTTGATACTTATTTTCTCTGGTCATCCCTGTTCTTTTTTTCCAGGAGAGTAGAGAACTGTAATAGTTATTTTACATAAATTTTAGTTAAAGAAACATTGAAGATTGATTATACTCTAAGAAAGAAAAATACAGGAAATTGTATTAGTATATATCAAGCCATTACTTTAACAAAATTTGGGGTGGGAAACAGGGACTGTTATGTGGAGGGAATGCTTTCATGTCCTATAGAAATACGTGGACCTTATTGTAGTTTGGTAAGGTGAGCATAGATTTTTACTTGACCTCTTGATAGTTTGCACATTCCTCTCTCAGGTTAATTTTTGTAAGAGGCATTCTATAATATTTGCTGGATAGCGTTTATGGAATTTAATCAAAATTTATATTTCCATCATTCTACTCATAGAGCACATTTGGGGTTCCCCATACTTGCAATGCTTTGTTCATTTTCCTGAATGTACTTTACAGGTTACTTCAACATGAGTGGGAAGAAAGCAATGTTCAGATTCTGAAACTTCAAGCCAAGATGTTTACATATAATATCCCAACATGCCTGGCCACCTGGAAAATGTAATGCAACAATCATGTACATGTTTTTATAGCTATTGCTTTTATTTATAAGGGTTGCTCCAGACAGGTAAATCTGAAATGACATCTACATATATATATATTTTTTCTTTTTTTCCTAGACAGATTGCTACTCTAGTTTAGATTTGTTTTTGGCACTTACAAACTGAAGTTTAATGAGAGTGAGTGCTCATTAAGTATTGCCTGTAAAAGCGAAAAACGTAGACTTTTAATTTTCTTTGAAGGAGAACAGTTAGGTAAAAATAACGTTATCAAACAAATCTGTTACAGACATTTTAAGACCGCCTCTTTTGAAATGTGGTGTGTCTACCCTGTTATAGTCTGATTTCTTCTTTCTTTTAAAGGTGTTAGTTCTGGTAACTAGTCTTTGACTAGTAATTATGAGAGTTTTATTTTTTTTTCCCATGAACGTTGTTTATGTTCAAGTCACTGGTCTGCTTTATTCTTGTAAAGTTGATAAAAATTGTTGAATTTTTCTTTTCACTATAGGTTTTCCTCCTTGGAAGTTTAGCCTGTTAACTTTCAGGAAGTTTTGTACTCAGATTCCCACAGTCAGTATTCTGCCAGTGGTGGTGTTTCATTTTGTTCAAAGATATATAAATTTTTCTTTTCCTTTTTCTATATTCCTTTTTTTTTCTTAGAGCCATTGCTGCTGAGATTGTTCTAAAGGGACAAAGAGAGGTAAGCCATGGTTAAATCTCAGATGGGTCACTTTTAAAAAGTTTTTCTGTCCCTTTTGTTGACCTCTCAATTTAAAAGAATTAAAGCACAGAAGTTAACATTTCATACACACTAAGAACCAGGTGGGGAAAAAAAGTAGTTGACATTTTAAGAGCACTAAATATTTGGAAAACTTCAAAACTCAACATAACCATTTTATCTCAAATGTTATTGTGAAGGACCATTCTTTAAACAGATAGAATTATGAAGCTGTTTTTCATCATGTTTTCTGATGGAATTGTGTGTATATCTTACAGGTCCACCGTTTGTATCAGAGAGCCTTACAGAAGTTACCTCTTTGTGCATCACTATGGAAAGATGTAATGCTTTTTATCTCTTATTTTATCTCGATGTTTTCCTGTAAATTTTCTGCATGTGCCATATCCATTGATGTGGTAATGCTCAGACTCTAGCTAAGTCTTACTTCTATGCTTCCCTGTCTTTTACAGCAACTCTTGTTTGAAGCATCAGAAGGAGGTAAAACTGATAACCTGAGAAAACTAGTTTCCAAGTGCCAAGAGATTGGAGTCAGCCTAAATGAGCTCTTAAATTTAAACAGTAACAAAACAGAAAGCAAGAATCACTGAACACTGGGTGCAGTCAGTTCTAAGTCCTTATAATAATTGCCAAAATTATTTGAATGATTCTTCAAGATTAGGCTGATCCCTGGCTAAGGTCTGTTTAAGGCAGACAAGCATTATTGATCATATCAAGTTCCCTACAATATCCTGTCCTCAAAACCGGAAGCAATGAACATGATCCTCTTCGGTTGGATAAATGAACTTCCTGTTTGGCCTGCTACTAGGCCCTGCCAGATTCTCATAACATCATATACGTAAGTATAGTTCCTCAAAGTGACTGACATTTATTTTAATTTTGCTTTGTTTTTGTTTTTTATTTTCTCCCCCCTTCCTTTATATTGTGTTATTCCTGATTCACTTGACACTCTCTGATGCCTGAGAGATTCCTGTTTGGGATTACAATATCCAGGGCTGTGTTTACAGTAAAAAAGCAGGCAGTCCCTTTTAGTTTTTTGCTTTTTAAATTTTTTTGAGATTCTTCATTTCAGGATTTAAAACTATAGCAGTCCATCTTAAGGAAAGTGTAACTGCCATGGCCACAAGTCTGCTAGTTGCACTTGAATGCTCTATCAGGGTTGTTTATTGCCCTTTCTACGTTCTGGACTCCTTGCCGAGACTGTTTAACTTGAAGATTAAAGAAACTATTGCAAATGCCCAGTGCATCAGAACCTAAGAGTGGTCAAATATTATGTGCAATTTTTTTGTAAAGAAATTTTAATTTATAATAAAGTTTAACAGTTTAAAGAACAGTTAATATTTGAACTGCTTTGTATTGAGATACTACTTTGTAGTATTAAAATTGTTTATATGCTTTTTTAATATAAGTTAACTTTCTAAAAACTCTTGCTGTCTTTATTCACTTTTCACACTGGTGGGAAAGGGTTGAAGTCAGAGATACTTATGCTCCTCATAACTTATAGCAATACTTTATCTCCAAACTGCTTTCCCATTAAAAAAAAAATTCAGTGACTTTAATTCATGAGAAGATGGATCCTGTTGTGAGGATCCATCTTCTCTGATCCTCCAGTGAACAGAGAGGTTTGCACTACCATTAAATTCGTTATTCTCAAATCCACAGTGTTTAGAAAGTGTCTCCCAACTGTAGTTTGAATGATTTGCCTAGTGACATGTTCTCTTATATTGAATATCAGTGTGATTGAATACAAAGGAGACCTTGCTTTTTATTTTGTTTTCATTTATATTTGGTTGTTTTAACCTTGGCAGGAAAAATGTTAATGACACACATACTGTCACAAATCTGGTCTTAAAACTATGTGCAGTTGAATCGTTAAAGGCAGAGCAGCAACCCCATGAAATACCAGGTAAACTTGTACATGTTTACATTTGTATAATGCTCACTAAATATAGAACCATATTTTGAGTCCCCAGTCTGTGCCTACCAGAGAGGGCGATTTGGCTAGTAAGTGCTGTTTAGTGGGGTCAAGAATGGAATCCATTTGTCTAGTGTCTTTGATTTAAACAAAAAGAAAGCCAGAGGCTTACTGTTTTTTTCCTAAAACCAAAAAAATGTGGGTGAAGATAGTAATCCCAGAGGAATAGTTATCTAATCATTGTATGCATTTAACTTTATATAACTTTGAAAACTTTTCTGGCTCTGATTTTTTGAAAACAGTGTGGCGATTCCTCAATGACCTAAAAATAGAAATCCCATTTGACCCAGCAATCCCATTACTGGGTATATATCCAAAGGATTATAAATCATTCTACTATAAGGACACATGCACACGAATGTTCATTGCAGCACTGTTTACAATAGCAAAGACCTGGAACCAACCCAAATGCCCATCGACGATAGACTAGATAGGGAAAATGTGGTACATATACACCATGGAATATTACGCAGCCATCAAAAACGATGAGTTTGCGTCCTTTGTAGGGACATGGATGAAACTGGAAACCATCATTCTCAGCAAACTGACACAAGAGCAGAAAATCAAACACCGCATGTTCTCACTCATAGGCGGGTGTTGAACAATGAGAACACATGGACACAGGGAGGGGAACACTACACGCTGGGGCCCGTTGGGGGGAAATGGGGGAGGGACGGGGAGTTGGGGAGGTGGGAAGAGATAGCATGGGGAGAAATGACACATACAGGTGAGGGGAAGGAAGGCAGCAAACCACACTGCCATGTGTGTACCTATGCAAAAATCTTGCATGTTATTCACATGTACCCCTAAACCTAAAATGCAATTAAAAAAAAAAAAAGGAAAAAAAAATAAAATGTCAAAAAAAGAAAAGAAAAGAAAAGAAAAGAATACAGTTCTAAGGTGCTTAGTAAAATATTTCCAGTGTGTGCCTCCATAGTGTAACAGTTTTTTTTTTGTTTGTTTTTGTTTTTGTTTTTTTTTGAGACGGAGTTTCGCTCTTGTTACCCAGGCTGGAGTGCAATGGCACGATCTCGGCTCACCGCAACCTCCGCCTCCTGGGTTCAGGCAATTCTCCTGCCTCAGCCTCCTGAGTAGCTGGGATTACAGGCACACACCATCATGCCCAGCTAATTTTTTGTATTTTTAGTAGAGACGGAGTTTCACCACGTTGACCAGGATGGTCTCGATCTCTTGACCTCGTGATCCACCCGCCTCGGCCTCCCAAAGTGCTGGGATTACAAGCTTGAGCCACCGCGCCCGGCCAGTGTAACAGTTTTTATGTTAACTGAAATGTCTCAGTTTTTGGGAGACCATGCTGAGCTTGAGTTTCTTTTTTTTTTTTTTTTTTTTTTTTTGGGACGGAGTTTCGTTCTTCTTGTCCAGGCTGGAGTGCAAGGGCACAATCTCAGCTCACTGCATCACTGCAACCTCTGCCTCCTGGGTTCAAGCAGTTCTCCTGCCTCAGACTCCCAAGTAGCTGGGATTACAGGCATGTGCCACCACGCCTGGCCAATTTTGTATTTTTAGTAGAGATGGGGTTTCTCCATGTTGGTCAGGCTGGCCTCGAACTCCCAACCTCAGGTGATCCACCTGCCTCAGCCTCCCAAAGTGCTGGGAGTGCAGGCATGAGCCACTGTGCCTGGCCAAGCTTGAAATTTTGTTGCATTAACAGTTCCATCAACAGTAACTATTTTGTCTCTCTCTCGCTTTAAATGAGTTCTTTGCATTGGTATATGTAGAACTCCACTCAGTCTGTACATATAGTCCCAGGGTCCATCCATGGAGGCTATTCACTAACAACTCTAGGGATGGCCATTCACTTGTTGTGCACAGTCATGTAGGAATAGGTTCTGTTTCCTCTTTAATCAGCTGTCATATTGCTATTTAAAATGATACTGTGTTAAATTCTCCTATCATCATTTCTTCCTTGCTTCTTGTTTTCAGTTTATATTTGGTTGTTTTAACCTTGGCAGGAAAAATGTTAATGACACACATACTGCCACAAATCTGGTCTTAACAACTGTGTGCAATTGAACAGTTAAAGGCAGAGCAGCAACCCCATGAAATACTAGGCAAACTTGTACATGTTTACATTTGTATAATTCTCACCAAAAATAGAACCATAGGTTTATAAACTCACTTTAACCTTCACATTAAAAAAATCACACACACTGCTTAAGGGTGAGGTATATGTTTATGTCATCCTTCCATTATCATTTTACCTTTTTTTTAATGAACACATGATAATTAAAATATTAAACAAATTTGGGTTAAAGTTTTTATAGTTATTGTAGAGACATGAATATAAAAATAGTATACTGTGTAAAGTTTTTGTTTTGAACAGAGGAAAGACTAGTCATTGAGAACTTCAATCCCTTGTATCTGCCGCCCCTGCTGTTGGACAAAATGTGTACACAAAAGAGGCCTTTTAGGCTGTGGGATTTTATCTCTGAAGGAAATGGAGTAGTAGATTATGATGTATTTTTATGTGTTTTTGTTCATTTTAGAGAACAGCCTAATATTTCTATTTGCCTTTTAACGGAAAGTGGACCTTGTAACATTGTCACTCGATTATCTAAGGCGGTTTGCTTTCAATTAAAGGGTGTATAAACCTACATCATAAAGTAAGCAAGAATCTCCAGGTGCGACATCTAAGAGCTAAAGGCACTAAGCAGACAAGAAAAAAGTGATTAAGACTGACAACAAATGTAGAGGGACTTTATTGAAGATTGTGTTCAAATATTTATTTTTCAAGGTTCTTGGAAAGGTAGGAACATGTGGCTAGAATGCAAAGCAGGGCCAATATTCTTGGTTAAAGTTGTCATGTGTTTACAGATGACTCCTAATTTCCTCAAGGCTGCTTTCATGTCTGTATGTTAACATTAATGTGAGGGAAGAATGGGGAAATGCAATTTTAGTGACCTTTCAGGTTTGAGGATTATGCCTGCAGGTTTATCATTGCCCTTCAGGGCATATTAACGGCAATTATTATACAGAACATTTTGAACAAGAGCTGGTCAAGAAAAGGCAGGCTTCTGAGGAACATTTCTGATGATGTTTCTTTTTTGTTCAAAATTAGTACTATATCTTTCCAAGCTGTGATGCTGCTTAATGCATCTGGTAGAGTCAAGCTGAAGAGCTTTTTCTTTCTTTCTTCTTTTTGGGGAAGGGGGGTTTACTCAGCTCCTTTAGACTGTTGGCTGTCATTTCTTTTTCATATGGCTTACTTTCGCTAGGTAAGAACTTGCCACCAGAATGTCTCCTTTCTACAGGTGTTCCTCAGTTGTTGGGATAAAACAGGTGTCCCCAGGCTACAGCCCGCGGGCCGCATGCGGCCCCCTGAGGCCATTTATCCATACCCCTGCCACACTTCAGGAAGGGGCACCTCTTTCACTGGTGGTCAGTGAGAGGAGCACAGTATGTGGCGGCCCTCCAACGGTCTGAGGGACAGTGAACTGGCCCCCTGTGTAAAAAGTTTGGGGACGCCTGGGATAAAATAAACGCATACTAGTAAAAGGCTTAGCCATAGAAATGTGAGGTAGTAGAAGCTGTTTGAGGATAGGAGGCTTGGAAATGTGGCTTAGGGTAGTTTTCAGTATAATAAGAAAAAGGTTGCCAGGTTCAGTGGCTCATTCCGTAATCTCAGCACTTTGGGAGGCCGAGGTGGGTGGACTTGTGGTCAGGAGTTTGAAAGCAGCCTGATCAACAAGGTGAAACATCGTCTCTACTAAAAACAAACATTCACTGAGCATGGTGGCTTGCGCCTGTAGTCCCACCTACTCAGGAGGCTGAGGTGGGAGAATCGCTTGCACCCAGCGGGCAGAAATTACCATGAGCCAAGATCACGCCACTGTACTCCAGCCTGGATGACAGAGAAAGACTCTGCCAAAAAAAAGAAAAGGAAAATGACTTACTAGTGGTGGTGGGGTCTCATTGCTTGATTAAACTTTTCACTAGAGGAAGAAGAACAAATAGAGACAAAAAGTGGAGTAATTGAGTTTGAACCTTTACTTGGCAAAGTAAAGTTCTAATGAAGGTTTGGAAACAAACTAGTATTGATGGATGGGATTGCATTTGCAAAGAGATGAAAAGAAAACACTACTTTTTCAGTTGGAGATTCCCTGGTGTAGGGAATGTGTTTAAAAGATTAACGGTGATTGGGCCAGGCATGGTGGCTCACCCTTGTAATCCCATTACTTTGGGATTCCGAGGCAGGAGGATCATGAGGTCGGGAGTCAGAGATCAGCCTGGCCAACACGGTGAAACCCTGTCTCTACTAAAATTACAAAAATTAGCCAGGAGTGGTGGCATGTGGCTGTAGGCCCAGCTACTCGGTAGGCTGAGGCAGGAGAACAGCTTGAACCTGAGAGGTGAAAGTTGCAGTGAGCTGAGATTGTGCCACTGTGCTCCAGCCTGGGCAAGAGCAAGACTCCTTAAAAAAAAAAAGAGAGAGAGATTACAGTGATCTAGGCCTTTGCAACTCAGTATGGTTCTACAGCATCAGGGTCATCTGGTAGCCTGTTAGAAATGCAGAATCTCAGGCCCTACTCCAGACCCACTGATCAGAATCTGCATTTAGTAAGATCCCGAGGTGATCTCATGCACATTAAAATTTGAGAAGCACTGCTCTAGACTAAAGAGAAATGCATGGATTTCCATTGTTAAAAATACAAAAGATTAAAGAAATGTGGTCTCAAATCACTGGGACATCTATTTTAATGTCTAATACAGTAGCAACAAGTCACATAGTTTTCTTTTAGGTCTACTGTTCCATTATGCGGTGTGTGCCTGCCGGGTTTCAGAAACTTTAGATCAAAGGCCCCTCTATACCTCAGATAGCCAGTTCTGCTCTTGTTAGCACAAAAGGCTTCGGTAAAAAGTACAAATTATTCTTTTTTGTGGGTCACCTCCTTGTTGTTGCTTTTAATAAATCTCTCAGTGGTTAGCAAGTTTTAACCAGAATATCAAGCAAGATCATTTTCTTACTATGAAATGGAGATTTAAAATTTGAGAAGTTAGATAAGTATCAGGTATACATGAACAGCATATTCCTCCAATGAAAATAAAATCTTTCCTATAACTAATATATCTCCATGATCTATATTACTATTTTTTATTTTTACAGTTAATTGGTGTCTTGGTTCATTTAAGCTGCTCTACCAAAATGCCATAAACTAAATGGCTTATAAACAGCATTTATTCGTCACAGTTCTGGAGGTTGGGAAGCCCAAGATCTATGAGCAGGCAGATTTGGTGTCTTCTGAGGGCCCATTGTTCATAGATGGCACCTTCTATCTGTGTTCTCACATGGTGGAAAGGCTGTTTATCTGGGGTCTCTTTTATAGGAGTACTAATTCCATTGAGGAGGGCTCTGCCTTCATGACTTAATCACATCCTTAAAGGCCCCATCTCCTAATTCCATGACCTCAGGGGTAAGGATTTCACATACGAATTTTAGAGGGACACAAGCACACAGACAATAGCAATTGAAAAGTGAACTTTGCTGACAGATGCAGTGTAATATGATTTTATCAACTCCCATTTTACTGATGAGCACTCTGAAGAAAGAGAAGTAAAGAAACTTGCCAGGATCACACAAGTATTGAAAGTTGGATTTGGGATTGGGACCCAGGTGTATTGATTCATTTTATGTTGCTACAACAGAACACCACAGGCTGGGTAATTTATAAACAAAATAAGTTTATTGGGCTTATGGTTCTGGAGGCTGGGAAGTTCAAGATTGAGGGGCCACACCTAATAAGGACTATCTGTGTCATCCCGTGGCAGAAGGCAGAGGGCAAGAAAGCACGAGAGTGTGAGAGAGAGCCCAGAAGGGGTCCAAACTCATCTTTTCATTAGGAACCCACTCATTTGACAAACAGCATTTATCTATTCATGAAGGAAGAGCCCTCATGACTTAATCACTGCTTCAAGATCTCACCTCTCAGGAGGGGAACAAGGGTTAAAAAACTAATTATTGGGTACTCTCCTCAGTACCTGGGTGAGGGGATCAATTGTACCCCAAACCTCAACATCACACAGTATACCCAGGTAACAAACCTGCACATGTACTCCCTGAATCTAAAATGAAAGTTGAAATTATTTTTTTAAATGTATATATTTGTGAGGCACAATGTAATGTTTTGCTATATGATGTTTACAATGTAGAATGACTAAATCAGGCTAATTAACAAAATAGCCTTATCATGGTCTATCTTTAAATAATACACTATAACACCTGTATTATAAGAACACTATAGCAGCATATTTGCATTTTTTCTTTGTCATCATTTGCACCATTATTCTCAAATATTTTACTTCTACATCTATTCCAAACCTCAAAATATATTCTTAATATTTTTGCTTTAAATAATTATCTCTTTGATGGACTTATTGAGTTATAATTGGTATACAGAAAACTGCACATAATTGATGTATACAATTAAGTGAGTTGGTATATAGTACCACCACTGCAATCCAGATAATAAATCCATCATCTCATAAAAGAAAAAAAAAAAGATCTCAACTCTCAACATTTGTATTGGTGATTAAATTTCCAACACATAAACTTTGGAGGACATTCAAACCATGGCAGCAGGCTACTTGGATTCAGAATCTGAATGCTCAGTCACTGTATTATATTACCCCTGAAGACACCCGCTCAATGAATGTTTACAGAATAGTTGCATTTTAAAAAAATGTGTGCTACATAAATTTTTTGTAGACAAATGTAAAAAAAAAAAAGTATATTTACCCAAGTCTGTAAATATTTCTCCTATTCAATGCTTTAGCCAACATTTTTATTCATTTAAAAAAATATGAAATAAAATTTCTGTGCCTCTGCTGCTCCCCTTTACCCTGGACTCAGGATAACCACCTTTCTTTTCATTTCCTATTCTACCTTGCCCTAGGAATGGTAGCTCAATTCTCCCTTAAGATATACTCCTGTAGTCAGTCAAGTGGTTCTTAAACTGTAGCCTGTATCAGAATCACATGGAGGGCATATGAAAACACAGATTGCTGGACTCCACTCCCAGAATTTCTGATGCAGTAAGATTGGAGTAATGCCTGTCATTTCTAACAAGTGTGCATTTCTAACAAGTTCCCAGGGACCATACTTTGAAAATCACTAGTGTGACTGTTAAAAGAAATGTCTCTGAGACCTGTCTTCCCTATTTACTAAATGAATGATCTTAGACAAGTTAACAAGTCTTTGTGCTGTTGCTTAATCTACAAAACGAGTGATAACAAGATGCACCAGGTTGTATCCTGAGTGACATATTATGCATAAAGCACCCAGCATACCACCCGACATAGATCAAGTCCTTATAATAACTATTATGATAGACTGGCTTTTCCAGAGAAGCATCCACTTACAATATATTTAATAATAAAATAATAGTTATTAGCAGTAAAAAGGTATTTATTCCTCATTCTTTTTTGTTTGTTTTTGAGACAGAGGCTTGCTCTGTCACCAGGCTGGAGTGCAGTGGCGTGATTGTGACTTGCTGTGCCCTCAACGTCTTGGACTCAAGCAATCCTCCTACCTCAGCCTCCTAAGTAGCTGGGACTATAGGTGTGCACCACCATGCCTAGCAAATTTTGAAGAATTTTTGGTAGAGATGTGGGTCTCATGTTGCCCAGGCTGGTCTTGAAATCCCGGGCTCAAGCAATCCTCTGCCTTAGCTTTCCAAAGTGCTGGGATTATAGCATGAACCACCATGCCCAGTCTATATGCCCCATTCTTGATACTTCCTTCTCTGTAGAGGGAGCTCCATTAATGTCACTATCCTGGCCTTTTAATATATTAATTCACTGTCTTCTCCCAGGGGAGCAGGAATAATGGAATTTATTGGAGCTTTGGGAAAAGAATCTGGCCTGCTTGGGTAAGCCCCTTCCTCTTTTATATATATATATATATTTTTTATTTATTTATTTATTTATTTTTTAAAAGGTGGGGTTTCACCATGATGGCCAGGCTGGTCTTGAACTCCTGACCTCAGGTGATCCAGCCACCTTCGCCTCCCAAAGTGCTAGGATTACAGGCGTGAACCACCGCACCTGGCTCACCCCTTCTTCTTTTTTTAAAATTTGGAATGAGGCTGTCCACTTGGACCATAAGTTCTGCAGCTACATGATGATAGGGCGTCTTGCCTCCTTGTGGGAAGGCTGTGGCCTGTGACTGGGAAATGAATATAACTAACTCTGGAGAGCTCATTGCTGAGATATTTAAGGCACATTCTAAATACTAAGTTTATTACTAAGAAATATGGCAGAATGATACATATCTGCCTTATTATTTTTTCTTGTTTCTCACTGTTTAGAACTCAGACTAGGGGAAAGGATGCTACTTGTCAGAACCTTTCAAATCCAGTACAAGGTTTGAATCTTTACCTATGTGATATTTTGTTCTTGGTAGATTACTGAGGTTTATAGAGGCTGTGTCCACAGATGAGTATATGTTTTCACATAGACTATTGGGTACCATGGTCTTAAGCAAGTCTAAGATATTTGAAAGCTGAGAAAAAAACAGGGTCATTTGGGAACATGGCATCACAGAGCTTTCTTAGACCAAATCTCCTGCTCCTCCTGGTTCCAGGAAGGTATCTCCAGAAGCTGGGAAACAGCTTTGTGAAGGTGGGAATATACCTTCCCTGTCTGCAATTGAGATTCTTCTATGAGAAGACAGCCACACTTCTGGCTTATCACAGTCCCACAGGGTAAACCTCATAGATTACATTGAAAGAACAAAATGTAATGAAGTCTAGAGGAGAAATCACACTCACTGCCCTGATGTTTCCTTCCATAGGAGGAAGCTCTATTACAGTAACACCCCTGACAGCATGCCAGCCTCTTACTGATTTTTCTGTAGGGAGGATAAATGACATATCTTATTAAAATTTAGAACTCTGTTTTTTCTTCCCTCTGTTACTGTTCCCAACAAGGTTATATTGGGCTCTGTTTTCCTGTGCTCTTATTTTATAGAAGCACAGTTCTGTGTGGGGAGGTCTGTGGTGGTCTGATGTTCTGTGTCTCAGTGGACGAATCTGCCTAATTCTCACATTAAGTATGAGGAAGCCTACTTGCCTGTGGATAAAAACCCTGCTATCTTTGGTCAACTGTATCAGTAATGAAGGTGATGCTTTAACCTCTGTTGCTTTTCCATTTGTCCCATTTTTAATAGGTTTAGAGCAAAGGCATGAAAAAGAGGTTCTCTTCATTGTGTCAATTCAAACTCTAGAGAATGGCTACACCTTTATTGAACATGTATGATATACTAAACACTTTGTATATTAATAATTCCTCAGTAAGGAGTAAATAAGCTGTGAGGAAATAAGCCATTATTATGATTATTCCCATTTTATAAACAAAGAAATTACCACTTAGAAGAATTAAGTAACATGCCTAAGGTTACCCGGTTGGTAAATGGTGATGCTGGCACTCAAGCCTAGGGGTGTCTGACCCCAGAACCTTTGCAGTTATTTAGACCACTCTCTTTGTCCAAGTTTTTTACTTGAAAACAGAAAGGACATTTTTAAAAATCGTTTTAGGTTGTGAACCCTGAAAATCTAAGACAGGTCTCTATTAATTTAAAGTTTATTTCGCCAGGGTTGAGGACACATGCCCATGGCACAGCCTCAGGAAGTCCTGATGACATGTGCCCAAGGTGGTCAGAGCACAGCTTGATTTTATGCATTTTAGGCAGATAAGAGACATCAATCAACATATGTAAGATATACATTGGTTCCATCCAGAAAAGTAGGGTCACTCAAGCAGGGAGGGGGCTTCCAGGTGACAGGAAAGTGAGAGACAAACAGTTGCTTTTTTTTTGAGACTGAGTTTCGCTCTTGTTACCCAGGCTGGAGTGCAGTGGCGCGATCTCAGCTCACTGTAACCTCCGCCTCCTGGGTTCAGGCAATTCTCCTGTCTCAGCCTCCCGAGTAGCTGAGATTACAGGCATGCGCCACCATGCTCAGCTAATTTTCTGTATTTTTAGTAGAGACGGGGTTTCACCATGTTGACCAGGATGGTCTCGATCTCTCGACCTCGTGATCCACCCGCCTTGGCCTCCCAAAGTGCTGGGATTACAGGCGTGAGCCACCGCACCCGGCCCAACAGTTGCATTCTTTCAGGTTTCTGATTAGCCTTTCCAGAGGAGGCAATCAGATATGCACTTCTCTCCGTGGGCAGATGGATGAGTTTGAGTAGAATGGGAGGCAGGTTTGCTTAACCAGTTCTCAGCTTGACTGTTCCCTTTATCATAATGATTTTGGGTACCCAGATTTCCAAGATTTATTTATTTATTTATTTATTTATTTATTTATTTATTTATTATGTATTTTCCTTTCACAAGGTAAAAAAATCCATCTGTATGTACTGTATGTATTATATGTAAATGCCTACTTTGTTTTGAATGTTGTATAAATACATCTAACATAATAAACAGAATAAGTGACCATAGCAAATGAGGGATAGAATGATGATTCATGGAAAGGTTAGTGGTTCCCTGCTGGATTTCCCCCGTGGCAATGGAAACTGTACCTGAGCTGGGAAAGAGAGGCGAAAAGGATTTTACCCAGACACTTAGGAAAGACAATACAGCTATACTCACAGATGTTTTGGACAGTCAGAGGTGGGCGTTTTAGTTGGAGTGTGGTTTTTGTGAGGGACAATAACAAGTATAAAAAGTACTTCAAACTAGTTCAAGTATAAAAGGGGTTTATTAAAGAACATAACAGGCAAACTCCCGAACACCTAAAAAAAAGGACGAAAAAGGCTGCATGCAGTGGCTCACGCCTGTAATCCCAACATTTTGGGAGGGCGAGGCGGGTGGGTCATGAGATTAGGAGTTCGAGACCTGGCCAACATGGCGAAACCTTGTCTTTACTAAAGATACTAAAATTAGCCAGGTGAAGTGGCACACACCTGTAATTCCAGCTACTTGAGAGTCTGAGGCAGGAGAACTGCTTGAACCCGGGAGGCAGAGGTTGCAGTGAGCCAAGATCATGCCATTGCACTCCAGCCTGGATGACAGAGGGAGACTCCATCTGAAAAAAAAAAAAAAGGGGGGGGGGCAAAAAACATGACAAAGCCATCGAGGGAATGGAACTTTCTAGAAACTTTATCATTCATGGAGCTGCTTGGCCTCGTCTTTTTCTTGCTACCTCAGTCTTTTGTTTTTCTCAGCATAGTGGTCTTTTCTGCTTCTCAAAACTTAAATTTACACATAATTTTGGCTTCTCATGGTGTCAATGGCAGACAAAATTCTGTTTGATCTTTCAGTTCAAGCACCTTCCCCTCATGATCTGACTGAGTTAGTGTCTCTGAGTGTCCCTAATTTTAAATTCTTGGAAAAAACAAACTGATTGCTCTGGTTTGGGTGAATTCCACAGAGGATGTGTTAGGGGTTGTGGCTGGGAAGCAATTGCAAATTTGTGGGGACATGGGCTGGATTAGTACCCCTAATCTGTCTCCCTTAGTAAGAAAAATCAAAATTAGTCTGCTTTGGTCCCTCTGGACTGCTATAACAAAAAGGCGTCAATTGGACAGCTTATAAACAACAGAAATTTATTTCTCACAGTTTTCGAGGTTTGGAAGTCCAAGTTCTAGGAGCCAGCAGATTTAGTGGCCAGTGAAGGCTTACTTCTTCGTTCATAGACACCCTCTTTTAGATGTGTGCTCGCATGGTAGAGGAGTGAGGGTGCTCTCTGGAGTCCCTTTTTATAAGGGAACTAATCCCATTCCTGAGAGTTCCATCCTTATAACCTAACTGCCCCCGAAAAGCCCCATCTTTAAATACCATTGCACTGGGGATTAGGTTTCAACATATAAACTTGGGGTGGGGGACAGAAAACATTCTGTCTGTAGTGAGTCATATGTACGGAACAAGCCAATAAAGAGCCTGCTGCCCCTAGAAGCTTCCAAAAGATCCTTACCCATGGTCTCCTGCAGAGAAAAGTGAAAGTTTAGCTAATCAGAGTTTTACCATGTGACCCTGACCTCCTGCTATCACCTACCTGTAGTCTGAGGAGTGACTTCTACTGAACCCACAGACGGCCCAGCTCCCAGGGCCCTGTCCCACAGGGACAAACAATGAGCAACCAGATTATTTCCCTTTAAGGGAAAGTAGAAGACTCAAGTTGAGGCAAGGCAATTAGTAGTAAGTGCATGCCTTCAGGGAAGACCTTGTAGGGAAAGTGTTGGGGAAATGGGCTGAAGTAACAAATAAGCACCAGCAAATAAAGTTAGGCCATAGAGAGAAGTTACAGAATTTAGACGATTGGGCTGAGGGGATGGGGTGTCGGTGGCTCACACCTGTAATCCTAGCACTTTGGGAGGCCAAGGCGGGACAGAGGAGCCCTTGAGCCCAGGAGTTTGAGCACAATGTATGCACTGGGCAACATGGCCAAACTGTCTTTACAAAAGAAAAAAAAGAAAAAACTACAGAATAGAGATGATCAGTGAGAAGCAACAGAAGTGTTTGAAGCAAAGACAAAGAAAAACTGGGGCATCATACTGGTAAGAAATCCGTAAGGTTAAGAAGACAACAAGAACACTCTGTCCCAGGGCTGGGTCTGAGTTGAAGCCTTCCATTTCTTCTTCTTTTTTTTGAGACAAGGTCTCACTCCCTCACCCAGGATGGAGTGCAGTGGTGTGATCTCGGCTCACTGCAACTGTCAAAGATGTTTGAACCAGAGCAACTCCATCTTGAATCGGAGCTGGATAAAATGAGGCTGGAACCTACTAGGCTGCATTCCCAGATGGTTAAGGCATTGTAAGTCACAAACAAGATGGAAGGTTGGCACAAGATACAGATCATAAAGACCTTGCTGATAAAAACAGCCTGCAGTAAAGAAGCCGGCTAAAACCCACCAAGATCAAGATGGCAATGAGAGTGACCTCTGGTCATCCCCACTGCTACACTCCCACCAGTGCCACCACAGTTTACAAATAGCATGGCAATGCCAGGAAGTTACCCTATATGGTCTAAAAAGGGAAGGCATTGATAATACACCCCTTGTTTGGTATATTATCAAGTAATAACCATAAAAATGGGCAACCAGCAGCCCTCAGGGCTACTCTGTCTATGGAGTAGCCATTCTTTTATTTCTTCACTTTCTTAATAAACTTGCTTTCACTTTACTCTATGGACTTGTCCTGAATTCTTTCTTGCACGAGATCCAAGAACCCTCCCTTGGGGTCTAGATTGGGACCCCTTTTCTGTAACATCTTTCTGGTGAGCACATAAAGGATGATAAGGAAATTTCCAACCCAACTGCTAACTTTAGGTAAGTGTTGGGGTCCTCTAACACAACCTCCACCTCCCAGGTTCGAGTGATTCTCCTGCATAAGCCTCCTGAGTAGCTGAATTGCAGGCACCCACCACCACGTCCAGCTAATTTTTGTATTTTTAGTAGAAACGGGGTTTCACCATGTTGGTCAGGCTGGTCTTGAACTCCTGACCAAAGCCTCCCAAAGTTCTGGGATTATAAGCATGAGCCACCACGTCTCCCCAGAAGCCTTCTTTCTCTTCACACTGTGCTACAATCCTGAGGGCCAGCTTTATGGTCCCTGAATTTCCATGAGATTCCTGTTATTTATTTATTTATTTATTTATTTATTTATTTATTTATTTATTTATTTATTTATTTTTGAGACAGAGTCTTGTTCTGTTGACCAGCCTGGAGTGCAGTGGCACCACCTTAGCTCACTTCAAACTCCACCTCCCAGGTTCAAGCTATTCTCCTGCCTGAGCCTCCTGAGTAAGTGGAATTACAGGCACATGCCACCACACCCAGCTATTTTTTTGTATTTTCAGTAGTGATGAGGTTCCACCATGTTGGCCAGGCTGGTCTTGAACTCCTGACCTCAGGTGATCCTCCCGCCTTAGCCTCCCTAAGTGCCGGAATTATAGATGTGAGCCATCGCATCTGGCCAGATTCCTGTTTTTCTTATTCCCACATGTGTCCTCTCAATAACTCTCTACTCTCCATCATGACTTAAGATCAAAAGAGCCTAATTAATCTTAGTCATTGAATATTTCACGTCGATATTCTAATCTTTATAGACTTGGATAAAAAATGATAGGAAGGAAGAAGGAAAGCAGGCAACAAAGAGAGTGACAGGTAGACATCTGAGGACTGTCAACAGCTAACAAGACAATCTGATGTGTGATGTCTTAACTTTGCCATCTATTGCTCTTTGATGATGGTATTTCTGTGATTTGGGGCTGTGGCTCTGGCTTACTTGACTTTTATCTGTACTTCTCATTACCTGGGGAGAGAAAGCAGTAGAAAGAACAGACATCAAACCTGCTAGAACCTTAAAGAGTGATATTGTTTCATCAGTAGTTGGAGGGCAAAGGTCAGAGTCAGTCAGGAGCTGAAAGAATGAAGGCACTTTTCTAGTGTTCCACAGTAGGTCTCTAACAAGCGGGCATAAATCTCCATCTTTATCCTTCACGCTGCTGAATGGACTGACGAATGCCTACCCAGTTGTGACAGAGAATTATACCCTCTGGCTTCAGGATGTGGATATAAGGTCTCACTGCCTTCTTCAGCAGTCTTCTGAATCTGGCATTCCTTCTGAGAAGACTAACAAGCATTCATCCAAAATGTTGGTCATTGGAAAGTTAGCTGCTGTTCGATCCAACTACTCACTCAGTATGATAGTTTTTTTTGGTATACAAAACACCTGATGGAACCTTTCTTAGGTAAGCATTATCTGTCTCTCAATGATTTACTAATTGGTTCTTGTACTCTCAAAGAGTAAGTGGACTTACGCTATGACTGTTTTTCAGTGCTATTAAGTGAAACTTGGGTTTTAGTCCTAGCTCCTCATCTATGACCTTAGAAAATCACTTGTTCTTCTGACTCCTTATTTTCACTGGCAAAATGACAAGTCCTGCTTTGCTCATTCCATAAGGCTATCAAACGGGGGAAAAGACAAGATCCATTTAGTAAATATGTACTATTTAATACTTTGCAGTTAGTGTGATGATAACTTTATATACACTGAGTTATTAGTATTTCCAATCCTATGGGGCTGGTGGTATGATGCCCATTTTTTTGAGAGGAAAGTTGAGGCTAAAGAAATTAAATATCTTGTCCAAGGATTACACAAGTAGTAGCAGAAGTAGGATTTGAACTGATGTCTGTTTGGCAGTGGGCTTAATCATTTTATATTTGGCCAACTATACTCTAATACTTAAGAAAGCACTTAGTAAATTTCAATTATTCAAAGATTTTAAATGTTTTTCTGTAGCCTACTTTTCTCCAGGTGATGCATTCGCCATTGTTTTAGACTACTCTTTGATAGGATATCATCTCCTTATTTCACTCACTGTTTCACTCACTGTTCTCATGTAGTAATGTGTTTTCAACATTCCTATCAAGTGCAGTCTCTAGAGTGGAAAGTCACGTCTACAATGAGTTTGAATGTGTTCCATAATACTTCTCCAGCCTATCACATGCATCTTCTGCTAGTTTCTGGTTTTATCATCCTACCCAACAGCCTTCAGGAAACTTATGTGTGAGATGAATGAGTCAGTGCAGAATCTGAGTTCAACATCTTTAGAAATGTTCCTAGGGAGGACATTGAAATGGGGATATGGCTACACAGCCTCTCACCACTTCACTTGAAAAGCTACCATAGCCTAATTGTTAAGGGTCTCTGTGGCCTGAGAGAAAAAATGGTCAGTGTTTAGTGGCTTATAGGAAGTCAGTCTCTTTTAACTGCATAGTGGAACTGTGAAATCAGATCTCCAGCACTGAAGAGCATGAATGGAACTAGTAGGGTCACAGCAAGTCCCATCTATTTATTTAGGACTTCTTTCTCATCAACTAAATGTGATGATAAGATTAACAAAAGAAGAAGGACATTACTAATTTTTCAGATGTTAGAGTTTTTCTGGTTCTAAATGAACAGAGTGTTGCTAATTTTATTTATTTTTACTACCTTATTTTTCTATGTTTAGTCAAAACTAAATGAGTAGATTTTTAAAATTTCATATAAGAATGATTTTCTCTTCAGTAACAGTTGAGAAAAAATTATGTGCAGTAACAGCCACCTAATATATTTTTCTATGAAAATGTCATTCAAAACAATTTGTTATAGGTGACATATGAAAAGAGGGACTAGAAATGAGTTTTTTGATGTAACTGGTTAAATTCAAAACCAAAGGTAGCTCCACTGTGACCATAAGGTCTCAGCTTGAAAGGTGGCTTTCCAGAGAGGCCTTTCCTGAGC
Source organism: Saimiri boliviensis (assembly GCF_048565385.1). Lineage (NCBI taxonomy): Eukaryota > Metazoa > Chordata > Mammalia > Primates > Cebidae > Saimiri > Saimiri boliviensis. Next base: position 60,453,857 of record NC_133455.1, read on the forward strand.
TCCACATCTAAAACAGCACGCTAATCTCTCCAACAGGCTATTTAGAATACTTTCATTTCCTTCATTTATATTTCTATTAGATATTTCCGTGTTTATATCTGTTTATTTTCCACCTCCCTTCCACTAGAATACAAATTCCAGACCTTGTTTCATTATCCCCAGTGCATAGAATGCTGCACATTATACGTGCACATTTGTTGAATGAATAAACCTATTTTTGAAGACTAAATTGTTAATCTCTTACTTTAGGCTAGCTCACTAGTTGATGATTTTAAAAAATTTGTTCCATGGTTGGTTCTATACTGTTGTTCAATTTGTCTGAACAGTCCATCTTTCCTCCTTCTCACTGTAGATTTATTTATTTGTGGATATAATTAAAGTTCTTTCTGATGCTGCTGCATTAGAGTGGAGAACATTTATTAGACGGCAGTGTTTTGTGTAAGGTGTATTATAACTAGCGTTTTGCCAATAAAATAATAAAGCCTGTGGATTTATCGAAAGAAATAAGTTGGAGTGAATTTAAGTGTTTGTTGTTTTAATTTTAATTACATTACTGACTTGTGTTTTCTTGAGCGGAAGACAAAGAGGCTGCCAGGACTTGTTCCTGACTTTGGGCAAGTATGTTGAAAAGAAAGACTGAGATGTGTTGCTCTAGATGCAACTTTAATATCAGCTGCCTGGGCTAAAAGTTGTGAGAGTAAAAGGAGTGAACCCTTGTTTCAGCTGAAGGTAAGCCGCGCCAAGCCAAGCCAAGCATGGACTGCATAAGAGGATCCCATTGGATGCCTGTTGACTGGGGCTGGGAATGTGGTTAAGTCTGATGGAAAGGTGGAAAACTCAGTGCCAGGTGCCCTGTGGGTGCTCTGTAAACGTGTTAATTTTAGCAAGAATGCTGTGCCTCCTACCAGTACTTGATGGCTTCATTTTGCAATCCATACAAGGAAAGCACAAATCACCACTGGAGCGAGTAGGGTCTGGCATAGGTGTCTAGAAAAATCATTTCATTTCTCATGTTTTGTGGGACGGGGACTGAAGGGAACAGTGTGTTTCTTTGTGCCCTTGGAATTGCATGTCCTCATGTTTTGGCCTTGACATAATCATCAACCTTATTCTTTAACATGGACATGAGTTTTCAAACTATTCATATATTTCTTTATAAATGTGAGGTTTTTTTCTTACATTGCAAAACAAGTTTGGGACCAATAAATGTTCTAGCTTATAAAATCCAAACTGTTACTGAGGACAATAAGTTTCACAAAAGTCAGGACAAAATGGCCTATCAATCATAGCTAAATAATTCAGGATTTGGTAATGATATTTTGATTCGTTTTGTGAAAGATTGATTTTTTTTGACAAGTCCAATATATTTAAAGTGTAAATATTAATAATTACCTAGGAAAGGTACTTATACTCCAAAAATTAAAAACATTTAGGAGCCCATATCTGCCTGTGGGCTCAATAAATAAACTTGAAAATATTTTGTCTTATAGTCACACATTTTATTACAAATTTATCTTTTTACCCAATAGAAAAGCAAATTTGGAATCTATTTACAAGTACTATATATTTACACATATACAGTTAATGAATTTAAAGAAAATAGGCAGAGAAATGCAATATATACGGAAGAATATGCCACTGTACATGGTTTATTATCATTATCATGGTCCTTAATGTTACTGAACCTTTACTATAATAATAAATACAGTTCTATATTTACACATCTTATAAAACATCTCATAAACGTATTTTCTCAAATCCAAGTTAAAACATCTTATCAAAATAAACATGCTTATATAAAAATAAATCTACCTAACAGCCATTTGGTTTGATGTATTGAAGCTAATATAGATTGATAAAAGGTAAGAGTTAATACTTTGACTTTTCTTATTTAATAACTTGCTTCTTAAAATACCTAACACAGTATTAATATGGAATAAGCAGAGAAGTAATGTTCCTGACATCAAGTGGGTTATCCAGAGAGAACACAGCTAAAACCAAAGTAAATAAACAGAATAATATGTTACTGAGTCTCTTGAGTCCAAAGTGGTGTCAGATATAGGGTCTGCTAGATCTTTAGAGATACATGTGTGAGAAGTTTTATCAGTGGACTTAATTTATGTCATGTCCACATTTGATCAAGATGCACATCGGTTTGAATCAACTGATAAAACCTCTTGCAAAAATTGTTTGCTTATTCAGAAAAAAAAAAAAAAAATCCCAGGTTGTTTACTATCTTTTCCAGGTATGTTCATTGCTGGCAGTGGAATTCCCTTCTGAGTTTTGGGCACCAAGGAGTTAAAAATAAATCAGACAAGACATATGTCACTTGTACATGATTGATTGCCTGAGTAACAATTTAAGAATTTCATTACATTTTCCTTTCAAAATATTTGTTTTATTCCATAAGGGTGGAACCATCTGGTGCTGATATATAAAACCTGGTATCTCTAAAAATGACCTCAATATGAGTGAGTTAACTTGGATGGACATTATCCATCCAAGAAATTGAGGCCTTTGAAGAATCCTTTCTGAGGAAAGGCAACGGAGGACTCAAACATCTCATGTGGTCATTAGAATGAAATCCTATGGGTCACAGCCTCTACCTAGTAATGTAGTTCATTGAAAATCCGTATTTTCCTAATTCCTCCAACCACATCTTAAGGAGTTTGTGAGTTTAAATAAACCTATTTGGAAAGCAAGTGGGTTCTCCCTCCCCCCAAATGATTACACTGGTGAGTTTAAAGAGAATGCAATTAAAATCATGGAGAATCTTCTTTAAAGAAAATTTCAATCTGCTTTTTTGATGTGGGCTCACCTAAATAGTGTGCTCGATCTATCCCTTAGCTTAACAAATTACACAAGCAGCATTTAGACTTATATTCACTCTCAAGTATCAATAGGTTTTCAGCCTTTTCTCACTGGGAGATTCTTTTTTTGGTTTTCAAACCGAGTTTCACCTCAGCTCTTCTTAGTTACTGTTCTGACGTACTCAATCTCACATTTTCAGGTTCTCAACCCTTGAAAACATTTTCTTTCACATGTTAATTAGAGACATGGGACAAATGCTACAGAGGAAAGATGGCAGCGCTCAGTCACTGGATAAGCTGGTGATGGCACGGAACCGGGAGGCAGGTCGTAGGCAATGCCGGAGCTGGTGAAGGTTACCAAGGCTTGGGTTGAGTCACAGGACTGTTTTTCAACATCATCAGAGTTAACTGACATCAGGCTTGGGTGTTTTGATCTTGTCCAGAAATAGGTTTGCTTTCCCAGGCTCCCCAGATCCTCCTTAAAGTGAGGATTGAAGAGGATGTAGAGAAGGGGATTGAGACATGCAGGAAGTGGGACTATCACCAGAAGGATAAACTTAATTACTTCAGGACTGATAAATGTGAGGTTTAGTAAAGAGGAGAAGGACAAGAAAGCCACGGGGCAATGGAGGATGCAGTTGGTGAAGAGCAACAGGGCAATGTGCTTCACCATCGAGCAGTCCCAAACATTCTCCAGGTCTCCCTTGTCCAGATTGCAGTAGAGCTTGGTATAGGCAATGGTCATCGTGAGGAAGCAAAGGGAATTGAGCAAGATGAGAGCGACCATATAGCCTGTGGTGCTGGGCTCCCCAAAGGGCAAGGGTAGGCAGAGCGGGGAGGCACCATACTCACTGCCACCCAGCAGGGGAACTGCGGCCATGGTCAAGGCCAGAAGGGCGCAGAGAAAAATGATTACCTTCAGGCTAGAAAAGCGAGCTTTTGTTTCAAATTTTGCAGAACATTTCACAGAGAACCCACGCTCCAGGGCTGCCAGAGTAAGCAGGAAAACAGATGATTCCGAAGCAAAAATGGACAAAAACCCAATGACTTGGCAACCCACCCCATTCTCCCACCAGGCACCATGTCGTGCAAAGCTGCCAAAAGTGAATGCATCCACGCCAGCCAGCACAGCACTGGAGACTCCCATGAGCATGTTCACCACTGCGATGACCCCAATTAACAATTTAATGGAGGAAATGTACAGAGGGGATCTGAAAACTGTTGAAGTCACCAAGGCATTACAAGTAAGTGCCAGAACTGCTATGATCCACACTCCAATTCTGATCAGCCAGCCATCAAGCAGGTGTTCACAGGGTTTGAAGGGGCCTAGAAGTCCAAGGAAGGAAAAGACTGAGTATCAAATCAGGGTTTAAAATTTTTGCCGAATTACCCTTTTGTCTCTGTATTGAGGATGCCAAGAGATGGTGGTCAAAAACAGCCTAATAATAACACACAGTGCCCATGTGCCTGTTCCACTTTCTCAAGCCGCTGTCACCCTGGATCATCTGCAGCACTGGCTGGGTGAGTATAGCAGGTGCTCATGTTCCAGTGTATTGATGAAGAAATGAGAATAGGGAATTTCAATCACTTGATTAAAGTCCCTAAGGAACAGCTGTGTTGGAGCCAGGTAAAAAGCCAGATCTCCTGGACTTTTCATTGTATAATTTTTCAGAATATTTCCATAAGTTTCCATAGGCAGGTACGGATAATCCTAGGGAAATACTCCATAATATTATGAGCATGAATTTCATGAAAATCTCATCTTAGTTTTAGATTGAAATTTGAGGTTAGGGAGCAAGAAACAAGCTATTCATTAAAAATAAAATATTAACTCTTTCTAGCTATCTTTTTTTCGACTGGCTCACCCTGGTTTTTTTTGGAATGGGACAACCTATTAATGAATTCAGCTTCTCTTTCCTCCCTTCCCCTTCCCCTTTACCTTCCCTTCCCTTCCCCTTCCCTCCCCTCCCCTCCCCCTCCCTCCCCTCTCCTTCCCTTCTCTCTTATCTGTACAAACTATTACTTGCTTTAACCAAACAGTAATTTATAAGAAAAACCTAAGCCACTTTCAGAAGTCAGTGATTACACAAAGCAGTATTATAGCACACTATTTCAGGGTAAATTGCTAATATTTAAAAAATTACATATGCCTGTAATATGACAACAAACTTGATACTTTAGATTAAGTTAAATCAAAAGTCCTCCCACCTCAATCCTATTTGCAAGTGAAAAACAACTCCAGGGAATGAGTATTTGTATTTGACAGGCCACTATGGGGAGGGTTACTGATGAGCTGCAAAGCAGGCACGGATTCGGCTTTTAAAGTATGGCTGCATTGTTTTTGATGGACTCAGAATCATTGGTGGATACTGCTGTTGAGGAAGTTTTGATGCCTTTCTCACCTGGGGAAGGTGAACATTGCACTGAATGAAGGGCTTTCAGGTCTTCCTCAAAGTCAAGTAGGAAATCTTCAAGGTCACGTTCATCTGCAGGCACAAGAAGTTCTGGCATGATTAGTTCTGCCTCTCTTTTGAAGGGACCAAATCCCAGAGAGGGCAGTCCAACAACAACTGGCTTGTTCTGGAGACATGAACTGTCACAAATTCCTTGTGCTCTAGCTTTCTTGCAAGTCTGTTATAAAGTTGCCTTTGGATGTTCGACTCAAACTGCTATGACATACTATTCTAGTACAACTGGGGGTGAGGGAGAGTGACCCCAGACTCTGGGTGGAACATCTAAACTCTCATATTCTACTCTTGTTCCCTGCAGCTAATGATGTTCCCACACCACAGACCTAAATTAGAGGAGGCTGTGGGCTATGGGCCTCTTCATTCAGAGCAGGAACTGTTTTATCTAAATTTCTAAGACAGTAATAGCTATAGTGCAAATGTTCTAGGCTGTGTTCTCTGAACACCAGAGGGAGAATCAGGTACAAGCTCCAGTCTTCCCTGGGGAATTCTGCATAACAGAGGACAAATCAAGTAACTACTTGGTGCTTGGTTTAGCTATCCATGAAAGAGGAGTTTTGTGATCTAGCATACTTCCCCAACGATACAGATTTAACTGGCCTTATGTGGGATTTGGGGATCAATGTTTTTTAAAAGTTGCTATGAGATTCTAGTATGTGGCCCATCTACATGAATGACCATCTGTCTGTTGTTCATTGTGTACTTTCAAGGCCTAGAACAATGCCTGGCACAAAGTAGGCTCTCTAATAAATTTTTGCTTGTGTTTTTATTTTTTGAGTGAACAAATGTAGTAGAAGTTAGAGTGGGTGAGGCAGAAAGAGCAAAAATTGAAGGAAGAACAAGAACAAGACACATGCTGTGGCTTAAAACAAAAAAGGCAAGGATGAAGATGTCAGTTCCTTAAACAGATACACAGGCAGGAAAAACTGGTAAGGTTATCTGCAAACAGACTGAATCATACTTGCTTTGGAATCAACAGACCATTAAGGCACAAAGGAAGAGAAGCCATCTCTCTGTTTAGTCTGTTTAGACTTTGTGCAAACTTGCAGGGTTGGCAGGGAAGCGGGGAGGTGGTGCCCGAAGCACCTCCTCATTACCACAGGTGTGGTTTGAGAGGCATTGTTGTCTGTTTAGGTAATGTCTTACTTCAAGAAAAGCTAAGCTTTACAGACATTATCTCATTTCACCTTCCGGACAGATAACCCTGGGTGGGGTAGGTGGGGGAATGATTTAGAATTAGTTGGACAAAAAGTTGTATTCTTAAGCCCTTCTGCTGAAATATGAAGGAATCTAAAACGTTTATATCTTCCACTCCTACCAGGCCATAAGAATAAAAATGGATTTTGTCTTCCGGAGAAAAATTTTCTGAAATATGTATAAAAAAAAGGCATCTTCAGAAATAGAACCCTTTAAAAAGTTGATGGAACCACCATGACAGTAATCATCCCTGAGGACAGTATATGCTAAGGGGGAATGTAATTATGAATATAAACATAAACAATTCACCTACAGAACAGATGAAATTTTAGAATGAATCCTGAGTGAGTTTCTCTTAGGGAGTTTTTAAAAAGTGGAATTTATTCGCAATTTGCTGAGGTAATTACACAGGGACTTGTCTGAAGTTCAGATAATTTGTTCGATGATTTTTTTTTCTTTTTTTTTGAGATAGTCTTGCTCTTTTGCCCACACTGGAGTGCAGTGGTGGAATCTTAGCTCAGTTTGATTTGGAATCAAACTGCCTCCTGAGTTAAAGTGATTCTCATGCCTCAGCCTCCTAAGTACCTGGGATTACTGTCATGTGCCACCCCACGCCCGGCTAATTTTTTGTATTTTTAGTAGATATAGGGTTTTACCATGTTGGCCAGGCTAGTCTCGAACTCCTGATCTCCAGTGATCCGCCTCCCAAAGTGTTGGGATTACAGGTGTAAGCCACCATGGCTGGCCTGTTCTATGACTTTTTTAAGTCATAATTTCATCACCATGGCATAGCAAATCCTACCTTGAACCTGAAACATTCCAGCATCTTTCTTATAAAGGTCATCCATACTTCTGTTGTCACCTTTATTCCATTGATTAGAAATCTTGTAGGCATTCTCACACACTTCAAATGCACAGCACTGGTAAGCATAAGGCATTTCTATTACCCTTTAAATGAACAAAACCCAAAGAAAAAACACTTAAAGAAATGGATAATTAAATATAGTGTTCATCTTCTTTCACCCAGTGATTCTACCTTTGGATTTTAGCCTAAATAAATAATCCAAAATATAAGTTACGGGCATAAAGATGTTCATTACAGTGCTATTTATAAAAAAAGAAGTTATTAAAAATGATCACTATGAAATGTTGATAATTCCTGAAGTTGAGTGATGCAATGTCCATTGCTCAAATGATGGAAAATTTCCAAAATAAAAAGGTTAAAAAATGACTGCTAGGAAAATTGTAGCAACATAAAAAAGTGCTTATGGCAGAATAAGTGACTAAAATATGACATATATTTCTATGCACATTTTGAATCTAACAATTAAAAATGCACTGGAACAGAAGGAACTTAAAAATGTTGTTTAGGGGGAGATTTTAATGATTTTTTTTCTTGGGTGCTTAACAGAGGCTGGGAAGGGTGGACTTGCGGGGAGGTAGGGATGGTTAATGGGTACAAAAAAATAGGAAGAATAAGTAACACCGACTATTCAGTAGCACAATAGGGTGACTGTAGTCAATAATAATTTAATTGGGCATTTTGAAATAAATAGCATAATCAGATTGTTTGTAATTCAAAGGATAAATGCTTGATCAAGATGGATACCTCATTTTCCATGATGTGCTTATTACACATTGCATGCCTGTATCATACTATCTCATGTACCCCATAAATATATACACCAACTATGTAATCATAAAAAATAAAACATTAAAAATTTCAAAAAAGATTTTTGTTCTTTCTTATGCTTTCCCAATTCTCTTTTGGAGTTTTATTACTTTCATGATTTTAAAAGTATGTAAAAACTTTGTGGGTTAAAAATGCATAATTTTTCAAGATACCTCTTTGTCAATAATAAGCATAAGAGGTTTTAAGCAGCATTACTTTCTCAAAAAATATTAATTTAGTATATTATATTAGATACACACAAGCTAAATTAAAAATTGTGAACAAGAATAGAATAATGTTATAATGTTATTTAATTACATATCCTAGTTTTTATGCATTCCATGGATCAATGGTTTCCAAACTCTTCCTATGTACTCTGTGATTCTGGGAGGCAGCTTTGAGAAGGAAAAGAAATGTGGTCAGGAGACGAATTTTCCCACTTCAGGGCTTGTCCTAACAATGCGTCAGGGTTAGGAGACTTGAGAGCATGAAATGCAATTCAAAAGGGTCTCACGACCTCATAAATTCAGGAAACCACTATAATACGTCTATTATTTCACATGACCACAAATGTATCTTATTAGTTTTAATGACAAACTCACTTGAGTTCTGGAAAGTTTTCAGATGATATAAAGCTCTGTAAGGCATGATTTCCTGTTAATTTTAAATGAGTTAAACCATGTAACCCAGTTACAGGAAAAGACGACAGGAGGTTGGACGATAGGTCCCTGCAAAACATCAAACAACAATGGGCTTTTAGTCTATATTAGCATACAACGTTTATGTTAAAAAAACAACCTAAAGATCATTAAGTTACTCAATAAAAACTTCTAAGCAGGGTCCTCACTCTTACTGGTAAAAGTAATCATTTTGGTTTAGCTCTTGATAACTTTTCTATCCACAATCAGGATTGCAAGGGAGAAAAGGTTTTAATTGCATTCAAATTGTTCTATAGTCAACTTCATTTTGTCAGGTGGGGACGTCTAAAATCAAGGGGAAGGTGATATATTTAATTAGAAACATGATGCTGACTAGATTAGGAGTGAATGGTAAAAAATTTGGGAGTGTATTTGCTCCCCTTCTTCCTCTCCTAGTTTCTGTCTAACCAATTTCTTCTTCCTCTATTAGGTAAGAGACGGGAAGAGAAAGGCAAGAGATGGGAAGTGGAAGGGGAAAAAGGGATAGGAAGATTTTTTATCAGTCGAAACGGTATAAGATAAAATGGAAGCCCTTCAGACCTGAATTGACATCTTATTCCATTCCACCTGATTACTCAGCAAAAATAAAAAACTTCAGCTGAATAACGAGAACCAGGTGTCACCCAGATCTTCAATTATTCACTTAAGGGTGCACGTGGCACTGGAGGAGCAGGAGTACTCTTCCCTGGCTCTGTCAAACTCGAGGCATGGAGAACACAGAGGGTAGGTTATCTGTGCATTTCTAGCTTTTCAACAAAACCAACTTTTAAAATTGACTAGATGGCCCCCAATTATTAAGAGATGTACCATAAACTAGTTATGGAATACTCACAGCTTTATTAGGGACGGCAAAGTGGAAAATGCATTGGAGTGAATAATAGCAATTTTGTTCCAAGCCAAATTCCTATTAAAAAAAAAGGCAAATTGGAGAATTATATAGAATAAAGAGCATGTGAAGTTTTATCATATGCATTCAGTCTTCAACCGAAGTTAATTTCCATTCAGATCAGAAACAATTAACTTATCAAACTGCCCTTCAGATTAAGATATTAGTGGTATGAAATGACTAATGAGAGAACTTTAAATCAAGCTTGTTAAAACCAAAGAAACATCTTTTAGGTGGATATGTTGGTTTTTACTCTTGCTAAAAGGTTAACTTTAACATGGTTGTAAAATTTTATTAGGGCCTTTCTAAAATGAGTGCTTGTAGCAGTGTGGTGTGGGAAGGGACAGAAATTTTTGAGTCTCTTCTTCTGACAAGCAAGTAAGTTTTAAATTATAAAATGTCCTTGGATATATAATGAAACAAAAAAACTTGGGGACATCACTCATGCATGTTAGGCCTTGAGAGAAATACAAAGATGCTTTCAAGAACATTTCCAGGAAGGATACTGACAAGTAAATTATTAACCAGAATATGAATAAAATAGTGGTCAACATATGTTAGAAATAAAATTATTTGATAGTAAAGAAAACTACAGTTTATGGAAAAATAAAATTCACTTCCCATGTACACATAATGAACTGCAGATAATTAAGTAGGAATAAAACCTTTTGCAAAAACTTCTGTAGATAATTTATCAGGAATAAGAACTACATTTTTAAAAAGGAAGTATGAATTTAAGATTTTTTTTAAATGACTAACAAGGGTAACTAACATGTAGGCATTTGAGTTGAGAGAACTGAAAGTAAACAAAGTCAACTTTTCTCAAGTGTTTATGATATTGGGCTCCAGGGTTACCTTAATACATGATTCACAGAATATTTACATTCTCATTTTAAAGATTCCTTAGGGACCTGTCCTTCTTTCCTGGAGGAAACTGGAAGTCTTTCCTTTGATCCCAGAACAGAAGAAAACTGAAGTTAACAAGGGGAGGAAACACATGGAAGGTAGAAAAGCTACAAATGGCGGCTGGGCTTTGGGTAATTGAATGAGAAGACAGTCTTCTGTTGAGCTGCTCAAGAAATACATGTCACTGAGGTGAGCAAGTAACACCATCTGTCAGAGTCTTTTCTGGCAGCTTTAAGTAGATCATGGTGCCCTGGGAGAGCTTCACAGAGCAGAATATCTGGAATGCAGGCCAAGTCCTGCCATGGTGCTTAGAGTGATTTGACTGCGGTTTAAGTAAATATGTGAGAATTTATATGTTCAAAAGCCTGTAATTCCTTTTCAATTCATGAGCCTGTGTGCTGGAATCCTCCCAGTGGCCCCAGAGGAGTCATTTTCTGCTTTGTGCCTGGGGCTGGTCCTGCAGGCTGCATCCCCAAAGCTCCCTAATGGCCTCAGTTGTATTCTCAGGAGAAGCCCCAGGAGGCAAGGGAGGTCAGGGCATGCATGGTCTTCTCTTCCCTCTTTTGGAACCATGTCTCTTATGGCAGCTGCAGACCTTCCCAACTGCTGCAACACGTCTCCATATTTAAGCTCTTTCTGTGTCCTGGAAACATCATTTCTTCCCTGTGACTCTAGCCCCTGATGTTACTGGTTTCTGCACACCCATCCTTTGCTTGTTCCCTGCCAACACCTATGTAAGTGTCTTTTTGTTTGACCCATCTTTTTTAAAACTTAATTTTAAGTTCTGGGATACATGTGCAGGACATGCTGGTTTGTTACATAGGTAAACATGTGCCATGGTAGATTTGCTGCACCTATCAACCCATCACCTAGGTATTAAGCCCTGCATGTGTTAGCTATTTATCATTATGTTCTCCCTCCCCCTGCCATCCTGATATGCGCTGGTGTGTGTTATCCCACTCCCTGTGTCCATGTGTTCTTACTGTTCAGCTCCTACTTACAAGTGAGAACATACAATGCTTGGTTTTCTGTTCCTGTGTTAGTTTGCTGAGAATAACGGCTTCCAGCTCTACTCATGTCCCTGTAAAGAACATGATCTTATTTCTTTTTATGGCTGCATAGTATTCTATGGTGTATATGTGCCACATTTTCTTTATCCAGTCTATTATTGGTGGGCATTTGGGTTGATTCCATGTCTTTGCTATTGTGAATACTGGTGCAAGGAGCATACATGTGCACGTATCTTTATAAGAGAATGATACAGATATGCACGTGCACACACACACAGATATATATATGTATATTTGAGATGGAGTCTTGCTCTGTTGCCTAGGCTGGAGGGCAGTGGCACGATCTCGGCTCACTGCAACCATTGCCTCCCAGGTTCAAGTGATTCTCCTGACTCTGCCTCCTGAGTAGTTGGGATTACTGGTGCCCACCACCAGGCCCAGCTAAATTTTTTGTATTTTTAACAGAGACAGGATTACACCATGTTGGCCACACTGGTCTCAAACTCCTGATCTCAAGTGATCCACCTACTTCGGCTTCTGAAAGTGCTGGGATTATAGGTGTGAGCCATTGCACCTGACAGAATGATTTATATTTTGGAGGGTATATGTTCAGTAATGGGATTGCTGGGTCAAATGGTATTTCTGCGTTTCAACCGTCTTAAATGATTTCTGTTTCTTGCTAGAATACTCAAAGGCTATATACTTATTTTCATAATAATAATAAGGTTGCATAGTTACAATGTGCCAGGTACAGTTATGAGAGTTTTTTTTTTATACAGGCTTTAATCTCATAACCCTCACCATAACCCTAAGATGTAGGTATTATTATCTTCATTTTACTCATGAGGAAATGGAGATACTGTGTGGTAAGTCACTTGAGTAATAAATTACAGAGTAATCTCAGGAGCTGCGATTCAAACCCAGGCACACAGACTTCACAGTGCCTGATTTAGTGCTCAGAACATGTTTAAATCCTTAAGTAAATAATGAAAAAGCCACTGCACTAGACCCTGGACTGGAAATTTTACTGAAAGTTGAATTTATGGAAACCTGGAAAAGTTATTTTTTTCAGGTATGGCATAGCCTATCTGATGACAATGCTGAGCATTAAGTTCCATCGTAAAGAATGTGCAAAGTGCATCAGAGTGACGTGGGCTCGAAGATGGAAGATCTTGTTCTTGTGAAATGGGCAGGGGGACAAGTCATGGGTGGGGAGGAAGCCCACAGGCAATGGGAATAGGAGAAAGAGGGGGCTTGTGTGTCAGGGACCTGGGAGTGTGTGAGGGAGAGATGACACTCTCAGGAGGTTGGAATCAGATTTTGAAGAGCGGTGCAGGGAAGTTTGGTCTTGATCTTGAGGACAACAGGGGAATAATTAGGAAGTTTTTGAAGCAGGAGAATAACAGGATTCGATTTTTATTTAAGAAAGAATAAGGTGAATGGGTAGACAGATGCCAGAAGGACTGGTTGTGCCAGAAGGACTGGTTGGGAGGATGATGATGATCCAAACGTGTCATTAACGGGCCCGCAGTAGAGGAGTGGGGAGGATGAATTGGAGTTGGCACAGTTTGGTGAGTGACTGAATGTGAGGTCACAGGGGAAGGAGGAATTCAAGGGGATTCAGACATTTATTTTTCAAAGCCTGTGTCACATTCTTTTGGTATCTTTAGATATCAGCCTTTTAATATAGAACTGACTTTTGGAGTAGCCAGAAATTTCAAATCAGGTGAATAAGACAGGTAATAAAAGTATTTTCCTCTTACACCTTTTTTTTTTTTTGAGACAGAGTCTCACTCGATTACCAGGCACCAGGCTGTAGTGCAGTGACGTGACCTCAGCTCACTGCAACCTCTGCCTCCCAGGTTCAAGCAATTCTCCTGCCTCAGCCTCCCGAGTAGCTGGGACCACAGGTGCGCGCCACCACGCCCAGCTAATTTTTGTATTTTTAGTAGAGACAGGGTTTCACTGTGTTGGCCAGGATGGTCTCAACCTCTTGACCTCGTGATCCACTATTATTTTTTTTTAAGTAAAAGCACAACACAAGTAGATTTCAACCAAAAGTAAGGGAAGGGCAATACAACGAAATTCAGAACAAGATGTTATTAAGGTAAACTTTTGGGAGAAAGTGACTCTTAAAAGTAATGTTAAAGTTTTTTGAGAAATAGTATTATTTTACCAAAGGTATAATCTCTTAAGTACAAAAAAAACTTTAGTAGTCAGCAAAAGAAAGGTTTTTAACAAATGTACTGTAGTTTAAATGTTACCTGTCATCACCATTCATCAAAATCATGTTGAAATCCAGCTTCAGTATAGAAAAGTTTTAACTGTTGTTTCATAAAATAATCTGCTGGTAAGTTCTTAAAAAAATTCAATATATAACATTTCAATCATAAAATGGAGTTAAACACAAGTATTTACAAATTTTAGTTGCCTGAGCAACAGAAGTGTTTCCTAGAACAGCCATGTTCAAACCTTAGTGCACTTGTTAAAATGCAGATTCCCAGTGTCCACTCCAGAGATTCTAACTCATGAGGCACATGAAGGTCTGGAGTGTGTATTTTTCACTCTTCTCCAGGTGATTATTAAGCACTTTGAGACACACAGTGAAAACCTTTGCTTAACCAGGAAAAAAGCAGGCAGAGAGAACAATGTGATTATCCCATCTTTGCATGTAAAATATTTCCTGTCGATTCCAATTGTGGATAGAAAACACAGTAGGCTAGTCAACAGCTTAGCTTCCTTCCTCTTCATTATAACCTTTTGCTTGCTGACTGGTAAAGGGCATAATCGCAAATTTGCTACTTTTAGATTGATTCCTGGAAATTCACCAGAAGCAAAATACTTGCTGTTTCATAGCAAATACATGCACAAAAGTCCAACCAGAAGAGTACACAATAAAAAAAAAATATTAGGGGAAGGACCCAAAGAGAAAGAAAATGCTCTGTGCTGGGGAAC